>NC_143143.1:11050000-12250000 GCF_059928025.1 Delphinapterus leucas
TCTCATGCTTAAAATCTATGTATTGAAATATTTCCTTCCTAGACTTTTCCAGGCAGTAAAGGGTTGTGACCGCTATATGCTAAGGGTACTGTTTGCCTGCCTCTCTCAGGGCACACTGTTTTCTAAATGCCTGTTGCCTGACAGTATCTCCTCATTATACTCTACTCCCGAAAGGCAGGGACCATGTGCTACCCTTCCTTCTGTCTGTATCATCTGCCCACCACCTCCCACAGAGTAGGTATTAAATGATGTATGGATTGTTGCCTAGAAGTTGGCAGGCATCATGGTTTAGAGGAGAGAGCATTGAATTTGGAGTCGGGAGGTTGTACTTGGGGTCCCCATCTTTCAGGACATTACTTGTGTAACCAGGGACAGGCCACCTAACTTTTCAGGCCTCAGTTTCCTTTGTGAAGGAGATGCAAATTGGAGTCATACCTCTGGGGTTGTCTCCTCCATACCTAATAGAAGATAAAGAGCCTTCTACTTGGCATACCAGCAAAGGATACCACCAACTGGAGGGCTGGGTCTCCACACTGAGGATGATTTTCCACTACCCACATTCGGGATTCTTCCCCTTGAATGCTGAAAGGAAGGCGGTACCCAGAAGCCCAGGAGCTGGGTCAGGAAGTCTGGTGGCTCCCAGCTGCGATGGCGTCATGCTCCAGCAAACTCACAAAATGCAGTGTAATTTCCCTTCCTCTTAGCTATCAGCGGCTTGGAAGGAAAGCCACTCTCTCCCGCCCTACTCCCTCTTCCTTAGTTAGTCATGACTCATTAATTGCCACCAGAGAATGAGTTTTATTCTAATTTTCATGATCTAATTCAGAGATGTTTTCAGCTAAAGATCAGGATATAGGTTTTCAGCTTAGCTAATGAAATACCTAATGAATTGGCATTCGTGACAATTACAGACAGGACACCTAGAAGGGAAGAGCCAATTGCAGCCCTCCACTGAGGCCACTCACCAGTGGTTCCTTGAAGGGAAAAAGCACAGATCTTGTGTTTATCTTCCTGATTGACAATGCTATTCTGGAGACTTGGGTCCCAAGAAGTGGATTTGAAGAAGACACATTCGTCTCTCTCTCTTTCTCTTTTATGCTCTGGTTCTGCTTTCGAACCACCAGCATGATGTGAAAGTGGGCCTTCCAAGTGTAAACATTACCTCCTGAAAATAGGATCAATGTATAAACTTGCATGTAAGTGAGATTCTATCAAAATAAAAATTCTGGACCTTAGAATAGTTATTCATCAGGGAGGGCAGATGCCTTCTCTAATCGGATGGGAATCTGAGGCAAAGGACCACAGAAAGCCAGGGAACGTTTAAGATACTGTCTCAGAATTCTTGCTCAAGCCCCATGCAGTGGAGTCTGTGCTGCTCTTATATGGCCCCTACACTCTCCCATCCTTGCCTCGTAGAGTGAAAATGTCAATTGAAGGTGGCAAAACCTGGGAAGAGAAAAGTCTTTAAAATCACAGAGCTTAATCACTTGACATTGACAGTTTTTATGATCTCTGTTCTGGTGCAAGCCAGCTGGTCCAAGGAGAGTCTAAGCAAGTTAAGGTATAGGCTTCAGGAGCAGGAAAAAAAAAGACAGCCCCCAAATTAGCTGAATGCACTGCAGAACCCCTCCTACCTGGTTGTTCCCACCTCCCTCATTATCCCAAAGTCATGGGTAGGAGGGGCATCCTCTGTGGCCCCCAGGTTAAACGCAGTCATCACATTTGGGTATAGGTGTTGGGGTTTTGATCTCTGTTTTCTTCTTACTTATTCTTTCCCCTCCACCTAATTCACCTTGACTTGAATGTCAAGTCATCTTGATTGACCTCCTCGGGTCTTTTTCTGGCTCTGTTACTGGGCATTCTTCCACATTGGAAGGTGAAAAATGCTTCCTTTCATTTCCTGTGCGCTCCTCCATCTTTGTCTTGTGGAGTGTCTGCTTTGGGCCAGTTCTTCTTGGGAGTTTGACAGCTTTATGCACCAGCTAATGTTTCTCATGTAACCTCGGGTGTTCTTCATGGTCATAGGGGAGCTCTCTTGAATTTAAGAGGTCGAGATGGTGGAGTGAGCGATCCAGTACAAGGGTGAAAATAAAAGTGAGTACTCCCTTGGGGAAGGCATTATACATTTCCCATCCCTGGGGACCATGCCAGTGAGGAGAGACTGGTCCTATCTTACACATCTATATCACTTAGCATACTTGGTAGATACTGTTGGGGCTAGAAATATGTGTGAAACGAATAAACATTTGAATGGTTTTTAGACTGTTTTCTCTATGGAAAGGAAGCTGGAAAAAGGCCATCATCAAAACTGAGATCTCAGTCCCCAGAGGAAAAACAAACTTAAGAGTCTGTGATGTAGAGATCAAATACAGGATTGATGCTGTGGCATTCAGCCATTCTGTGCAAGAAGGGAGTTGACTGTCAATGCAAATGCTATCAGGTTTACCCTAAACACATGCCAAAGCCTAGCCTCCAGGATGCCCCTTATCCTCTCAAAAGTACACTTCATTTTAAAGGGGCAGAACAGGCATTGGAGAACACATGCCATTGGGAAACGCTAGCACTATAAGGGGACAGAGCGGTCCAGGACTTGGAGGTAGGAGACACAGTGCCAGGCATCCTGACTTCGACAGGAAGTCTGACCAAAATGTGGAATGGCCTAAGGCAGCTCTGAGTGTGTGTGCAGCCAAGCCAAGCAGAAGGGGAGGGAGAGAAAGCCTGAGGGATGAGGGCAGAGAAGCAGAAATTCCTCCTGCTTAGGAATGGGCAGGGAGGGGGCGAGACACTGTGCAGCCTCGGACCAGACTGGGATGCCATCTCAGTGTAAGGCACAGACGAGTGCAGTAGTCAGACAGAGCACTGGCTACAACATCAAACAGCCCTGGATTCTCAGCTGAAGAGCTGTACAATCTACTCACTGAACTCCTTTGAGCCTCTCTTCCCTTGTCTGTAAAATGGGGATCATAGTAGCACGTAGCTCATGGGATTATAAGAAGGACTAAATTAGATATTCGGCATATTCACTGAGACTGTGTGCCAGGAGGTACTCGGGGCTCAGGGGATAGAGGACAAGACAGGTGAGTCTCTGCTCTTGGGCAATTTTCATTCCAGTGGGAGGCCGCACTTATGCAAAGGCACAAGACAGCTTCAGGTTAAGACACATGCTGTGACGAAAATGAACAGCGCTGATGGGGCAGTGACTCCTGACTTGGGGGTTGCTGTGCGCAGGCTTTCCCTAGTTGAGGCGAGCAGGGGCTACTCTTCTTTGCAGTACGCAGGCTGTGGTGGCTTTTCTTGCTGTGGAGCACAAGCTCTAGGCCCGTGGGCTTCAGTAGTTGTGGCACGCAGGCTCAGTAGTTGTGGCTCATGGGCTCCAGGGCACAGGCTCAGTAGTTGTGGCGCACAGGCTTAGGTGCTCCACGGCATGTGGGATCTTCCCAGACCAGGGCTCGAATCCATGTCTCCTGCATTGGCAGGCGGATTCTTAACCACTATGCCACTAGGGAAGTCCCTCCATAGAATTTTTTAAATTAAATTGATTGGACTGGAAGGTTAGAGTGGAGTTCTGTCTGGGGCAGTGGTATAAGAGTTAGAGGTCAGATGCTAAGTAAACACTCAATAAATGTCTATTATTATCATAATTCCTATCTGATTCAGAGTCACAGACTATCCAGGGAAATTCCCTCAAGGAGGCAAGGAAGATGAGAAATTAGTCCTGGCCTCAGAGGCTATGGTTGTGCAGGGCCGGCTGCTGGGCTGGGAGCTGGGAGGTCAGTCCAGGATGCAGGAGGGGGAGTTAGCACATCACAGACCACTCAGCACACCCCGTGAACTATTATTGGCTCTGATTCTTTCATGTGTTTGTCAAAGTTTCCACTCATCACCAGTTGGGTGCCTAGGTGCACAATACCCACACTCAAAGCACCAAGGGCAAGGCTGTGGGGTCCTCAGGAAATGTCCCCCACCAATGTCCTCTTATGCTACCAACAGGCCACTCATGACGGCCCCAGTCCATCTTCACTTCCGTCCAAGAGCATGCTGCCTCATCCTGACCTTCAGGAAGGATTGTGATCTGACCACGCGATCGCTGAAGGGGTCCAAACAGCCTCTGTACTTCAGCAAGTTCTCCACAAACGGATTTGAACCCGGAAGCAATGACTGATGTGTTCCCTTCCCTGGGGCTTTGATATTGCACCACTTAGAGTCTATGTGCTCCATGCTCCTGGACTTGTAAATGAACGGTCTGCACGGCTGTACAGTTATACCCTCGATGGTTGAAAATTCTACATTTGTACAATACAGTCAAACCAGATGGATTAAAGTTATGCATTTATCCCTGTGTCTTCCATAGCTCAACTAAAAAAATTCAGTCAAGAAATGTTTTGAAGGTGATAAACCCGGAGGGACAACTAGAAGAGGTGAGGAAACAGGAGATGTCGAGAGCTGACAACACTTTTTTGAAGATGAACCTCTACAAGGGGAATAACTACTGATTTAATAAAGGGGAAAAGCTGAACTCTCAGTGCCTATAAATGGTGTGGCTAATAGGAAATGAGCCAATACACACACACACACACACACACACACACACACACGCACACACACACGATCAGGAATTGGATTCACCAGGTAGAAAGGAGGCTCAAAACATCAATATTTGTTGACAGTCTAAGTAAGGAGCGTTTGCTTTCCAAAGTCCGGTGTACCTAAGAATAAACCAGCTGGACCCGTGAAGACCCAGGATAACAAGTCATTGTGAGTGAATGGCACGACTATTACAATAAATGTGCCTCTCCTTATCCCAACCAAAGACCCTATCAAGATTTGGGTTCCATGGTCTGAACTGGACGAGGCCACCTGGCCTTCTGCAGCCTCACACACCGAAAGACCTCAGGGGGAGGTCTGTGTGATCTGGGTGAAGCCTACTCCATCCCCTCTCCCCCAGTTCATGCACTTGTGGGAAAGATGGAGACACCCAACCGGGACCCCTCGTTTGCCATTCATCTAGCAGAAGCATTCATTTCTGGGTAAAGAGCAAGGACTACCATTTTGTACAGTGAGTTGAATTCCTCTCCTGCTGGGAGCAAAACCCTTGAAAGAACTTGGCAGAACCCAGTTCTGTGTCCAGCTCCAGCATCCCTTAGATACTCTGCTAAACACTGTAATGACCACTGTCCAATGACCTTGCAGTGACCTTCTCGGCACAGCCCCTCTGAGGGTTTCTCTCAGGCAGCAAGGATGTCAGCACACTATAGACTTCCTAAAAGCCCAGTGCCTTGAGGGAACTGGTCCTCAGAGGTGCCTAAGCCCTGGATAGGGCAGAGGATTGGCCCTTACCCTCCTTTCCATGCTTCTGGAGCCTTTAAACCAAGTCTGAACATACTGAGTAGACCAAGACTTCAGAAAAAGAATGACTGAGGGTTATTTTCCAAGAGCATCCTCCCATCCACGGGCCTCATTGGCCTGAATCATTGCAGACGGTGGACCCTGCATGAGGATGCAGAGCAGAGACATCTCCCTCTGTCGCTGCCCACTTGCCCTCTGACTCTGAGCCCTCTGTCGCTGCCCACTTGCACTCTGACTCTGAGCCCTCTGTCGCTGCCCACCTGCCCTCTGACTCTGAGCCCTCTGTCGCTGCCCACCTGCCCTCTGACTCTGAGCCCTCTGTCGCTGCCCACTTGCCCTCTGACTCTGAGCCCGTGACTAAGATGCTCAATGTCATCATCTTGAAGATGGTGTGGAGGGACTATGCTTGTGTGGGTGTGTTTGTTACTTTTTTTTTCAGACTTAAAGAAAAAGTTGCAAATATAGTGAAAAGAATTCCTGTGTCTCTTTGATCCAGATTCCTTGAATGCTGTATCTATCATAACCACACTACAATGATCAAAATTTAGGACATTAACATTGATATAACACTGTTTTCTAATGTACAGACCTCATTCAAAGTTTCCCAATTGTTCTTCTTCTGGTCCTGGATCCAATCTAGGACCACACATTCGATCTACTTGTCAAGTCTTTCATCTTTTAGTCTTTTATTATTTTGTTACTATTATTATTTATCACCATTCTAATGGTATTTCTACTATTATTAATCTCCTGAAGTCTTTAGTCTTCTTTATGATCAGATAAACTCGATTGTTTTACGAAATTCCCTTCGAGCTTTTATATGCTATGAATTGAATCTTTCTTGCTGTTTGTATACAGTTAAATACGCAGTATTTTGCAGGCTAACTGGGAAGGTTTGTGTAACACCCTGATCTGAGTTTATGGGAGTAAAGTTTCCGATAAAGTCTCCCTTGCCTTCTAGAACCTTTTTTTTTTTAACATCTTTATTGGAGTATAATTGCTTTACAATGGTGTGTTAGTTTCTGCTTTATAACAAAGTGAATCAGTTATACATATACATATGTCCCCATATCTCCTCCCTCTTGTGTCTCCCTCCCACCCTCCGTAACCCAGCCCTCTAGGTGGTCACAAAGCACCGAGCTGATCTCCCTGTGCTATGCGGCTGCTTCCCACTAGCTACCTTCTAGAACCTTTAAGTCTAAGTGCAGTCAAACATTTACATCCAGAGTTAGGTAGAAATGATGGCATGGAATGAACATCTCACCTTAGCTGGTTGAACTCCACTGAGTTCATTGGCTTCAAACATAACTAGGTTTACCCAGATACATGGGTGCTAGAGAGAGGTTGCACCCTGCAGGGGTGAGGTGGGAAAGCAACCAGGAGGGTGAGTGGAGAGGGTGCTGAAATCCAGCCTGGGGTCTGCTCATCACACCCACCTCCTGGCTCTGGGCTCTTCCTGCCCACAAAGTGCCTTTTTCTAATTAGCACGCAGGGGCTAGTGGTGATTCTGCTCAGCCTGGTGCCCTCAACTCAGACCAACGTGCCAGAAAGCCAGTCGCTTTAATAACTGGAGACAGAGGGACAGTGTGAATGACTCAGAGAAAAAGTGCCACCACCACTAAGAAGGCACCTCTAAGCACGGAGGCAGGTGGGGCCACCTGGAACACCATCATTACACAGGAAGGGGGCAAAGATGGAACTGGTCACACATCTCACCCCTCGGCTAGGGAGGGGGTACCGACAGATCCACCCTCCTTCCTCCCCGCCTTGAGTCCTCAGCCCCCTGGTGACCACTCTCACTGTAGCAAACACTATGTTAGAGCTTTTACTTTGCTCATGTTTATTTTTCACCATAAAAACAAGAACTGCACCTTAAAGAAAATTTAGAGAATAAGAAAAGTGAAGATTAAAACAAAACTAAATAATTATCGCTGCACGCACCATGCAGGTAAGCGCAGTTAATATTTGTTAGTGTTTTGTGCTCAGTTTTTTAAATGGAAGTCTTCTATATTATAAATATTTTCCTTAACATTGCTATAGTTATATACTATCCTGTTTTTTAACTTTCTATTAAATCATAGATGTTTTGATGTTATTACATCATTCAATGTATTACATCAATTTTATATTGTTTTCTCAATTTTTTTTTTTTTGTGGTATGTGGTCCTCTCACTGTTGTGGCCTCTCCCATTGCAGAGCACAGGCTCCGGATGCACAGGCTCAGCGGCCATGGCCCACATGCCCAGCCGCTCCGCGGCACATGGGATCTTCCCGGACCGGGGCACGAACCTGCGTCCCCTGCATCGGCAGGCGGACTCTCAACCACTGTGCCACCAGGGAAGCCCTGTTTTCTCAATTTTAATATCTGTGTAATGTTCCATTGAATGGGTTACGTAACCTTTGCATCATGAGGTCTTTAACTTTTACCATTAAAAATTACACTTTGCCCTTTATTTAGGATTGTTCTCTTAAGGTGGAATCCCAGAAATGCTATTACTTGGTTAAAGGCCATGCGTATTCTGAGATTTACACTTTAGCTTTTTACTCTTCAAATTGTTTCATTCATTCATTCATAAATTTATTCTCTCTTTGGCCCAGGAGAGATTTGAAAAGGATTTGCACACTGGAACTTGCTCTATTTCCACTCCTAGAAGTCTGAGCTGCCACAGAACAAGCCCGTGCTAGCCTGGTGGATGATGAGAGATTCAGGGCCAGGTCATACCTGTTGTTCCAGCCAACAGCCAGCCAACCACCAGAAGCAGAATCTAACCAAAAGATGTGTGAGTCAGCCCAGTGAAATCCAGCATCAATGGCCAACCCACAGAATTGTGAGCTAAGTACATGAGCTGCGTTATGGGGTGTTTTGCTATAGGGCAACACGTAACTGATAGATCCCCTCATTTCTAGATGGGTTCATGTGACTAGTTTTGACCAAGGGAATGTGGACAAAAGTGATGTATGGACCACCTCCAGGGCTGGCCCCTAAGATCTTCTGAAAGACTCTGTTCACTTGCTTTCTCTTGGCCAGTGAGTCAGGAGAACAGAAGGCTGGAAGGAGACTCTAAGGGACGTGGTCGATCAAAATGGAAAGAGTGTGAGTCAGATTCAATACTCAGAGGACAGCTGTCCAGAGAGCCACCCAACCAGGAATATCTTGGCTGGACTTTGCATGAACAAAGTGGTGAAGCGCTGGATGAGTTTTTACATTGAGTCACCGAGATAGTGCTGTGGGGGGGGGGCGGGGGGGGCCTTGTGTGTGTGTGTGTGTTGTGTGTGTGAGATAGCAACTAGCAGTAATGAACCTAATGTTTGGTATTGCTACTTAATACTTGGAACTAGGTGATTGATTATGTACCATGCTTATCCTGATATATCAAATCCAAAGACTAGATAGTGGAGAAGGATATATATTGAGAAATGGGTGAATTGGGGACAGAATATGAACAAATTTTTATCCCTGCTAAGGTGTTTATTTACTGTTTTATTCATTGAAGGGCCAATTAGCCATTTTTCAGCAGGAGAATGACAAGGTAAACTATGACAGTCAAATACTTTCTCCTTCCCTCTCTTTCTCTCTCTCTCTCCCCATTTTTTTACCTAACATGCTGTGAGCACTGTTGATGTTTACTAAATAACTTTTTTAAGCAAGGCAGGAAGGAGCCACGTGGAACGGTATTACCCTTACCTTCATAGTTCTGCTGTTTTAGCAGTTCCATGATTTTCATTCTATCTTAATTACATCCATTGCTTTGAGTCATGGTGTCAGAAATTCTTACCTGAATTTAGTTCAATGTCTGTAGCTTTGCTTTGCTCCCTTTTAACCCTCTTCAAGGGATGCACCAGTTCTTCGCTCGTCTTCTTGGGAAGGACTCCCTGAGATCGCTCCAGGCTGTGAAATGCATCTCTACTGATTTCTGTGGAATTCAATCAGCAGAAAGCCAGCTTAAGCCTGATGTGAAGTTTGCGTGTTCTCACCTCCCTTGCAGAACAAGGGATGCATCGTTTTTTAAGGATAACATTAAAATTTAAGGTTCAGAGAAGGTCTGTGAAATGCCAGAAACATTTGCATTCTCTTGCTTCTTTCCCTTCCAGTAAATTTCTATGTGCAATTCATCACATTCAATGAGGAACAGTTAGGCTACCTTCCCATCCACTCTCCAAATTCTTTGTACTCAATGTCCTTTGCCCTGTCTTCTTTGTGGCTATTCAGTCTTGCTGAAATAATAAGCTCCAGGCTGTTTACAGCTCTTTTTTATGTCATTGAGTTAAAGAGAAGGTACTCAGGATAAGCATTTTTTATTTTATAGGGTCTGCCCATGTTGTCTACGACCAAGAAATGAATAGACTTATCTTTCATTGACAATCTAGCTTTCATACTAATAGTTTTGTCCCCTTAACCAACCAATGGTTGCCAACTTTATTAAGGATGTTAATGAATTTTAAAATATCATCAAAAAACAATAATTAACCTTGAATATAAAAGTATTAACCAGAAACACTCAATCACTTTCCCAAGCTTAGGAAACACTTAGAATGTATTAACTGTCCCTAAAGGAGTAATTAAAGAACTTAGCCGTTCTGTTTTAAACACAAGGAACAAAGGGTCAATCAAACACAACAATCTGTGATTGCAGATAAGCATGAACAAAATGGTTGATACAAAAGGTGCTGCATCCACAGAACTGGATGCTCCCTGATCGGTGAGTCTGTAACATTTCCAAGCAGGCATTTCTCTAAAAGACAAATCAGGGAATAACACCACCTACCACAAACTGCCCAATCATTGCCTATTTGGGTTGATTCTTTTACATTTCACCTGTATTGTAATAACAGTAATAGTAAGAATTTATGATGCATCTTGCAAAATTGTGTTCCAAACAGGTGTTAAATGTGTGCACTGTTATTGGAAGTGGTCAGGACTGTGCTGCATAATGGTTTACAAAGCTGTATTGAGGAATTACTGACATATAACAAACTGCACACATTTAAGCATACAACATGATAACTTTTGATGTCTGCATACACCCATGAAACCATCACCACAATCAACATAATGAACATCTCTGTCAGCCCTAAAACTTCCTGTGTCTCTGTAATTCTTCATTCCTAAACCCCTGACCACTTGCCAGGCAACCACTGATCCTTCTGTCACTACAGATGAGTTTGGACTTTTTTTTAGAATTTTAAATCAGTGAAAATATGCAGTAGAGTTCATTTGGCATAATTCTTCTGAGATTCTTGTACTTTACAGAGGTATCAAGAGTTCATTCCCTTTTATTGCTGAGCAGTATTCCATTATACAATAAATCACAGCTTGTGTACCCATTCACCTGCTGTTGGACATTTGGGTTGATTTGAGTCTGGGGCTATTACAAATAAAGCTGTTATGCATATCTGCATACAAATCTTTGTGTGGACATATGGTTTTATTTCTCTTGGGTGAATAGCTATGGATCACATCGCATGAGTCCTTTTAATTTTTTAAGAAACTACCAAGCTGCTTTCCAAAGTGGTTTTACTCTTTTATATTCCAAGCAGAAGTTTATGAGAATTTCAGAATCTCCTAAAATTAAATTCAAAATATTATGTTTATTTAGAAGTACTCATTTCTCTAGGGAAAGGGTCCATAGCCTAAATATTTGCAGCCAACGTATTTCCAATAACGATGTTTTCATTTTATTTATTTTATCTTTTGCCATTGCATAATAAGTATCCATTTGGTTCTAATTTTTTTAAAGCAGTTATTTATTTCTAATTTTTTCCACTTCATTAAATAAATCTATTTCATGGGAAAGCTTTCTTCCTGTCTTTCTATCTTTTATCCTTAATTGTCATGATGCAGAATTCTTCCAAAAGCTTCACTTATGCTTTCTTTTAGGGTGTTCATTATGTAGCTTCACTTTTATTTTTTGCTGTCCTAGTTTTTTTTTTTTGGAGGCTATCTTGAAAGCCTACCCTCGCTATCTGGACTGATCCTAGACCTGGGCCTGCTTCTCTCAGGCCAAAAACAAGTCTGATGGAAAGATAACTCCAAATTCCTGAGTTTGGGATATGGGTAGTTGAGTACATTCCTACCTCTTAGACAAGGCTAAATGAAAGAGTCAGCTACCGAGCCAATAGAACAGAAAGCTGCCTTCTCTGGGTTTGGGGCAGGTAACAATCTTTGCTAGCTTCTGCTAAATATTTTTTGTTGTTTCCTAACATTGGGTGGAGGCGTGGCATGGGAAGGACGATCAGGAAAGGGATACTTAGTATTATTCTGTGGGATGTATCAACATTTTCTCATAATGAGAAAGTGAGGCAGACCTAGTCTGACATATACGTAGCCAGTGATTGTATCATTTACTATTTGGTACATTCATACATATTATATAATATTTACTATTACTGTTTAGTATAATTATAAAATATTATGGTATATTGAATTATATTATTTGGTATATGTATATACCAAACTGATCCCAGTAGAAGTAGTTCTTATTCTAATCCAACAGCAATATCACTCTTTGAACGTATGTGGCATCCAACGGTTTGAGAGGGCTGCTAAAATAAGCAGGATGATGTATATTAGGTCAGGAAACTGTTTCTGCTGCAGACTTGAGGGAGCTTTGAGACCTTTTTCAAAGAACTATCTATGCAAGATCCATTGAGATCAGATATTCCATGGTACTGCCATTTTAACACTTTGGAAAAGAGTTGGCATTGTCAGCTAATCACAAATACACTCACACCCTATACACCATCAGTCCCACTCCTAGGCAACACACACATGCATGCACGTTCAATAGAAATGTGTTTGCTTGCACCAAAAATGTACATGGGAATATTCATAGCTGCACTTTGGGTTGTATCCCCAAACCATAAACAATCCCTATGTCTATCAACAACAGAATGAATAAATCCACCACAGAATATCCATACGATGGAATTCCACACAGCAATGAAAATAAATGACGTGTTGCTACCTGCTACAACATGAGTGCATCTTACAAATATCGTGTTGGGCAAAATAAACCAGATATAAAAGATACATAGTGTATGACTCTCTTTATATAACGTTCAAGAAATAGGCAAACAAATCCACTGTGTATGAGTATGCACGCTAAAGTGGCAAAACTATAAAGAAAAGCAAGAGAGTTATTAAGATATTCTATATCCTAGTCAGGGAATCAGTTACTTTCCTGGAGGGAGAAGAGGATAGAGGTTGGGTGCTGGGTGATGGATCGTACTTAGGAGGGTTTTGTGTGTTCTCAAATCATTGTGACATAGTTCTGATTTTTGTAGTTTTTCCTATAATACCTATATTTAAAAACTTATTAAAAGAAAGGTTAAAAAAATAAGTCCCCCTGGGCTTCCCTGGTGGCACAGTGGTTAGGAATCCGCCTGCTAATGCAGGGGACACGGGTTCGAGCCCTGGTCCAGGAAGATCCCATGTGCTGTGGAGCAACTAAGCCTGTGCGCCACAACTACTGAGCCTGCGCTCTAGAGCCTGCGAGCCACAACTACTGAGCCTGCGCTCTAGAGCCCGCGTGCCACAACTACTGAAGCCTGCGTGCCTAGAGCCCGTGCACCGCAACGAAGAGTAGCCCCCGCTCACCGCAACTAGAGAAAGCCCGTGCGCAGCAACGAAGACCCAATGCAGCCAAAAATAAATAAATAAATAAATAAATAAAAAGTCCTCCACAGAGCTCTGTGATGACCTAGATGGGTGGGATGGGGGGGTGGGTGGGAGGGAGGTCCAAGAGGGAGGGCATATATGTGTACATATAGCTGATTCACTTCGTCGTACAGCAGAAACTAACACAACATTGTAAAGCAATTATACGCCATTAAAAAAAAAAAGAGTCCTCCAGCCACTGTCTGTGGCGGCTGGTCTGGGAAGACCATGCACTGGCCACAGCTACCATTTCTCTGTCTTGCTGGCTCCTGTCTGTGCTGACACCCGCCCCCTGGCCAGTCGCCTCTGCCTCTCGCACGTATGCTGCTTAGTTCTGCGTGCTCCCAAATCTCCATCTCAGATTGACTTCTGTAGCTGGAAGTAGGTCCACCCTTCCCATGTTCTTTGTCTCCAGAGACCAGACACGCAAATATAATCCAGTGGCCTAATATCCCCCCCCAATCCCCCCAGCAACCAGCCTGAGAAGGAGTGTGTGCATCCTTTTATCCCAAATAGCCTTTTCTCTGTTGTCAGCTGTAGGGAAAGAGACTTCGGAGAGGCATCCAGTAGAGGGAAGGCCACATTACTCTGATTAATGGGCTTTAAATTAAAAGGAACAAATCACTATCCTGAAAGTGAACTTACCAAATAATGTCCTATTAAAAAAAAAAAATCACTGACCATTTTCTCAAAGGGCACACTAATTAAAAGTGGTTTGAGGATAGAATGGGAACAAATGTTTATTGATTTCCTACAATGTGCCAGACATTGTATTGAACTCTTACGTAATCCCACCTTATGGAGTGTGTGCTATTACCTCCAGTGTATAGGTGAGGAAACTGGGGCCCACGGTGAGGAAACCTGGTGCACCCTTGCTCACTCTGGTAATGATTGAGAGAATCCGGGACTGAAATTCTGCTGGGCTTGGCTCCAAAACGAAGACTCTTTCCACACCATTATGGTGTAGAGCTTCTTGGACAGGATGATATATAGGGCAGACCTGGCAAAATAAATATGTTACATTGTAAACATCAGACAAGTCAGATATTTGCAAGGTGGGACAGGAGAGATCTTTCTGCCTGTTACCTCTATACTACCCTTGAGTGAACAAAGTAATTATTGGTTGGGGCAAACTCACGGCGTCTGGATAACTCATTAGCTCTTATTTGTTTAAAGTCTGACGGTGTATGACAAAAGGATTTGTTCCAGATGTCAAAGTAGCACAATGGAGTTTAACAGCCTGTGCATTTAGAAGAGCTTCACTGCAGGAAATCACTGGAGGTCACTGAGGCAGAGAGAGGCTGGTCAACGCCGGCTCAGCCTCACAATAAGTCCCCAGCTCTCCTCCCGGGAAGTCACCACTTTCTGTCCCAACTCATCCATAATTCTTTGCGCACGACTCAGAACGTTAATACCTTTTCCATCCTCTGAACTTGAGGTCCTTGAAGGGATTATTGAAATAAATTCCTTTTGGGGTTTGCTACTGGAAAAACATTTTATCTAATACACACACACACACACCCCTATTCCCATAATCCTAACTACTTAATTCAACATGCTTTTCTTTTTCCTTTGCTTCTCAGGAAGCTCAGAGCTCAATTTCCTACTCAAGTGCAGAGTTCTGCTCATCCTAACTTCCTCATAAAATTAGGTGTCCACTCCGTCCCATGCCTTGTTTTATCACTATTCACATGGTCCTCTATTATCTGTATGAATCTTCATCCTCTTTGCCCTGGTTTCTTTTTTATTTTCTTTTGCTTAGCAAGGATTACCATTACCACCTGGCATATCATTTATTCGTATAGTAGTTTATGATCTGTATGGTAACAGGAGGGATATAAACTCCATGACAGCACAGACGTTATTTATTCTATTCACTGCTGTATCCTTGGAGCCTAGAACAGTGCCTTGAAGACTGTAGGCTCACTATGCATTTCTCTGCCAGGTCAGGTTAAGTGCTTTAGCAAACAAGCCCCTAAACTCAGTGGCTTAAACCCTAAAGGGTTATTCCTCACTCAGATTGCAGCCCAAGATGGGTGAGTGGGGTCATTCTGAGACTCAGACTCTCCATCCCCTAGAGCCTCAGAATTCTCTACTGGATATTCTGCATTTGGCCAAACACGAGGGAAAGAAAGAGGCATGGAGCATCATGCAGTGTGCTTCACTCTGTCCACATCCCATTGTCCAGATCCCAGCCACACACTCCTCCCTGTGTGCCCAAGAAAACAAGGAGAAGGAAAGTGGGCATATAGCAGTCTCTGCATGAATGATATCACAGGACACATTGAACGGTAGTTTGTATTTCTTTTTCAAATCCTGGAATAATTTCATCGTTAGAGGGACTAGGCTAGAGGAAAAATGGAGTCTATTTAATATTTGGAAGTCACTTATCCCATAGTGGTTTGATTAAAAGATATTAACAAAAAGGTCCAAATCTTTTGACAATAGTCATAGCTACCACTTACTCTGGACTAGGCACTGTTCTAGGCACTTTACATTTTATTTTCTCCTCAGATATCTTTATGAGATAGGTACTACTATTGTCCTCATTTCACAGATGAGTGAACCAAGGAAGAAAGAGGTTAGGTAACTTTCCCACATCACACAGCTAAGAAATGGCTGAACTGGGATTTGAGCCCAGGCAGTACAATTCTTGGATCTATGGATTTCACAAGTATGACAGCCTGCCCTAAAATGGGATGGGGTCAGCCAGACATTCTCTTTGAAGTAAGGGGTGTGTGTGGGGAAACGTGAGTACCCTGTTCTTTCCTAGTCCAGGAGGATGGAGATGTGCTAAATCTTTACAGCCGATGCATACGGAGCCTGTTCTCCACCTACTTCTTTTTTTTTTGAGACATCCTCTCCTGAGGATGTTTGGGCAGAGCCATGAATGACACAAGAGAATCCATCACTTCAAAATGTGGAGTGAGAGGGTCCCAGGAAAAAGGAATAGCATGTTCAGACCCAGAGCTAAACACCTTTTGATTTTCGATGATTGCATGGCAACATTTGTACATTTTCAGAGCTTGTAACATTTATATTCTGCTTTTTAAAATAATTTATTTGGAAGTAATTACAAACTTACAGAAGAGTTAACAAGTTCAGAGAACTCCCATAACTCCTTCACCCCTACTCCCCAGGTGTTAACATTTCATTGCATTGCTCCATATTCCCCTCCCTCCCCCCTCTCTCTCTCTGTCTCTGTCTCTGTCTCTCTCTCTCTGTGTCTCTCTCTCTCTGTGTCTCTCTCTCTCTCTCTCACACACACACACACACACACACACACACACACTTCTTTTTCTTCATTATTTGAGAGCAAGCTGTAGACGTGAAATCCCTTCATTTGTAAAGACTCTAGTATGTGTCCCCTAAAACAAAGATAATCTCCTACAGAGCCACCATACAAGCTTCCAGATCAGAAAGTCAATATTTTCACACTGCTCCCATCCAATCCAAAGATGCCATTCAAATTTTGCCAACTGTCTCGACTTCTCAACTATGTCTCTTTTTCCTTTATGGTCCAGGCCACCATCCAAGGACATGTACTGTATCTCATTGTCGTGTCTGTTAGTCCCCTCCAACCTGAAACAGTTCCTTATCTTTCTGTCTCTCACATCCTCCACAGTTTTAGAGTACAGGCTTCACACGCTGTCAGATGACACTCAGCGTGGGTCTATCTGACGTCTCCACAACACCAGATCCAGATTGTGCATTCCTGGTAGGGATATCACAGAAATGATGCTGTGTCCTCAGCACAGTGCTTTATGTATACACGATGTCAACTCAAGCTACCCATCACTGGTGATATTAACCTTGATCACCTGGTCAGGCTGGTATATGCCAGGTTTCTCTACCATAATGACATCATTTTCCCTTTTGTAACTGGTTATTATCTCGTGGGGGTATATTCTGAGATCATACCAATACTATGTACATCATCATATTACTACCCACCTACCTTAGCATGTCTGAACCAATACCTGCCTGAATCAGTGACCACAGGTCCACTATATCCAAGGACCAAATAGTGATTTTGTTTCCATCAATCCTTTTATACTTATTAGTTTGAATTGTACTATAAGGTAGAGCTTTTCCTTCTTCTCCTTTTGTTTATTTACATCAGAATGGACCGAGAGATTCTTACTTTATTTACTGTATTATAATCTGTAATACTTAAGCAGAGTTTTGAAACCACATTTTTTTTTAGCATCGTCCCACAGTTGGATTGATTCAATGTTTACAGCCAGTCTGCTTACCAGAGCGCTACCGTTTATTTGTTGGCTGAAGTTAATCATCTAGTATTTCTTTAACAAGACCCTATGGGATTTATATTCTCTAAGTTTTAATACCCTTTAAAATGGTTTTCTTCTTTTTCCTATAACAGCTTTATTGAGTTATAATTCACATACCATACAATTCATCCATCTGACTTGACAATTCAATGGCTTTTAGTATATTCACAGAGTTGAGCAATGATTACCACAATCAATTTTAGAACATTTTTCTCACTCCGAAAAGGATCTTGGTACCTATGAATAGTCACACTACATTCTTCCCACCCTCCCCCAACCCGCTCCCCCCACCAGCCCTAGGTAACGACTGATGCTTTTTTTTTTTTTTTGTCTACATAGAGTTGCCTATTCTGGACATTTCACATAAATGAATTCATACACTATGTGGTCCTTTGTGATGGCTTCTTTCGCTTACCAAAACGCTGAGTAATACTCCATTGTATGGATACACCACATTTTGTCTATCCTTTCAACAGTTAATGGACATTTGCGTTGTTCCCCTTTTGGCTACTGTGAACCATGCTGCTTTGAACATTCATGTACAAGTTATTGTGTGGATGTAGATTCTCATTTCTCTTGGGTATGTAACTATGAGTGGAATTTCTGAGTCATATGGTAATTCTATGTTTAACTTTTTTTTTTGCGGTACGCAGGCCTCTCACTGTTGTGGCCTCTCCCGTTGCGGAGCACAGGCTCCGGACGCACAGGCCCAGCGGCCACGGCTCATGGGCCCAGCCGCTCCACGGCATGCGGGATCCTCCCGGACCGGGGCACGAACCCGTGTCCCCTTCATCGGCAGGCGGACTCTCAACCACTGCGCCATGAGGGAAGCTCCCTATGTTTAACATTTTAAGGATCTACCAAACTGTTTTCCACAGTGACTACACCAGTTTACATTCCCACCAGTAATGCACAAGAGTTACAGTTTCTTTACATTCTCATCAACACATTATTATCTATCTCTTTTATTATAGCCACCCTAGTGGTGATCAAGTGGTATCTCATTGTGGTTTTGATTTGCATTTCCCTGATGGCAATGATGTTAAGTATCTTTTTTGTGTGTGCTCATTGCCCACTTGTATAACTTCTTTGAAGAATATCTATTTATATGCTTTGCCTGTGTTTAAATTGGATTATTCATCTTTTTATTATTGTGTTGTTAGAGTTCTTTATATATTCCAGATCTAATCCCCTTGTTAGATGTATGATTTGCAAAAATTTTCTCCCATTGTTGGTTGTCTTTTCATCCTTTTTATGGTGTTCTTTGAAGCGCAAATATTTTTAATTTGGATGAAGTCCCATTTATCTATTTTTCCATTTGTTGCTTGTGTTTTTGGTGTCATATATCAGAAATTACTTCTTAATGCAAGTCATGAAGATTTAACTCTATGTTTTCTTTTAAGAGTTTTATGTTTAGCTGTTACATTTAAGGTTTTGATCATTTTGACTTAATTTTTGTATGTGCTGTGAATGAGGGGTCCAGCTTCATTTTTCTGCATGTTGATATCCTGTTTTCCCCACAGCATTAGATCAAAAGACTAGTCTTTCTGCCATTGAATTGATTTGGTACCCTTGTCAAAAATCAATCAAATATAAATGCTAGGGTATATTTCTAGACTCTCAGTTTTTTTCCATTGGTCTATATGTTGATCCTTATGCCAGTACTAGCATGATTTTCTTTTGCCCTTGTACTTTAACAAAAGTTATACTGGGTATAAAATGGTTGGGTCTTCATTTCTTACCTTGAAGATTTTGGGAGTGTGACTCCACTGTCTCCAGCACTGAATATGGAAAAGTTTGAGGCCCAATCCAATGAGTTTTTTAAAAATTTATTTTATTTATTTATTTTTGGCTGTGTTGGGTCTTCATTGCTGCACGTGGGCTTTCTCTAGCTGTGGTGAGTGGTGGCTTCTCTTGTTGCGGAGCACGCGCTCCAGGCACGCGGACTCAGTAGCTGTGGCTTGCGGGCTCTGGAGTGCAGGCTCAGTAGTTGTGGCACATGGGCTTAGTTGCTCCGTGACATGTGGGATCTTCCCGGACCAGGGGTCAAACCCATGTCCCCTGCATTGGTGGCCGGATTCTTACCCACTGTGCCACCAGGAAAGCCCCAATCCAATGATTTTTACAGCTTCCTTGATATTTTGATGCAATGCCCAAAGGATTGTTTCTTTTTCTGTAATGGTCACTATTTCTTAGGATATCTCTTGGTGCTAATAGTTCCATGTCAGTTTTTCTTGAGAGCATGGTGTGCTTTAATTATGTGGATTTGATCTTTATTTTACAGAAAGTTTTCTTGGACTAAAATCTTATAATTTTTTTGTTTCATTATTTTAGTGTCTTCTTCTTCTTTGGACTTTATTCTCTTCATAGATATGTAAGTAGGTAGACAGATATAACACAATACGGATAGATAATATAGAGATAGATATTATATACATATATGCGTGTATAGACTATATGAATATTCTTTGGTTCTTCTTTTATGTTCATTTTTGCTTGATTTCCTCAACCCTTTCCTCCATAATAAACTACTGTGCTTTCAACTATACTCTCTTCTTTATCTTTTCTTTAATGTAGCTTGTATTTCTCAGAATTTTTATTTTTCTCTTCTATTTCCTTCTTGTTCACTTCTTTCTGCCAGCTTCAGTTTCAGCTAATTCTGTTATGGTGCCATATATTCTCTGTGTGCTTACATTTCTGCTTTGAGCTTTATTTTTAAATATTGATACTTTATTAAAATATTCTTTAATGAATGAAACTGTAGTGCCACTTTTCCTCTGTTCAAACACCACGTTTCTCTCTATGCGTTTCTCATTTGCCATTTTCTCCCACTTTTGACCTTTTTTCTTATATAGTTTCTATACAGTTCTTGTCTTGGTCCCTTTTATATTATACTTCGTCTTTTTTTTTTTTTTTTCCCGGTATGCGGGCCTCTCACTGCTGTGGCCTCTCCCGTTGCGGAGCACAGGCTCCGGACGCGCAGGCTCAGCGGCCATGGCTCACGGGCCAGCCGCACCGCGGCATGTGGGATCTTCCTGGACCAGGGGCACGAATCCGTGTCCCCTGCGTCGGCAGGCGGACTCTCAACCACTGCGCCACCAGGGAAGCCCTATACTTTGTCTTTGACTGAAATGTGCTTTTTTTCTGGACATACAATTTGTGTAAGGATTCTGTGTTGGGAAGGGTGGAGGCTGTTATTAGGGACAGAACTAAACCTCCCTGCTGTTCAGTGAAGTTGCTCAGGACTCTTTGGTGCCCATGTGAGTAGGTCCTGTCTTTCCTTAGCTGAGAGAAACATGCTCCCACCACTGTCCCTCTTGCCTGCTCTGCCCATTGACGGATTGCTTCCTGCAAGTAAGGTGTCCTGTCCCAGCGGTGTTAAGCACTCATAAGCACATACAGGGAGAGAGTTAACAAAATAGCATCTGTAGCTGTCTTTGAAGTATTATGCCATGTGATGCTTTTATTCTGTTCTTTATACTTCTCTATAATTTCAGTTTTAAAATGTATATTATCTCTATAATCAGAAAATTGATGCATTTTATTAAAAGTAGAAGGTCCCCATGGCTCCAGTGGAGTGAAAAGACTCAGGTGAGCGGGAAAGCTGAATCTACAAGCTAGTCCTTGTGAAGTGCCCTGGACTAAACAGTTAATGACAAGCCAGCTGAGGGGCCGTAGGGCTCAGACCTGGCCAGGCGAAATTGGCCACTACAGTTAAAGAAAGTAAACTGGAAAAAAAAAAAAAAAAGAGAAAAAAAAAAAAGAAAGTTAACTGTACAGGTTAAGCAGGGAAAAAACCCAAAACAAAACCCTGAAGCAAGGCTGGATAGAGGGGAAATCTTATACATCGCAATCATTATTATAATCATCAAAACTCCGTTGGGAGAGGAAATTGAAGCTCTGAGAGGTTAGGTAAATTGCCCAAAGTCCCTCCATTGTGACGATGCCGATTAAATCCTGCTCTTGTAATTCCACATCCCAAGGCCTTTCCTCTCCTTCCTGCCTACTTATTAGCTCTCCAGCTGGGTGGCTCCGTGTATGGTGATGCTATTAACCAAGAGAGGGGATGCCGGGGAGGGGAAGGAGGCAGCTTGCAGGGAGAGATAATGAGCTCTGTTTCGGACATGATGAGTTATTGTGAGTGCGGCACTCCCAGCTCCACTGCTGGAATAGCACAGAGACAGAGGCGTCATTTTATGTGAAAGCCCGCTGTTCCTGTCACCTCGCGCCTGTCAGTCAAACGAGGAAAGAAATAATGTTTCTAGAACCCTTGCTGGTGGCTGTCTTTCTCCCAGAATGAAACCGCCTAGCACAGATGACACTGGGATCTCAAAGAGAGAGGATCTGACAGCGCCTGCTCTGAATCATCCGCCGGCCACAGGGGACGAGGATGAGCTCCTGGCATCCATCCTGCTCCAGGCTCTTGGGTGGGGGCATTCCAGACACCTTGGGGGGTGGAGGGTGGTAGGGGAGTGGTGACAGCCTTATTGAACTATTCTGTAACTTGAGAGATTTGCCTTCCCCATTGTGGTCCTAAGCAACCGGTCTCAGGGGATTTTATCAGGGCCAAGTTTTCCCCTTAAGATTGACAAGCACAGCATCCTGATCTGATCTATCCATTCACTGCCTTTGTGCAGGGATCAGTTTGCCAAGACTGATGGCGAGGGTTCCAAACACAACAACACAGTAACAGAAAAATACATCCAGCCAAACGAATGCAACTTGTGTGAGATAAACTTTTTGCAAAAGAGGCAGTTGTTGAATTCCAAGCCTATTTTTAAAGTGTAACTGTATAGGAAAAAAATGGTAGTCTAGCTCTTTTTCCTTCTGGTTGAAATAGTCTGATAGGCCTGTGACTTGCTTTTTTTTTTTTTTTTTTGGTATCAATTTTGGATTCAAATTCAGACTCTGCCACTTAACTGTTCTGCACCCTTGGGTAAGTAGTTTAGTCTCTAAACCTCAATTTGCTCATAATCCAAGGGGCATCATAACACCAGTCTCATAGCATTCTTGTGAGGATTCTATTAAATGAGATAATGTGTGGAAAACATTTAGCGCTGGTTTTGGAACATAGCAAGTGCAAATAACTAGCAGCTATCATCAATATTCTTTTGCAAAATGCAATATGTACCCAAGTACCCACGTCCCCACAAAAATATTGTGCCCTGTACCCAGTATGATTCTAGCTCTTGAGAATGGATGTGGCAATCACGGTGCATTTTGATGTCTTCTTAGAGCCTCCTCTATAGGTAAACTCCCTGCTCCAGCATTTATGCAACTCGAGCCTGTTATAAAACGCAGCAGTGATGACGTCCGTGGGTTATGAATCATCTCTAGACGGTAAGCAGATGAGAGCAGAGGCCACTTCTTGTTTTATGCATCAGTGTGTCCCCAGCATCTAGTACAGCATCTGGTGTATGATGTCTTAACATACATTTTAAGATTGAATAAGTTAATTACGTGCTCTATGCCAATATCATTCCAGGTGCTCTGCAGACTTTGCTTCAATTCTTTTCTACACCCTTGAAGATGAACTGACTCCCAGATCAGTGAGGATCAGCTAGGTGATGCTGTGATAACAAACATGCCTCCAATCTTCGTGGCTTATAACAGTTCTTAATCACTGACACTACATGTCTGATGATTGTTCGGCTGGCAGCTTTCCTCCCAAGCTTCCTCACTCCAGGATCTAGGTAATGGAGCAGCCACTGTTGCCAGTCCCAGGGGCACAGAGGAAAAAGCAGGATGGACTGCAAACTGGCTGTTAACTCCCTAGAAGTGCTCATGACTCTCTTGTGCTCACATGTCACCTGACCATGCCTGATGTCAAAGGACACGGGACGGGGGTAGGAGAACCTCATCAAGTGTCTGGGAGAACACATGGACTTTTTTGTGAACAGTCCTTGTTTCCTCATGAGGGAAGCTGAGACTCTTGGTGGAATAACTTAGCCAGGTGTTAAGGAAATGAATCATAGTCTGTTTGAATCTAGAGCACATGGCATCCCGTTTGTCTTTTTGGTCTGCCTGTTTCTCCTGTCCTCATGGAGCCAAATATTTGGTCCCTGTAGGCGATCTGCTTTCCCCAAGATTTGAACAGACTGAGTGGATATAATCAGGTTGCCATTTTACATAAATATCAAATTCCAGCGAACTGACTCCTAAGCAGAAGGTCGTTTTCCAGAACCACAGGAATGTCTAGTTGGCCAGGCCCCAGATGACACCAAGAAGCTGGCCTTTGTCACTCTGATGTGGCACAGATTTCCAGGCCATCTAGATCTAAGTGTCAAATGATGTCAGGATCTGTTGTGGAGACGTCCTTGCCATCCAGGCAGATGTTCTACTGGTAATTCAAATCTAAGCCTGTGGAGACGCCCTTGCCATCCAGGCAGATGTTCTACTGGTAATTCAAATCTAAGCCTGCTTCTCTAAGATGGCTGACTGTTCCAGCTTTCTGAGCCACCGCTGCCCTACAAAAACAAAATGCCAATCTTGTTACCTGTGCTCCAATCCCGGAAAACTTAGAATTTTTCTACTTATCTAAATGTGATGGAGGAGGAAAAAGTATCTACCTTTTTTTTTTCTGAAACAATCACTTAGTATCTCATTATCCATCAACTGACATTTCCTAATAGTACCGTTGTTTGATGTCCATGTTTTTTAATTTTTTAAAATCATTTTCCTTCCGTGGAGCGAGTCCCGGTTATATGTGGTAAATGGACTACGAAAATGTACTCACAATACACGGTTCTTGAATCATCAGTCTTGTCATCTCCAGCCACGGAAACCTTACCTGAACCACTTACAAGAGTCTGAGCATCCCCTGGCGTTTGTGCTTTTCCGTTTCCCTGGTCCTCTCTTATTGATGTGTTAAAAAAAAAAATTAAATGGTCATGAGTCACACAGAAGCAGATAGAAAAGGTAGAAAAGAAATGTAAACTTGTCCAAGACTTGATTTAGCAGCTCTCAACCAGGGGTATGAATCAGCCTCATTTGCATAGCTTTTTCTAATCTCTATCTGCCCAGGGCTCATCCAGAACCATTGAATCAGAGATCCAGGTAGGGGGCCCAGGACTTGTTTATCTTTCGAAAGTCCCAGCATGTCACTTCTGCTTTGAGAACCACTGAATGAGATCATCAACCACTGAATAGCTGAGCCAGCATCCCTTCCTGACCACCCCGACCCACTCCCCTTAATACTTTGCATGTATAATTCTCATCAAATGAACAGTACATTTATAGACGTTATGTTGAGGTTAAGATGTGTTTACTCTGCTCATCCCTACAAGCTTCTAGATGCTAATTAAGGTCATTTTCAACGTTTGTCTCCAAGTCAGCTGGAACAATAACCCTCACTTTTCAAGCAGTATGGCCTCACTGCGTGCCCTCTTGTATCTTTCTGGCGCACACCAGAGGGGAGGGGACAGTTGTCTCACAAGGAATTCCTGCTGCAGCCTCTAATTCTGGCTGGTTCACCACCCTTGCTTGGGCCATCTACAAGGGCATGCCGATCCTCCCCTAAACTCTGAATTTTCTGGCTGTGACAGTGTTGCCTGTCCTTCTACCTCCACATGTCTCCAGATCTGACAGTGACCTTCCTCATTGGCCTGCAGGGAAATGTTGCCCTTTTCTTATTTATTTTGATGTTGAGAGAGAAGAGAGGGGACAGGTGGGGCCATAGCTGAGTTGCACTGACTGTTAGAGACACAGTGTTTCATATCACCCTGCAGCTCTTCTCTCCTGCTACCATAGGCCCTGATGACCAGGTTGGACTACCATGGCAGACTCCTCCATCTGTAGCATTTTCTCTCTCAGGAACTTCCTTCTCCTTCCTGCAAGCTAACTTCTGTTGCTTTCCCGCCTGTAGCCTCTTTAGACCTCCCCGATATCTACATTTTGCATTTCATTCTCATTGTATGGTTGGCCTCTTGGGGTCGGGGTCAAGCAGGCAGGATCTCCACTGAAGGCTTCCATAGCATCAACGCCCAGATTCATGGGGGAGAAGCTTGCAGCTCAGATCGGACAGTGAATCGATGGGGAGGGGTCTGGTTGGGGATGTAGATGAGAATTTTATTTTTTGGACTCTTTCGCAAAGGATTGGGTGTCTGGAGAACTTTTCGTCATACAAAGCAAGATGGCAACTTTCCCAGGAAAAGGGGAGAAGAGGGGAGCAGGAAAGTAGAGTGATACTCTCTGCCTCTGTTTCCACTTTGTGACAATTGGTAGCTTTCCTTCTAAACTGCAGATGCCGCTATTTAAAAAGAAACAAAGAGAACTTGTTCTATGGCTTAGCAGATCCAGGTACGCAAAGGGGCAGGGTAAGGTATGATGGGGAATACTCTGGAAGGATATCCTTTCAAAGGACAGCTATCATGCTGAGTTGCCTCTTCAGAGGAGGTGAGGGAAAAGGGGCTTCAAAGCACCCTTCAGAGCTTCCAAAGGCATCCCTGTTTCGGGAAACACAAGAGCCTGATGTCTGAGAATGGAAAAGTGGGTTGTGAACTGCTTCAGACTCCTGACCCAGGATATCCCAGGTGGAGGGTGCTGGGAGGGCTGACCACCTGCCTTGGTGGTGGAGCCTGGGAAGAGTGGCATTGGGACTGGCCAGCACAGGGTTTGCAGGGCCATGGGGAATGCCAGTGTTCCCATGGAGCAGGCATAGGTGACAAGGCAGTTATGGGGTCATCTTGGATCCTTTTCAATCAGGCTGCGCAGGGGGCCAAGGAGTGTCAGCAGAAAGAGGCCAGAGGACCACGGCTGGATGCCCAGGGGCTGAAGAAAGATTGTAAGTCACAACCTAGAATAGATACATCCACCCTGGTGCCCAGGTCAAGGACGCCAAGCCAATAGTCTCCAAGTGCACTGCAAAGGAGAAAGCAACAACTGTACACATCTGAACAGACCCAGAGAACAAAAAGCCAGACAACTACACCTCTTCTGCCCTTTCCTTCTCCAATAGCAGTCCCTGGAGGCGATGCTGTGAGGGTGGGAGGGGGCCGGGGCAGGAGGTTCAAGGGGGTTCATGGGGATACAGAGTGGAAGCAGCAGGAAGAGAAATTTGAGAATACTGACCCCTCTGCCCCCTTTCTTACCGCGGGCTTCCAGCCAAGTTCACAGTCTCTCTTTAAATTGTGGTGTGAACATTGTAGTCTCTGAATCAATCTGTGTTTGTAATTGAAAATAGCTTTGAGATGTTCTATTGTCTAAGAGTGAGCAGAGAAAACAAGGGTAAGATTCACTCGTGAAATAAAGTTTAAAGGGACAATGAGAGACAGAATAAGTTGTCTTGTAACCACAGTCCACACATCTACAAAGAGAGGAACCAGGAGGGAGACGACAGTAGAAACCTACACATTATGACTGTGCTTCTTGAACTGCCTTCTGTGAAGTCCAGATTGTTTTCTGTATTATATAATAAAAGGAAACCAAGGAAATGGACTTGAGTGTACGCTGGGACTAGAGCTTAGAAAATGGTGCCCTCGAGGGCTTCCCTGGTGGCGCAGTGGTTGAGAGTCCGCCTGCCGATGCAGGGGACGCGGGTTCGTGCCCCGGTCCGGGAGGATCCCACATGCTGCGGAGCGGCTGGGCCCGTGAGCTACGGCTGCTGAGACTGCGCGTCCAGAGCCTGTGCTCCGCAACGGGAGAGGCCCCAACAGTGAGAGGCCCGCGTACCGAAAAAAAAAAAAAAAGAAAAGAAAAAAAAAATGGTGCCCTCGAAAGAGTCATGGACTGAAAGAGTCCCAAGAATGAGGTGAAATTCAGATCCCAAGTCTCCACATAAAGAAGTTCCTCTTTCTAGTGGTAAAGACCTGGACTTTTCACATTTGGCCTCGTGGCCTCTCTGCCAAGTACAGGAAAATCAAAATATGCTTTTGGTTTGAATTCCTTTCAAAAGTGTCCTCCTTGACTCTTTGCTCAGAAGCAACATCAACCTACAGTCTCACTGGAAAGAGGATGAAACCTAAGATGGAGAACAAGTCAAGGGTATTGACTGGAACCTTAGTGACAACGCCCAGTTTTACTGATAAGCAATGTGTGGTCAGACTCATCCCTGGGGGCTGCCCTTCAGAATGGTGGGTGTGTGGGCAGGTAAGTCTGACGTGGCAAGATGCCCCAGAATTATGTGCTCCTTCTTGGAAGCCTCTGCTCCACCAGATAAGGCATCTGTTTCCACCTGCCCCTGCTGTGTTCCGGGCAACACTGGATGCTGTAATTCATGAGGTAGTTTTGTGAACTTGAAAGGACACTGAGATTGGACTCCCATGGACTTGGTTCAAATTGTGACTCTGCCACTGGCTCTTTGACCTGGCCGTATAGCCTAAAGGTGCTCATTCTCTTCTTGACTCTCTCTAAACCTTGAAAACTGGTTCTGAGGATTCAATGACGCTTTGGAGGTGAAAAACCTTTTGCACAATGCAACAGACAACAGTTGATCTTTATGTCTATTTTTTATAATAAAACAATAACTCTGGAAGTTTGCTACTAAGACATCCTAGTCATAAAGCAAAGAAATAATTCTTGAACAGGACTCAGTGGCTGTGATGGACACTCAATCCCCAAATTACTTGAAGTCCAGGAAGGATAAAATTGGTAGCACTGAGTGCATCTGCAATGAGAAAATTTAATATCCAGCCCATTTCAGAATGCTCGCATGATCCTGTCTTTTTATTTGAAGAAAGGGTTTTAGAAGTTCTGTCTCTACTCTTCTGCTCCCTTTTGCCTGGCAGTCAGCCTACTTAAACATTCTTCTCTTGTGTATTTTTTTTTCCCTCCTGTTAAAAAGTTCGTTGAGTGAGCCACTGAAATTTTTAAGCCAGCACTGGAAATGCCTGACTGGGCCAAGCACAGCTTTACTAACAGAGAGTATTAAAAAGATAAATTGTTGTGGACCGAAAGAGATAAAATTATATGCGAGTGTAAAGGGAGAGTGGCCAGTGAAAGGCATTTGAAGCACGCCTGTGAAGCCAGCAGGTTTTTAGGGCGCCTGGAGTAGCTCACACACCACACAAGCTTTCCAATTGGGAGAGCACTTCTTTTCCCCTGCAGTTCCCTAAAAATACTCCTTATGTAATGGGTTAACCCCTTCTCTGCCAAGAACTCTCACCAAAACACCTACCATCCCCCACCCCCAGACTCAGTGTCATGATTCCCAACCCTTCTTGCCCTGGTCTCTCTCCTGGAGACTCAGGAGGTTTCTGTGTCCCTCTTCCTCTGCCTTTGATGTGGACACCCAGTTGTGCCAACCCAGCTGAGGTTCCCATGGGCTCCTATGGCGCCTCTGTTGACTCCTGTGGGGCCTGGACCCACATCCCTCACTTGGACTTATGTCAACAAACCCTCTCTTCAAAAACTTAAAAGTAGTTATTTCTATTTATCCCCATTTTATGCCAACAATATTTCATGACTGTAGCTGTGTTCCAGACTCTGTATTAAAAGGTTTACATTTGTTACTTCATTTAATCCTTAAACCAGGAGTTAGCCAACTGTTTCCGACTGTTTCCCTAAAGGGCCAAATAGTAACTCTTTCAGGTTTCAGTAACTCTGTCCCAGCTACTCTGCAGCATAAAAATAACCATAGACAATATGTAAACAAGTGAGCCGGGCTGTGTTCCAATAAAACTTTATTTAGACAATATTTAAACCAGTGAACCTGGCTGTGTTCTAATAAAACTTAGACAATATGCAAACAAGTGAATCTGGCTATGTTCCAATAAAACTTTATTTAGACAAACAGGCAGCAGGCTGGGCTTGGCCTGAGGCTATAGTTTGCTGACTCCTGCTCTTAACAACCCTTTGAAGTAAGTATATTTTTAGTATTCATTTTATAGAGGAGAAAATGAATCGTAGAGAAAAGATTAAGCAACATTGCAAAGATCATACAGGTTTTAAGTGGCAACACAAGGTGTGTCCAATTCCAGGGCCCGTGTACACACCATGTGGAAATGCCTGCAATGAAGACACGTGCCTTAGGAAAAGAAATGGAAGATGGGCATTTTCCCCAGCAGCCTGCCCCATTTCATTATTACAAGGTTCCCATCAGCTCCACACCGGCAATGAACTTTTTCTTGTGGGCTGGGATCCTGATCAGGGCAACAGTGGCTCTTGTCGCTCTACCATGGGTGTCAGACAAGCAAGTCGACTGTCTGTCATTAACTATTCTGCATTGGAACGCAACTTCCAAAGGTTTCAGGATAAAGACAACAGCTGTTTCTTACGTTGCCAGGAATTTGAGTCATGTTTCTTCGTACATGTATTAATGGCATTAACTAATTTAACAATTAAATTATTGAGTGCGTGTATGTGCACAGGTGTGTGTGCATACATGTATACACCAGACTTTGAGCTAAGTCCTGGAAATATACAAAAGACAGCCAAAAGGACAGACAGATGACCACTAGACCTGGGTGTGACTGACTACATTTTGCTTAGGTCTAGACAGTTTATTTAGTCTTTGTCTGCATCATTCTGATCGATCCTCAACCTGAGCTAGGTATCCCTCAGTCCATCTTTATGGTAAGAAAGCTCAGGCTGGGAGTTGCAGAGACTTGCAGAAGATTCCAGAGTGACAACTTTGGTGGACTAGCTGAGTCTTCGGCTTGGGGCCTCTGACCCTGGACTTGGTAACCTTTCCACCACACTTCGCTATTCTGCTATCCCAAGGGCCATGCTCTGTGCTGTTCTCCTTTACCCCTTTACTCCTGCACCTGCAGCTGGCGGCATCTCTGTCTGAACTTTATGTAACCTGGCTCCTTTCCAGACCCTCTGGCAGCCGTCCCAGGCTTCATTTTCTATCTACCCAGCATCTCCCAGGTTCTCTTCTGAAGCTCTTATCCTTCTTTGGCAGCCAAATGCCCTCTATTTTATTTTCTCCCTAGGGCACACTCATAGGATGGAGGAAAGCTGAGAGATTGTTCACTCTCTTAACAGGAGCTGGTTTCAATTCAGCCACAGCTGCGACGCGTTTCAGAAGTGAGATGGATCCCAAGACAGATGGCTCAGCAGAGACTATTTTAAGCCCCAGAGTCACAAGAGCAGATCCAAAATAACTCCGTCCAGCAGGGGTCAAATGCAGAGCAGAGCTGCTGGCTTTAGAGAAGGCATGACCCCAGATCTTTGGAGTGAGGCAGCACTGGTGTTTTCCAGTAAATAAGACTTCTTCTGTGCAGGCTCTAAGCTGATGTTTCAGGACTGACTTGGCCCCATGTTCAGCTGCTGCTCTCAAAAGAACCTCCCTCGGATGGCTTCAAAGCTCTAGTTTGAATATTTGTTACTGCTACCAAGATTTATACCAGGGGAAACTGCACTCCCCTGTGTATCAGTCAGCTAATTGCAACAGTAATGCTGTGTAAGAAACCAGCTTGGAACTCAGTGGCTTAAAGCAATGCTCATTTATTCTCTTCATGTGCCCGGACTTGGCTGGGGGTCAGCTGATCTGGACTCACCTGGCTGATCTTTGCTCTGAGCTGTGGATTTGCTCCTGCTGCTCCACTGAGCTCTCATCCTTGTTGGACCAGCAGGCTTCAGAGCAAGTTCTCATGGCCATGACACAAATACAAGAGGAAAACGCACAGGCATGCTTCAAGCCTTTGTTTGCATGTGTCTGTTAAAATCATATTGGCCAAAGCAATTTATGTGGACAAGTCCAGTCAATATCAATGGGGCAGAAAATATACTCTACCCCTGGTGGTGAGGAAAGGGATTGCAAGTTCCCATGCAAAGGTTGTGCATAGGAGAGGAGAGAAGAAGTAGGACAGCATTGAAATCCATTACACCTGGGCTGCAGAGCACCTGGAGGAGAAGGCTGCATAGAGGGGCAGCAGAGAAACCTGGTGGTCTTTCCCCTTTGAGCAGCTGTGACTGCTCACTACCTTTTCCCCTCCAGGGAGGAACCAGGGCCATGGCAGATGGCCTGACTTCTCCCTTTGGAATGGCCTTAAACTATCTCTGCACCCTTGTAAATTGGTTTCCTGCCTTCTGTCCACAGAGTGGCCGGGCTGATGCTGTTGAGTTCTTCAAACTGGCACCTCAGAGGGTTTTAATAGATTTGGGAAGTCCAGAGATGCAAACAGGTTGGATGAGCAGTGGGTATTTTAAGGACTTGAGCCCCTTTATTTGTATACCTCTGTCCCTGCATGTAAGAGTAGCTTCAGTTTCAATGAGAAGACCAGAGAGGTGGGCTCCCAGCAGCTCCCTGGAGATGAAAGCGCATGCAAGATGATACTGTCCTGTTTTTGAGGCTGTCATAATGTGTCTGTGGACTGGCCATGGGAGCAGAAGTACCACGTGCAGGGATTTTTACATACGAAGACCAGGTAACACTGGACAGTAGGGCTGCTAGGATCACACAGCTCTCCTCACTTTACATCCCTCTGTCTGGCATACTGAGCCTTGGTGAAAGAGCATCTGCCTCCAGAGCCATGGGGGCAATAATGCCATCTATCTTCCAACACTCTCTACTCCCCTGCCCTTCTTGATATGTTTATGACAATTTCACCATATGACATTATTTGTGTATTTGTTTATTGCCTAGATCTTCCACTACTTCTTGTGGGCAAGAACTCTATTTACCTCATTTAGGGTTGTATCCTCAGAGCCTAGACTTGGACACATGGTATTAATCAAGAAGGAGTTCAGTAGATATTTGTTGAATGAATAAATACATAGACTTGTTCCACTGAGTGATATAGAGTAGGTGCTTAATATATATTTCTTCCTTCCTTCCTTCCTTCCTTCCTTCCTTCCTTCCTTCCTTCCTTCCTTCCTTCCTTCCTTCCTTCCTTCCCTCCTTCTTCCATATGCAGATTGATATCCCCAACCCTACTTCATTTTGCATGATTCTGAAACTTGTTTTCCAAGGTGCAATGTAAACTTCCCCTTAGCCATATTTATATTTAGGGCCAAATGGTGATTTCAGAGGAAAAAAAAAATCAGTCTTGACTCATGGAGGCCCAGACCTTTTAAAATTCAGATCTGAGGGCACCTTAGCCGCAGGAAGAAGGAAATAGCAGTTAGATATTTAGAAATTATCTTGGGACTTCCCTGGCGGTCCAGTGGTTAAGACTTCGCCCTCCAATGCAGGGGGTGCAGGTTCGATCCCTGGTTGGGGAGCTGGGATTCCACATGCCTCGCGACCAAGAAACCAAAACATGGAACAGAGGGAATGTTGTAACAAATTCAGTAAAGACTTTAAAAATGGTCCACATCAAAAAAAGAAAGAAAAGAAATTATCTTGCTCTTCATTAATAGGAAAATATTGTAAATGGGCAAAGAGCATCATCTAGGAATAAGATATTCTACATTCTAGGGCTTCCCTGGTGGCGCAGTGGTTGAGAGTCCGCCTGCCGATGCAGGGGACACAGGTTTGTGCCCCGGTCCGGGAAGATTCCACATGCCGTGGAGCGGCTGGGCCCGTGAGCCATGGCCGCTGAGCCTGCGCGTCCGGAGCCTGTGCTCCGCAACGGGAGAGGCCACAAGAGTGAGAGGCCCGCGTACCGCAAAAAAAAAAAAAAAAAGATATTCTACATTCTAGTGTGAAGCTAAGCAGACCAAATGTGGTAGACTGAATCATGGCTTTCCAATTATGTCCACATTTTAATCACCAGAGCCTCTGAATATGTTAGATTACTTGGCAAAAAAAAAAAAAGGAATTAAGGTTACAAAAGGAATGAAGTTTTCTAATCAGTTGACTTTGAGATAAGGAGATTATACTGGATCATCTGAGTGCGCCCAAAGTCAAAACTTAGGTGAGCCCAATTGTTACAAAATAAAGGTTTAATTTTAATGGGGAAAAGGTGGCAGAAGAGTCAGTGTCAGAATGATGTTATGTGAGAAATAGTAGACCTGCCATTGCTGGCTTTGAGGATGAATGGGGCCATCAGCCAAGGAATGTGGGCAGCCTCAAGAAGCTGGAATGAAAAAGGCAAGGAAATGGATTCTCCTCTAGAACCTCCAGAAATGGACACAGCCCTGCTGACACCTTGATTTTAGCCCATTTTGGACCTAAGGCCTCTAGAACTGCCAGACAATAATTTTGCATTGTTTTCACCCACTAAGTTTTTGTTTGTTTTTTTAAACCTTTTATTTATATTGGAGTATAGTTGATTAACAAAGGTGTGTTAACCATGGTGTGTTAATCAAAGGTATGTTAATCATGGTTAAGACGGTGAAGTCTTAAAATGACTCCTCTGTCATTTGGAGGCTGGGGGGCAATTAGAAGGAGAACCCTGATAGGGGTCCAGTGGCTGTTTCTATCTCAATATGAGTAATCAAGGTTATCTTGACTTATGACATTTTCTGTGTTTATTTTCCTAGCGCTACATCACAATTGTAAGGTATATATTTTAAAACTTGCTTTCACTCAACAGCATTCAGTTGTTCAGTCTCTTTTCTCTGCCAGGCTGGGTAGCCACGAATCACAGCTCAAGTGAGACTTGGTCCCTGCTCATGAGACACTCTCAGCTACACTACATGGTACAGTAAGTCCCCTACATACGAACGAATTCTGTTCTGAGAGCGCATTTGTAATTTGTTCATAAGTTCGACAAAGTTAGCCTAGCTACCCAACTAACACGATCGGCTATATAGTACTGTACTGTAATAGGTTTATAATACTTTTCACACAAATAATACATAAAAAACAAACAAACACAAAAAACAAAGAAAACATTTTTAATCTTACAGTACATTACCTTGAAAGGAGATGGTAGAGCTGAAGGATCGTCAGCAACAGGAGACGGAGGGAATGCTGCAATTTCACTCATGCCTGACATGATTGGACATGCATAAGCATGTTCCCATCTTTGAAAGTTCACAACTTGAAGGTTCGTATGTATGGGATTTATTGTATTAAAACATGAACCTCAGCAATCCTTGTGTGCTAGATTGAGAAATTGGCCATAGGGTTTTAGAGCTTCTGTCAAGGAGCTGAGTCTATTTCTCCACTCTTTGGATCCAGGCTGGTATTCCGACTTGCTAGAATGTGGTAGAAATGACACCGCTCACTCTCAAACCCTAGGCCCCAAGAAGACTTGCAGTTTTATCTCTTTGCTGTCCGTGGGAACCCTGCATCCAACAGCTTGTGAATCAGCCAGGGCTAGCCTGCTGGGTGACTGATGGGGATGTTGGCCCAGTTACCCTGTCCCCCTAACCAAGAGCCAGCCAACCCCAAGTCATGTGAGTGAGGCCCTGGATGGCCTGCTCCCCACAAACGCTTGAGCAAGCGCAGTCCATGACAACAGAGGCAGCTCCCAGCAGCCCCCTCTGCACTCAACCCAAATTTCCCACCCATGTGACCTATACATGGTAGAGTTTTAAGCCACTAATTTGGGGGCTAATTTTTTATGCAGCAAAAGCTAATTGATGCACCTTGTACAGCAGAGAGGAACCCGACAGTACTCGAGTGCTGTTTTCAATGACATTGTCAAGGGCAATCATTTGTTAATTTAAGCCCTACCTAGGGCCTTGATTATGGGTGTTTATGGGGGTGGCTGAGGTGGGGGGCGGGTTGAAGAAGCTGTGCTGACTGAGCAGTTGGCTCTGGGTGAAAGAAAAGATATTTGAAATTCAAATTCACTCTCTTTTGCTGATGGACACTGACTTTGTGTGCTTTTAGGGAATTGTTTTTTTATTCATTAGTGAAGTAGCTGAGATAGTAGAAAAATCAACATGGCCTCAAGTGATGACTCTCCTAATTGTTCTCTACTGAAAGAGGTTTGGCCTTAAAAATGTCTGAGCTGAGAATCCCATCCGAATTCTCTCATCACAAGAAAAAGTCACCCCACCAACCCCCATCCAGCGGTCTCCAAGTAGTGCCATTGCCACCGCCCTCGGCACAGTGGGTGTTACTGGCTGACAAACCAGGGGAGAAATTTTCTGAAACAGAGACCCTGGCTCTCCTTTTTTCTATGTTGTCTGCTTCTTTTTTGGAAATAGAGCTCCCACTGACATCAAAAAGAATCTCTCTCAAAGTGCCGAGAAACCACAGGGCAGGCAGCGTGGTTCCCCCAGCGGCAGAGAATCAGCTCCCGATGCATTCACTGTAGATCAAATTGGGTTAAATGCCCCCTTCCAAGCAAGCCTGAAAAAATCCCCGACACGAGGTCTTTCATGCGTTAGACCTCGAATGAAGGGCAAGCCTCAAAGCCTGGCCTAGTTCTAAATTTAGATCAGTAATTTCATCCAAGAATGTAACTGTGTCATGAATACTTCTGTTTTCCTTCCCTTTTAATGCCTGAGTGGGGAGGATTAGGGCTACATTGGTGCCTTGACAATTTTGAGGAGGTGTCGTGTGGATATTTCTCAGTGAAAAGTTCAAAAGTAATAGGAGACCAGCTTAAAATGTCAAGTCACATTATTGGCAGACACCTAAGGTGATTTCTGCCGCTTTCCCTTGCTCTTAATTCAAGCGACGTTACATGTGCTATGACAACAGTGAGCAGCTGGGAACAGACTGCCTGATCTCTGGGAGCTGGCTGCTGCAAGGACAATCTGAATGGCCCTTCATGCATTTTCTCATCCTTAAATGGGTGCTTATTCTCTGGGGGTCAGTAGCTATACTCTTAGGGCTACTGTAGCAGAGAAAGAGTAAAAGCCCGTCAATGTGCTTCGTACTGATTTTAAATATTTTTAGCATTTGAATGAATACATGCTTATATATGTGTGTGTGTACACACACGCACACACACACACACACACACACACCAAGGTTCCACCGTCCAATTAAGTATCAGATGCCTCTGTTTGGGGGATGAATTATTTCAACTCATCCTGACTATCAAAGGTTGAAAAGAAGGTCTGATTGACAACTGTATAGATACATTCATTTAAGAGAAAAGTAAGACCCAAGCGATGAATGATTACGCTATAAATGCAGCACGTTTAGGACTCAGAGGGAACAAGGGGGGCCCCTTCATCCTGCTCTGGAATTAAAAGGCTCTCCTGATGGGCATAGGACTGGCCAGGCCAAGATGTTAAAGGTCTGCATTGGAGAGGACAGTGTTTCCGCAATGGTTTTCGGTGTAAACCACCAGAGATACCGATGTTTAAAGGAAGATTTTCAGAACAGTCCACATGCTCTGGAGGTAAACCTTGGACTTACCTGTCTCCCACATAACCTGCAAAGCAAGGCACGGGGTTTTGATTGAAATGCCTAGTAATTCTGTCATGAACTGCCCTGCTTTTTTCCCCCTTGAACACATTACTGATGGTAACAAGGGAGTTATTTTCAATCAAGGCATGCTACAATGAAAGAGATTTCTCCTAACATTGTGATCCCTTCCCCTGAAATCCATTTCAGATTGGCGGATAAAATGTGATTATATTTACACTTCCCTGACACAATCCAGGCAGCAAAATAACAGGCTGCCGGAGACATTTTTCGTCTTCATATTTAGATCTGTCAGTGCCGTCGTGCTGGGGGAACAGGGAGGGGTGACAGAGGCAGCTGGGGTTGGTGATATGTTTTAGTTGGCTCACAAATAGAGAGTCTCTGTGCACTGTGAACCTCTCTATCTCCCTCTCATCCCAGAGTTTCTTGAACGCCATCCTGAATGGTGTTCAGAGCAATGGTACAGCATGCTAATCAATAGTGCTCTATGCAAATCGAATTTCTCATTTTTGCCTTGACACAGTCCATAAATTATTTTGACATAATACTTTAATTGGTTCTTATTCGTAAGGGGATGGACGATGTATGACTCCCAGTATCCACGTAAGTCACCGCTGGAATTGTATTTAAAATCTAGGCTTCCAGATGGCAAGGCTAAAATGGTAGATGGGACAGCCTAGAGGTGACATGATGTTGCAGAGAGTAAGAGACCCCTGGCTGGGGTGAGGGACTCTGATTCTGGTTCTCAACCTACCAGGTCATATGTGATATCAGGAAACCCATCCACCTTCTCTGGCCCAAGTGTCACCATTTGTAAAGTGAGTGGGTTGGTTAGGGGACCATCAAGATTCTTTGTGTGTGGAGTCCTGCCTATACTTCCCAGAGTGGCAATGCCAAACTTGTGTTCAAGTCTTCACTGTCGGGGGAGGATTGACATTCCATTTCAACGAGATTGTAAAGATCATCAAGGTTCCCATAGACATCACCCTGGACCCTTCGTAAGTAACCTGTGTTTGTAACTCTAAATACAATACTCTCCCTCTTGAATCCAGAGAAGGTGACCTTTCACTTTTTCAGGTCCCCTCTGAGCTCTTAATGGTAGTGGATGCTGTGATCCAGGAATAAATGACTTGCTGCTTCCACTGCTCTGAGTGCTGCCAGCAGAGTCATGGGTAGATATGAGAGTTCAGGGCTCAGAGACTTCCAGGGGTTGATATCTTGGAGAAGAGGACCTACAGAGACATTCTGTGTCCCTTCTGACTTCACTGCGTTTGCTGAATCCAAAGCTGAGCTAGACAAAAAAGCTGATAACGTAGAAAATGGCAGCTCAGAGAAATATACACGTACATAAAGAACTTTTAGCAGTCTTGTGGTGCTAGGGAAAAATACTGGACTTCAGGAAGAGCTAAGAAGTTGGCTAAGCACTCATGGGTGAGTTTTAATTGCGACCTTAAGGGTCTATGCTCCAGGAGCGAGTATGAACCAAAACATAGGCAAGCCCACATAGAACCTTAAATCTAGTCTCCAACCATCTCGGTCCCTGATTAAATGAAGGCATTTGTACCTAATAGCCAGAATTACTTTAAGTCCGCGCTAGAAGAATATAAAATTATCCAGAACCATACAGCTTTTCATAAAAATGTCTGGTATTCAATAAAATATATATATATATTATGCAAGCCAAGAGGCAGGAGCAAGTGACCAAAAGCCAAAAGGAAAAATAAAATGGAAGTAAGAATCAGACCTACAGGTGACACAGATAGTGAAGCAAGGACTTTAATATGTTTAGGAAAATAGGTTACAAGATGGAGAATGTCAACAGAGAATTAGAATCTATAAAAATAACCAAAATAGAAATTCTAGAACAAAAAATAATAGTAAAGGCTAAAATTGAAAATCAAGGGTTTAATAGCAGGTTAGGCATAGCAGAGGAAGGGATTCGTATATTGGAAGGTCACTTAGTAGAAAAATATACAGACTGAGCACAGAGAGGAACAATGTTTAAAATGATGGAAAGTAGCATGCAGGACATATAACACATGGTAAGTAGTGTAACATACTTATAATTAGATTCCTGGAAGGAGGAAAAAGAGAGAATGGGACAGAAGTACTGCTTTTTAGCCCACTGGCTGAAAAATTTCCCAAATCGACAAAAGACATTAAACCACACATTCAGGGCTTCTCTGGTGGCGCAGTGGTTGAGGGCCCGCCTGCTGATGCAGGGGACATGGGTTCGTGCCCTGGTCTGGGAAGATCCCACATGCCGCGGAGCGGCTGGGCCCGTGAGCCATGGCCACTGGGCCTGCGCGTCCGGAGCCTGTGCTCCGCGGCGGGAGAGGCCACAGCAGTGAGAGGCCCGCGTACCGCAAAAAAAAACAAACAAACAAAAAACACATTCAAAAAGCTTTATAGCTCCCTACAAGCATAAATACAAAAAATGCCATACTAGGCATATCATAATAAAATTCCTGAAAGCCAAAGTAAAACTCTAAAAGAAGTTAGAATAAAAAAGGCATGTTGCCTTCAAAGGCATAAACAATATTTATTTTTTAAAACAGCCTGAGAGCTGTTTTGCCAACAGCAATTATGTAAGTCAGAAGACAATGGAATGTGCCTCTTAAGGTTCCGAAAGAAAATTATTTCTAGCCTAGAATTATATACCCAGTGAGAATACCCTTTAAAACTAAAAGTGATCTAAAGACATTTTCAGACAAGCAAAAACTGAGAAAATTGCTACTCATTAAATGCTCCCTAAAGGAAATTCTAGAGAGAGTGTTTTAGGCAGATATTAAATGACCCCATATAGAAACACAGTTAGGTAGCAAAGTATTAAAAATAACAGTGGAAAGGGTAACTATGTCAGAAAACTGAACACATATTTTAAGAATGTAAATTTATAATTTAGATAGAAATTCAAAGGGCCAAGAACAGCCAAGGCAATTGTAAAGAAGAAAAAAGTTGGAAAATATAACTACCAGATATCAAATTTATTATAAAATTGTGCCTATTAAGATAACTGATTATTCACAACAGCCAAAATGTGGAACAACCTAAGTGTCACACACACACACACACAATGGGATACTATTCAGCCATGAGAAAGAAGGAAATTCTGCCATTTGTGACAACATGGATGGATCTTGAGAGCATTATGCTAAGTGAGATAAGTCAGACAAAGACAAATATTATACGGTATCTTTAAACATGGAATCTAAAAAAAGCCAAACTCGTAGAAATAGAGTATAGAATGGTGGTTACCAGAGGCTGGGGACTGGGGGGAATTGGGACGATGTGGTTAAAGATGTTAAACTTGCAACTAGAAGATGAATAACTTCTGAGGATCTAACGTACAACATTTGATTATAGGCGACGATACTGTATTTTATACTTCAAAACTGCCAAGAGACTAGATCTTAAATATTCTCACCACACACACAAAAATGATAATTAAGTGACATGTTAGAGGTATTAGCTAAGGCTACGGTGGTAATCTTATTGCAATATATAAATGTGTCAAATCAGCACATTGTACATCTTAAACTTACACGATGTTATATGTCAATTATATCTCAATTTAAAAAATACAACTGGTATGGGCACAAGTTTAGATCCAAACCAGCCCAGACCAATGGAATACAATGGAGCACCCAGAAACAAACTCACACATATTAATCACCTGATTTATGGCAAACATGCTACTGCAAAATTCTTGAGATGGTACTTTACAAAAGAGGATTCCAAATGGCCAGTAAACAAACAAAAAGTTGTTCCACATCACTGGTTAACAATGATTTAAGATAAATTAGAACTATAAGATAGCATCTCAAACATGGTTAAAGTTAAGGGGGGAAAAATCTGGCAATACTACACGTTGGTGAGGATCTGGAGAAACTAGAATTTTCGTAGCCCAATGGTGAGAGCGTAGTTTGGTAAGGAGCACTTTGCAAAATATCCCACCAGGTATGGTGAAGAGGGGAGGGCAAAGGGAGGGTAGAGGTGGCTCGTAATGTCTAGGTGACATTGGGAGCCAAGAGGCTGCCGCCTCATAGGCTAAATTATTGGGAAAAGGGAAGAACAGGGCTTCCCTGGTGGCGCAGTGGTTGAGAGTCCGCCTGCCGATGCAGGGGACGCGGGTTTGTGCCCTGGTCCAGGAAGATCCCACGTGCCGCGGAGCAGCTGGGCCCGTGAGCCATGGCCACTGGGCCTGCGCGTCCGGAGCCTGTGCTCCGCAACGGGAGGGGCCGCAAACGCAAAAAGAAAAAAAAAAAGCGAAGAACAGCCCTCACAATCTTTCTCCATCAGCTCAAAGCCAGGGTTTGGTGAATCCCAGTAATTAATCTTACAAAGAAGCATCTGATTTTCCGGGAGTAACAGTTCTCACTTTGACTCTACTGATGCTGACTCCTTATAGAATTTTCCAAGAGATATTTGTAGTAGATTTTTCCTTCCTTAAGAGCGTGAGCATGAAGCTACTTGACACCAAAGCAGTGGCTTATTTAGCCAGTGCTGGCTGCTTCTCTGAGTACTGTGGTCCTTCCTTCTATTTCCAGTTGCAGGCTCAGCACCAAAGAAATGCATGAAGAAACTGGCAGGCTCTCTCTACTAGGCTGGCTTCTGGAATTGGTCCCGCCCTTCCTCCCTGGTGTCAGTCCTGGACAGGGATAAGTGAGATGATGGTCTCCCTACCTACCCCTCCCCCACCCCACCCATGATGTCTTTGTCCTTGGTTCCTGGTTTTTCCTCCTGGCCTGCTAGGATAGAGGTTCAACTCTAAATTTCCACATGATCAATAGAATCTCTAACAACCTTGCTTAATTCCACATTGCTTTGGCCCCCGGACTGGACACTGCTTCTGATATTGCCCAGCTATTGCTGGTTTTGTCCTCCGTAGAAAATGTTTCTGCACCACAAGTCGGCATTTCTAAGCAGAAGACCTGATAATCCCACCCAACATCCTCTCGATACACTGGCATTAGACTCTCCTACCCCCAAACTTGACCATCCCACATCAGGCTGAACCTTATTATAACCCCAGATTTTGTGATTCATACTCTCTGGCTAAGTAGACTCACCCCATTCATAGCCTTCTCCTTACAGGGTATTTCTAGCATGCAATATGACTCATGGAAAAAAACTGTGAAAAATCCATCAAGCCAGTTGTTGGCATTCATCTGTGCTTGTCTGGCAGAAATTTAACATTTCAAAGGCTTTAGGGAAAATTGTGTTAGGACAGAGGATACTTAGATAATAGATTTACAACATCTGTGTTTGGGTGCAGCCCTCCTTGGTTATTAGATCTGTAAGTTGTTACTTAAAGATAAATTTCTCAGTTTGATTTAGTTTAAAGGTTGTCTCTGAGAATTACACACATTCCCAGAGGCCACAGGGCAGACGGTACAACTTAAATAAATTGGGCATGTTTGAATCGATAAATAAATGCATATGTCTCCACCCACTCCAGCACCATGTACGTGGAAGATACTCTGGGGAAAGTTCTAAGAAAGGCTTGAGAATTAGCCCAAAGCAACAGGAAAACTCCTTCCAGGGACAAGGTGAAGTGGGCACCCAGCTACCTGTGAGAGGAGTCAAACTCACTCAGAGATACGGGTCAGGGAGTATCTCTGGGAAGACTTTGGGATACAATGAGGAATTATCTATTTTTTTAAGGACTAATTTTTTAGAGCAGTTTTAGGTTCACAACAAAACTGAGAGGAAGGTAGAGAGGTTTCGCACTTACTCCCTGCCCCTACACGTGCACAGCCTCACCCATGACCAACGTCTCTCCCCAGAGTACATTGCCTGCAACTGACGAACCTACAGTGACACGTCACAATCACACAAAGTCCATGGTTTACATTAGGGTTCGCTCTTGGCATTGCACACTCTGTAGGTTTGGACAAAAGTATAAATGACATGTATCAACCAATACAGTATCATACAGAGTCATGTCACTGCCCTAAAAATCCTCTGTGCTCCACCTATTCATCTCTCCTTCCCTGGATCCATCCCGACCCCCTGAAAAACACTGGCCTTTTTACTGTCTCCATAGTTCTGCCTTTTCCACATTGGGATATAGTTGGAATCATACAGCATGTAGCCTTTAAAGATTGGCTTCTTTCATTTAATGATATGCATTTAAGGTTCCTCCATATCTTTTCATAGCTTAATAGTTCATTTCTTTTTAGTGCAGAATAATAGTCCATTGTCCTGGATGTACCTCAGTTTACCCATTCACCTACTGAAGGACGTCTTAGTTGCTTCCAAGTTTTTACAATTATGAAAAAAGCTGCTATAAACATCCCTGTTCAGGCTTTTGTGCGGACATATGTTTTCAACTCCTTTGGGTAAATACCAAGGAGTGTGATTGCTGGATCATGTGGTAAGAGTATGTTTAGTTTTTCAAGAAGTGGCCATACTGTCTTCCAAAGTGGCTGATCCATTTTGCATTCCCACCAGCATGAATGAGAGTTCCTCTTGTTCCACATTCTTGCCAGTATTTGGAGTTGTTACTGCTTTGGATTTTAGCCATTCTAATAGATGCCTAGGAGTATCTCGTTGTTTTCCTTTGCATTTCTCTGATGACATACGATGTGGAGCATATTTTCATGTACTTACAGATCACCTCAGAGATATTGCGGGTTCAGTTCCAGACCATCGCAATAAAGTGACTATTGCTATAAAGCGAGTCCCACAAATCTTTTTGTTTCCCAGCGCATAAAAAAGTTATGTTTACACTAGGCTGTAGTTGATTAAGTGTGCAATAGCATTATGTCTGAAAGAACAACTAACATACCTGAATTAAATACTTGATTACTAAAACATGCTAATCTCTATATGAGCCTCCAGTGAGTCAAAATCTTTTTTCTGCGGGGGGGGGGGTCTTGCCTCGATGTTGGTGGCCGCTGACCAGTCAGGGTGGTGGCTCTGAAGGTTGGGGTGGCTGTGGCAGTTTCTTTCTTTTTTCTTCTTCTTTCTTTCTAGCCGTACAGCACGGCATGCAGAGAATCTTAGTTCCCCGACCAGGGATCGAACCCTTGCCCCCTGTGGTGGAAGCATGGAGTCCTAACCACTGGACTGCCAGGGGATTCCAGACAATTTCTTAAAATCAGACAGCAGTGAAGTTTGCCGCATTGATTGACTCTTCCTTTCATGAATGATTTCTCCGTAGCATGCAATGCTGTTTGATAGCATGTTACCAACAGTAGAACTTCTTTCAAAATCGGAGTCAATCCTCTTAACCCCTGCCACTGCTTTATCAACTAAGCTTATGTAATATTCTAAATCCTTTGTTGTCATTTCAATAATCTGCACAGCATCTTCACCAGGAATAGATTCTATCTCAAGAAACTACTGCTTTTGCTCATCCAGAAAAAGCAGCTCCTTATCCATGAAAGTTTTATCATGAGATGGCAGCAATTCAGTCACATCTTCAGGTTCCACTTCTAATTCTAGTTCTCTTGCTATTTCCACCACATCTGCAGTTACTTCTGCCACTGAAATCTTGAAGCCCTCAAGTCATCCATGAGGGTTGGAATCAACTTCTTTCAGACTCCTGTTAATGTTGACAGTTTGACCTCTTCCCATAAATCAAAAATGTTCTTAATAGCATCTAGAATAGTGAATCCTTTCCAGAAGATTTTCAATTTACTCTGCCCAGATCCATCAAAGGAATCACTATGTATGTCAGCTACAGCCTTACAAAATGTATTTCATAAATAATAAGACTTGAAAGTCAGAATTACTCCTTGATCTATGGGCTGTAGAATGGATGTTGTGTTAGCAGGCATGAAAACATTAATGTCACTGTCCATCTCCACAAGAGTTCTTGGGTGACCAGATGCATTGTCAATGAGCAGTAATGTTTTAAAAGGAATTTTCTTTTTCTGAGCTGTAGGTCTCAACAGTGGGCTTAAAATATTAAGTAAACCATGCTATGAACAGATGTGCTGTCATCCAGGCTTTGTTGTTCCATTTACAGAGCACAGGCAGAGTAGACTTAGCATAATTCTTAAGGACCCTAGGATTTTCAGAATGGTACATGAGCAATGGCTTCAACTTCCAGTCACCAGCTGCATTAGCCCCTAACAAGAGAGTCATCCTGTCCTTTGAAGCTTTGAAGCCAGCCATTGACTTCTCTCTAGCTATGAAAACCCTAGATGGCTTCTTCTTCCAATAGAAGGCTGCTTTGTCTATTGAAAATCTGTTGTTTAGTGTAGCCACCTTCATTAATTATCTTTGTTAGAACATCTGGATAACTTGCTGCAGCTTCTACATCTGCACTTGCTACTTCACCTTGCACTTTTATGTTATGGAGATGGCTTTTCCTTAAACCTCATGAACCAAACTCTGCTAGCTTTAAACTTTTCAGTTTCTTCACCTCTCTTAGCCCTCTTGGAATTAAAGAGAATTAGGGCCTTGCTCTGGATTAAGCTTTGGCTTAAGGGAATGTTGTGGCTGGTTTGATCTTCTATCTGGACCACTAAAACAGTCTCCATATCAGCAGTAAGGCTGTTTTGCTTTCTTGTCATTTGCGTATTCACAGGAGTAGCACTTTAAATTTACACCAAGAACTTTTCCTTTGCACTCATAACTTGGGCTAACTATTTGGTATAAGAGGTCCAGCTTTCAGCCTATATTGGTTTGCTACATGCCTCCCTCACTAAACTTAATCATTTCTAGCTTGAGATTTAAAGTGAGAGACATGTGATTATTCCTTTCACCCGTACACTTTAGAGGCCATTGTAGGGTTATGAATTAGCCTAATTTCAATACCGTTGCATCTCAGAGAATAGATAGGCCTGAAAAGAGGGAGAGAGATGGGTAAACGGCCGGTCAGTGGATAGGGCAGTCAGAACACACACAACATTTACCCATTAAGTTAGCCATCTTATTTGCATGCAGTTCATGGCACCCCAAAACAATTACAACAGTAGCATCGAAGATGACTGATCACAGCTCACCATACAAATATAATAATAATGAAAAAATTTGAAATATTGTGTGAATTACCAAAATGTGACACAGAGACACAAAGTGAGCAAATGCTGCTGGGAAAATGGTAGGCTTGCTCGACACAAAGTTGCCACAAACCTTCAGTTTCTAAGAAATACAACATCTGTAGAGCACAATAAAGTGAAGTGCAATAAAATGAGGTGTGTCTGTATTTGCTGTCTGTATATCTTCCTTGGTGGGGTGTCTAATAAGGTTTGGGGCCCATTTTTTAATCAGGTTGTTTCCTTATTGTTGAGTTTTAAGGGTTCTTTGTAATGTTTTGGGTACCAGTCCTTTATCAGATGTAGCTTTTGCAAATATTTTCTCCCAGTCCGTGGCTTCTTTTCTCATTTTCTTGAGTATGTTATTTTTTTATGGGTTTCTGTGTACAAGTCACAGTGGGGTTTGCACATGACTGATTCCATGAAGAATTACAAACTGCAGAATCATCTAGTGTTGAGCATTGTTTTGGCCAGAGACTGTAGGGCATAGTGATTAAGATAGCTGTGTATGTGCAGCGGGGGAATGGAAATGGGAGCGACCAAGTGTTCTGTGTCAGGCTGCTTGAGCTCAAATCCTGGTTATGCCACTTAATCGCTGTATAATTTGGGACAAACTACTTAACGTTCTCTGACCCAGGCTCTTAGCCTGTAAAATGGAGACAATTATATGGTAAGCATGTTGAGAGGCTATGAAGACATGTATGGATATATGTAAAGCTTTTAACAGTGCCAACATTTAGTAAACACTCAATAAATGTTAGCCATTATTATAATGCACACATCTCCATTATGGGTATTTTTGAAGATGCAGGAGAAAAAGATATTCCTACCCATGGAAATCACTTCATTTCATTGCAAAAGAAAACTAAAATGCGAGATACAGAAGTGAAAAGTAAAAGTGAATACAGGCCATTTATGAAAACATTCTCTGTCACCTAAGACTAAGCAAAAAGTCTGGAATATAGTGGATTCTGAATACATGTTTAATTAATTCATCAATTATTTAACAGAAGGGCCAACCTGTGTGGTATGTAATTAAAAAGAAGGCGACATTGAGAATAAAACAATTTAAGGTGATTTAATGACAGAAGGTAGGATGGAACCAAATCCTGAAGGATTTGGTCAGCGTCGGATTAGTAAGGGGAGAGGAGAAGGCCCTGGAGTGGGTATAACAGGTTGATAAATGGTTGGAAGAAAGGAATGCATTCATAAGACATGGAGGAGACAGACTGGCTGCAGGGGAAATTAGTTCAGTAGAGAAGAGCCATATTACTTGACAATAAATGATGTCAGCTGCCAATTTCCAAACCAGTTTGTGTTTATAGGAACAATTGATTTTAAGAATCAATTACTAGATTTCAACACCACCCCCCCCCAAATCTGCTTCCTAAATAGCTAATTTCAAAATAACCAGGTAACTAATGAATTAGACTATTGTGTCCCCCTGGGCATTCAAGACCAAATCCTCTCACATAATTTATATAACTTATTTCTCCTTCCTTGGACAACTATGAGATCTATTATTCTACTCTTGGGGTAACACAAGAGTGAAAGAGTGATTTGGAACTCTCTTTACATACCCAGAATCAGGCCATTCAAGCAGCTTTGAGCAAACTGTTTAAATATTTACCCCTCACTAAATGCTTATTGGTAAACATTGAATTTGTTACACAACTAATTTGCACACATATGTGCACACAAAAACCTGCATGCAAATGTTCATAGCAGCTTTATTCCTAATCACTGAAAACTGGGGGCAATTAAGATGTCCTTCAATAGGTGAGTGGATAAACGAACAGTGATCCCTCAATACAATAAAATACTATTCAGCAATAAAAAGGAATGAGCTGGCAAGCCACAAAAAGACATGAACGCATCTTAAATGCACATTGTTAGGTAAAAGAAGCCAGTCGGAAAAGGCTACGCACTGTATGAGTCCATTTATATGACATCCTAGAAATGGAAGAACTATGGCTTGTAAACGGATCAGTGGTTGCTAGGGGCATAGGGGAAGGAAGGAGGGCTGAACAGATGAAACACATGGAAGTTTTTAACTGTATGAAACTATAATGGTTCATGCATGACACTCACTATATATTTGTTAAAACTCATAGAACTTTACAACACAGAGTGAACCATAATGTATGCAAGTAAAAAGGATCATTTACGAGGTCAGGGGATCCTAGGATAGAATGTGGAATGTGATGAAAAAAGTGAACTAAATTACAAACGTGTGAAACACCCTTGATAAAGTTGGGGTGGGGGGGTTTCACCTAAGTAATTTGAAAAAGAGTGGACACAATGCCCAGTCTACAGCAATCCTGCGGGTAGGCCTGGCCTCCCTGTGTTGCTCGGTCTATGGATCGGATCCACCCCCAACACCTTGAGAAAGCCTTTCCCACTCCCTTGAGAGGTGCCTTTGTCTTATCAGCTACCCAGTTACCCTAAGTCACCCCGGCCACCTTTGCCCAGACACTGCACACATCTTAAACATCTTACGAGTGCCAGCTGGGAAAGCTGCCCAGCCTACAGCTACCCTAAGCTATGCAGCAGTCTCGGGATTTCTCCCTTCAGGTCCTACAAAGATTCAATGGGGCAAACCAAAGCAGAATTCAGCGGACGCAGCAAAAGGCAGTGGTGGCTAAAATGCAAAATGTCAATCGCCCACGGTGCCCTTACAGCCGGTGCCAGCCATTCTACGAATTCAGTTTGTAAGCCAAGAGCAGTTTAGAAGCATGTCATCACTATTGGTCACTGAGCCACCTGGCTCGCCGCACCAATCGTTTTGAAATGTACCTGGGATTTGTTTTAATCAGGTATGGTAAGATGACAGACATGGAGACAGCTGCTTTGGAAGAAGAGTTTATGCCTCACGATTCCCAAGAGGAAGGGGCACGCCCGTCATACAGGACCACACGGGGAAGCACCAGGGTCATTCAGGAAGCAGAAGGAATGAGAGGAAAGTGTAGACCAGAGTCCCTACTACTACATAAAGAAGTGGTGGGGACTTGTCTGGTGGGGATGTCCCCTACTGAGCAGGAAGCAAACACAGATGTTGGAGTTTGTGTTGGAAGGTCAGTAATATGATTTCTGTAGGCTGTAAAACCACAGGGGTGGTAGGGACGTCAACGGTTTTGGCCCGTGATTTCAAGATGTCAAATCATCAATTACAGACTATCAAGGTTGATTATTACAATGGGATCCTGGAACAGAAAAGGGGCATTAGGTAAAAACAAAGGAAATCGCAGTAAAGTGTGGAATGTCATTAATCATAATGTAGCAATATTGGCTCATTAATTGTGACAAATATACCTTACTAATGTAAGATATTAATTATAGGGGAAACGGTGTGTGAAATATATGAGAACTCTCTGTACTACTATCTTTACGACTTTTCTGTAAATCTAGAACTTTTCAAAAATACAAGTTTATTTTATAAAACTCTGAGAACAATTTATACATTTCTGTTCTTTCCTCTAAGCCTTCTTCGTATTAGGTATGTGTGTTTCCACGAGAGGACGAGAAGGGGGTTGGTACTTCTTCTTTCCTAATATTCATTCGTTCATTTATCAAACCCTTACTGAGCATCTGACTGTTTCTGGCTGGTGCTAGGGGCAGATAGAAGGAAAGGAAAATGCTACCCTGCTCTTAAGAAAATCCCAGTTTAATGGAGGTTACAGACACAAAACCCCAGCATTGCCTTACAAGGTGACAAGTGCTGTGCCAGGATTTTGTACATGATTCCTTGAGATACTCAAAGAAGTATTTGGAGGGTTTCAGGGAAGACTTCGCAGCAGAGCCAACATTTAAAGGGCATCTTGAAGGGTCAGGAGCAATTTGAAAAACAGAACAGAGGGGAAAGGGCTTGAAAGCAGAGCTTGAGGTAAAGACACAGAGGTGGGAAGTCGTGATGTTTGGGAGGTGAAGATGGGCAGGACGTGGAAGCCATGGTTGGGGGTGGTAGGAGATGGGGCTGGAAAGGAATATTGGGCTTCAGCCTTTAGCAGGCACTTAATAAATGTTGCTGACTAACCGAATAAATGAATGAGTGAATGACCAGAAGCTGAAAGGCCTTTCATGATTTCTAGAGTCTAGATTTCATTCAATAGGCAACAGGGAGTTACCTTGGGTTTTCGATTGGGGAAATAACATGACATATGGGTGATTAGACTCTTGCCACTCCAAGTGTGGTTCATGGACCCTGTGATTCATGCAGGATCAGAATCACCTGAGGGCTCGTAAGAACTATAGAATCTGAGGTCAGACCCCAGACATACCGAATCATAACCTGCATTTCATCAAGACCCCCGGGTGATCTACCTGAATGCTTAAGTTCCAGAAGAGCCACTTTAGAAAGCTCACCTTGCTGGCAGAAAGAAGAAAAGCAGTCTTTTTTTAAACTTCCCATGAGAAAAGAAAGAAAGAGAGGGAAGGAGAGAGGAAAAAAGAGGGGAAAAGAGGAAGGAGAGAAGAGAAGAGAGAAAAAGGAAACAATAACTCACATAAATGAAACGGACAAAAAACCTTCTCCCTAACTGCTTTCTTCCACCTAAGTCCTGTCCTTTGAAAGAAGCAGCATCTCTAATTGGAAGACTTCCAGATCCCAGTCAGCCTCCAGAGGAGGGATGCACGTGTCCTTTGAAAGGGCTACTTCAGAATTGGGGAGGGAGGAGGGGCTGTGATGGACCGCTGGTGGCAGAGTGACAGGCAAACATGTAACTGTTATTCCCTCTGCAAGCAGATGAAACATGCACTTAATTTCTAGGAAAGTGGCTGCTGGGATGGCAGCCTAAGGAAATCAAAAGCTCAGCGGGCCCCCATAATTCACACTCATTTTGTGTAGCCAGAGTGGATGAGGGGACGGCAGGGTGAAAATGTCCCCGGCTCTTGCTGGCACGCTGCTGTGTTGCCGCCCATTCCCTCTCCTCTGTCTCCCTCGGCATGCTTGCCCAGGGCAGCCAAAATCCGGATTCATGCAGAGAAAGAAAATGCAAATGTCCCACTCTGCCCAGGTACAGGCTGCTGAGGCTGCCCTCTCAGACGAACGACCCACCTCCACCACCTTGTGTATACTGTCTGTGCATCCTCCTCCAAGGGACCCTCACTGAGGTTTATTCTATTTACCTGCAAATCCGGAATTTACTTCTGATGAGCTACACATGATAATGATATCCCTGTGTCTCACTTTTATTTGACACGAAAGACCAAACAGACCCTGGCTTGTCTAATGAGTGCCCCAAGTTCAGTGATTATTCTCAAATACAGGCAGGGCTTTATTTGGAGTCTCATTCTTTCCCTCCTTTCATCGTTGGGTTGCTATGAATGGAACTCATTCTCCATTGAAGTCTGGCAGCTGCTCAACTGCTCTGACCAGGCAGGTTCACCTATTTTTTTCTTGCAGTCCATCATGAACACACTGCAAGATGCTCCACTTGTTCCCAGTTTACAGACAGGGGCATTGAGGCTAGCAGCTTGCTGGTTCCATAGTTGGGGTGGCATCAAGACCCTGCTCTTTCCTCTGCATTGTTAGTAACATTAATTCAAGGTCAGAATCCTCTAGGAGCCACCATCCAGGTACCTTGAAACAGTATTGTCTTGGAATAACCATCTCTACCCTGAAGACTGCCAAGTTTTTAATGATAACATTGATCTTTCATATTTGTTAGTGCTTTCTGCTTTTTGAACGCCTTATCACATCTTATCTCGTTTATGCTTAAAAATATATCATAAGATCTGCAGAGCTAGGTTAATATCCACAGTTATTTGGAGAAAGGGATTGAACACCCCAGAGAATAAGCAGTAGCATGGTGTGTGGGGAAGGGATTTGGAAGAGACAAGAGGTGCAGGGGGGCCTCACCTTTCCACCTGTGTGCATCGATGCATGATTTCACCCAGCAGAAATTGGAATGTGTAGCCTGGAATTGATGAGATGGAACTAGAAACAAATGATTGTTGCCTTTGAAAAGTTGAAAGTTGCCATGAGGAAGAAGCAGCAGCCTTGTCTTGTGTATGTGTGTGTGCACGTGTGTGTGTGAGTGCGCACACGTTTGGGTGCATTTCCAGAAGGCATATGAGAAGTGAGAGAACCCAGCCCCTGTGGCTAGGTCTCCAATGAATCCTAGTCACCCCCCAGCTTAGTTTGATTCAATTAAATAGAGAGATAGTAGCCCTGAGCAGGACATATCACAAGAACTGGTAGTACCTGACAAAGCAACCGCCCACCAATGGCACAGTTTGCCTGAAGATTTTATAGGCTTGATAAGAGTCCTTGGGCCTATGACAACTAGAGGCTGAGATTATTCAAACACGATTGGAAAGCAGAGCGCCTCCCCGAGCCTCCTCCCCCAGACCACATCATAGAGATGCCAGCGTGGGATGCAGACCCGAGAAGACGGCTTTTTGGTAGCAAACAGAAGCATTTTTCAGGCTGGTGTAGCTCTTACCATCTTTGAACCTCATCTTAGGAGAACTGATCCAAAATCCTAAAGAGAGTGACTGTAAGATTCTAGGAAACTCACGGCGCTGTAAGAAACTGAGCCACCGAATGAAGAGAATGGAAAGAAGATGTGCATCACAGCATCACAGCATCACAGCTGTGGAGAGGACCATTCCCAGCCTCAGTGTGGATAACTGGCATGGAGGAGCTGCAGAAGTGACATCAACTCGGTGACCTAACGTTGGCAAGGATGGGGACGGGAGAAGGGGCACCATGGCTGTGTCCAGCTGTGACGCTGGAGCAGTTGAAGAGGCAGGAGTGGCTGAGGCTAGGAGGTGGGGCAGAGCTCAGGGGAGCAGTTATAGCTGAAGAACTTTAGTGACCTCCAAGATGGAGTGTGAGATGCTCTGCGATGTTACCAGCTTCCCATGGGGGATCAGCCACTGCCCCTCTCTACCTGATTACATCTTACTCAACCTTGAAAACCCAGTTCCAAGGACACTTCCTGAAGTGTTCTTTTCTGGAAGTGGGTCATCCTCCTCCAAACTCCCAGAGCTCCCAGATCTCTTAACCTCATTTCACATATTATTTTCCATCTTGTCCTTTGGCTGGCTGTGGTCCATTGGCCCCAATTAACTTTTCTAGACCATGACCACCTGTCTCCTGTTCCTCTCCCCTCTTTCCATTCAGCATCCCCTTCTAGATCCTACGCTCCTTGAGGGAAGAGACCTCATCTCTGAATCCTACCCCCATCTCAGCCAGAATGCTTCACCCAGTATGGACACAGTAATTTTGTTTTTGAATGAATGATTGCATGACCAATATAGGAGGCAAGGTGAAGGCAGGATCAGAGAGGGAGATGGGGTGCTTTTTAGTCCCCTGGGAAAGAAATTGCGGTGGCTTTAGCCCCACTGCAGCCTCGTTTTTCCAGGAGGGGTCAACTCTGCTCACAGTAGGTGAGCCAAGAGCTGAAGGGAGGGGGACCGCCAATGCAAGTGCATCCATTCCCCTGGAGGAAACGCCCTTGAAGGACACCCCCGGCTATGTGCTGCTCCAGCTACATTCCCAGAAATTAGAGGCAGAGAAGGCAGGGAAAGAGATTCATCTCAGAGGCTGGAGGGTGGAGGGAAGAGGAAGGAGAGGCCAGGGGCGGAGACAGCACCTCGCCGACTAATTAAACTCTTTGGTAGCTGGCCCCCACCAGCCCCAGCCGATTAGCACTGCTGAATCAGCTCCCTGCCAAGGCCAGACTCCTGCTCTCTTTTTTCTTGCTTGATTTGCCTAATGGAAGCTGACAGAGAAGTTCAACTCTGATTGTCAGATTTCAGTAGGAACCTCGAGGCGGGAGAGGAAAGGCAGACATTTGAGGAATAAAAATAACGCACAAAATGAGATCCTTTATTTAGCTGAACCACTTCTTTAACGACTTACCTACCTCTCCCTCTCTCCCTCTCTCCCTCTCCCTCTCTCTCTCTCTCTCTCTCTCTCTCTCTCCCCCAACACACACACACACACACACACACACACACACACACAGAGTTGTGCCTACAAGTGTCTAAATTTTTGCTTGGGCTGGAGACCTTGCCTGGGTCCTATAGGAAAGGCAGGCCATCTGTCCTGGACGGTAGCAGTTGGCAACAAGGGATGTCATTTAATGGTGAAGTTGGGAATTATTCCCCTGCATTCCTCCAAGGGGCATCCCCCCTACCCAAACTCTTTCAATAGATCCATTTTCCAAAATGTGACTCAGGAAATTGGTGTGACCAGCAAGACCACATGCGCGGGCGGGCACGCATACATAGGGTGGCTCCTTTGCCTTTTGGTGCCTCCCGTTCTGTAAAATGAGGTCTGGAGGGTTTGATTACTTCTCAACATCTGGGCTCCTCCTTAGAATAATCAGTCTTACCTCTTATGGGAGGAAAGAAGTGGGCACAGGCAAAGCCTCTAGATATCCCCAGTCACATAGCGCGTGGACAATAACAGTCAGCGCCTTCCTACTTTGAAGTGGAATTTTCTATAATATTATAGGGAATCACCCAGCGATCTTAAGGGTCAGGGTTGGAAATCTAATTCTCTAGAAGGAGGTTGAATTGTTAGTTGCCTTTATTAGGCAGCTGCCACTCTGAGCATTTTTTGACTGCCAGGCACGATGCTAAACACGTCACAGCCATTCACTCATGCAAGCCTCACCACAGTCCTGTTAGCCCCATTTCATCCCCAACCAAGGCACAGAAGAGTTAAGCAACTTGCCCAAAGTCATCACAGCATGAGTCAATGTTGAACCTGAAATCTGGTGTTTTGTTTTTGGTTTTGGCCGCGCCACACGGCATATGGGATCTTAGTTCCCCGACCAGGGATTCTACCTGGGCCCCCGGCATTGGAAGCGTGGAGTCTTAACAACTGGACCTCCAGGGAAGTCCCAGAAATTTGTTTTTAAGTTGTTTAAAAGCTTCAAATAAATAGAAAGAGCTCCGTCCTTGTTGGACACTAGGACCTATTTGTGCAAAGGTCCTTCCCTTTGTTACGAGCGGAAGCTCATACAAATGACAACAACACCGACCTGTGTGTGCTGAGGACAGGAGGGATTTGGGCGTCCTAGCTAGGTGATATTGGTCCTGGACTAGGTGTCACCTTGAGACGTAAGCCCCTCCTTATATTTTACCCTCTGCACATCTCACTCACCTCACACTACCCCCAGCCACGTGAGGGAGAGAGACCCTGAAAGGTCAAAAAGATGTAACCCTGCTGTTCTGAAGGAACAACTAACCAAGACCTCCCCAAGCTAATAGCTCTAGAACAGGTCTCTAGAGAGCAAGTTCAGATCCAGTGTCCAGAGCCAACCCAGTCCCAGGTATCACTCATCATTCTAGGAAACTTAAAAGATGAGGTGTAGAGTCTTTTTCTGAGTGATTTTTGGATCTAGACCATGGTTTTTCTTCTATTTTTCTGTTTCCCACCCTAAAACACTCATTGAGTGTTAGTGGCCATTTTTAATGGTGATCACTTTCCCTCATCCCTCATCATTTTATCCTCACTTCCTGTTTCACAGATGAGGGACGACAGAACAGAGAACTTATGAAAGTTGCCCAAGATGAAACAGCTAATGAAGACATTGAAGCTCTAGAGTCCAAAGCCTGAACTCTGTTCACTTAAGATGCTTCCCTCCTTGGAGTCCTAGGCACAGTAGAGGCAGGGAGGCACCAAAGAAGAAAATAGTCAGTGACTCAAGGACCCTGGGACTTACTACTCTACACTGACCCCTTTTATTTTCATAACATGCCCGTGTAAGGGAGCCACACAAACTGGTACCCAAGATGACTGTATTTCCCACCATGTATACCTTCTGGTTCTCTTGGTGTCTCCACCACAGGTGAATCTCCACTTTGATTCTCAGAATTCTGCACCAAAAGCAGCCCTGGCAACTCGCCCACCCCTCCCCACCCCACCCAACAAAAAAGGACAATCTTCATACACATTTATATTTCTTGTTGAACAACTATTTAAAAACCCATGCTCTACTCATTGCCATGCAAAGCAACAAACTTGCCCACTTTTTCAAGTGTCTCCAAGTGACTGTTTTAATTAATACAAATGTTTAACTGTACTTTCAGGAGACAGGCATGATTTTTATTAATCACCAGTTTCCCGTTGTCAGTGGAATGTTAACTTTGACGATAGAACAAAATAACAACAATCGTGGACATATATACACCAATATGTATAAAATAGATAACTAATAAGAACCTGCTGTATAGCACAGGGAACTCCACTCGCTCTACAGTAGAAACTAACACAACATTGTAAAACAATTATACCCCAATAAAATAAAAATAATAATAATAGCAATCGTGGCAAGAGGAATTCCCCCAACGTTTGCTCACTTCACGTTCTGTGTGCTCCATGAACAAGTGATTAGAAAAGTGGCCAGATGAAGGCTGGGAACAAGACAGAAATGGTAAAAAGAGTCTGGAAACAACAAAATAAGCAGGACCTGACCAGCTCCTCATCTGACAAGCTCATTAATCTCTACTCAACACCTGTCACTAGCTTCTGTTTGCTCCCCATCAGGGAGACAAACTGACTGCCACCAACTCTGCCCGTGAGACACCAGAGAAATCCAAATAAAATATAAAGAATCCCCATGAAACCGAGGCAAGGGGCATGTGAGTGGAACGCTATCATTAGAGGCTGAGAGGTCTCAATACATTATGAGTAGATGAAAGTCAGATAAAAGGTACATTGATGGATAAAACCGAGAAAGCCTCAGCTCACAATATGCTAAGGAAGGGATACAGTGGTGGAGAAGCTGGCCTTCTGAGAATAACCCAGGACAGACTCTATACTAGAGGCCTGGAAGAATAAAAGTAGGCAGTGAGAGGAGGAACAGAGCAAAGAACTTAGTTGAGCATTTACTTGTTCTTGGAACAGATATGCCATTTAACTCTTCCCTCCATGCTTTTCTTTGTAGGGTAGAAAAAACAGAAGTTCCAAGATGGAAGCCAGGAGGCAGCTGGAATGATATTGGAAAGGGAGTTTGAAGGGATCCAAGGAAGCAAGTTTCCAGTAGAGGAACTAGATGCTCTAATAGATGGAATTGTTGATGGACTGGACAAGCCTGAGGGTATGGTAAAGACATATTATTATTATTTTAATTAATTTTTTTTTTTTTTGCGGTACGCGGGCCTCTCACTGTTGGGGCCTCTCCCGTTGCGGAGCACAGGCTCCGGAAGCACAGGCTCAGCGGCCATGGCTCACGGGCCCAGCCGCTCCAGGGAAGCCCCAAGACATATTATTGTTTTATCACCAGGAAGAAGAAAGGAAGGAAAAAAGGAAGGAAGGAAGGAAAGAAAGAAGGAAGGAAGGAACTCCAAGTCGGGGGAAGAAACTCAGGACCCAAATATGAGGCAAATAAAATGCGAGTGTTTCTGAGCCATTAATAGAGTCATCAAGAAAGAGAGAGAGAGAGAAATCTAGTTAATCTACATTCAAGGAATCTTTTCTTTTTAGTGGCATTATTCCCAAGAAGGAAACAAAACCTTAGTATACTATAGGGCTCTGCAGGCTGAAAATGGTACATAGTCATGATAGGATAGGACATATGTGTATATATATATAAAATATATAATAATATAATAATATATATAATATATTATGTGTGTGTACACACATATTAATTTACAAAACTCCAAGTTTTAGAATTAACCTATAGAAAAAAGTAAAGAAGCCCTCACTTTGGTTAGTGAACACCATGATTGAGTTCTTGATCTTCACCATATGAAAGCAATGTTTTAGGTTATAGAAGTTGGAGTATGGAGGGCAAGATGGAGAGGAAATACAGAAAAGGATGTGATTGCTAAGGGGCCCAACTTTGACGGTATAAATTCAGTCATCTGCTAATGTTGATGCAAGAAGAAATAGAGGTTTAAATATATCATTTAAAATTATAAGCAGAACCAAGATAAAGACACAAACTATAATTATCAAAAATTAGGACTTATGGAGTTCCTGCTGCATTCTATGTGGAGTCATGTATTCTATGTACAGTGACCCTGGAAGGGAGAGGGAAGAAAACGTGACCAAGATTTTCCTCTTTTATATTAGCAAGTCAGCATATATGCTTTACAACTGATAAGTTATGACCTATTTTTTTTTTACATCTTTATTGGAGTATAATTGCTTTACAATGGTGTGTTAGTTTCTGCTTTATAACAAAGTGAATCAGTTATACATATACATATGTTCCCATATCTCTTCCCTCTTGCATCTCCCTCCCCCCCACCCTCCCTATCCCACCCCTCTAGGTGGTCACAAAGCACCGAGCTGATCTCCCTGTGCTATGCGGCTGCTTCCCACTAGCTATCTATTTTACGTTTGGTAGTGTCTATATGTCCATGCCACTCTCTCAGTTTGTCCCAGCTTACCCTTCCCCCTCCCCGTGTCCTCAAGTCCATTCTCTAGTATGTCTGTGTCTTTATTCCCGTCTTACCCCTACGTTCTTCATGACATTTTTTTTTCTTAGATTCCATATATATGTATTACTATAAACATATTATCTGGAAGAGAAACAATAAAAGGAGGACTGAAAAAGTTGTAGCCTCTCTGGTTAGGAACTGGGGATCAGAAGGTGAAGCCTGTTCCTTTTTTGTTAAATATCTTTTGAACTATTTGATTTTTTAAAAACATATGCATCTAGTATTTTGATCAAAATTTAAATGAAAAAATATCTTTCTAGCATATGAAAAAATATTAATTCAAGAGTTACATTCTCTCCTGGGAAATTGCAACTCACTTCAAGATAACAGATTTATTTGCTTCGAACCAAATCTGAGAACTTGCACATGACTTGAACTTTTGTAAGTTAATAAAAAAGCAGCAGCTACTCTTGTGCTTTACATTTAACTTCTGTCTCATGGCATGTTCGCATCACATGCCTTTATGCAACTGCCTCATCAAAGGTCCAAGGCACCATGCAGTCAGCTTATCAAATAATCCTCGGTTTGAGCTCCCTCATAAATCACATCCAGAGCCCCATCACACAGAAGAAATTCATTTTCCTGCAACTGTTCTTTTTCCATGTAAGTGACTGACCTTCATATTGCTTATGAGTTCATCTCATACAGGGACTTCCCAATCTGAGTTTTAATTCCCCTCCTTCCTGCTCCTGGCAATTATCCCCTGATTCCCAATCTCGACTGCTGCAGTCACTAGCAGGTCAATCTCAGATTCTCTGTCCTTCTTTTACTTCTTCCAAGGCCAGTCAGGTAATGCTCTTTAAAACCATACTGATAGGAAAGAAAGTGACCAGACAGGAACTCAAGTAAAAGTTTACCCCTTGCTAATAGTTGATTGTATAGGAAAAGAAGATACGTGGTCCAGACAACCAACATCTATTGAACACCCCAGACTCTATGCTGGGTGCTTCATGAGAATGATCCACTAAATTCCCACAAGCAACTCATGACACAGGTATTGCTTCCTCTCTATTACAGACAAGAATCTGAACTTCATAAAAGCTGGGCACCTGCCCTGGTCACATGGTTATTATGGGACAATGCCAAATGTGAACTCAGGTCTGTTGGACTTCCTTTTTAAAATGTAAATCACAGTGTAATTACATTGTGGCTAGGGTTCCACATAAGACAAGTCACACTGAATAATGGAATGGGATTGAATATAGCTGTCTTCTAACCAGCTAGCTTGTAGGCAATCAAGAACGTGGAGCTGGTGCCATGTGTTGGCATCAGGAAACAATCAACAGGATTGAGTGTCCAGGGATATGGGCTTTGCTCTCGTTCCTATGATCAATTAGCTCTCTAGACTTGAGTTTTCTCATTTATAAAATGAAATGTTTTTCCTGAATGATTATTAAGCTCTGTTCCAACCCTGAAGAATCTATACACACAAAAGAAATAAAGCTCATTAAACTTATTGTCTAATTCAGATATCTTGCAAATCACTGAGGTGAATGAAGTGGAAAAGTGAACTTAAGGTTAAATGATAAGACAATAATTGAACTAAAAATAAAATCCTCATATTCTAACTCTTTTAACTTGTTACTGTCCAGCATGAAATGGATTTAAAGTACTGTAGTGCATTAGTTTGCTTGGGCTGCCATAACAAAATACCACAGACTGAGTGGCTTACACAACAGAAATTTATTTTTCACAGTCCTGGAGGCTGAAATGTCCAAGATCAAGGTACCAGAGTGCCAGCAAGGTAAGTTTCATCCTGAGGTCTCTTCTCTTAGCTTGTAGGCAGCCACCCATCTCACTGTGTGGTCACATGACCTCTTCTTTGTGTGCAAGAAGGGAAAGAAATAGAGAAAGAGAGGGAGGAGATGGGGTGTTGGGGTGGGAGTTCTCTAGTGTCTCTTCTTAAAGTGACACTAATCCTATAGGATCAGGGTTCCACCCTTATGACCTCATCTAACCTTAATTAATTCCTTAGAGGTCCAGTCTCCAAGGACAGAGTGTTAGGACTTCAATATATGAATTATGAGGGGACACATTCAGTCCATAACAAGTAGCTTTAAAAGATAGTGGCGTGACAGCATCAGATTTGAATCGCCAAATTTTGTCCCCTAAGAAGAGTGAAGAAAATACCCTAGTAAAGATGTTGTCATAAATAATGCAGAGCAATGCTTTTTCAAACTTTCCCATGCACAGGAATCTCCTGGAGAGGCTATTTAAACATAAGTTTAGCTGTGAAATTGGTTCTCAAATCACTTGTGACCAGAGCAAAAAGAAAACATGCTCCTTATATACCTTTCACTGTCCACAAGGAAGTTTGATATAAATCCTTCAGGAGAACTAAATGTTTGCCATCAATTAATTCTAAAGTAAATTTATCATCTCTATGACACTGAGAAATAAGTGGAAGGTGTTCTGAAGAAAATCTTGGATTTTATAATAATAAAGCTAGTTCTTCGATCCTGTCAGTAAAAGTTGAAGCTGTAATGTCAAACCAACTCAATAAAATCATTATTCTGGGATTATGGATTACCGAATATTTCAAAATAAATGTAATTTTTTTCAAATGCATAGAGTCATTGGAATTGGGTCAACAAAACATTGCTAGCAAAGATCCTTAGGGGATCTGCTTTAATGAAGAGATGAGACATCTGTGATAAGCATGACTCTTTTTTTAAAGAAGCAGTACTTCTGCAAATCTTGAAGAGTTGTTTGTCTCCTAAATAGTTTAATCATTCTCCAGGGACTTGTGTTTATACAATTAATTTACTTAGAAACACTTTTTTTGTTTTTGTAGGCCAATAAGTTTTATCTATAAATAGGGATGTTAATGAGGGGAGACAGGTTGTATCCAATTCAGAAATTCTGTGTTCCATATCTTTTACATCTACTTTATGTAATTGGCCTCTGATGCCTGAATTTACGGGGTAGCCGAAGGTGTTGTTGATAAAATATCTATGAGAAGTTCTCTCTAAGAATAAATGAGATAACAGATTGCACTGGATGGGGCATAGTTCTCTGGTCCCAGTGCTTCTCCATAATATTGGCTGAAAATGTTCCCAAGCAGGTGGTTTGCACTAGCCTAGATGTTTTATAGCTCATCTCTTTTCCAAGCCAGTGGAGATGTGCAGACAGGAGAGAAAAACAAAAAGAAAACAATAATAAAATTCCATTGTGTTTGATTTATGGATTTGTTCTACTCTGAGAGTCTCAGAGGAGTTCTTTTTCATAAGAGCCATAACTGATTAGAACGTAATGAACTATGGAAAAGAATCCAAAGATACTGAGATTAGATCTCCACTGAATGGAAACTGGTAGCATGTGTATGAAATGTCCTTGTGCTGCCAGCTGCATAAAATGTGGATGCATTCCTGTTGTCATGTTTCCTACCTCCTAAGAGCTGGGTTGGAGAGCTGAAAGCACCAGCAAAAGGAGTAGGCAGGCCTTTGTGCTTAATGATTGTGTTACTGGGTAATGTTGCCTGTTTTAAGCCAAGATGTATGCTATTATCAACTTCCCAGAAGAAATATTTGTATTTCCTAACTTCTGCTAAATGACCAAATCTAAATCTAATCACTGAAATCAAAAATTTTCATAGATTACATTTGCCTTCCCTAGAGGTGAACTGGCCACAAAGGTTCGTGATGAGTTACAAAAACATACCCAGAACTGCACTGTCTATTTTTACATCACACCTGTCTCATTAGGTCACACCAATAGAAATCCAGTTCTGAATCAGTTATCAATCACCCCTAATTTCACCAGTCACTCCATAGACAATTCTATACTTTGGATCTGTGCTATCCTATCTACCCGGCCAGACAACTTTTCATCCATACATTTATTCAAAAAAGCTTAAAATTTGAACTGAGTGAAATGTAAAACTAAATCTCATCTCATTTGTTCTAATCCTTTATCCTGCGGTATTTACATTGAAAAGACAGGCAGAATGCAGAAATAGTTCTAGTTTTCAGGGGTCTGTGGGGCAATCCCAGTAACCCTTTTCATATCCATGGGGATGTTATAGACTTGAATAATGTTTCCTTTGGCTTTTCCATATAATTCTAATCTCCTTTATATTCTTCCCTGGAAGCTATCTGAATCACCTGATACGTAACTGGCAGAAAATCATTGCAGAAGCAGTGTTTCAGAGGATCAAAGAAATCCAAGATCAAAGAAACCCATATCCTCTAATGTCTCCCTTCAGTAACTCTTCCTAATTCCCTCCACCTTCTGTCAGCTTCTCATTTCTGTGTCAAGACCAAAGGGGCCCTAAGCATCTGCCACACATATAGATGTCAACTTCACTGAATGGACCATAAGGATCTGATTTTGATGCTATAAGATGGTAGTATAATATATAATTATAGTACCAATATAATTAGAAATCAAACACTACTAACATATTTTGTATGACTTGACTCCTTTTAAATTTACTGAAACTTGCTTTATGGTCCAGAATATGGTCTATCTTGGTAAATATTCTGTGTATACTTGAAAAGAATGTTTGTAACAAGAAAGATTAAAAAGGGAAACGTAAAAAACACTCGGTTAATGCAAGAGAAGGCAGAAAAAGAGGAAGAAGGAAACAAAAAAGAGAGGAAAAATAGAAAACAAATGGCAAGATAATGGATTTAAGCCAATTATCAATTATCACATTAAATGTAAATGGCATAAACATCACAATTAAAAGACAGAGATTATTAGATTTGGAGTGGTAGGCAAGACCCAAATATAAGTTGCCTACAAGAAACTCACTTTAAGTATAAAGACACAAACAGAAAGGAAAGAAAATATACTGTATTAAAACTAATCAAAAGGATGCTGTCATATCTACATTAGTCTACAAAGTAGATTTCGGAGCAAAGAATATTACCATGGATAAATATCATTTCGTAATGATAAATGGGGTCAATTCATTAAGAAGACATAATGCTTTTAAACATTTGTGCCTTAAACATAAATTGAGTCAAAGAAAGGAGACACAGATGAGGAAGAGGAAATTGATAAAATTGAAAGCAAACAAACAAACAAACAAAAAACAGACAGAAAAACAATGGAACCAAAAGCTGGTTCTGTAAGATCAATATAATTGATAAATCTCTGGACAGACTAATCAGGAAGAAAGAGAAAAGGAGAGAGAGAAAGAGAGAGAGAGAGGGAAAGAGAGAGAGAGAGAGGGAAAAGAGAGAAAGAGAGGGAAAAAGAGAGAGGAAAGGAAAGAAGCAAGCAAGGAAGGAAGGAAGGAGGGAAGGGGGGAGAAAGAAAGGAAGGAGAGAGAGAAAAGACAGAAAGACAAATTATTCATACCATAATGAAAGAGGTAATATCATTCTAGATTCTATAGATAACAAAAGGATATGCCAATCATTTCAACAATTTAGATGAAAAGAGCACATTCTTCAAAAGATATATTTAACCAAAGCTCATTCAAGAATAAATAGATAACTTGAGGAGTCCTGTATCTATTAAATAAAGTTGAATTTGTAGCTTAAAACCTTCCCACAGAGAAGACTCCAGGCCTAGATTGCGGCACTGGTGAATTATAGCAAATGTTTAAGGAAGAAATAATACTAATTCAGAATTTTCTTCCAGAAATTTGAAGAGGAAAGAATACTTCCCAATTCAGTCTATGAGGGTAGCAATATCCTTACTTCAAAACCAGACAAAGACATTCCAAGAAAAGAAAACTACATACTAATATCCCTTATGAAATTGATGCAAAAATTCTAAACAAAATTTTAGCAAAGTAAATTTTAAAATAGAATAATAAAATATTATGATCAAGTGAATTTTATCCCAGTAGTGCAATTTTGGTTTAACATTAGTAAAGCAATCAATATAATTCACCATATTAACAAAGAAACAAAAAAAGAAAGGAAACCAATATAAGCATCTAAATAGATGGAAAAATTATTTTAAAAATCCAACATCTGGGGCTTCCCTGGTGGTGCAGTGGTTGAGAGTCTGCCTGCCGATGCAGGGGACACAGGTTCGTGCCCCGGTCTGGGAGGATCCCACATGCTGTGGAGCGGCTGGGCCCGTGAGCCACGGCCACTGAGCCTCTGCGTCCAGAACCTGTGCTCCGCAACGGGAGAGGCCACAGCAGTGAGAGGCCCACGTACCGCAAAAAAAAAAAAAAAAAAAATCCAACATCTATTCCAAATTTAATGTAAACAAAACGATCAGCATTCTAGGATAGAGAGGAAGTTCTGCAATCAAATAAAGAGCAGCTATGAAAATAAGGTGACAGCTACAGCTGTCAGCTACAGCTGACAGCTATCACCTTATTTACAGGTAAAAGACTGAAAGCTTTTTCTGTAAGATGAGGAACAGTTAAGAATATCATCTATCATCGCTTCCACTTAACATTGTACTTGGGCATTCTGTGTAATCTATGCAATCAGGTAGAAAATAAAGAATTCAAATGCAACCAGATTGAAAAGGAAGAAGTAATAATTGTCTTTATTACCAGACAACATAATAATCTATATAGAAAATACAATGGAACCCACAAAAAATGCTACTGGAACTGAAAAGTGCCAAGTTTCAGGATCTAAGCTCAAGATACAAAAATAAAGTGTATTTCTATGTAAACAATCAGGAATTGACATACCATTTAAAGTAGCATCAGAAGATGAAATATTCAGGAGTCCATCTAACAAAGTGTACAAGGATTGTACATTGACAACTATGAAATATTGCTAAGGGAATTTAAAGAACAACTAGATAAATGGAGAGGTGTATCATGTAAAACCTAAAGCTATAAAATTTCTAGAAGAAAACATAAGGAAAAACTGTGTTGATCTTATACCCCATATCATAGATATGACACTAAAAGCATAATCTGTAAAAGAAAGAATGGATAAATTTGACTGCATAAAAACTGAAATCTTTTCCCCTTCAAAAGACACTGTAATGAGAATGAAAGGCAAGCCATAAACTAGGTGAAAATGTTGGCCAATCATATATATAATAGTATATGTATTATTAAGATATACAGATTAAAAATATGCATAAATAGGAAAGCTTGTTAAATATCATTAGCTATTAGGGAACTATAAATTAAACCATGATAAGATACCTCTACACACCTTTGAAAGAGGTTAAAATAAAAAATACTGACTATATCAAGTGCTGACGAGGACGTTGAACTGTTACACACTGCTGATGGCAATGTAAAATGGTACAACTATTTTGGAAAACAGTTTGGCAGTGTTTTAAAAAGCCAAACATATACTTGCCATACGATCCAGCTATTTTACCCCTAAATATTTACCCAAGTGAAATAAAAGTATATTTCCTTTCAATGGCTTGCATGTCAATATCCTTGGAAGATTTATTTGTAATAGGTCAACACTGGAAACAATCCAAATGCCTATTCACAGGTGAATGGATACGCAGAGGTGGTATCTCCTTATACTGGAACACTACTCAGCAATAAACAGAGTGAACTATTGATACAGGAAACATCATGGACGAATCTCAAAATAATTATACTGAGTAAATGGTGGGAGAAGAAACAACAGTACATACTGTGTGGTTTCATGTCTATAAAACTCTAGAAAATGCAAACTAATCTATAGTGACAGAAAGTGTATAAGCAGTTACCTGAGGAAGCCATGAAGGCAGGGAGGTAAGGAAGCAAAGAAACACAGGGAAGCTTTTGGAAGTGATGGATATGTTTATTACCTTGGTTGAGATCATGGGCATCAAAACTTATAAAATCTTATATTTAAATATATGTGCTTTATTTTATGTCAATAATATACCAATAAAGCTGTCTTAAAAAGTGAATGTATTTATTAGACTATGTAAAGCTGAAAGTGTCCCAGAAAATTCATAATGCACCAAAATGCCAGCATCTGATTCAGTAAATAGAACTCATGTTCTAGTCCTAAATATAGTTTGCAATAGAATGGCAATACCTAATTATTTTAATAATCTAGGTTTTATGATTATTTATCCAGATCAGAAACTTAAGTTTATCTTTCTAGAAGTATTAGCTGAATTATAAGTGCACACAACTTTGCCTTGGGCAAATTAAATCAACTCTCTACATACAGGTTTGAAGAACACTTATAGGCAAAAGTAACCCAAGTTTAGGATTCAAAATAAAAAAGATATCAGGTGCCCCTAAACTCCATCAATGCTTCTAGGACTCCTTTCCAATTTCCTTCTATTAATTGACCCATGAGTGACTGCTAACCTGGCTGTGAGTGGGATATAGCTGGGTCCCAGAATGCTGGTTCCTCTAAGGTTTGCTCTGAGAGGGTGGTGAGTGGAGACCTCAGTCACACAGGGTTTCCAGCCCTGATCAACTTGATCCCCCTAACCGTCTAACTCTTGATGTATGTCCAGGTGGAGAAAATGGGAGGAGGCATGCATTCCTCTCTGGTCAGCCAAGGTACCATCTCTGAGCTGTCAGCATTTTCATTCAGCAGTCTTGAGGAATTGCTTCTGTCTCTATCCAACAAATTGGGCTCTAAAAGACTCCACCTCTTTCCCCGGAACCACTGGGATGATGAAAGTACAGGGTCAGGCGTACTAGCATCACCAGCTACCTGTACTCTGGTCTACCAGGGTCTTTCTTCTTGCCATCATCATGCAACGGCAGAGCTCAAGCAGAAACCAGCAGAGGCAGAACGTTCCCCTGTAATAACGCTGCTGCATCCGCTTCCTGCATGGTGCCCTTCTGTTGCACGTTTCTTCTGGCTTCTCAGAGGTGAAGTGTCTGAGACTCGGACACCCCCCGACCTACTCCCACCACAAGATTTGGCTTCTTACTGGCACTCTGAGCCCACCTGTCTTGCCACCTCTGTTCCACCTTCCCACCTCTGTTCCACCTTCCCACCCTTCCCACCTTACTGCCACTCTGAGCCCACCTGTCTTGCCACTTCTGTTCCACCTTCCCACCCACTCAGCTCTTGGAGCTCAGAATAGATCACAATCTTTCTCTGACTGGGGCAGAGACGGATGCTAATTCCAAAAATGTGGACTTGGGTGAAGCCAGTTCTCAGGCTTTCCTGACTCTCTTTTCCAGGGCCCTTCAACTCAGTGGGACCCATAAAGACATAATTACTTTCTTTATCCCCTGCTACCAGGTTTCAAGGTAATCAATTCTGCCCCACTACTGCCATTTAGTATGAATTTACTACATCTGAGCACTGTGCTGACTGAGTTCTATGTGTGACGTAACTCCTTAAATCTCTTTTCCTTCCCCAAACTGCCCTTCAGATCAGTTACTGCTTTCTTCCTCAGTACAGGGCTCGTGTTCAACTAGGTTAACTAACTTGCCCAAAAGCCACACAGCTAGTAAGTGGCCAAATTACCTCAAATCCAGTGTTTTCCGTCCTCCACTGATACCACAGTGCCTTGATTCTGAAAAATCCCTTTAATGGAGGGCTTTCTATTATTATTGTGAGCTTCATTCTCAATCCATAATCTACCAATAAGAGCAAACTTGGTCTTTGAGGCTTCTTCAGTTGGCTTTCCCATTGCCTGGGTCTTCCTGAGGTTCAGAGGCACAAGAATATGGGTCCTGGTGTCATTATTCACCCAAGACCTTTTCTCAAAGGTGAAAGGCAGTTAACCAACTAAACAAAGCTAAACAGTTAAAGGCTCAAGAATCCCATTAATATTTAATAAACAAATCGTAAATGACCCGAAGCCTTTCAAGCAGACCCAATATAACTTTCATACTTTCTGTTCTTGGTGTGAGGGTGAGTACTGCAAATATGTGTTTTTCTGAAAGTAGCCAATAGGGAATTCCCTGGCGTTCCAGTGGTTAGGACTCCGTGCTTTCACTGCTGGGGGCTGGGTTCAGTCCCTGGTCGGGGAACTAAGATCCCACAGGCTGCAAAGCATGGCCCAAAATAAGTAAGTAAACAAACAAACAAACTAATTAATTAATTAAATAAAAAATAAAAGTAGCCAATAATTGAACCATATCAATCAACTTGCAGTCTACACTTGTGAAGATTGACCACATCCCATTTTAAGCTACTTTGAGATATATATATGTATATATACATGGAGAGAGAGAGAGAGAGAGGTTTTTTTTTTAAAGAAGAAGCTAAATTTGTATGAATCTGACAAGCCATCCACTCACCTCTGGCCCTTTGAACCAGATGGGTCCATGCATCACATCTCTTACCAGGTGACCAAGCCCAGCCCCAAAGCTGTGCATGCCTATAGCCTGGACAGGGGCCTCCCTTTCTACTGACCTATCCTCCCCAAAACACTATTGCCTCCCATCTCTCCTACGAGCTCCTGGAATTGTAGCTTTGTCTTCAACCCTGCTTCTGGCTCTGAAATTTGTGTTTGTCCCAGCATTTGATGCAAACACCCCTCTACCACCTGGAGCTGGTCTACCCCTCTGCCTCTCTTATTCCTACTTTCCCGGTTCTGACTCCTATTGTCCGGGGAAGGCCAGCATTGGGTCTCCCACAAAGTGGATCTTAGGCAGATAATTAGTTATAAGTGTGTGCGCATTACAGCTGAGTTGGTATTATCTATCGAGTTATGTGAAATATATATGTGTTCATTTTCATGCCTATTTAACACAAAAGTCCCTATCTCTGGGGGTAATGTGCCATTTTATCCGTCATCTTCTATCATGTGAAGATCATAACATCCTAATATTCTCAGCTCGGCTCTTCAATTCTCTAGGGAATCCCTTTTCCTGGTATTAATCTTCGCGGCAGCGCTCATTAATATGATAAAGCTCTCTGGTTTTAAACAGCTCTTCAGACCCAAACAGGCTCTCCTTGAATGGGAGATTTAATTGTTTTTTTCACTCAGCAAACAATCAGGCCAGGAGAGCAAGGGCACTGCAGACAAAACACCACCCCTCAACTCAGGAATGAAAGGCGTGTGTTTCCATTCTCTAACAGTCAGAAATGTCAGTGGATTTCAGAAAAGCTGGCTCAGTTGAGAAGAGAGAGCTATTGAATTCCCCCTTCTGGCTGGCAGACAGCTCGGCCACATGGCTCTCTCTTCCCCTGTCACTCCTGTTGATTTGCCTTCAAGGTGGTCATTCAGAGAGAGTGAAAGAAGAAGCCACTGTTCGCCACTTCGGGCCCAGAGATTTAACTGTGACTCCTGCCTGGCTGTAGCTTTCAGCACGGCAGCTCAGCCCAGAGGCTCCTGCAAACGGATGGCACGCCATGCCTTAGCGTCGTCTTTGTTCACATTAAGTAAGATCCTCTCACAGAGAGATAATAACTGCCTCCCCCGCAAAAAAAACCCCACAGCCAGGGGCATGGGTTTGATGGATCAGTGGCTGGCCCCGGATCAGCAAATTCCATTTTCCTCTATACTTCAACTCAGTAAATCATGTTTTTAAGCTTATTGACAGTCGGCATCTACTCTGTTTGATTACCTGCTGCCTGACTTTGCTCTCTCCCTTCCACTGGCACTTCATTTTCAGGCTATCTGCATTCTAGCTGGAAAATTTTGTAAAAACCTAATTTTCAACTTTTTTCAAAACACATTTAAAGACAAGGGACTCTGATTTTGGAATAAACCATGCCCCGATTCACTTCTAACACGATCATTCATCAAAATAAGACCAATGATCACTGCCGCAGTGTGGTAGAGGTTGCTAGAAGTTCACCAAAATCAGTATCCTTTTATTCTTGAATGTATTATTCAGAGGTCATGTGGGAAAACAGTTACATTTCTGTAATGAGTCACTGTTGATACTTATAACTGTCCTCTCCCACTGCCATTTCATGCTCCCTTTGTTTTCAATCAGGTCCCAAGCTGGTCAGCGTTCTTGACCTTGTGTGGTGATATGAAACGTCATTCGTGAAGGGTTTGAATACTGGGTGGCCCTGCCCTCATATGATTGGTATGGTTTCTTATTGAACATAGAACTAAGAAATGGCTTCTCCAGAGGATCTCAGGTTTGAAGTATGATCTGGAATGCCAGCCTTATGTAGCAGCAACCCAATTTACCCTAAATAATCAAGACCTACCACTTCAGCCAGCAGAAGAACAACCTTATGTGCCTGTTGGTTTAACGGCATAAACAGCCCCCAAATGACCAGGTGGTACGCTAAACTTCCTATTTACCCTACCTGGGCACTCTGTTGGAAGCACTCCGCCTGTGGAAAATTAAACCTAAAATGGCAAGGATGGGAAGCCAATTATCTGTGAGTTGGTTATCGCGTCCTTTGATTCCCAGACCTGTGTATTCAGGCTATGAGAAACAGCACTGTATGTTGGCCACTTATTGAAGGTATATTCAACATCAGATTTCCAGCATGCTTTCTCCCAACTGGTACTACAATCAACTCTTAATGAAACCATTTCCCATCTCTCTGACCAGCTGCCTATGTGTAATGTGATACATGGTAAATTCCCATGGTAAATTCCATGGGTATGAGTCCATTGCACACTTATTTTGCTGTAAAATAGTTTCCTTCATCAGAAGCAATGTTGTATAGAATATAGACATGGAGAATAAGACATTCAATAAGTCCATGGGTTTCAGCTCTGGCAGAAGCACTGAAAGAAAGGAAGGAAAGTATGTATCTATCCAAATAATACATATATGTATACCTTCAACTATATCATTTATTTAATTTATAAAATTAATATAATAAATTATATATACATAATAAGTTATTATTATTTTAAATGGAAAAGATGGGAAACCAAAAGGAATAAAAAAGATTTTCTGAGAAAACCAGATCACTGAACTAAGCTTGGTTTTGTTATTATAAACCCCTAATTTTCTCCATATCAAAGCTGCTCAAAAACAAAACAAAACAGAGTAAACAAACACATGTATAAAAGTTCACCAAACTTAAACCTTACCAGCACTCACTGGTTATCTCAGAGTTGTAGGGAATCGTTTTGCTCTCTCTGAGAACAATTGCTTACATACTGTGTAACCTTTTCCCACTTTACCAAGAGAAAATCTTTGTTCTCTCCCCAAATGTTCTCTACTCAGTTTGCTTTTCTGCCAGGAAGATGTCTTTTCCAGCCATCTCAAGAGGGTCTCTCCAAATATCCACTTTCTCATTTCCCCATGGGGCTGCCTATACCACCACTGACAGATTCAAATCATAGGTTGGAAGTATCTCATTGAATAAATGGGTTAAAGACAGAATAAATGAAAGTTCCAATTCCAGTAATTGTGAAATAATTTATATCTGATTAAGCTTCATGCAGATAACAATGATACAATTGTGATAAACAAAACGAAACAAAGAACAACTTTTCTTTTGGCACTGGAGAACAATCAAAGCAAGCAGAAATTGGAATGGATTCAATGCTTGAATGAGAGAAAATTCATTGGTGACAACTATATTTATTTAGCTTTTCCTCTGAGAACTGTCCCAGTATGCTCAGTGTAGGTTGCCTAGAACTCAAACAAAAATATGCAGCCTTTTATCTTGGGGTGTCAGAAGGAAGAATTTGGGGCTTCCAGAATAGCTGAAAATTTAAGGAGAGGAAAATGGTCCAAAGGAGGGACCTACAGAAGGAGAAATCCCTAAATCTGCATGTAAACTCTCCTTAAATCCTTGACTGGCATCTGAATTATGCATACGTAAGGGAGATGCCAAGTCACCCAGCAGAGAGCAACAGCAGGAAAATTGAAAAACTTGAGGTGAGATTTCAGCTGGGACCTGCTTGAGGAGAGACAGAGTTCAGAGTCTGAATCTTAAGTTATAAAGTGTTGATCAACACCTTGGGCTGTTCATTTCTAAGAAGGGTCATGCCTTACATGTAAAGACAATTTCCCAGGACTAAGGATTCATTCTAAGAGAAAAACTGAAACTGACCCACCCTAACAAAGGATAGAACAGAACATTCACAAGTTCAAGCTAAGTAGCCAGTAGTTAGATCACTTGCTAGAGCGAAAAGCAACTCATCCAAGGAAGATAAAATAATCCAGAGTTTATGCAGCATCCACAATGTCTAGTACAAAATAATCATTGAACATGGAAAGAACAATCAAATGCGGTCCATAGTCAAGAGAAAAATCAGTCGATAGACTAAGACCATATGATAACTCAACATTGTAATTAACAAACAAGGAGTTGTGAGCAGTAATTAAATACATGATCAAGGACATAAAGTAAAAGATGGTTCTAATCAGTGAACAGAAGATGAATACCAACAGAGAAAGAGGAACTGTATTTTAAAAAGAACCAAAATTAAATCTAGCGCTTTAAAATATAACATTTGAAATGAAAATTTCACTGGGTGGGCTTAACAACAGATAAGATACATTAAAAAAAAAAGTCATTGAGAACTTAAAAGAAAACAAAAGTCTGAAAAAAACTGAAGTTCTCAGAACGTGGAACAATATAAAATACTCTAATATATGTGTAATTGAAGTCCCTAAAGGAGAGAAAAATACCAGAAATAATATATAAAGAAGTAAATATTAACTTCCAAGAATTTGGTGAAAACCATTAACCTACACTTCCAAGAAACTCAGAGAACCCTAAGCAGGATATATATAAAGAAAACCATAAGTAGGTCATCATAGTTACACTGCTGGAAACCAAAGATAAAGAAAATGTCTTCAAAGCAGCCAGAGAGAAATGACATATTATATACAGGGGAACAATGGTAGTATTTATAAATAACTTCTCTTTTGGAACAATGGAGATGAAGGGACAATGGAACTCTCTACCTAAAATTCTATATCAAGTAAAAATATTCTTCAAACGAGAAAGCAAAATACAAACATTTCAATGAAACAAAATTTGAGAGAATGTATTGTCAGCAGACCTGAATTTTAAGAAATGCTAAAGAAATTTCTTCAGGCTGAAAGTAAATAAAACCAGACAGCAGTTAGGTTCTGTAAGGAATGAAGGATACCAGAAACGATACATCCAGTCAATCCTCATTATTCATGGATTCTGTATTGGTGAATTTACCTATTCACAAAATGTGTAACCCAAAATGAATATTTGTAACTATTTTGCAGTCCTTCACAGACGTGTGCAGAGTGGGGAAACTTTTGAGCTGCCTGATGTGCACTGTTCCCACCTGAAGTGACATGCTGCCTTCTCGTTTCAGCGCTCATGCTGTAAACTAGTGACCTTTTTGTATTTTATTTAGTGCCATGGTTTTCACATTTCTGTGCTTTAGTTGGGATTTTGCTGTTTAAAATGTCCCCTAAATGTAATACTGAAGTGCGGTCGGCTGTGATGTGTGCCTTATGAGAAAATATGTGTGTAGGTAAGCTTAATTCAGGCACGAGTTACAGCTCTGTTGGCCCTGAGTCCAATGTTAATGAGTCAACACTATATATTACTAAGGTGTCTTTAAACATAAACACACATAAAACAAGTCTCATTGTTAATTAGTTGATGACCAGAGCCCTGCAGGAACCTAACCCTGTATCTCCCTAGGGACAACAGTTTAACATTCACTTACTCAGTGTTCACAGAGACTTAATAGAGCATTACCATTAATAATGGAGTATCAACTGTATATCAGCAGATAAGGAAGTCAACTGTTCCTTATTGAGTTCTTCGAAGGCACAGGAATATTTAGTTTAAAAATGTTAATAATGTTTTGTGGGTTTATAAGGTACGTATGTACCTGTAAGATAAGTACAAGAACAACACAGATCTGAGCGGAACAGTAAATGGAGTCATATTGTACTGTTTCAGGATTCTTACATTTTATGTGAAGTGGTACAGTATTAAATCAAAGTAGGTTATAAGGGTGTATATTATAATCCCTTGAGCAACCACTACACATTAATATGAAAAATTATAGTTTAAAAGGCTATTTAGTGAGTTAAAATGGAACATGAAAAATATCTGATTAATTCAAAGAGGTCAGGGGAGAAAAAACAGAGGAACAGAAGACGGATGGGACAAATATAAAACAAACAGCAAAATGGTTGGCTTCAATACGACCATAGATCAATGAGTACATTAAATATAAATAAAACAGATTGAAAAGCAGAGAATGTCAGACTGGATAAAAAGCAGGATAAATGAATGAATAAACCAATGAATGAACAATCTTGGAAAACTGGATCAAATGGGGTTAGTGGATGTTTGGTCACTACTGGTAACCATTTAGGGAATTATTACCCCCTATTCTCAGCTCACACAATGCAACGGCAGGTCTAATCCCACTCCTGGCTCCAGGAAACCCAGATCTGGGCATTCAGAGCAGTTTCTCTCTATCCATGGTGATGGATTAAGAAACAGGCACATGAACCGAACTACACCAAGATGAGGCACAACCAACCGTTTTGCTGCAATACAGGAAGCTCTTTTCTCACAAGTTTATAAGCTGATAAAACTGCATCTTCTGGTGGCCATCTTTGCCTGCTTGTTGATGAAGACAACACAGATAAAGCAGAGCTAAAAAATTATACACATATTTCTGATGTTATCCTTCAAGCCACTGGATCCAGGAATGCCTGAAGCTATATATACCCTGTCTTAGCAGTTATTTAAGAAAAAAAAAATCCCTCTTTTGGTTTCTATCACTGTCAACCGAAAGAGACCTGGCTAACACAAGTTGCAAACCAATTATTTTCCAAAAAAATTCATAGTATCGGCTGAAATAAAAGGTATCCATTAAATGAGCTTGTTTGTAATTTCTGACCATTTTCTTCAACCATGAGAAATCCTTGCAAACTCATAAACCAGAAATGATATAGAGAGCTGCCTTTAACTCTTTGCAATTGATGGATAGTGTTCATGATACATTGTGCCCTCTAATTTCCACATGACATATTAGGAGGCCCTCGAGGGTGTGCTCTCAACCAACAGCACTTCCCTCTTGGCCGTTCCCTTTAGAAGCTCCTTTACCTTTTCCCCAAACTATTTACTCATTGTCACTGGCCGTGGATCTGTATGTGGCAATATTAACTGCTTCTTCCCACGTCACAGAAACACTATTTATATACACAGCAACTAAAGCTAGATGGATTGCAAGTAGATGTTTATTTGCCTACCCTTGATGCTTTGGAGGATTTGACATAATCAATACCTTGTATGACTGAAAAAGGATATTACCTTCTAATCTTCATAAATTACCTCCTAAAGAGTTGACTTTCTCATATCTATTTGCTCTGTAATGAAAGAATGATCTTTTAGGGACTTGCAAAATGAGTTTGCCTGTGTTTTAGAATCTTCCTCTACAAATGTCTACTGTCACAGATACAGAAAACAAGTCCGATGTCAACTGGTTAAGTGTACACCGATGTGGATATGATATACTGATCAGCACTCACTCTGCACTCAATTCAAGAATCAATCTTGGGAAGCTTTGCAAGTGAGAGCAAAATGGCTACACTGCTATTTGTTTATTCACACAATATGGCAAATTCTCATTAAATGCCCAATGGATTGAATTGAATCTATGTTGGAACAGATTTGTGAACAGAATGCAAAGGAATACATCTGAGGAGATTATTTTCTGTAGCTCAGGAAGCTGAAAAGCAGAGCATTGCTACCTCTGCCTTGGAGAGAAGAAGCAGGGTTTCTAAGGAGGAAGCATTCAGCTGGTGAGGAATAAGGAGAGGGGATGGGGCTGGGACTACAGTGAGGCCAGCAAGGGCTTAGGGAGCAAACCAAAGGCGACACTTGCTTTCAGGGACCCACATGATCCTGAGAGCCAGCACCTCACAGTTGTGCCGTGGGGGCCTCACTCTCCTTGCCCTAGTCTGGCCCTGAGTGTGGGGTATGGGTTACAGGCGAAAAAGGATGGAGGCAGCATTCTAAGCATAGAAAACAACGTGTGCAAAGAATCAGAGACATGGACGCAGGTGTAGGTAGAGAAGGAGGAAGAAGTAAGTCCTTTTAATTGCAGAGAAGGATGCAGGGGTGGAAGGGAATGGAAGGGGAGGGGGGCATAAGATGAAACTAGAAGGGTGGGCTGTGGCCAAACTGGAAATGGTCTTATATGCAGTGTGAGGATTTTTGCCTCTTTATCATAGATAAAGGGGGAACAGATAGCCTTAAGTTCTGGGTTGTTTTTAAAGGATCACTGTGATAAAATGGTGTGGAAACACAGTTTGGAAGAGAAACACTAAAGCTAGAATAAATCTGGTAGGAGGCTCTCCGTGGAAGAAAAAAACAGATGTCTTGGAGGGGTAGGGAGCAGACTTCGGCTGGACTTGGTCACTGAATGTGTCTGATGAGAGCAGGACACGTGTAACTCGATGATCTCTAGGCTGGGAAAGTGGGCAATTCGATCAACTAAGAAAGATAAGAACAAGAGCTGATTAAGGGAGGAAGCTGGTAATTCTGAGTTTGGGGCATGGTTTAAAACATTTGAATAAGTTAGCTTGTATCTTCGTCAGCTTGGGCTGCTGCAACAAAAATACCATAGGCTGGGTGTCTTAAACAACAGAAATTTCTTTCTCATAGTTCCGGGAGCTGGGAAGTTCAAGTTCAAGGTGCTGGCTTTCACTGCCCAGTGAGGGCTCTCTTCCTAACTTGCAGACAGTCTCCTTCTTGCTGTGTCCTCACATGACATTTCCTTTCCTTGGTACAAGCTCTCTGGTTTCTTCTTATAAGGGTACTAATCCCATCATGGGCTCCACCCTCATGACTTCATTATTATCTCCCAAAGGGCCCTGTCCCCACATACCATCATAATGGGAGTCAGGGTTTCAACGCAGGAATTTGGGGACTGCAAAAACACTCAGTCCATCGACACTTGGATAACTTTTTGATTTCATTGGCAAGAAAACTGGATTCCGCTCTTTGGCACTCTGTAAACACAGCCAGCAGAGCTGCCTTTAATCCATTTTTCACATTTTCACAGCTGGTCACTAGGACTTGATGGGCAAATGAGATCTCACCAGTGACTTGACCCACTTTAGCTCAGGAAATATTAAAAAAAAAAAAAAAAAAGCAATTCCCAGTTTTACTTGGAAAAAAATAAGCAAGCTTGTCCCTGGAAGCCCAGTCCTGGCTTCATGGCCCCAGCTGACAATCTCTTGGCTTTGGAAATTCATGTAAATTGTCTCCAGGGCCTTACCATTTTTCATAACCTTTATTTTAAATCAACTCATTGTTTCTGATCCCTTAGGCCTCTGCTGAAGAAAAGTTGATATATCTTAGAACGAAAGCAGACACACACGATGCATACTACTCCAGCATATTAGTCAAATGTCAAATTCTCCTACTGCCTATTTTCAAAAATTAACCTTTCATCTCCTCCTCCCTCAGCACCCCCAAAAGAAATTCCCATATTGTTACTATTTTTTCACATCTCCTGGATCTCCAGATGTAGATGAAGGCATAGCATGGCTCAGGGTTGATTTCAAAAGCTATAGGCTAAAACCTGAATGTTTTTTTCTTTTCATTCCACCTCTTGCTAGCAGAAAATTCACACACACGCGCGCACACGCACATACACAGATTTCATTCAACTGTGAACATGACAAGAGATACCTTTTTACCTTCGCTACAGCACCTCCCCAGTGGAATTTCTCCAGCCCTCACAACCCTGGGCAGAGTCTGTGTGCGCAGCCCTCGTGCCCGCTGCAGCTGTCAGCATGTGCTCCATCGTAATTGTCCATTTCCTCTCCTGTTTCCCCACGAGAATGGGATCTGTGTTGGTGCAGAGACCCAAGCTACTTTGCCTCCATGGCCTAGGACAGCAGGAAGCACAGGTGTGTGTTCCGTAACTGCCTGCTGGTTACATGAATGAATGATGGATGATCAGGCACTCACGGTATTGAATAGAATGTCCTGCCTCTGAACAGCAGTGTTGCCAGAGCAAGACTTCTCTCCTATGCTGTTCCCTCTGTACAATAAAGGCCCTGCTCTCCCTGGTTCTTATCACCTTCCATGGTGACAGGCTTGCAGGGTAGTAGGTGGGGCTGAGGGGTGCCTTGTGAGGCTCACCCAGAGCCCAGGCTGTGGGTTTATAGGTGAAGGAACCCCTAGCTCTGACTGCCTGGCTCACCTCTGAGGACCTTCCCTCTTCTTCTGCCCAGGGCATTCCAAGGAGGCCCCCTGCAACTTGGGACCTGGACATGAGAAAGGTGTTCTCTCTTCACAGCTGTCACATTATTTACCTTGAAGCCCGTAAGCTCCAGGATCGCAAATTCCAATTCAGAAACATCCAGGAAAATGATTACAAAAAGACACTCGGATGCTCCGGTTTAAAACGACATGTTCTCTCCTATTGCACCGACTATGCTATTTCCTCTGGTTGACCCACATGTTTCTAGTTGATTAAAAAATCTACTTTGTCTGGCATTCATGTGCTCATGTATTCAGTCAACAAACATGGCCAAGTACCTTCCATGGTCCAGATCTATCTCACGCTTCACTCCCTGCGATGAAGATCTTCCTCAACTTGCTAAGTCTGAGTTAATGACTCAGCCAGCACATTTCACATTCATTTCAATTATGCGTTTGCTACTTTCACTCCCCCTCTCCATCGTGGGATGCTTGAGGAACAACCTAGCCTAGATTTAGGTCTAGATTTCCAGCGTTCATCACGCAGACTCATGCATAGGACGAGGGCAGCGAGAAAGTGTTGTTCAGAATCCCACACTGTCTATGAAATCCCACTCTTCAAAACCACAGATTGTTCAGGGATAAATACTATATTTCCCCTATAGGTTTTGACTAATGCCCATGGATTTCCTGTTGTTTCTTTTTGGTCACTAACAAGTGACTCTTTATGAATAGGTCCCTGTAGGGCACTTGCCTTTAAGGTGGACCCCACACCACAGTCTGCATTATTGGAGAAGAACCTGTAACCTTGGGCAGAAGTCTACAGGTGTTGGTCCCTAGAAGGGAAACAGACAAACAAACAAAAATCCCCACTTCCTGAGGATATTTAGGGGTACAATTAGGAATCCATGGTAATGTCAAGGCCTTAAGGACAAACCAGTAGTTTAAAATCTGTGGTCATTTCATAGCCAAGGGTTACACTGGACTATCTAGTGTCCTGAATTTATGAAGTGGACCACCGTGTTACCAGCCAAATGCCCTAAGTATTACATATTATTGGTTAACCTATGAGATTTGATATGCCTAAGAAGGCCCGGCACAGGCCAGCACCACCCCAGAATGGCACAGTGTTGAGTAGTCTGTGATTTTTAAGATATCTTGCAAAAACAGGTATGGGATCACTGGCACTATGAACAGCCAATAAGTCCTGTATTACCCAGCAGCGCTGTGTTGGTGGTCCTTTAGGTCAAACAGACATGAGGGAAGGGAATTAGAGAAAAACGGAGTGAGGGGAAAGAGGGCCACAGAAAGATAGATAGAGACAGAGACAGAGACGGGGAGGAGAGAGATTGAGGGCCTAGAGGGAGATACAGTAGATGCTGGAAATGCTGCTGAAGGCGGGGTAGAAACTTAGCGGTACTCTGGCTCCTTCCAACTTACTGCCTCCAGTTTCCCACGGATTCCTCCACTGGCTGAACCCAGACAAAGTCTGGGAAACGCAGTCTGCAGGCCGGGCCCCGGGGGACAAAACAGGCCGGGAAGGCAAGGCAGGTCTGAGGTCCCAGAGTCCCAGAGAGGGCACGGCAGCTCTGAAGCCTGCACAGCTTCACTGGATGGACCAAAGGCTGCACGTGCACCGAGCAATGACTGGACGGTTGTTTTGCAAGGAACCACTGCCAGTAGCCAATGTTCTTGAAGATATGTATTCACCTGGATCAGAGCAGTGGAGAAGGGACCGCTACTCCTCCTTACCTGTGTGGACGACTGGGTGTGCAGCCCGGAAATCCCGCCCCCTCTCTGGGAAGCATCATCTGGAGCCTCAGGGACCCCTGAACGGCTGAAGCATCAGATGACCCCGGGAGAGGGAACAGCTGAGCCGGGACTGGCACACACTCGCCCCTGCTGGGCTCATTAGAACTCCAGTTGGAAAGAATATGTTAACACCTCAGAACCCTCTTCCTGTGCGACAACACAGTGAGAACATGTCTCCTATTTCCTCCCAGCGCGTGTGTTAACATGTGTAGGGCAGAAGCGGGGGGAGAGGTTTTCACTTCAGTTCAAAGAAAGAGGAGGCTTTCCAGACCCTAGTCCCCGGAAGTGTGAGAGGGTAAGAGCCAGGAGCCGTGGGCACCAGGCACCCACCAAGCTCCCAGCCCTGTCCTCAGCTCAGGACCCAGCCCACACCAGAGGCTGTGGTCACAGGATCACAGAGGTAAAGGTCTGAGACTCAAGGAATTTAGGGTCAGAGGACAGTCAGCTAGTAAACTGGCTTGATTTAGGAGACCTGGGTATAAATCTTGGCCCTGCCAAATTATTTGTTAAATGACTTTGAGGCAGATGATATAAACCTCCTTGAGTCTTTTTTTTTTTTTTTTTGCGGTACGCGGGCCTCTCACTCTCTCGTTGCGGAGTGCAGGCTCCGGACGCGCAGGCTCAGCGGCCATGGCTCACGGGCCCAGCCACTCCGTGGCATGTGGGATCTTCCCGGACCGGGGCACGAACCCGTGTTCCCTGAATCGGCAGGTGGACTCTCAACCACTGCGCCACCAGGGAAGCCCAAACCTCCTTGAGTCTTAAAGTTCTAATCTGAAAAATGCTGTTCCTCACATCGTTGGGAAGATGAAATAAATAGGGTCCCAGCGGTACGTGAGTGCTAAATAAACGCACATATGTGTTTTTGTTAACTTTCCAAGAATGAGATTGTGATGGATATTCTTGACTCAGAGTGGGGACAATGATGATTTCGATCATTATTTTGGTAAGAGCAAAAGAAATCCTTCTCTACACTTGAATTTTATAAACGAAGGCCTCCAAGCACGGGAAAAGGGGGTGGACCCTGCTCCTGGGATGTGAAAAGGGCTGTAGATTTTCCCTGCTTCTCCCCTTCTCTCCTCAGAGGAGCAGCGCCCTTTGAAACCTAGAAGGACCCTGTGGGGTTCCTGGGCACGGAAGTCTTTCCCTTTTATTTTTATTTTTGTCCCCCATTTCTTGTAGGCAATATTCCAGCCTCCATGACCTTCCCTGAGTTCCAAAGGACAGATTGGAACAGTTGCTGATCAAGGGAGGGGCAGTCAAGAAACCAGCTGAGGGGCTTCTCTGGTGGTGCAGCGGTTAAGAGTCTGCCTGCCGATGCAGGGGACATGGGTTCGTGCCCCAGTCCGGGAAGATCCCACATGCCGCGGAGCAGCTGGGCCCGTGAGCCATGGCCGCTGAGCCTGCGCGTCCGGAGCCTGTGCTCCGCAACGGGAGAGGCCACAACAGTGAGAGGCCGGCGTACCGCAAAAAAAAAAAAAAAGAAAAGAAAAAAAGAAACCAGCTGAGGCGAGATGAAAGGGACCAGAGAAGCTCATCAAGATTAGGAGCCCACCTGAGACCCTGCACACACCCTCATCTTGCCAGTAACCCCACCCTTGAACTCTTGCTTATAAAACCCCTCATCAAATCCTCCCAGGTTGGGACATAGTTTTCAAGGGTAGGAGCCCGCTGTGTCCCCCCTTGCCTGGCAAAGCAATAAAGCTATTCTTTTCTACTTCACCCAAAACTCTGTCTCCGAGATTTGATTGGGCCCCGGTGCACAGAGAGGCTGAGCTTTTCGCATCACCTTGTTCACAGTGGCCTGGGGAGTGGGCATTTGTCTATTACAAGGTGACTTTGAAGTGAAGTTCTGCCACTCAGGAGGGATGCTGGTTAGCAGCTGCACCCTCCAACCAGGTCTGTTCTGCTCCTGCTGTCTCTCTGGCTGGTTCCCTCCCAGTGCTGTCCCCAGAGTACAGCCTCCTTTCTACCAGTCTCCATGGCAGTGAAACTGTGCACCTCAGAAACAGCTTAACTGTTCCTTCCCCAGGGAGACCATTCCCTCCAGGGTGAGCTCACTACCTCCGCTGGCCTCTACCGGACTAGTCGGAGTTCCCTGTTTTACACTCTCCCAGTCTGTTGTTCATTTCCTTCAGAGGATTTTTATCATGGCTATAATCACATGCCATCTTGAGCAACTAGGTCCGTGCACTTCATGAATGCAGGGGTCCTGTCTGTCCTGTTCTCCTCTGTGTCTCCAAAGACGGCAAAGGTATTGGTGCATGGTAAACCCTTACTTAGTGTTCACTGGATGAGTGAATGAACGAATGATGAATATGTTTGGCAAGAACAATTATCCTCTCAGGGTCTCAGTTACCCATTCTGTAAAATGAATATCCTATTACAATCATCCTTGTCTTCTTAGGGTAATGTTGTATGAAAAACTGGGATTCCACACTCAGCCAAGGACCAAGGTGTTCCTACCGGCCTGCAATTTACGGTCATTCTCATCCCAAACTGTTCGTCCATAACAGACGAGCTGAAAATTGATGCCTGCTCCAGTATTCCATGCCTGTTTGAAGATCAGTTATTAAGACTGAATAATTCCTAAAGGCCAGTCCAAGACCTGACCCCCTTCAACCCCAATTTTCTCTCCTTGGGTTTCCATCCCAAGTCCTGGCATGTCAAATCATCAGTACAAGTTCCAGGAAGCCGTGAGGAAGCACTGCCCGCTCAGGTCATTCGAATGCCACCTCTCCACACCCCAAGGCAGCAGTGGGATATGGGTACCCAAACACCACATTCCAGCCCTGGTGAGCTGGCCAATCCTCAGACCCACTCTTGGAAGGCCTGGCCAATCTCAGAGTCTAGAGCACTCACCACTCCAGGGCTTCAGAGCAGATGACTGGATTTTAATTCCTTTGGTCAGGCCTTTCCCACCGTAGCAACTCTCACAGGACCTTGCTCGTAAGAACTGAGGCCAGTTTTTATCCTTAATTATGCAGTTCTAAGGCCAACCTTGACCACATTCACTGGGCATTGGGAATAGAAACATCCTTCTTCTTTGCCAGTAAAGGTCTATTTGGCTTTTCATACTATGACATTTAAACCCTGTGCTTGTCTTGTTTTAACTCCAAGTATAGCCCCTCAAGATGACACCTCTAACTGGAATGGTGGCTTTGCAAATTGATGTGAATGTACTTGGCAGTGTCTTGGGATGCTGAGTTCACAGATCCGTCCTTCCAATCATCTGAATTCAGTTTGATGCCTTTTGGCCCAATGTCAACAAACACTGTGAATGTGTATGGTTATAGAGCAGGGAGTTTACCCAGCATGGTTAGATGTAGATCAAAAGGAACAGATGTTTGCTTTAAGAATTGGACATAGGGTTGTCCTCTAAACATACTTGTCTTCTGTTGCCAGCATGTCTAATGCTGTTGGATAATCTACATTTCTCTGTAGCATTCTCTCTGGTTTCACAGATTAAGTTATCCTAAGAATATTTTTAATCTCGTTGCACAATTCTTCTTCTCCTCTCATTAAATGTAACTGAGATCTAGCTTTGTGCCGAGCCCTGTGTTATGTACTTTTATAAAGAAATGGGGTTATTCTCTATTTCTGTCTCGTATTCTAACATAAGAGACAAAAAAGTAAATGAATGGCAGTGTATTATTATATGTATAATAAGGGTATAAGCAAAATGTCACAGACACTCAGAAGAGGTAATCAAGGAAGGTTTCAGAGAGGTAGTGGCGCTTGAACTGAGTCCTATGTGAGAAGACAGAAGGGAATATTAGGTGAAGAAAAAGGCAAAGGCAAGAAAAAAGAGGGCAAAAGATATAAACAGGAAATTGACAGAGGAAATGTTAAAAGCCAAGGAGCATACGATGATACATTCAAAATCACAGTAATTAATTCCTATCAGGCTGGGAAATCTAGAAAGCTGGATAATGCCAAGTGTTTCTGGGATGCAGAGGATGTAGATATTGGAGCAGCCATTCTGTAGAACAACCTGTCAATATTTAGTCAAATTGGGTACGCTAATGCTCTCTGACCAGCAATTCAACTTCTGAGCATCTATCTCCCAGGGAAATTTTCACACAAATCCACTGTAGCATCATTTGGGGTTCTGGGGAGTTGGAGACAACAGATGATACTGTGCAATGAATTAAAACTGAGATTAACATAACTCTAAACCTGAGACTATTAAAGGAGAGACACAGAAAGAGATTGAAAATGGGGGGAAGGCACTGCCGACAAAGGCAATGAGGCTTGGGAGAGGAGGTGTATTGTTTTCTGAACGTCAGAAATGTTGGTCCTTCGGGGTCACTGGGTGTGCTTGGAAAGCAATGGAAGAAGGACTTGGACAGGTAGGTGGGGTGTAGAATATAAAGGGCCTTGTAAGTCATGATAAAGGGATAGACGCTTTATTTCCTAGGCAGCTGAGTTACAGGGTAGACAGTAACATGTTTGGATTTGGATTTTAAGCTAATCATTCGATTAACAGCTTCAGGGAAGAACGGAAAGAAGGTGACAGATTATGTACCAAGGACCAGTGGAATCCTAGTAATAGGAGGGAAGTTCTCAATTTTTAGCTGCATCTTCCCTTCCACAGATAAATAAAATGACAATGACCTATGAGCAGTGTCATGAAGGTGCCCAGAGCCCCACCTCTGTCTGTCCCTAAGGGACATCTTCTAGCTCTCCAGAAGCCATGAGCTGTCCCCAGAACTCTCCCTCTCCAGCCAAACTACATTCATCAACTTCTTTGAATTGGTTCAGTGCAGAATCCTAGGACTGATTGACTAATAAGACTTGTTTTTCACCCTTGAGACTTGAAAGTTTCTTCCTCCTACCCACACTTGTTCTGGCTCACAGCCCAACATTGCTCAGGAAATGGAGGATCAGGGATGATGACTTATCTTGGAAACACAAAAAGACTCCCGAGGGAAGGCTTCACATTAGAAAATCAATGTGATTCACCATCTTAATGAACTTAAAAGGAAAATCACAAGAGAAGCTCAATAGATGCAGAAAAATTCTTTTCAACAAATGATGTTGGAACAACTGGATAATGTCCCCTGCCCCGCCCCCAAGAATGTCTATCCATTCCTCACAGTATATAGTAAAATTAACTCAAAATGGATCATGAAACTGAATATCAGACTGTGAAACATCTTAAAGAAAACTTAGAAGAAATTCATTGTGAACTTTTGTCACTCAAAGACTTCTTAGGTTCTACTGAAAAAAAGTCCAACATCCATGGCAGATAAAAACTCTCAGCAGCTTAGGAAGAGAGGGGAATCGTCTAAATTTGGTAAGCACATCTAAACAAAACCTATAGCTAACATCATTCTTAACGGTGAAAGGCTGAATGCTTTCCTCTTAAGATCAGGAACAAGACAGAGATATCAGCTCTCACCAGAGGTTCTAGCAGTGCAGTCAGGTAATAAAAAGAAAGAAATAGAAGACATTCATATTGGAAATAATGAAGTAAAACTGTCTTTATTACAGATGACACGATTGTGAAGGGGATCATAATATGCCACCCCAAAGTATGCCACCTTGGCATATGGATTGTTTCAAGAGGAAGGCAACTGAGAATCAACAGATGCAGGAAGACAACTTCTTGGAGCCTCTCTTATCTGACTAAAAACAGAAAATTCTGAGAAAGGAGGTTGCTATAAATTCCTTCTCCAGGGGAGTTTTATGGCCATGAAGAAGACAGAAAGTCAGCATCAAGAAGAGTCTGTATAAACAAACGTTACTAAAATAACCCTTATCTTCCATTCGTTTCCCCATACATTTATCTTTCCACAATTTACTACCGCTAGGAGCCCCAATTCCCCTTTCCTTTGTCTAGTTACTTTTCCTTATCACACTTCGTTAAAATGGTATAGATATATGGGAACATATGTATATGTATAACTGATTCACTTTGTTATAAAGCAGAAACTAACACACCATTGTAAGGCAATTATACTCCAATAAAGATGTAAAAAAAAAAAATGGTATATCAGGAACTTCCCTGATGGTGCAGTGGTTAAGACTCCATGCTCCCAATGCAGGGGGCCTGGGTTCGATCCCTGGTCAGGGAAGTAGATCCCAAATGCATACCACAACTAAGGAGCCCACCCGCCACAACTAAGACCCAGCACAACCAAATAAATAAATATTAAATGTTAAAAAAAACACAAAATAATTCTCAACTTTTAAAATGGTATATAAGCTTCCAAGTCTAACCAGTTGTTTGGGTTTTCACGTCTTTTCTCTTTATCCCCCATGCATGTAAAATTTAAAATATTAATTAAATTACTATTCCTTTTTCTCCTATTAATCTTTCTTTTATCAGTTTAATTCACAGGCCCCAGGCACAGAACCTAGGAAGGTAGAGGAGTTGATGATGTAGAAAATAGGATGAAACTTATAAAAACCTAATAAGTGAGATTAGCTTGGTTGAAGATTATAAGGCAAAAATCATCATAATTTTATTACTATAAATGAACAGTGGAAACTTGAAATTAAATTAAAAATAATTTTTACTAAGAGATTGACAAATAGATTCTAACATTCGTATGGATATGCAAAGCACCTAGGATAGCCAAACAACTGTGAAAAAGAACTAGAAAGCTGGGGGACTAACATTACTTGATTTTAAGACTTACTAAATCCACATATATATGGAAAACTGGTTTTCAACAAAGGTACAAAGGCAATTCAGTTGAGAAATGATAGTCTTTTCAACAAATGATATTGGAATAAGTGGGTAATTTCTCCTCCCCCTCCCCCCAAAATGTCTATTTATACCTCACAGCATATAGAAAAATTAACTCAAAATGGATCATACAACTGAATATCAAACTGTGAAACATCTAAAAGAAAACTTAGAAGAAATTCATTCTGAACTTTTGTTACCTAAAGACTTCTTAGATGTGACACCAAAAGCACTTCCTATGAAAGAGCAAATTAATGAATTGGCTTTTATAAAAATTGAAAACTTTTGCTCTTCAAAAGTCACTATTAAGAAAAGCCACAGACTGGGAGAAATTATTTGCCAAACGTGTTTCTGATAAAGTGCTTGCATCGAGAATGTAGGAAGAACTCTCAACATATAATTAAAAGAAAACACATATTTTTAAATTGGCAAAAGATCTGAATAGATAGTTCATCAAGGAGTATGTGAGGTTGGCAAATAAGCACATAGAAATATGTTCAACATTATTAGTCATCAGAGAAACAGAAATTAAAACCACAATGTGATACTACTACATACCTAATACAGTGGCTAAAATTAAAGAGACTGACCATGCCAAGTGTGGACAAGGACGTGGTAAAACTGGCACTCAATAGAATACTACTTAGCAATATAAAAAAGTTCACTAACAATAGGGCTTCCCTGGTGGCACAGTGGTTGAGAGTCCCCCTGCCGATGCAGGGGACATGGGTTCGTGCCCCGGTCCAGGAAGAGCCCACATGCCGCGGAGCGGCTGGGCCTGTGAGCCATGGCCGCTGAGCCTGCGTGTCTGGAGCCTGTGCTCCGCAACGGGAGAGGCCACAACAGTGAGAGGCCCGCGTACCGCAAAAAAAAAGAAAAAAAAAATTTCACTAACAATAGACACAAGAATGAACCACGGAATAATTCTGCTGATTGAAAGAAGTCAGACCAAAACAAGAGTACACATTATATGAAATCCCATTTATATAAAACTCTAGAGAATATAAAGTACTGCCTCAACTCTGACTGAAAGCAGATCAGTGGTTGCCTGGGGTGAGGGGAGAGATAGGTGGAGGGTACAAAGGGACACACAGGGACACAAAGAAACTCTCGGGGTGATGGGTACATTCATTATCTTGATTGTGGTGCCGGTTTTGAAACAGGAGGGAAGGGGGGCAGGGCACAACTTTTAAAAGAACGACATAGCCATAGGACATGACAAAAACTGGTTATGTTAGGGGAACCACTGACCAAAACGGCCCACCCTGGCCAGGCAAGATAGTAACCACTTGTATGAGTTATCTTACAATAGGAGGTCCTGGTAAGGAATGAAGAACTAACAAGCTACCACCAACTGGAAGAATTCGGGAAAGGTCAAAAGCAGAGAGGAGACGCCAGTCCATATGTCCTACCAGCCTCCCAGAATCCTTCTTGCTGGAATCATCTTGGCTGAGTGATGTGCTCACCACCAGGAAGGACCCTGCGTCAGAACGGCTGGCCAGAGACAACCCATAAACTAACCCCATTACCATAAAACCCGAGACTGGGAGCCACGTGGCTGTGGCTGTGAGGACCCCGCTGCTCTCCGCCTGGGCCCCCTTCCCAATAAAGTCTCTTGCTTTGTCAGCACGTGTGTCCCCTCGGACAATTCATTTCCAAGTGTTAGACAAGAGCCCACTCTTGGGCCCTGGAAGGGGGTACCCCTTCCTGCAACAGTTAGAACCAACTAGGTCCAAGATGTCGGAAGATTCAACTTCCAGTGGACCTTGAGCCTCATTATACGCTCACTGTGATACATTAGCATCTAAATAACACACCCACCAGCACCATAACAGTTCTGAGGCTAACCATAAAAGGCCAAAGAGTGGGCGGTGCCCAATTCCTTGAAATCCCTGCCCCTTCCCCCGAAATAGTTGGAATAATCCTCCCACTCATTAGCCTATGAAATTACCCAGCCCATTAAAAACTAACCATGCCATATTTCAGGGCCTCTCACCTTCTGAGATGGCCCACCCACTGTCTGTGGAGTGTGTTCTCTCTAAATAAATCCACTTCTTACCTATCACTTTGTCTCTCACTGAATTCTTTCTGCGATGAGACATCAAGAACATGAGCTTCATTAAGTCCTGAGACCAGGCGTGTGATCTCAGTTAAAAGACCGTGGGTTCAAGTCCCCATCTGAGTTATACAGTTTGAGTTTCACAGGTATATTCATAAATAAAAATTTATAAAATTGTATATTTTTAACAGCAGCAGTTTCTTATATGTCAATTAAACCTAAATAAAGATGATCAAAATAAATTTTTAAAAATTTGAAAGTGGAAAAAGTAATGGTCAGAGAGTGCAGGGAAGGACCAGGAGATGCTGAATGATAAAAATCAAAGGAAACATAGTATCTCAGAGGAGAGAGTGGTCAGAAGCTGTAATGCTGACAAGAGACTGTTAGAAGAGGAAAGATAATACCCTCACGTATAAAATGACGCTAGTAAGGACAGATCTCTAACAGGGCTGTTTTGAAGATTAATTTTACCTCTATCTAAAATGCAATGGTTGTAATATGCAATCAATAATTTTAGTCATTAGTATTAAGGAGACATCCGGGTTAATGCTATAGCAGTTAAGAGCATAAAATAATTTACAACTGAGAAGATGGTAGAAATCAAGGCTGGCTTCCTGGAGGAGGTGTTACTTGATCTAAGGCATAAAGAACGCAGTGTACTATTATTTAAATTTTTATGTCTCTGTAACCTGTTTGCACACGCTCTGTAGCATATTCAGTGTGTTCTGTTCTTATATCTTCCCTCACCAGGTCAGCCCCGGCTCCAAACATAGTGTTAAACAGTTTTAAACCTTCAATAAATGCCAGAGTCACAAAGTCATGGAATTTTAGATTTCTAAGAGACCTCAGAGTCTTGCTAGTTCAACTTCCTTATTTTACAAGCAATTGAATTGTATTTTAAAGCAACCAAGCAAAAAGGAAAGACACTGAGGTAGGCAGGTTTTCTGACCTCATGGTGGCCTCAGGCAAACCTCTTAACCTTTGTGGGCTTTGGGTGTTTCATATGTAAAACAAGGGCAAACTTACTGCTAGGGGACACTGGGCTAAACCTGTTATCTCCCTCCCTCCACAAAGGTGACAGCATGAATTCTTCTATCTTTCTCCTTTTAAAGTTTGAAAAACATTGGAGGTTCAGGCAGTTGTTTAATCTTGTAAGTGGTAAAAAAAAAAAAAAAAAAAAGAATCTACCAGAGAAGGTGCACAGACTTGGGAAAACCGTGCTGGAAATTCTAGAGTCTCAATTTCAAAGCCAGCTCCTGCATGTGAATTTGGGATGATCTTGAGTATGTCAAATCATGTTGAATCAATTCCCTTCTTAACTGGATATACTCACAAGGGCATCCTAAGACATCAAAGGATGAGCCTCAGTGAGCCTCTTGTCCTCACCACCACAAAGAAAACTACAAGCTCAGAAATGTATCAAAGATACACTTGTCGCATCTCTCATTATGCACTAAATATTACACTTGATTCTCACCAGCTATTCGTAGTAGGTACTTGCTGAGAAGTCACAGCAAGTGCTGAATTAGCAAATACTGAATCACTGCCCCTAGCATACATACAGAATTAAGTTCTTGGAAGCCTCTGGTCACACATCCATTAACTGATCAATACAGAAGCTTGTTTTATATGTGTTTCTGTTTAAAGACAGTTTAGTTAATATATACTGTTGATTCATTACCATAGAACAGCACAATAACTCATGCCTGAACCTAGTTTATCTAACACATCACAGCCTTCTTGCACATAGGAACATTAGATAGCATTTCAACACTGGTTGGGGGCCATTTTAAATAGCAAAATCACCAATAGAAAAAGCATACACACACACACACACACACACACACAAACACGTGGCATTAAACAGACCATGGAAAGGATACTTGTTCACGGCTTGAGAGCTGAAACAAGAAAGCAGATTGCCTCTTGTTCAGCCTCAGCTGGGAAAGTGTATGTTGGCAACACAAATTTTTCGCCACTCTTCTTATGGCTGTGAATGGCTGCAAAAGTACTATGAATATTTATCGATTTGGGGTTACAAATGAATTTCAGTGAGCCAGTGGGTGAATCTGTAAATACAGAATCCATGAATAATGAGGGTTAACCATCCCTTGGTACTCAGCAGCATCCCTCCGTTCTAAGCTCTCCCTGTATGGCCCCTGCTAGGATCCAGAAAACTACATTTCACAGGCTCCCTTGTCATTTGGATTCTTATTTAGGTTCTGCCAATGACAGGAACTCACATCATATGTGGCAGGTGGGAGAGAAGCAGAAACAATTATAAGCCTTGGACAGAGGTGGGCAGGTGCACAGATTTCAGCAGAAGGTGGTGTGATGTTTCATGGTTTTTTCCAAGCTTTCTCCTGTGAATCGCCTGCTTCGTTGGGTGGCTGTTTCTTGCAATTCCTGCAACTGCCTGATTTCCTGGGATCACTGCTGATTTCCCCTGGTGTTGGCATCCCCAGCTTTGCCAAAGTTCCATGCAGCACCTATGATGCTGTGATTTATGATAGGAAATATATATTTGTTTTGTCCCGATTTATGAAATACCGCGCCTAAAACCCTTAAAACTTCCTAAATAACGAGAGCAGTAGGAGCAGCTTTTGCTCTAATGAGTGACCCTGGGTGGCTCCTGGGTGGCTCCGGGGTGGGCTCCTGGGTGGCTCCAGGGTGGCTCCTGGGTGGGCTCCTGGGTGGCTCCGGGGTGAGCTCCTGGGTGGCTCTGGGGTGGACTCCTGGGTGGGCTCCTGGGTGGGCTCCTGGGTGGCTCCAGGATGGCTCCTGGGTGGGCTCCTGGGTGAGTTTCTGGTTGGCTCTTGGATGGGGGCTGGTGACAAGAAAGACCAAGCCACGATTAGAAGCTTGGAATTTTCAGCCTCAGCCCCCATTCTCCAAAGAGGTTAGAGGGGCTGGAAATGGAGTTAATAATTGGCCTTGCCTACAGGAGGAAGCCTCCACAAAATCCCAATAGTATGGGGTTCAGAGAGTTTCTGGGCTGGTGAAGACATCTCTGTTCCAGGAGGGTGAAGCACCCCAACTCCATGGGGACAGAAGCTTCTGCATTTGGGACTTTCCCAGACCTCGTCCTATGTGTCTCTCCATCTGGCTGTTCATCTGTATCCTTCATCATATCCTTTAATAAAATGATAAATGTAAGTAACTGTTTTCATGAGTTCTGTGAGCTGCTCTAGCCAATTAATCGAACATGAAGAGGGAGTCATGGGAACGTGCAATTTATAGCCCCATCAGTCAGAGGCACAAATGACAACCCGGATTTGCAATTGACCTTCTGAAGGAGGGGGCGGTCGGGGGAGTGTCATAGGACTAAGCCCTAACCTGTGGGATCTGACTCTACCTCCAGGTTGATAGCGTCAGAATTGAGTTAAACTGTTGCATACCAAGCTGATGTCACAGAGAATTGCTTGGTGGGGGAAGACCCTCGCACATCTGGTATCAGAATTGCTGTGAGTCTAAAGGTAGCATGGGAGTAAAGGAGAGACCCAGGAGGAAAGACTGAGGTTTTTCCTATTCAGCACCCAATTCCCTGGGTTAAATCCCTTTCTGATAACAACATCTAGAGTGGTTGCTGTGTCTCTGACTAAAATCACAACAGCAAACCTGTATCTAACCATGTCACTTAGAGAGACTGAAACTTAACGGATTTATTTCAAACTAATACATTTGGAAGACAAACGGCCTCATCTAAGGAGCAAATTGCCCGCTCCACACCCTAACGTGCACCATGTCCACGTCCATGTTCTGAAAAGGATATCAGATGATTTGTGTTATCACATATTCAGATAGAACTAACGTTTGTAGGTTACTGGTGAAGTCCCAGGCATGACGCTAAGTACTGTAGAAAAATGATCTGATTTGATCCTTACCATGACCTAGTGGGGAGGGCAATATTAGCTTTTACAAAATGAGTACCATAGACATTTAATTCCTGGACCAGGGTCATGAAAATAGTAAAGGGCGGAACAGTAATTCCAGATGATTCCATATCCCCTCTTTCCCTCCCACCACCTCAATCTCTCATTCGCCTTTAATAATTTAGGGGGAGACAAAGTCAGGTTTTGATCCTAGGAAAGAATAATTTGTGTATTTTACATTTTGTTTGAAGCTAATAATTAATGACAGAGGACCCATTTTCTCCATCACTGATGTGGTTATGAAATCAACACATCCTTGAGACAACAACCCTGCCTGTACATCCACCTAAATTAGTCAGAAAATGACTGCTCCTTTTTCAGATTTGCAAAGTGCATGTGGGTATGGAGAATCTCTCCCCTGGATATAAACCTTTACAAGGCCCATAATCTGGATCACTTCTCTGCTGACTCTCAGGTCTCACCAGGCTGTGAAGTCTACCACTACACAGATCTTAATGTTTTCATCACTTCGTTTGAGCCTTAACAGTCCGAACAATGGCGTGAGCTGTATGCCACATAGTCATTTATTAAACATTTATGAGCACCTACTATGGGACGGCCATGATGCCTGTAACTAGAAGTGTCCTTGGAGTTGAGGAAAAGATCTTTTTCATGGACAGGCATGAACACCTCTTTTATGCCATGTGATCTGCCCCTTTATGGGGCAGATGGTGAATAATGCCTTGAGTTCTTCTCTTCTGAGAATGAATGAGAAGGCTATTGTTATGGACTGAATGTTTGTGGCCCTTGAAAATTCACATGCTGAAGTCCTAACCCCCAGTGTGGGGGGTCACTCTGAAGTAATTAAGATTAAATGGGGTCATAAGGATGGGGCCCTGATTAGATTGGATTTGTGACCTGCTCCCTGACAGGGTGACAGCATGGAGGACACTTTCTATTCTTCTTCCATGGCAACCCCAGCCTTGGGTTTCCGGGGAAAGTCAACTCAGAGTCCATAGGGAATTCATACAGGAGAAAGTCGCTAGAATGCCTCAGACAGGAAAGAATCTGGATGGGGAAATGATTGTAGCCTCCTTCCTAGTACCTGGTGTTCCTGTACCTCCAGCTCTGCCCAGGCAACACCTGGACATTCTACAGGATATGCTGGCTCATGGCCCCCAGTTCTCCTTACCTACTGACTCCCCTAAAAAACAGCAACAAGGCCCCTATATTTGTCAAAAGGCTCAGTTACAAAAATGTCTCTTCTTCTCCACCCTCTACTTCGTCTCTCTTGCCTTGAATCGAAAGTTACGTCTGGATCCGCAGCAGCCATCTTGCCATTGTGAGGAAGAGGCTCAATGAAAGAAGAAATGTCACCCTAAACGTCACAGAGCCTATTAACTAATGTCAGGAAACCCTTATTTTCTTTTCAAGGCGCTTCTGTTCAGTCTTCTGTTACTTGAAGCAGGATACAGTCCTAATTGACAAATAGCTCCAGCTCTAGCACCTGCCAGTAACGGGTCAATAGCAGTGCTCAAAAATGTATGAATAATTAGATGGGTGCCGGAACGAATAAGTCAATCGTTATACCCCCCGCAGCACTCAGCTCAGAGCCTGACAACTAATAGGCACGTGATAAATATTTGTTGAATTAAATTGCAGACCCAAAGCCATCATTTAGCACGTTGAGGAGAGGGGCCCGAAATACTTCTCTGAAAAACCTAACTTCCCTTTTGAAGAACACAACAAAACTGCCAGGTCTCTGAGTTGAAAGAAATGAGAAATTGAGAACATCTAGTACCCAAAAGCGGTGCTCCAATTTAGAAAGCCTAAAATAATACCGCTCACTCATCACACTTGTCTCCTGGCAAAGTACAAATTAGTGGCTTGGAAAATTCCTCCAAGCTCAAGGGTAACACAGACGTTAGCCTAAATAGGAAAAGCCCTCATGACCTGCTAGGCCTGCTTCCCAGGGAGAGTTTACTCAGGCTCAACAAAGTCCAGAAAATCACAAGGCAACTGATTTGAAACAATCGCTGCAGAAAGTCAGATAAGAAAGAAATGGTAGGCAGCAGAGCGCCACCCTGGTGCAGACAGAGGCAGCCCCCCAGCTGCCAGCACAGAGCATGAAGGCTGTGTGTCCCCAGATGAGGCTGGCATTGCCTTGTCACCTCCCCTGTGTCATCCTCATCCCCGCTTCAACAGCAGAGACTCAGCCCGCCAAGCCCTCCTCAGAGACAGCTATGCAGATGGCCTGGCCTGGCCTCCAGGGAGCACTATTTCTCATCTACTTTGTCCCCCAGCGAGAAACGGGGGTGGAACCAACACCAGGCAGATTACTGAATATGAATTATTAATACTTATTAGCATATAAAAATGCTCTCGGTGACAAGCACTGACGAAATATTGCTCACGGCAACTCGGCCCACGTGGAGTCAGTGAGACTCACAGGCCTGCAAACTAAGCATATGTTCAAATAGAACAGCAACGATGACGAAGTGGCCGCTCTCCCCCCGACTCGGCATTCGTAACGCAGGACAGGGGCAGCAGGGTCCAACCGTGTCAGCACAAGCTTTCGAGTCGGACCGGATTCTGACATCAGCTAAAACGTGTGTTAACTACTCAGTTTTCTCATCGATAAAATAGGTTTACTACTATTTCAGCCCCAAAGCTAGATGTGGTTATTAAATACAATAATGTAGATAAAACGCACGGCAGAGTGTCTGACTACTTGCGTGAATGATAAACATGCATGCACGTGCACAACCGTGTTCACTCAGACACTGCTCTTTACAATACTCCACGGAAGAGAAAAGCCAAGGCTGGAGGGGAAATATGCAAGGGACAGAGCTAGCAAACTGTCGGAGCGGCAGCTGGAACCAAGGTTCTCTGACATCCCAGCCTGTGTTCCCTCTCCAGGCCCCTCTCGAGGAGCTGGGACGCAGCAGACAGACACACAGGGACAATGTCTTAGAGACACAGCGATGCTGCTCTTGGAAGCCATAGAAAGCCTCTTTCCAGTTCCTTCCACTCTCTCTTTCCTTGTCCCCAGCTTTAGTTCTGCGTGACACCTGAGCACAAGAATCACCCAGGCCTTCTGGGGGTTCTCGGGGCTAAGGAGGGGGCTGAGCCAGATCAAGAGGAAATTAAAAAGGGCCTCAGGGATGGCAGACCCAAGCTTCATTAAGACCTAATGACACCCTGCCAGGAGGCGGAGCACGGGTGCTATGAGCTTCCTTCTCTTTCCTTTGTGGCGGCCTTTTATAGGATTTCATGTCTGGAAAGAAGAGAGTGAATGTAACCAGAAACAGAGGCTGGGCCGGCAGCCTGGGAAAAGTACAGCCATACCTTCCTAACCCCAAAGCAGGCAGTGTGCTCTCATGTGTGTCAGGATGGCCCTTAAAAAGAGAGAGTACAGGTCATGGGGGCAAAGGTCACCTCTGAGATGCATGTGAGGGGTTACCATGTGTGATAATATGTGATTATCACACATCAAACAGTGGGATCAGCAGCTCAGGCTGTGGACAGGGAGATGAAGTGGGAAAGGAGAGAGGTGGGCGGTAGGAAGGATCCTGCATTTACTAGGCACCAGCTCTCTAAGTAAATTCATGAGTAATGATCACTCCATTCCCACCCAGCCAACACAACCACCCCCACTGAACATCGTGAAGATCTTTAGAGCGAGGAGTCCAGCACAGCAGAAATCTGTAGATCCTATGGCTGCCCAGTGTCCATTTCACCTTTGATACTGGCACATTGATGTCCTTTTGGGAAATGGCTCCTCTCCCACGAGACAGAGTCTGGAATAGCCAAGAAGTAGAGATATGGCACCCAGGCAGGATTGATTCGACATTCTGCACCAGAATGTGAATCTTGGGCTGTGATGATGACCATGAAGATGGTAATACTTACCTATTCCAGCAGGTGGAATGGTCCCTCTGGTGGGACCATCAAAATTCATGCTATCGGGCTTCCCTGGTGGCGCAGTGGTTGAGAGTCCGCCTGCCGATGCAGGGGACACGGGTTCGTGCCCCGGTCCGGGAGGATCCCACATGCCATGGGGCGGCTGAGTCCATGAGCCATGGCTGCTGAGCCTGCGCGTCCGGAGCCTGTGCTCCGCAACGGGAGAGAGGCCACAACAGTGAGAAGCCCGCGTACCGCAAAAAAAAAAGAAAAAAAAAAAAATTCATGCTACCTAGACCCTTGAGATTCCTTGGTCCTTGTTCTGTTAAGTCTCATTCTTCAGCATTCCTGTCATTCCTCAGAGCTCTCCCTCCTCCAAATCATCATAAACAATGGCAAAAGCAGCTAATTACGTTATTGCCCATGATCACCTAGGATTCCTGTAGATCCATCAGTCTGCTGCTAATACAGACAAGACAAGGCAAATGAAGAATTCCAGGAGAGCAGGTAAAGTGGTTACAATGACAGGGACTTGGAAGGAGCAAGACCCGGATACTGATGACGAGGCCGCTGGGGGAGGAATTATATGGGGTAGGATATAGTTTTACACTTGGCCAGGGGATGAGAATATTTGTATCCGATGTAAATGCTCAGCAAAAGGCCCCCCGCTATTCAGGGTGCTTAATAATTAGATGGAGAGATTGGCCCTGCCTTCAACATCAGTCCTCCTCCTCTGCAAATACCAATGAAAGGACCCCGTGAGCAAAACGGCAACTATTATTCTAAAGATGCAGGCTGACAGCAAGCTCGGCGGTATGGACTTCCTCTCACTAAGGCCCTTCTGTCACCAGGATGCTGACATCAGTAATCAAGCTTGGACATGAAGGAGCACCAACACGATAACATACCTGTAGGAGGGCATTCAGCTACCTGGTGGCAGGTTGACTACATGGAACGCCTCCTATAATAAAGGGCTGTGCAATTTATTCTGTTGGAGATTTGATTTTGCTTCTGCTTCTAGGCCTACCAGGCCTCTCTGCTAGTATTGTCATCTGTTAAGTTACTGAACATGTTATTCACTGTCTCACACTACATTGCTTCTGACCAAAGAATGTTTTCCCCTGGCAGAGAAGAAAGACAGTGAGCTGATGCCCATGCAATTCACTCACTCTCGTCATGAATTCTATCACCCAGGAGCATCTGACTTTACAGATGTGTGGGAGGGATTACTGATGGCTCAACCCCAGTGCCAGGTGGACGACAAGACCTTCAAGGTTCTTTCTGACAGTTATGCACCAGGGCTCAGCATATGGTGCTCTTGCCTCCAGAGCTAGAACACATGATGAATCCCTCACCAAGGAAGAAAATGTGAGAGAAGCAATTCTCATGAAGATACCTAATGACCCATGTATAAAGGTTTTACTTCCTTTTGATTTTGACTCTTTTAGGAGAGAGAGTGGAATTGGGAGCTGAGACCTACACCTAGATATTTCCCGCTATTCATTTATCTGGGACAAACGTGGTTACCCCATTGTCTGGGAAAACTGACTGAAGTACCAAGGAGAATTGGGCTGCTATTACACAATGGGGAGTAGGAAACGAACAGAGGGAACTCAGGGAGTCCCTGGGACAGTCACACCACTCTGATCTGCAATAAAGGGTGATGGGAGATGACAGCAACTCTGCTTGGGCAGGTCCACCAAGGGCTCAGGATACAGATGCGGGTCATCCTAACCTGTCCAAGAGCCCTCCATTGGCTGCGGTGCTGGGAAACGATGAGGGAAAGTGGAACGGGTACCAGAAGAGAGAAGCATTAGAGACTGGTGGAACACCAGCTCTTGTCCCATAAGTAGTTCGAGATTTCATTCATTCATTCAACAAATATTTACTGAATGCCTCCCATATACCAAGCACTGTCTGGGACAACGGGCAAAGTAATGAAGAAAACAAAATTCCCTTTCTTCATGGAGTTTTTGCAGATAATAAACCACATAAATAAGTAAAATGTATATTACGGTAGAAGGCGGTAAGGAGCACAGGGGGAAATAAAGGCAGAGAAGGGAAATCGGGTGTTGGAAAAGCAGGGTTATGATCTTAAACCAAGAGGTCAGAGCAGACATCCCTGAGAAGGTGTCATTTGAATAAGGATATGAAGGACATGAAGGGACAAGCCATGTGGCTATTTCCGAGTGGAAGGACTAGCCAGTGCTCACAGCACGTGGTGGGGATAAGCCAGCCCTGCCGGAAGAACAGTGCAGAGGCAGGCTGGCCGGAGCAGAGTGAGTGAGAGGGATAGGGTCACAGGCAGGGAGTCACAGGTGCCAGATCACGGGTACCCTGCAGGCATTTTGGGGAGTTTGGTTTCTAGTGGAGACTGCTGGAGGCCCCTGGGGGTTAGGGCAGGATGGTGTCTACTGACATGACGTCCCTTTCACAGGTTACCTGTGTCTGCTGTGTTGAGAATCGTGTACAGTGGGCAAGGGGAGGAGCAGGCAGGCACACTAGGATGTTATGCAGCGAGCCTGGCAGGAGCGGGTGGGGTCTGCATCAGGGTTATAACCGGGAAGGGGTGCCGACTGGCTGGATTCTGGATGGAATTTGAAAGTAAAATCACTGAGACTTGCTGACAGATTTGATACAGCATAAGAAAGAGAGGACGTCAAGGATGCCCCTAAGGTGTCTGGTCTAAGCCGCAGAGATGGGAAGGTTGCACAGGTTTTAGGGGAAGAGACCAGGAGCCCACTTTGGACCTGGACCAGTAGATATACAAGTGGAGATAGAGACGGGTGGGTAGATATAAATAATGCATGTGGTCAATAACAAATATGCCTTTTTGTACCTTGATTAATTTCCCTCTTCTTTCCTCTTCCTTTTGCCTCACACGCAGTGGAGGCTGGGTGGGTGGTAGTTAAATTAGCCATCTACTTCGTAGACTGCCGAAGATCCAGACGGGCTCACGCAGAAGTGGAGGCGAAGTAAATATCAAGCAGAGATTCTGAACGTGGAACTGGAGGCATGAGTGATAGGAGTTTAATTTGCTCTTTTTTGGTAAAGAGGTGGGAGTATTTTCAGTTGTACAGGAATATTGAATTGTTCAGTGACGGTACTTCAAGAAACACATGTAAGGGAAGAAGTGTGGCTGTAGGTAACGCATGGCAGTGGACAGTTATTCGCTTTTGGCTTTTCTGTACCCATCCCCCCCTTCCTCCTGCTTCCTTCTGGGGTTACGGACCTCAGGTCTCCGGGGTAATGAGGATAATGATAGTGCCTGGGACCATATACCAGGTCTGCAACTTCCAGCTTTAGGCATTTCGCACCAGTCTCTCAACCTGCAACTGGAAAATGATTGTTGACACTTGGGTGAGACTCAGTCTGGAACCTACGGACCGTGGTCCACGTGTGGAGCATCTGGCTGCTTGCCTTTCCCTCTGGATCCGATTTACCCGTCGTTTCCCCAACGCACAGAACTCTCAGCCCTGAATCCACTCTAGTGGACTACGGTCTTGTCCTTTTGTCCTAATTCCTAGAAGGCTTTTCCAGACAATCAACATAGAATTCATTATTGACTGCTGTTCCTTATTGGAATTCATTCACTTTCTTGGAAGCGTCCCAAAGTATCAGGGTGAATGAAGATGAGGCGTCAAGAGTCTACGCCAGAAAAGAGTCAGGCTGGGCAGACAAACATCCTGACACCTGAGACATCTAGACTATCATGAAAGCAGAGTAAGCCCGAGGTGGGCATCGGAAGCCAAAGAATGACCGAAGGGCTCAGAGACCTGAGGGGAAGGAGTTAGCAGATGACCAGGACAGTGGGTTCATGGGAGGGTAATGAGAATACATGTCAGAGGCAGAAGCAGCTCCTGGCTGACCTTGTTGCTTTTTTCCACCCTGTCACATGGATAATCTGGATCCATTTAGGAGACACTGTAACACCTATTGTTTCCATCTGAGCGACTCTCCTGAGTCTATGATTTCCACAGTCCTCCAACAGTAAGGATCATGCTGCCAGAAGCTTCGGAAGCTGCAAGTCCCTGCTCAGAGAGTTTAAAACTGCACCAAGACCACAATTAGCCGTGGTCTGTGCAACACAGAGCTTTGGAATGTTGGCACCCACTGCTACGAGACCAGTTTCTCCCTGTCCCTGCGCTCTACTGGCCTCAGCTCGCTGCCACCCTCAATGTCCCCTCCCTCACCACCTTGGAAATGAACCGTCGCTGTCAATTTCCTGTCCAGAGTGACTTTCCGAGACGTGCTGGGGAGCATTTTATTGATGTTGGGAAAATGGAAAGCATCTCAATTTCTCTTGCACAAAGATTTTATTATTTCCTTTGAAGTGAATTTTCAAATACACCAGACTCATCTCTGCTCAAATGGAAGAATGAAAGTGCATGTAAAAATCAAAAAGAAGAGCTTTCCTTGGCGGTCTCCTGTTTTGTAGCCTCCATGTCCTTGTTTGCCTGCCTTGCATTTGTGAACGGAAAGACTGCCTCTGTACATCCACCATCAATGGCCAAACAGAGCACCAAAATCCCAGGGAAAAATCATTCTGAGATATTTAAAGTCTTATTTCTCTCATCAATTTTAGCTATGTATCCCTCAGAGCCAGAAGTCAACCTAATAAAAGACCGCTGACTTTTTATGAACATTTTTCTCTATGTTCTATGATAACATGTATTACATTTATAATCAAATAAAACAATAAGCTATTTTAATCACATACCATAGGCCTCAGCTATGTGGAATGGGATAATAAAAATAAAATTTATTGGACTTGGAAGTGATATTTTAGGTCATCAAGAATCCTTCCACGGGAACTCCCTGGCCAGTGGTTAGGACTCCGCACTTCCACAGCAGGGGACCTGGGTTCGATCCCTGGTTGGGAAACTGAGATCCTGCCAGCCGCAAGGCACAGCCCACCGACCCCAGAAAAAAATAAATAAATAAAAATTTTAAAAAGGAATCCTTCTGGAACAACGGTGATAGATGAGTATCCTTTTGAGGGACACTCTAGTGGTTAGGGTCAGGAGAGTTCATTTGCCATTACTAGTTTTCTGGATCTAATTAGAAATGTCTCCATGACAGGGTCAGGCACAAAGATGTTTCCCTGCGTTGGTCTTCCCTAACTGCCACTGCCTGGTATGCTGAGGGGCCCACAGGGGAGCCAAAGAACCCCAGGTCTGATCGAGCCGGAATGCTGCCCAGCAGCGTTGGCTTCAGTGTCTAGTGGCACTTGTGACAAAAGAACCTTGATCTAGACCTCGGATGGGTGAGCGCTGACCCCCGTGTACCTGTCAGTTGTAGCTCTTCCTACACACCTAGCCTGCGTCGTAGCAGCAGACTGGCCTCTGCTCGAATACTACTTTATTTGTTCGGTTACCCTGCCTCATGCTCCAGGCTTTTTCTGGGCTTGGAGCCCTCCTTGGAATGCCAGCCTATCCATACCTACTTAGCTCTTAGAGTCTTTGCAGGGCTCAACCCTGGTCCATTCCTGGAAGCTTGCTAGATCTTGCAAGGATAGAGAGAACTCACCTAATTTATACCAACTCCACTCTTCTCACTGAATCTGGCACAGATGCTGCTGGTACAGGCATCTGCTCAACCACACCTGAGCCTACGATCACCTTTAAACACTGTGTCTCAGCGTCTGGGGCAGACCTCTGACACTGGCTCAGTCTTGGTGACTTCTGCCTACAGCTTAGTGGTCAGTCTTCGCTGGTCCTCCTCCCACTGACCCTGAGTGGCCATCTGTTCCCAGTGTGCCTCACACACATATGGAGCTTTTCAGATACGTGCAGACAAAATTGGATCTGGCCTGGTCAGCCGCTGTACAGTATTGACCCCAGGCCCTGGCATTCAACGTATCTCATGTTCCATGGATGTGCACGGAGGTAGCAGTCATTCAACAGCTGTGTGAAGGGCTGGCTCCTTTCTCAGCAACTCTAGACCTAATATCTACCCAAGAAAAGATGCAGCCTTCACTGTGACTGGAACAGGAATTATTCACTCTCCAGCCGGGACGTCAGAAACCCGCAGTTGTTTGAGGCTTTTGACAGGGAAGGATAGCTCTTTCTAGCTCATTTGCTGCTATCGAACTCCTGACTCAAACCACCTGCGGTCATTTCTTGACAAGCCAGCATTTCAGGACAAAACTTTTACCATTCCCCGTATGCAGGACATTCCACGAAATGGGATTCATGGAAATTCACAAGAAATGAAGCTATTCCTCAATTCAAGAACCAGAGTCCCTTGGCCCCCTAGGAAGTACCATCCAGCTTGAAGAAAAGTAATGAAAAGAAGGGCAGGGCAAAGCTTGGAGACCCTTTGTCACTGGGAGATCCTCTAAATAATGCCTTCTCTTTAGATGAGACAGTTTAGATGGCCAAATGTGAGGACATTCCGAGGAGAGATTGTGCTCATTCCCCAAAGGAAAACTGCAATGAAAGTAGTGGTGGGGTCCACATTTTTCACCGTCTCCGCAGCAAGCATATTTTATTAGAAAGGAACTAAAACTTGGCTGTCGGCTGAGTTAGTATACAGGCTTGGAAGCTCCGATTCACCAAGATGGGGCTGACGAGCCAGCCCTGTGGGATCAAGAGACCAGCAGAATATAGTTCAGAGAAGCAGGGGCCAGTACACATCACCATCTCAGCTTCTTCTATGCCTACACACACAGGCACCCACAATTAAAACTAGCCATTATCTAGTAAGTAAGATGCATTCAAAGTGAATGCTTTATATTATTATCATTTCTATCCTACCCAGTTTATCTGCCTCATCTTTGTGATAAATCTCAATCTTTATTTCTAATAGGTCCCCTTTCATCTAATTCACAGTGGTTTGATTTAATACTTAGTGAAAAGCCAGGTGACATAATACGATGGAAAGCACCTACTCAAAACTCACCCGTGCTAAATATTGTCTCAAGCACAAAGACCCTAACTCCTAGGCTGGCGTTCTGCGCGTTCCATAATCTGACTCTGACCAAGGTTTCCAGCCACGTCTTCCAAAACTTGTATTTTACATTTTAAGGCATCTGTTATTTTATTGGCCCACATGCTTCTTATTTTCTTCTAGGAAATATGCTTCATATTTTATCCCTCCCACCATTGCTTCTCCCAAATGTTCCTTCCCAAGTCCAAATATGTGGTTTTAGAAGTGACATTCATATTCTTACAAATTCTGTGTTTTCACAAGATGCCCCTTCTCTGCCCACGGAAGTTGGTACAACCTGAACTGGGCACTTGCATGGGATTTTAGATCTTGAACCAGAGTCTGAGTCCTGGGAGTAATGCTAATAGGAGAGCCCAGCACCATGGTTCCCACCAAAAGGAGAAAGACAGTGAAAGTGACAAGCTGAGCGATTCAGCGGTGAGAGTAAGTGCTGGTGATTTCAAGCCACTTGTCCCCTTTGTCGCTGTGACCAGCTATACCTCTGCCCATCCCACAGTTTTATGAGCCTTACTATAAATTTCCATTTTAACCTACACTATGGAAAGTTGATTTTTCAGTCATTTGCAACCATGATAATTCCAATGAACACATGCGGTGTGTGCTTTTCCACCCATTTGCCTGCCTTAGTAGTTGCTGTTTCCTCTCTAAGAATTCATTCTCTCATCTCTAACTCACAGAGTTCTATCTTTCTTTCAAGACTGAGTTTAAATGCCAAAGCCTTAATTGAAAATGGCAGCCCGTGTTCCCAGCTGAAGTGGCGATGCTCGCGTCTGCTCTATGGCACTCACTACTTCTTTATGGCGGTAATGTTCTCTCTTATAATAAAGCTCTCTATATGCATGTGTCAGATCTTGCCTCTTATCCTCCATTAATTGTTAAGTATCCTAAGGGCAGAGATGGAGTGATCATTGGTTTGCTCTTCCCCGTAAGATCCAGCAGTGAACTGTGATGTGAGAAGAAATACGCTTTTAGCTTTTTCTTGAATTGTGTCTCCATCCGATTCCTCCAAGTCATGGGAGCAGAGTTTTGGAAGTAGTTAAGTTTCCCAATCAAGCAAGTTCCGTCTGACGACACTGTGTTCTAAGCATTCAGATTTAGGCTCCTGGAATAGACACTTTACCCATGGCAGAGCTGCTTGACATATAGCCCCTCTGGTTTTTTTTGTTTGTTTGTTTTGTTTTTTCGTTTTTTTTGGCGGTACGCGGGCCTCTCAGTGTTGTGGCCTCTCCCGTAGCGGAGCACAGGCTCCGGACGCGCAGGCTCAGCGGCCATGGCTCACGGGCCCAGCCGCTCCGCGGCATGTGGGATCTTCCCGGACCGGGGCACGAACCCGTGTCCCCTGCATCGGCAGGCGGACTCTCAACCACTGCGCCACCAGGGAAACCCTAGCCCCTCTTTTAAATTCTTGCTCAAAACAAGTATGCAAGCACATCGTTTCTGCAGAGCAGCATCACCCATGGGGATGTCCCATCATTCTGAGCCACTATGAGGTTATGGAATGACGTTGCTGGCGGGTCATCCAAATAGTACCCATCGCTGAATTTGGGGCTGGGATCAGGAAACTAACAAGAACCCACAATCTATGGAAGTTGCTACCCTAAGAATCATCAAAATCATGCAGCCTGAAAGATCAATAGTCCAAATTAAAATTAAACGTATCCTATGCTTTTACTCATGTTGTTACTCTCGGGATGGCACCCGTTCCAACCCTTCTTCCCTGACTATTGAAATCTTTCTTATCTTTCAGGGTGTTTCTCAAAACTCAAGTCTCCCTTAAGCATTCCCTCTGCCCCCACCACTGGGGGCATTTTCACCCTCTTCTGTTCTTCCTCAGTACCCTCCTTCCCCCCTCTCGTAGCTCTTACTGGTTAAGAGCATACATCCTGCTTTTCTTTCTATTTGTACTGCCCCTGTCTGTCTTCCCGAACAATGTACTGGCTGAAGTTTGTTCTTTTGGTGTCCTATTTCCCAGCATGAAGCCTGGTACAGATTAGGTGCTCAGTCAATATTTATTGTAGGCATCACCCTCTAATTAGACGATGACAACAGGAAATACTTATCTTCTTGCATCTAGGTAGAACTGAACCTGATTAAGCAAGGCAGATAGGAGTCTGGGCAACTCCTCTGGCATTCCAACGGAGGAAAAATTCATAACTTATCTCAGCAAACACTTCTAACACCGGTGGAGTTTGCTCAGTGATGATAAATATGTTTGTACTGTCACTTCGTCTTCATCTGCTGTTTGTTCCTCTTTGCTGGACTGCAAAATCCTGGAGCAGATAGAAACTATTACCTTTCTTTACAACCTTCACTGCATCTAATGTAAGATAATGAGCAGAGCGGACAGGTAATAAGTGATTAATTGATTGACTCAGTTAATAAACATTTCCTCAGCTTTCACTGACTGCCCAAGATATATGAACCAGGACGTTTCAGTCCAGTTGGAGATACTGTGTTTTATTACAGCTTGTTGTTTATGAATTTGACTCACAATGGAAACATAAATCAGGTCAATATGGGAACAAAGCAAGGGGTGATGAATTCTGCCCCAGGAAGTGCTTTCCAGAGGAAGGGATATTTGAGCTTCATTTTGCAAGTACGCTGGCCACCCAGAGGAGAAAAGACTTTAGGCTGATGGTCATCTGTGAAAGCGTCACAATTTCATGCCTAAAAAACAGCACGGCTGTGTTTGCCTGGCAAAACCAACCCATATAATGCCTTACATGCTACTGAATGGGTCTCGACTCCGAATATAGCATGACGGAGTGGAGAGAGCCAGCTACAAAGCATCGGATGCTGGGTTCCGGGCCAGCAGTACAACTGCAAGAAAGTCTCATCCCCTCTCTGAGCCTTAGTTTCCTCATCTGTAAAACAGATATGACAACCCTAGTCAAATGAAAACTCAAGTGTGAAACTCTGCGATAGTCCCTAGAGGAAGTGCTTTCTTTGCTCTGCTCTAGCGCAAATACTCTGCTGGTATTTAAGGTTTCTCATGATCCACTGCTGTAGTCTCCCTCTATTAATCTCCTTCAAAGACCTCATTGCTTTCATGCTGAAAGATAAACAGCAGCCCCACTGCTCACCCAAGGAGCAGTAGACAGAGCAATGGTGTGCAAGAAGCAGTTAAAACATAAAATAATAGCGAGGGGCTGAAACTGCCCCTGACTGCCCATTGCTGCTCTCATTTTTATAGTCCATTAAAACCTACAATCACTGTAATGTTTATGCATTATTGGGGAGATAAATTGCATAATTTTCATTTTGCAATTTAAATGTAATTATGATCTTACTAACGACTAAAACCTGAATTTGCTAGACTATCAGTTTTTCTAACCCTTGCCAAAATTATAGGTAATTACTTAAGGCTTACAATAATTATAAGTCCATCTCTGAAATAATTAATGTGCACTTTCACGGTACAAAACAGCTAGTAATCAAACGACCTCCGCTTACACTGCAAACCCATGCAATTAGTCCTATTGTGTAGGCCTGTGGAAATATACCCATTTGCAAGAGTCCCTTCAGTTGGCAAAGCTGAAACAGAGCTGCTGTGTTTTATAGCGTCAAATAAGGGAGAGTTCCCCTGTGGCCACAGGGCTAGAAAAAGAAAGCGAGCCAAGAAAAGGTAAGAAATTCAATATTAATCTACACAATATGTACTATTGTAGCTGGTGGGAGTTGGGCTGAGGAGGGGGAGAAAAGTGTGGGATGCTGTCAGGGCTGGACTCGGAGAAATGGGGAATGATCTAGTTTTCACAAAGGAGCTAAGTCTGGGGGTTTGGGGGGTGGTTATCACCTGTCTTTTGGTTCCTCTCTTCTTCTTTAGGGGGCATGCTAATTCCATCACATAAATAAGGTGAGGTTTTTGCCTTGAGGAATAAACCCACTAATGTGTGTTTCAAGATAGGCAAACAGAAAATTAGAACACGCTGTGGTAAGTGTTAACGATTTTTCACAAAGTATTGACAGATATGGGAGCTCTGAGCCAGGAACGCTGTTTCTAACTACAGTGAGTCCTCTACATACAAACAGGTTCCATTCCAAGAGAGCGTTCATAAGTCCACTTTGTTCACAAGACCAACAAAGTTACCCTAGGTACCCAACTAACATAATCGGCTATATAGTGCTGTACTGTACTAGGTTTATAATACTTTTCACACAAATAATACACAAAAAACAAACACAGAAACTAGAGAAAACATTTCTAATCTCACAGCACAGTTCCTTGAAAAGTGCAGTGGCACGTTCACATCTTTGAAAGTTTGCAACTCGATGGTTCATATGTAGGGGAGTTACTGTATTTATTATACGACTCACTAAGAACTTTTAAAGGTTGCTGAGACTGGAGCGGGCCAGTAAGGAAAATTCCAGGGAACTATACACCCTTGTGCATCCATGTTTCCCCCAGGGTTAGGGTTCTTGGTAAGTTGGCACAATGGTGAGCATCTCTTAGTCACAATGCCAAATGTTCTTGATTTAGGAAATACCGGGAAACGAGTTCCCGGATCCACCGCCTTCTCGATATTCTGTACTGGCTATTTGCGTCTTCAGCTCCTTCTAACCTCATTACACTCAGTTTCACTCCTGTCTCCTCCAAACGCTACAGAGCCCCTGGACGGTTCCCTCTTCACACCACATTTAAGCTTATTTGAAGAACGCTGTTTTCATTAATTTTTTGTGTCAGTGTGGCTGGGCCATGGACCCAGATATGTGGTCAAACATTATTCTGGATGTTTCTGTGAAGGTGTTTTTGGATGAGATTAACACTTCCAGTGCCATCACAATTGCCCTCCAACCCAAACCACTAAAACTCCAGCCTATCTGGCCTTATAAAAGAATAACCCAGAACTTTGGGTCAGGAAGGGTGCAAGTTCTTCACAAAGCCCATCTGTTCTGCTTTACCTTCTGCTCATCTGTCCTCTCATCTCTTACCAACAGGCTGGGTGGAGTCCAGTCCATGGAGGACACACAGTGTCGGGGCAGAAGTGACCTGGGTCATGGTGACCCATGACCTGTACGGGAAGGATACTCTTCCTGAACCATTGCTATTCAGATCCTCCCCTGGAATAACCTTAAAAAGGGGCAAGGGGGTGGGGGTGGGCAGCTGTCCAGTGAGGTGAGATTGTGGAGCCTGGCTGAAGTCTTCTCTTCCACCTTCATGACAAAAGAGTTTTAAAGATTGTTTTTGATGTGGACCATTTTTTTAAAGTCTTTACTGAATTTGTTACAATATTGCTTCTGCTTTATGTTTTGGTTTTTTGGCTGTGAGGCATGTGGGATCTTAGCTCCCCAACCAGGGATCGAACCCACACCCCCTGCATTGGAAGGTGAAGTTTTAACCACTGGACCGCCAGGGAAGTCCCCCAAAGAGTTGTAAAACTACTTATATTAAGGGACACCCCTTCTACATGCCAGCGTCGGGGAAAGGCATCTATCAAGACACGTCTACCCTTTCCACCTTTTAGAATTTTCTGTCTTTCGATCTGTGATGTAAGTAGCGTCACGTGTGCTGGGGCAGGTGGTAGTGGGGGTATTAGTCCCCCTTCCTTTGGATTTCTGTTTGAATTTGTTTTTTGTTTTTGTTTTTATGTCCTTGTACTTATCTGATCCAGGAGTAGAGCATGACAAGAGAGGGCAGCTGGCAAGGAGGGATAGTCCTCTCTGTTTCTTACTATCCTCACAGCACATCCTCCAATGACAAGGAAGGCATCTGTGCAGAAAGCAAAAGCTGGTCTAGAGCAGGCAGAGTCCATCCATACGACTCCCCTTTTCAGGCACTGGAACCTTGACTGTGGCCTGACATTTCAGAGGACCCTATGCAGAGCTTACATTTAAAAATTAAGACCAGAAAATCTCCTTCTTGGGATGCTTAAGCAGAGAGGCAACTGTTCCATCTGGAAGCAAAGAAAGTGAAATCTAGGATCCTGGATACATGGCAGACTATGGGCACCCATATGCGGGGACTCCACACCCCTGTGTCCCCTTCCTCACTTGGTGAATGTATAGGGTTCTTGATGGGATGCAGTGTGATATAGGAGACCCTATCGTTTCTGCAGAAAAAAAAAAAATCACTGATATTCAGGGAGTTAAGAGATTAAATTCCAATGTAAGTCCTCCACTCAGTGCTGTGTCCTCCTAGGAAAGTCATTTTCTCTCTCTGGCTTCACTTTTGCTAAATTAGGAGTTAAAGGCTCCCGTCCTGGAAGATTTTGATTCTAAGGTCTGGCTCTGCACACCAGGACCTCCCGTAAATGGTGAGACATTTATGTTTCTTAAGCATAATCAGCAGCTTAGTAAAAAAAAACCCGCAGCTTTTGCCGCAGGGAGATGCTACACCTCCGCGCTCTGCCATGGGTGGGGTGTTGGCATGGAGGATTGCCTGACATCTGCGGTTTCTGGAGAAGCCATCCAATACCACCTCAAAATCTCCCAAACCACCTCTGGCTGCATCCCCGACCTCTTCTGCACAAATAGCAGCGCCGTTGCCAGTTGTTCTTAAACGAACGCTCGATAGATTCCATCTCTTCACACAACAGGGCTCTGCACTGGCCCCACTGAAGTTTAGGAATCTGTGGGAAGAAACCTTACCTGTGCTGTCAGCTTCACACCTCATCACCCTCGAGCAAAGGGCCTGACTCAGAGGACAGCACAGACTCTGTTGCCAAGTATGGCAGGAAATTGTCCTCCAAGGCATGAATTTCTCATCACTTGGCATGTCACTCTGCAGTGGTACTCAACCCCCTTGAATCCACGATGTGATGGCATATCAAGACCCAAGGAGCACCTCCCTCTCAACTTAGAGGGGTGAAAATCACACCCCTGGTGGCTCCAGCCCCGCCCAAACTCATACCAAAGACTTGAAAACCACTACCTTGGCATACGCCATCTTTGAGCCAACAGGAGCCTGGCTGAGAGCAGGCGGGTGGAATGTGGAGGCAGATGGTGGACCCCCAGCTGCAGGAGGCCTTCCGTGCGCTCACTGCATTCTTACGCCCTAATTTCTTCCCTGGATGATCAACCATTTTCTCACAACCAGAGTGTCACTCAACTGTGGGCAAAGCTACTGAATTTTATATGATGGAGAGAAAGCATGACAAAGAACAGCAACCTTTGGAATCCGATGCATTTGATTCAATTCCAGCTACAATATTCATAGCTCTAAGGTGTTGGGCAAGTTACTAGGTATTTCTTGGTCTTGGTTTCTCAGTATGAGAGATTGGGATGATAATTTTCCAAAGCAGTTGTTATAAGCACCAGTAATGGTTCTTAAAAGGTGCACATAGTAGGTACTTAAGGCATAAGAGGTGTAATAATCATTATGTCTAAGTCCAGGCATTTCGGGGACTATTTTTAAGTCCTACCGCTTACCCATCAAACAGGGCTTTCATGCCCCCTCGCGGTACCTGTCATGGTTTTACCATTGCCTTCCACGTACTGTTTTTTCTTCTCTAACCAACACTTCAGTTGATTTAGTCCGGTTGCATCTCAACTCCAGGTTCACCTTCAGACACTACCTGTGAACTCTCCCCTGACCCTATTCTGGAACCTGCAGGCCAGATGCTCTCACCCACCCAGGCTTGGGTCCCAGACCCTAGTCCATGGAGAAGCAGGTACCCAGTGTGGGTCCGTCCTTCTGGTAGGGTTCGTAGCGGTTCCCCACTGGGATGAGCCCAGACCTGAACGTCAATGCTCTGCTTGGATCCAGACATCACACCTCTTACCAGGCCTTCTCCCCAGGAGGCCTGAGCCTATTGCCTGTATGCCCAGCCGTGTCTACTGGCCCAAACCAGAAACCACCTCTTGCCTGACATCACCCCAAGTACGTGCAAGCTCAGAAGGCCTCTGTCTCAAGGGCCTGGAGCAGAACTGATATCACTATGAACATTGCCTGCAGCAAGCCTGAGCTGACCCCAGCTCTTCAAACATTTATGTGGACCGTTGGTCCCCCAGATTTGGCCGGATCTTTCTCCCTCCTCTTCAAACCCAGAGTGCTGAAGTTGTATTCACTACTTGCAAGCCCAGCAGAAATACGGCATCCCTAGGCTGTGTCACTTTCCCAGCACAGCAGCCCAAGAGGGAACCATGATTCCTTACCAAGGGGAGACCACTTTTAAACCTCCATCGGGTGCAGCATGAAGGATCACCTCTATTTTATCAAACAAGACATAGTGGACCAATGGAGGAACTCTCATAGAATGATCACTATTCTTTATGTAAAGGGATAAAGTTATTTTCATGCGTATGGCTGGAAAACGTCTCTTCCGTTCTCCGGGTCTGTTACAAAAATTGTACTCCAAGTCACAACATTGTCTGGGAAATCCTTGAGTGAGTCTGCAAGAATAAGGAAATGATTCTAGGGACACTGAACTCCAGAGTCTCTGCAAGTGAACCCATCACTTTATTTATTTATTTATTTTTTGCGGTACGCGGGCCTCTCACTGTTGTGGCCTCTCCCGTTGAGGAGCACAGGCTCCAAACGCGCAGGCTCAGCGGCCATGGCTCACGGGCCCAGCCGCTCCGCGGCATGTGGGATCCTCCCGAACCGGGGCACGAACCCGTGTCCCCCGCATCGGCAGGTGGACTCTCAACCACTGCACCACCAGGGAAGCCCGAACCAATCACTTTAAACAGTATCTTTGGTTATAACAAAAGTAAAGGAATAGCTTCTGCTTCCTCCCAGCCACCTTGTCCTTCACATGGCTGGAGTACAAAGAAAATGCAAACCCTTTTTACTCTCAATTGAAGGTAATGGGATACTAATGATAATTTAGGGAATATCTTTTTAAAAGAAATGGATTTCTTTCATTGAAGAAATGGTCTTTTTCAAGCCACATTTGGTTGTTTCTCTACTGTAGCCCCCTGCCCCAGGCTAACAGACCTTTTTGCTAGCCTCCTTCTTTGTATCACTGTAGTGACCTCAATGGAGTCAAGCCTCTGCAGCTTCAGTTTCCCTCTCAGATGGATCAGAAAGCAGCCCTCCTTCCACTGTGTCATCATGGGTCTATGATGGTCACCATGGTGGGCTCCCGAGGGATGTTGGCTGGCAAGAGCAGGTGTAGAGTCTCCCAGAGCTGCTCAAAAATCAAGCTGTGACGTCAAGAAAGCTTACAGTAGTAGAACCTATACTGAGTTCCATTCTGATTCTGCTGCTGTACCCAACCCATTTCCAGAGCACCTCTCCCCTTCTCCCTCTTCCCTTCTGCACCGGAGCTCCCCTATTCCTGCCTACGGCCCAGTAGATAGCTCTCCATCCAGCGAAATCAAGCCTTCCTTCGTGGATGTGTGACAATGGTTAGATTGGCTTGGATTTGCAAGCCAAGCTATTGAGTCCCATTTCTGAACATGGCCGACAAGCCCTTATGTCTCTCAAAGACAAGACACAGCAACTTCCAGCCCACTTTGCATTCCTACACTAAGGAGTAGAATGGGGGAAATGGAGGATCAATTATGGAATCCGTCTTCACTGTGCTCCCTGCTGTGTGGCATGTGCTGTGTACCGAGGGTCGAGGGTCAGGGTAGGGTGTCATTAACACGTGCTGAGTGTCCATCATGCAGCCAAGCACCTCCTGGAACATCCTCTTTAGTAGCAAAGAAAGTCATTTTTTTCAGAGTTGGGTTTTCAGGGTAGTGTTAGAGGAAAAAAAAAAAAAAATAGCAGAAGAGCCGGTTGTTGGCGAGATAGGGGGAGAGCTGTGACAGCAGATCTGCAGACCTCACTCAACTTCATCCAGGACAAGGGTGTCACATTCGATTGCATTTAATTAAACTTAACTCTACATTGCATTTCGAAATTGTGACATTTAAAATTTTACACCAATGTAAAACATTTTCATTTTGTCATAAAAGTGTCAGTCTTCACAAGAAATAGAAACATCCCCCCCACTGCCAACACCCCGTCAAAGAGCTCTGTCACTGTCCCTTTAATTAGACGCTCATTAATAAATCTATCTTGTTCTCAAATCCCCACACACTCGGTGAAGTGGTTCATTAGCACAGGAAGAGGCGATTTAGATTTCCTCTGATAACAGCATCTGTCACGAAGCAAATTAAGGCAGGATGTGCAAATGTATCTTAAGCCGGACATGCTCCTGTGGGGTGGGCTGAGGGGAAGGCTCAGGGCAGAAAAGACTATCTTTAAGACTACAGTCTCGCATCCTCAGTGTACGGGGGCATCAAGTATCTTGCCTTGTTTTCCCTGTGAAGACATTTTTATTGATTAGAACATCCATGTGGATACAGGGCTTGTCAAATCTTGTCACTATTCCTAAAAGCAATAGAGAGTCATGAGCAATGGACTCTCTGAAATCCATGCATTTGTTTATCTATACAATTAACATTGATGGAGCTCCTGTTCCAGACCTCGGGGAGGCAGAAGAAGGAGAAAGACACTGGGAAGGCATTCTGAATTCTGTGTCCCTCAACATGAAGGCAGCTGGGACCATAGACATGCCCACCTCTGAATGCCACCACAGCCAACCCACCATACATTCATTCATTCATTCATTCACTCATCCCCTCATTCATTGAGCAAGTGCCAGGAGCTAGGACCATTGTGGATGCTAGAGGTATAGCCGTGAACAAACCAATGTCCCGGGTCTCAGGTAGCTTACATTCTAGGGGATGGGGGAGACCAGCTACACACTGTAAGTTGGCAGAGACAAGAAAGCAGGGAAATGAGATGGAGAGAGAGGTGTGGAGCTCTGCAGGTGCTGATCTCTTTAGGGTGATCAGGAAAGGTCTGAGAAAGTCACCTTTGAGCAGAGGCCATAATCAGCTGGAGGACTGAACCACAAGATCTGAGAGCCATGCAAAGATCTGCAGAAAGATTCTAATATCTTGAGGGAAGAAGCAGAGCAAAGGCAGTCTGGCTTTAGGGACTGTGCTTTAACCACCAGCCCCTCCAGACCCTCCTGCCCTTGCCATTTGCGTGTATGAACTTTGAGGGTGTTAAGCTAAGTGAAATGAGTCAGACAGAGAAAGACAAATACCATATGATCTCACTTACATGTGGAATCTAAAAGAAAAAAAAAAAACACAACCTCATAGATACAGAATGAGTCATGAGTGGCAACAGATTGGTGGTTGTCAGAAGTGAGAGCTGGCAGGTGGGCCAAATGGATGAAGGAGGTCAAAAGGTACAAAATTCCAATTATAAAATAAGTAAATCATGGGGACGTAATGTACAGCACGGTGACTATAGTTAATAATACTGTATTTTATATTTGAAAGTTGTTAAGAGAATAAATCTTAAAAGATCTTAAAAGTCCTCATCACAAGAACAAAAATGTGTAACCCTGTGTGGTGATGGGTGTTAACTAGATTATTGTTCACAATATTTACGAATATCGAATCATTAGTTGTATACCTGAACCTAATACAATGTTATCTGTCAATTACACCTCAGTGAAAAATATAAGTGATGCCAACTGACAACATGGCAGTGTTATTCCCACAACCCCCCGGGCAGCTTCCAGGAAAGCAAAGTCTTTGGGTTCTGGGGGGAGTGTGGTTGCAAAGCTGAAACTTAAAGAACCCAGGAGCCACGCTGAGGTTGGAGGAGAACCGGGAGAGCGTGGTAACCTAGAATTCCTGTGGAGACAGTCATTCCAGACAGAAGGGGTGAGTACTTGTGCCACATGCTGCTGAATCCTGAGTCAAAGGAGCACAGAGAAGTGACCATCGGATGTGGCAGAAGGAAGATGGTTGCTCACTTTGGCAAGAGTGTTTCCATGGGTGGTGAAGACAAATACCTGATCACTGTGAGTTGAAGAGAGACCATGAGATTAAGGAAGAGGAGTTGGGCTCTAAAAGGGAGCAGAAACCTGGGGCAGTAGCTGAAGGAGAAGGCAGGCCCCAGGGAGGGCATTTTTAAAAGGATGTGAGCTTTGGCAATACCTTCATAAGCTGATGGAAATGGCTCTGGAAAGAGGGAGAAAACCAGTGCTGAAGAAAACAGGATAATCGCAGGAAGGGCATGTGTTTGAGTGGTGACATTAGTCTTACATCAGAGCCAGACCATGTCATCCACTCTGTAAGGAGGGAAGGCAGAGAATGTGTGTAAACTGCAGCCAGGCGAGTAGATAACATGGCGGCAAATCCAGGTCACTCTCCCACTTCTTTTATTTTCTCAGTGAACTATGACGTCAGACAAGACTGAGGAGGAGGGAGTGAGAGGTTGGAGGATGTGGGAGAATCCACTCTGGAGATGTAATGGGGCACCTGGGCAGCGCTGAGGTTCCACCTGAGAATTGTAGTCATGAATTTAAAGGGAGAGCTGTCAGCTCTGTAGGGTGATCTTCTGTGGCCGTGTTCAGCGCTGGGCAGAGGGGAGAGGTTGAAATTTGAGTTGGAGGAAGTTAGGATGGTGGGAGGGGGCAGTGGGGTATAAGGATGAGCGCAAGGGAGGGATGATAAGGATGGAGTGTGGAATCCAAGCCGGACCGGGTAGGAAGTGAACACACAAGAGGTGGGACAGAAAAGTGGCAATGTCAATGAACTGGAGGACCCGATGGCATCAAAACAGGGGTATGAGAGAACGTGAGCGGGGAACATGGTAATGGTTGTCTTGGTGATGGTTATCCTCTGCAGGTGGAAGTCTTCTTGTGTCTTGCTGGTGACCCTGAGGCCAGTCATTATCTTGTCCATGTACTAGGGCTTGCTGAGGATAAGGGCTGGGACCAGGACAAATGGAGTCCTAGGAAGTCACCGGCTAATGCAGGAAACCCTAAAGAGTCAACTTTGATTGACCTCCACTAAGAATGTGTTATAGAAATCAAAATAAGTCGAGCCAGGAATTATGACATAAATCTGAGGACAAGAACCTGGTACCAAATGGGAATCAAAAGTGCATCCAGGGCAGAGCATGTGAAGCTGGAAGTGAGTAGAAATCAGAGGGTATAGAAGGAGCCTGTGGTGTGGACACGTCCATGTGTAGACGTGTCAATGCACAAAGGCCCGGGTGGTCCTCTGAATTCGCTAGTGTCCCAGCCATTTCCATACTTAGGTGTCTCTGCACTTGGATCTCAAAGGCACACAGTGTGTCTTCTAACAGCAGTAAGGTGTCACGGTCCCATGGGTGGTGAACAATACGGTGGAACAGAGGACGGTGGGGCAACCCAGGTCAGTGACCACTGGGCGGGGCTACACTGGCTATGTGGCTGGTAGGATAGTGGCCATTTCTGAGGATTCAAGTGAGAAACAGACTACACGCTCCGCTTCTCCCAACTCAGTATTTACAGGGCAATGAGATAGTCAAGGTGATGAAGCACAGTAAGGGCAATTAGGAACACTGGGTTCTAGACCCAGCTCTGCCACAAAATAATTAACTACTTCAATAACAATTTACCTTTGGGAGAGCCAATAACTGCCAAACACTGCTGGGAGACGTTATGATCTAGACCAGTGTATCATGTTTCAAACATCAGTGTGCAAAAGAATTACCTGGCAAGCTTCTGAAAGCACAGGTTCCTGCGCCCGGTGACTCTGATTTTGTGTGTCAGGAACAGTGCCCACGTATTGCATTTCTAAACAGCTCCCAGGGGATGTAGATGCTGCTAAACCCTGGACCACACTCTGAGTAACACTGGTAAAGGAGAAGATGACGAGGAGAAAGAAAAGAGGAATCAGGAACACAGGCGGCCAAAGGACACACCAAGGAGAGAGATAGGCTGAAGATAATTTTCAGGGCCTTCCCCATTTGTGAAGTTGTTCTTTGTGGGACAGTAGCCAACCTTTCAGAACTCAAGGTATGGCTGGATCGTGAAGGCCTGCTATACCATGGTGATCAATTTGGACTGCTTCCTTCAGGCAATAATTTTTTTATATAAATTTATTTATTTATTTTTGGCCACGTTGGGTCTTCATTGTGGTGCACTGGGGTGGCTTCTCTTGTTGCAGAGCACGGGCTCTAGGCGCACGGGCTTCAGTAGTTGTGGTGCACGGGCTTAGGTGCTCCACGGCACGTGGGATCTTCCCAGACCAGGGTTCGAACCCGTGTCCCCCGCGTTGGCAGGCGGATTCTTAACCACTGGGCCACCAGGGGGGTCTCAGGCAATAATTTTTGAGAGTGGAAGTGATGACAGAATGAGAATAATGCTGCAGGAATGTTATTTTAGCAGCAAATTGCAGGGAAGACTGGAGTCATCACAAGGGAGACTAGAAGGAAGGTTATTACTCAGTAAGAAATGGGAGGATTACAAAAAGACGAGGAGCAGAGAGAGAGCAGGGGAAACAGGAGAGTAAGGCTGAATCTGGGAAATGATAAAGAAAAAAAAAAAAGATCAATAGGGCTGAATGACAAATTACCTAAATTACCTGCAAAGTAACAAGTGATGGACGATGATTCAGGATTTTTGACCTTCTGATCTTTTATCTTGGGGACAGTTTTAGAGAAGAATCACCAGGAATATATCTTCTTTGTGGAAGTGGAATCAGAGACAAGAATTAAGAAGTGAATTTGCAAAGAACACCTGGTTTATCAAATGAGAAACGTAACAGTTCTTTAAAGTAAAACCCCACAAAATTACTACCTTACGGTTAGTCCATTCATGGCGGAAAAGCGTTTTTGGACATGATTTTCGTATTCACAAGCACGTCATATCCTTAGACATCTGAACTGCGAAAGTCAGAGGTAAGCTTGTTTTGTTGTGAGTCTGGAACATACAGGAAGGGTGCAACCTTGCTATTTTTGGTTCTCTTGGGTTCTGGTTTGGTGCTTGATTGCTTTGGCTTTGCTTTCTGATGCGGGTATTTGAGATGCATGATGATAACTCCTACTGGTACAGGAAGTGTCTGCTTTGTTTGCTCCTTTCCTACATTCTTGTTCTGATAAAAGAGACGGTGAAGCAGAGTAGGAAGCGCTCTGAGCCGGGGGTCCGGAGACCTCGCTTGGGGACATGGCAAGTCATTAACTATGTAACTCAGGCCCCTCTTGACAAGGGAATTAGCTTCACAGGCTCCCAGGTAGCTTCCAGAGCTGACAAGAAATATAGAGCTGGGATTCTACTCCGTTTCAAACACATCCTTTTTCTCCAGAGCATATCAACCTCACCATGAACTATACTCAACAGGGCTACTGGAGAACGCAACATCCTGCCTTTCCTGCCCCCTCCCTCCCCCTTCCTCTCCTCTCCTCCCCTTCTCCTTTTTTCTTCTCCTCCCTTCCCTTCCTTTCTTTTCATTCTTGTGCCCTTCTCTTCCACCCTTCCCTCCACCACAGATACACTCTTAGGCTCTCTTTTGGTCTCACCTTCTGCACAGGAATAATAGAAAGTACCCACATGTGTGCCCCACCCCCTCATTTTTCCTATATCTAGAATTTTCCTTGCTAAATCTGCTACCAGTAGGTAAGAGGCCAATACTCCAGGTCCACTCCTTTGCATAGAGACACTCTCTACAGAAGCCTTTTATAGCAATGTGAGCCATCCCCCAAAGGGCGATGGTATACTAGTGTTCGGTAATTCATCAGATGTCTATCAGGCATCTCACTGAGCACCAAAGCATTGGAAGGCAGAGGAGAGAAGAGGTGTTTCTGAACTGAGCTGGGCTCAGAGGGGTAAGAGGTGTTGGACCCTGGCTAGTCCCATCTATGAAAACATCCGCCCTCTCTTCTGGAGAGAGGAGACAAGCTCTGAGCCCATCTCTACGTTACTGTGTAACCCAAAGTCACCATCTTCTGAGTTCTTAGCATCCTCAATTATAACATCAGATGTGGGAAAAGGTTCCCATCAAGTTTCAGAATGATGGCTTTCAGATTATGAGACAGAGGGAACAGAAGCAAAAGGAAAGAGACTAATGGAAGCAAATCTACTTTACTGTTTTGCCCACGGCCAGCCAAGTAGGAATGCAAGTTACTCATGGTTAGACAGTAAATTGAGACAGTCCAGGCTTATGCCTGGGATTCCAACTTAATTATTAGTAATGTCCCCTTCACTTTGAAAAGCATCACAGCACAGATCAAAAATTATATGCTCATCCATTCATAGTGAATGTTTCCCAAGGACTCAGAAGGACTGGCGCCCTCCTGCCTCTGCCACGCAGGCTTTCTTTCTTTCTTTCTTTTCTGTCTTAGCTGAAGCCAATCAAATCCAGCTTATTTCATTTGACTAAAATACACACACGTAAAGCAGCCATCATCCCAAATCAAGACTCCCCAAATGCATTCTTGCAACCAGAGCCTCATAATTAGAGAGCTGACCTTGACCTTTGCCTGTTGGCCTCGGGGCACCACCTATCCTAAAACGTGTAAGGCAAAAGAGCTTTATGCTTTGAGACCAATAGGGATGAAATCAGCTTAGGACAGAAATCCTTAAAACCGAAAGTGACAGAAAGGTTTCCATGTTGGGTATTGCCGCGGAAAAGCTTGATCAATGTTTGGGGTTTCTTGACCCAGGCACTTGTGGCCAATCTCCCAGGATGACTATCATATGTAAGGTTGCAAATGGAAGGCACCGACTCCCCCCACCCCCCGCCTGGAAGTAGCAGCCATGATATTCAGTCTTGTCATTGGTCAGTGAACAGGCTTCCTCCCTCCTGCTTCTCACTCTGAATAATTCTTTTCCCCAATAGGACGATAACTTCCTCATCTTGGCTCTGCAAGACCTCCATTTTATGAGATCTCGGAGGCTCAAAGCAGCTATCTACCATCCAAAACAGCCTCTGCGTTCATCTTCAGCGGAGGATCTCCAGCTTCTTTGCAAACAAGCATTATTACAACCATTTTATAAAACCGAGACAGAGAGAGCTCCCCGGTGCCTCTTAGGCGTGGTCTAGTGTGGCGGTCTTCTTAGCAGGCCACACGTGGGAACTTCTCCTTTACCCCTCCCCATCTGCCCCTACTCATGGGAGGAGCCAGGAGGGCAAGAAACCCAGAGCCTGCAAGACATAAGCCAAAGGAAGGGCAGCCAGAAGACAGCGATAAAGTGCAGGGTGCTAGACTAAATCATGGCCCCCAAAGATAGGCCCACATCCTAATCTTCAGAACCCACAAGTGTTTTCTTACAAGGTAGAAGAATCTTTGCAGATGTGAGTATGCTAAGGACCTTGAAATGCGGAGATTATCTTGGATTATCTGGGTGGGCCCTAATTGCAATCATATGTATCCTTATAAGAGGGAAGCAGAGAGAGATTTTACACACACACACACACACACACACAAGACAGAGTGACCAGAGAGGCAGAGATTGGAGTGATGAGGCCACAAGCCAAGGAAATCTGGCAGCTAGAAGCTGGGGGAGGCAAGGAATGGATCCTCCTCTAGAGCCTCCAGTGGGAGCACGGCCCTGCTGAGACCTTGATTCTGACACAGTGAAACTGATTTCAGAGTTTGGCCTCCAGAACTGCATGAAAATGATTATGCGTTGCCCTAAGTCACTAATCATTTGATGGTGATTAGTTACAGCAGCACAGGAAACTAAGGCGGGCAGCTCCTGCAGTACCCAAGATGTAAAACCAGAAGGGGCTGACCTGGAGTCAGGGGGTGGCAGTGGTGGGGGAGGACCGGTCAGCCAAGGAGTGACGGAGCTGGAATCAACCGCATGTTAGAAAGATTGACTTTGGGATTAGGTAGCTGTGACTTCCAACCTTGGCTTTGTCACCTACCAGCTGCACGATGTTTAGCGTCAGTCCGAAATCTTTGAAAAGAACATAATAATATCGACTTTCGGGGTTGTGGTGAGAAATACAAGAGTTAAAAAAAAGAAGAAAAAAGAAAACCATCTCCTATACGGAGGATGCTCATTAAAAAGTAATGACTACTGATGCGGGGAAATTTAACAAAAAAAAACTTACTTTAAAAGACTAGAGGCAGAATCCATAGTAGGGAGAATCCGTATTAGGGAGAGATGTGATTTTGTTTGGGAAAATACCTTGATGCCTTCTTTGGATATCGATGGGGAGGATACCTCCTGTTTTCTGCCCCCATCCTCTTTTCTCTTACCCCCCCCATCCCATACTCCACATGCTCCAATGGCGTAGAGCACAAACATAGAAAACTGAACTTCTCAGCCTAATAAGGAAGGAGGAATTTGAAGTTACCAGAAATGAGGAAATGTTGTGTCCCCAAAAAGATGTGTTTAGGTACTAATACCCAATACTTATGAATGTGCCCTTATTTGGAAATAGGGTCTTTGCAGATGTAATCAGAGCCAGATGAAGTCAGGTTGGATTAGGGTAGCCCTCCTCCAATGACTGGTGTCCTTACAAGACAAGGGAAACTGGGGCGCACAGACACACACAGAGGAAGATGGCTACGTGAGCCAGAGGAACCACCTAGCAGAACACCTTGTGATGACAGAGGCAGAGATTGGACCGATACAGCTGCAAGCCAAGCAAGACCAAGGATTGATGGCTGTGACCAAAAGGCAAGAAAGGATTTCAGAGGGAGCATGGCCTTGCCAACAGCTGATCTCAGACTTCTACAGACAATCGATTTCTATTGTTTAAGCCACCAAGTTTGTGGTACTTTGTTACTGCAGCCCTAAGAGACTAATACATGGGCCTGAGTCAAGAGGATGAGAAACAGTTGCAGAAACAGGCATGCAGTTGTCAAACCAGGAGAGCATCCCTGCTGGGGAGAATGGCCTGGGAACTTTTAGGAAACATATTGTCTAATGCTCATTTCTAGAGGGTTTGCTGTGACACTGATCTTCAGTGAATCTTCTGTTTCACATGAACACCCTTGGATTTATCTGTTGGGGAATCGAGTATGCATTGCTTATTTTCTGCCTCTGGGTAGAGAGGAGAAAATACCCACTGGTGTGAGACCTACAAAGGGATAGGAAATTGGGACAAGAGGAGGCCACAAGACACAGACACGAAGTCCCTTCAGAATCCCAGAGGTTTTTGCCAAGAGGACCGCTGTGATTTTCCTACTAAAGAGCAATGCAACAAGTCGGGGCCTGAACACTTAGGGACCCCATCAGTTGTAGGACAGAATGGGCTACATTCTTACTAACGTCATGGCTGAAGCGGGAATCCAAACACAGGGCTTGGGACAACAAGTTGAGCGACTGTTTATTTTGACCAGTTTCAAAGCCACTGTGCTCCGGCTATGGCCGGCAAGACCAGCTGTGCCTTCCCTGCATCCTCACTAGCCTTTCGTCCCTCTGAAGAGCGCCGCTGCCCATAAGGGGGCGCCTGCCTCCCCACGCCCTTCCTGGAAATCCTCCCAGGAGGCTTGTGTCCCCAGCGCCTGACCTTGGCCATGCCTGGGAGAATGTGAGATCAAAGGAAGGAAAGTGCTCCTTTCTGGTACTTCAATCAGGGAGAGAAGCAATTAAAAGATGAATTAATCTAAGTGAGATGGAAATGCAGATGTAGAACAAGAGCATCTCCATCACCTTGAACTTGAGCTGCACGCAGTTTAGCTCCTGTGATTAAAGGCATTTTCATGCCATTAAAAACCTTCTCTTCTAATGTTACAAACGCTATGTCAGTCAAATGCCCAAAGCAGCCTAGGTGAGGACTGCCCTCTCCTCGGTTACTCCCCTTGATCCTTTCAGAGGGCTGGCAGGGGGGCGGGGGGGCCTCTTAGGAGTGGGTGTGGAGGGTTTGGGGAATGATGGCAATGCAGGTACCGAGCTGAATGGAAAGAGCCTTCGCATGTGTCTCCTCTCAAACAGCTCCTGTCTAATTCTTGACTCTTTTGTGCAGCCTGAGTCCTGGCTGCCAGATGGCACTGGGAAGACAGAACTGGGAAACGAACCCTCTGGTTTGCTGCCTGTTTCTTTGAAATGAGTGACAACTGTGGTATGTATTTCCAGAATTGTGCCTCTGCTTCTCGATAGTCTTAAGGACCCTCCATTGACCCTCTGCAGAGTGGGGTGAGGCTGTGACCCCAGAGGAAGGGATGCATGTAAGCCAGCAGTTCCCAAACTTTTTGGCATCAGGGACTGGTTTTGTGGAAGACAATTTTTTCAGGGATGGGGGTGGGTGGGGGGATGGTTCAGGCGGTAACGCCAGCGATGGCGAGCCATGGGGAGCGACAGAGGAAGCTTCACGCGCTCACGCACCGCTCACCTCCTGCTGTGCAGCCCGGGTCCTGACAGGCGGCGGATGGGTACCAGTCCGGTGGCCTGGGGGTTGGGGACCCCTGGTTTAGCACGTGGAACTTTTGGTGCATCGATAATTTGCCTTCAATACTGGGACCAGAGCTTTATGTGACCCAGCTGAGTGGACTTGTACCCATGTCACTGGAGGGAAACAGAAACTGAGGTACCTGGAATGGAAAGCACTTTTCTTTCTTTCCTCTAAGTGCAAATAACAAGTTGAAACTTGGTCTGTGGCTGGCGGGTAAGGACCGAGCCTTCTAGAAACAATGTGCAATGTGCTCAAATTACTGCAATTGATAAGTTGCTTATCATTAGTCGATAAGCCCTACTTAATCTATATGGAATTCCTGCAACACAAGACTCCAGCCCCTGCACCCCAAACGTCTGTGTGTGCACGTGTGTGCCTGTGCACATGCGCCATCCGGAAATGAGAACGCTCCCGTTGTCAGTGAGATGGATTGCGCCCTGATTTTCCATAGACAAATGCTTTAAATTTTGGTAAACCCTTTGTAACATCTTAGTCAAATTAAACAGCCCTTTCAAGTCAGATTTATAGTGCATAGGATTCCACTTAACTGAGACAAGCGATGCAATTTCAGTGCAATTTAAAGGGTATTTCATTTAGAGATGGAACCAATCCTTGTCAAGGCCCTGGAGGTAACAAGAAATCTTCCTCTTCTCATTTGCTTGGAAGCAGTTGCAGTCCCTTCCACGGGGGCTGAGCAGACCATGGAGAATTGTGAACGGTTCGGAGTAGTAGATTTCATGACCCAGGTCCATTGAAGGGGAAGTGATGAAAGGGAGGGGATGGAAAAGGAGGCAGGACCTACCCACAACATCCAAAGCCTTTGTCAGACTTAGGAGAAAGGGTCCAGTCTGGGTGCACAAATGACTACAAGGCCTTTCTTCATTCCAGGCTGCAGCAGGTCTGAGCACTGGCTGGATTTCTGCCCCCATTTGCTCCCTGGAACTGGGGCCCTTAAGCAAGATGCAACCTGCACAACCGTATACAGCGGCCCCAGGAGGATGACATCAGGAATTTTACATACACTTATGACCTTCCTTAATGTCTACCACACGAGGAGGTTTAAATTACTGTCCCGATTTTACAAATATGGATAGCTGGGAGACATGAAACACTGTGTTCACAGGAACGTTGGTTGATGGGATTCTAGCCCAAGTCTATCTGGTTATATCCAACCTCTCTCATAACTCACCATGGACTATGAATTCAACCGAAGGGCCTGGGAATCTTCTTCCAGAGTCAAAGGAAGACCTGGAAGGTGTGAACCTCACATCTTTGAAGATGCTGTTGGAAAGGGGAGCAGGTATTCTCAGTTGGCTGTCCAGCTTCCGCCACGAGGCTCCTGCAGTTGTGAGGTAACTCAGTTTTGTCTGTCCTCAAAGTTCTGCCTCACATCAAGCTGAAACTCCCCTCCCCTTGCCCTAAAAGAATGACTAGTGTCTGGACCAACAACTGCAGGTCTCTGTTCTAAGGGACCCACTGGCAAAGCCAGGAATAGAGAGGGGACCTGGAGCCACTTCACCCCTGAGTCTTTGCTCTTGAATGCAACTAAAAGTCATCATCCTGCCCATCTTATTATAGGGTTCTGAGAATCAAGAGATGAAGCAAATGGATTACAATACCCTTGTAACTGAGATGAGGAAATAAAGAAAATATACTCAGCTTTTAACTTAATAAGTTTACATTGTTATGTATTGTTATATATCCTATAATATATTGTTATATATTTACATATGTTTATATTGAGTTTTAATGTATTGAGTTTTCAATATATTAGTTTTTAAGCAAAATCTATTCCATTTAAAGGACTGTCTTTTATGCTGAAATTAAACCTCTCTTACTGTATTGTCTTTTTCAAATCCTTTATTAATCAAAGAAGGTAACCGACAGTTGCGTGTGTGTGTGTATGTGACTGTGTGCCTGGTTTTATTGTAGCTCGTCTGTGTTTTATAAATCCTTCAACTTGGACAAAATTTAAAATTTGGCAAGTCTTTGTCAGTATCACAAACATTTGCACATGTGTTTTTATATGTGTGTGTGTGTGTGTGTGCTTTACATTTATGGGTCCATGGTCCCAACATTATAAGAATCACTGCCTTAGCCACAGAGAACTAACATTCACTGAGGGCCAGTTCTACCTTTTAATACTCAAGACAACCCTGCAAGATAAATATATCTAATTCAAGATAATGTGGTTGCTCAAAGAATTTGTGTATCTTGTCTAATCTTTCACAGTTAGGTAGCTGAAGATTTGAACCGAAGTCCTTCTGATGCCAAAATACCAGGACTTTTTGTTCGTTTTGATGTTTGTTTTTCACTTTACCACATTGTTTAATAGCTTCCTTTTATTCCTATAGTTCCATAGTGGGGTACTCGGAGGAAATTTGCTGGCTTTGAATTAATCAGTAAATTTCATTAATTCTTTCCGTTGGTGCCCACAATATCAAATACCTATGTCTGCAGAAAACATGTTTGACCCAATTGGACAGATTTTTGGAGTCCATAACTCCAAAACTCAATGCAACCAAAAGAGAGCTATTGGAAGATTTAAACCACATTACATTTGCTTCTTGGTTTCCTTGGATCAGTGACTCTTAGGAATTTTTAGGTACACTGGAAATTAAATTCCATAAAGGCAGTGCATTTTTTCCTGTTTTGTTCACTGCTGTACTTTCTACAACCTAGGCCATAATAAATACTCAAAAAGTGTTTTCCACATCATACAAAAAAATAAACTCAAAATGGCTTAAAGACTTAAATATAAGACATAATACCATAAAACCCCTAGAAGAGAACATAGGCAAAACATTCTGTGACATAAATTGTACCAATGTTTTCTTAGGTCAGTCTCCCAAGGCAACAGAAATAAGAGCAAAAATAAACAAACGAGACCTAATCAAACTTACAAGCTTTTGCACAGCAAAGGAAACCATAAACAAAATGAAAAGACAATCTAAGGAATGGGAGAAAATATTTGCAAATGATGTGACTGACAAGGGCTTAATTTCCAAAATATACAAACAGCTCACACAACTCCATAACAAAAAGACAACCCAATCGAAAAATGGGCAGAAGACCTAAATAGACATTTTTCCAAAGAAGAATACAGATGGCCAACAGGCACATGAAAAGATGCTCAACGTCGCTAATTATTAGAGAAATGCAAATCAAAACTACAATGAGGTACTACCTCACACTGGTCAGAATGGCCTTCATTAAAAAGTCTACAAATAACAAATGCTGGAGAGGGTGTGGAGAAAAGGGACACCTACACTGTTGATGGGAGTGTAAATTGGTGCAGCCACTATAGAAAACAGTGTGGAGGTTCCTCAGAAAAGTAAAAATAGAATTACCATAGGATCCAGCAATCCCATTTCTGGGCTTATATCCAGACAAAACTAATTTAAAAAGATACATGCACCCCTATGTTCATAGCAGCACTATTCAAAACAACCTAAACGTCCACCAACAGATGAATGGATAAAGAACTGTGGCACATATATACAATGGAATACTATTCAGCCTTAAAAAGAATGAAATAATGCCATTTATAGCAACATGGATGGACTTAGAGATTATCATACTAAGTGAAGTAAGTCAGAAAGAGAAAGACAAATACCATGTGATGTCACTTATAGGTGGAATCTAAAATATGACACTAATTAACTCATCTACAAAACAGAAACAGACTCACAGACGTAGAGAACAGACTTGTGGTTGCCAAGGGGGTAAGGGGGGTGGAGGAGGGAAGGATTGGGAGTTTGGTTTAGCAGATGCAAACTATTATATATAGAATGGATAAACAACAAGGTCCGACTGTAGAGCACAGGGAGCTATATTCAATATCCTGTGATACACCATCATGGAAAAGAACATGAAAAAGAATGTATATATATATGCATAACTGAATTATTTTGTTGTACAGCAGAAATTGACACAATATTATAAATCAACTATACTTCAATAAACGTTTTTTAAAAAGCGTTTTCTGAATGAGTGAATGAAAGAAAAGAGACTCATTTGAGTATCTGATAAAAGCTACAGGCTATCTTCCCATAAGAATGCACAGAGGCGCATGGATAACACCGTGCGTGGCATTTTCAGGTTCAGTAACCCCCGGAAGCTTATCTGTGATTCACGAAAGCTTAGGCTATTTTCTCATGAAGAAACAGCCCTTGACACTTACCATTATTGCAGGAGCAAGGCTCTTTGGCTCTGGACTCTTTCTTCTATGTGGATGGGCACCTGGATGGTGTGAGGCCATCAACAGTTTGGATCATCCATTGTTTTACCGATTTGATCTGAATGTCTGGGGCCTTTCTGGATCTGAGAGGTAAAAAGAGAAGTAACAACCATCACTCAGTGAGGTTATATAGTCTGCCAGGCACTAGGTTATGCACTTTATGTATAATTGATCTAATCCTCATGTCAACCTTACCAGGTAAGTATTGTCATACCTAATTTTCATTTTTTTCATTTTATTTTTTAACTGAGGTTTAAGTCACGTATAAGATTATATTAGTTTCAGGTGTACAACGTAATGATTCTATATTTATGTATATTGAGAAATGATCACCATATTAAGCCTAATTAACATCTGTCACCATATATAGCTACAATTTTTTCCTTTTTTTTCTTGCGATGAGAACTTTTAAGATCTAATCTCTTAGCAATTTTCAAATGTGTATTACAGTATTATTAACTATAGTCACCACGCTATAATTACATCCTTGCGACTTATTTATTTTATAACTGGAAGTTTGTAGCTTTTGACCCCCTTCCCTCACTCCCCACCCCAGCCCGTAACCACCAATCATCAACTTGATAGTCGGACTTCGAAAATCCAGTTGTTTCCATGACTCGACAAAGCAGTAAAAGCTTAAGGACACCAGGATCCAACATGCTTTGTGAAATGGGGTCTCTCATTAAAAAAAAGGAGACACAAAGCAAGGGCCCAAATCTGAGTTGATATGACTGTAGACTTAAATTATTTTTTCATTTTTATTATGAAAAATTTCAAACACACACAAAAGTAGAGAAATTAGTACAATGAAGCACCGTGTTGCCTCAGCAACCATGTTTCTGCCAATCTTATTTCATCTACTCCACTGTATTTTTATTGCAATTTTTAAGCCATCTTTTCCTTGATGCCCTCAAAACTGCATCTCAATAAAGACATCCCAATAGAGACAACCTGACTCATGTTTAAGGTAGCCGTCACTTTTTAAAATTTATTTATTTATTTATTTTTGGCTGCGTTGGGTCTTCGTTGCTGTGTGCAGGCTTCCTCTAGCTGCAGTGAGCGGGGGCTACTCTTTGTTGTGGTGCATGGGCTTCTCATTGTGGTGGCTTCTCTTGTTGCGGAGCACGGGCTCTAGGCTCATGGGCTTCAGTACACGTGGGCTCACTAGTTGTGGTGTACAGGCTTAGCTGCTCCGCAGCATGTGGGATCTTCCTGGACGAGGGAATGAACCCATGCCTCCTGAATTGGCAGGTGGATTCTTCACCACTGAGCCACCAGGGAAGTCCTGAGGTAGCCATCATCTTTTATACTTTAAAGAGCAAGGAATTTGTGGACAACACAGTCTGCTCATTAAATCTAAAGAGAATGCAATTTGAAGTTATTGGTATGCAAACGAGAGAAGACCCACCAAGCACACCTAGTAGACTGAAAACAGTCTTTCTTTCAATCTGGCAATGCAGGTTCCCTGGGATCTGTTGAATCAAGCTGTATTCCCCAAAGTACTTGGGTCTTTTATATTAGTTTCATTAGGGTAGTTCTGGTTCTTTACTTGTAGCAGAGCTTGGTAAATGAGAGGCCACCTGAGAAGCAATTAAACTAAACCAGAAAATCTTTCCTGTTCATTTCATCTTGTCCTTAAATAGTTTACACATCAATTGAACTGTGAAGAGCTCATGGTGGTTTATGATGATGCTCCACTATGGTTCAGCGCCTAATGAGTTGGGTACTTATCTGTGACCCCGACAAGATGACTGTAAATGAACAGATAAGAAGACCAGTGGGACTAGTTCTCAAGGCTGCCCACAGAATCAAGATAACAGAAGCCAGTGGAGTTGGTTTTTCAGTTTTCTGCTGAAAAGTAGAAACTGGTGGAGTCAGGTAGATTGAAACACCTAGGGTTTTTTTAATTTAGAAAAATAAGGTGCTTATCTTAGCTCTTGACAAATTACAAGATATCTCTTCAACCCACTCTTTTTTGGGGGGACCAGTCTTCCTCTTATTTCTTCACAATCTCTGGTAAACTTGTGGTTCCCATCAAATGATTCCATTGAGGTGGGTGGCTTCACTTCATACCAAAGATGTGTACAAATGTCAGTCTAGTGGGGTGGCACAGTGAAGCTTACTCACTTGTACCATCACAGAAACATACTGAACACGGCGAAACAAAATCAAAAGATCTTAGTAAAAGTGCATTTGCAGACTGAACAGATAAAGTCATAATGACATAGTATGGCATAATCAAAATTCTCAATAATTGGCAAACTAGAACAAAGAATCTCCTTTTTCTCCCATTCACTAGCTGTATTAGCCAGATTTTTTTTAGTGTGGCATAACAAACAACCAAATCTCAGTGATTTGCAGCAACAAATATTTGTTTTAAGCTGTGGATTGATGTTTGGCTGATTGTAGCTGGGCTCAGCTGGGTTATGTTGCATCCAGGTCTGTTCCCTGTATTTTCATTCCAAACCCAAGGGGCGACAGCTACCTGGGGCATATTTTTCTCATTACAGGGAGTGGATACTTAATAGGGCTGGTAGAAATTCGCTAACTTCTTCAATCCTCAGCTGGGAACTGGCCCAGTGTCACTCATTACCCATATTCCACTTATCAAAGCAAAGTGCATGGTAAAGTCCAAAAATGGATACAGATGTATAATCTATAGACTCCAGTGGAAGGATCTGCAAAGTCAGAGAGAAAAGGGAATGGAGATATAAATTCTCTTCTGAAAAAGATTTGGGAACACTAATTCAGCCTCCCACAATAACCGTGAAAAGAGCCAAGATTGGCAGAAATGTGTGTCAATGTCAAATGTGCTGACCCGTGACTTTCTGGTAAGGCAAAGAGTGCTCTCAAGTTCTTGACAGCCTTATCCGTTAGCCCCTTTGGCAACAGCACCAATGTTTCTATTTACACACCACGAGTATGGAATAAGGCATGGATTTTCCTCTTCTTAAACAAAACATCAGTTACGACTTTTGCCACAAAAAGGCGTATGTCAGACAGCGAGTATACCAGGGTAGAAAAATCAGCATTCCTCAGGCTAAAATAAATTATTTGGGATGGAGACTACCCGCTCACTACTAAGTGGTTTCATAGAAAGGGCATTTTTTAATTGAAAAGTTTAAAATGAAAGGGTTGGACTTCTTTGGCAGTTAATTTTCAAGATTAATGTTTGACTATCTCTTTCTAGGTTCCTTGAGAGAAGTTAGAAAGTTCTATGGGCTTGACACTAGGGGCAGAGTCATTCTATCTCATGCTACATTCATTTGGTGCCCTGTCCAGAGAGAAGATACGAGGAAGGTGGACCACGGGGATGAGCCGGAGTGACATTTTGCATGTTCTTCTACTCATCCTAGGTGATTAGCATCACCTAAGATGAGGCTCACGAACTCAAATGCCTTCAGCTGCTAGATCTATAACAGGAATGAGTGGCACTGACTGGAAGTCAGGAAAATGTTTGCATAAGCTTGAGGTTTGGTGGCAATTGACATTCAGCCTTGGTATAAAAGAGGTGACAGAGGATGATGAAGATTGAGTTCATGTCCCTTCTAGAAGAGGGGCCTTTCAGTAATTGGCTCTAGCTAACTGCCAAGTGCAAACGTGGGGCTTCTGTTGTCAGACACAATTTTTTCAGAGAAAACTGGAAATCTCGACAAAATCTCCTAATCTCTTAATGTTGGCAAGGATAATAAATTCTACTGCAAGAAAGAAAGAGAGAGGGAGGGAGGGTGGGAGAAAGGATACCACTTTGCAGGTCCACTCTGTGAGTCAAACAAAAGCCATTCATAAGGCAAGGACGGCCGGGATGGCCAGTGTGTGGCCTCCATGTATGTGATAGCTCCTTTACCCTGTGGCGGGGCTGGACACAGCAGGACACTGAGCAAGGAGAGGTATGGTTACTCCCAACTTCTCCTGAGTCAGACCATCACACCACATCCTCATTATTTTGTGAGAAGTGACATGAATCCCATAAATAGCAAACCTGTATTCAAAGATAAATACATGTTTAAACAAAGCATCCAAGATTGAGTAATGATTCACTCCTTTGAATCACCCATGCCATTACGCCCAGGAGTATGGATAACAGAATTTAATATCAATATTTAATTTTGAATCCATGAGCTCAATAAAAAGAAGGAGCACATGTTTATGGGATGTCTGTTGTGGGTCAACCCTCTGCTGGGCACTGCGTAAACTGTAGAAGGAGCTGGCACTACAGGGCGGACAGTGGCAGAAAGAGTGATAACCATGGGAATGGCCAGCCTTGGCCCCATGCCTGTTCTCACCTCACAGGCTGTGTGCCCTAAGCAATGGACTTAATCTCCTAAACCTCCCTTTCTTCGTGGAAAGCTGAGCTCTTTTCAGATTTGCGGAATGCATTTGCAATTTTATATTTAACGTTCCAAGTTCAATACCTGGTGCTTATTAGATGCTGGGAAAACTTTATAACATTTCTGTGCCTCAGTTTCCTCTTCTACATAAGAGGATAATAAGAGTTCCTGGCTCAGAAAATTGATATAAGTAGAGAGATAATGTGTATACAGCTCTTAAAATGAAACTCAACATGTAGTACTTAATCCATGTGTGTGTGTGTGTGTGTGTGTGTGTGTGTGTGCATACACTGCTATTTTTTCAATATTTATTACTATTATTAAGTAGACTTCATTGTGAGGGATAAATAAATCTATCAACATTGTAATGGGTCATCTATGTCCCAAATGAGATATTGTCTTCTATTGTATCTGCAGGAACACACCCACGGAAGATGTCATAGGTGGCCATATAAACACACGCACACACATAAGATGAATGAATTAAGCTAAGGGAGGAGAAGATTCCAGGGAGGGAGGTATCCTGGCCTCCACATATTCTAACGACCCTTCTGGCCTTGTTTTTCCAGAGCACAGCTCTGCAACTGGAATTGCATCAGAGAAGGACCCTCAGAGACTCAGGGCAGGCAGACCCTTGGGAAGGGGATGATGGGCTGGTGAGGTAAGAAGGGCAGTCAAAGAAAGAGACCTGCTCAAAAGAAGAAAATGGACTCCATAATTTTGCATTAGCATCACTTTTCAGGTTGTAAATTACACTCTTTTGGAGGGATTGAAAATGAGAAAAACAGGTGGGCTGCATTTTTTTGAGTCATCAGCCATGCGTCTCTGAGGAAGGAGCTTATTTAGTCCTCAGTTTCCCCATTTACAACAATAACATTTAATTGTCCGAAAGGTACTCGGAGATCCTTGGAAGAAAGGCACTCCATGAAAGCAAAGGGTTCTCATCATCCTTTGGGGTCTTTGCTCCCGGCATTCACGCGGCTTGCGCTGCACCTGTCAGAGATGGATGCGCCCGACAGGGCAGTTAAGGAGAAGGACGTAGGGAAGCGAGTTGGGCCGCTGGGGAGCAGACAGAGAGCAGAATGGCAATTTTCGGGGGGACGCTTAATGGCGAGCCCCTCCTTCTCGGAAGGAAAAGCTGGCAGAAGCTTTGTTTCACGTGAACACAGTCCCCAGAACAGTGAGAGGAGGTGAGAAGCCGGCTTAAGTGGTGCTTCGCGTGGGTGGGGCTTCAGCAGAAAAGCAGGGGCGGGGGGTGGGGTGTGTGGGTGCCATCTGCCGCCTCCCTCCTGTTACCTAGCTGAGAAAGGGCTCCCCATGGTGCACGGCCTGTTCTGGAACTTGAATCGTGAGAAGCAGCTGTGCTACACCTCCTTAGGCGTCCGGTCAGCTACTTTCCCTAGGCCCCCAGGACTTGTGCAACCTGCCATGCACGGTGATGGTGTAGCATGTGTAGGGGAGGGGGGGGTGACGGTGGAATGGGCTGCTGCGATGCTAATGGCTTGGAAAGTCCACTTCCAAAAAGTCTCTGGGTCCACGGACATAAAAGAAACGTGAAGGAAGACCTGGATTCCAAAGACAGGCGCACACATTCTGGCACATGTGTCTAACCAAACACGTATATATGCACACGGACATGTAGGGAGTTGCAGAAGACCGTGTGTTCAAAAAGAGGAGAGTGAAATTATACCGAGGTTTCGTTATTTGCAAAGTTCAGTTTTATTCAGCTTAAGAATTTTAGAAACGAAAAATGTGTTTAAATAGACATTTTCAAATCAATGCTCCACTCAATGCACTTTACACATAGTTGAAACTCAATATTTATTGTATGGGATAAATGAGGGCAAGGAAGGAAGAAAAGGAGAGAGGGAGGGAGGGAGGGAGAGAGGTAGGAAGTCCCAATAATTTCAAAGCAGAAAAGATTCAAGATGAGGTGAATATGATCTTAAAGTCAAATTCCTCTTCTTTTTAATTATTTATTTATGGCTGCATTAGGTCTTTGTTGCGGCGAGCTGGGGCTACTCTTCGTGGTGGTGTGCGGGCTTCTCATTGTGGTGGCTTGTCTTTGTTGTGGAGCACAGCCTCTAGGCGCATGGGCTTCAGTAGTTGTGGCATGCGGGCTCAGTAGTTGTGGCACACGGGCTTAGTTGCTCCGCGGCATGTGGGATCTTCCCAGACCGGGGCTCGAACCCGTGTCCCCTGCATTGGCAGGTGAATACTTAACCATTGGGCCACCAGGGAAGTCCCAAAATTCCTCTTCTTTTATCTTGACTAGACACAAAGAGTTAAGTCCCCTTCTAAAGAAATAATGATAGAGGGAGAAGGGTGATTCAGGGTCCAGGATAGCTTAGACCCAATATTTTCTCCACGTCCTGTTCTATTCTAGAATATTTTCTTTCTCTTCGGGAGGGGAGGGGCAGATAGCAGAGCTAACATCTCTCTTCTAGGTCTTTGCTTCAAGAGGTGTCCAGGTAACCAGCTCCCCCTGTGATGGATTCAGGGCAGGTTCAGAGATGGAGGAAGCCTGGCCCTGGGAGGTAAAAAGGGACCAGGGAAGGGAAGGAGCCTGCACAGCAGGACCAGAACTTTGGGACTGAGTGTAGCCCTCAGTCTAGGAGTTCTGGACTGTTTTTATGCCTCTATTTTTTTTTCTGGTTATTGTTTTTATTTTTGCTTTTCCTTTCTATTTAGTTAGGTTCTTTGTTTATTTTTAACATTTCAGCATCTATCAGGTGCGCTAAGGAAAACAAAAGAAAGTTATTTGTGTCCACATGAACGCGTACACACACACCCCAACAGATTAAAGGGGATGCAATTCCTCATGAAGGAAGCGTGGTGACTGCAGTGGGAATCCAAATAGAACCACTTGACCTGAAAGGAAGACAAACCTCGGGGGGAAGGCTTGAAGACTCTGGCCTTCTTTTAAACAAGGGAGGCAGTGCTTGTACAAGGAGTCCCAGAAAATAAGAGGATGTTTTCAAGGCACTGCAAGAAAACACAAGGCTAATCTCGAAGAGTCAACACCAGTTCTAAGCCAGTCCACCAGCACCAACTGCAAACACACAGATAGATACAAGCCAGAAGGCACACTCCTTCCAACGGACACAAAGCAGAGGTGAGAGTCAGGACGGGCGCCACACAACGTGTGCTCTTTTAATAAATGCTACTTGGGAATAACAAGCACAGGGGAAAGTGAACAATTATTTTCCAGGAGTCGAGAAGCCAAGTCTCTGCCAGCATTTTCCTGGTCCTGAGGGACACCTGTTTCCACAGCAACCGCAACGTGGGGAGAAGGCTGCCTTCAAGTCATCTATCCCAGGAAGATACTTAGTCAGGGCTATCAACTCTGCATGGGCAGAAAGGGCACAGGACATGAGTCACAAACCTCACTGGGGCTTAGGGAGGTTGAAGAAACTGGTACTGTGGTTAAGCCACAGAGTCAGCTGTCAGCACCAGCCCTGAACTTCACCCTCGTGACCTCTTGCTGAGCTCTGGCAGCTCCTGAGCCCCCTGAACCTGGGTCCTCATCCTGGCAACCTCCACCTGATGGTGACAGCGATGAGGATGACGACAGCAATGATGATGAAAATAACGGTGATCGTAACAGAAATGAACACTGACTGCTAAGTGCTTCACATGCATTTTCTTAGTTTGCCTCACAAAAGCCCTGTGACATAAATGCTAATCCTGACCCACTTCACTGATGAGGAAACGGCAGCTCAGAGAGGTTAAATAACCTGACCAGAGGCACACAGACAGCACGAAGGACATGATGTATGAACCCAGCTCTCTGTGGCAACATAGTCATTCCTTTCAGGAGCAGGATAGCTTAAGAGCTCAGACTGTGCAACAGACTTCCCCAATTCCATCCTGGTTAGACATTTATCAGTTGTGGGATTTATCGCTTAATTCCTCTGTGCCTAAATGCCGTCATCTGTAAAAATAGAAATAACAATAGTAGCTCCCCCTTGTTTTGTTTTTGAGAATTAAAAGAGTTAACACACGTAAAGCGGTGCTTTCCAAACTTTAACCTGCGAATAAGTGACCTGGCCACCCTATTAAACTTCAGTCTCCATTTGGTAGGTCTGGGATGAGACCTGAGAGTCTGCATTTCTGATGAGCTTCTAGGCGCTGTAGGTCTGCAGATCACACTCTAGTTTGCAAAGCGGCAAAGCACTTGGAATTACACGTGATAAACCATAAAGAAGTATCGGCTGTTATTGTTACTATTATTATGTTAGCCTCCTCTAGCCACAGTCCTCTTCCAGAACTCGTGATTTTTGTTTGTTTGTTTGTTTGTTTTGCGGTACTGCGGCCTCTCCCGTTTGCGGAGCACAGGCTCCGGAAGCTCAGGCTCAGCGGCCATGGCTCACGGGCCCAGCTGCTCCACGGCATGTGGGATCCTCCCGGACCGGGGCACGAACCCGTGTCCCCTGCATCGGCAGGCGGACTCTCAACCACTGCGCCACCAGGGAAGCCCAACTCGTGACTTTTTTTGAGGGTTGCATCCTGGCAGCCGCCTCAGCCCCTGAGAACCCTTAGCTTATTTCTGGTATGCAAACATGCAATTTGGAGGAAGCATGAATGGGCTACCTCTGTGAACAGCCTTCTTTCTCTGCTGTCTGCATGAATTAATTAACTGAACCCATGGAGGATTAACTTCTGCTGGAACCTTCATGAAAATGCCTTCGTCCCCCAAGAACAAAGCAAGGGGACTTATCTGCTTTCTCCTCCCTCGGACTCAAGCAAGAAGTCTAGGGGGAATGGAGTGACCGTGTCCACAGGCCAACGTGGGTGGGCACTAGGATAGAACGCCCAGGAAGGACCTGTTGCCCCAGAAGCTGGGGGGTGCGTTGGCAGGTAGACCTCGGCATCAGCCACCTCAGGGTTACCTCCGCTGAAGTGAGGATGGGTAGATGCAGTGAAACCGAGCAGGACCCTGGGGGTCCCTTCTGGGACAAAAGCCTTTTCGTGTCCCCCATTTCTTGTTTGTAGGAAAAAGGTTTCAGCCTCCTAGACCTTCCCTGAGTTCCAAAGTGTAGATTCAAACAGCTGCTACTCGTTAGGGGAGTGAGGGAATGCAGAAAGAAACATCAGTGCAGCATGGGGCCTGGGCCTGGCTCCTCCTGGGACTGGGAAGGGTGATGTGCAAACCAATCTGATACAGATCTCTGAGTTCTCCTACAGGAACTAAGGCCCCCACCCAGGTGGACGATGGTAAATTCAGGCTGTGCACAAGCTCGTGGACCCCAGACTGGTTGGAACCAGAAGGCTGATGACTGAGATTCCTGGAACACCACCTCTAACCAATCAGAGGACAGTTACACACCCTGCAGCCCTCCCCCCAAAACTCTGCCTATAAAAACTTCTTCCCTGAAACCCATCGGGGAGTTGGGGTCTTTTGAGTGTGAGCCACCCTTCTCTCCTTGCATGACCCCGCAGTAAATAAACCTTTCTCCGATCCACACTCTGATATTTCAGTTTGTGTGGCCTCTGCACACACACTTGGGTTCAACAGCAGCCGGGGCGTGAAGGCCAGGCCACCTCAGCCCAATCACAGGCAGCTCCGGAGGGCTCTGTCTAGAGGTCCCCAGGCCATTGGTCAAGGCTGACCTTGAGCCTTGAGTATCACCCTGGATTTCTCTCTCCCCGCCCCTTCTCCCTCTCACTCCCAGAGGCACTGCATTGGTTTCCTGTGACGGCTGTAACCAATTACCACAGACTTCGTGGCTTCAAACGACACAAATGTATTCTCCTCTAGTTCTGGAGGTCATAAGTTTCACTGGGCTAAATTAAGATGTTGGCAGGGCTGTGTTTCTTCTGAAGGCTCTATGGCAGAATTTCTTTCTTTGCTTTTTCCAGCTTCTCGAGACTGGCGTCTCCATTGGCTCACGGCCCCCTCCTCCATCTTTAAAGCCAGCAGTACAGGCATCTTCAGATCTCTCTCTAAGCCCTCTGTTTTTGTTGTCACACCTTCTTTTACTCTGACCCTCCTGACCTCTGATGCTCCCAGCTGTACGAACTCTTGAGATGGTACTGGACTCATCCAGATAATCCAGGATCATCTCCCCACCTCAAGATCCTTAACTTACGCACATCAGCAGAGTCCCTTGTACCATGCAAGGTAACATATTCACAGGTTCCAGGGATTAAGAGGCAGACATTTGGGGGGCTATTCTTCTGCTTCTTGCAGCTATTCCTTAAAATATGGTGCACATATGACTCCATCTCAGAGATTGTTTTCTGGGGAACCCAACCTGCAACACTACTATTTAGAAACACTACCTCCACAGCCTGTCTTATTCCACCTCTGGACTGTTCTTGCTAACAAGGGGTGAGAAAGAGGAATAGCCATGTGGATTACCTAAAGCACACAACCATCCAAATAAAAAACCTTCATAACCAATGACATCATGTAGAGTTGGCTTTAGAGAATCCACGCATGTCTGTCTGTATATTAAAGGAATAATTTTACCCAAGAATAGGTCTGGCCTTTGCCCTTGGTTCCTAGGAGGTCATCACTAAGCTCTTAGAATGACCTGCCTGATAAGAGTGTCTTTGTTTACTTGGGAGCCTTGGGCCACCCCCTACACTCTAGATGATTTCTAATGGAGGGCTTGGGCCATGTGGTATGAGCTAAAGCTTTGGAGGAGCTCAAGACTGAGGCAAGCCATGTGGGTGGGCGAGTATGTCTAGATGTTGAAGCCCCAATAAAAACTCTGGACACCAAGACTTGGGTGAGTTTCTCTGGGTGGCAGTACTCCATGAGTATTGCTGTACATTATTGCTAGGAGAAGACAGTGCTGTCCATAACTCCAGCCAGAGAGGTCAACTGGAAGCTCTACATGTGAAACTCTCCTGGCTTCTGCCCCATGTGTCTTTCCCCTTTGCTAATTTTAATTGGTTTTATTCTGCCATAATAAATTGTAACATTGAGTCTAATGGTTTTCAGTGAGTCTGTGAGTTCTTCTAGCAAATTATCAAACCTTAGGGTGGTCTTGGGGACCCTGAACTTGCAGTTAGTGTCACAAGTGATGGTGCTCTCGGAGACCCCCCAAACTCTGCTCTGTTTAATGCACAGTATTTAGGAAATTTCCTCCCCCAAACTTTTCCTGGCAGGGCTTCTATGTCTTCTTTATTTTTTCCATTCTGATTGCCTGATCAGCTCTTCTCTGTAGCCACCTTTAAATTAGAGACAGGTATTTCTCTCTCTGGCTGCTGCAAAGATGCAACCCAGGGCAATGCTAAGTCATTTTGGAATCTTCTTGGGACCTGGGAGGGCAGAGAAATGTCTTGATTCAAGAACTGAGGCTCAAAGTACGTTAGATGTCAGAAGCAGCTCAGTTCAACCTCTTTTTTGTTGTTGTTGCCATTCTCATACACCGGAAATACAAAGACAGGAAGGACCGCCTCTAGAGATGTAATAGGGCCGGGGCGGGCACGCAGCCGTTAGTGCGTGGTCCTCACAGCAGAGCGTGTGGTGAGAGGCAGCTCGCGGCCTTCTCCCCAGGGCCCTTCAGACCCGCTGGCCTCGGGCTGCCGGGTGAGCTGGGGGGCCCAGGGACAGGCTGAGGGCTGTGTCCTGCAGGGCTCCAGAGCCCTCGCCACAGCGGCCCACTGGCCGGGCCCAGGCCTTGAAGCAGCAGCGAACCTCTCCCCCTCCCCGCCTTGGGTGGCCTGAGGAGCCTGAGGGCCGGCTGGGTCCTGGGCGCCTGGTTCCCTCAGTGACAATGGCTGGGCAGGGTCTGGAGACCTGGCCCTAAGGGCGCCGCCAGCTGAGCTCTGCCTCCTCGGCTGGACCTGGACACTGGCGGGAGCACCCAGACTGGGTGCCGGACGAATGCTCCTGGGCGGGGTAACTGGCCCCCGCAGGGAACCCCTCCTCTTAGCCAGGGCCTGGACCTCAGAGGGCAGAACTTGAGCCTTGGGACCCTGCCCTTTCTTGTCAGAACAGGGAATAACGTTTGTTTTGGTGGAGGCTTACAGGGACCTGGCGACCTGACCTGACCTGACCTCAAGAACAAAGGATCTGACACCAAGAAGTTTGCAACAGCTAACCACGCCCCTCCCTCACCTTTCCTATGAAAGGGCTTTGCTGAAAGCTTTTAGGGAGTTCGGGGTTTTTAAGGCATGAGCCACACATCTCCTTGCATGGCCCTGCAGTAAACCTTTCTCTGCTCCAAAGTCCAACATTTTGGAATTGTTTGGCCTCACTGTGCGTCGGGCACTTGGTCTTGTGTTCGGTAACAGACGGGCAGTGCACATGGAAGAGACAGACCAAGACTGCAATGCGGTAAATTACGTGCCCCTCTAGGTGCTGCTTACAAACAGAAAGAGAGATCAACAGGGGCCTTTCTTTGCTCTACCTGCCAGGAAGCTCAGGAAAAAAATCATGTCACCATCAACTGTGTTTACATTTATAGTAAGCAAAGCTTTGTTTTTACTTTTCCTTTTGGCCCTTCCTTTCTGTTTATATCTTTATTTTAATATACTTAGCATGAATTTACTGTTTATTTTTATATTTGGACCTCAGTTGTACGGAATTAGTCATAATTCTGACTCAACCACACACCTTGATCACTATTCCCTGCATACTATAGGGCTTGTTTGTTCATTTGCTGGCTTGTACCTTAATTCATTTATTTTTAACAATGTAATAGCAACTATGAATGCACTCCCAAAGCAAAAACTAGATCCACAACAATAACTTACATTGTGCATTCACTCGCTATTTCAAAACATCTAAAATAATTTGTACTTTCTCTTCTTGAGAGTAAAATTAATAAGCTGTTCTTCAGAAAATTTTCCCAATAAAGGCTTACATAAAGAGAAAAACATTACCTAGAATTCCTTCCCTCATGCCCAGCCACTTCATCAACAGCAGTTAATATTCTATTCTGGCACATTTACCTTTAAATATTTTTCTATGGTTTAAGTCATAATGTTTAAATCTTGTTTTTTTTAACCACTTGCTACTATGTATTAAATACTTCACTTAGCATCACGTATTACATTATTTCTTATTTTTGACTCTGAACATTATAAGCCATATGTGGATAGTACCATAACTGATTTAGTAATTGCCTTATTGTTAGACATTTAGGCTGTGGCTTTTCTGAGAGGGATATGATAAGTCGTATTACTAGATAATATTTTATATGTAATTATTATTTTACTTTTTTGTCACATCTTCTGTATTATGATTCTCAGAGACTGGATGTCTGGGACATTATTTCGAGGAAACAATTGGACAATGCGTCTCCAACATTTTAAACTTGTCCAGCTGTTTCCCAGAGAGATAACACCAATTACTACTGACCTTGGCAAGAAGGGTCCCTGCCCTGGTCCCACACTTTCCTGGGCCCCTCTCTGGCCTCCCTTGGGCCATGGCACTTCCTATGGGTCAAGGGGATAACCCACTGGGAGCCCATGACCTCTGGCTTTCTAGATCTCGCTCCAGTGCCTGGGGTCTTGGAATTGCCTTCCTCGGGTACCACACCTGATTCCACAGCTTCGGAGTTTCTACCCTGGGGCTGTTTTCTCAAGAGAAGACCTCAACTGCACTGTGCATGCCCCAGGCTGTGTGTGGTGGGTGGGTTACCTGGAAGGATCTTGGATGTGCAGCCGGGGGGCCCACACGCCTGTGTACAGAGTCCCTCCTAGCACAGGTGGAGCTGGGGAGGGAAGAGGTGTGGGAGCTGCTAGGGGCCAGGCCCGCCAAGTTCCACCAAAGAACTCCTGAGGGTCCAAGAATTATAAAGTCACCCAAGTCATTAGGAAGGTGTATTTGTCAAGGTAGGAAGACTGAAAATCCTTAACGCGTCTTAGCTTTGTGTGTAACTTTTAAATCTGTAGGCACATGGTACGTGGGCCCCCAGTTATACTCTTGTTCTGGGCCTTGAGCTTGTTAGGGGAAGAACTGATACCATTTCTAGTCTTACCAGCACCTTGGACTGTGCCTGCTCACCAGCATTACGGCTTATCATCCTTTGTTAATTTGGTGGATGAAAAACACTGTCTCATGCTTGTTTTAAAATGCATTATATTTGGCTATTCATATTTTTATTTTGTTAATGATTTGGGTCTTTATTTATCTACTGTGGCCTCAGATTTTCTTAGAAGTTTGTAAAGACTATATTAAGGATAGTAAACTCCGCACGTATAACAACTAGCCTAGAGCTAGGTAGGTGGTGTCTGTCCAGTACACAGCCCCTCCCCTCCCAGAAAACTGCCTGTGATTAGCAGGGTAGAAGGTGGGACCAGTGAGGGAGTAAAATCTGAGAGAGCTGTGGGGACCCATTTGATTATAGTCATTAACTGGTGGTCACTAAAACAACCACCCAAAATCAGGAAGATGAGAGCAAGGAAAAGTAGACCTAAGCAGGGCATTCTGAAGAAGTTCTGAAAGTGTGGATCATTACCTGTGGCTTGGTTTGCCACTTACAAATTCCTGACTGGTGACCACTAGATTCACGTAATGATTCTGTCCCTGGACATGCACTGGCATTCAATAAATGCATGGAGAACTGAATTCTTGAATTTAGCTGTAATCTAGCTAAATCGAACGTCCAAAAGCAGAGTCAATGCTTCCCCCAGAATGATCTCCAGTCAACAAGGAGTTGATCTTGTTAAACCACAGCCAAATCACCCCCTCCGGGGCCTTCATCCCATTTTCTTCTTCAAACACCCAAGTGGAATCTCTTCATTTCTTTCGGATAGTTGGCCAGTAAATGCTTTAATTACAAGTTGAAAGGAATGAAATAAAATCATCCGGTGGAATGGTTTTAATTAGAATTTAGAGCGTCGGGTGAGCAATCAGTGCATCTAAGAATGGAGACTGTATACACATATTTGTGTGTGTTGAGCTTCACTGCTTTAAATGAACACTTGACTCAACTTCCTCAAGCTAAACAAAGGCCCTCATAATGGTAGCACTAATCATAATGTAGCCGGAACCAATAGAAAACGATAAAAGCCATCACTTACTCAACGTCCTCCCAGGTCCCATGGCAGGACTTCATGGCAACGTCACCAATCTTAGATTTAGGACAAGCCATGAAATTCCTAAGATTCTTAAGATGATAGACTCAGTTTAAATTAAAGCACAGGGAGAAGAGGGAACAGTGAAGGGAGAGAAAGGGGACTGTCGTGTTTGACACCTGCTCTGTGTCAAGCACTGAACATCACCTCCTTTCCTCCTTGCACCCGTATGTGCCAAGGGTGTTATTACAGATGCACTAAAAAACCTTACTGAGTGAAGTAAGTCAGACACAGAAAGACAAACATCATATAATATCACGTATATGCGGAATCTAAAAAAAAAAAGGGTACAAATGAACTTATTTACAAAGCAGAAGTAGAGTCACAGACGTAGAAAACAAACATGGTTACCAGGGTATGGGGGGGAGGGATAAATTGGGAGATTGGGATTGACATATACACACTGCTATATGTAAAATCAATAACTAATAAGAACCTGCTGTATAGCACAGGGAACTCTATTCAATACTCTGTAATGGCCTATATGGGAGGAGAATCCAAAAAAAAAAAGAGTGGATATATGTATATGTACAACTGATTTGATTTGCTGTACACCTGAAACTAACACGGCATTGTAAATCAACTATACTCCAATAAAAAAATGTTTTTAAAGTTCCAGTTTTAGAAATGTGAGAAAAAAAAAAAAAAAAACCCGCTGAGGCCCAGAGAGATGAAGCATTCCCGAGCATGGGCCACAGCAGGGGCAGACCCCTGGATGGTCCAAATCCAAAGTCTTTGCTCCTTCCAAGAGAAGGCGTTTATTCTAACACCCAAAAGAATTCTTCTTGGAACAGACTGATGTCTACATCTCAAGTGTGAGCTCGCTCTCCGACTGGGAGGTGAGAGGCGCAAGAGCTAAGAGCGAGGCTGGCGCCTTCCACAGGTCAAGCGGGGGCCGCGCCACTGCTTCTCAATCTTGGCTGAACGCTGGAATCACTGGGGAGCTTCAAAAAAATAGCAGTGGCAGCTCTCACCCCTGGAGGTCCTGAGTTCGCTGGGATGGCGCACAGCCTGGATGTGGGCATTCTGTAAAACTCCTGCAGTGGGGCTCATAGACGGCCAAGGTTGAGGACCTCCGAGTTCCATGCACCATATGCATTGAGGGAAGGTTGTGGAAGTCTCATTTAAGAGTGAAAACGACCCTCCTCTGAGCTTTGTGAGCTTGTGCCCGTGACACTGCCCTCAGCTCTATTCCTGTCCCTGCAGGAGACCTGGCAGAGAGTCACCAAGTATCAGGGTGAAAGACCCCAGGTGGGGAACCGGGTTCAGTGTCTAACTGACACTGTGATTTTGGCCAAGCAAGTTCATCTGAGTCTTAGTTATGTATAAACTTAGTCATCTGTCTTCATTTTAAAGATGAAGATGAAAATTACCTGGCTGGGCTAGAGTGAAGATTTAAAAAATTGCATTCCTACCAAGCCTAGCAAATGATAATTGCCAATAACTAATAATTATTTGTTTAAATCATGTAGTCCTTGAAGGCATAGACCATACCTGTTTGATCCTCTGTCTGCAGCACCTGGCATAATGCAGGCTCTGTTTGTGTGGTAACTGATGCTCCTGTCCTGAATTTTCCTATTCCAGAACCACTGCATGAAAGGAGTTTAGACTCTATACCTCTTACAATGCAATGAGTATCACTGTCACACATTAACATCTTGGTCCAGCATTTCCATGTTAATAGATTTCCCAGAAAACGTAAGCAAATGTGTTCGGGATACATCACATGCTACAGTCTCCCTTTTGGAGAGTCACAAGTCATATAAGCAAAGTCCATCCTTTAAAAGAATACCTGCAGTGATGAAATCTGTTTAACATTGGGTATGCCAGCATATTCCAAAATGTATGTTTCCTAAGTACATTTAATGGAACACTTTTTCGTATGCAATGTCACTAACATTCTATGGGACTCTGTCTGGAGAATCTCACCCTAGTTTAAATTTTATAGTTAAAAAGGTATTCACAGGAAAGAGGCCAGTGACATGGCTGGCCGCCTGGGCAAGACCTTGCAAGGTGCCTGCCATTTGAGAGAGTTTGGCAACCAGTTCTGTGGCTGAGACATCTGATTTCGTCAGTCTACTCACACGTTAGCTTTTTCTAGGAAACAGATTCACAAATACTAAAAGCAAAAGAAATTGTATGAAGGCATAAAAACTCTTTGGATTTTGATTAAGTTAGTCAAGTTCTCCTAGCTTCAGAAACCTCATCTGTACAATGAGAATAATACAGTAACCCTGAGAGCTAGCGATTATTTTAGGAAACTGTGGAAGCCACTGGTGCTTTTTGGCAAATATTTCCCCACCTCTGCCTTCTGGTCACAAGGTAGGATTATGTGTCCTGGATTCCCTGGGGCAGAATGGGGCCATGTGACTACCACGTAATGAGTTATGAATGAAGCTGAGCATATGTCACTTCGGGGCAGGAGAGTTTTGCTGCTGGTGTGTACCCTCCAGGGCTACCTTTCTATCGAGAATGGCCCCCTGTGCCACCCAAGATAAAGGCTATTTCCTCAGCCTGGGTCCCATAAGAAGCAGAGCCCACCTGCAATGGACATGCAGTGTGAACAAGAAATAAATGTGCAATGTTTAAGCCACTGAGGTTTAGAGGTTGTTACTGCAGCACAGCTTAGCTTGACCTGTGTGATTCGAGTCAAATGAGATAACGAACATCAAATGTCATTACAGTTTCTGGCACATAGTAGGTATTCCAGACATGTTAATTCTTCCTTTTCTAACATGGGGAGGAGTAACACTCTCTAGGTGACTCACAACACACATCTGAACACAGGTCACTCTATCCTGATGAGTAGCTGCACTCAGGAAAACAAATTACACATCAGAAAATACATCAGAGCACTACATGCAAAATAGAGTTCTGCTTTGGGGATTTGCTTGTTTAAGTAATTTTTTCCCTCCCTCCCTTCCTTCCTTCCTCCCTTCCTTCCTCCCTCCCTCCCTCCCTCCCTCCCTCCCTCCCTTCCTTCCTTTCTGTGCATAATAAGCTCCTAGAAAATGATGGATAAACTGAACTGAATTTCATACCTCGGACATTAGCTAATCCTGCTGTTTTTCAGAACAAAGTGAAAAGGGGGCACAGAGCAGGCACCAAAGGCTCCAAGTGGCAGAGAAGACCCTGACTCCTTCCAATGCTCCCCCCCTCCCACACGCCTCCCTCTCTTCTTTTCTTCCCTCTGAAATGGTTCTGGATTTAGCGCTTCATCCCATTTTACATAATTAGCTGCATTTTTACCTCTGACTTGGGATGACAGCCCAGCTCTTGTTTGCTTGCGCTTATAAACACAAACTGGAAACATTTCTCATTCACATGCCCTGGAAGGCTCAGAGGAAGGTGAGCCTGAGGGCGGTCAGCAGCACAGAGGGCTCATGTGTGCAAGCACTTGACCTGCATTCTTCCCCCATCAGGGAGTGAAAGCAAACCTTTGTTATCTTAGCAGAAAACACAGGCTGCTTCCACCGCAGCCAGAGTTGCCAGGCCTGCTTCCCTGCCTCCCAGCCTTCCTCTCCCTGCAGCTGGGGCCTCACAGGTCCACCTGCTGATTCCGCCCACCTGCAGCTACTCCCCTGCATCAAGGAAGGGGCCGAGGCACAGGGAGTCGGTGGGCCCTCTGGCTCCAATGTCAAGTCCTGCCCTCAAGGCCCAGGCACATGGGCTTTTGTGGAGAGTTCCAGCCTCATTTCCTGCCTTGGTTTCAGTTCTAGAAACAGAGTCTACCCCTCATGCTGCCCCCGACCTGGTGAATGTTCCAGCACCCAGTCACTATGCCCAGGCTCTGCTCTGGTCAGCTCCTCCCAGGGACCAAAACCCCACATTCAAGGTCACCACTGAGGTTGTCAATTGATGCACATTACTTCCTTCTCCCTGCAGGCTGCCCACAGAATCACCTAGTGTCAAGGCTTTATCCATCCTTCATTTTCCTTTAGTGAGGTCTGCCACCTCTTCTGTGCCTCATCTTGGATTCTGAGATGCTGAAGCATGCCGAGACTGCGGTTCAAGGCTTTTCCTGATAAACTCTACTTCCTACCTGGGTCAGCCTGACTCAAGTGGGACGGGACCTGGTCTAGTGCCCAGCACCTCCTAGGCTGCACCCCACCCCTCTGCTGTGTTTAAGCAAAGCCTGGGCAAGATGGGCAAACTGATTCAAAGATATGTAAGTGAATAATGAAAAAAATACACAGCGCGTGGAGAGGGCAGAAATCATCAAGATGATCCTCAAAGAACTAAATTTTAGAAAACAATATTTGACAGGATGATGTAATCCTAATTTCGTGTGCACTAAGGTTAAATTCTCTCTCTTCTTCTGTATCACGGGGCTATGATCACCTACCTGGGGAGGTTATTGGAAAGGTCACAGAAAGGTATGTGGAACAGTAGCCCAGTACCTGGTATACACGTTTTACCTGGCATTTGTGTGCTGCTGTCTTTGTGGTGATGGTTACATAGCCCATAATCGAGGCTGAACTTTTGCCTCTGTGTTTCCTGCACAGCCTGGAGCCTTCATGGCTACATGGCAAGGAACACAGGAAAGATGCCCTTGACTGGGGTCTCTGCTCGGGCTGTCCTTTGGTTCAGTGATCCCACAAAGGGGCAAGAGGCAGCACCTGCAGAGGTATATCCTGGGAGATTAGTATCTACTCCCAGGCCTGACCCACTACTCCACCTTTTCCGAACACTCTTGAGCGCCTGTGCACCGCAAGCGCACAGAAGGAAATCATCTCCTGTAGGATAAAGGATTCCCAGAGGAGGTAATTCTGCAGACTTTTCCTGTGAGGTCAAAGCTCCCGGCAGCCAGGTGTACCCTCTGCCTTCAAGCGTGATCATCCTCACCAGATGAGGATGCAAAGTGCAGGAACCTGTGCGGTGCTTGCATAACCCCAGCCGATCCTGCAGCAATCATTGTCTGAGTTAGCTAATGGCGGGGTATGAGGCCCTCCCACTGAGATTCCATTACCTTGTAATTTCCAGCTTGTTCACTGTTGCAATAAAGCCCCTCTGTCTTATAATTCCCCAGCATTCATGTCTCATCTTCTCAAGAACTGAAGTATGTAAGATGCTTTTGGCTGGGGATTCATTGAAATAAGTTATTGAAGTGAGGCCGAGAGGCTTCCAGCGCTAGGCTGTTGATCTCAGAATTTATGTTCATGCTTCCTTTGGAAGGTCCAATGTAATCGCAAACAACGTGCTTTCTATATGTTTAAAAAATCATAAGTACAATGGAGGTGGAGGGGCAAGGATCCCCACACTTGGGGCTCCTTAGCAAGAAGAGACTTGGAACAGCAGGCTGGCTTCTGATGTCATTTCTATGGGGCTGAGATGCTGCAGTGACTCACTCAAAGCCATTCAGTGGGGTGGAGTAAGGACGTCTACATGTCCTCATTACCCTGGTCCCGGAGTCTGGCAGAAGAATTGAGCTATCAGATGACCTCTTGCTTGAAAACTGCTGCCCCTCCCACATCTTGTTCTTTGGCCTCCGAGATGCGGTCCTTCTCTTCTCTCTGTGGACACAGGCCCCTCCCCGGTTCTGAGCCTCCACGTGGCCATCTCATCAATCTCCCTGCGCACGGCGGCCCCTCTCTCTTCCACCCAGCTAGCTGCCGCCCTTCTGATCCTCCCAGGATAGTGTCCTTCTCAAAGCTGTCACTGCAGGAGCCTCACCACCAAGGAGAGAATCAAATCGAAATGTCTCAGGGTGGGATTTGAGGACCAAACACTGTGTCTCTCCTTGAAATCCAGCAGCACAGTTTGCAAGAGCTGCCGCGGAGGGATCCCAGGAAGGTGTCAAGAAGGGAACATAAGGGTCCTAAGGGGCTGATGCGCCTCACCCCACCGCTCTCTTCCTCTGACAGCTTTCCAACCAAAGACTCGTGGAGTGGAGGTCCTAAAGCACAAGTTATTCTAACACCCAGATTATACGACACTCCTATTGAGAGGTGGGGTCCGTGTCCTCACATTTTGAATCTAGGAGGCCTTTATGACTGCTTTTACTAAGAGTGTGTGTATGGCAAAAGTGACCTTATGTGTCTTCAGATGTCCTTGACTTTCTCTTAGAGCTCCTGGCTCTGTGTAAGAAGTCTGACCACCATGAGGCCTCTGTGTCGTAAGGAAACCCAAGCCACCCAGAGAGGCCATATGTAGATGCTCTGGTTGACAGTCTCACTGAGCTCAGCCTCTAAGTCATCCTATCCAGGGCACTCAGATACAGAAGCAGCCACATAATTCCAGCCCCCAGCCCTTGGACTCACCCTCAGCCACTGGAAACTTCTCAGCTGAGGTCCTAGATGTCATGGAACAGAACAGAAACAAACCATTCTGACTGTATCTGTCCATATTTCCGCCCCACAGAACCTGTAAGCATAATAAAAGCTTGTGATTTGAGGCCACTGAATTTGGGGTAGTTAACTGCACGGCAGCAGTTAGCTAGAATGGAGGGAGATGGTGAAATTACTCCCCCATCCTCTTCCAAACATATCTTCTACCCATCTTGTGGGTGCCTGAAAACTTTGCCTGCCTCCCCCAAGGATTCAACAGGAAAAAAGCCCTGAGATCTTCTCGCTCAGCTTGTTTTCTCAGCTGGCAGGGGAGGAGAAGCCAAGGGACTCAGTGCAGATACATTTCAGTGAGGGGCTGGGTGGAGAGGAGGCTTGCAGACCCCCAAGGGTGGAGATCATGTGCAGCATCGCAGGGGAGGGACCCGGCAGCTGGTATCGCTGTGGAAGGCCTGGGCGTGAGCTGTGGGTTCAGAGGGACAAAGCTGGGCTGGTCATAGGAGGGACGTGCCATAGAGCCAAGGTCAAGATCATCACCCCGATACGTCTGGCTCCAAGCAACTCCTGGGCATAAAATATCCAAATCTAGAAATTCTGATTTCAACTCAGTTCTAGTCACCTAAGAAGCACCCAGCATCTACTAAACAGGAGGCCAGGTTTGTGAAGAAATAGATGGAGAAGATGCTGTAATTTCAAGTCAGGGGAAATCCTTCTCTGTCCTGGGTATACTGTCTCTCTGGAAAATTACTAAGCTACTTAGGATTATATATAGAAAAGCCTTTCCAGAAATTGCAGCCACAGGAAGGCCAAGGCATGTTCTGCTTTACCGTTCTGCCAGTTGCAGGGGTCTCTTTGGGGGGGAGGGTGAGGCTGTCCCCTCCCTGTGTATCATGTTCCAAGGAGAGAGGAGGGGCTCTGAGCATACATGTGGTCCTCCAAAGAGAACCTAGGCAACACCCTCGTGGCTGATCCCACCGCTTTGCCAGCTGGCTGCAGAGGAGAGCCTGCAAAAGCCTCCTAAAAGCTCCTAAAACCACACAAAGCCGGCCTAAGAAGCGACAAAGTGGGTTGCGGCTGCCTGGTGAGCGGGCTGCACCTAATTGCCTGTGATCCCCACTCAGCCCGCGGCCGGCACGCCTGCAGACACAGCCCGTTGTGTTGGAGACCTCATGACTGCAAACTCCCCTCCCACCCCACACAGTCCTCAGAAACTGCAAGCGCGTCTGTCTTTGGCCCGCCTGCCTGGAAAGGCCACTATAGCAGCAACTGATCCCCCACTGCCATTTCAGCCCCGCACACACGTACAAACCTTACACACTCAAGGTCAAGATAGTTACCTGCTGCTGCTTTATACTGGCCAGACCCAGGCTGGACCCTATGCAGAGGCAGACAAGGCTTGGTCTCCACAAAGCAGCACCTCTCAAGCATCCCCAGCCATTCTAATTTCACTGATAGGCATGAACCCCTGGAAGCTGGATTTTTAAAATCTCCCTACTTGAGATAACGTGCAGCCAGGTTGAGCGCTCCTGCCGTGAGTAGCGCGGCTATAGTTATTGAGCTCTATTACATGCCAGGCCCTGTGTACTACAAACTTTCTCTTTTCATCTGTAAAACAGCTATTAGTGAGGTCTTCCCTTTTGGAAGAGTGAAAAAATTAAAGTTTAGGGAAGTTAAAAGTAATTTGCCCATACGACTCTGCACCCACTAGAATGGCTAAAAAGGAAAAACAGTGACAATACCAAGTATTGGTGAGAAGGCAAAGCAAATGGAACTTTCATTCACTGCTATGGGGAATGCAAAATGGTCTGGCCGCTCCAGAGCACATTTTGGTTGTTTCTCATAGAGTGAAACACATACTTATCATAGGACCCAGAATTCCACTCCTGGATATTTGCCCAAAAGAAGTAAAAAACATGTGTCTGCCCAAAGATTTCTACTCAAATGTTCATAGCCGCTTAATAGCCATAAGTCAATCTAAATATTCATTGACACGTGAATAAATAAACCAATTGTGCTGTATCCGTCCAATAGAATGCTATGCAGTAATAATAAAGAACAGAGTACTGATGCGTGTAAAACGTGGATGAATTTTAAAAAACATGTATTAGGAGGAAAAGGAAAAAAAAAAGCCAGAAACAAAATAATATATACTGAGTGATCCCATTTATATCAAGTTCTAGAATAGCAAACTCATCTATGATGACAGAAGGCAGATCCGCATTGGCCTGGGGTCTGGTGATGAAGAGTAGGGGTCGCTGCAAAGGTCATGAGGGTACTTTGGGGTGATGTGGAAATGTTCTCCATGATTGTGATGATGGTGGTGACACGCTATAAATTTTCTCAAAACTCATGAAATTATCCTTAATATGGCTGCATGTTATTGTTTATAAATTGCACCTCAATAAAGTTGATTAAAAAAATAATTTGGGAGGATGAAGCCAGCATGGAATTTCAGCACAAGTCGGTCTGATTCTGAACCTTCTACTATCGCCCCCCAAAGGCCTGCATGGGGATAGCATCTCCCTGAGGGGCGGCCTGTTATCTACTTACTCAGGATGGAATTAGAAGCAAACGGGAGTTTGGGGGTGCTGGGCTCTGGGGAGAAGGGAGAAGGGCCTTCAGACAACTGAGAGAGTACTCAGGAAAAGTGTTCCCGACTTCTCAACTGTGACGAGCACTCTGAATGTGTCCACTTATCCTTATGTCTCCGAGCATCCCTTTCCTCTTACAGGGATGAATAAAACAGTTTGAATCTCAGAAGCTGAAATCGTTATCAGATTGAATCCCCTGGGGGAGCTTGTTAAAAATATCGATTCCCTGACCTCACTCCCAATCCACCAAGACAGATCCACAGAAATGAGGCTTAGGCATCTGCATTCTTAAAAAGCTTCCAGGAGATTCTGATAGTTTGGGGACCACTCTGATGCCACATTTCCTCCCAGCTCAGCTACATTTCCTGCAGAGATGCATTGCCTTAAAGATAGTCTCAATTTTCCAACTAATTGCAGTAACATTTGAGCCTGGGGAGTTTTCTGTGACCAACTTCTAAACAAGGCCTGGAATTGAGCCAGCCCTCCAGTCTTGCTTTGAGCCATCATCTCACTCCCCATCATATGAAAAGTGGCCTCTGTAGTCAAAGGCTGGTGATGAAGACTCATGGCACAGCCTGTTCCCAGAACGAAGGAGTATTTCCCCCAGGGAGACTGCCAGGATACAATCTTAGGCTATCTCCCTCTTTCCTTTTAAGAAATAAAATAAAAATTACAAGTAGATTATGTCAAGCAAAGTATTTGAAATATGAGTCGTAGATTGTAATACACAAAAGGAAGAAATTGTGTATTCTTTGAGCCTTTATCGATTTCTGGGAGAATCAGCTTAGCATACGTGAAATTACAGACCTGGAGGATTGTTGTTGAAGCTCTAAGTTCAGGTTCATGAAATCATTTTATGACGAGTGCACCATGATAATTCTTTGACTGTGCAGAGCTGTGTCTCCCCAAGTTTTCCTGCACGCGAAGCAGTAGAAGGAATGTGGCAACAGCGAGGGAAGGAGCATGAACCTCTCAGCCCTAGGGTCTGCCATCATCACCCACCTGTGACCTGGTACTAACCAATACACTTACAAACTGTCTTTAGAACCTACATCCCTTAGAGAGTGTTGCAAACCCTGAAGACCTGGGAAAAGGAAGAGAGACACCAAGACTAAAGGGATCTGGCCTCCATCTATCTAACAAGAGCACTTTCAAAGGAAATATGATTAAAACACATGATGATGCATATCATTATTGCTCTTATGGTGAAGAAGGCTTCTTTCCATGACCTGTCTGAACAGGCCCCAACTACCGCTCCAGCCTCATCTCATATTCTCATTCTCTCCCTCTCTCCTCCTCATGCAGATGGGCCTTTTAGCCTGTCCTGCCACAGGGCCTTTGCCCAAGCTCTTCCCGACTCCTGGGATTCTTCTCTTTTCCTTCTTCACCTAGTTAATTTCTATTCCTCCTTGAGATACCAATTTAAGCATCCCTTCTTCCAGAGCAGCTTCCCGTGATCTCTCTGTGTCCAAACCTCCATTATAATGGTTCACACACTATGTATCCCCTTTGTAATCATCATAATTGTGACCTTATAATGGTCTGTGTGGTTATCTGATGAGCTCCATAAAGGCAGAAACTTCAATCGTATCTTATTTACCTCGAGAACCTCAGTATCTAGCATAATCCTGGCACATATATACACAAAAATATTTGTTTAAGGAAAAAAAGAGGAGTGAATGAATGATCATCTAGTGCAAATTCCCCATCTTGAAGACGAGGAAACCCAAGCCCAGTGATGTAAGTGGCTTGCCTTAGAGAACCTACTGCAAGTTAGTTACAGGGTTGAGACCAGGACTAAGGGTCTTGCAACCCTAAGCCCGGAACCCCTTCTCTGATGCTGCCATTCCTTCCAAATAAAATGATGACTCAGTTGGAAAAAAGAAAAAGAAAAAAGAAAACAAGCCAAAAGAAAATCAGAGAAAGAGCTTTCCACTGAATGGACCATTTTGGGGGCTCAAAAGAGAAAGGACAGAACACAAAAGAAATCATGAAAAGAGGCAGGGGATATCATAAGCAAAGTACTTGATATGAATAATAATGAACTAAAACATTCCTGCTTATTGTTTATCTAATTTTGAATTTTAATTAATAGCAGGGGTGGTAATTACACAATTCCTATGTTTATAGAAAACCAACACATGAAACCTCAGAGTTCGATATTTATGAAGTGTCAGGTTCCCTTGAATACTCAGCTTGGCAATTAGAAGGGGAGCTATTCATTAACATTTTAAACTAGATAAATAAAGAATAGAGTTGTTATTTATTCATTAAAATTTTTAAAACTGGAAATTATACACTAATATTTTGGGTGTATCCATATCATTTAATTAATCATGAGTCAAAATGTTACTAAGAAGTATGTGTCTACACACCTAGAAATAGATGTAACAACTATTAGCAAATGGAATGATTTAATCAGAGTAACAATTCAGATTCATCTTCCATTTGTATTGAGAAGCTGACTCCAGATGCCTGATAACTTAGAAAGAGCACCGGCCTTAGGGTCAGATGGAGCTGGGTTTTGATTACTTTTCTTCTGAGTGACCTTTGGCCACTTGCTCACCTATTCTGGAATCAATCCTTTATCCATAAAACGGGATTATAATCTTATTTCACAGGGTTGTTGGGAGGCACTAAAGGGCATGAAGTATGGTGACTGGTTTAGGGTAGGTATCTTATGAGTCATGAAGAACATTGCTCTGGCCCCAGCTCTGGCCCAGCTACAAGGAATAAGCATCTGGTTTTCTATAGGTGATGGTCCTAGGATACCACAAGTGGTCACTCGCAAGCTGGTGGTATTTGAGGATGCTAGGAGGCTCTGTCTGAGGGTTATGGACCAGGGCTCTGCAGTGAAAGCCTTCTAAGCACCAGATGGGGACCATGTGTGTTTGCCTTATCATTATATTCCCAGTGCCTGGTACCCAGAATATAGTAAGTGTTCATGGATATTTACGAATGAACAACGAACAACTGTATGACCACCATTTGGCATCAGCACCTCTGGAAAGTTCCTGTGATGCTCAGGTTTCCTCTCTTTTGCACAGGTCACTTGTGTTCCTGGGCTTTCTCCATCCTCCCAGATTATTGGTATCCAGAGGAATCCTGCCTCAGGACCTTATCAGCTAGGGCCTTTTCCTGACAGCCCCATGCCCCAGGGTTCCAGGATTCCACCTCACTCCACACTTCCTTTGTCTAATTTTCACATGACTTAGGGAGTTGACAGTATCAAACAGTTCATGCACTGCTGCTGCTTTGCTCTTATCAGGAAGTGCAGACCTCTGAAATCTCAGCACAGTGTCTGGGTCCTGGAAGTTCAATATTTGCCGTGCCCATGCCAAGGTTTGAGATGGGGTTGCTCCAACTCCCTGCCTTGCTTGCTGTCTGCCCATTTCCTTGTGCCTGGTCCGGCTTTAACTATGATTTCATTGTTCCACGTCTCTGCCAGTTTCAGAGCTCCTTACTACCATGTGGCAGTGTCCACAAACCAAATGCAGGGCTCCCCAGAAATGGGTACTGAGCAAGGGCAGACAGTCCTCTTTCTGAAGAGTGACCTGGCATCCCCCAAGACTTTTGACAGTATCTACAACTTCCTACTTGGTGAACTAAGTAAGACAGATCGATCACAGGCTAACTGCCTGTCTCCCCTGTCCTCTGGACATAGTATCTCAGTGCATTGGGGAGAGAGGGGCTATAGGTATCTCAGTCCAGTCCAGGACACCAGCCAATGGTACTCAGAATGGGACAGCTGTGGGTGCTACTGTATTACGCATGCCTTTTTATTCTGATGTTTAGCCTCTGGGGCCTTACCAACCTTGGGAAGACTGCCCCTCCTAGGACTAGCCAATTCTTACAGTAAATGACTGTCCTACAAGTGCATCTTTTACATGCAACACAACCAGTCCAAAGCCCACACCCAACCTTCTCCTCTACTGAGATCTTAAATTCCAGGCCAATATTCCCCTCTCCTGATCACCCAGGGCCAGGTACCAGACAATTTAGGACAGTCCCTGCACTCCAGAGCCGGCTGAAACGATGAAAACCAGCCAAACGTAAGCCTCCTCACCCTGACTCACCTGTTTCTACTCACAGAAAACACAATAAAGGCTCTTGCCCACATTTCCCCCCTTGTTCCCTCTGCCCCCAGACTGACTCTGGTGCTTCCCCATTTGGCCCTGCATGGTGTGGCATGCCCCCTCCTCTTGAAAACTGTGAGTAACAAACTACCTTTTCACTGGAAAGCGTCTCCTGATTTGTTGGGCTCACCACACCTGAATAATAATGAAACAGGCACTCGTATTGTCCTCTGATCCAAGCCCCAGAAAATCTGTTCTGCCCTTCTTGAAAAAAAGTGAACTCTCAGAAACTGACAGCATGAGTTGAATAATGAGCTGGAGCATTCTATGCATTACAAGGAAACAGAGTGAGAAAATATTTCCTGGGCGCAGACGTGCGGCTTATGTGGTTGGGGGACAGTAATTTCCCTCCACAGCAGTATGATAGAGCACAGGAGTGAAAAGAGAGGAATGTTACGGACTGTCCAATGGCAGCAAGGTCACCCCATATGGGCACCTTTATGGTGAAGCCTGGGTCTGGCTGTAGATTCTTTGTACAGAATCCCTGCGCCCCCAACCCCCAAGGTGTTATGAAGAGCTAAAGCAAAGCTGAAGAATGCTAATGGCCACCATGAAGTATATGGAGCCTTGTTGAATGTACTTGACTGATTGCATTCTGGTTTGTAACAAAGCTGCTGGCATGGGCTGAATGGTGTCCTCCTAAAATTCATACATTGAAGTCCTAACCCCCAGTACCTCAGATTGTGACTGCACTTGAGATTGTCTTTAAAGAATTAATTAAGTTAAAATGAAGTCATCAGGGTGCATTTTAATCCAATATGACTGGCGTCCTTATAAGAAGAGAAAATTTGGGCATAGACAAAAACAGAGGGAAGGTGATGTGAATACACAGGGGAAGACAGCTATCTACAAGTCAAGGAGAGAAGCCTCAGAAGAAACAAGAAACCAACCCTACCAACACCCTGATTTTGAACTTCTAGCCTCCAGAGCTGTAAGAAAACAAATACCCGGTCCATGGTACTTTGTTATGGCAGCCCTAGCAGACTAATTCAGGCTCTGGTCTCCTCCATCACTCAGGTATGTCTGAGAAAGGGAAGAAAGGTCTGTTTAGCACCATAGAATGTACTTTCTTTTCACTTATTTTGTTCACCCAGGCTGCCAATAGGCTCCTACAGCCCCAATTTAGATGTAGATGGTAGCAGCAAGTGCAGTTACCACATCAAAACATGGGCATGGATATAACTGTTTGAGCTTCAGCCAACAGAAACTCTTATCTCTCCCAGTGCCCACATCCCTTGCCCACAATACTGCCATCATCAAAGGCGCTTTTGAAACTTGGAAACCCTGAACCATCCATAAATTCAAAACTTGAATCAATCCTGTTATGCTGTGGCTATGCTGGATGATCAGGCGGAGTTAAAAGGGTGAGCCACAGCGGTTTAGGTACATGCAGATCAGGCTGTCAGATTTGCAAGAACTTTGCAAGTTCTTTAAAATGTGGTATCAGAATAAGAAAAGGCTTATACCTGCACCCTTTGTGAAGACTGAAAAGTTATTAGGGAAAGAAACTCTGCAGGTGAGTCTGGTTGGAATTGCGGCATATCTAACCAAGGTTAAAGCCAGATGCTTTGGTATCTATTTAGAGAATAAAGAGTAATAGGCAGATTTCAAATCCAAGGTGGTAATTTCTTAATGGCTACAAAGCACAGACGAAGAGGAATACTGGCAGGCTGCCTGGAAGAGGAAGAGTGCTGGTCTTAAAATCAGAGAACCTTGTTATTAATCCAAGTGATTTACTTTCCACAAACATATGTTTCTTGATCTAAAAAAGTCAGTATCACTCTATATCTATGGCTCACAAAATTAATGGGAAAATCATCGTGAAAACACGTGGAAAACTAAGTGCCAAGCGCAGGTAGGGACTTCTTACTCTTTAAAAGGAGATCATGCCTTCATCCTCAGGACAAGAGCAACTTAAGTATTTAGAATCGTGGAGAAAAATTGTCAGCACAACCTTCCTGCCATAACTTAGCTTTGACTTTTTATCATAGGATAATTTTAAACCTAGGGAACTGTTCCGGGATAGCCTTCCTGCACTGACACCCCAAGGTAAACATATGGCATAACCATAGTAAAATTACCAAAACTAAGAATTAACATTAAGACAATATACCAACTAAACTACAGATTTTATTCAGTTTCCCAGTTCTTGCACTAATGTCCTTTTTCTGGTCCAGGATCCCACGTGGCATTTTGTTGACATGTGACCAAATTCTTCTGCATTGAAGAATTCTCTCTCCTTCCTTCCTTCCTTCCTTCCTTCCTTCTTTCCTTCCTCCCTCCCTCCCTCCCTCCCTCCCTTCCTTTCTTTCTTCCACTATGTATTTATTTATTTACTTATTTTGTGTGTGTGTTTTAGAGTACGAAGTCTTCTGGGGTTTTTTGATACATCTTTATTGGAGTATAATTGTTTCACGAAGCTGTGTTAGTTTCTGTTGCACAACAAAGGGAATCAGCCATATGCAGACATATTTCCCCATATCCCCTCCCTCTTGAGCCTCCCTCCCACCCTCCCTATCCCACCAATCTAGGTCATTGCAAATATCAGCATGAAATCTTGGATATTTATTTTATACTTTGGGTTTTAATTCAACACTAGCTTTGGCCGCTAGGAGCTCCTTCAGCACTGGTTGCTGTGTGTTTTCAACATGCTCCATCTTTGTTTCTTTCTGTTTGTTGGTTAGTTTGGCTGGTTGATTGGTTGTCTGGTTGACTGATTGGTTGGGGCCATCTTGCATTTTGCCTGCCCTAGCCCTGTAAGCAACCACTTCCCCACATGCACTACATTTCATCAAGGAACACTAAAACATTGAAAGCACATATCAAAAAAATAAATAAGTAAAAAGTAAATCATGTTGTGAAAGATAAAATGTGAGTTTAATTTATTTTCTAGATTTCTACCAGGTTCCCTCACCATCGCCACTTCCTCGCATATAGAAAGGACCCTATAGTCTTAAGAAGTAGTTACTGGACACCCAGTATGTGGTAGGCGCTTGGTCTACCAAGATGAGTGTCATCTGATGCCATTCCCTGCACTCAAGGACTTTTCAGTCTAGAAAAGGCGATGATTTTAGCAGCTATGCTGCAAATAAGTGGTTTATAATACCCAGTAATAAAGAGTACACCAGACATTTATACTTAACCCTCTTTGGACCACGGAGAAGATCAGCTTGATTTTAGAGTCTGTGCTCTGAGACAATGACTTGGCATATGTTCTAAGCTGAATAATGGTCCCCAAAGATGCCCACGGCCATTGAGTACGGCCATTGTAGTTTGTGTGTGTGTTGGGGAGGGTATGTATCTATACCCACACGTACCATGATGTTAACTGCCAGGCCCCTGCAGGTGTTCCATAAGTGGTAATCCATGGATCCTGTAAAAGGGATGTTGCAGATGTGATTAAGTTAAGGATCTTGGGATGGGGAGATTATCTTGGATTATCTCAGTGGGTCCAATATAATCGCAAGGATCCTTGTAAGAGGGAGGCAGGAGGGCTCAGAGAATGTGAGATGTGGTGATGGAGACAGTCATGCTAGGCCACCAGCCGAGGAACGTGGGCAGCTTCTAGAAGCTGAGAAAGGCAAGGACACATATTCTCCCCCAGAGCCCTGCTGACCCATTTTAGCTTTCTGACCTCCAGAACTCTAAGAGAATAAATGTGTGTGGCTTTAACCCACCAAGTTTGTGATAATTTGTTTACAGCAGCAGCAGAAAATGAATACAGCTGATAAGCCCCATGGCCGCTGAGGGCCACAGTATTTGGTCACCTGTTAACATCTGTGAGTCATCAGGCAGATTGAGAACTGTGATTTTGTGTGACTGAGAGACAGCTGCTGTGACATCAGCATTCACAACGTTGTCCAGTGGAAAGGGGTTAGGAAATCTCAAAGTTGGGTGGAGGGTGGGGGCCAGGGCGGGGCCACATCCAGGAGAGTAAGTGTTTGAAAACAGGATGCTTTCTGCCGCTCAGGGCACGTCATTCCCAATAACTTGCCCTCTTGGAACACATCCCAGGGCCCACAGGCAGCATCCAAAGAGGGACTTTGAATTGAACCCCAGCCAAGTATGGAAGGTGAAATATCTATTCTATTTCTCCCCTGTCACCGTGGCTGCCTCTTTAACCGTTTGCAGGTGTGGCTAAGCTAACAGAGGGAATGTTTAGAGGGTCTCAAACCTTTCACTTATTCTCCCAACAGTCACTCAACACTTTGGCAGGAAGGGAAAAGGAAGAAGGCCTTTCAACACCCTTCTGATGTCCAGACTTTTATGAAATGCCCACTTGCCTCATTGGATGCCTGCTGCCTCTTGAGCTCTATGTTTTCTTTCGGTTAAAGATTTGTTTTTCTATGTTGGCATATATAAATGCCCAAAGTTTCAAGTCTACCTCATCACAAAACATATAAGTAAATAAAAGTAGACAGATCCTTGAGAATCCCTTGGCTAAATCTACAGGCAAGACATTCTTCAAAGGATGGAACTGGCTGGGCTTCATTTTTGTCTTCCTGTTATAGAATTTCTTCTGCCTTTAAAAAGATTGGGGGCTGTTCACTGGTAAAGATGAGATTATCGGTTTGATGTGGTTCAACAGCGTGCATGTCATCCCGGCTGATACCCTCTGCCTGTTTCAAAGACAGACTGTGAGTAACTCTAATTCCCATGTGTACACCAAGAGATCAAATATGAACACTTCCTGAGGAAATGAGAATAAAATAGGCAGCCCAGAGATGCTCCTGTGCCCCAATTATATTCCATTTTCAGGTTGTGTTCTACTTCTTAAAATGAAAGAAAATTGTGGAGTGTTTCTAATCTTTGCAGTTCGGATTGAATCCATCTTCCCTGAATTGTTTCCAAGTGGGTTTACGTTAAGAAGGGCTTTCAAAATAGCCAAGTAGCTGGTCTGGATGATTTGAGACTTGGGCAGTTGGAAAATGCTTTGTTTCACCAAAAATGTCACCAAACAAGTTAAAAGCCAAATGTATCCATTTTGACTTCTACAGATTTATTTTTATTTCTTTCCTTTCAAATGAGACAGGGGAACAGCATCTATTATATATCTAAAGCATTCCAAGCACTGTGTTGGTATTTTATGTATTTTATTTCACAAGTACAAGCCAGAACTGCTCTTCCTCCTTTGAAGTGTAAGAAAACGGAGATGCACTTTTTTTTTTTTAAGAAACTATTCCTGTTCCCCAGGGTAACCAGGATGTAAGTTCAGGTGTGACTCAGAGGCAATGTGCGGTGATGAAAACAACAGGTGTTTTGGAACTGTATTAGAATGTTTACACAACAGTGTATTAGCTCTACGGCTTGGGCAAGTTACATAACCTTTCTGAACTGTTTACTTATAAAATGAGGATAACAATATATAACTTGTTGAGCCATCATATTGTGTGCGTGTGTGTGTGTGTGTGTGTGCACCCATACACACATGTATATTAACTCAGGCCCCTAGAGTTGTTTCATAAATGATAACTGATATTAATCAATCAATAGGTAATGACTGGCTGCCTCTTAATTGGCAGGAACTCTGTCAGGCACTGACTCCATGGTACAGGATTGCTGCCATTTGTAATTGTGTTTTCTCACCTAAAGCAATACAGTGGATTCTTCCACTACAACCAATATTTGCAGAGAAATTCCTATGTGCAAAGTCACTGTTTCGGGCACCGTAGGAAACTTAAAGGTAACATCGCTAAACCATAAGCAAAACAACCATGATGCATAATGAGCCTATTATACTGATGCACCAGCTACTCCCAGGAAAACAATCTGCAGGTTGCTTGGTGAGTCTTCAAAGTGCAGGGAATTCTGAGGATACCCGAGATGTTCAGCTTCAGAAAACCAGTTTCCAGGTTCTCACTGTGCATTTATATTCTTTGCTAAAACTATTTTAACTGAGAAGTCACCTCCAGTTGAAGCGACTTGGATTCTCGGTCCCTACTTTCCTTTAAACAATCACATTTCTCACATTTTACAAAAGACAGACAAACTTCTCATCCACCCTCATTCATACTATTATAAAAACAAAACAAAACAACTTCTGAGGTGTCGAACAAAAGAGAATTTAAAATGTTGCTCTTGGGGTTGGGGAAATATGATCTCTAATAACTGCAAAACAAGTCCTCTTGCAAGTCAGGTAGTTTCTGATTCTCTACTTTCAGTTTGAGGAACTCAGCTGCATTGCAAACAGGCAGATCATTAAAACTAGTTTTTAGTGGTAAATCAAAAGGAGTCTTTTGCAGATAACCAAAAAAATTAATGTCATTTTTTGTTTTGTTTTTAAATTCTGTTCCCATCTACTCATTTAAGGACATGAGTTGTCTCAGCACTTAAATAAATAAAAATTCAAAATGGGAATAAAATTTAGACCAACTATTTTCATTTAAGTAATAAGTAATATTTAATCATAGATCAATGACCTACATAAAAATTATCCTCTTACCTTATCAAAAGATGTGATTTCTAATAAAATTATTATGTTTAGTAATGATCACCCTACGTAATATATTTCTCTTGTTTTGGTAAATTAGATATAATAGTTATACTGTTTGTAGTTCATTCCACATTTTTAAAAGATAAATCTCAGACCGTAGAAGATTAAAATCCATTTCAACGTATAGACCAAGAAAGAGAAGAGCAGCTTCTGACATCCAGGAGCTGGCCTGGTGTTCAGAGCCAGGCCATGCTGCTCTCCTGTTGGTTAGCAACAATCTCACCAACACCAACATCAGACCAGGGGGCTGATGCTCTGCGCTCTGTGACTACAATACACACAGTCTGTTACTATGACATGTTGTGAGACAAAACAAAAACAAGGAAACAAAACCATTTCAGGATCTTTTATAAGCACAGACAAAACCAAAAATGTCTTAGCTCCAGCTGCTATAACAAAACTATCCAGGTGATTTAAACAGCAAAATTTAATTCTCACAGTTCTGGAGTCTGGGAAGTCCAAGATCAAGGTACGAGCAGATTCGGTGTCTGGTGAGGGAGGACCCACTTCCTGGTTCCTAGATGGCATTTTCTTGTTGCAGCCTCATATGGCAGAGAGGTAAGGGAGCCCTCTGGGGTCTCTTTCGTAAGGGCACAAATCTCATTCATGAGGGCTCCACCTTCATGACCTAATCACCTCCCAAAGGCCCCACCTCCTAATACCATCACACTGGGGATTCAAGATTTTGAGGGGGGGGGCAAACTTTGTCTATAGCACAAAGTTATTGTGGAAGCCACATAAGTACCAAATATCACCTTCTCCCAGTTAATATGCGTGACTGTTGATTCTTTACCAATTACACCTTTAACCATGCTCTCCTCTCCTTCTAGATAAGATTTATTAAGACAACCAATCATAGGCTTGTCTCCACTCCCTGACAGCATTCAATCCACAGTAAATTCCACTTGGAGTAGCCTTCCCCAATTACCTAGCCAAAGTCTAAAACCTATGACAAATCCTTTTTAACATCCTTTTACTGAGATGCCCAACACTTCCCCACGGTGTACATCCTCCTGGGCTGCAGTGAGGGATAAGCCCAACTTACTCCGTTACAGCTGTGCTTCTGTGGTGTTTGGCTGGAAAACATTGGCTAAAGGGATGTGCCACCAAGATTCAGCTGAAAACCTCACTGCCCTGGACAGAAACCCAGGACCCAGTGCTGGTGTTTACCCCCGAGATCCTCTGTGCCTCTACCTGTTTGAGATACCCTCTGCCCATGGCTGAAAGATAAGTCCATGCTAAACTGAGCTCCAATATTTTGTTAAATACTTCAGCATTAGGTTTACCTTGTTTTCCTGGGAATGTGTTCCCTTCCAACATTTTTGTTTATCTCATCTGATCTGTATTGTTCTTTGGTGAAATTGCTTTCTAATCTTCTAACACCTGCTCCTGCAGTCTGTCTGCTTGTCTAGGGTCTTGAGTGTGCTTTGTCTATGACAGGAAACGTCTGTAGTGAGATGTATCCGTGAGGGTTCAACCAGAGAAACAGAACAAGTAGGAGCTATCTATATTAAGAGGTTTCTGGCAATGACCTGCAATTGGAGGTTTCTGGCAATTATGCAATTGTGGGGCTGGCCAGGCAAGACCAAAATCCAGAGTGCAGGCCATCACAATGGCTGAAACACTGGGGGATGTGCTGAAGCTTCTATCCACAAGCAGAATTTCTTCCTCAGGGAAGCCTTGGCTCTGCTTTTGAGACCTTTCAACTGCTCAGATCAGCCCCACCCAGATTATCTAGGATAACCTCTTTTACTGAAAACAACAAATTATAGACTTTAATCATGTCTACCAGACATCTTCACAGCAATATCTAGTTTAGCCTTAGACTGAATAGCAGAGGGACTGAATTATAGCCTAGCCAAGTTGACATATAACATGGACCATCGCAGACAGAATACGGAACTAGGTCTGATAAATTTGTCCTCAAGCCAGGCCCAAGGGCTGCGGAATTCATTGTGTCTCCTGAAACTGGTCTCTTTTTTGGGGGACCAACTTTGACTTGGGTCATCATTTTTAAACCTTAGAAGGATGTTTCCTGAGAACGTTTTACCTTTGTCTGCCTGAAATCAGGAGGTTTTGTCTGCTCCCTGATGATGTCTGGGTGATGAGTGGCCTTAAGCTGGGACCCAGAGCCATGAAGTGACACAAGTAGCCCCTAAAGTACACCAGCAGCTCTCCCAGGCTCTCCGTCTACACTGGGCCTCTCCCAGGCCAAACTCTGCCATCCTCCTGTTTTCTCACTATCATGCTAACTTCTGTACTTATCTCATTAACTGGCACTATTTCACCAGGAATAATTCAGAAACGCAGTGGCCACTTTGGGGAGCTTTTGACAGGACTGAGAGTATTCATTTGAAAGGTACCTTTGAATAAAAAAGTGAAGAAATCCTCAAGAGGAGATTCCCTGCCTTGTCTGTCTATCAGAGGGAGCACTTTGTTTAACCCAGGAGCTGTCCCCTCCTTCGTTTTAGTATTTGGGAATTAAAGAATTGCTGACTTTTTAATTGTTTGGGCTGATGAAACTGTCAAGTGTGTACAAGTTGGATCAAAACCAGCTGCATGCCTCTCTCTTTTGTGAGCCGATATGTCAAAATCTGTTTTCCCACATCTAAACCTTCTGTCCTCTCTTTGTAGAGAAAACATAATCAGCCTTTTAGAGTGATGATTTCAGATTTGCCTAAAGCCGGCTGCCTCTCAAAGCTCTCTGTCCCTCTCTTGGGGAAAGAAAGGTTAAAGAGTTAAAGATTTAAAAAAAAAATCATTCAGTTGTTACGTCACAACTCTATGAATGAATATCTAACCCAAAAAAGCACTCAATAATATCTGAAAAGGGACTTCCCTGGTGGCACAGTGGTTGAGAATCGCCTGCCAATGCAGGCGGCACAGGTTCGAGCCCTGGTCTGGGAAGATCCCACATGCCGCGGAGCAACTAAGCCCGTGCACCACAACTACTGAGCCTGCGCTCTAGAGCCCACGTGCCACAACTACCGAAGCCCACGCACCTAGAGCCTGTGCTCTGCAACAAGAGAAGCCACCGCAATGAGAAGCCCGCACACCACAACGAAGAGTAGCCCCCGCTCGCCGCAACTAGAGAAAGCCGACGCAGCCAAGAATAAATAAATAAATTTATTTTTTAAAAAGTCTGGATAAAAGAGAAGAAATTTAAAACAGTGTTTTTGTGGGCCTCAAAAAGTATATCTAGGGCTTCCCTGGTGGTGCAGTGGTTGGGAGTCCGCCTGCCGATGCAGGGGACACGGGTTCGTGCCCCGGTCTGGGAAGATCCCACATGCTGCGGAGCGGCTGGGCCCGTGAGCCATGGCTGCTGAGCCTGTGCGTCCGGAGCCTGTACTCCACAACGGGAGAGGCCACAACAGTGAGAGGCCTGTGTACAGCAAAAAAAAAAAAAAAAAAAAAAAAGAACAAATATGTATACTATAAGAGGTAAATGGTTGGAGGTTAATCCATGATGTTTGAATGATTTAAAAACAAAGAAGATTTCCTGACCACTACAGGGACCCCTATAAAAAGGACAGAAAATTGGGCTCACTCCTGTCATGGCAAAAATCCTTATATTCCCCATAGAGCCCATGCCCCACCAAGATTCTACTTCTTCTGTGAGGATCTGCCTGCTTGTACCTGTCCACTTCACACTAACTTATCCTGTGTGTTTGGGGGGTAATTATTAGAGATTTCTAGATATTTAAAACTACCACACCTCCCAGGAAGCTCTGGAATGAAGCAGGCATGGGAGACTGCAGGTGAGAGAACAGATGCCCTGTTCATTCAGACTTCCGTAGTTGCAATCTCCACAGTGATCCGAACCCTGTTGTGGACCCTCGCAGATGTCACGTTTCAAACAATATCTGCTGTGGACGCCCAATCAGTGACTCTAAATTCATTAGCCAGAGTTGCCACGGGCAATCACACAGTGCTCGATTCCCTCCAAGATTGTGGCCCCTGTGTAAATACTACAGGGCAAGTAAAAAGTTCCGAGACTCCTGGGTCTCTGAAACAGGTCCTGCTGGACTCTGGGGAATGTTTTCATTGCCTAGGTTTTACAGTCTAGGTCTCTTGTTTGAGACCTGTTACAGGGACTAATAATCATGTGGTTTCTGGTAACTGCCTGAGCTACAGTTGCCAATGTAGCGGGTCCAGAGAATTAAATGCTCCTGTGCAGCCCATTGTCACGTCAGACGAACCAACACCTTGTTCTATACCAGAAGGAGAAGGAGAGATTGACCCTAACCTGACTACAGACTAGGTTCAGGGGACCTCCTCCTGATCTTAATCAGCCAAATCTCAGCCATCTAGACATGACGGATGAATATCCTGTGGTCTGACTTCATATTGCCTAAAAGGGGGAACCGAGAAAGAGAAAAGCATCCCCTGATATGTACACCTAAACCTTGGAGCCGTTAGGTACTGACTCACGCTCGCAGCTAGACCATGGTGTTCCCCTATGGCTATCAACAATCTCAAAACACATGAATATCAGACTGTGTTATCTGTGATCATGAGGAAGTAAAATAATGACCAAGATCACATCATAAGTTTGTCCAAGCATAGGAAAAACATCACTGTGCAAACCACAAAAATACAATGCCCAGCTCCCCCCCGCCCCAACCCCAGCTACTATGAGTGACTGCTGGTTCTCCACCAAGACAGCTTTCACTCTGCTCTTGTCTTTACTCCTTCCACTTAAGACTGATTAAGTGGAAATCAGTCACTGATATGTCCCCATATCAGTGGGGACAATCATAAAATTGTCCCCACTTTCCCAACAGCACCCAAGCCAGAGTAAAGCCGAGCTTCCACCAACTCTCTCCAAAATTACTTAATCTAAACCTAAATCATATAATAAATCCTTTCTAACACCCTCTTACTCAGACGCCCAGGGGTTCTGCATGGTGTGTTTTCGCCCTTGTTTCAAAGAGCAATCCACCCAACTTGTTCCACTACAGGTCTGTTCTGTTGGGCCTTTGGCTGGAGGGTGGTTACAATACCATTTTTTTGCATAGAAAAAATAATAAGAGAATGAATAAAAGTCTTCCTGTGTCTATGTGGGTTATTCTTCCCCTTAGAGGAAAACCTACCTGAAATTGGATCAAAATATAAGAAAGTCCAGCTGAAATCTGCAGTGTGGCAAGTAACTCTGAGCACCTGATTCCAGCAAGTCTCAAGCCAAATCTACCCCTAGACTTATCCACTCTGGGAGCCATAGATGCCTTTTTACTCAAATCACTTTGAGTTGGTTTTTGTCCCTTTCAGCAGAAAGAAATCCTGCCCATTAGGGATGATGTGGAATGACATGATGGAAGGCCTATGAAGCAGGCCACGTAGGCTAGCTACAGTGATAGCGTTCCTTTTACATCAGCACAAATATGTGGAAATTAAGTGAAAACTATTCTCACTGGATACAATCAGGGGGAAGTGAGGACAGAACTTTCCTTGAATTTTAAGTAAAGACCTCCACATACTGCCAGCCCCGCTGTTTTGCAGAGTGACAAAAGAGACCTTAATTACCTCCCACACAGAATAAAGAATTTGTGGTATAAATACCACAAAATAGAGACAGCTTCTTTTATTGTAGTAAGATGCCTAGGAGATACTATGGCAGAGCAACACCTAAGTGGGTCCGAGTTTAAGAAAGACTAAAACATACCTGTGAAAGTGAGTAAAAGGCTTTAAAATACTTGCCACGGATATTAATTTATATCTTGAAGGGAATCGTTTACTCACCGGACCTAGCAAATGGGAAGACCTTAACCACTGCATCCACACATTCAATTATTTATCAACCCACCTTTTCGAAATTTAGAACATCTTAGTAGACAGCAGCTAAGGCAGGAAAGTCATGCAGGATACACAGGAACTGCAGTTATTCTCGGAATGCTCTTGCTAAAGTTATTTGTTAAAATGGTCCTTAAATCTTAACAAAAGTACTTAGTTAATTAAAATATGTCCAGCGATCACAAGAGTTGGTATTATTTCTCAGCATCGCTCTCAGCAAATAGATGTCCGTGTTCCAACCATTCTCATCAAGAAAGTTGCATTTAAGTAGCCCGGTATCAAAAGACCACGAGGAAACACAACTTACATTAACCTAGTTCTTTTCTAATTCTTTATATAGAACCACACCATCAGGTTCACCATAGGCAAAATGGATGTCAGTTATCTCTATTCCTCTCGACCAGACCAAATTCAGCTGTATTTACCCCAAGCCATGCAGTTATCATGATGCAAACACACAGACTGGGTAATCAACAATTATGGGTCATACATAGAATCATTAATAGAGGGGACATGCAAACATCTAAGCACTGAAGAATCCAATCATGACCTCTGAAAGACAAAGAGATGTAAAAGGAATACATGGAGGTGGGGTGGAAGCAGCAGGAGCTATGAAAACGTGCAGAACTGATGAAGCAGTTATTAGGAGCTGCCCTGCTGACGTGGATGAGAAAAAAAAACTGCTCAGAAAAAAGCACCACGGGAAGCCTGGGAAGCTCAAAGCTTCTCCCAAGTGTAATGATAAACATGCTAATAGGCAAGGTTAGGTGCCAGTGAGCTGGGGCATCATACCTCATGACAAAGAAAAATGAATTTTACCATGTTGGCATCCCCGCACCCAGCCAAGGATGGCTGCCGTGGCACCTTCCGTGGCCCGTGTAGGCCCCCATCATTAAAAGGTTGAATTAGTCATGTAAACAAATTATCTCCAACAAAGGGGTTTACAAATGCTGGCTAATTAGTTTCAATTCCCCGAAGCTTTCCACTGTTTTTAATTCAATAACACAGTGTAAATTCTCCGGTTAGAAAAAGTCTAATAGGAATTGGCAGAAAACTAAATAATTGATATTGTCGGCAATTACAGCAGCAAGTACCCCAGTGTTATTGTTTCCCGGGAAGCAGGATGGCAGTGATTTCCAGAGAGGATAAAGCATGAAGTGTAATGAATTAACAATAGAAAACCGTAGACAGCTGTTGCTCAACATCCTCTCCACCGGCTCAGCCTCTAGCTGAGAAAAATTTTTAAGTACATATAAATAGACATACCTGGCTTGGATTATAATAAATCCTCCTAGCAACCAGCACTGTAATGGCCAGCTTGGAAACGGTAATGAACTGGCTGGGTGACATAGCCAATCTCTAACCGTCCATGAGACTTGCTTTCATGGTCAGTACAAACAGGGGTAATGGTATCAGTTCTGGGGTCTCCAGGCTCTTCCTGGTCACACATGGAATCATTAATAGAGGGGACGTGGAAACATCTTAGCAGTGAAGAAGGTTCTGAAAAGGCAAGAGTGATGTCCTCCAGCTATTGTCACTGTTTCCAAAAATCTAATGGAAAGTGAATATTTACCCATCATGAAAGAGCCTACGCCAAAGCTTCTTAAATTGGGGTATGTAGACCCCATGCATACCTGGTCATGTGCCAGGGAGGAAGACGAAGGTGCAGGAGAAATATGGCAAGTGCTCGTGGAGCACCAGTTTTACCCGAAAATTTAGATAAACACCCATTTACTATTAATTCATTGTACATATTTTTAAATGTTCTAAAGTATTAAGTAAAGCGTGTTCTTAAAAGTCACATAAAACCAAAAGACCTGTGTTAAAAACAGCAGAGTCCTGCCCCCAAATTCCCCTCTCCTATTCCATGGAAACAATAATTTTCTAACATTTTTAGCTATTTTTCCCATTAATTCTATTTTTTTTCCTAAATAAGATATATCTACTGCTCTCTGGTAATTCATTTTAAAGCATAATGTAGTAACTTCTGATTTTGATAGATAAAGATCTAGTTCTCCTTTCTCTCAGCTTATCTTTCCAATACACTTATATTACAAGTTTTATTAAATCCATACTCCATGTTTTTATTATTACGGCTATAATTATCACTGCTGAGCTGACTGGTAAACTGTGACCTCCTTTTTTCCTTGTAACAATTTTCTGCCCCCTGTACTTAATAATTGTTTTTCCATTGGCTTGGTTTTCCTTGAGCCTAAGGCCACGTCTTCCCACACTCTATCACACCTCTGAGATACGTCTCTCAAAACACGTTTTTACAACTTTCTGATAACCTCTCAGTTTCATTTGTTTTCTGGGCTATCCTCTCTGGAGCTCCCTCCACTACAGTCTGAAATGATTTCTCTTTAGATCTTCTACACCACTGTCACTGTGGACTTAACCTTGTCTGTCCTCCTGGCAATCCTTTTACCTCTCTCTTGGGTTGAACACTCTGCTATCCATAGTTGAATAATAATAATTTGGCTACATATAAAGTTCCAGGTTAGATATTATTTTCTATCCAGTTTCTGAAGGCATAGTTCCATTGTCTTTTACTTTCTAATGTTCCGTTTTAGAAGTCTGGTGCTTTTTTAGAATTCTTAGTCCTTTGATTTGCTTTCTGGAAGCTTTTAAAAATAATTCTTTTAATTCCTTTTTTCTGAATTTTCATGATGATTGATTTACATGTCCTTTCATTCTAGAGGTTTTTCTACATCTTCTCTTTGATCATTTCCTCTGTACTGTTTTCTTTTTTCTAATCGACTCTCTCATTTTCTTATATTTTGTTTCCTGTGTTCCGTCTCTTTATCTTTCTTTTCTCCTTTCTGGAATTCCAACATTTTTTTCTGTTTTTTTAAGTGCTTATATTTTCAATTTCCAAGAGCTCGTTCTTGGTTCTCTAACTGTTCCTTTTTAGATCATCCTTGTATTTCAAGGATACCATTTCTTCTCATCTCATTGATGATATTAAGTATTGTCATCTTAAAGTTAACTTGTGCTCCCTGCATTTTTTCTAATTCTTTTTTCTCCAAGTTTGCTCTTTTGCATATAGGAAATTTCCCCCAAAAGCCTACTGATCCTTGACCATCTGTTCTAAGGACAAGACATTGAAAAACAGATTGGAAGTTCTGTGAGCATGGATGAAGCTTTTCAACGGATTGACTTTACTATTGAGCGGCCAGCTGACACTTTTGTTGGAAAAGTCCCCAACCCCCATCTTGGTATTTGTATATCTTTTCTCTAAGGAAATTCAATTTCTCTGGTGAAAGAGCCTCTCTTCTGCTGTTTGGGGGCTATATGCCTGACTGCTAGCATCCTGCAGATTGTTGAGAGATAATGATTGGATTTATTTAGAGAGGTTTATTTAATTCTCCAGATGTCCTCCTCTGTAACAGATGCTTCCAATCCTGCAGCGTCTATAGTTCAGTTTCTCCAAACAATATGGTTCTCCTGTGTGTGGGTGGCGTGATTCAGCACACTGGGTGGGGCTCACGAGGGACCTGTGACTTCAAATGCCAAGTCTCTGTGGGGTTCATCAGAAAGAACCGGCTTTCTTTTTTATTTTTGGACACACTGCGCGGCATGCGGGATCTTAGTTCCCCGACCAGGAATCAAACCTGCGTCCCCTGCACTGAGAGAGCGGAGTCTGAACCACTGGACCACCAGGAAAGTCCCTGGCTTGTTTTCATAGGTCTCGCATCTCCATCCTCACAGTTGTTCCCTTCTTTGAGAACATGCTGCTCGTCACCCTTCCACCCTCTGCTTTTATGTCTTTATATACTGTGATCAGAGAACCATGTATATTTATGCCCTCTCTAGCATGTTTCCCATCCATACACACAATTAATTGTGTAGAGACAAACTATTTAAGTATTTGGCTAAGAGATCAGTTAAATTGATTAACCAAGACTATGAGATTTGAAAAGGACTTTGAGTTTGGAGACGTTTTGCAAAGATGCATGCCCATACATTTTAACAGGTTTGGAAATACTAATCCTTAATCATTAAACCCTATCTGAAATACTGAGAAAATAAATCTAAGTTTGGAATTTCTCCCAACGTTTGTGTCACTTTTTTTCTATCAGAGCAAAATTAGAAGGAGAGGTGGGTTGCTATTAAACCTATAAGTATTGTGAAGACAAAAGACATCTACTGAATGTATGAAAAGGTTAGATGGTTTATGCAGTCCACTGGGTCTGGTTTTTTTTTGCATTTAAGACAATAACTGGACCATCTTTAAGGGTGTCTTCAGCAGTGGACTATGTCTGCAGAACCAGATAGAAAAGGGCTATGGTCAGTTGATGGATCAACAGAATGGAAACCTGCTCAATCAACAAGCTAATAATCAATTTGTCTGAATTCAGTCAGTGGCTTTGCAGATAGCAGGCAGGTTGACAGTTAAATTACCTCGCCCTCAGCTCTCTCCAAAGACTCAGGCAGGAAATGGCACATCTGTGTTTTACAGGGAAAAAAATTAAGAAGAAAGAGTTAACGGAACCCTCAATGTTTAAACACTCATTTTAGCTAAAATGTCTAATTAAGATTGTGGTGTCTTGATGATTTAACAGATCCAAAAGCAATGTTTTCTTACTGCAACTGATCATAGTTCAAGGCCTGCTAGCCAAGCATGAAGTTTTGTTAATGAGAAATATAAGCGTAGAGTCAGGCCTCTGGATTCTGCTATTAAAATGTACCTAATCATGTTCTTTAAGAAGAATTGGATAATCACAACGAACTGACTTTTTCACTCAGATGATGAACCTTTCCATTTGACGGATTGGTTCGTAAGTAATTTAACTCAGAGTTAATTGATACAAAACATCATTGTCACCAAACTTTTTATAACGACAACAAAAAAATAAACTCTAAGCGTTAAATATTTTTCCTTGGAATTGACTCTGCATGAATCGAAGGGTTTTCCCATTTTGTAGCAGACTTTTATGGCCTCTGAAGCACTACGTGTATAATCTTCCTGTGAAACGCGGCTGAGGCTGCTCTAGCTTACGGAGTTGACCTGGTTGTTGGGTACCTTATTCCTTCTTCCAGTCTGCCCTGGTTTCGATGGGAGAGGTCACCAGCTCCTACTTTATAGCCATGGACTCCCAACCCTTCAGCAGGATAAGAGCCTACAGGAATCTGAAGGATTGAACCTACCTACGGTATGAAGGTCAGGATATGGAGCTGCGGCAGAGTGGGGAGGGCAGTCATTCTGGTTTTGCTTTCAGAATCACTAGCTGGGGTTCCATTTATTTATTTATCTTTAAAATTTTTATTGGAGTATAGTTACTTTACAATGTTGTGTTAGTTTCTGCTGTACAGCAAAGTGAACCAGTTATATGTATACATATATCCACTCTTTTTTAGATTTCCTTCCCATTTAGGTTAAATGTTCTGTAATTTACAGGGTGTTTATTGATGCCTAGTAGGCAAAGTGGGATTATATGATGTATAACAAGATAGATGCTAGAAATATAGGTATGCGTGATATTGATTATCGATCAGAATTGTATCATGATTAGGGGGTGGAAGATAAATATATAAGGTTTTCTTACAGAGTGTATTTTACTTTTGGGAAAAAAGTAAACTTTTGTTTAAGGTCCTTTTCCTAAACAATCTGTGGTTTCATTGACCCATTTCACAAGTATTTATTGAAAAATCTATCCTATGCCAGTCACTCTGCACAGACTGGAAATGCAAAGATACAGAAGATATAGTCTCTGCCTTAAAGAAATGATAGTCTGGGCTGATCAGAGAGGCATCTGAGCAAATCAGGGCCTATAGGACATTATGTCAAACATGATAATATTAGCCAATATTTGCTATAGTGCTTACTTTTTATCAGGTACATGTTCTAAACACTTTAAATACACACCTCATTGAATCCTCACCATAGTTGTAGAAGGCAGGCATATTTATTTTTTATTTTTTTGAGGGTCAATCTGTTCTGTTTTATTGAACTATCAGTTTAAGGCTTACAGCTGAAATTATTGTAGCTTTATAATATAGAGGCACAACCCATATGTCTCCAGAGGTAACATTTTCTTTCATTAGAAATGCCTTTTGTGGACTTCCCTGGTGGTGCAGTGGTTAAGAATCCACTTGCCAATGCAGGGGACACTGGTTCGAGCCCTGGTCCAGGAAGATCCCACATGCCACAGAACAACTAAGCCTGTGCACCACAACTACTGAAGTTTGCACTCTAGAGCCCACGGGCCACAACTACTGAGCGTTTGACCCACAACTACTGAAGCCCATGTGCCTAGAGCCCATGTTCCGCAACAAAGAGAAGCCACTGCAATGAGAAGGCCGTGTACCGCAACAAAGTAGCCCCCGCTTGCCGCAGCTAGAGAAAGCCCGCGCGCAGCAACAAAGACACAACGCAGCTAAACATAATAAATAAATTAATTAATTACTTAAAAAGAAAAGTGGATTAGTCCACAGTATGGCATATTTAAAAAAAGAAAAAAAGAATGCCTCTTGGACTGTACTACACAAACATCATTGAACATACTTATTTTTGGTACAATATTTTTTTCACCACTGATTACATAGGAAGATTTGATGTTTTTCCATAAACTCAATACCACATTTTAAGCAAAACTATGGATAGAATAAGTCTTGAGTTAATAAATAATAATAAAAATACATAATAAATCTTGAGGGAAATAAAATTAGTAGAATAGAGTCATATTGATATAATAATGTGTAGAACGTTTTGAAAAGCACACACTAAGTGACAGCAACGGGGATTACATCTGGGACATTGCATACAAAGCAAAAGTTTGTTAATAACCATACAGTTTGGTGAGAAAGTGATGTTTTAAACATATTCTATACTAACCTAATGTATCTGATATACAGGTATTTTACTTTGTTTTGGTTTTATGTTAGGGAAATTAGTTGGGTATTTTATGTTAATGTACTAACCGTATAATTTTTCCCATTAAAATAGCAGGAAATAGGCTCTCAGTCAGCACTTTTGGGGCAGTAAGTCTGATTATCAAGAAAAAATTATTGACTTAACTGAGAGGTCCCTGTTCTTTATTATCTTGCAGAACCAGAACTTCCCCACCATTATTTCTCTTTTCTATAATTTTTTTTCTTTTCTTTCTTAACTTTTTAAAAATTGAACCATTGAGAGTAAGTTGTCTACATGATGCCCCCAAACCTCCAAATACTTTAGTACAGAATTCCTATAAACAAAGACATTTCCCACTTAACCCCCCCTCAAAAAAGATCAAAATTGGTAGATTAACACTGATGCTCTGCTACCATCTAAGCCATAAGACTCCACCCAAATTTTGTCCCTTGTCCCCAAATTGCTATTTATAGTAAAAGGATCCAGTCCAGAATCATGTGTTGCATTTTTTTTTGTCAAAGGCGTTTTTATTATCTCCATTTTACAGATGAAAAAACTGAGGCCAAAAAAAATGGAGGTGGAGTACCTTGCTCAAAGTTGCACAGCTTGGGCAGAATTTGAACCCAAACCAACTGGCTCCAGATGTCATTCTCTTAATCACCACATGCAGCTGTCAGGAACATGGTGTGCTGAGGAGCTGCAGGAGCTCAGAAGTGGGGCATCTGAACTAGAGATGGGATGTCAAAATGAGTGTGACAGGGGAAAACCAGCAAGAGTTAACTGGAGTGAAGAGCTATGTCTAATTATAACTCGATACTTCTCTGTAGAGTCTAGAAGACAGAGTAAAGATGCACACTGAGGGGGAAAAAATATATATATATATGTATCTATGTAGGCCTCATCAAGAGAAGGCTAAGAATCAATAGGCCTACAGGATAGAACGGGGCAGTGAGCAGAGACTAACCCCTGGGCACCTTTGGGAAGCCTCCTTCAGTGACCCACACTCAAATTAAGTTGTAAATGTTGAAGCTGGATTCCCACCTATGGTGTCTACATCATATAGCTTCTCAGAGGCCATGGTTACCCGTTCTCAGGACCCACAGACCCTGAGAATTACTGCAATGCCCAGAGCTGTGGTTTACCAGGGGTTAAATACGCACAATCCTGGAGGGAATTGTGAGTTTTCCAGGGGGCAGGCTGCCCTGGGGTGTTCTTGATGGACGTGGAGAAGGAGGAAGGGATGAAGGCAGAGCAGTGGATTACCAGGGGTGCCGCCTAGTTCTGCAGTTTGAATGTGTATGAGCACGTAAGGTTATTTGGGAGAGCATCTGCTTTATTCACTTACACTGTGAACCCCTTGCCTGGGAGCCAGAAAAGGATTGGGGTCCGCACACCCTAGCCTCACATCCTTAACAGCCGAATCAAATGTTCCTGCTTCCGCTCTTGGCTTGGACCTTGTCCTGGAGACGCTTTTCTATTCATCCAGCAAGGACATAAGTCTCTTAAAGTCTTAAATACTTAATTTCAGTAACAAAATAAAATGAAAGAAGGGGATCTCTTTCTACCTATGAAAGACCATTAAACTCCGTTTTCAAATTATCTGTTGCTAAATAAAGCGTTTTAATTTTCAGCCAGAGTGCACGGGGTATGAGTCTTGAATTATCTTCTTGGGACCCTGGGGCCTGACTTCTCTCCACTTGTAGTGCCACTATCCAGTCACCAGTCCTCCGAGGAGAAGGCACTTTGCTATCAAGCCTCAGAGGTTTCTGGTGTTGGCTTTTAGATCACTGTGTATAATTTTTTACTCTTTCAGATAAATGGAAAGGCTCAGGAGCTGGAAATCCTATACTCACCTGGACCTATTTCTTCTCTCCCTATTTATTTCTTCTGATTCATATTCACTCGAGTGCCATTAAAGTGAATTCTACCCCTCTGTAAATTTACTACATTTATTTGCTGTTCTAGCCCAGGGGCCTCTAGGGTGGGTGCATATTCCTCACAACAGGGCATACAAGATGTTCCATTGGGGTCTGCTAATAAAATATTAAATTTTGTATTTATTTTATTTTGGGACCACTCTTCCTTAATCTATATGTTTGTTTTAAAATGTAGGTAAGGGACTTCCCTGGTGGAGCAGTGGTTAAGAATTCACCTGCCAGGACTTCCCTGGTGGCACAGTGGTTAAGAATCTGCCTGCCAATGCAGGGGACACAGGTTTGAGCCCTGGTCTGGGAAGATCCCACATGCCACAGAGCAACTAAGCCCGTGTGCCACAACTATTGAGCCTGCACTCTAGAGCCCGTGAGCCACGCGCCTAGAGTCTGTGCTCCGCAACAAGAGAAGCCACCACAATGAGAAGCCCACAGGCTACAACAAAGAGTAGTCCCTGCTCACCGCAACTAGAGGAAGCCCGTGTGCAGCAACGAAGACCTAACACAGCCAAAAATAAAAATAAATAAATAAATTTATTTTTAAAAAAAAAGAATCCACCTGCCAGTGCAGGGGACACAGGTTCGAGCCCTGGTCCAGGAAGATCCCACATGCCACGGAGCAGCTAAGCCCGTGAGCCACAACTACTGAGCCTGTGCTCTAGAGTCCGCGAGCCACAACTACTGAAGCCCGTGGGCCTAGAGCTTGTGCTCTGCAACAAGAGAAGCCACTGCAGTGAGAAGCCCGTGCACCACAAGGAAGAGTAGCTCCCACTCGCTACAACTAGAGAAAGCCCGCATAAAGCAACAAAGACCCAACACAGCCATAAATAAATAGATAAATAAATAAATAAACAAAATGTATGTAAGATATTAATACATGTGTGTATGTGTGTACATATATCATATATATGTATATACTTGCTCAATTGTTTAAGCAGGGGTATATAATCCAAAGCATTTGTAGATTACCATCACAGCCTAAAAGCTGTGGCCTCACATCTTTTGCTTATTCTTTCACTCATATATCCAATCATTCTTTCCCTTATTCATTTACTTTACAAATATTTAGCAAGTACCTTGTATGTGACAAGCCCTTGCTGAGTGCTAAGTATATGTAGGTAGACAGAGCACCATATCCACCCTTGGATAGCTTATCATCTGGTGTAAGAGGTAGAAATTCAAACACATAAGTACAGTACAAAATGATAAGTGCTAAAAACAAGAGTCTGTACATGGTGCTCTCTGAGCAAAGAGGAAGGAACAACTAACGCTGAACTGAACAAGATCAGGAAAGCAAGTTACCGCAGTGACATCCTGAGGATGAGGTTCTTTCAAGCAGAAGGAGCCAGGATAAAGGCATAGATGCATGAGAGCACGTGACATGATGGAATAACAGCACACCAGCACAAGCCATTTGAAGTGTAGATGAATTACAATGCACCTGGGGCGGTGGATGGCGTGGGATGAGGGCAGGAATGGCAGGCAGGAAGTGGTAGGAGCTGGAAGGTGACTGGGATCACCTGGATCCATGTGTACAAATATGATCTGGTTTGGATTTCATCTTCCAGGTTCCTTCTACAAATAATTGTGATCCACAGCCCAGCACTGTCAACATCATGCAGAAGTTTGTTAGAAATGCAGAATCTCAGCACGCACGCACACACACACACACACACAGATCTACATTTTAACAAATCACCAAAATCAAAATCGTGACTTTAACAAGATCCCCAGGTAATTCTCCATCATATTAAGTTTGAGAAGCAAAGTACAATTATAGTGAATGACAGGCATAGGCTCAAGAGTCCAAGTATCTGGGTTCACACCTGGCACCACCAGCTGTGTGATCACAGGCAAGTTTCTAACCTCTTTGTTAACAAAATCATTCACTTATAAAATCACTTTCTTTCGTTTATAAAATCACTCTAATAGAATTTTCTACTTCCTAGCATTGGAGTAAAGATTAAATGAGTAATCCACTTAAAAACAAAGAAAAGACCCTGGTACAGTAAATGATCAGTGAGTATTAAATACATATTATTATTATTTTCATCGCTCAAATATTCAGAGCTCTTCTCTCTGCTTTGTGCTTGAGGGATTCCTACAGCGCTCTGCCTATTCGAAGAGCAAAGATGAATGAAAGAGTCTGAGCTTAATAAATAATCAGGCTGATGCTGATTCTCACCCAGTCCACTTTCAGAGAATGTATTACTTATTGCTAAAAGCAATTTGCAATTTTTGACCACCTGTGATGAGATGGGGTGTTAGGGAATTTACAAACATTTTGATCTTCACAATGGAAAGAATACTATTCCCATTTTCCTGATGAGGAAATTGAGTCTCTAGAGATTAAACTGCCTGTGGTCATGCAGTTAGTAAATAGACCTAGGATTCTACCAGATGTGTCTCACCCCAAAGCCCATAATCTTTTCAACAAGCTGATCTGTCTTAGAACAGAAAACACTCCCCCCTAATAAATCTAGTGGCTAATGACTTATACTATCATCATAGGACATATGTTTTGAATTAAAAAAACATAATTTCAAACTTACAGAAAAGTTGTAAGCATAGTAGAATGAATACCTGCAATACCTTTTACCTGGATTCACCAACTGTTAACACTTTGCCACATTTGCTTTACTTCTCTCTCTCCCTCTCTCTCTCTCTCATTTGAAATAAACTGTAGGATATCATGTGTTTTTACTGCTAAAAACAACAGTGTGCGTATTTCCTAAGAACAAGGAAATTTGCTTACATAACCATAGTGCAGTAATCGAAATCAGGAAGTTTAACATTGATGAAATACTATTACACAATCTACAGATACTATTCAGATGCTGCCTATTGTCCCATTAATATCTTTTATAACAATTATTTTCAGCATTCACAACTGCATTGACTGTCATAGACGATACTTACCTCACTGTAGAAATTATACACACCTTTTGTAGAATTCTTGGAAATCACAAAAAATAATTAAAAAATAAAATAGCAATTGCAATCATGTAATTTCTTCTAGAATTGTATATGTGTATGCATGGGCGTATGCACTTGCAAACTTGAAATCATACTGTGTACAATTTTATCTTTCTCAATTAACATTATATCCCAAATATTGGGGTCCCAAGTATCCCAAATATTTTCCTAAGGCTAAAATCTCTTTGTAAATAAATGTTTAATAGATGCATAGTATTCCATCATATTTACCTCATCTTTCCTCTACTGTTTGACACTGAGTTTCTATTCAATTTTTTTCTTATACGTAGCACTGTAATGAACACTTGTACACATTATATACTAACAATTAGCATAAATTTAATGTCTCAGTGACTTTTATAAGAGAGCCACTCTTTTGTTTTAGATCCTTTAAGTGAAATTATTTTTTCATGTCTTAAAGCTTAGGCTTCACACAAAACCAAAAATAAATTCAATATACAACAACCACTTAAGATTTAAATAAAAATGTATATGAGAGCTACATAGCTAATTTCGCTATTTTCCCTCTCCTCCAACCATTTGATCCAGGAGTTCAGGAATAAAACCACTAGAGAGGGGCTGGGGTTCCAAATCTAACCCAGTGTGTAATCTTCCATTACCTAACTTACCTGTCACAACCTATGAGAAGCCTCCTGACTCATATCAATAAAACTAGTTCCATTTCCTCCTGACTTTATGCCTGGTGTTGCCTTAATGACACAGGCTTGGAATTGCTTAATTCTTTACCAGGGTTATTGGTTACAAACAGCAGAAACCAACTGGATAACTTCAGCAGGAAAGGATATGATAGGGCATCAAGCTCAGAAAACAGGAGGTGAGAACATGTTTTGTCAAGGTCACAGCACAACCCAGCAGTTCAATTAGAGTGATGCTGGTGTCTCCACTGCTGGACACTTACACCTACAGCTTTACTCTGGCCTGCCACTGGCACCAGGAAAACTCTCTTTTATTCCTACGTATGTATTCACATCAGTCCTTCAAAATTTAAAGAACTGGGCTATATCACCTGATTTGTTCTAGCATAGGGCATATACTATTCCCTAGTTTCTGGTAAGTGGGGAGAGGAAATATCTACCTCTTTTAATTTTCAGAGTGAGGCAAAACCTAAAAGAAGAAAATTTGGAACTGAATAGCCAGAAATACCACTGGAGGCCACTGCCTTGATTATATAACACTTATATAGCATTTATCATTATTCTGATTATTATAAATTTAAAAATTGTTCTATTTAATAACTGTAAGTATCTGTCATGCATTCAGAATACATCTATACTTGCTCTGTAACCTCACAAATGAAGAGGAACCAGAGTCTCATCAGTTTATGTCATCCAGCTTTGTTATGGAAGATCTGAAGTCAAATTTCCCTTTATAGGCAAAAGCATCACTGTCAGTCACTGTAACACTCAGAATTAATCACTTCTGGAAAACAAATGAAATTGGAAAATTATAATTTTCTTTTCTTTGGGTGGATCTAAAACCTTGCTCCTTGGTGTGATCTCACCCAGATGGAGATGCAGGAGACATAAAGGTGTGAGAAGCCTGCAAGGTTTAATCCGTATTCTTCCCTGTCCCCAGCAACAATCCTATTTCTCCTGGATAATTAGGTTCAATCACCTTACTATTGCAAGGAGTTGTCTCCCAGAGAGTGTGATAAGTGAATCTTTGGAAGGCCATTCCACTGTTCCACATGGCTTGCTACTTCAGAGTATAAGACCGATGAATACCATGGGTATCAGACCATTACCTTGCTTGTTTCACCGTAAAGGGAGTTACTTGTTCAGGAGTGAACGCTGATTGAGCAGCTGTGTCAGTGCATAAGACACTGAGGAAGCCCACAGATGCTATTAGTGGCAACAGCATAATGGACAAGGAGAAAAATTCTAAATCTAAAATAAGTGTCCATTTAGTGAAGAGAGATTGTACTCCACTCCAGGATGAAAAGAAGTAATAAAATCAGCAAACCAGCATGTTATCAGCTGTCCATCACTAGGTATGTTGCTGTACTGGACTCAGTGCTGGTCACTGATTAACTTGGCAGTGGCAGAAGTCAAATCAAACTTGAGGAGAAGTCTAAGTTCTTAAGTAATGCATACACTATATTGCTGCCTCTGTAAACAGTTTGCTCTTGAGCTTATTAAGCAAGAACTGAGGAAGGAGATGACTGACATATTCCTAATTACTGAGGGCTTTGCAGTAAAGGCCTTTTGTGGGCTTTGACATGGAACACAATTATTCTCTACATTCTGGGTCCTTTCTGGGAAACCCATTCATATGACTTCCCCTAAACTCCTTGACATCAATGTTCTAAACTTGTTTTCATCCACTCCTAAATCACCTTCACAAATCATTTTCCAAATTGGATAGTAAGAAATACTGCTTGATGTTGTACCCTTTAAGGGAGATCTCCCTTCTCCACCAAAAGTGGAGGGAGGACCCATAGACTCAGGCATTGATTCAGGTCATGGGATCTTGTGACCCCTACTGAAGTTGGTCACTGTGGTGGCAAAGAAAACAGCTAAAGCCATATAATATTTAGAGACTTAAAATATATATATATATATATATATATATATATATACACACACACACACACATACACACACACACAACTTTTAAAGGTTGCTTTCCATTTCCAGTTATTACAAATACTGGCTGTATTCCCTGTGTTGTACAATACATCCTTGAGCCTACCTTGCATCCAATAGTTTGTGCCTGCCACTCCCCCACCCCTATATTGCCCCTCTCCCCCATCTCAAGAGGTAGCTCAGATGAAGGTGGTTCCCTGCTCTGCAAGTCATGGTTTTCTTCTAGAATTTTAAGGGTCTGAGCTGACACTTTCGGGTCTTTCCAAAGGCTCCTTCCAGGATCCTTAATCATCCCAGGTATCTCCAACACCACTGGATCCATTGGAGCAAAATATCCAAGTAGTATGTCAGTTTGGACGGCAATCCTGAACTTCTCCTGTGTCCCACTCAAAACAGACGGTGTTTTAGGTCACATGATATGTGGGTTAGAACATTATTCACAAGTATATGAATAATGGTATATGCTGCCTCCGAAATCCCGAGGCCCAGCATGCACCATGCCTCTTTCTAAATGATAGGATGGAGAAACTAACAGCAGCTTGCCTTTTATCTTAGAAATAATCTCTGCTCTAAATTACTGAACATCTACAGCTGCATCAATGTTACAGACACCTTCATCTTTATGGAGATTATTTCTGCACTCTGGCATGCATATGCCTTGTCAGAATATCCTAGTACTTGACACTAACTGCTATCTGGGTTAACAGTACGATATCAAAAATACTCAGGCCAGTGTAATATCTTATGGAATATCAAGATAATCCAAATGTCTACACGCTGTATTATGACAGAAAACAGAAAGGCTTTTATAGGCCTGAGATACACAGGAGAAAGTGTACTGCTGTCCTTGCTATGTAAATGCAGGTTACGTTTAATCTTCTTAATAATGCATATCAAGAAGAAAGCATCCACTAAATTGACAGCCACATACCAAGTCCAGAGGCTGTGTTGATCTGTTCAGTAAACATACCACCTCTGGCACAGCTGCTGTATTGGGGGTTATCTTCTTGTTAACTTTAAAGAGTCTGTTATCATCTGTCAACATCCTTCTTGTTTTTCAGAGGCAAGAAAGGCTTGTTGAAATGGGATATAATAAGGACTACCACCCCTGCACCATTCACATATTTGATGTTGGCACTGATTTCTGAAATTCCCCCAGGAATTATTTGTTCTGAACATGTCACTGGGGCTCCATCTGGCCCTTCATAATATAAGGACCCTTAATCTACACATAAGAAAATAAAACTGAGACTTCTACCAGTTGCTAAATGTACCAATCGCAGTTACACATTAAAGAACTAGTGAAATAACCACGTGTAGATCTGAGGGCCTAATGAACCAAATTTGATTTGTGCCAAAACTCCATTTATCACTTGACCTCCATAAGCTCCTACTCTACCTCTGGGACTCGGATGGCTTATCAGATCCCCTCATATCAATTTTACTTTTTGTTTAACAGACCCCCACCCCCCAAATCTATGCATTATTCATTTTTTAGTGTACAGTTACCTTGGCAAAGATATAAAGATTCATTGCAGGAAGGATTTGAGGACATATCCACATATATATTTATATGTATACGTATGTATATCTATATATATATTTATCTATTAATTATCTATCTATCTATCTACCTATCTATCTAGTGATGTTGTAGGTCCTTTTTTTGTTTCTTTGTTTTTGTTTTCTTAAAGGCACCCAGACTTCCCTTCAGTCAATGGGCTCTGGTTCTATAAACTGACTTAGATCTGGAAATTACTGTGAGTCTTCTATTCACCAAATATAGTTTTCCCTGATTATACAAATCATGCAACACCTTAGCCAGCTGCCCATCTGTTTCAACCTTAGCAACTCCATGACTAACCATCATAATAGAAGTCTGTAGATCAAGGGACCTTAATTTCTAGTTTAGCCTTCCTGCCCAAACAGCAATCATATAAACCTTGCCTCTGATGGTTAAGTGCAGCCATTCTTTCTGCTTTCCCATAATTCCATCATCCCCTTTCATGTTGGGGAGTCAAGTTCCCCTACCATCAACTGTCTGCTGGTCTACAGCAGACAGTCCCTATGAAGCCTCTCACGGACACTAGAACCCCCTACCAATGAGTTTTGTGCTGCTTTCATGAATAAAATGTTCTTGTCCTTAGTTTTTATCAACCTTAACTCATCAAAGTCATGAAATAATGGGTAAGATAATTAATATCTCTGAAGAATAAATTGTGTAGCACAGACTCAGATAGATGACTTAAACTTGGGGAAAGATTACGAAGATGTACCGATAACCCTAGCAGAAGGATGAACAGTACTTCTGATGTTCTTAATGAGATCGAGATAAAACATTTGCCAGACACATAAACAGTCCATTAAGAAAACTACATCAGGACCAGCAACTGCAATTGGAATGCCCATCTGGTGCAGTTTACAATAATCTACTGCCATTCTTTGAAACCCATCCATCTCTGGCATGTGCCAAACCTCTGCTGTTTTATGTATTGATAGTGGCACTATTCTTTTTGATTTTTCAGAAATGGTTTGCTTTTTGGTTTAAATAAAAGGAACTTCAGGGACATCTGTTCAGCCCATTCTTCTAATTGCCAAATATAATTATTTCAACACACATGGATAATTATTTTAACACATAAGAATTGGAAAAATAACTTCCGTAAGGTTTTAGGAGCCCAGGGAGCATTTGTGAGATGGACTTGCATTAAAACTCTACTCTAACTGCTGGAAGGCAATGACATTCTATGTCCCGGGATTAGTACTAACTCAGAGCCACTGTTTAATAATGCCCAGACAGCCAGAACATTTATCCTGGTAAATGGTTACAGGTTCCTTTGTGGAAGGTGAAGGGTAAGATTTCTTTTGCGTGTGATATCGTTAGGGACTTATTTGGAAGCTATATGATAAATTCACTGCAAAATTCCTATGCCCTGAAGTCCTCTACATTATATCAAGCAGTTTCTCACATCTAAACCTCACCCAGAGTGGGCAAATATTGAGTTGACATTTCAATCAACCAACAGCAACAAGAACAAAAAATCAGAACTAGGACTCGTTTCTGAAGTAACAAATTGAATCCAGGATCTCTGATAAGTTTACTCATGTCAGTGAATTCAAATTGATCTAATCCTGTGGGATTCCTTCCTAGGTCAAGCTCGTTTAGAATCCATTTGCACATATTTTCCTCAATTTTATTTCTTTTTTATAAAGCAACAAATTTCTGTCATTCTTTTGTTACATCACCATTCTCCTCACAGTTCTGACATTGTAATTGGTACCTTGGGGCATGGTGGGATCTGACTCCACAGCTCTGGAAACTCTGATAGTTGAAGGAATTACAGGGTCATCAATAAAAGGATAAACGGCCTCTTCAAACAGAGGGGAAGGGACCTCTCTGGCTGGCAGAGGATAGGAAGCATGGGTTTAGAGTTTGCATATTCTCAGAATACTCTGAATCCTCTCATAAATCCACATTCTTGTTTTTGGTGGGTCAATTTGAGCCATGCCTCCACTTTCATGTAAGAAACCTAATGAGACTATTAATTCAAATGTCACCAACATTCAGCAACCAAATAATTAATTTCTTTATCTAGTTTTTGACTATCTCAGATCTGCAGCTGCAGGAGTTAAGAGGTTTTGTTTTGTTTTTTATTTAACCCAGCCATCATGGAATCTTTATTTAGTCTGTCCTTGAACTAAGAATTTAGGGACTTGGGCTTGTCATCTTCTTTTAGGAACAAGTTTTTGTTACAAGCAGCCATCCTCCTCAAAGACATTGAATTTCTAAGGTTCTTCATACTGATCCATTGTAGCAGTCACTTAGTCATCCAAAGATCCTAGGTTAGATGACCAGAAGTGATAACTGTGTCTTGCCATTGCATGCCACAAAGAGCCAAATTCTTATTCTTGAAAATCAGTGTCATCTCAGTCAGGATTCTTGACTGCAGAGGACAGAAACCGACTCTGGATAACCCAAGAAGAAAGAGAAAAATTGTAAACAGGTGTTGGATAGCTTGGAAATTTATGAGAAGGCTGGAGAGCTAGGCTTGGGGAAATTAGCAAAGATAAAGGAAGTCCAGCAGTCTTGAGTTTGACCAAGGTCTACCAAGATCCTGTTGGAAAGAATACGGCTGTCTACACTGCTATCTGTGTCGGTGGACACTCACTACCACCACTACTGGTATTACCACCTCCAGGCAAGCGCCACAACCAACAAAACTCTCTCAACTCTGCTCCCTCATCCTCTGTGAACAATAACCAGTCTCTGTGTCTTTGTGTGACTCTCCCAGGATTCACAGTTCCAGGCTGGGCAAAATCTCTATCTTCCTCCCTAATTGTCTGAGATACTCTTACAGGCAAGGATTTTGCCTTATATACACATAAACTCACACAATCCCTGAATCAGTTCAATCAACACACCTTAGGTGGCATTATGCTAGCAAGAATGTGAAACCACGTCTTGCTTTCCAGCCTTAAGAGTGATGATCCAACCACTGAAGTTGTCCAGCCAGGCTCAATCACTTTAAAATTTGCCCCCAGCTCAGCGAAGTGCCCTGAGCCAAGCATAAAAGGAACATGTGTAAGTATTTCTCCCAGTTCTACCTCTTTGAGTGGAGTTCTTCACTCTGTGAAGTGGAACTTCTTTCTGTGGTCCTAAGCTTTCCACACTGAAATTTCAAAGACATGTCCCTTGAGCCTGTATTATCTTTCTTTTCTTTTTTTAAAAAAATTTATCAATTTATTTATTTTTGGCTGCATTGCCTCTTCGTTGCTGCGCGCGGGCTTTCTCTAGTTGCGGCAAGTGGGGGTTACTCTTCGTTGCGGTGCGTGGGCTTCCCACTGCGGTGGCTTCTCTTGTTGCGGAGCACGGGCTCTAGGCGTGCGGGCTTCAGTAGTTGTGGCTCACGGGCTCTAGAGCGCAGGCTCAGCAGTTGTGGCGCATGGGCTTAGCTGCTCCGCACCATGTGGGATCTTCCCGGACCAGGGCTCGAACCCGTGTCCCCTGCATTGGCAGGCGGATTCCTAACCACTGCGCCACCAGTGAAGCCCGCATCTGTATTTTCTGAGTCCTGCTTGTGGAGCTGTGCCAAGCTCACTGAAGACTGCAGTGTAGCACTGACCCAGAGGCCAGACTAAATGATGTGACATTCTCCAAAGGGCTGGGCAAGGGACTGGGACTTGGTAAAGCCCTTTTTCATCCAATCCTCTCCATGGGACATAGGGTGAAATTACATTTCTTCTCAACTTTTATTCTCTTCCCAACTTCTCTCTTTGTTCACCATAAATTACCAAAAAGTCACTAAGGAAATGGCCTATGGGCTGTCTAGTGCTAGTGAAGACTTTCTGTAAAAAGTCATCCATGCTCCTCTCTTCCTGAAGGAACCCACTGAACTGGAAAGAAGAGTTTCCATAGGAACTTTGAAACTCTAAAGGGCCACATCATTCCCAAACAACAATTGGAAAATTAGGTAACTCTGACATGTTTTTCCCTCACAAGAGATTGAGTCTTACTCAGCTGCAAAGAGGATATGGACCTGATTAGAAAATTAGCTGGAAAAGAGGTCTTTTACTAAAAATTGAGTCTTTATAGAAATCATTTCTACATTCAAAATTTAGTTGGCATACTGATTTGATATGGAACATTACACTTTGGCTATTTCAAATACAAATGTAAAAGTGCCAATAAAACGAGAGAAGGAAAGGATTTTACTCTAAGTTATAGACTCAGGAAGTCAGGAATACCTTGGCCTCATTAATAATCTCCATATTGATTCACCTTCTACAAAAGAGAAACTGCTATTCTCTGGGAATGCAGCATTTATTCCCTTCAACACCTTGAGCAAAAAAATTCCAAGCAGATGTTTCTCATATAAAGTGTTGGTTGGGGAAGATTTGCGTTAACATTTTAATCATTCAACATTTTTCACAATGTTTTACATTTCCACAGTATTAAATGGATTGAGTTTCCCTCCATGGAAGAGAGGACATTGAGTCACGTGTTTGGAATCACATCGAGGATAGAATGGGATGTGCTCCACTCCAAGAGCCAAGTGACCGACTTTGCTGGTGAACACCCTCCTCAGCTACCTTTCCAAGTCGGCATAGCAGGGTAGAGCAGACAGAAAAGTATCAGGTATGCTTCATATGAGCTGAAGTGCAGCCAAACAGCATACTTCCAGGGTACACTCTCGCAGGCTGGCACTCTGACAGACGTAATTTCCCCACTTCCAAAACTCAAAATTTTTTCAGTGGCACAGCATCATTCCAATAAAACACTGGTATTTTATTCATCTCTTTCTGAAATACCATACTTTTATTTTGCAGGCATCTCTAAATCACATCAATTCACAAAAGATCAATTTCTTGCTGCTATAGTCAAATCAGATGTTACATGCACATACACACACACACCATGGGTTTTTTTCTTTCTTGTGTCAGTTAGTCATAGATTAGAAATTTGTAGTCTGAATCACAAAGCTCCCTAAGGCAGGGGACAGCACTAATAAATACAGGGTATATATCCAGTAGCCCTTGTCCAATCCAGGCTTAGGCTGCTTCCCTCCACCCTACCTCCCAGCTCACAGCTCAAATTGTCTCTTCTCCAGGGAATTTTGCCTTTGTTACAGGAAACCTTGTGTATCTCATCTTTGGAATTATTATTTGTCATAGTTTACACAAGTGTGAGGGTGCTGATATCATCAAAACATATTTATAACTATCTTTTTATTTTAGCAATTTCTTTTTTCTTTTTAAATTTTTATTTATTTTTTATTTCTTGGCCATGAGGCACGTGGGATCTTAGTTTCCTGACCAGGGATCAAACCCTTGTCCCCTGCATTGGAAGCATGGAGTCTTAACCACTGGACCACCAGGGAAGTCTTTTATATTTCCTGTAAAATCTTAGAACAGAAGGGAACTCAGGGATGTTGCAGTTCAACCAGCTCATTTTACATGTGGGGAAACTTAGACTACAATAAACATAAGTCAGTACACATAGATCCCAGGTCTTGTGCTACGGGTCGTGTGCTGTTTCCACTGCTTCAGGGGTAAGCAACTTTCTTTAAAGGACCAGATAGCAAATAGTTTAGACTTTGTGAGCCATACACAATACCTGTCCACCTTTTAAAATAACATTTAAAATTATGAAAACTATTCTTAATTTTAGGGTCTTACAAGACCAGACAGCAGACTGGATTTGGTTCAGGGGCTATAGTTTGCCAAGTCTTATTCTATGTCATAAGATACACATCAGTCATCAGAAATTAAGGGAATGTTTTCATGCTCACAGGCCTGTGGAGTGGTTGGGGTCCTTTGCTCCACATGACTCATTTTGGGGTCCCAAGCAGAGGGGCAGTGACCACTTGGGACAAGTTCTAATGGGTCATAAGATCCCAAAGGGGTGACAAAAAACATGCAATCCCTGTTAAACTGCCTTAACTGCAAGCTTAGACTCAGAATTGCCAAACTGTGGCCTTACTCACATTGCACATGACCAAGCCCTACATCAACAGAGCAGGAAAGAATACTTATCCTTTGGAGTTGGTGAGACAGGGAGTGACTCTCTGTGGAATGTTAATGGATGGGATTCTCAGAAGATGGTGGTGGTGATGACATAGTTTTTAATCTCCCTGAATCCCCCCCATAAAAACAGACACATCAACTAAGATGGCAAATCAAAGACGCACAGATAAGGTACCCCCTGTATCCCCAAATGCAAGCAATAGCAGCCATCAGACTTACATAATTTAAGCATCTTTGTGGAATGAAGCAGAAGTAGGGCAATAAAGCTTCTGATGGCTTCAAGAAAAGGAGAAGCTCAAAATATCAAACAGCTACTCATTGAAAAGTACTACAGACTAATGCCAGAGCATCACCATAACTGGGAAGAGTTTTGTAAGATCCAATTCATGGATACATGAAAGAAGCCTAAGATGAGGGCTTCCCTGGTGGCGCAGTGGTTGAGAGTCCACCTGCCGATGGCAGGGGACACGGGTTCGTGCCCCGGCCCGGGAGGATCCCACATGCCGTGGAGTGGCTGGGCCCGTGAGCCATGGCTGCTGAGCCTGCGCGTCCAGAGCCTGTGCTCCACAATGGGAGAAGCCACAACAGTGAGAGGCCCGGGTACCGCAAAAAAATAAAATAAAAAAGAAGCCTAAGATGAGGTCCACAGCTTCTGGAGCAACCTGGGCCCCATAAACTCTTAAAACTAGTCCCTTTCCTGGGAAAAACTCCTTACTGATGAAAATTTCTGGGAGTAGAACCCAATTTGGGGCAGGACAGGGATAACTGGGGCTAGGAAAAAGAAGGTCCAGATAAAATTGGGGAGCAGAAGAGAGAGGGATCTCAAAAAGAACCAGATTTCTTTTTAAAAAAAAAATTCATCTGTATAACTAATAGAAGCAGTTATAATTTCAACCCTAGTGCTGCTTTCTGGGAGGAAACACCTTGTATTCATTTCCTTGGGCTGCCGTAATAAATTAACACAAACTTAGTGGCTTAAACCAATAGAAATTTACTCTCTCATTGTTCTGGAAGCTAGAAGCCTGAAATCAAGGGTCAGCAGTGCTGGGCTCCCTCCTCAGGCTCTGGGAAGCATCCTTCCTCACCCTTTCCTAGCTCCTGGTGGTTCCCAGCACTCCTTAGCAGTCCTTAGCTGTAGGAACGTAACTTTAATAGCAGTAGCAGCATAACTTCAGTCTCTCGTCATTCATCTGCACATGGCTTTCTTCTCTCTTACTGTCTCCTGTGTGTCTGTGTCTCTGTGTGTCCTGTCTTCTTATAAGGATACCAGTCACTGGATTTAGGGTCCAATCACCTCATCTTAACTCAACTACATCTGCAAAGACCTATTTCCACATAAGGTCACATTCAGGTACCAGTGGTTATAACTTGGATATATATTTTGGGGAGACACGAGTCAGCCCCCTATACACTTGATAGTGTTTCCCCTTGTTTTTCTCTCTGGATCTTCTTTATCTCTTACCTTCTGAGGCTTCAGTAGAACTGGGTACAGAGAGTATTTATTGTTGAATGAGGCCTTAGACAGTGAAGAAAATTCCCTTAGGAGCCTACTCCCAAGGTAACTCCTTTTATAAAATGTTTTGTGCACACACTTCGTGGACCAGAGCCTGGAATGCTGCTGCCCCCTTAGTAGGAGAAAATGTTTATGATTCTAGCTATGCAAAACTTTCTTAGATTATAAAAAACACAACGATAGAAAAACTTGATAAATTACAGTTCGTCAGAATAAAAAATTTAAGCTCATCAAAAGACAGTAAGAAAACGAAGAAAAAGCCACAGGCTGGAAGAAAATATTTGTGATACGTATATCTGACAAACTACTCCTATCCAGAATACAAATCAACAACACTGGAATACCATCCAATTAAAGATGGGCAAAAGACTTGAATAGGTACTTTAAAAAGGAAGCTGTATATGAATGACCAAGTCTATCAGGAAAACTAAAGACACAAAGAGTTACCTCAAATGTGCTAGAGTGGCTGAAATTTAAAAAGGATGGACCATATCAGTGTTGGTGAAGAAATCAAGCAACTGGAAATGTTCATTGGAACTGTCATAAAATAGTAGAATCACTCTGAGAAACTCTTTGGCTGTTTCTAATACAAAAGTTAGACATTCAGTTGCTATGACTCAGCACTTCTACTCCTAGGTTCTACCCGAAAGAAATGAAACGTATGAGCACAGAAAGGACTTATACCAGAATGCTCTTAGCAGCTTTATTCATTATCCATAATAGCTCCAAACCGGAAAAAACAAAAACCATGTCTCCACTTGGTTGCTAAGCTACTTAGCAATAAGCAATGAACAACTGATACAAGCAATGACCTGGATGAATCTGAACATCACGTTGAGTATAAGATGGCACAGAAGAGCATATTGTATGATTCTGTTTCTGTGAAGTCCAGCAACAGGGAAACGAAATCTGCTGATGGGGGTCAGCAGATGGGGAAGGGCATAGTGGGTGGTAAGCAACAGACTAGAATGGGGATCAAGGGAACTTTCTGCCATGATGAATATGTTAAGCATCTTGTTTTGGGTAGCATACAATCGTCAAAGCTTATCACACTGAACTTTTAAGACCTGTGCATTGCATTTTTGGTAAATTTTACCTTAATTAAAACATAAAGCCCAAGCTTCTTCAGGTAGCTTGGAATGATCTTTTGTTTAAACTCTGGGCACAGATCCAGGTCTAATTCCAGACACTGAGATGTCTAGACACTGAGAACACTACGAATGTTCATAGTTTGATCCTCAGAATAAATTCAAATTCTATTCTGCTCTCTCCCTTCCTTCCTTCCTTTTTTCTTTCATTGATTCATTCAATCAGTGCTATTCTAGGCATTGGATATACAGTGATGACAAGCAAGCTAGAAAAGATCCTTGCTTTCCAGAAACACATAGTCTAGGTGGGGAAACAGATTAGAAACAAGTATAATACTTGGAGACTGATGAGTGATATGAAATAAGCAAAGCAGTCTTATAGGATAATGAGTGACTAGTTGTCAGGGGAAGTATTAGTTAAGGCAGGGGTCCCCAAGCCCTGGGCTGTTAGCGGTCCACAGCCTGTTAGGAACCAGGCCGCACAGCAGGAGGTGGGCAGTGGGCGAGCTAACAAAGCTTCCTCTGCCGCTCCCCACCGCTCCCCACTGCTCCCCATCGCTCCCATTACTGCCTGAACCATCCCCCCAACCCTTCCGGTCTGTGGAAAAATTGTCTTCCACGAAACCGGTCCCTGGTGCCAAAAAGGTTGGGGACCACTGAGTTAAGGAGTTTAGCGAGGACATTCGGAGGAGGAGAACTTAGAGCCGATGTTGATCAGGGGTCGCCAATGCAGGAATCTAGGGGAAGAGTATTTCTAGAAGAGGAAATAGGAAGGGTGCAGGTCCCAGGAAAGGAATCATCTTTGAGTGTGTGAGGAAAGCACGTGGGAAGTAGGAAGCCACAGGCCTGCAGCAGAGGGAACCAAGGGGGCCAACCGGGTAAGTGAACGTGGGGAGAGGGAGGCGGAGGCCAAATTATGCACGAGTTTGGACCTCATCCATTCATTATCGGTTTTAAGCAGAGAAGTACCGTGACCTGCTTTCTGTTTTAAGTGGTTATTTTAAGAGGAAGTAATTAGTTTCGTAAGAGGCTCTTGTGGAAATCCAGGGGAGATGATGAAGGTTTGAGCCAGGAACAGAGATGGGAGCTTGTGCACAGAGTAACCAGACTGAGAGAATCTTGGTCACATCTACACTAAGGCTATTCACAATCCTTGGACACTCTAATTCCAGACCTACTCTGACCACTTCCTTACTTCCTCTGAAATTCCCCACTGTATCAGTTAACTAGGGTATGTCTTACTCCACTGGGGCTGCTAGAACAAAATACCATAGAGTGGGTGGCTTATAAACAACAAACATTTATTTCTCACAGTTCTGGAGCCTGGGAAATCTAAGATCAAGGCCACAACAGATTTGGTGTCCGGTGAAAGTCTGCTTTCTAGTTCACAGATGGCTGTCTTCTCACTGTGTTCTCACGTGGTGGAAAAGTCAAGGGAACTCTCTGAGGTCTCTCTTATCACCTTTGTCCCCTTTATAAGGGTTCTACCCTCATGACCTAATCACTTCCCAAAGGCCCCACTTCCAAATACCATCACAATGGGGACTAGGATTTAACATATGAATTTCGGGGAGACACAGCAGTCTACAGCAGGTCACAATGGCACTATGTAACCAACTAGGCAAAAACACAGTGACTTAAAACAGCAGTCACATATTCTCACTAATCTGTGGGGCATCTGGGGATTGGCTCATACAGGCTGAGCCTTCCGGGCATCTGTGGCTCGGGATGGGGAGGGCTGGCTAATCCAGCTGAGCTCAGGTGGAGTGGCTTGGCTCTGCTCCCAGGACTCTCACTTTCCTCCTGGGACCAGCAGGCTAGACCAGGAACGTCCTTCTCATGGCTATGGCAGAAGTCTCCTAGTCCAAGTACAATCATGCAGACACTTTAATAAAGCTTCGCCTTGTGTCATGTATGCTAACATCCTATTGGCCAAAGTAAGGCCTGAAAGCCTAAACCAGGAATCAAGGAGCCAAGAATATCTTCTGCCACTTTATGGGAGGAACTAGAGTCACATGGCAAAGGGCACGCATATAGGGCAGAGTGAAGGTGTCCCCTGAATGCAATCTGCCACACTTATTATCAGGTTCCTGCCTTTGGCCACAAGAGTGATTGGTCAAATACAGTGGCTCTTTCAGTATAGGTGGCCCCTCCATGTTTCTAGGGGGACAGCTCAAGGCATGAGTATTATTAAGGATGGGTTTGAAGCAACCATTGCTACTCAGGAAGTTGTTGTTGCTGCTGCTGCAAGCTGCCTCTCCATCCCCAAGGAAATGTTCTAAATGTGGTAGTTTATTAATAATAAAGAAGATGGTCCCTGTGACAAGAAAAAAGAATGTAGCATTCAGTAGTGAAAATAAGTGGACTTCCTTGAGAATGCTGCACTGCACACAAATACAAACTAGGAATATGAATGGGGCTTCCTGAAACAACTCTATAAAGTTAATGTTTTAAACAACGTTTCAACTTCAGATCTTGAACACTGATGAACCACCGTGTCTATGAGCTAAATGACAACTTCAGCTCGTCTGTCCCCAAGTAGGCGAGACTAAAGCTTCAGACTGAGGTTCCATCAATTGCTCAACAGTGACAAAGAGCCTCAGCCTTTTCACCTGGCAGATAATCTCCATCAAGGGAAAGAGAAGCCAACTCCAGGTGAGTCTGAGACTGACAATGAGAGGATATTTTGGACACTGCCTGAATAAGTAGGAAGAAGTGAAGCAAGTTGGTTCTCTGAGGAATGAGCTGTTCCAGCTCTTTGTTTTGATATCAAAGTTATGCATAAAATAATGTGTAAAATGGGTGCAACATAAACAAATCTTCATCGTGACTCTGAGCTCACCAAGCGTGAGCACTTGGTTGAAGCAGCCAAATGGCATATGCATCTTCCGTAGGACTCAACCAACCGGAGGAAGAATCCTTGCAGCTGTGGTCTTTGTGTGTGCGTGAGTATGTTTATGTGCATGTTTCATATGCGTTCCGCAAACATTTGTTATATACTTGTTCTTTAGAAGACATTATGCATGAGCTGGAATAGGAAAGAAAGAAAAAAAGGACTGATTCTACTCTCATGGGCTCCTTTTCCTCCAAGTGAGGAAGAAAAATGTGTAAACAGATCATTTAGATGCTAGGTACTATACTGTGCTATGTTTGTTCATCTGTGTGCACCTCTGTGTTCATCTGAGCAGGATCCTGCCGTATAAACATGCTTGTGACTCCTCTTATTTCCAAAGCCACCCTGGAAACCCAGTAAGTAAACTTTAGTGGGTGTCCCAGGGGTCATCAGTGGAAAAGCCACGATTCTTGTTTTGGCTTGAAAGTTCATGAGAGGTTAAGGTGGGGAAGATTCTCCAGGCTCCCCCTACTTAAGAGCCTTCTTTGCGGAGGAAGGACAGAACTCTAGATGATGAGGAGGGCAAAGGGAATGGAGAAAAGACCAAGAATTTAAAGGAATAAAGGAGCTTCATGCTCTCCCAGCAAATAGGCCCCTTAAATTCATCTAGCCATACAGAAGCATATTAGGTCAATGTTTGGAGTGGAGAACCTGTAAGGATCCAGATGTAGACTGTGACCTAACAGTTCTGGGCAAAGTTTCAAGTTTCCTAGTCACTGCAACGTAGCGCTAAGAACAGCCTTCTTCTCAGTAAAGAGTGAAGACTCTACTTGTGCCAAGGTATTCATGCCCTTCTCCCAGGGACTGAGATTTTTTCATTTTTCTGTTCCCTGCCCCCAGTGACAATGGGTTGCCATCAGTGCCCTTTACCAGTGCCTTGAAGAAGTTTTTCTTGTTCTACTCTGATGCAGATTAAGACTTTCGTTCCTTAGAGAAGGTGAGGTAGACAGGTCTGGGTGGAGTTTCAACAGTGGCTGCTGTTCCCTCCCTCAGCCAAAACCATGCGGGAGGAATCCTCAGGATCCCACACCCCACATTTCCCCTATGAGTGCCTGGTGGAATTCTTGGAGAAAATCCTGCAACCTGGGGTAAACTTTCCTATATCTGCAGTTCCCAAGGATGTCCCATTAGCAGTCTAGCCTACACTAACACATTTTAGTAATTTGTAAGCAATTTCTAACTGAATTTTCTTACCCTTTTTTTTTTTTTTTCTCGGTACGCGGGCCTCTCACTGTCGTGGCCTCTCCCGTTGCGGAGCACAGGCTCCGGGCGCGCAGGCTCAGCGGCCATGGCTCACGGGCCCAGCCGCTCCACGGCATGTGGGATCTTCCCGGACCGGGGCACGAACCCGTGTCCCCTGCATCGGCAGGCGGACTCTCAACCACTGTGCTACCAGGGAAGCCCCTTCTTACCCATTTTATGTGACATCAAGCGACATCTGCCCAGGTAAGCAAACGCTCAGATCTTATTTCTTCCTACAGACACCCATCTCTCTCCAGATTTCGGTTAGTTCTTTGCCCTGCTACGTTGTTTTTTGGTTTTGTTTTGTTTTGTTTAATGGGTTTAAGAAAAGCAATTAATTTTCAATGTGTCTGGCCTTTTTTCTTTTGTAAGGGTGGGAGCAATGCTCTTTCCAGCTCTCTACATCTCCAAGCTTAGCTGCTGGTATATTTGATCAGAGTTTTCCTTCAATTTTTCTCTATCTGTGCCCAGGGATTTGGTTCAGTAACAAGTGATTCTCTGTTCCACACTTCTCTTTTGCCAAAACGTCTGCTGGAATTTCCACCTGCCTCCCTTAAAGAGCTCACCCCATGAGATGAGATGGCAGAGTTTTGCAGGATGCTATATGCTGTGACTGTATCATAGACATGGCTGGGTCAGAAAAGTAACACGTTACCAGACTTCTCTGAGCATCTGAAATCAGCTCTTAAAATGTCAAACGTCCCTGTGATGCCCTGCTGTTCCCATGAGGGAGGAGGAGGGCATAGAATTGGTGCTATTCTTTATCCATGTAAGTCAGTGAGGTACCTATTAAACACCTACTATGTGCCTAGGGTGGTTTTAAGCTCTGTGGAGGGCTATGGAACATGACCCTTGTTCTTAAACTTTTGGACAAGAAAGGGCAATGATCCAGACCTCTAGTTACATGAGTTCAAGTGCTCATAAGTTCCAGGTGCTGAGGGTCCCTAAAATTGTCAAGCTTGTGATTAGGAAAACTCTCCGTCCCATAAATACAGTCCAAGCCCGAGCCTCAGTGTTCACCAGCAGTAGACAGGCTGCCCCTCATTTGCTTCTGATCTATCTCCTGCTTTCCCAGTTACTGATCCTACTGTACAGCGATGACTACGTGGCTTTTAGACACAGCTTTGCCCCTTAATTCTGTCTCTTTCTTCCAAGACAGAAACTAATACCTGCACTTTTCCAATGATGATCTCTATAATCCAGTTTCATTTTTGCTCTAATCTCTGTGTCTCTTTTTCATGCTTTTTCTAGTCACATCATCCCAGTGTAGCTGGCTGTCACAATGTAGCCTTCTATCATCTCTCAGTGATACACGGTTGGTTGGCACCACTAAAGCCCAATCACTCCTTTTCTTGCATCCCTCTCCCCCAGGTCAGTCACAGAGTAGCATTTGAAGGCCTGGGAAGAAAAGCAAGTGGAAGTGGTGGGATGATCCACAGGCATTGGTGACACAGAAGTGAAATACTACTGTTGAGGGATAGGAGAGACAGTCTCGGGACCTGGGCTCTTAGGCTGATACTCTATTATATGAAAACAAAGCCAGAAAACGAAGAGAAATAGGCAGTTAGAGGCATGAGATGTGGAGTCCTACCAATGTGGGGACCAATCCAGGCTCCATAGGTGAGTCTAGTGAGTGACCTGGAGCACAAGTCTCAACAAGTCTCAACGCCTCCGCATCTCAGCCTCACAGACTCACATGAGGATTACATATGTTTTATGCAAAGCACCTGGCACATCACCTGGACCATGAAACATACTCAGTAAATTCAAACGGCTGTTGTAATTATAGCTGATACTGTAAGTGGACCTTGGCCACAAAGGACCAGGAAGAAGCCCAGTTTCCCAATACAGTGAAGCTACAGTTGGAGAAATAAGGAAAACACGATTAGATTCCTGCCCAGCTGAGTGTTAAATAGAGACTCTGGCTGCAACTAGATGTAGCCAAGATGAGGCATTTCAATAACCTGGCTGTGTCTGTTTCTGGTCCATTTCCCTCTGTCAAGGCAGAAGGAAGGGGAGACACTACCATTTCCTGAAACTTCCTATACACCAGCCACCATTGCTAGCTACCTTTAATTTTCATTCCTCTTAGTTTATCAACTGCTTTTCACTCTACACGTCCCAACCTCCAGGGTAGCCAATGGAGGGATAGGAGCAGTGGTATCGTAAACTCCTTTCCAAATACTCAATCATACAAGCAGTCAACGTTACTCCCTGAGCATGTATTCATGTGGGAACCCTGCTGTGTGCATGTAGACATTTCCCCTCCAAGGGTTCCTGTGAGTCAGCTTCCAGGACATTCTGCCTTAGGGCATTGCTATTGTGGTCACACACCAGCATGATAAATAATCTGAACAAGCTTTCTCAGGCGCAATATTTATGGCTCAGTTTGAAGCAAACAACAGTCAGAGGCGATGGGTAAAAACTAATTTACTGTAATGCCACCGTGGATATATAGCAAATAGCTGTAAACAAGTATGTACAATATAATTAAAAATATGATAACATTATAAAACAGGATGATGGCTAGTTAGAGAGGAAGGTCTATCAAGTAGGAATATGTGTATGTCACTTGAAATATTGCCTCAATTACTTGAAGTCATCAGCTCAGGCTCCTCATCTCAAAAAACAATCCTAGGGGCTTCCCTGGTGGCGCAGTGGTTGAGAGTCCGCCTGCAGATGCAGGGGACGCGGGTTCGTGCCCCGGTCGGGAAGATCCCACATGCCGCGGAGCGGCTGGCCCCGTGAGCCATGGCCGCTGAGCCTGCACGTCTGGAGCCTGTGCTCCGCAATGGGAGAGGCCGCAACAGTGAGAGGCCCGCGTACCGCAAAAAAAAAAAAAAAAAAAATCCTTACAAATACCGACTTCAAATGACAAACGCTGTTTATTTCTACACTTGGTTTCCTTTCATTCCATCTGTCCACAGAAATTTCCCTTCAGTGTCTGTTGAACAAATTGCTGCAAGACAAGGATAATACTCAAGTTCTTGAACTCTAGCCTGTCTCATTCCTGACTCCTAAATGCATCTTAGCATGAGAGTTGAGTTAGAGAAAGCATCCTTAAATCTCTCAGTGTAAGACACCCAAGAATGCTCATGCACGAAAGCAAGGGGGAAAAAATAAAAGCAAATGGGATGGTTCATTAATAAACACAATTAACTTACCTATACCATTCCAAACAGGTGAACCAATTCTCTGGTTGCAAATGAGCTCAGACACCAGGTAGTGTGAAAACCTGTAGCTTCCTAGGGATCCCACAAGAGAGATAAAGTGGATCCCTGCTGGCTGTGCTGTGTATTTCCAGCCCTGTCACCCTTTTCAGTAAGGCTGTGTCAACCTTTACAAAACCGACCCTAAGTTATTTTTTAAAAAGAAACTCAAAATTTATCTCTAGTTCTGCATCATTCTCCTCAAGCTACTTCTCATGCTTGACGTCTGGTTCCTTCCAGCTACAAAACTTTCTCTTTTCCCATTTCCATCCTGGCCTCAATACTTAGCACTTCGCTCACTTTTCCTTGCTATGATCAGGATTCTTATCACTCATTATCTGAAGCAGCTTGAGGAACAACTCCTACCTGATTCATCCAACATCTAGAACTTCCGATTATTCATTTCTTTCATGTGCGACTTCCCAAAGGGTTTGCCTTGTCCTGGTCCACAAGTAAATACCAAGTTTCCACTGCCTACTTGGTTTGTTAGTTTCTGAGGTTTCCTCCATTATGCCCTGGTCCACCTAGAGCCAACCCAATGTCCTGTTAGTGTCCTTACTATATGCAGATTCTGAATTAATACAATAAGAATTTGCACTCCCCTCACCATGACTTACCTGGAAATTTTTTTCTCTTTCCTTTTACTCAATAAAATGCTACCCACACCCCATGTTCTGATTCAAATTTACCACTTCCGTGAAGCTCCCCTCACTTTTCTCTCCTTAACTAAGCTCTTGTTTTAATTGTCTTAAGTAGCAACAAAATCTAAAATAATAATTGATAATTGCTTTATATCTTCACACAAGATTTGGAATTCCTTGAGAAGAGGGATTACACCTTATTAACATTTATCCCTCTTAGTGATGTTAAAAAACAAGACAACAGACCCCAAATGGAGTCACTTATGGTAAGCCCCACATCACCAAACTGAGACTTATAGTTTCAGATCTCCCAGGCCAGTCCGTCAGGAATTACCTAATCAGCGTTAGTTAGGTCATCTGCCTGATGGACCCCTGCATCCCCTAAAGGAAAGTAACTTTGCAATAACCAACCTGCTTCTTTGCCCAGTATAACTTCCTTGTTTCTGCTCCCTTCTGGCTATTAAAGTCTCTTTTTGTACAGCTCCTTGGAATTCCTTGCTACCTGCTAGGCTGGATGCTGCCTGATTCAAGTCAATTTTTCCTCAAATAAACTCTTAAAGTTTTTAATATGCCTTAGTTTATCTTTTCACAGTTCTGGTGTCAGAAGAGGGAATTGAAGGAATGGCTCCCAGGAGCAACAAGTAATCAGGCAGAAACACCGGTCTGAACCCCTGAGCTTGCTGTTTTCTCGCTGCCTCTGGAGGTCATGAGTAAGTCCCTCTCAGATTCTACCTCCATAGCTTTTGTGTTATGAACTTTCAGACTTTATTAGAGCGTTTCTTTTTCTGGACTGGGTCCAGAAATCAACCTGAGTTGGAATAAGTCTAACTTTGAAACTGGACTGGGTCCAGGGTCAGACTGGGTCTGATTTAAGCTGCACTGGGTCTGGGTGAGGCCTCGGGTAAATAAAATTTTGTGTTAAGGCTGAACAAGGACTTTCCTGTGGCGCAGTAGTTAAGAATCCACCTGCCAATGCAGGGGACACAGGTTCGAGCCCTGGTCCTGGAAGATCCCACATGCCCTGGAGCAACTAAGCCCGTGCACCACAACTACTGAGCCTGTGCTCTAGAGCCCATGAGCCACAACTGCTGAGCCCGTGTGCCATAACTCCTGAAGCCCGCATGCCTAGAGCCCGTGCTCCACAAGAGGAGCCACCGCAATGAGAAGCCCACGCACCACAACGAAGAGTAGCCCCTGCTCGCCACAACTAGAGAAAGCTGCGCGCAGCAACGAAGACCCAACACAGCCAAAAATAAAAAAATAATTTAAAAAAGGCTGAACAAGCATGCTAACCTTACCAAAGATAATTCTGAATTACAGTGGCCACAGTGGAGACCTTTTAAGCTTAATAAGCTTATCCATTTATGAGATGTCCTAGAGAGAAAAGGGTCTCAGCTAAGCACTCATCATAAAGGGTAGAGGGAAACGTATTTTTCCTCCCGTACAGTTTCTGGTGACAATGATGGGACACCCCACTGGCTCCAGAGCCTGTAGAGGGAATTCTGTGAAAACTCACAGAAGCCAGCAAAGGGTGAGAATTCTTACCAAAGTCAGCTCTCTTAAATCTCTAGCTGTAGTGCCTGGTTGAGAGAGGAAGGTAAAATTTCACGTTGTCCCTTCCTTTCTAATTTCAGATTAGTAGGTCAGAAAAAGATCTTTTTTTCCTAAGAATTAGATCTTTGAATTATGACTTATGAATCTGCTTTTGGGTAGTCATTGGTTATTGATCCTTTCCCTCCCAGGGACAGATATCGCCTTCTTGTTGTCTTATTTTGTGTCTTAAAAACTTGGCTTGGCAAATGTCAAGTTGGGGGCCCTCCAAAATGTGGCTGGACAGAAATGTGGGTTGTACCTCATTTGCAGCTAGATAAGGCTGGACAGAAAAGTGGGTTGTACTCCACCTGTGGCTAGGGTCTTACCACTGTTACTGGCTGTCAGAGAATTGTCTAAGTCTTTCTTTCTTTTGGTTATCTTTTGCGGGGGCTCTGGACCTTGGGAGGGTAATATCTTTGGCACCCACTTTGGGGACGCCTCTTGCATCTAAGGGATTTGTTCAGTACTGCCAGGAATACTTACCATTTGCCCCAGCTGAAATCTCACAAGATATTTGACTTTTTTAATAATTCTCTGGTCAGAAGTTGGCCAGATTGGAAGCTGATACTGGGAGCCTGATAGAAACTTTTTTTAAAGCCTTCTTCCCTAAGCTAAAATGAAACTCTGTCCCCAGAAAGAAAGAAAAACATTTTGAAAGAAAAGCATTCCAAGACACATAGCTCTAAATCTAAAACACAGGAATCTTCTGATTTTCATCATAGATGAAGATATTCTTCCTGATCTAAAGAAGCAAGCTGAAGATAATATGGTCGGACGGGTATGCCACTCTGTATCACTCAGGTTACAATCCAATTCTTTGAGGAAGTAAAAACAACTATACTTGTCCTACAGATTTAGTCTTTACAAGAACAGAAATGAGGATCTAGGAACAATTTAAATCCCACTTACCCTTTTTGCTAATCCCAAAACCTCCCCTAGTCTTCTCAAAAGGCTTGTAGATATTGTAAAAGATCTGGACTTTGGGAACAAAATTTCTTCTTCGTGGAACTTGCATTCTTTCTGAAAATTAGGCCTGCAAAAAATCTGCGAAGTCTCTTCCACAAATATTAGTGAAAAGCTTGAGCCATCTGCCATCTGAGCAGATATACTTATTCCATCTGCCAGAAACACAACTCGGATCCCACTGTTCTTTTATAAACTAGTGAGTCTTACATTATCATGCCTATCTCATGGCTAAAATTTGAAAATGAAAGCTATAATATCTCTGTTTGCATCTGTCTGTATGTTTATGTATATTTTTGTATGTATATTATAAATGTGTGACATTTTTCTATGTCCAGATGGTATTGCCAAAATTAATTTGTAAGAGAGCTCTATTTAATTGGCTTAAAGAAAAATAATTGCTTATCGAAGTAATTGTTCTCTCAGAAAATAGAAACTAACCCAAATGTTTTTCAAATTTACATGATCAAGGATAATCTTCAGTAAATAAAAGCCAGTGTAAGTTTGTTGGTTTAATTAAAATAGGCATGTCTTCAAGGATTTCAGCATTAAATTTAGTGCAGACATGCAGCTTTTTTTCTACTGGAATTTACTAGTCAAATAACTTATCTCTGTTACAAAATTTGTCAGCAAGAAAAATAACTTTTAAAACAATGGTTAGATGTTTAATGTCTTGTGAAATATTCATGGGTAATCTAAACATGATTGCTTTTAACAAGTAAATTAAACAGATGTAAGAAGAATAAAAGTTTATAAATAAACTTTTGAACAGTGATGAGGTTTTATAAAATACAGTTTTTAGGATCCTTTGGTAACTTGAAACCTTAGAGTTTTGCTGACTTAAGTTAAATGGTGGAAATTAATTGACTACCTAGGTCATTTCCAATTAAAGTAAAATACTGAAACATTAACTAATCAACATATGGCTCCCTATCACAGAATAAACTAAAGATTGGGTCTCTCGGGCTTCCCTGGTGGCGCAGTGGTTGAGAGTCCGCCTGCCGATGCAGGGGACGCAGGTTCGTGCCCCGGTCCGGGAGGATCCCACATGCCACGGAGCGGCTAGGCCCGTGAGCCATGGCCGCTGAGCCTGCACGTCCTGAGCCTGTGCTCCATGGCGGGAGAGGCCGCAGCGGTGAGAGAGGCCCGCGTACCGCAAAAAAGAAAAAAAAAAAAAAGATTGGGTCTCTCAGTAAATATATTTTGTGCCACATTGAAAACTTTACTATAAGGAAGAATGTACTTCTAGAAATTATAAATAAATCTATAAATTTGTCAGTCCACAGATGCTAGTGTAATAGTTCTTAGTTTTCACTAGGAATTAAGCATTCTAAGGGTTAAGAATTCTAATCATTATATGTAATTTAAAACTACTTAGAAATAATAGGGGTGAAAAGAAACAACTGTATGAAAAGTAGGCAAGAAAAGTAAGATGACTGATTATTCCAGAATGAAAAAGAGGAAAAAAAAGAACAAAACCTGCATGAATGTTAAAACATTGTAGAAGGTTTGTGAAAAAGGAATCGTGGGAAATAAATTTTATGTGTCGTCAAACTGGCTAAGATTGGAATGGATTTATTTAAATATTTTTAAAGTGAGTTTTAATATCAAAGGTACACAGATGCAAAACTAGAATTTTTTTTTTTTTTTCTGGTAAAAGGATGAAAGTTTTTTAAGGTATTGTTCTGTTCCTGTTAAGAGATTTGGAAAGGTTTTTCTTTAACTTTTAAGTAATCTGTTTAGAAAGCAAAGATTTTGTGTTTTACTTTGCTTCATGTTGTCTTCATCAAGTCTTTGATTACTTAAGAAAACTGAATCTTCTCAATATTAAAAGAGCTAAGTTTTGCTCACAACGATGTAACCTTCTGTATTTGTCTTTAAAATCTTTTATTGTCACTTTGGTTAAATAGCTAATTAAGTATTGTTTCATGATGATCTGTGATCCTTTTTAATCAAGTATCCAAAGGCTTTTGATGTTTTTGACAAACGTCCCAAAATAAAATTCTAAATTAAGTCTTTTTTTTTGCGGTACGCGGGCCTCTCACTGTTGTGGCCTCTGCCGTTGCGGAGCACAGGCTCCGGACGCGCAGGCTCAGCGGCCATGGCTCACGGGCCCAGCCGCTCCGCGGCATGTGGGATCTTCCCGGACCGGGGCATGAACCCGTGTCCCCTGCATCGGCAGGCGGACTCTCAACCACTGCGCCACCAGGGAAGCCCTAAATTAGGTCTTTTTGACCTCAGACTAATTTGGGGATTTTACAGAGGGCCCATGGAACATCTCAAAAAAATTGTTTTCTCTCCTTATAAAAAGAGAGATGTTAAACTAACTAGGCTTATTTGGTATGTTAAATTACATGGGAAGCATTTTCAAATAAGAAGTAATAATTATGCTGTCCTTCTATGGATACATGGTATTCATATATGTTCCCGAAATTGTATAAAGTTCTGATTGTCCTGGTTTAGCATTTTCAGTTATAATCCAGGTTATTACCTTGAAGTGCTGTATGCCACAGAAATAAGCAAATTTCCTTGTCAATTGCATTATAATGAATTATCGTCAGATCTTTAACCACGGCCATTTTTATGTGTTTTGTTTTAGAGATATTGTTTCATTCTGCTTTTGTATCCTCAAGGAGACTCACGAAAAGAACTCTGACAAGTACAGGTTTCTAATAACTTTCAGATCATAAAACTGAACTGGGTAAGAATTCTCAGAACTGGTGGAAAAAGTAGATTCAAGCAGAACAAGAATTAATTACACAGGACTGAATGAACTAATGAGGATGGTTATCATTTGCATGACGTTTTGTTTGAAAAATTGCTGGTTCTTTAAGATTTAGTTTTCCCAGATTTAAGGAAACTTTTCCTCTTAATCTATCTATGACTTGAGAGCAATTTGGTAAAGTATATCTTTTGGAACTAAGATAAAACAATTACTTTTCCCCCCTACCTGGACCCTCCAGAATTTGGAAGCTTGGTGAGTATACTTATTTCAAGCAGTACAGTTATTTGCATAAATTCAACAAGAAACCAGTCTCGTAAAGGATACAAATGGAGGCTGGTTATATTACGAAGGCTTTGACCGGAATGTCATGTTTGAGAGAGATGTGCATAGACTCAGATATGACCAGGCAGCTTTAAAGAGCTAAGTTTGACTTTATGGAGCCAATAAATCCCCCTGGGAAAATCGTCTTGGTACAGGGTTCCTGGCAGCTTTGCCAGCTGAGCAAGGAAGGTCACTTCCTGTCAGGCTCAATAACCTCAGGATATCTGGGGGACCTTGCGAAGAGAGGAATTCACCCAAACTACAGGTATGGCAGGCAGAATCATAAGTGAAATATTCCAGCAAAGCGGACTCAAAAAGAGCCTATATGGTCAGTCAGTATTCTTGCAGCACTTATGAAAACTGTCAGGCCACATTTAATGAAAATAAATTAGTTGTACTGTGATTATATTTGGTAAGAATAGGGGTGACTACAGGGAGAAAAATTACGTTTACACCTTTGTAGGTAGTAGATTCCAGTCCTGTTATTTGTCCTTAAGGTTTTGTTATATACCTGAAAACTGGACTGAATTCCAAATTCTTCTAGTTTCTTCAAATATCTGGCTACCACTCTCCAAACTAACATTTCCAATTTTCTCATGCCCTTTTGATTGGAATCACTAAGAACGAAGTCTGTCTTTGAACCTCCTTAGTAGGCACTATACCAGGTCCTCCTCACTACCTAGACAGCAGCCAAACTTCAGGGATTTAAACCGTGGGTCCCCAACTCCCTATTAAAAAGGACTCCTTCTTCAGACTCTTGGAACTGTACACCAGCTGGAGATCTAAAATGAAAATTGAATAGGGAGGTTTCTCCCAAGAAGCAGAGGACAGCTTGGGTAGGCAGCTCTCCCAAGATCATAGATCAAGATCTTCATCTCTAATATGAAACCTTTATTCCATTGCCTTTTTGCTGCTGATTGCTTTTCTCTCTGTTAATGTATGGGAAGGGAGTGTTCCTTAACTCTGGCAATGATCCCTGAATATGCTGCTAAAGCAACAACTGCCCAACAAAAATCCTTAGACTCTCTGACAAAAGTTTATATGTGGTCAGTTGGCTTAAGAAAGTGACTCGTTCAATGGGGTCTTTCTTTGACTTATTTGATTTTGATTGGTTTGGTTCTTGGGGACCATAGCTACAAACTGCACTCCAGACATTAGGAATTATCCTTCTAGGAATAATCATAATAGTCTCCCTGGTGCTCTGTATTCTCCCAAAAGTTTTAAATGCATGTTTGCAGGCACTAATCACCAAGCAAATGATCTGTGTAAGGACAGAACATTGGAGCAAAGAGAATGACCAACTTAAAGAACATGAACACCACACAAAGATTCAGCAGTAACGGTGAGAACTCTGGAGTGGTAGCTGGGAGTGGCACTAATACCTTAAATTTTTATCAAGTCTCTCAGATAAGCTGAGAGTCTGATCAAAAGGAGGAAACTGTTAAAAAACAAAAACAAGACAATAAGCCCATAATGGAGTCACTTATGCTAAGCCCTGTGTCACCAAGCCGAGGCTTAACTTAATTACAGTTTTGGCTCTCCGAGAAATGGAATCTTAGGCTAGTCAAGCAGGAATCCCCTGGTCAGCACTACTTTGGTAATCTGCCTGATAAACCCTGTCCATCACCTAAAGGAAATTAACTTTCAGCCATCCACCTGTTTTTTTGCCCAGCATAACTTTCTTATTCCTGCTCCCTTCTGGCTATAAATTCTGTGTAGCCCCTCAGAGCTCCTTTCTAACTGCTAGATTGGATGCTGCCTAATTCAAATCAATTTTTGCTCAGAGAAACTCTTAAAATTTTTAATATCCCTCAGGTTATCTTTTAAGAGTGCCTAGTATAACTGTTGGCCCATAGTAGACACTCAATAAATTATTTTGACTAATTGAACCAGGAAGAATGCTTGGCAATTATAGGATGGATATTTGGGGCCATATAAAAAGAAATTTCTAGTAATAAATATTGGGCAAAAAAAAAAGTATTAATCTGTCTGAATTAGGGTCTAGCCCAGGGCCCACCAAGAAAGGACATTCTATTAACTAACCCCCAGCTTCGGACTGAACTCTGAAGTGTTTACCACTGGATAAGAGAGGAAATGAGAGGTATGGAAGTCAGGCAGAATAGATAGAAAGAATAAGAGCTAACAGTGCATAATACATGCCAGCACAGTCCAGGACACTTTACATATATTAGCTTATTTAATCTTCACAACAACCGTCTGAGTGTCATTACTCCAGTTTTTAGAAAAGGAAACAAACTGAGAGGTGAGGCAACTTGCCTAAGTTCATGTAGCCATTAAGTAGCTACACTGTTTCTCAGCATAAACATAATTAGTGCCCTGGAGAAGAGAACTAAACAAAATAACACCAAATGTATTTAAAGGAATAATTCAAGAAAAACGTTGAGAAACAAAGATTTGAACTTATGTATTGAAAGTACACACTGTGTCCCTGGAAAAGCTTGATAGAGAATCAATATTACCAAGACAACAAAGTTACTAGGCTTGAAATATAAAGAAAGGAGGTAAAAGCAAAGCCGAGTTTAAAAAAAATACCAAATTTCTCTTATAAAAAGAGAGAAATCAACTGGCTTCCCATTGCTCTATAGTAAGGTTCATCACTAGAAAACACTTGAGCAATATCAAGAGTCTAACTTAAGAATTTCACATCCAACCTAACTGTCACTCAAGTATAAAAACACAAACACTTTTGGTCCTACAAGAGCTTAGGTAATACATTCCCCATGAGCCTTTCTTGAATAAGCTACCAAAGAATAAACTTCAGCCAAGAAGTGAATAATGATGAGATGTTGGCAAAAATACTGGAATCGAATCCAATTTTCCACAGAATTAGGTACAAAACAACTGAAAATGTTATAAATGACAACTTAGAAATTATATAATTAGCCAAAATAAAAGCAAAAAGGAGAAATAAGTTGAAAGGTAATATTGGTACCCTGGTTTCCTCATGTTTTATGGTGGGGGATCAAAAGATGTTCTCTAAAACTGATCAATTAAGAATGCTTTAATTTAAAACAAACAATAACACAGTCAGAAAAGAAAACAAATTACACAGCTGCCCTTTCAGGTTAGGCTAATAAAGTTTTTTCAGTCTTTTCCTATTGGGATAAAGGAAGATGTATTTAGACGAAGTCCAAATGAAAAGAGGCTATATCTGCATATGTGATGCAGGAGATAAATGAAGAGACAAGCTTGTACCATCTATTCCAGTGGAGTCCTGGGGATATTCTTACCGATTCTGATTGAAGGTAGAGGGCAGAAATAGAAAGTCCCTCATATTTAAAGCTATGGATGGGCTAGGTGAGGTGTAGGAGACAAGGCATAGGTCTCATACAAGGGATAAAAAAGAGATCGCAGATGACAAAGATGGAGGGGTAGCAATAATGTATGGATGAGCGCTTTAGAGAAATTTAAATAGAATATGAGCTATTGAAATAGTTTTATACACAATTTAAGTACCAATTTAAAGTTTAACAAAATTTGCACCACTGCTCAAAACTTCTCCTCCAGTGCAAAGAGCTACCTCATCACCTTCCAGCAACATCCTACCTATACTTCATGATTCAAGGGAATACTGTCCCCACTGAGAAGCCTTGATCAGCTTGACTGCAAGGGAAATCTGCACTGCCTCTGTATGCTAGGGCTGTAATGCTGTCTCTATCCTGCCCAACTCAAGGGGCCATTGATTTAAACCCTCTCTTGACAACATCTTCTAATCCCTTCACCCTATGTTCACTCACTCTGAAAGCCAGCAAATGGTCTTGAACGAAGAGGCACAGATGTGAGTATCTGCTGCGGGGGTGAGAGAGGTAGCTGAACAGACATTGAGAAAGACGTGGAATGACATTCACACCTCAGCGGAGGTTGAAAGCAATACATTTTTAGACATGACCAGGTGTGGTTGTGGGTAAAGAGGTCCACACTTGGATCTAATAGGCTTTAATCTCCTACCTTCCTGGTTTTGAATTCTAGCTCTATCGCTTCCTACAAGCTGCAGGTCACAAACTCAGCTGTGCACAAGATACAACGTTCCTTATTACTATGTCTTCCCTGCTTCCCCAGAGCTGTGTCTATGCTGTGAGGGGCTTACTTGGTACCAAGGCATCAGCAGACAGCCAGGGCTGGGGGTGGGGCCTCTGCTCCTGGGCGATTCTACCTGTCCTCACTGGCATCCCGGTAAAGAGTTTTTGTTTCTACGTGGTTTTCTGTCTAACCCACACGCAAGGCTGTGTCGGGCCAGTTTGCCTAAGCCCCCTTCTCCCAAGTCTACCCTGAGACATGGAACCTCAGAGTCCACCAAAGGTGGTCCAGGTCCCTTTGCTTTCAGATCCCCTTGAACTGTACATGTTTTCTTCTTGCTGCCAAGGGCTCAGCTTGAGGGAGAGGAGGACAGAGATCGATGTCAAGGTCTCCACTTCCAGAGTCCACTCTTCCTTCCTCCCTCTTCTCTTTCCTCTTCCTGGGGATATGTTTGAGTCCTGGTTTGGAGGGGAGGGAGGGCTTGATCATGAGGTGCTCATCATTCAATGCATCTGGCCCTCTCAGCCTAGGCTTTTGAGACTCAAAAGCCAGTAATTGATTGATATTCATTGTGCCATCCCTTCTCAGAGCAAATAAGAATATTTTAGCTGAATGTGCAGTGGGGGAGGACCACTCCCCACTGGAAGACCACTCCCAGGCTCAATTATTTGCAAGGAGCACTGATAGGAATCTTCATAAAGTTGTACTCGTGGCTATGATGCGTTAGAATGAAAAATACATACAAAGCAAAAGGTACGTGGGAAATCAAGTGCAAGCATCCAAGACTCCTTTCCCAGTGGAGTCACACAGGTTGTGCTTAATTCCCCCAACAATGGGTTGTGAATACCCATGTGAAGTGTCGTCTACAAGGGAAGCTCATTAGAGAGTCAGTGCCCAAGGATTTTGTTGGGGGCTGGTCACGCAGGCAGCCTCTGCCTCGCAGGCACCAAAATCCAAGACTCCCAGAAGGAAAGCAGGTGTTCGGCAGAAACCACATTGTTCGTACAAATAGTTTAGACACAGTGAGGCCGCTCTTTTCAGTTAAAGTGGTGGGAACCTCCCAAAATCCGAGTTACCAGACAACGGCCAAGGGCCAACCTTGTAAGCAGGCTGAGAGGAAGACCAGGGGATAAGCCTGAGTTAATATTTCAGAATATTATTTTGCCACAGATTTGTTACTCCCAGTTTATGGAAAAGCAAACAGAAGCTAGGAGAAGTAGAGGAACTGTTAAAAACAAACAACCAAAAAAGCAGTAAAGCTTATATGTAAAATTCCTAATTGCTCACCATTCCTGCCTCTATTTCCTGTCCCTCACCTTGTTTTTACCCTTATATCCCATCCTGCATCAACTTCGTTACTTGTTCTTTAATCATTCTTTCAAATCTCCTTCAACCTTTTTCTATAGAAAACGCGCTGAATTACTTGAGTGTTCTTTCCGGCCCCCTTCACCACCCCCCTGAGCTCCTGGAAGGTAGTTATGTCCTCTTGCTCATCCTCATAACCTAAGTCAATGAGTAATAGCATCTGTGAAAGGAAAAGCATTTCAAGATCAGAAACACAGTACCTCTGAGAGCACTCAGAGCATACCTGAGTCGTCAACACAGAAGAGCATACCTGAATATCGTCAAGGCCGGGTGACAGCTGGTGATGCCACTTTCTCCACCTGACCTGGCGTTCCATTTAGTCCCCAGTCCATCTTCTCATATGTGGGGCTCAGCAAGACTGTCCATTAAGTCATCCATTTATTTGAGAGGTCTGTCCTTAAATGAGAGAAGTGCCCCAGGTGTAGGTGCATTGATCAGCAGCTGGCTGCGTCCAGGACAGAGGCTAAGGAGAGGAGAGCCAGAAGGAAAAAGGCAAGAGTTGTAGTTTTTTAATTTTATTTCTTTCTTTTTCTATTCTTTTTAAAATTCTTTTCCCATTCAGGTAATTACAGAATATTGAGCAGAGTTCCCTGTGCTATACAGTAGGTCCTTGTTGCGTATCTACTTTAAATATAGCAGTGTCCATCCCAAACTCCCTAACTATGCCTCTCCCCGACCCTTCCCCCGCAGTAACCATAAGTTCATTCTCTAAGTCTGTGAGTCTGTTTCTGTTTTGTAGATAAGTTCATTTGTATCCTATTTTTTTTAGATTCCGCATATGAGTGATATCATATGATATCTGTCTTTCTCTGTCTGACTGACTTCACTTAGTATGATAATCTCCAGGTCCATCCATGTTGCTGCAAATGGCGTTATTTCATTCTTTTAAAAAAAGCAAGAGTTATCAAAAGACTCCTATAAATCATGAGCTGCAAGTGACTGCTCCCCTGGCTTGACCTGGCGGCCACTGCCCTCTGGAATCCTATGTTCACACCCTGCACTTCCAAGGGACCATCACCTGTCTGGACACCTGAACCGGTGTCAGCACACGAGTAACACACAGGGGCCCTGATTTCTCAGCGAAGAGAAACCAGGAGCAGAGGTTTACCTTCACAAACAGTAGGCAGTCGCACACGATGACGAGTGACCAGAGTAATAGGTAACCAGTAGATATAAAGGAAACATCAGTAATATATGTAGTGTGCATCCAGGAGAGGGAGCAAATTGTTGGCTGGAGAATTTTCTTTCTAATTAAACAAGTAATGTATGCCTGCATTTAGTCCTATAAATGAAAATGTATTCACCACAGAGGCATGAATCCTATTAGGCCCTCCTGTACATAAACTGTATGGGTGATTACCACTGATTACTGTACTATTAGAGACTTGTATGTGGAGTGGCTTGATTGGAGCATGCCTGGCTCCTGAAAGGGCTCCCATGTGCTTTGCCTGAATTGTGGGGAATCAGCAGGGCTTCACATTGCCTGGCAATTCAATTGTAGGTTTGAATAGTTGCAGGTTGGGGGATGTAGATGCACACCATCAAATGGAATGCTTTCTTTACTCGGGTCAGAGAAAGGGAAAAGATGTCCGTGGTGTCAAGGAGGCCTCAAGAGCCTCTTACCTTGAGTGCAGAGCCTGTGTGCAGACCCACCTGGCAGGTACCTCCCCAGATCACTGAACGATGCCTTTCCAGTGGACTCAGAGACTATGGTCACTTTTACTCTGTATCATTCAGAAAAATCACACCTGCAGCCTAAGCTGTTCCCTCTAGACATTTGTATCTCTTCAGAAATCACAAATGGAGGTAGACCAGGGAAGTAAGCTAAGGTCACCCGGGCTTTCACGACCACGCCTCTCCTTCCTGACCTGCAGACAGGCTCTGCAAGCTGCCTCTGACCACATCTTCTCCTTCCAACTCATTCACTCCCTCTTTGCTCTTCCTCTGACATGGACTCTGGCTCTCCAACACTTACATTTCCTTCCATCCAAAACACGTGTGCTACCCCTATGTTCACAGCAGCACTATTCACAGTTGCCAAGACATGGAAGCAACCTAAGTGCCCATTGACAGATGAACGAATAAAGATGTGGTACATATATACAATGGAATACTACTCAGCCATAAAAAATGAAAGAATGCCATTTTTAGCAACATGGATGGATCTAGAGATTATCATACTAAGTGATGTAAGTCAGAAAGACAAATACCATATGATATCACTTATATGTGGAATCTAAAATATGACACAAATGAGCTTCTCAATGGAACAGAAACCAACTCACAGACATAGAGAACAGACTTGTGGTTGTCAAGGGGGAGGGGAGGGATGCAGTGGGAGTTTGGGGTTAGCAGATGCAAACTATTATATATAGGATGGATAAACAACAAGGTCCTACTGTATAGCACAGGGAACTATGTTCAATATCCTGTGATAAACCATAGTGGAAAAGAATATTTTCAAAAAAGAATGTATATGTGTGTATATATATATATAACTGAATCACATTTCTGTACAGCAGAAATTAACACAACATTGTAAATCAGTTATACTCCAATTAAAAAATAAATTAAAAACAAAAATGTGAGGTACGCAAAGGGCCACACATATGAAATAATCAGAATACACAAATGCATAGTGTCTCAGTCAGCTCAGCCTACTATAACAGAATACCATAGACTTGGTGGCTTTAACAACAAACACACTTCTCCCAGTTCCGGAGGCTGGGAAGTTCAAAATAGAGTGCTAACAGGTTCCACGTCCAGTGAGAACTCACTTCCTAGCTTGCAGGTAACCAGCTGCCTTCTCACTGTGTCCTCACATGGCCAACACATCAGAGAGCCCTCATCTCCTCCTCTTCTTACAAGGACACCAATTCCATCATGGGGGCCCCACCCTCATGACCACATCTAAACTGAATTACGTCCTACACAGACGTGGAGAACAAACTTAAGAACAAGGGGAGAAAGCTGAGGGTGGTGGTGGGATGAACTGGGAGATTGGGATTGACATATATACACTAATATGTATAAAATAGATAACTAATAAGAACCTGCTGTATAAAAGTAAAATAAAATAAAATTCAAAAAACAAAGCAAAAAAATAAAATAAATAAAAATGAATTACGTCCTAAAGGTCCCACCTCCTAATATCATCCCATTGAGGGTTAGGGTTTCAGCACACGCGTTTTAGGAGGACGCAAAAAAACAATCCACAACACACAGAGACAGAAAGCAATTTTGTCATCGCTAAGGATTGGGGGAAGGATTAGGAACTCCTTAAAGGGTACAGTTTCCTTCTGGGGTAATGAAAATGTCCTGGAACTAATCAGAGGCAAAGGTTGTATAACATGGTGATTGCACTTAATGCTACAGAATCGTATACTTTAAAATGGTTAATATAGTAAATTTTGTTATGCATGCTTTACCATCACCACCACAACGAAACGCTTGTCCTAACGTGGGATTAGTTTACATGATTAAAACAATTAGGGTTTAACTGTGAGTGGCTGATAATCCTATGCTTTTAATCAGTTTTGCCAAAGTCTGAACCCAAAGGGTCAACTAGCAGTAGGAATTTCACAGGTATTAGAATCGATAGTCCAGAGTATCTCTCGTTTTTGACCTTCAATTACACCATCACACCACAGTCACTATACCACTGCAGAGGCTCACTGTTTGGTTTATATATAAATTATGTGAGAATATATTTTCTCTCTCTCAGGTTTCTGGGTTGGTAGGAAGGGCATTTTTATGGGCAATTGTTGCTGGTTAATTCAACAAACTCAGTCTTAACAGGACTTGTCCTTCCCTCTGAATTACTAAATCAAGGATCTGTCTCCATCCAGCCAGTGACACCTGCTCTGCTCCTCTTGGATTGAAACTTACCCCTTTATACACAGACACCCACTCCCTTCCCTCTCTTCCCATAGTCTCATTCCTCCCCCATCAGCCCCATCCCTACCTACACCCTCCTTTAAACCCGTCAGAGCACATTTCTCAAATCATTACAAACAACTTTTTCATACAAATAGATAATGAATACATGTCAGAATTTTATTTACCTCTTTACTGAGGAAAACAGAAGAATGACAGGACTGATTTGATGGAATATGAGAAATCAGGATTTATACAATCCATGGGGAAAAGAGGGCTGAAGTAAGACTGCCAAGGTAGGTACAAGACTAGTTAATGTCCTACAGGGTAATAAAACCTTTGGGCTTGTCTCCTTCTTTTCCAAGCAGAAAAAAAGGAAAATCATCATGCCTCACCGGTTTTCTGCAAATTGGCCTGTAACTGTATAGGACTGTGAAATGTCTGAGCCTAAATCAGTTTTCGGTCAAAGCCAGTTACAAACCCAAGAGAGTCAGATGACCCTCCTGTGGACATATTAGAAAAAGCTCTAATATGGCACTGAAAGTTCATGTTACCATCTTTTTGGCCTTATTTCCAAGTTTTGCATTTTTTTTTTTGAACAAAGCTTTGCCGTATGTTTTTTTTTTTTCTTTTTTTTTTTGATGTAACAACCTGACTCAGCCGCGGTCCCCAGCTACAATCAAACACGAATCTAGGTGTTGCTCATCAGCTGACTTTAAGTAAGGGATGTTATTTTGGATAATTTGGGTGAGCCTGATTCAATCCATTGGAAAGCCATAAAAGCAGTGCTGGGGCTTCCCAGGGAGAGAAACAGTTCCTCCGGTGAACTACGGCTTCAGACTGTCCATGACCCTCCCTCCCTGATGGCATGCATGCCCAGTGGATTTTGGACTTAGCCAGCCACCACAATCACATAAGCCAATTTCTTGTAATAAATTAATAAAAATATATCCTCCCTACTGGTTATGTTTTTCTGGTTGAATCCTGACTGATACACTTCTTTTGTGTGATGTAAATCCATTGTTCTTCTAAGAGCAAACTCCCATCTTCACAAAGTAGAACCAAGTATCTTCCAAAAAGTAGGTATTCTTTAAATGTCTGCTGGTTCACACCAACCAGGAAATATCCTCTACTACCAAGTCTCAAGAGATGGGTCAGTTGGTACTTAATGAACAAAAGCTGACCAAACAGAAATTGACTTATACTGTCCAGAGGAAAGAATAATGACTCTTTTTTCCTTGAATGAGAAGAGGCATTAACAAAGTCTCCCTCCTTGACCAAACTCCAGTCAGGGTTCCTTAAGCTTGCTTCTTGACTAGACCTAGTCCTTGCCAGCCAAGCCCACTTTTAGCAAAGAAACCTGCTAAGACAGCTTTTTGAGAATCCCCTACCCTTGATACTCAACCAAGTTCCTCTTCCAAAACCCTTGAAACCTAACCAAGTTCCTCTTAATAATTTTCCATGCACTCCCTCACCGGGCGCAGTAGCTATGCATCCCCACTGTCCCTGTTGTATTTGGAATTGAGTTCAATCTCTCTCCCCCATTGCGATAGTTTTGAATAAAGTCTTCCTTGGCATTTTAAACAACTTTCAGAATGATTTTTCTGTAACGGTACTAAAAAATGTCTGCCCTTACCTTGTGAGGTTCCCTTTATGTCTCCATCAGAACAAGAGGTGTGATTTTCTCTAGCATCACTACCATGCTGAGAGAAGAGGGCACATTCCTTAATAATGACAACACAGCACGTATTGAATATTCACTTTTGCCAGGCTCTGTCTTGAGTATTTTACAAGGATTATCTCCTCGCCCCATACTTCTGCCCAGACTTTTAGTAGTCCCTGCCTGCAACTGACACCATGAGCTCAATATCCTCATCTGGTTTGTCTATTGATCTTGATACTCTGGGAATTCACCACATTTTCTTGCTAGCATCATGAATATCCAGCAACGTGAATATCCATGTCCGTGGTGTTTCAGTACTTGGACTTTCTCATCTTGAAGTGGATCAAGTTTGCCTTTGGTTCCTTCAGCCATACCAGCAGGCCCCGGTGCCCTATTCTAGGTATCATTCTCCACAGGAATCCCAGGCCTTCAGGAACTCACTACTGTTAAACTCTGGCTAAAGGATCTATTCTATATCTGCGTTTACCTACGTGTGACTCTCAACTCCAGAGGTTGGCATTTGAAACACCTCTCTCATTGAGGGTGTTAAGGCTTGGTTTTCTTCTTTAGGCACTCCAGGTACCAGATGAGAGGTTTAGGGGCAGTACTGTTTCAAAGGTAGGAGAGGAAGACTTTGCCAGGGCACAGGAAAGCTTGCTCTGGACAGTTAATCCCATCTCCATATGCTGACATCTGCAGAGCATGGAAGTCACAGACAGACAAATCAATATGCGAACATCTTTGGAAAAGGGATAATCACTGAGTACTGTGCAGAAGTGTTTAGGTATGAACGAAAGTTGATTTATGTTAAACTTTTACCCCTATAACTATTTTGATGCCATGACCTTGGTCCATGACACATCAGCCTGGGCCCAGCTGACTTGATAAAAGAAATGGACTCAGAGATGCAAGAGCCTTTCTGTCACTTTGCGGTACTCTGAAGGTCTCTGGGAAAGTGGCCATGGAGACACTCAGGGTCCTGACAATAACTCCATCCAGGTGCTAAGACGGGATCCCAAGCCCCACACACCAACACCTGGCAGAGGCCATCTGTAAACCAAGCAGCAGGTCAACAGGAAATATCATTTAAACCCATACTCATAAATAACATCAACAAGAGCAGTGCCTCTCACTCACCAGACAGAGCCCCCATCCTGGATTGAAGAGCTCAGTAAAGAGTCCAAGATGATCAAGCACTTGCCAGCAGGTCCTCCTGGAAAGCTCTTCTTCCTGGGGCTGGAATGGCTCCCAGCAGCACAACTACAGCTGCACAGCCTGCTTTTTAACGAAGCCTTCCGAGGCAGAGAGCAAGTCAGGTGGGCCTGTCCGACCCACTTAGCCCAGGTGGGACCGGCACCGGGCATGTCAAGGTTCTGTAATTAACCATTCACTGCTGCCTTCCACAAACTAAAGCTGTAATTTCCCAAGACTATCCAAGGTGACACAGGCTCCTCTTCTAAAGGCATTAATTAGGAACATCTCATTCCCTGTGGCAGGGGTGGAGCAGATCTTTCCAACTGGAGTGTGTATTTATTTAGAGCTATTACCACATAATATTTACAAGATACTTAACATGCATTAATTACCCTGTAATGAACTCTATGGCTATAATATCCATGTTCTGTCAGGACTGTAAAATGCACCCCTCCCCCCTCACCAAACACACACTTTTTAAAGATCACCTTGGGGGGAAGAAAAAGAAAAATTAAATTTAATTGCATGCCCATTAAATGCTTATTTTTAATAGAAAACTTGCAAATGATGTGAAAATGCAAAACAGGGTACACAGTAAATCAAAGGCAGATAACACTTCTAGACGCACTCTACTGTTTTTATGAGCATGTTTTACAATCCATTCATTATGCTGTCTGTCCTTTTGAAAGCTGGTTATTATACAGCTCATACAAAGAAACATGTGAATGGCTGTGCAACAAGCCATGAAAATCAGCACAAAACTGAACATTTCTGCTGTTATTTGAATCCGCCTCCCTCAAATCTCTGCCTGGAGAATTCTTACAGGAGGCTCATCCTTGTAACACCCACTCAAAGCCTTGTATCAAGGAGAGAGAGGGGAAGACTTGCCATGCAGTTCATGATTCAAGATGGCGGTTATCCAAAGAATGTACAGCTGCTGTCCTAAGTCTTTAGGTGGTGGCGTTTTCTCTGGAGGCTAAGAGATGAAGTAAGGAGATCAGGCTTGCACAGAATGATCCGCCTCTTAGAATCCCAGGTCACCCCCTGTATATTCCTCCCCCAAGATAAGTCATCTTTATGTTACCCAGGGCATATCACCATCCAGGCTATCTTTCAATCATGGGAGCATCCTAACTCATTGAGCAGAGTTGAACTGATTCAGTTTTCAGGAAAACCTTCCTAATTTAAGACAAAATCTTGTTTCTCTATGAATTCCACTCCTTTGTTCTAATGTTGGCCTCTGGGCATAAAAGACTTTACTCCGTCTTTTACTTGCTCAGCTTTTCAGTATTTTGTAACAGGCATCTAATGCCTGAGAGAGTTCAACTTTTTGGTGGTGTGAAGAATGTCTTTACCTTGTTAGAGGTCATGGGCAAAATAGGTAGGGTTACTTGGAAATTTACCTATGGATAAATAGAGAAACCTGAGCTTCCAGACCCATGGCTGTTCACAGTGGGCCTCCTTTGCTAGGATTCCCCACTGCCCACCCATAAGATGGAGGTGTCTGTCTCCCTTTCAGATTCTTGAATTGTCTCTTTGGTGGCAGTCACCTGCCTGGAGTCTATCCCAGTACATTTGTGCATTTCCTAGTTACAGCTTCCAGTTTATGATAAATGCAGGGAGCTTCTTTTATAGAGTCTACAACTCCTGACAAGCATGCAATAAAAGTATGAAATGAACATCTTATTCCAAGAGAAGGATTATAGACAAGAGGACTAGTTGACACGAGTACATGCTGTAAATGATCCAAACAAGAGGAAACTTGAATACATTTCCTAGGTAATGCCCAAACATTGCTTATTTTATGCTGCTGAAAAAATGTGAAAATTATATATTGAATTGTCTCTTACTCACAAAAAGAAATACCATGGCATAATATTGACATCCCTTTGGGTTGTATTTCTTGGAGCATGAAATTGACAGCATTTATTCAACAAACATATATTGACATCCATTTTGTACCAGATACCATGCTAGATGCTGGGGCAGGACAGCTGTGGATACTGCCCTAGAGGTATTCATGAAGGACACAGATATAGAATGATTATAATGTATTGTGTGCTATCATCAAGCCACTTCTGATTTGCCAAGAAACCACAGAGAGGAGAGTAACCAACTCAACCTGGCACAGCTGAGGAAACCTTGCAGAGGCAATGATAGGCCAGCTGGGTATGAAAGGGCAATTACGATTTACAGAGCAGATAAGGGTAGGAAAGACAGTCCATGCAGAAAAAGCAACTAGTCAAGGCCAGTAGAGTGAAAGAACATGGCAAATTCAACAACAATGCTAGTCCGTTTATGATGGAAATTTAGGGGCACGTGAGCAAGCAGAGGAGGAACCGGCTGATAAAGTAGTTTGGGTTTATGTCATGCAAGGCCTTAGATGCCTTGCTGAGGCGTTTGAGGTAAATAATGGAGGGGATATGGAACAATTTGAATTTGTTTTTGTTTTGGGGTTTTTTTTTTGCGGTACGTGGGCCTCTCACTGTTGTGGCCTCTCCCGTTGCGGAGCACAGGCTCCGGACGCGCAGGCTCAGCGGCCATGGCTCACGGGCCCAGCCGCTCCGCGGCATGTGGGATCTTCCAAGACCGGGGCACGAACCCGTGTCCCCTGCATCGGCAGGCAGACTCTCAACCACTGCGCCACTAGGGAAGCCCTCAAAAAAAATTTTAATGAAAAAAGTTTCTTAGCACAGAAGGGGACTCTGGAAGTCTCCTCCTGTCCTGGATATTAACCTTTGTAGCTGTTAGAGGTAGGGCAGCTGGTAGGTGATGCAGGGGAGGGATCATAGTAACAGAAAGGCGCTTGGTAAAGGCAGCGACTGTCAATCACGTGGGCCGATTGTCATCTTACGGACAGAAGCATTAAAATTATCATAATGCCCTGACATTAAGGTTTTCATAATTCATTAATGATGAGATTATTCATGTTGTGCCATTTGGGTGTACCTGATCCACCCCACAGTGCCGTTCCCTTCCTGTCCTCTGTCCAGAAGACCCCACGCCTAAATACAACCAGCTTGACCAGAGAACCTGAAAATCTCCATCCTGTTTAGACTCAGTTCTTTACTCAAATATGGATTATTTAATTATATGTGGCTACACACAGTGTTCAAGTCTGGTTTTTCCATTCTGAAAAATCATTTTCCACATCCTTGTACCTGGTACTTAATATGCAACAATAAATATTTTACTAAGAGAATGGAAGCATGGCAAGGAGGAAAGACACTGGAATAGAAAACTGAGCGATCTGAGTTGTGGTCCAGACCACTGCACAAGCAGATTATTTGTTAAGTTACTTCCTTTCCCTAAACCTCAGCTTCCTGACCTCTGAGATGAAAATATATAAAAGCTTCATTATTCTCAGCCTTTACTAGGACGGATTAAATAAGAAAAGAGAGGCAGAAAGCCAACAATCCGGTGATTTCACAGTCCTATCCAAAACGTCTGCTACCTTCTTCAGAAGTTTCTGGAAAATCCAGGTGGGGGCTCCACTTCAAGTGAGTGGGAGTTGATTTATGATTTAGTCCAAGGGCCATGAGAAACTCAAGGGTCTAAATTGCTGTTTCCTTGAAATTATTCCATTATTTCACATTTCACGCGAACTCACGTGAAATGAGGCAAAAGCCGGCTCTCATGGAAACCCCAGTGAAGCAAAACTGCTGATTCTCACGAGCCTCCAACACGTGCCTGATGAATCTGCTGACACCACCTAAACCAGAGCCTCTCACAAGGTTAACAGGAGCCCATCAACAGGGGGGAAGATGGAAAAGTGTCTCCTGACCTACATTCTGGGAGCCAACCCAGGTCATTTTTCTATCAGTCTCTGAAAACAGACTCAGCCTGATGTCGCACCCTGGTGTCAACCTCCCCAAAGTGAAAGCTGAAACTTCTATGCTTAGTATTTAAGTTTTAGTCTTTTAGAACGTTTCAGATGATGCCAAACAGTCAAGGGTATTTTAAGGCCTCCAGAGAAGGGGCAGGGGTGTCGTTAGGGGAGCAATGAAAGATAAGCAGCATTTCTTGAGAAATGCCATGCGATGGTTGTACTTTACATGTGACGTCTTGTTTAAACCTACCCTCAGAGTCAGTAGTTTACAGCTGAGGAAACAGAGCCTTAGAGAGAGATTAAAATGTATATAGTCTCAGATTCTTAACTGACTTAATCAAGAGCAGCTGGTATCATCCAGAAAGGAACATGCAGATCATTTTGGAACCTGATTTAAAATGCCAGTGAAGTTTTGGTCCATTCTTTCTTTTCTGCTAGGTAAGATCACATTTTGCAAACTCTTCTGTAGAGGTTAGCAACATTTCAGGGGTATTTGCTAAAGATCTATCACGTTATTCAGAGGGAATAAAGAAAGGAGACCAAAGGTTTCTGATGCACTGTGAACTCTCATGAGACTTTTAGGAAACAGGACTTTCAGGAAGTGGACTTTTAGGAAAGAGGAAATGGACTTGGGCTTTGAGGAAAGTGGATTTTCAGGAAAGAGGAAGTGGACTTTCAGGAAAGCAGAAATGCAGCTGGGAAATTTTCGCAGGTAGGGTATCACAGTAAAAATTGTAAAATTGTTAAGAAACAGGTATAAAATGGACACAACTTTGGAAATCTCAGCTTTTACAAAAACCCCGAGTCTTTTGCCAACAAAACCATGTGGGGTAAAGAACTGGAGGAAAATAATACAGTGCTGCAATATTAAGATTAGGACTTCTTCACCTACAAAATGGGTGTTAGAAAAGTTGTCCTTCACCTGCTGAGGATGACTTATAAGAGGGGCGCCATGCCTCTGTGGTGGGCTACATCATCCTCCCTGATAGGCTGCACATTCCTGGTCCATGAGTCGGGAGAGGGGCTTCCAGAAAGTGTGGGAGAAGAGATGTGCTTGGTGGTAGGCAGTGGAGACTCTCTTCCCTTCTTTCAAGATTTGAGTCAACCTGGAAGGGAGGATTCTGAGCTGCTCAGGAGAAGCCCTTGGGCAGTGCTACTGTAGATAAACACACGTCCCTGACTGCCTGGGTTTTCTCAAAGGGACGGTAACTGTGACAAGGAGGCGATTTGAGAAAGCTCAGTGACAGCTTTGTGAGCTGCCTGTACTACTCTTTGACCAAAACCCAAAAGACGGAGACGGAGGTGGGGAGGAGGGAGAGGGGGAGGAGACAGCAGTTAGGTTAGCTTTGCCAAATCAGCACGATGAGCCTACTACAGAAAGCTGAAACCAGAGGGTGAGCAGAAGATATATCAAAACCAGGTTTCTGTAGGAAAAGGGGCAGCGTATAGCCAGGTTTATGAATGAAGCTGGCCAGATGGGAGGTGCCAAATCAGAGCACAACGCTTATGTAAGCCCAGTCCTGGTGCCCAAACCCAAAGTCAAAGAGAAACTGACACTTTGCCTTCAACTCTTTTTTTTTTTAGTTAGTTGCGGCATGCAAACTCTTAGTTGCGGCATGCATGCAGGATCTAGTTCCCCGACCAGGGATCCAACCCGGGCCCCCTGCATTGGGAGTGTGGAGTCTTACCCACTGGACCACCAGGGAAGTCCCTTTACCTTCAACCGTTTAAATGGAAACATTTTTTCCCCAGGAAAGCATATTATTAGATCCAGTAGAATATCCAGGCTTTTGTCTCTTGTACTGATCCACACAACTGCCCATTCACCTATAATCACCATTCCCCTACTCTCGTGTTTCTGGTTATCTATTGCTGCATCATGACCCACGCCAAAGTATAGTGATGTAAAATGACCATTTTATTTTGCTCAGCCTGTGGGTCAGGAAGACAGCAGGGTGCAGTGGGAATGGTTTGCGTCTACTCCATGATGCCTAGGGCCTCAGCTGGGATGACTCAGATGGCGGCGGTGGGGGGGCGGGGGGGATGACCTCTGAGGGCTGGAATCATCTGGAAGCTCTTCACTCACATATCTGGTACCTGGTCTGGAATGACTCTGGCTGTCATCAGTGGCAAATGTTGTTCCAAATGTGGCCTCTCATGTCTTGGGCTTCCTCATAGCATGGTGACCTCAGGTTGGTCAGTGGTGGCTCAGAGATCCAAGAACGAGTGTTTCAGCAAACAAGATGAGAGCTACCTGACACAGTGTCACTTCCATTGTACTCTATAGGTCAAAGCAGTCACAGTCCTGCCCAGATTCCATAGGAGAGTATGGAAGAACTTGTGGCCATGTTTTAAAATTGCCACTCTTCTCTTCTTGGGCATCTCTCTTGCCCTGTCTCTTCATGCCAAGATTTTGACTCTTCTCTGAACCCTTTCGTCTTGACATATCTGTATATGCATCTCCTGCATTCTTCCTCAGACATGATTCTGTTTTCTTTATTTCCAAAAGCTATGGGTAAATGGTCCCCAGGTTTGTATGACTTGGGCTGGCCTCAAGTTGATCTATGCTAAGTTTATTTATACTAAGTCCTGTGCATACATTATCTTATTGGATCCTTATTAAAACTCCCTGATGAAGGTATAATTATTTCCTCATTTAAAAAGTGAGGAAACAGAAGCTTGGCGAGATTAAGTAATTTGTCCAAGGTTCCACAACTAAGTAAGTGGTAGAACCTCAATTTAAACGCTCAGTCTTAATCACCAGGCTACACACTTCTCTCACCAGCGCTGTTCAGTGAATACTTCCAGCTCTGCATACCTAAGTGTGCAGAATAGGATTATATGTTCTGCCATCCCTGCAACATAGTTGGTTGGGGCCACGTAACCAGTACTGGTCAGTGTGAATGGCAAGCAGAGGTAACTATTGTCATTTCTGGGGCAAGCATTTCACAGCTGGTGCAAGACCCTCTTCTGGAGCTTTGTTGTTCCTCAAGCACTGAGACTGGAATTATTTGAGGTGGTGGCCGCTCAAATAATGAGTCCCCGGGTGACTACAATGAGCAGAGCCCCCTTCCATCCCACCGGGGACATGTAGCATGAGTGAGAAAACTTTGTGGTTTTAAGCCACCGAGTACTGAGCTATTACGCAGTATTATCTGGATTATATTATCTAACTGACTATATCATCTCTTTGAACTTCAGTGTCCCCGACTATGAAATGGGATAATAATTACTACCTAAAGGGACTACGAGAGCTTTTGGAAACAGTATCTGTGTGTCAAATATCTTGTTCAGGTTTTAAGCCAAAATAGGGCAGTTCTCACTCTTACAGATAAGGAGAGTAAGTTCTCACCCTTACAGATAAGGAGAGTACAAGGGCACTGAGTGGACGGGGACTAGGTGAGCTCAGCCCTACTCACGTGGACAGCCCAAAGGCCCACCCCACCCATTGGAGAACCGCCCCCCATTAGCACCCTCTCTGGGACTTGTCGGATGCCAGCAGGGTGGCTCCTGGCTGAAGGACGTAAGAGAGAAGGTGGAGAATGGGGAGAAGCAGAATTATTATGAGTGTGATATTTGCCAGGATAAGATTTAAGCCAGTAGGTAAAACACAACCAACAGAGAATAGAACCAACCGCTTCTCTGCTGTTCTCCCCGAATTTTGGTCACAAGAATAACTTTATGGAACTGAGGTTCCCCAAATCGATTTCTTTCATAACCAAGTAACAACCAGGTAGGAAAATCATGTTTTAAATGCTGAGCTTCATTTCCTTCTAGATGAGGAATTTCAAAAACATCCCCTAGTAGGAACCAAGGAAGTGCCTCTTATTCAAATGGATGCCAGTCTATGATTGTCCAATTATTCACTGCATTCTGCCTTTGATGGCCCAGATGTTCTCAATTTCTTGTAATAAATTCTTTCGTCTGAAAAGTCGTTCTACTCAGAAATGCAAAATCCTCTCCAGTTCGCCGGCTTTTTTTTTTTTTTTTTTTTTTTGAGCTGGGATAATTGGCCTTCAATTTGCTTATTGTTTTGCAATAGAAAGCCCAAGTTTAATTTCGTTTCTGTAAACCTGTAGACAAGAGCTGAACATCCCACCATTTAAGTCGTTCTCATTACAATCTACTTTGGCTCTGCCCACCCCCATCTCTACCATCAGGGTGAGATTACGGGAAAAACTTTTTTTTTTCCTCCTTATTTTTCTGCTTAGAAAATGAAAGAATTGTTTCCCGATGCAAAATGTTTAAATTTGAGTCAATCACAATATCTCTTTGGTCCCCTTCTATTCTCGAAGAAAGCAAATGTACTTATTAGCATACGTAATGATTGATCAGTTGATTAACAATCTTTAGTCACCAATCTAATCACACCAGCCAATAGTTATTGAGCTCCTTACGGTGATCCCATAAACCATGTAAAGCCCTGTGGGAGATACAGACATGTATTAGGTAAGTTGCTAATCCACGGGTCTATTTCTGGAGGTTGGGCATATTCATAATAAAAATATAACAAATTACCCGTAATAGATCAATTTGCTCACTCAAAAGAATTACTTGAACAAACATTGAGTAAATACTTTACCATGGTTAAATACTAGGAGATCAATTTTTTTACCTGTCTTTACATTTCCATTTTTTGTGGCATTAATAAAGCCCCCTTTCTTTTTTCTCTAAATGGTTTTGTATTCAAGTCCATGTCCTGCATTAAACAAATTTCACTTCACAGGGTTGAGGAAGCTGAATTGTCTGATATGTCTCTGACATGTGTTCTAGACTACAGCACAGAGAAACAATGTCCGTTAGTGGTTGTAGCACTGGGCCTGGAATCAGACAAGCTGGGTTCATATCTGTAGTTATGTGCTTCGGGTGTGGCCTTGGTCAAGTCAGTTATTCCTAATACCCCAGTTTCCCTATCTGTGATGATTAATCTTATGTGTCAACTCGACTGGGCCACAGGGTGCCCAGATTAAAAATTATTCTGGGTGTGTTGATGAAGATGTTTCTGAATGAAATTAACATTTGAACCAGCAGACTGAGTAAAGCAGATTGCCCTCTCCAATGTGTGTGGGCCTCATCCAGCCAGTTGAAGGCCTGCCTGAATAGAACAAAAGGCAGAGGAAGCAAGAATTCACTCTTCTCTGTCTGTCTTCAAGCTGAGACACTAGTCTTCCGCCTTCAGACTCAGACTGAAACTATACAATCAGCTCTCCTGGGTATCCAGCTTGCCAAATGTATATCTTGGGATTTCTCAGCCTTTTCTGAGCCAATTCCTTATAATGTATAAGGTTTGGTTTCTCTGGAGAACCCCAGCAGATACACTGTCTATAAATTTAGCATAATAAGACATAAATCATTAAATGGTACAATATAGAGAGGGTACTTAGAACAGTGTCTAGCACAAGTTAATGCCTCTGTAAATATTCACTGCTATTCATGGTGCATAGAGCTTTCTGACCATTTATATCCAAAGATTGTCTCTCCACTGACAATGCCCTCATCTTGGACTGCACCTTCCAAAGACAGAACTGATGCTTCTTTGAAGCACTTAGATGATGTATTCATTTTCCCCTTTTGTTATCTCACTTGAAATCATATTGTCTCCACTCAGCGGAAAATGATTCTGTTGGGTCACACACAGATTCAGAGAAACTAGAAATAATCAGAAATTACTTATACCAGTGAAATGTCAGGTGAGTCTGCATGGGCCATTCTTCAAGAACATTTTTGGTAATTCTGTAGATGAAAGAGGATTGTGAAGGTTTTGTGAGCCTTTCTTTTTTCTTCCTCTTCTTCTTCCAGATGAGAAGAGCTCTCAACAGACCTTTGTCGAAGAATAAATTTCCAAGGCTACCAATCTGGATCTCAAAAGCCCAGATTCAAAGAAACTCTCAGTTCATCACAGGCGCTGCTACCTACAATAAATGTCTGAATAGCTATCAGTTAAGGTACACACAGAGTGGATGGGAAATGGATAGTTACATTATAGATTGCTCTGTGAATTGAAGAGGTCTTTGTCTGAGGACAATAGTAATATGAGCAAATATTCAGGTTTTCAGTTATGGGCCAGCCAGAGGATCAAACAAGAAATCAAATTAAATCTAATTGACTCAGCTGTACCAGTACCATCAGTACAGAAAGCAAGCACCACCAGACATCCTTCCCCAGGTCTCCTGGCTCAGCTCTAGGAAATGGGGCTGGATTATACCCAATCTAACACTTCCAGGTATCTTTCTGGTTAAGTACACTGAGGTTTTATTCTTTCTAATTGAATTGGGTCGATTCACAGCCACGAAACGGTTCCCCTGTGCCTTTCACCAAATGAGCATCTTCTTAAAACTCTAGATATGTTTCAATAGGAAATCTTCTCTATTAGTTATTTGAATGCTACTAAATTTAAGCTCTGTTAGCAGGATGGCCGGGAAAATAATCACCTCTCATCCACAATTGTGCTGTCAATCTATTTCAACAATTTAACAGTCAGGTTTGGTTTTACCCACAGTGGCTGTTGGCTGCATTTCACTCAATAAGAAGAAATCTCTCTGTATCTATGTATCTTTTTGCTCCGAGCTGCTCTATCCTCATATGTCTTATTTCAGTGGAAGGCATCAACATTCACCTAATCCATCATCTTTGCACCTCCCTCTTGAAACCTCAGCCAATCAATCACAAATCCTGATAATTTCATCACCCACATAGCTTTCCTATTCACCCCTTCCTCTGCTTCACTTGGCCATTTCTCCTATTTAAGTAAGAACTGTCATGGGTGGGTAGCTCCAGCCAAAAGGCATTCTGGAGTTCCAAGTGGAGAGGAGAGAATGAGTAGAGGGTGATGGGGTGGTAGCTTTGGAAACTGATTTAAGTGAGAAGAATGAAACTTGCCAGAGATGGGCTAGCAGGTTAAGTCACGAAATGTCACAGATGTAAGATAAATATATCCTAACCACAGTGTTTATCTGAATGGTCTGATTCAAGGGGACCGGGTCAAAAAAAGAAGGCATGATCCTGGACAGTAGTCATATCAACATTAAATATAAGTCAAAAGAATACCTCTGAAGTCCCCGTTTTGGTTCAAGTAAGGTTAAATCTGCAAAACAGTGTCAATCAGTTTTAAAGCAAACAAAAGAGCTAGAGGTCAACTCAGATCTAACAGCCTCCTCCCCATGACCACACCATTTAAAATAGTTTATACACATATAAGCCCCTGGTAAAGCACTCAGCAGCCACTGTTCCCCAAGGGAGAAACAATCAACAAATGTATGAATGATCTTTCTGCTTTCATTTCTAAATTGATTCAATCAAGGCCTCGGTTTGGACAATTATTGATTATGTGTAACTGGAATTGTATTTAAATTTCTCATCTCACTTTTATTCTCAGAAATGCATTCTACTATCCCTTTCAAGTGCTGATAACTATAATCAAGCTATCAAAATAAAATAATTACAATAACAATAATAACAATAGACTTGTATCACACTTTATAGCTTATAAAATGCATTCCAAGATGCTTTCACATATATTATCTCACACATCAAGGGTCATTTTCCTCCATTAACAGAGATTTGTCTTAAAAGTAAAAAGGATAAAAAAAGTGAATGCTCATTTGTGAATTAGCACTTTGTGGCAAGCCCAACCATGTATGTTCAACCCTCCTCTCAGAAATTGCTTCTTGATTGAACCCTATTTAGACAGTATCAAAATAACCAAAAATTTTCTGAATCAATTTACAGCATGTGACATACAAAAGATAAAAACTCATGCTAAACTGAGCAATCTGAATCTCCATCTGGACATCCATATTATTCCTTTTTTCTTTTTTAAATCTATTTTTAAAAAATTTTATTGGAGGGGCTTCCCTGGTGGCGCAGTGGTTGAGAGTCCGCCTGCCGATGCAGGGGACGCGGGTTCATGCCCCGGTCCGGAAGGATCCCACATGCTGCAGAGCGGCTGGGCCCGTGAGCCATGGCCGCTGAGCCTGCGCTCCGCAATGGGAGAGGCCACAACAGTGAGAGGCCCGCGTACCGCAAAAAAAAAAAAAAATTTATTGGAGTATAGTTGATTTACAATGTTGTGTTAGTTTCAGGTGTACAGCAAAGTGAGTCAGTTATTCATATACATGTATCCACTCTTTTTTAGATTCTTTTCCCATATAGGCCATTACAGAGTATTGAGAAGAGTTCCCTGTGCTGTACAGTAGGTCCTTATTAGTTGTCTATTTTATATACAGTAGTGTGTACATGTCAATCCCAATCTCCCAATTTATCCTGCCCCCTGTTTTCCCCTCTGGAACCATAAGTTTGTTTTCTACATCTGTGACTCTATTTCTGTTTTGTAAACAAGTTCATTTGTACCATTTTTTCAGATTCCACATAAGCGATATCGTATGATATTTGTCTTTCTACCCGGTCTGACTTACTTCACTCAGTATGACAATCTCTAGGTCCATCCATGTTGCTGCAAATGACATTATTTCATTCTTTTTTATGGCTGACTAATATTCCATTACACATATGTACCACATCTTCTTTATCCACTCCTCTGTTGATGGACACTAAGTTTGCTTCCAAGGACATCCATCTTATTCTTTAAAAAAAAAAAATCTCTCACCTGATAAGGTTGTGGCTGCTATTATCACAAATTTGTCAACATGCCTTAAGAACAGAGCCTTGAAAGGACAATATGCTGGACTCTAAGAATAAAAACGAAGTCATGGACCTTGACCTCCCAGAGTTCACAGTCTGGAGGTTAGAGACAGACACCAAAACAAAGCGTCGACACACAGTGGACCAGTGACCATGAGCTGAGGGTATGCAGAAGGAGAAGAGAGACTGACTACTCACCAATGGTCTCTTTAAGGTATAACCAGACTCTGAAACACAGGAAAACAGCAGAGGCAAGGAAATAGCCACCTCTGACTGCATCACAACCGAATCAGGTGGCTCACTCTTTGTAGACTGAATTCACCAGCGGAGGAATGGGTGTCAGTAAGATATCATCTCACAGCCTAAAAGAAAAGGACAAAACCAGAAGTACTGATCTTAGCAAATCCTCAGCAGTCTCAGCATTTGTCACAAAGCTTGTTTGTCCCATCAGAAAAATCGATGTCTTGCAACCAGTTCTTGTACAAACTGTCTCCGAAGACAGAGTGGAAATAGATCAAGTTCCAATCATGTTCTGGTTGAAGAAAACAAACACTTTCCACAACGATGCATCAGAGAACAAAGAGCAGGGTGTTTCCTCCAATCTCTGTATCTCTGCTTCACAGAATGAGAGCTGAAGTATTCCCTTACGTGTAAAATCAGCTACCCCCACCCCTTCTTTCCATTTTCAAACATAAGCAAGATAATTTTAGGACAAAAAAACATACAGCATTTCTTTATACAGTTGATAAGAAACAGATGCAAACTTGTTTCTCTAAGAAACTATACGGAACAAATATATTAAAAGTTTCCAAAAGGATTATGATACATTTGATGGTAGACTCAACACTGATTACTAATAGGTTTGTCCAAGATCAGTCAGCCACATAGAATGAGGGCAGAAATTTAAATAGCAGGCTGCTATTTACTTAGAGAGCCATCTTCTTGCTTTCCAGACAGCCATATTTTGCAAGCCTCCTGTTATGCAGTATGATTTCTTTTAGTCCTCAGAGAGTTCTTATTACAGACAGATAGACAGCAAGACCTCAAAGAAGGAACAGCTGCAAAATCTTTCCAGGCAGCCAGAGCCTTAGTGAGCCACAGAGAATTTCCTTGGACCTGACAGAACGATGCCCATGTACCCAGGTGTGACACAGGACAGGCAGAGAGAGAAGTAGCCCCCAAGGGTTCTGAACACAGTTGTGAATCTCTCTCCCCAAATCAGCCCCTAAGAAGTTTCACACACTCTGTGTCTCCAATTCCTCTCCTCCAGTTCTCTCTCTATACATACTCTAATCAGGCTTTCCCCTCTCTTATTCTGCAGAAACTGCTCTTTTCAAAAGCACTGACAACTTCCATTGCTAAATCCAATGGTCTATCCTAGTTCTACATGGTACTTCATGAGTCAACAGCATTTATCACAGTTATCACCTCCTCTTCATCAATTCACCTTCTTCACTTGGCTTCCAAGACCCCAGACTCTCAAGGTTTCCTCACACATTGCCTTTCAATTTCCCCTGTTGGGTTCTTCTTCTTCCCAAACTCTTAAGGTTAGAGTGCCCCAGATCTTAATCCTCCGTCTCTTCTCTCTACACTTTTTCTCAGCCTCAGAGCATCAAACACCAATTTATATACCAACAATTCCCAAATCCATGCCTCTAGCCTAACCTCCCCTCCAGAACTCCATATTTGTACATACAACTGTTAAACATTTCTAGTGGGACATATTCATACCTTTATTCTGGACATCTGATTCTCCTGCCTCAACCATCATACCTGTAATCTTCTCCATTTTCGTTGATAAAACCTTGAAGACACATTTGAGTTTTCTCCCATCCCACTGCAAATCCACCAACAAATAGATTTCTCCCAACCCATCTGCAAATCCCATTGGATCTACCCCTTCATTATGCCCAGAATCTGACCCTTTCTCACCACCCGGTCTGAGCCATCATCATCTCTGCATTGTAACTACTCTTCCTGTTTCCACCCTTGATCCTTCATTTTATTTCCCAAACAGATCTAGGATTGTCCTTTTAATTTTTATTTTTTAAAAGTTTTATTGGAGTATAGTTAATTTACAATGTTGTGTTAGTTTCAGGTGTACAGCAAAGTGAATCAGGCATGCATATACATATAGCCCCTCTTTTGAAAATTCTTTTCCCATGTAGGTCATTACAGAGTATTGAGTAGAGCTCCCTGTGCTGTACAGTAGGTCCTTATTAGTTATCTATTTTATATATAATAGTGTGCATACGTCAATCCCAATAGGATTGTCCTTTTTTTTTTTGCAGTACGCGGGCCTCCCACTGTTGTGGCCTCTCCCGTTGCGGAGCACAGGCTCCGGATGCGCAGGCTCAGCGGCCATGGCTCACGGGCCCAGCCGCTCCACGGCATGTGGGATCTTCCCGGACCAGGGCATGAACCCATGTCCCCTGCATCAGCAGACGGACTCTCAACCACTGCGTCACCAGGGAAGCCCAGGATTGTCCTTTTTAAATGTATGTCATAGTATTTGTATTGCAGACTTGGTATTGCAGACTTGGGTTCAAGCTCTCCAATGGCTTCCATTTCATCAGAAGAGAAGCCAAAGTCCCTCCAGTGTCTGCTTGATCTGAGGCACCACCACCTCTCTGCTCTTTTTCCCATTACTCTACCATCCCTAACTCCAACCTGCATACACAGGCCTCCTTTCTCTTCCTTGAACATACCTGACATGTTCCTGCCTGAAAGCCATTAAACTTGCCTTTGTCTGGCCTTTGTCTATCTAGAATTCTCTTCCCCTTGATGTCTGTTTGGCTCTTTACCTTACCCCACCCCACCTCCTTCAAGCCTTTGCTCAAGTGTTACCTTTTCAATGAGGCCTATGTTGATCACCCTAATTAGAAATGCAACACAATAGCCAACTCCCTCAAATAGCTCTCTCCCTGTACCTTATTTTCCCATATCCCCTCTGGTATGTTGTACAATGTAGTTATTTATGATGTTTATTGCTATTGTCTTTCTCCCCCTGATAAAATACAAGTTCCACAAGGACAGGTATTTTGTTTTTTCCATTCACAGATCTATCTCATGCCATTGCCTACAAGAGCGGCCAGTACATGCCAGGAACTCAACAGATACTAGCTGATTTAATTACATGAATAAATGAGAAAAGTGGGAAACAAAGAAACCAAGGGAATAAGGTGGAGGTGAAGGGCAGACAGTGGTCGAGAGTGGCCTCTATTCCTGCCCTTCCCTGAATCCTTATCCTGTTAATAAACCTCTTTTTCTTATGAGAATTTGAGTGAACCTCATTTCCTACCAGCAAAACATCCATAACGAGAAGAATCATCTAATTTCTCCCCTGCTTGGGGGTCCATAGACACTGCTTATGACTAATTAGATCAAGTTCAAAGACAGCATCCAAATTCAAGGTTCTGTCCATGTGGGTGAATCTCTCAGCTATCTAAATCCTATTCAAACTTCAAGGGCTATATTTTTTAAGACAATTTTCCTAGAGACCAATAGAACATTCACTTGTTCCACCAGACATGTTGAAATTTGATTATATTAAATTTATCACATGGTGTGTCTGTGTTCCTCCTTAATTGTGAAATTGTATCTCTCTACAATAAACACGTAAGCAACTTGAGAGGATGCACACTAACAATAGCTGATATTTACTGAAACCTTATTAGGTGTTGTGTACTGTTCTAAATAAACTCTTACATGTATGACATCATTAATCATCACAACAACATCATAAGGAGAGATGCACTATTACCTTTATTTACTGATGAAGATACTGAGGCACAGAGACTTTTACTACCTCGTCCACTATTATAAAGCTAGTTAACAGATGAGCTAGGATTTACACTTAATGCAATCAAGCCCCATATCTCACATTCATAACCACTGGCCTATTTCAGAACTCTCCCATTGATGTCTTATAGTACATTCAGAGGTGGTACTCAGAATATGTCCCTCTTCCTAGAAGTGTGGTCCACAGACCAGCAGCTTCAGCGTCACAAGAAACTTGATAAAAATGCAGAATCTGCTCTCCACCCACCCCCACCTACCCCCAATCAGAACCTGCAGGTTAACAAGATTCTAAATGACTAGCATGCACATCCAAGTTCAGAGACACTGAAAGATTTAACTTAAATTGTATTAGTAATAATCATGCAGAATGAGGGAGGTAAGGAGGTGTCTCAGGGAAGGGCTGGGAAGTCAGAGTGGGGGTGGACTAGCTTAACCTAGGGTTCCTAAGAAGGTGGGCTGAACAGAGGTGGGTCTGATAATGGATCCTCATATCTCAGCAGGCATTGGGTTTGATGAGTGACACACAACACCTGTTGCTTGCCACAGTTCTGAGCTGCAAAGGAGTTTCTCTATATCTTGGACAACTACGTTGCAGCCAGCACTATGGTATACCCCAACCCACCATAAACAAGGGGTCCATAGACACGCTAGTGTAGTTTGGAATCCAAATACCTAAGCACTCAGGTGCACAGGCAAAGGAACAAGAGTTAGAGTTGAAGAGGCTGAGGGATCAGCAGGTGTTCCTGGCAGAGTAGCTCCAGGGGACCCTGAGTCTCTGCCTTCACACGTATTGGATGCTTTTGCAGCTAATATGCCCTTTTAGTGCCATCCAGGCTAGCTGCAGGGTGAGTGCTCTAACAATGCATGTGTTTTCTTCTAATTAGAGCATCATCATTATTTTGAAATACTTGATATGAAAACATTCTGTTGGATTTGAAACCCATTTGCATTATCACAAGAAATTTCGACATTACATTTGTCAGTGCAAAAAAAAAAAGAGAAGCTGTTAGCTCCTTTAAATACACTTTTAACTACTGCAAATTTTGAATAGTTGTAAAAACGGTTTTAAATTTTTTATCACCTACCAGTATGAATAAATTTTCTTGCCAATGGTAACTATCAAAAATTTGAAAAGATCATCATTAAAAGGTCATTATCAGGAATTGAGTATAGCCTTGTCAAGCACAAACCTGATGTAAAAAAAAAATGTTAATCGAAGATAATGGCTGATTAACATAATTAATCAGATTGAACCAGACCACCACACCTGCAGATAATAACTATGAACCGTGGATATCCTACAAAACAAATAGCCACCTGGAGGCACTGAAGAGTAAACAGAAACAAGTGTATTCCATTGGAGAGTCCATGCCCACAGGAGAGTTGTATGGAGTTATTTGTTATTTTCAAAACTTTTAGCCTGAGATCAAACATGGTTAGCATGGAGCATGAGGGAGTGGGGGTACCAATGGAAAAACCACAGCTTTCTGTCCAGGGAAACCACTGAATCTGGGTCAACAGTAGCCACCAGAGAGAGAGGCAAAATACCAGAGAGAAATCCCACAATTCTGTCTTCCCACAACTGTGGCTAACTCATAAACCATGCATGCAGGGAATAGAATCAAAGCAACTCAACTAAATACTACAGATCTGAACTGAGATCAGAATTAACAACCAAGACACAGAGATTACAATGCAAGTCCAACCAAGATAACTGCACAACAAAACAAACACTCACTAGAGAAAAAGAATCCAAAACCTCCAAACTGAATATTCAGAATTTCTAGGATATAATTAAAAATTACCTGAAATACAAAGAAACAAGAAAATGGAACACACAGGGGAAAAATGACCTATAGTCAACCCCAACATAACCCAGGTGTTAGAATTAGCAAAATGAATTTTAAAACAGCTATTATAACTATCCTCAATGAAGTAAAAGAAAACATGTGGTGATGAACAAAAAGACAGGAAGTGACCACAGGCAAATAAAAATGATTAAAAAGAACCAGATGGAAAGTCTATAAATTAAAAGTACAAAGTCTGAAATTTTAAAGTCACTAGATAGATTTAACAGCATGCCAATGACGCAAGAAAGAGTATGTGAACTTGAAGAAAGTTTAATCAAAATTATCCAGTGTTAAGAGCAAAGAGAAAAAAGACTGAAAAAGAAAAATGAGCAGAGCTTCAGGAACCTATTAAGTAATGTAAACCAGTCTAACATATGTGTAATCGGAGTCCCCAAAGGAGAGCAGACAACAAATGGGGTAGAAAAAAATTTTGAAGAAATGGTCAATATTTCAAATCTGATGAAGGACATACAGCTTCTTACGGAGAGCTGCAGATTAAATTGCAACTCCAGTTTACCAAAAAATATATATATATATCTTCCAGCATAATGATGTACGTAAAAGAAGGCACACTGCTCTCCAAATCCCTATACTCTATTTTTCTTCTCAGAGGCACAGCATAAAATTGCCATTTCAATGACAGTGTCACTAATTATTTAATGCAAGTAGAACACATTGCTTTTATTGGGAAGCCAGCAGTGAGCAGTCCCTGGACACTACAGAAAACACAAGCCTCATGGGTGCAGTAACACACAACTGATTGCCCTGTGGATTCAGAACGCACACCACTTGCCAGTGGCAGACAAGTAGAAGACAGTGGAATTTAATGTCTGTCACTTGCACAGTGTGTTTTTAAATAGAGGTTTGATGAGGATCAAGGAGGCAAACTCAGAAAGAAGAGAGGGAGAGGGTGCTGTAGGAAGGAAGAGAAAAGGGGAGCATTTGTGGAGAAGTCTTTTGCTTTTTATCTCAGAAAGACCGGAAATCCTCTTTGGCAGATGGATATATCTCAGATGAATAAAAATGAGAAAATAAATTACCTAATATATTACTTAAATGTACTGTGCTTACTAGATAAAAATTTTCAAGATGTGATTTACAGAGCAACAGTAACAAAACAGTACTCTTGATGGCATACAAGATAGGGGACCACTAGTGCAGATTCTCTGTGCTCACTTTTAATGCTGGGACAATACATCAGAAAACTCACATTTTCAGAAAGGTTTCTGGTAGTCTTGTCTTGCCTCTTTATGGTCCCATTCTTCTTGTTCATCCCTGACTTACTTCCAAGTGCCCAATATGTCCAGGTCATCTCCAATGGTCAACGGAACCCCTTGCAGTATGCCCACCTGATTGTTCCCCATTCTATATACATTTTTCTCTTCAATACTTATCATTCCAGGGTGCCATACCCTTAGAGCTCTGCCAGTTATTCTCATAAGCACAATGAAGATATCAGGAGAATGCAATAAAATTCAACCAATCTCTCAGATCAGATGTCTTTACTAAACAGTTCTTATTCAAAATATGCCATGAACTATGGGAAACCTGAAAATAAAATAAAGGCATCATCTCATGAGGAAGGGTCTTGGTAAATGCTGAAGAGATGAGAACTATTGTTAAAACTGAGCAGTGACTCTACTGCAGAATAATGAGGGGTCCCACAGCACCATGAAAGAAGATGCCCATTTGGCTGAGGCTGAAACTGAGACTCTTAGAGATTAAGCAACTGGGGCAAGATTAGACAGAATAAATAAGGAGGATTAGGATTCAGTTTCAAATTACTAATTTTAAAGCGTGTGTTTTTCCACTACATGTCCTCTCTTACAAAAGGTGAATTTTAGCTGCTGGAAACTCAAATACCTGAACAAATGGCTTGTTTGTGAACTGATAGGCATGGGCATGGATTCAAATTGTTGATGGAAGCTGTGATCTTTCTTGACGGATATTTTCTCCAAAATGTGTTCGTTTACATTTGGATCCAGGAGCATGACTGCCATCATTTTAGCAGTTAACCCTTCCTAATTAATAATAATAGCACAACAATGCCTTACATGTGAATATCTTTTCAATACTTTCAAAGTATATTGTGAACATCACTTTAAACACCTAATATTCTTTGAAGTCGGGAAGGGAAAATATGATCATGCCCGTGTTGCTGATAAATCAGCTAGTGCCCCTGGCACACAGTGAACTCAAGAGACAGAATTTAAAGCAGGTTTTCCATCTGGTGGTGTAGAGCTTTTAAAGCTAAACCACATGCTCCTTGAGGAAAAGAAACGATTAAAGAAAACATACTATTAAATAAAATAGTAGAATGACTCTGTGAGAACTGAAATAGGACACTGAAATGGTGTCATTTATTCCAACTCAGCTTTCACATAATTCCTCTGCATCTTCAAAATAATAGTTCACACACATATTAAACAAACAAAAAGATTATCAAACTTGGGTAAAAATAATATATGTGTAATCTAAAAGAGGAGGTGTTTTTTTCTTAAAATGATTAAAAATAAGAAATTGAAAATGTATTTTATTTATTTATTTTTAAAATGTCAGTGACTGAGATTAGCTCAGAGGCCATATACTGTGTGGGGAATAGACTGCACTGAAATAGTCCAGCCAAGACCAAAACCAAAAATAAAACAAGCCAAAAAAACCCCACAAATGAACACACAAAGAACAAAACTGACAAGCCCTAGAGAGGGAATGGGGTTATCAGTATCTGAAGTTGCTACAATGTATTATCTAAAATGTCCAGCTTTCAACAACAACAAAAAATGAGACATGCAAAGAAAGAGCAAAGTGTGATCCATACACAGAAAAAAAGCAGTTAACAGAATCTGCCTTTGAGAGGTCCCAGATATTGGATTAGCAGAAAAAGATTCAAAGCAACTGTCATAAATATTTTCAAAGAACCAAAGAAAACCATGCTTAAAGAAGTGAGGAAGACATGATGACAATATCTCATCAAATAAAAAATATCAATAAAGAAATAGAAAAATATTTAAAGAAATAATGAATGAAAACTTCCAAAATCTGAGGAAAAACATTAAACTACACGTCCTAGAAACTTAATGAATTCTAAGTAGGATAATTGCAAAGTGATCCTCACCTAGAAATATCATAGTAAAAATGTGGAAAGACTTAAAAACAAATAGAAAATTTTGAGAGTAGCAAGAGAAAAATGATTCATCACACACAAAGGAACCCCCCCAAAATTCACAGCTGGCTTCTCATCAGAATGATGGAGGTCAGAAGGCATTTAGATGACATATTCCAAGTAGAGAAAAGAAAACAAAAGTGCAAAACAAGAATCTTATATCAACTAAACTATCTTTCTAAAAGGAAGACTAAATAAAGTCATTACCAGGCAAACAAAAAACAGAGAATTTGTTGCTAATGGACCTGCCTTCTAAGAAATATAAAGGAGGTTCTTCAGACTGAATGCAAGTGATCCCAGATAGTAATTTCACCCACACCCACACACCCACACCACACACACACACACCAAAGAACACTGGTAAAGGTAATCATGTAGGTAATAATTATAAAATTTGCATATTTCTTCTCCTCGCTTCTCTTACCTGATTTTTTTTAAATAGATCTTTATTGGAGTATAATTGCTTCACCATACTGTGTTTGTTTCTGTTGTACAACAAAGTGAATCAGCCATATGCATACATATATCCCCATATCCCCTCCCTCTTGAGCCTCCCTCCCACCCTCCCTATCCCACCCCTCTAGGTCATTGCAAATCACCAAGCTGATCTCCCTGTGCTATGCGGCTGCTTTCTACTAGCTAGCTCTTTTACATTTGTTAGTGTATGTATGTTGATGCTCTCACTTCGCCCCAGCTTCTCCCTCCCCACCGTGTCCTCAAGTATATTCTCTATGTCTACATCTTTATTCCTGCTCTGCCACTAGGTTCATCAGTACCTTTTTTTTTAGATTCCATATATATACGTTAGCATACGGTATTTGTTTTTCTCTTTCTGACTCACTTCACTCTGTATGACAGACTCTAGGTCCATGCTTGTAATGTACTGCTGGACCCATAACATATAAAAATGTAATATATCAGCCAACAAAAGCACCTAAGTGGTGGGTGGAAATAAAGCTGTACTGGAGTAAGAAAATGACACTAGATAGTAAGGTAAATCTACAAGACATAGGAAGAGAACCAAAATTGTAACTATGAATATTAACATGACAAATTATATAGAGATATATATACTGCTTGTGCTTTTATTTCTTCTCATCATCTTTAAGATTTTTTTGTATTTTAAGATAAAAATTTACATATTTTTATTTTTAAAAGAATTATTTTATAGAAGTATAGTTGATTTACAATGTTGTGTTAGTTTCTGGTGTACAGCAAGGTGATTCAGTTACACACACACACACACACACACACACTATACATATATATATATTTTTTTTCATATTCTTTTCCATTATGATTTATCACAGGATTTTGAATATAGTTCCCTGTGCTATACAAGAGGACCTTGTTGTTTATCCATTCTATATATAATAGTTTGCATCTGTTAATCCCGAACTACTCCATCCCTCCCCCACCCCCCCTGCCCCTTGGCAACCACAAGTCTGTTCTCCATGTCTGTGAGTCTGTTTCTGTTTCATAGATAAGTTCATTTGTGTCATATTTTAGATTCCACATACAAGTGACATCATATGGTAAAAAGATTATATAAAATAATAATTATGACAATGAATTCTTAGGCTTGTAACATATATAGACGTAATATACATATACAACTATAGTACAGAAGAGGGAATAGAGCTATATAGGAGTAATATTTCTATACAGCATTGGAATTGTTAGTATAAATCTGAAGTAGAGTCTGACAAGTTAAAACGTACACTGTTAGAGCAACCACTAAGCAAATATGTTGTTTAAAAAATAATTGAATGAATTAAAATGTTACACTAAAAATATTCACGTAAGGGAAATGAAAGCACTAAAGAAGGAAGAAAAGAATGAAGACAAGACATGAGACATAGAAAACAAAAACTATAATGGCAGGCATAAGTCAAATTGCATCAATAATAACATTAAGTATGACTGGATTGAACAATCCAACATAAAGGCAGAGATTGTCAGACTGAATAAACAAATAAGATCCAATAATATTCTACCTTTATGTGATATACTTTAGATTCAAAGATACAAACAGGATGAAAGTAAAAGGATGGGAAAAAAAGATATATCATTCAAACAATAATCATAGCAAGTTGGAGTAGCTATTCTAATCTCAGACAAAAGTCCATCCATCAGGAAGATATAACAATTATAAACACATATGTACCTAACAACTGAGCCCCAAAATACGTGGAGCAAAAACTGACAGAATTGAAGGGAGAGATGGACAATTCAACAATAATAGTTGGAGACATCAACATTCCATTTTCAGTACTGGCTACAACAACTAGGCAGAAGATCCACAAGGAAATAGAAAGATTTGAGCAACACTATAAACCAACTAGACCTAACAGGTTTTATAGAAAATTCTACCCACCAACTTCAGATACACATTCTTCTTAACTGCACATGAAACATGCTCCAGGATAGGCCATGTGCTTGGCCAGAAATCAAGCCTCGATCAATTCGTAAGGATTAAAATTGTATAAAGTATATTATTTAATCACAATTGAATTAGAAATTAATAACAAAAAGAAATTTGAGAAGTTTATAAGTATACGGATATTAAACAACACTCTCCTAAGTAGCCAATGCGTCAAAGAAGACAAGGGAAATTACAGAACACTTTAAGATGGATGAAAATAAATACATGACATACTGAAATGTATGGATGAAGCCAAAGCAGTGCTTAGTTAGAGGAAAATGGATCGCCATAAATGTGTACATTACAAAAGACTTAAAATGTCAAATCAATAACCTGATCTAACTTATGACACTGGACAAAAAAACAGGAAACTAAACCCAGAGCAAGCAGAAGGAAGGAAATAATGACTTAGTTTTCCCACAAGTGACTATGTGAACCATTATAGTAATCTTTTGGAGGGAAAACAGAGCTAAATGGAGAGTTTGGCACTGGGTAGGGTAGAGTACAACCTTATGTGAGTGAAGGTTTCTAGAAAATGGTGACAAAGAAAAAATTGAAGTTCCTCAGTGTATCTCCTGTGACTAGACCATAATCTGGCATATAGTATATAGGCTCAAGAATAAATGGATTAATTAATTAATCTTTTTAGTCAGGAAAAAATTGCAGGGCTAAGTACTGGAATATGTGAAAATTTTGCCTCAAGAGAAGGGCTGGAGGAATAAACTGTTGTCACAAGGTCACCCAGCAGACAAGGGCCAACCAAATGTATTGTGGGGTCACTGGGGATGCTTCTACAGCCCAGGGGGATAGTGTGGCTCTCTAGCATCCATAGTACCATGAATTACCGTTGATTGGTTTCGGTGTTATTTTGAGTCTTTGATCCTTTCTAGTGTGCCCCACCCCCACCCCACCCCTCCAGAGAAACCTTCTAGAATTCAAAAGTCTGGTTCAAAGACAGAAAGCCAGAGATCTAACACAGTGTGTCGCTTGTGATGAGAATAATCCCCCACTGATAATTCATGTATTCAGCATGAGGTGCACCAAAGGCCATCCACTTTCCATACACCAAATATTTCCTTCCTAGGGAAAATAAACTTTGCAATCCTAAACTGATCACACTCCTGGTTATCTCCTATTATTTTAGTGACATGGCCTTGAGATCCCACAGAACAGATTTAATTTTCATCACATTGAATAAAAAAATACCAGCCATGCTGATCTACGAGGAAGAAGGTAGGTTGCACAAAATCAAATGGCAATATATAGCTGCTGCTCAAAAAAAGAATTGCTACTCTAGAGAATTCTCACTTCCTAAATGGCTATAAAGGCCCCATGCTCCAGAAAAGTCAGAAGAAAAATTACCTCCCAGCTTGTGCATTTATTTTTATGGCTGCGGTTGACTGTTCCCTCCCACTCCTGCCTCTGACATACCCCAGTGCCTGTCAATTCCCAGACCTCATCCTACACCGGTTTCCAAAGTCTCAACTGGGCCAGTTTCCTGAAATGACATGATATGGTCGGCTCTTGTCAGGCATCCACGTCAAGAATTATAAAGTGAATGAGTCTATCTGTCTTTATAAGTGTGTTGTGAACTTTATAGTTTAATATTAAACTTGCATCATAAAAAATGACTCATAAATGGCTAATAAAAGCCGAGTTTACAGCTTATAAAGTGTATCGGTACTTTACATGGGTTTGCTTAGGAAGATTTATGTGCAAGCTCTCCGTCTCCGGGTTACAGATTATTTCTACCCCCCCCTAAAAAAACATTAAAAACAAGTCTTGAAAAATGGCCCTTTGGCTGAACTCTGTATGGTACCGAATTTGAGGCATCCAAGAAATTCAAACCCAGTGTGCTGGTGCTAATTAATGTCACAGGAAATGCCTGGGGTTCCAGAGAGGCCAAGGGTGGGTGACACCTTGGGGTCTCCTTGGGAGGTACGCAAGTTCAGACAAGCTGGCAGTAACCTTGACCTCAAGTCATGTCTACACGACCCCTAGTATGAAATCGGGTGTTAGTCCCAATCCTGAGGGCATGGAGAGCTTTGTGAAAACAGCAGAAAGTCCAACACACTAAGCCTTAAACTGGAGAGACAGGAGAGACCGTGGGCTCCCGCCAAGAGCACGTGAAAACTCCTTTAATGACTTCTGTGAGGTGGCCCGCTCACTCCTCCCGCCTCCCTTCCCGTCTCCCCCTCCACCCCATTTCACTTTTTATTACCCATTGCACTGCTTTATCCAGGTTTATATACTTCATTATGTTCTCTGCTGTCACTTGTTTTTAGCATCTTAATTGGAGTAGAATTGCTTTACAATAGTGTGTTAGTTTCTGCTGTGTAACAAAGTGATCAGCTATGCATACATATACATATCCCCTCATAGATATCCCCTCATACATATAGCCATATCCCCTCCCTCTTGGCGTCTCCCTCCCACCCTCCCTATCCCAGCCCTCTAGGTGGACACAAAGCACCGAGCTGATCTCCGTGCGCTATGCGGCTGCTTCCCACTAGATGGCTATTTTACATTTGGTAGTGTGTACGTGTCCATGCCACTCTCTCACTTCGTCCCAACTTACCCTTCCCCCTCCCCGTGTCCTCAAGTCCATTCTCTACATCTGCGTCTTTGATTTTTACTTGAACTCAGCGGGTGGCAGCTGTGTCGCCACCATTGTTCCCCCTCCTGCCTCCTCGTGCACCTCTGCCCTGCCAGAGACCAAGGTCTTTTATGACATATCGACTTCTGACTCGAGACACTGGAGAAGACGCAGCGTTCTGTGATGCAGTACCTTGCATGTGATTGTAGGAACCTGGGTTCCTGCACTGGTTTTGTCACTAAGTAGCTGTAATGCTTTGGGGCATTTAATCAGCTTTTGAGAAGGTCAAATGTAAAAGGGAAATGATAGAACTAAACGATCTCCAAGGTGTCCGAACAATTCTCAGGGGCTACCTGGTCTACAAAATATGGACAAGAGCTCTCTGCTTCCCACCCAAGACTGTTAATTAGGACAAAATGAGATTATGGCAGTTCAAGATCTTTGAATACTCTAGTGCTCTTTCCAAACCTACGAGATTATACTACTTATTAAAGGATGATTTCAGCACCTTCCTTGTCAGTATACTGGTGTTTTTGTTTTTCTATCTCAAGATCAAATAATCAAGAATTATGTCCCTCCTGCATTTTTTAGGAGAGCAGTCCCATGTTTCCCCAAGAGAGGTATTCAATCATCCTTGCATTTACAAAACTAGGTACCAGAGAGAGGAGGTCAAAGAAATAAAGTGCAGAGAGTCTGCCCTTACTTAGCTTTCTAGAGAAGACAAAAATACCGAGTTATTACATCAAAAATAGCATGCCTGAGGGGAGGAGAATGGCTTGGGGCCTTCTTGCAGGAGAAAAGACTTAAGCTGTGCTGTGGAGGCAGCAATGGTTCTTCATAATCTGAAATTGACACAGAATGGGTTTCAATTTTAGAGATTTGGAAAGTGAGGAGCTTCTCTTTAATGAATTGCTTCATCCCTGCCAAATATTGGTGACTAGAGCTGCTTGGACTCACTAGGGAACAGTATGAGCTCAGGTCCTTCTACATCTTCATTTCAAAATGTTGACAAAAAGCCAAGTCTTTTAATCATCAATTGTAGCAAATACAATTTAGGGTGCTCCATGGGCTGCATTCTTTGTTCTCTTTGATTTGAAGACCTTCTCCTTCTCCAAAACAAAAAGGTGTGACGTGAATAAAAGTTTCCTGACTCCACCCGCCTCCTCGGACAATGATCAAGGCAGGAGGACGGTGGTCCAAGGTTAATTCTTTCTCTTTGATTCATTTACGTGAATCTGAGAAGAGACAGAGCTTTTATGTGATGATCATAAAGCTGGGAAGATGGTGTGAGATGGAGAGAGGGCTTCAGTGGCCTGGACCCCCAGCATCCAGATATTCCAGTTATTTTCCAGTCATTCTGGATTGTAGGAGCAAATAACTTCTCCATTTGACTTCAGCCAGGGGCACTGGGCTCCTGGCACTTGTAATCCAAAGCATCCTCACTAATGTCTCAAGGCATCACAGCTCTTCAGAAACAAACCTCCATCAACTCTTCCCAACTCATTCCTGACCCATCCCTTACCTGTCACCTAATTTCTCATCCTGGAGCATCACTTGTGGTTTCCCCAACCCCACCATGCCTGTTCACAATTCCACAGCTTTGCATATTCTTTTTCCTCTCTCTGGAACATTCTTCCTTAATCTTCTATCTGGAAACTTTCCATTCTTCTCTCAAGGTTCTGCTCAATCACAGTGGCCACTCTGAAAGCTCCAACTACGCTGGAATCCACAGGTTTATTTGTATTGAAGGCACAACTGTTTCGGCATCCAATGAACACTTTCAAACCCAGAGGGGATTACAAAAATCCACAGGACTAACAGAAACAGCTTCCACCATCAAAGAGTTAACCATCTAGCTGAGGAGTAAGATTCATTCCATGGAACAATATGAGAGAATGTACAATCAAGCCCCAATTTGGGCAGTACAGATTTTAAATGCCAAAGGAGTGGAGAGAAGGAGAAAATCCATCCCAGCTGATTCTGCAAAAACTCCAACCCATGGCTCACATGTATATAGCAGCTGAAAATAGTGTGTTCTCACCTGTTGTACTGCCACCAGCAAAGTATTGAAATTTTCTTCCTACCCAGGGTAAGGGATTAAAAAAAAAAAAAAAAAAGCAGGGAGGAAGAAGAAAGTACAGGATTATAAACATTCTCACCTAGGAGGGGAAACAGCGTAGAAATGCAAATGAGGTTGTCAAAATTTCCTTCACTTCTTTCCCCAAGCAATTCTACTTCTGGGTGTTTATCCTAGAGAAATATTCTGAATGCACAAAAAGTCTGCACTGTTAGTAATGGAGAAAAATTGCAAACGAGTCCATCAGTAGGAGACTGGTTGAACACATTTTGTTATAGCTGTACTGTGGAATCCTACTGCAGCCATTAAAAGAAAATGGTGTGTTTCTTTATGTACTGTCATGGAGAGACCATCAAAATCTATTATTAAACAGAAAAAAACAGCAAGTTGTAGAAACACTGCTGTGGTATGATGGAGTTTTTGTAAAACACAGAGGCAGAAAATACTGTATCTCTGTACAATCATTCATTCAGTCAGTCAACCAGTCAACAATTATCTGTCGGCTCCTATCATGTGCCGGGCAACGTCCTGAGTTTTAGAGAATCCACAGTGAACAAAATAGCAAGTCTTTACCCTCCCAGAGTTTCCATTATAGTAGGAAGAGGCAGACGTGAAGCAAATAAGCAAGTAGGACATGCCATATATCAGATGATGGTGAGGAACCTGGAGAAAAATAAAAATAAGGCTGGGGGCACACTGCTATTTAACTAGCATGACAGAGACAGCAGAGACCTGAAGGAGGTGAGGGTGGTGTGGCCATCTGGAGGGAGCGCATTCCAGGCCAAGGGACTAGCCATTGCCAAGGGCACAGTGCCTGGGATGGGGTAGAGTGAGGAAAGAGGGGAGCAGGAGGAAAGGGACAGAGAGGTGGCGGGGCCACTTCACGCAGAGCTTCAGACGCCAGTCTGACCATTCCCGCTTCCACCCCGAATGAGCCAACAAGCCACTGGAGTGCTGGGCAAAGCATAATGTGATCTGAGTTCGGTCTCATCCGGGCCACTCCAGCTGCTGTGTTGAGGACAGATTGCTGGGGAGCAGAAATGGAAGCTGGGAGACCATTTAGGAGGCTAATAAAATGACCCTGTAAGAAACGCTGGTGACTTGGACCAGGATGACAGCAGGGTAACTGGGAAGAACTGGTTGAATTCTGGCTGCATTTTGAAGGTCAAGCCAACAGGATTTTGCAAAGGAGTGAGTATGAAGTACAGAAAAAGAGCTTTTCTTTTCGCAAAGCCCATGAAAGAATGAAGAGGCCATTAACTGAGGTGGGGAAAAACCATGGGAGAAACAGGATTAGGGGAGGCCATGTACATATAAAATGAGAACAGAAATGTGTGGATAATTTATGTGTTTTCCCTAGATTCCCTCATCTCTTTTTCTTCCTATCCAAACTGGTAGCTAAACTCTGTAATTCCTAGAGCCAGGGCAGAAACAAGTCACGGGCAGTCCAAGGATCGTTTTTATTGTGTAAAAGACTGATCAAACCTCATTGAGGAAATGCTGTGGGGTCCTGGAGCAGGGGAAAGCAAAAGTCTCTCAAGGGTCAAAAGCTAGAGAAAGGACACTTGCCCCAGGCTGAGGAGGAAGAGAGAAGTGTGAGGGGCCTGGACTGGAAACCAGGTCCCGAGCTTCAGCAGTCCTGCTAGGGATGCAGCCGAAACTTGGAGAGGCAGTGGGATGGACTGGTCCTTAGGCCCTGATTCTGGCACCTTTGCAGAATTTCCAGCCCTGAGTAGAGTGGAGGGCTGCAGAGGGAGCCATAATTTAGGGAGACCATGAGGGAAGGGACAAGGGACCTCTGAGAAGTAACACATGGGGGCCAATGACCAAAACCCCACGGCCACCTGCCATGCCTTAGAGCTACATAAAACCCACCAGTTGGCCCACAGCAATGGCAATTAAATTTTCTGCCAGCTTGACAGAGCAAGGGGTTCAAATCAGATATTACCCTGAGTTACGGAATGTGAAAAGATGATATTTCTTCTACATCTGAATTCGTGTGGTTAGATTTACGTCCGCCATACAGGAAAACACATATCAAGCGGTCGAAAAGACCACAGACCAAACTGCTTTAATCTCTGAGTTCTGTGTTGCTTGGTTAACCCCCCGCCACACACACAAATATGTATATCTGTGGCATACTTGTGTAATTAGTATTATTTTTGTATCCTCACTTCATTGCAAAGCCCAGCTGTTGAGAAATCCTGGTAAAGACCCCTTTTTGTCCATTAGTAATCCTTTTGTCACCACACTCTGCTATACAGATGGATTTTTACCCCATGCAATAATAAAAGGTTTCTCAAGGAAGGGAATATAAATTCATTTTTCTTGTAAATGAAACTATATATTTTAAATATGCCAGGTTAAATAACTCAATAAAGAAATTTCACTAAAGCCACTTGTCAAGGGAACATCATTCTATGTACACACACATGCCCCGTCCAACAAATCTGACTTGAAAGATCCATCTGGTTGGCATAGCTGATTGCATTTAAGTACACCATGCTTTCAGACATAAAGATCTATCTCTGCAATAGCTCTCTCATAACATCATCTTGCTCCAAGGCTAAGACTCTCGAACAGGAGGGAAAGATGTAGTTTGCCAATAGTGGCTGCAGGAGTGAGATCAATGGCAGACAAGTCACTTCAAGGAAGGAGGAACTGACTCCCAGGAGCTGCCTTGTTGAGCAAAGACAGGGATCTGTCAGCTCCTTGGGCCATTCAAAGAGGGAGTGATCAGTAAACGCAGCCTCGCAGAGTCTTTACAGGTGATGACTCAACATGCCCAATGGGCCCAGGGAGTCCTCCCAGGCTCACAGACCCATGTGCAACAGGAATTTGGAGTATGAAGGGCTGCAGCGTGCAAGACTCCTAGAGTCCCCATCAGCATCCCAAACCTGACTCATGGCCAAGCTCCCTTGGCTCCTGTGATAAGCCTTAGATCTGTAACCTGTCCAGGTTCAAGAAACCATGGGGGCCCTAATCTGGGAAGCTGCTTTGTGCCTGAGTTGACCATAATCAAATCTTCCTAAGGGAAATATTTTCAGTTGCTCCCAAGAGCATGGGGCCAGGTGTTATTAACACCCAGCTGTCCTCATGGCTGAAGAATCTGCCTCCTTCCATGTTTTCTACAAGCCCCTTCCAAGAGGAACTCTGATCCCCTGAGTCTCGGCTCCAAAGAAATAAGTCCCTATAAAAGAACAATCAGGCCAGTGTTCCCTGCTAGGGCCACCAAGGCACATCCTCTGCTGTGGATTCCAAAGCATCCTTCCTCTCAATGCCCGACCCACCAACAAATCCTGTCCTCAGGCTTAGGCTGTTCAAGCATGGAGAGATCAATAAATTCAGCCTCACCACGTCTTCACACCATGCCTACCCCCAGGATTGGTTACATAATTTGTTGGGCCCAGCGCAAAATGAAAATGTGGGGTCCCTTATTCAAAAATTATTGAGAATTTAATACAAATTTTAAATTGTTAAGAATTTCAAGACAGCATCAGCAGAGTCTTAAACCAAGTGGAAGCCCTTTCTGGCCCCTGTGAGATTACACGTTTTGCATGCCTGTGAGGGCGGCCCTGTCTACCCCATCTACCCAAGGCCCAAGGCCCACTCTCGTCCAGCAATGGGATAACAATGCTTTCCTGGGTCTCCCCACAGTAGTTGGTCCTGGGCCAGACCAGAGGAGAACCGCCCAGGCCTGCCCAAGGTGCAAGGGATGATGAGCGGGACCAGCAGGGTTGTCCTGGAATCATTTCTAGGAGGGGAAATTTCCAGGTCATAAAAGTAAAAAATAACACCTGGGGAGTGATTTGGGGAGGTTTAGGAGGTAGGAGATGGAAGGGAATTTTTGAGTACCTAGGGTAAGCTTTGGCCTTACTAAAACTTCCCAAGAAATGGAGAAAGCATCTTCCTTGTTATATAGTTGAGAAAACAGAATAAGAAATTTGCTCAAGTTATGCAGGTAGCAAGCCATGAACAGGTGTTACTGTGTCTTTGTCTTCAGGAAACCACTTTGAGATAATTTTTGGATATCCTCACTAACAGCCTTAAATCCTTAAATTCGAATTTCTCCAGGGAACAAAGAGTAACATGAACTACTCAATACATTTAAACTGTTATTATGTACCAGACACAGAGCCGAGGGCTTTTGCGTGTGTTTTACATTTAAACCTCCCCCAAATACTAATATGTGGGCACTACTGTTTCCTTATTTTGCAGTGGCTAAAGGTTAAGAAAATCACCCATAGCTCACCTATCTAGGAAAGGACCAGCCTTCTTTAAGACCGTGCCTCTACTACCAAATGTAAAATAGATTAGCTAGTGGGAAGCAGCCGCATAGCACAGGGAGATCAGCTCGGTGCTTTGTGACCACCTAGAGGGGTGGGATAGGGAGGATGGGAGGGAGACACAAGACGGAGGAGATATGGGGATATATGTATGTGTATAGATGATTCACTTTGTTATAAAGCAGAAACTAACACACCATTGTGAAACAATTATACTCCAATAAAGATGATAAAAAAAAATAAAAATAAAAGAGTATAAAGAATCATTTTCCCTACAACACAGGCAGTTGCAAAATATGATGTTCCAAACGTACAGAGCTTCTAAAGACTATTTCCACTGAGAGTTTGGATGTATATTACATCAGGATGTAAACATGGTAAAAGGTAAAACTTCATTAAAAGAGGCAGCGTCAAGAAATCTAAAATAGGCAGGAAAACTGGTCATGGGTCCAGGAAGCATCATCAACCAGCTGGTGTCACTGGGTCTCTGGGGTTTGTTACTTTTGATGGTTAAAATGAGCTTAATTGGAAGAACTAATTTCTAAAGGTCTAACTAAGCTCTACGATCTTTAGAATTCCTGTTAGCTACAAAACTTGCAATATTGCTTATTCCTTTCCTTGTTCATTTGTTTGTTCGTTTATTTGGCTGGTTGGATTCAAAGGCTTCTGGGCTTACCTTCCTGGAGCAATTTCTCTGACCAACTGCTAATAGCGAATAAAGGCATCCACCAACTGAAATATTGGAGACCAGGTAACGTATACTGTATCTTATGACCGCTCTATAGAAACAAAACCCTAAAGGCCTGAGGTCTCCTTTCTATTCTAAATGCTATCACCGTGATGCCACTGCATCTAGCAAGAATGTTTAACCCAGGCAGACCCGTCATCAAGACCAGGACTCAGAAGAGAACTGTGGACACCCCAGCACTATTGTAGCCCACCATCTGTCCTCAGACGGCAATATCCTCCCGTTGTTCCTTGCAGCCCTCTCCCTTCCTGTGCTGTATTTGTCTTTTGACCTTTCATGGCTCAGTAACGCTTCCCCAGGGCCTCACTTAACATGGGTCCTGAGCACGCATTAGATCTCTGGATTTCTGACCCTCAGAACTATTTTTTGCACACAATTTCCACTTATCCTCTTGGCTTCATTAGCATCTGGCCACTCCAAGGAGCCACCCACCCGCTCCGGCTTAATCCCCAGACACCCCTTGGCCGTGGCCTCAGACAATTTGGCCTGGCCCATTACAATAGAGGTGTGGAGTTATTGGACATCAGGAGGACTTGGCCTCATTTCTTAACTTTGCTTTAGTTTCCCCCTAGCAAACTGGAGATCATAATACACCATGTTAGTTTGTGTTAAAGATCAGATGTCTAAAATGTACCACTCAGGATGAAAATGCCTGTGATTGAAAATGATGAAGAGGAGGAAGAGAGGGGAGAAGAAGGAAGAAGAAGAGAATTCCAGAGATAAACCCAAGAATTCACATCCGGCAAGTTACCCTGTTACCAATGGGCACCAAATGAAACAGCTGAGATCAATTAAATTCACTGAAATCTGAGATCAGTCATTTTACAGAAAATGATTTCGATGAAATTAATTCAATCTGCAATTCTGGTTTTTAAGCAGCAATAATGATTCCCTTGGCTAAAATGTCAGGCATTCAGAAGGGGAAGAAAACTTTATTATTACCGAGCGGGGTATCCCCCAAGAGCTCTGGCTTAGATGTGTAGCTGAGCCAAGACATCTGGCAATTTCAGAAACTGAACTTGATCTTCAACAAATATAGACACAAATGTGAAGAACATAAAATCACTCTTCAGAATGAGCCTTAATGGGCTGCGTTGCCTTTCAGAAACATTTTCTAATGAGCATTCGGACATGAAGTGATTCCAATTTGTAATGCATTTGAGGCAAACTGAGAGGAGAAATTGCATTTGCTTTTCCCCACTGGGCTGTTAAGGGACCCAGACTGACAAGCCTCAAAGACTTAGTTGTGGGCAATGCTCTCCGTGTTCCTCACTTGCTGGGACTGGCCCAGGGAAGACCCCAGCTCAATGGAGCCCTCCAGAACTGCTACAGACCAACAATCAACAGGCAGCCTAGGTAGCAAACATTGAGGGAGTCCCCGTGTGTGCCACGCACCTTGCTAGACACTGGCTGGAAAAAGAAGAGGAGCAAAGGACACAAAGACGAAAGAGACACAGAACTCACGGGCCAGGAGTGGGTGGTACACCCAGCCTTCTAAAATCCTGGTCTCCATTCTCCCAAGTTGTTGGGACAACTGGCCTTTGACATGCTCTGACTACCAATATGTACCCCAGCTATTTCCTGAGCTTCTCAGGGAGACCTGTTCCCTTACAGGTGACAGCCTGCACATTTGATCCACGTTTTGCCGAATCACCGAGGTGGTGCTAACATCTCAATGTTTACCTCCTTCCACATCTTGGCATCGATTTAACCCAGGCAGAGCAGACTCTAAGCTTGCTATGTGGGCTTTTTCCACGGGCCACCAAAATCTAGAGAGACCCAACGTATGATAGAGATTTTTAAATTCCAGGCCAATTTAAGTCCCTTTCTCCTTAGCTCGGCCATTGTTTCAGCAGCTCTAGTTAGGAGCCCATCACTGGCCCCGGGCCAGGCACTTAAGCAACCATTAGAGATGGATTGAGCCAAAGAGCCAACATCAAGGAGAGAGAATTCCTAGGCCTTGGGCATCTTTGTGAGTTCCAGGGGAACACCGCACTCTGCTTGGTATATCTGGGCCAAGGGCTAGTCTGTAGAATTTCATTATGCAAATTAGAAAAGGTACTCCTCAGGGTAGGGAGAGCTCCAAGGGTCCACAGCTTGGGGAGCCTCTGGTTCTTTGGCAAACAGAGCCCAGAGTGGACATCAGTCCCACTCGCCCCTCAGCCGTTGTCCTCGCACAGGTCACAACCTGTTCCATTATAAGCAGAGGCTCTGTTTCAGGGAATGGTGGCCTTTCTTGGCTCCTTCCTAGACTCTCTCCTGTGTATTTGCTCCTGAAGAGTCCATTGACAGGACGCCTCTGGCTTCCAAAATGACCTGGGCCTCTACTCATCATTAACCCATTGTTTTCCCTGGGGCATTACCTGGCCTTCCTTGGAGAGCTTCGTCACCCTTGGGCAAGCCCACCAGGCTGCCCTGTTTCCAGTTCCCTGAGATGCTAATATTCATGATCCTGGAAAGATCATTAATAATTGTTCATAACCAATAGAGTGGGGAGACCAAGAACCTTGCTCTGCAACCAGGCTGTCTGCCTTGCAATTCATGCCCCATCCTTTCTTAGTCATGAAAGCCTGAGCAAGTTTCTTAAGCAATTTGTACCTTAGTTACCTCCTCTATAAAGTGAGCATAATAATAATAACCTCACAGAGTTTGGAGGAGGATGAACTGAGCGCACAAAGTGCACTAAGACAAGTACCTGCTCCATGTGGTGCTTAGCATGTAAATATTATTATTATGTTTATCTAATGAAGGTCTTTTATAATAACAGACACAGCGAACTGTCCTACTATGTGCTCTCAACATTCCTGTGTGGTTGAAAATTGTTCAAAATAAAGTCGTGGGAAGCCACAAAATACTTCTAAGTGAGGGATATGGGTCAGCCCCCCCTACTTGGCTTTACTGCTGGGAGTTGGCTTTTGCATAAACAGGACTGTATCACATATGTCCGTATTAATATACGCATTATTGGTACGTAAATGGGATCACATTTCACGTGCTATAGAAAGCTCCTTTTAAACTCTGTGAGCCTCACTCTCCACATTTGTGAAAACGAGGCAATATATTTCGTGTGTCTACCAGTTCTTCCCCCCTATTTCTAGAGCTCTACACAAGCTCCTGTTCTTCTGTCGCCCTTACTGTCTTGTGTCCCTTCTCTCTGCCCATCTCTCTCCCAAAGCGTCAGAGCAAAAGCAGAAGAAAAAAAAATTCACCCATGATCCATCTCCCAGAGAGGGTCCATAAAAATGTTGTGCTGTGTTTTCTTTTTGAGTATGGTTGAGCTGTCCCTGGTTTTGTGCCCTATGTAATGAAGATGGAGAAGAATGGGAACACCCGCCTGGAGAGGTGTCATGAGTTTTAAATGAAACTATGCAGATTTAAGGGCCGGCACTGCATTCAATACACGTTGGTTCTTTCTAGCTAGGGTGCTGCTTAGAAGGTTGATCCGAATCAGTTACATTTTTCCTAAAACTCAGTGCACATTGGCCTGTGTATAAACCTTTTCTGTTCCGGGTGATTTTTCTGCCTGGCATCACTCCTCTGTCCTTTTCCTACCACCCTGTGTTTTGCTGATGGAGAATCAATGGCACATTTTTCTTAAACAGCCTGCACTTGGTATTTTACTACCAACCATGAGGGCCCCCGCCTTTTAATTACTCCTGCTGAGCCCAGCACTATACATAACACTAATGTTTCTGGGACTGCCAGCAATTAAAACCAAAAATAAATAACACATTACAAGCTGCAAACCCAGCTAGGCCCGGGGAATGCTACGGATGGATAGAAGGCTTTTGTTTTTAATTGCTCAAGTTTCTCCAGGCCCTACAGAATGTAAACTCCTAACAGCTGCTGGCCAGGAGATGGAGCAGAGGAGGCTTTGATTTCCATATGTTTTCCGATGTTCTTTTGCTTGCTCTGGGCCCCCAGGAACCAACTGACATTCTTCTGCCTCAGTGCTTCACTCTGCAAAAGGGAGACGTTCGCGAACACAGCTGAGTGTACGCACATCCATTGATGAACATGCTGTTCTGAGGCATCTATCGAAATGGAACAAGCTATATTGATTGTTGCCGCTATCTTCGTTTTTCTAACTTGAATAGAGTACTGAAAGGGCAGTTTCGATGAATACTTATTTCATCTATTGAATGTGTGATACCACAGGTTGTCCATAACCAGGATGAACAATTATAAAATCAAATTGCTAAAGCTCTCTTTGAAGCCCAACTTGGACAAATAATTATTTTTATTTTTTGCTACAGGGAGTTCTCATGAGGCACCCATGTCAAAGGGTTGGCTGTGCTTCCAACAGCTTCCGCTTGTGAGAAGCAAGAGGTCAGTTTCACCAAGAAGGACACTGAGCCTTATTCAGTCCCTGCCTCTCACCATACCTTCCAAGGAGCTCTGAATTTTTCTACCTAGTAGACATTAGATTAAAGGATCAAAGGGTCCCAAAATTGTGAATGCATCTGACACATGGTGCAAAATTATTCTTAGAAAGATTGCACCAGTAAAAACTCTGTTTTGCAAGGTCAGGAATGATTCTCCCTGTTGGTGCTGCTGGATGCCTCCTGAATGGTCCCTCCCAGAACTGAGAACCTGCAGACTCCAGACCAGTTTGTTCTCTGCCTCAACTCTGAACAGCTTTCTTGGTGCGGCTGAGACAGAGCAGGAAGGTACATGCCGCTGCTAATCCAGGCAGGGCCGGGCACCTGCCTCGCCAGCAGATGGCTGCGTTGCAGTTGAGTCCCCACCAGTCTTACTGCCTAGACTGCCAAGAAGTGCAAGATGCAGACTTCAAACACACCGGGGCAAATTCACATGCATTGCCTTTGCCGTGGGTGCTGGCGGTTTTGCTGCAGGCAAAGCATCTCTCTTAAAAGCAACAAATAATCAGCCTTGACAGCAGCAGTACTGAACTAACGCTGACTCATGAATGTCATCATTGTTCTTTCCTGCTATGGGCATTAGTCCATGTTCAGCCCTAAGCCAGAATGTCTGCATAGAGAACAAAGCTGATTATCTCCACGATGGCTTTATTGGAGGCACGCTGCTAATGCAGGCAAAAAAAAATGCAACGCTGGGGGAAGAAACATCCAAGGACAAGAAGACAAGAGGGCCTACGATTTGTTCCCATTGCCCACTGCTGCCTTTTGATGGGTCCCTTCAAGAGGAGGGAGCCCATGAATGGCTTTTAGTTCCACGAGAAGTACTAGTCTGCCTTATTCATTAAGCTCAAGACTCATCATGTGTTGACTGCCAATGAGCCAAAAAAAAAGTACCAGCTCTCTCCTCCAACTCCAGCGTTGCTTGCCCCCCTCCTGCACCTGTCAAAGCTCTGGGCACCAACCTCCCTGCCCTGAGGGAGGACTGAGGGAGAGGGCAGGGGACAGGCTGTCAGCAGCCCAGCTGTCTGGCCCAGCCCAGCTGGAAGCTCAGGCTCATTGCCTCTCTGTGTCTTTTCAAGTCATACCCATCAACATCCTTTTTTCACCCTTGTCATGTCCTTGGCCCCTACCTCGACCCTCAGCCCCCCGCCTCCCCCCTTGGATTGGCCGGCTTCCCTTGAACACGTGTTTTATTTCTTGCCTTGATGGATATCTTGGCACAGCAGCCCCTGCCACACACTGGACGGAGCAGCATACCCACTTAATTCGAGGGGTGATCATTTTTCTCTCGCAAATATGGAGTGCGGATGGTTACAGACCCTACCCACTGCTCATGGTGACGTTAGACCTTTTGGCCTATGAGAGAAGTGTCAGAAATGACCAGAAGAGAATATAAGAATTCCTTCCTTGGAACGCAAGGATAGCACAGGAGGCAAGGTCCCTGTGACCCCTGGAGGGAAAACCAAGAGCCTGCATGTCATCTTCCACAGGAGGTGCAAACTCAGATACCTCCGGGGCCGGACAGATAAGACAGATGTGGGAAACTAGCCTTTGTAAAATAACAGGGAGAGTGAGCTGTAGGGGAAGTGCAGAATGCACACCCCTCCAAAGGGCATGCAAATTCAGTTTGAAAAAAAATCTCTATTCCGAAAAATCCATCCACGGACCACTATATAGAGGCTGCTGGTTTTGCCGTCCCTGGAAAATGGCAAGTATCTGGCTTAGAGAGGCAGACACCTGGGTGTCCATCCTCAACTCTGTCACTTACTTGCTGCCTAATTGTGGAAATGTCACTTCACCTTCTAAGCATCCACTTCCCAGCTATGAAATGTTATGACTTATAGCACTATTGGGAGGTTACAGGAGCTCTTCTGTGATGAGCCCAGCACAACGCCTGGCTCATAGGGGAGCAAACACACATTGGGTTCCTTTGCTCTGAAGTCTCCCAGAGACTTCACTTTCACTAGGCAGATAATAGTAGCTGAGGACTTATTCCCCAACAAGCCAGGCGAGTGGACCTCTGATAAAGGCATCGAGCTGTTGGAATAGGTAATCTGGGAACATCCAGTCAGTGAAGGAGCTTCATTGGTGTCTAATGATCCTCAGTGAAAAGATTCTTTCTCAAGTAAGAGACTTTGGAAACAGATAGGGGCTCAGTAGCATCATTCATTCATTCAGCTGGTCACAGAATCTTATCAAGCACCTACCAGGTGTAAAACACTGTGACTTCTGCTTAGCTGCTTCTGGGTCTTTGAACTTCTAGCCCCAGAGCTTATTACAGATCGATGTTCTGATCTCACTCAGATCACAGAAGTACAAGGAATATCTTTTCTTACCCAGGCATAAATATCGATCAGATGACTTTTTAAATCATCTACGTGCTGACTGCGCATCTGTTTGGAAATGTCCAATATTCCCTCGAAGCAGCTGCATGCGAACCTGAACTGTAATTTTCCTAACACATCCGTCAACATTTACGCCCAGTGCTATACCACCTACAGAAACGTACGAGGCACTTAAAACCGCAGCTGGTTTTCAGCACTCACACTGTAATTCACCAATTACCAAGGCTTAAAAAATCATTCCAGGGTGGACCAGGAATTATGTAAACCACAGATATAACAGTGATTATACCTGGCCCTTCTGGGTGGCTCTCACCTCAGCCACAGGAATCACTTTGCAAATACTAATTAGTTGCATTCATTCAGGGATGCCCCGTGTGGAATGTGACAGTCACTGGAAATGGGAAGAGAAGCCCTGGAGCCGCTCTACTGATTGAACAGGAAGGGCAGTGGCTCAGAGCCCAGCTTTCTTCCACGTGGTACATCAGAGAACAGAACGAGGTAACAGGTGGTGCAGGCAAAAAACTGCCGGGACCATGGGAAAAGGAATGGAGTAATAATGGCCTAAGGGCTCCCAAAATTCATAGAGAGGAGGGAACACTGGAGTGATAATTAGGGTGGTAAGAATCTACCCTAGATTCTGGATAGAATCGACAGCTATCCCAAACTGACTGTCTGTACCTGGTTGAGATTTGCCAAGACCTCTTGACGTGACCATCAGGATGGTTGTTTAACTATCTCCTGCCTCCAAGTAACCATGTTCACTGCTATCAATATTCCCACACCACAGGTTCAATCAGGTAATTATCTGCTAGGAATCTCTAACTGCCTTTAACCCCACCACTGCTATTACTTTGTACAAGGGTTGGGGGAGGTCCAGTGTGCCGCCTGTTTTTGTAATAAAGTTTTATTAGCACACATGCATTGTCATTCACGTATATAGGGTCTATGGCCGTTTTTGTGCTTCATGGCAGATTTGTATAGTTGCTACGGAGATCGTAGGGCCTGCAAAGCATAAAATATTTACTATCTGGCCCTTTAGAGAAAAAGTTTTCCAAGCCCTGGTCTAAGGCAGGGCTTTTAACACTTTTCCTCCAAAGTACTTCAAACCCGAAAGGGCATTCATTGTCTTCTTACAAGTGCACAAATATTTCGATGTCGCCATGTTTATCTTAAAATCATACGACTTTTGCACTACAATATATCTTGTTTGTTTTCGTATAAAAAAATCACAGGTATTTTGTTTGTCTTAAATCTGCAGAGAAAATTGATGACCCAAGGAAATGTACAATGGTTATTTCATGCTTTCAAATGAGAAGAATGGGTTCATGGGTTAAATCCTGAACCTTTCAAGCTAGTATTTGAGGGTCCACAGGGTAGACAACCTAGGAGATTGAGAGGAAGTTGATTTAGTCAGGGCCCAATCAGGAAAACAGAGGACACTCCCAGTAATATTTTAAAAAGGAATTTTACACAAGGAATCGATTACAAAGGGCATGGAAGAACTAAGACATCAAGATGGGACAGTGAAACAACTAAGAGGTTGTCATAGCAGAAAGCACTACCCTCCCCCATCACCACCACCCAGGGCTGGAGGCAAAGGGAAGAGGCAGAGGTGTTAGAACCCAGGAATTGGGTCCACTGACGGAAACCGGAACCACGGTGGACCTGTGACGGGGGCGGAAGAGATGCGTGATGGAGGAGCAACAGCAGCTGCCCTGGCCTATCCTGTCCTCTGTCCTCCAATCTCCCACTGGTGCCCCCTACTGGCTGAGCCCAGCTAGAAGCCACATGATGGTTCCCTGGGAACTGTAGCTTTGTTACATTACAGAGTGAGAGAAGGGCAGGTCATGGGTCCGAGAGCAAACAATCAAATGACTGGCACAGATGGCCCTGAGGGGAGGTTGCCGTCACTAGAAAGAGTCCATCCAGGTGGCCACCAAGAGGCCAAAGAGTGACAGAGCCTCAGGGAATTAATTACAGTGCAGGATCTGGTCCTCAGAGCCTCCCTCTGACCACGTATTATATTCATTCTGATGAAATGAAGCTAATGCATAAAAACCATAGTAACCATCTAGCTGATGAGACGTTGCAGAGGCCTGAACATTATTTCCCTGTAGGAAAACTGTTAGGAACCCCAACTCATCTGCAGGTGCTTTGGAGCATGGAGGCAAAACCTGGGGTTGCTTGTTTTATGATCAGTATGTTTTTAGACATCGGGTTCCCATAAGCTGAGTGATCGTCTCCACGGCAAGGCTGTCCATGCCATCAAAAACAGATCCATCTCATCTTTGGGTCAAGGCCCCTTTCCACGGAACTGTGCCCACAGGAGTCTTGCCCATGTTTGCTCAGCGACCCACCCATCATGCCTTCATGACTGGCTAAAGGGCGACTCTTTATTTAGACGGCTAACAAAATCAATCAGGTCTCAGTCTGGCCTGGGAGACAGTCTGCCTCTTTGAGAAGACACACCTTTGCTTTTATTTATTACATGTTGCTATTATGACTTAACTGTCAAAAGACAGCCCTTTCCAGAAGACTAGCATGGCAGGATGGGGGAATCAAACAAGGCAGGTTTGCTATAGCCCCTCACATGCTACACGCAGGCCCTCGCTTGCTATAGCCCCTCACATGCTACACGCAGGCCCTCGCTATGCTGTCTTCCTGTGTTTTCCTGGTCCTTGTCTATAGAAGACAGTTCACAGTGTGTTAACCACATCCTGCATTTTCCCAGCCACAGGCTTTTGCTGACCTGCTTTCCCCCAAGGAATGTCCATTCCCAAGCACCTTCTAATGCTCAGGGCCATTCTCAGTGCCCATCTTTCATCGATCTGTCCTGAACCCCAAGTCAAGCTAACTCAATTGCCACTCCTCCAAGGCCTCAGAGTGCCTTGTTGAAATACTTCTACTGTAAAATACTCTTCCTTTATTATGGCCAGAGGTCTGCTTTGACTTCCAAAATTACCTACCAAAGGACAAGAACCATGTCTTCCTCACCTCTATATCCCCAACAGTGCTTGGTATACAGTAGGAGCCTTATTATCTGAATTAATAACTCTGACAGATGATCTGGTTTCTCTCTGAAGACTTTCCCCTGAATCATCCTATTTATTATTAGATAGCTTTAGTTTTTAGAATGTTCTTCCTTCTTTTGACCTAAAATCTTATTACGTTCATCCGTTTGTCTTAGGTTATCCTCTGGTGTTACACAGAATAATTCCATTCCTCCTTCCATGTGGCAACCCTGTCGATATTTGAATAAAGGTCTCCTTTTCTCTCAGCTATACCTTCTATGCTTTGGGCGTCGATAATGCCCATCGCGTTGGCTCTGTCTCATGACTGTCCACTCCCGGGATCCACCCTTCACACCTATTGGACTTTCCATTCAAATGATGCTGACGTTGAACATGATGCCTAGGTAGTCATATGTGTTCATTAGCTGTCATGTGCTCCGGAAAATCATGTTAGACAACTTCATTCTCCCACAGCCCGCACTTCCACCTGAGGTTTTCAGCTCTTCTGAACGATGCAGGCTACTGGACGACTCTTTTCCAGACCAGCTCTAGATCATGGCATTCCTGGGCTTCATCTATAGGTGCTACCACGGGGACCCTCTGTTGGGGATTAAGCTGTCTGTGCCCAGCCATCCTCTTAGTTGCCACAGAGGTCTTAGTTCATATTACTTAAAGTGCACCACTGTGTTCAATCTTATAATAATTTCTTCTACAAACCAACCTTAGGATAATAGGTCATTGAGAAAGAGAATAAGAGAGAGAGGGAAAGAGGGAGACCAAATTTCTCTCAGGCACCAGATGTCCACATGCCCAGAATCAGCAGTTCACCCAGGCCACTCTCACCAGGATGGATGCAATAGCCGTCTCCAACCTATTCTCCACACAGTATCTGCTGTGAGCTTTTATTACTGAGTTTTGTTTTTTTCTTTTTTCTTTTTTGGCGGTACGCGGGCCTCTCACTGCTGTGGCCTCTCCCGCCGCGGAGCACAGGCTCCGGACGCGCAGGCTCAGCGGCCATGGCTCACGGGCCCAGCCGCTCCGCGGCACGTGGGACCCTCCCGGACTGGGGCACAAACCCCGTGTCCCCTGCATAGGCAGGCGGACTCTCAACCACTGCGCCACCAGGGAAGCCCTGCTGTGAGCTTTTAAATGCAAATCTGGTCATACCGTTCTCCTGCCTAAAACATTCCAATGACACCCCTTTGTTCTTGGGAAAAAAGACCAAAATTTCTAGCCTGGTCTTTGTGGCCTTCCATATATCTGTTAGAAACCAGTTGACTATCCCTTACACACCCTCCTCAGCCCAGATCAAGCAAATTCCTCTGTTACACAGTCTCATAGCCCCATGGACCACTACTACATCATGTGATTCTACACTGACTTGTGTGACTCTTTGAATCAGGCCTGTCTTCCCCTCTGGAGTAAGCTCACGTGGCAGGGACCATGTCTGTTTCTGCTCATCCCCATAGCCCCAGCATCAGGCACAGACCTGACACATAAAAAGTCTTCAATAAAGCATTTGTGAATGAAAAGGAAGAAGGATGATGTGGTAGGCTGAATAATGCCTCCCCAAACTTACCCACATCCTAATCCCCAGAACCTGTGAGTGTTACCTTCTACAGCAAAGGGGGCTTGAAGATGTGATTAAGTTAGTGGTCTTGAGATGAGAGATGCTCCTGGACTATCCAAGTGAGTCCAATGTGATCACAAGGTGCTTATAAGAAGGAGGCAGGAGGCTTCCCTAATGGCACAGTGGTTAAGAATCCACCTGCCAATGCAGGGGACGTGGGTTCGAGCCCTGGTCCAGGAAGATCCCACAGGCCATGGAGCAACTAAGCCCATGCGTCACAACTATTGAGCCTGTGCTCTAGAGCCCACGAGCCACAACTACTGAGCCCGTGCGCCACAACTACTGAAGCCCACACATGCCTAGAGCTCGTGCTCCGCAACAAGAGAAGACACAGCAATGAGAAGCCTGTGCACCACAACGAAGAGTAGCCCCCGCTCACCGCAGCTAGAGAAAGCCCGCGTGCAGCAACGAAGATGCAACGCAGACAAAAATAAATAAATTAAATAAATTAAGAAAAAAAAAGGAGGCAGGAAGGTCAAAGGAGGAAAGAAGGGATGTGAGGATGGAAGCAAGAGGCTGGAGTGATTCAAGGGAGGGGTCGAGAGCCAAGGAATGCAGCCAGACACGGGAAGTAGAAGAGTCAGGGAAATGAATTCTTCCCTAAAGAGAGCAGCAGGAACCAGCCCTGCCCACAGCTTGCCTTTAGCCCAGTGAGATTGACTTTGGACTTCTGGCCTCTATAACTGGAGGAGAATAAATTTGTGTTGCCTTAAGCTGCCAGATTTGTCGTAATTTGTAACAGCAGCCACAGGAAACTAATATAGATGGGAAGAAAAAAGAGAAAGAAAAAGACAAAGATATTTCTATTTCACATTTGGAAAAAAGTAAGAAATACCTTACCTAAAAGTACCTAAGAGAAAAGATCTTTTCAGAAAGATCAAAGTACATCTATCCAGGTAGAGACTGCCGTGCTTGGAAAGGGCCTCCTATGTGAGAATATAGTGTGTCAATTTCATCGAATTCTGGCGAGGACTTTTCCACTCCCCCGCCCCGCCCCCCCCCACACACACACCTTCCGGCCCTTACACATTGTATGTAAGTGAACACACTCCCCCTGCTCTGCTGACATCTGGAAACTGCTTTTTTGTGCTTAGGGCCCCTCTGCATCCTTCCAGGAATCTGACCCTCACTACGCCCCATCTCCCCCCGCAGTGGCTCCTGCCTAAGTCCTGGTAACTCAGAGGGCTTAAGCAGCCCCTGTGACACCTGAGCTGCCATTCACAACCAGTGAAGGGGGGGCAAGAGCTGGAGCCCATGTCTTCGTGGTCCTTGTGCAGTGCTCTGTCCACCACCCACGATGCCTCCTTGTCTACAGGTCAGAAAGGATGCTTGGGGGCTTTACCTAGGGAGATAAAAATGACTCTTCCTAAAACCTTGCCAACCAGAGAGATCCAACTGCATTTCCAGCTGCAAGTCCTGCTCCAAAGTGTTCCAGAGCTTGTCTTTTCTCCCTCATTGCAGGCCAAGGCTTGCCTGGCACGCATCTTAATTTCTTTCTGCCTCAAAAAGCCCCCTGACCAAAGAGGGCTGGTTCTCCTATTCAAAGCAGTGCAACCTCCCTGCCTCAGCAAATGACATGACATTTGCATAAAGCCTGAATTGAGATGCTCTGGAGTGGGTGATGCATTCAGAAAGGGCCTTGCTCTGTTCCTGCCCATCACCCTCACCGGAGATCCTCTGCCCTCTGCCTCTGTTTCCGCACAGCCAGCCTCAGAACTAGCATGGGGAGGGAGGCAGAATTGGGCCAGCTGCCTGACGACTTTAATGTTAAAATGTGTTGAACATTCACAGGCCACAGAACTCTGCTAAGTGAACCAAATGGGCCTCCCTAAAGCCATATGTTCACTCCATCACATCCCAGCTGCAGCCCTCCTGCAAACAGGGAGCAGACTTGCTGGGGAAGCTTTGGGTTTTTTTTTTTCTTTCTTTCTTTCTTTCCTTCCTGTTGAACTGCTAATGCCAGATGCTGATGTCACAACCTGAGCCCTGGCAGAGAAAAGTCAGCAGCAAGCAGCATCCCCAGAGAGCAGGAGCCTATCCTTTCTCAACAAGCACTTTTTCGAGGCATCTTTAAACTTTGGCATCCCCGGTACATACTTAAAGGATGAGATCATTACGGAGTGATTAGCAGCTGGGTCAGAGACTGGCTAAAACTTTCCTCTTTCCCTTGGGCCCCCAGCCAGTCCACATTTGTCAGCCTTCCTTGTAGTAAGCTGTGGCCAATGACTGAGTTTTAGCCAATGGAATGGACTATGTGACACTTCCATAAAAATAGAATCTTCCACGGTCTAGGGTTACCAACCATCCCAATTTGTCCATGACTGTCCTGATTTTAGCACTGAAAGTCCTATTTCCTGGGAATTCTTTCAGTCTCTGGCAAACAGGAATGGTTGGTCGTCCTAGTGATCTCCCCCCACCCCTACTATCACCTGTCAGCTCTATACAGAGGCTCCTGGGCCCTAGATCATGCTTCTCAAACTTCAGCTTACAGCAGCATCACCTGAAAGGCTGGATAAAACATGGATTTCTGGGCCCCGACCCAACAGTTTCTGATTCAGGAGGTCTGGGGTGAGGCCCAGGAATTTCCGTTCCTAACAAGTTCCCAAGTGAGACAGGCGCTGCTGGACCAGGGACCACACTTTGAGAGCCCTGCCCTAGGTCAGAGGGTCTCAAACTTTGCTACCTGTGAGAGTCACCTGAAGAGTTAAAAGAAAAAAAATCCCATTACTTAGGCTGTTCCCCAGATCACGCCAGAATCTCTAAGAATGAGCCCTAGTTGGCAGTTGGCTTTTAAACTCTACAGGTAACTCCAATTTTCAGCCACATTTCAGAACCAGTGCCCAAGACCAGTGTGTTCAAACGTTAATGTCCCTGTGACCCACCTGGAGATATTATTAAAATATAGGCTCTTATTCAGTCTGTCTAGGAAAGGGACTGGGATTCTGCATTTTTAACAAGTTCCTAGGTCATGATGAAGCCACTGGCCTGAGCAACCACACTTGGAGTAGCAAGGCCTCAGCTCAGTGGCTCTAAGACTTCGGTGTGCATCAAATCACCTGGAAAACCTTGTAAGAACATAAAGATTGCTGGGCCACACCCCCAGAATTTCTGACGCAGTAGGCCTGGGTGGGGTCTAAGAATCTGCATTTCTAACAAGTTCCCCAAGAAAGTTCTGGCTACTCGTGCCAGAAGAAGAGAAAGGAGTGGATTCTGAGGGACAAACAACCACAAAGGTTCACGACCTTGATACAGATCCCGACCCATTTTAGGGAAGCTGTCAAGATGCTGAAATGAACAATGAACACAACAGAGGCCCCAAGGTCTCCCTCTGATGCTGAGAAATGGACAAACAATCCATCTTAATCTCCACATTCACTCTACAGCTTCTGACAGAGTCCAAACCAGGTGAGGTCAGAAATATCTTACTATCAGTACATCTAGTGGTTCACATTTACACACTGCTTTCTACGTGCCAGGCACTGTCACAGCCACTGAAAATTCTGTCCTTACAGCAACCCTAGGAGAGAAGTACTATCATCCCCTTCACACTGTGTCTGAGGAGACTGAGACACAGAGAAGGTAAGTAACGGGTCCAAGGTCACGAAACTAGAACCAAGATTTGAAACCAGACAGTCTGACTCCAGTGTTCACTGTTGTAATTATCCCCTGTACTCTCTCCCTCAGGGAGCAGAAAAAGATCATGACCTGAAAAGAAACATCTAGACATTATTATTTAAGCTAATTAGCACAAATATCTTTGTCTCCTTCCCAAGTCTGGTGCTCACTAAGGTTTTAATTGTTTACAGGGAAAATATAAAACTACAGGAAAAAAAGACATGATAAGTCCATCAAAACCTTAAAGGATCACTGGAGATCCCCAAATGCCTGCCTCGGAGCAGAAGCCTGAAAAGCCATGAGCAGCACTTTTGCAGCCCCCATCCAAGAGATGATTATGCTGAGAGCAAATTAGAAGCAATGCCCAGCCCATCTGTGACTTTGGACAAGTCACTGAACCTCACTTAGCTTCAGTTTCCTCATCTGGAGAAGGAGGGCTAAGAAAAGAACTGCCTCCTAGGAGTGTGGTGAGAATTAAACCAGGTATTACATGTCAAGGGCTCAGTCTGGTGTCTGCATTGAAGAAGTAGTAACTATCATGATGCCATTTTTAGTATCAGTTTTTAAAAAATCTACTTTGAAGGGTGATTATGAGGATTGGAAATAATATATGTGCCACACCTGGCACTAAAACATAAAAAAAAAAAAGCCGTTATTACTATCCCCACCATGGACATGCATCATGTTACCTTTAAGGAAATCAGTATTTATGGAACACTGACCATGTTTCCAGCATGTATTCACTCATTCATTCAACAGATACTACTGGGAGGGGGTCACATCTTGCATGTATGTTGAAGGTGGAGGCTATATGGATGGATCAGATGTGGGATGTGGGAGAAAGAGAACTGTCAGAGTTGATGAAGAGCACACAGTCCTCGGTACCACAGTGGAAGTGAAATGGATAAGGGTAGCAGGAAGGACATAAAGCTGGAGACATGGACAAAGTACAGCTCATGAGGAAACCTGTGCATGACAAGTGCGCTCTTCTCTCAGAGGGCAATGGGGAGCCATGCAAGGGCTAAGAACAGAGGAGGGCTGACTTGAAGATGAGACTGAGTGCTGTGCAACCAGCAGAAATTCTTCTATAATATAGCAGTTTGGGTGAAACACAGAGGGGCCTGAACTAAGGCAAGCGCAGGAGGAATGGATAGGAGGGGAGATGTGGGAGTGAGCTGTTGGTGTGTTGGCGTGAATTGTTGGTTGGTTGAATGGAAAGGATGAGAGGATAGAGGAGTCCAAATGGAGTCCCAGGTTTCTAGCTTGGTAGCCATGCCAGAGATGGCCAGTCATCAGCCCTTCTTCATTCTCCCTGTCTTCCTTTCCATCAGAAACCCAGCTAATTGTGCTCATCTTTTAAACATATATGCCCTTCCCTGGAGAGGCTGTGGAGAAAAGGGAACCCTCCGACATTGGTAGGAACGTCAATTGGTGCAACCACTATGGAGAACAGTATGGAGTTTCCTCAGAAAAACTAAAAATAGAGTTGCCATATGATCCAGCAATCCCACTCCTGGATACATATCTGGAGAAAACTCTAATTCAAAAGGACACATGCACCCCTATGTTCATAGTAGCACTATTTACAATAGTCAAGACAAGGAAGCAACATAAATGTCCATTGACAGATGAATGGATAAAGATGTGGCACATATATAAAATGGAATATTACTCAGCTATAAAAAAAAGAATGAAATAATGCCATTTGCAGCACCATGAATGGACCTAGAGATTGTCCTACTAAGTGAAGTCAGTCAGAAAGAGAAAGACAAATATCATATGATATCACTTACATGTGGAATCTAAAATATGACACAAATGAACTTATCTACAAAAGAGAAACAGACTCGCAGACAGAGAACAGACTTTTGGTTGCCAAGGGGGAGGGGCAGCAGGGGAGGGATGGATTGGGAGTTCGGGACTAGCAGATGCAAACTATCATATATAGAATGGATAAACAACAAGGTCCTATTGTATAGCACAGGGAACTATACTCAATATCTTATAATAAACCATAATGGAGAAGAATATGAAAAAGAATATATATAACTGAATCACTCTGCTGTACACCAAAAACTAACACAACATTGTAAATCAACTGTACATATATATATATATTTTTTTTTTCCCAGAATTTCTTGCAGATAAAGGTCACCATGTAACATCATTCTGGCCAATGAGATATGTGTTGAATGGAACTTTCTGGAAAGCTCCTTAAGGGGACTCAGCTGGAACACACCATCTCATCCCACTCTTCTTCCTTCTTCCTACCTGGAATGTGGCCAGGAAAGTAGACTGGGAGGGGGCACGCAGGGGCCATACTGAAACCACAGAGGGGTGGTAGCGCTGGACAGCTGAAGTGGCTGCTGAGCAGGAAGGTTGCTTGCAGAGCACAGAGGACCATTTTCTTCTGGTCTAGGTTAGAGCAGAGTGTATTATGTTCTTTTGACTTTTCACCACATGCCACCGAATGGAACCGTAGAACGACAGAATTTAGAGTTTGGCGGTTTCCTCTTTTAAATCTCTCTTGTCTGTCAAGGGGAAATCAAATGATGGAGAACTGCCTCTAGGAATGAATACATACGTCCAGGACGTCCAGGATGAAACTCCTCTCTGAAGTGGCAGCCTCGCCCCTGTTTCCAGTCTTCGCCTTTATCCATCTCCAGGCTGCGTGGAACAGTCTTAATTCATGTCCATACATCAATGTATAAGTCACTTAGCATTTTCACATACATTTCATCACAGCCACCCCTTCAAAGAATATCTAAGGGTGAATTTCTATCAGGCAACATTGCAGAAAGGATAAAGGTGTTTTACTCTCAGTCTCAATGGAATGAACTTGGAAGATGTCCTACCCCACGGAAGCTGGGACGGCTCTCCTTCATGAAGTGTCCTCATGACGAGGCTGTCCAGATCTTGTTTAATACCCCACCATCCAGGATTTTGCCTCTGCCCTGCCCAGAAATGTGGTATTATTAACTCACGTAGAACAGATTCCTTGCTCAGGGGCAAACTCAGCATTAACCAAGCTTACAGGCCTAATGTCTAAAGCCAAATAGTGGTTTCTCAATTTACAGTGAGAAAATTTATAACTGCCATGAAGAGGGTTTGAGGAGCGTATAAGCAAAGCAAGAAGAATTCATTCGATGGGCTGAATGTTTGAGATCCTCCTATTAAAGAAGAGTTGGCCTTAGTAATGGGACCAGTGGTTAACCACAACTTTCCCATCCATTCCGTGTTGGTGGTGCCTATGTATCCAGCACTACAAACACTTAAAAGACCTCTGCTAAGGGTCCCCCCACCCCATGAGGGGACCTGATTTTCTACAGGGATTCTCCTGACTGCCAAGGTCTTTCTTTGAATATGTGAATTGCTATAATAAGGTGGCTGTCTGTTCTCACTGCCTCTTTAAGGTGACTTTGCCCTGTTCTGCTCTGATCTATTATGTATCTATATTAAAGTTTAACTCAGAAGGCATCCCTCACTTCTAAGATCTTAAGCAATGACTCACGTTAGACCCCAAAGGCTGACAAGAGCAATGAAACTAGACTGATTTCTGCCTGTGGCATAGAAGCCTTTCTCATAACTTCATAGTCTAATGTTTTGTTTAGTACCAGCGAGACTTTAAATTCTGGGCTGTAGGGAAATGTTTCAGAAAGGCCCCGTGTAGCCCTTCTGCTTATAAAGTAAGCTGCCATTTCCCCCAGAAAAGGACTTCAGATCAGGATCTCAACAGAATTCCAAGGCTGGCTGGGTATCATTATGCCTCTGTTGGTGGGAGCCAGTTCACGGCTTAATTCATACTTGAATCTTATAGGGCAATCATTGACATGGTAACATAACAATTCCCTTCACTGTCATCACTTCTTGTGGTTCAAGCCTTCTCTCTTCTCCCCAGCAGGCCGGATGAATCATACTGTATTTGGACAGCTAAATGGTGAGCCCACATATAAAAAGGGTTTTCTGGCACTAGAGGTGGGTTCCAAGCACATCACTGATGAGACAGTCAATTTCTCTGGCACCGGCATGATGGAAACAACTTGCTGGGGATACGCAAGTCGCCATATGCAAAAATGCATCATTTCAAGAGGCAATTTGCATGGGTGGATGCAGCACTGAAAAACACCGGAGGAGAAAAGGAGTCATTTGGGTCCTTCCTCCCTTTGAGCTGGCACCTGTCTCCAAACAAATGGCACAGAATCAGTCCTAAACCCCTCTGTCCCTGGCTGGCCACCTAGAAATGTCAAGGGGATCAGAGGTAGCACCCTGCTGCCTGCTGCCGACAAGTCCCAGAGCGCTCTCCGGACCGTGACTACAAAGCAAGATGGTTGAACTAGTTGGGTTCTAAAGGTCCTTCCAATTCCTGTGTTCTATTTTAATTGATGCCTAATTAATTACAAAATTAGGCTCTCCAGGCACATAGGGATCAATCCACTTCACAATAGGAAAAAAGCAGTCATTCATTTGGCAAGTATTTATGAGCATCTTCTACATAGCAGGCATGCTACGTTCTGCCATGGGAGACTCAGTTACAATGGAGGTGCTACTTTGATTCTACCATTTTGTCCTGACAACTCATTGATGCCACTGGAACAAGTTGTTAAAGTTACAAGGTTTTTTACTATTTATTTTTCCCTGTGTTCTGTGCACATCAGCCTCTCTGTAAAATAGGGAAGAACAAATCTGACTCCATGTTAGGTCTGTTTTTTTACTTTAACCTCTGTATTCTATTGCTTTTGCTACAAGTTAAGAATGTTGCCTATAGCCTGAAATATACAGGATAGCCCATTCTCAAGGCTCTGACCTTTAAAGGTGCAACACTTTTCTATTCATATAGAGTTAAAAAGTTGCAGAACAGAGAATAACATTTGTTTTGTTGGAGGTTTACAGGAACATCCTGACATGACCTGACCTGACCTGACCTACATGGACAGCTGCAAGAACAAAGGATTCTGACACCAAGAAGTTTGCGACAACCAACCACACCCCCGGTCCCCTTTTAGTATAAAAGAAGCCTGAATCCTAACTTGGGGAAGATGGTTCTTTGGGACATCATCTTCTCAGTTGGCTGGCTTTCTGAATAAAGTAGCTATTCCTGGCCCTAACACCTCGTCTCTCAACGTATGGCCTGTTGTGGGGTGAGTAACTCAGTAACACCTCTTAATCCACACCTCAATTCCACCCCATCCCTACTGGTCTTACCAGCCCCTCAGAGCTGTCATCAGACTCAGATATATGCTGGGGTCAGGGAGGGAGCAAGGGGCTTGGTGAGAGTCAAGAGTGTGCACCGCTGAGGACTGAGGTCATGATCGGAGATGGAGGAGTTAGAGCCTGACTTCACTGTGAGCTCTGAGTTCAAGTTCAGGCTTTGCCACTTATCAGCTTCGTGTCCTTGAAAACTGCTTCCCTTGTGTAAAAAGTGATTAAGAACAGATCTGCCTCATAGGCCCAGTGTGAGATCAGGAGAAATAAATGTGATAATGCACATTAAGTGCTCAGCACAGGGCCTGGGAGAGAATAAATGCTCAATTACAATGAAGAGATTATCATCATCAGGGATGAGTGAGGTTTAGAAATCTGACTCTCATCAAGGATGTCTATGTCCCGTTACTAGCGGATAGGATAAGAGCCCTATGCATCAAGATAGCTGTGTCAAATGAGCCACATCACAGGGTCTTCCTTAAGGTAAAATGCTGTGCCTGCTCTCACAAAGCTAGAGGCACTAAACATATATGACTGATGGTAATAGAAAAATATCAAGTGGAAGGCGAAGATACCAAAACCAGTGTTCAGAGGAGGGCTACACAAAGTAAGAAGTGAGTGCTTTCATTCTGGAAGCATCACAGAGGGCTTTGTGGAGGTGGTAGCGTCCAAAGCCAGGTAATATCGAGGCAGCTCATCCAAGCCTGAGGACAGCATGAGTATACACAGGGAGCTGGACATCCCAGGACCCATTTAAGGCAATAAGAGAGCGAGTCCCACTCTGTACACTGCGTCCGCCCCCAGACCCCAGGAGAGGGTGGACAGGAAGAGAGGGAGCCCCGTGCTTCCCTTTATGATGTGAGTTCCTCTGTGTCACTTGAAAGGGAAGGGCACCTAAGAGCTGTCATGTAGCAGATAAGGCTGTAGTCCTAGGCTGCCCACATTTCAGTCTTGGATGTGCTCCCTTGCTAGCCGTGTGCCCTTTGGCAAATTATTTAACTTTTCCTGTTTCAGTTTCCGCAGGTGGAAGACGCGGTTAATCGTACTGATAGTGTTGCCAAAGGGATTAAATGAGACAATGCAAGTACAGCAGGTGGCATGCACCCTCTGAGCCAGAGCCACAATAACCGCATACAATCATACGATAATACAACTTAGCAATACTGTATCATTATATAACATGAGATCCCTGGGCTGGAAATGCGCGGAATATCGTGTGTAGTGCTACCAATCCTCTGAGCACTGCCTGTCACCTCATCCGGAAATTCTATACCCACTTCAAGCCACTAGAATAAACTGGAGGGTTAAGATGTTTTCAAAGTAGATTTTCTTTTCAGAAACAGATAAAACCAGCCTTTTGGAACAAAAAAAAAAAATCTCTGAAACTAATTTCAACCTCTTGGTGGTCTACTCCAGAAAAGTGACAACAATGATGACAACTGATGTTTACTGAGCACATACTATGTGCCAGGCACTGCTCTAAAAACTTCAACTGTATTAATTCCTTCCATTCCCTCCAGACCCTGACAAGGTGAGTTTTGCTGTTACATGAATTTTACAATAGGGAAACTGAGGGCTCCCTTAAAAGGACTCGTATCCAACCTGGGCTGGCCCAACAGGAAATAGGAATTCATTTCTCAAGGCAAAGAGGCTTCCAACGTATTCATCCTGATTTTTGCTCCAAACCATACATTTGCCACATGTGGGAATGGCTGACTATCCCGCTACCACCATCACCAAGGGAAACAACTGCCTGGCTGGGATGTCTCCCTAGGCTGACGCAACCAGAACAGCCTGCCCAGCAAGTGACAGCCAATCACTGGGCGGTGCCGTGGCCACTTCCTGATTAGAGACTCTGTGATTCCTCCCCACCCCACCGCCCCCACTTCCTGGAAAAAAACTGGAAGAGATTGTAAACCCCAAAAGGTCAAGATCAGACTGTCTTTCTCAATGAGCACAAGGCTACAGGACCATCGTCCCAGATCCCCCGTGCTGGCCTGAGTTCAGAAGCATCCTCATGGCGCTCCCACAGGGATGCTTCTGATGACAGACAGCAGGAAGGCTCGGATTCCCTAAAACTGTTCACTCTCATGAGCTACTCCCCATCTGCCTTCAGTTCTATCGCTTGTCTTATACCCTCCCTCGGGGTTGCAGGAACCAGACTCCTTTCCAGAGACAAATCGACGGACAGACAAAGAAACAAAGAGGAGTGATGAGCTGGAATTTTTTCAAGAAAAGGCTTTGATCTGGAAAAAAATAGAGGCTGTCCATTTATTTATTCATCCCTCCACCCAACTTCCTAAAAAATACTCCTTTTATCACTTTCATACTTTAAAAGTTTAATTATCATCTATAAGATAAGCTTAAATTTAAGGCTCTTCAAAATCTAGCCCTAAACTTTACAGTCAAACATATTTTCAGTGATCCCATTGGATCTGCTCCAGCCCATCTGTTTCACCCACAGCTCACCTCCCTTTACACTTGGTGCACTGGTCCCTTCCTCGGTGTGTTCATTAACACTATTCCTCCTGCCTGTGATGCCCTTGCCTCTGCTTTCATGGATGTGCTCATGTCAGCTTCTTGGACCACTCCATCACACATGACCCCTCTCTTTCTGCAGGAGAGGGCTGTCCATGTGCTGCACTGGCCTGCCAGGGACATGTCATCTTTTCACTGCTAGCTGACATTCCACTAGTTTACAAAATTCAACATTAATCTATTTTACTGAGCATTTGCTAAGGGCAAGATACCCTGCTATCTCTGCCCTGCAGAGATCTGAAGATGTAATCCCACCCTTCAAGGAGTTCATCATCTGATGAGAAAGATAAACAGATGTGCAATGAAACTCAATGAAATAAATGCTCTGTAGATGTATCAGGCATGTGTAGATGCACGGTCGAAGGTTAAGGAATTCTAACACACAGCCCTCCTGTAGGGCCCCAAAGTCCAACAATAAACCAGCTGAGGCGCTGGACACAGACCCACAACATATCAGCCACTGTAGAATCATCCCAAGGTCTCTTCTATTAGTACAGACATTCTTTTTTCTTTAGAAACTGTCCACTTGGAAGGCACGTGTATGTCTTCCCAAAGGGGATGTGGTACAGGATGGTTCCATCCATATGGAGAGAGAAGGAGCGGGAAGATGGAATGTGACATCTGGAAATGGGAGGCCAGAAGCACCATCTGGGAGGGAAGGTGGGGGGATCTGAAACAAGAAGTTCCACTCGTTTCATATAAGCAATCTGGTGTCAGCCCAGCGTAAGGGCTTCAACAGGGAGGAGTAGACGTGACAGGTGTCCAAGAGTCCAGAGTGCCCAGCAGGGCTGGAGGGGTGAGGCAGACGTCAAAGGTGAAAGTGGCAAAAGCTGATGGCAGGGACCAGACAAGGCTGGAAGGCCAAGGCAGCAGGGTCTTAAAGGTAGTAGCTGGCGAGGGTCAGCGTAGGAAAACAGGGAGAAGCCCACCCACCTGCAGGCAGAGTCCACCCTCCACCCTCCTCCGGGGCTTGACAGCGGGGCTAGTTCCCTCTGGGTGAGAAGACGAAGTGCTTCCGCCACAAGCAGAGGACCTCAGCCCTTGTCCTTCTCAGGGCCTGAGACCCAAGTAAAACAATTCCCACCAAAGCCCTACAATACTGTTCCCTTCCTTTCGAGGACACTAAGCAACCCCCAACTTAAAATATGCTCTGAATCGTCAGATGCCTTCAGCCCCTGCCACGCAGTCATCAGAGCAGCCACGGCTTAGTAGATGGGCTGCATGTCCTCCTGACTGTATTCAAACATCAGTTTCTATCTAACCTGGCATCTAAACCCAATCAATGCTAGACTATAGAGTAGACGTGGAGAAGTTGCTCCATGGGGACCCTCATGATCACTTTCCTATAAGATTCAGGGACCTGCCCCACTGATACACATGGAGATGTCCCTAATGTCTCTACTAAGCACATGCCCATCAGGGGCTATACCACAGTGACAGACCCAGCGACCCTCCCAGGAATGAGGAGAAGCAGTGCAGCATCACGGTTACGAGAATGCACCATGGCACCAAACAGCTTGCCTTGAATCCAGGCTGTGTTACTTATTTGCTGTGTGACTTTGGACAAGTTACTTCACTTCTCTGTGCATTTTCACCATCCATAAACTAGTAATGACCATCACAGTACCCACTTCATAAGATTGGGGTAAAGATTAGATTAAATATATGTAAAATTCGTATGCAAGTACTGGATAAATTATAGGTATTACTATTTGTTGTTTTCTTTTTAAATAGACGACATTTTTGTTTGTTTGTTCGCTTGCACTGCACGGCTTGAAGGGTCTTAGTTCCCTGACCAGGAACTGAACCTGGGCCATGGCCGTGAAAGCACTGAGTCCTAACCACTGGACCACCAGGGAATTACCAAAAAATGGACAACGCTTTGTCCAAAGAAGCGAAGAAGTGAGTTTCACAGAGCTGAATCCCATGCCCTGAAGCAGCTGAGTGGTTGGTGGTGCAGAGCAGAAGCACAATCCCCAGGGCTCTCCATTTCCATCACGTAATCCACCCACCATGTCCCTGGGCGGGAACGGCCTTGGCTCCGCGTTTAACGGATCAGTTTCCTAACCCAGGCTGCCTCCTTCATCTTTACTGTTCTCTGTGGTCATGTGATATATTTATTCCTTTCCTCTGTATAAATATCATTTCTGTTTTCTGTATTTACTACTCAAATTGATGCATTATATCACAAGCTGTACATTTGTCTTCATTCTGAAGGAGTAAATAGATCTTTCTCTTTTTTTTTTTTGTAATTCAGTAATTTGGTTTTCTATACAAAACAATTCAAGTTTATATTCCTGAGGGAAGGGGAAAAAAACAAAACAAGCAAATAGTACCACCTCAGTATGAAAAGAGGGAGGGGGGAGAGAGAGAGAGAGAGAGAGAGGGAAAGACAGAGAGATTGATGCAGAAACCCTGAGGGTGAGAGAGAGTGCAATTTCACAGGGAGAAATTACCTCTCAAACATCCGAGGTCTTTCACACCATTTGAATTCGACACAACTATTATTGGCAAGGGCTGGTTAGGGCAAGAAGACAGTTAACGGGTCTGAACAGGGTGCTATAAACCAGCCGAGAGTCTTCTCCAGATGCTTGTAGAAGCCAGGAAAAAAAAAAAAAAAAAGCTATCTGAAATTCATTTTGGGAGTTGGAGGACACCCAACAGTGACAGGGACAACGGTACACAGCGGGCCAGGAGGTCCGCTCTCTTGGCTGACGGATGAGGTGAATCTTAACTTTTCTCCACTAGCAGTGTGTGGAGTGGAATTCCAGTCTCAGCCAAACAAATATCACGTTGGGGCAGCAGAAGAGAGTGGCCTCGAGTTGGCGCTCCCACTTCCCAGCTGTGTGCCACCAGGCAGATAACCTCTTCCAAACCGGCCTTGGGTTTCTTTTAAAGCCCACATAAAGGCTCATCTTCCTACAACCCCAAGTCTCACCTAAGCACTCCAGCTGGGAGCAATCTAGCCCTCGACTATGTCCATGTGTATGTTTACACGTGTGTATATGTATATACGTACACCTACATGTCTGTATGTCTATTACATCATATCCCTAATGTGTGTGTACACATATCTATGTGTATATGTGTGTGTGTGTGTGTGTACTGTTTTGGAGCTGCAGAAACATTAAGAACTATCTGTTTCAATTCCCCTCTTTTACAGAAAATGGGAGGAGGTCCAGAAGCTTTAGGAGACTTGCTTAAGGTGACACAGCTGGGATTTGAACCCAACGAGACACCTGGCCTTTGCTCCCACAGGGTGCCCCTAGAGGGGAGTCTTACAGGACTGAAAGGCTTATTTTTACAAGCTAAGAATGTTCAGTGCAGGCTCTTGAGACGCCTGAATACTCACTCCAAAGAGGGAGCCCCACGCGAAGCTCTCTTACTTCTCAGCATGTTCACACCTGCTGCCCCAACACTCCAGTCCCCAGGCTGGTTTATACATCCTTGTATCTCCCACAGTACTTACAAATGGAAGCTGCTCAATAAATGTTTGTAAATGAATGAACGGTTGAGTGGGACACGAGTAATGGAACTTTGCAGGGAGGTCTGGGGGGATAAAGATTTACCTAACAGTTTATGTTGCTCTTGACGTGCCATGCTTTTTTGCTTGCCCAGGAGACCAATAGCACAAATACATGCCTTGCCATGAAAAATTCACAACCGTGCGTTAGTCAGATACCCTGGTGACATTACTTGCAAACTGAAAAGCCAAGGTCACAGCAGAAGCTGCCATAAATCAAATGTGTCTTAAACACAGCATCTTGCTGTTGGGAAACCTGACCCATTTACTGCATTTCTCCCAGGATAAAGGGTACTTAGCACACCTCCTGCTTAAGGAGAGGATGCCTGACACTCAAATACATCTGACTCCAACCTGTAACATCAGCCACTGGCTCCAAGGCATCAATCCCTCTCGCCACAAACAGCTCAAAGGCAAAGCTTATCTGGTGCACGGTGCATTAGGCAATCACAGGAGAAGATGTGAAAGGCTTTAAAGCAGCATTTCCCAAACTGTTCCACATGATATTTCTACGTGTTTGGCAAATAAAAGCATCGCACGGTCAAAGAATTTGGGGGAAGCTGCGTGTACTATATCCTATTCTTTTTTTTTTTTGCAGTACGCGGGCCTCTCACTGTTGTGGCCTCTCCCGTTGCGGAGCACAGGCTCCGGACGCACAGGCTCAGCGGCCATGGCTCACGGGCCCAGCCGCTCCGCGGCATGTGGGATCTTCCCGGACCGGGGCACGAACCCATGTCCCCTGCATCGGCAGGCGGACTCTCAACCACTGCGCCACCAGGGAAGCCCTATATCCTCTTCTTGAGAGTTCCACAAAATGCCTATGAAAAACCCACAGTGAAGAAACCTGTTTAACCTTGCTTTACCCAGGGTCTCCCAATCATTTTGACAACTAACACTTTATACCAGGCAGCAGCTCTGTGGAACTGCCGGCTCTACGGTTACAGCTATTTATAACTGTAGAGGCCACTGGGGTCCTCATGCTGACTTTCCCTCCCACTTCTGTGGGGCCTTAGGAAGAGTCATAGGGGAACACTGTCTGCACGGGACAGCAGGGATTCAGCTCTTTCTGGAAATGATGGAGCAGAGAAATCTGCCCACAGCCTCCTCATTCACAAATGTCCTCAAGAGGCCTGTCTAATGCCCCTATATTTAGAGGTTGTCAAGTAAAAGCAAATCTGGACTTAGTAAGGAGAGACTTTTATTCAAAAGGATTATTGCCAAATATGGGGGGGGGGACTATTGAAATAGAGGAACGCTGTCCATAAAATCTGCACACAGCTCAGACTCAGGCAGAAAGGGTTCTTTTATAGAGAAGGGTAAGTAAGCCTAGAAAGACCAGATGTGGGCGAGTGAGATGAAAAGGTGGCGTGATTGGATAGTCAATCAAAGAAGGTTTCATGTGGAGGCCAGCCTGTTCTCAGGAGGGGCATCTGCTGGCTCGGGCTGACCGTGGGCCAAAGGCCAGGGTGTGGAGGAAGGAGGGGAGCTTAACCAAAGTTTGGGTAACAAGCATTTTGTTCCAATGGATCAGTGTGGATAAAACAGTTCAGCTAATCCTTTGTGGGACAAAGAATGAGAATTTGGAGAGTCTGGGTCTGGCTTTGTCATTGGTAAACAAGCGGGGGTGGGGGGGCAGCTGTGGGTCTTATCTAAGGCATGTGGAAAAGGGTGGTCCTTTGCAGTAAGCATTTCTCCAGAACACAAAGGGTGAAGGGATTTCCTTTAACCCTCCCTGGCTGGTTTCCAGGAGTGCAGGGCTCAGGCATAGTTTGGCAGGGCCTGTTCACAGCTATATGAATCCAGCACCAACAATATCTGAGTAACTCGCTTCTCCCCACTCTTCACTGGGGTGCTGGCATGGTAAGAGTGGTTCTGTTAAACCTTCAGGCTTTTCCGTGGAAGGAGGGAGATACATACAGTCATAGGGAGGAGTCTGAACTCTACCACATGGCGTGGGTGCAGGCATAAAAGGAATGGCCGAGATACCAGGCCACCTAACCACTATGGATTCTTCCCTTCTTCCTCAGTATGGAACTCAGCCTTCCTTGCAGCCTGGTGCAGCCACATGGCTGAGTTCTGATAACAGCAGGATGTGTAAAGTACTGGGCAGGACTCCCAGGACTATTCCTTAAATAGGGATGGAGAGCTGGGGCAATGTTTTGCCCAACTGCTTTTATTCCTGCCTCATCCTGGGATGTGAATGAGAGGGCTGGACCTCTAACCACCACATTGGGTCACGAGGTGACCTTGAAGATGGAAACCATGCACTAAGGATGATAAGAAAGGAAAACAGAAGGAACTCAGCTTCCTGAAGATGAGGTGAGCTGCCAGCCGACCCAGAACTCTCCACCCCCGTGCTTCTGTTTCTTGGGAAAAAAACTGAAAAACAAGTTCCTTTGTTATCAAGCCATTGTAACTTCCAATCTCTGTTGAATCACCCCCCAAAATTCCTGATACACAGAGATGGGGAAACAGCAGAAAGGGACAGATCAGTAATACCAAGAACACTTTCTAATATTAATCTTTGAAAATCTCTCTTGGCACCCTAAGGCCAAACTCACTAAACATAACATTTTCTAAAACTCAAATTCTATCAAGGACACCCCTTGCAGACTTGTGTAGTGGTCCACAGGGCACATGTAGGGCTGGGGGCTGTACTGAACTCCAAACTCCTTTGACTGGAAGGCCAGAACATGGCGTGACAACTGCAGATGTGCACCAAATGGTTCCATGGGCTTTGTCTTGCCAATGCCACTCAGTGCCAAGGTCCCAGGGATGTTCTGCCTGCAGCCACTGCTCGTAGGAAGAACAAGAGAAAGTCAGATAGGGAGAAGACATTTAATGAAATTCCCTCGCTCAGGCAGACAATGACGTTAATTGTTCAATAAAGCTAGCCTCAAAATAAGCCTCTAAATAAACACGCAGGTATCTTCACCCAGACCTGTGCTTAAATACTCCTGCACACTGGGTTGTGCCCTGTGACTGTGGCCCGTGGCCCATCACCAGGTTAGCACGATAATATCTGATGCAGAGCAGAGCTCTGAGAAACTGTGTCTCACAGGCATGATCATTATGAAGATTGGCTTATGAACGCTGAGAGCTCTCAACTCTCTCCAGAATGGATTGCTCTCAACTCTTTCTCAATGATACAAAAAAAAAAAAAAAAAAAAAGCACTATGATGATCATTGGCAGACCTGGGTTTTTGCTGATGTTGGTATTAACCCATTGCATGACCTAAATTACCCACGTATTCTGGAACTCACGTTTCTTCACATGTGTATTAGTGCCTTCTTGCTGCTGTAAAAAAAATTACCACACACGTATTGCCTTAAAACCATGCAAATGCGTTATCTTACAACTCTAGAGTTCAGATGTCTCAACAGGTTGGTAAGGCTGCATTTCTTCTGGAGGCTTTAGGAGGGAATCTGTTTCCACCCCTTTTCCAGCTACTACAGGTTGCCTGCATTCCTTGGCTCGAGGCCCCTTGCTCCTCCATCGTCAAAGCCAGGAGCACAAGCATCTTCAAATCTCTCTCTGATTCTGAGCCTCCTGCCTTCCTCTTATAAAGACACTTGTGATTACTGTGGGGCCTCCCAAATAATCCAGGATAATCTCCTCATCTCAGAATTCTTAATTATATCAGTAAACTTCCTTCTGCCACATAAAAAAACATACAAGTCCCAGGGATTAGGATGTGGAAATCCTAAAATGGGAGCATTATTTTGCCGAACACGCTGTGAAAATTTGAAAGCTGGGAGACAAGCCAAAGCCCATTCCACCCATTAACACCTCGTTCACCATTACTGTGGTTCAGATCCATCTGGTCTTCAAAAACTGTTATAGTCCCACAGTTCTGGCCTTTTGACCAAACTGGAGATGCCTTGATGAACTTATTTACCTGTTCAGTACTTCATTAAACACTTATGGAGTGCCTACTATGTGCCAGGAACACCCTATACCCTATGGGGCACAACAAAGTTAAATAAGGCATGGTCATGAGACAGGCTGGAACCTGGGACCCTTGCTGCAGTGCTGCAATGCTTGCACCTGGACAAACATCTCCCTGAGCAACAAAATACAAAGAAACTGTAAGGGACTAAAAATAACAGTATGCATACACAGTTGGGGCAAATTACGGGACAAGAAGATACAAAAAGATCAAAAAAATCCAACTGCCACTTCTGAAGAGCTGGGAGCAAAAGCAGGGTACTGCACACGCCCCCTGCACACAATGTCACCAAAGGGGTGGGCAGACCACCTAAGCCACGCCTCCAGCCCGGCCCTGGGACACACCCCTACCCTACCCCCATGTAAGGAACCAGCCTGCCCCCACTTCAGGGAGCGAGCAAGTGAACCTGTCTCTTGTTTTTGCTCCCTCCTGCGGCCGCTGGAGCCCGGCAAAAGACTTGGCTGAATTTTTTGACTGGCCTCTTATCAATTTCTATTGATTGCTGAAGGCCAAGAACTCTGAACGGTATCAGACTCAGGGTTCAGGCAGATTTCGGTACAGCAATTGCCAGGAATAAGGGGTTCTGCCTTCTGAATATCTGTTTGTTACTTTATAGGTTTCAGTTTATCAGGCAAGCATGAATGGGGCTTGGATTTCATTTTAGTACAATATTTGCAATTGTATAAGGTGTCTCACGTTCTCAATTGGGTAGCATTTTTAGATAAAACAATTCTTTGTTTTCTTGGACTGTCCTAGGAATTGTAGGACACTTAGCATCTGTGGTCTCACCTAGTAAAGGTCAGTAATGTCCCCCAGTCACTGGGACTCACACACACATACACACCTGAACATACGCACATTTCCAAATGCCTCTGGGGGTGGTGGTGGTGGAGTAGGACTGTTCCTGGTTGAGGAAGACTGGGTGAAAGGTTGTGGACAAAACAGATAAGCCTTCCTTAGGCTTTCCATCTAATTCTTAGACTGTCGCACGGTTCTAGTAATCCGTGCCTTTTCCAGGATTTTAAGGTGTCCAATGAGCACATTAAAATTATTTCCTTTATGATTAACTATTAACAGTTTAGCCCATGGGGGCAATAACGCCCACCTTTCTGCTATTTTGGGGTTAATTGTGTCCTTCTAAATTCTAATCACAGCTGGACATTTAAGACCACAGGGATCTCTGAGTGCCAAGGTACACCACCAAAGTCTTACTGGGGACGGTGAACCAAGGAGAGAATGCACTGCTAAGTTTTGCTTGGTAGGGAGTGTGAATTAAATGTTTGACTATATAAGGAGCGCTACTTTTCAACGGCATTAGCTCATTACACAATCAGCTGTCTTGGCCATGGCGAGAACAGAGTCTCCCAAATTAAATCTGTAGTTGGCTTTTTCCAGCCAATTCTCTGGAGTCAGTAGCTTGAATTATTCCAAAGTTGTGGGTAAAGACCACCACCAACAAAAAGTGTATCTAGGGCTATCTCAGCCACCATGAGACCTGCTCCTTGCCAAATGCAAGAAAACCTTCATGAGGAGGGACAAAGCATCCTTCCTTGCTGTGTCCCTCTCTTTGTCTGCCTGTCTGTCCCTCCCTTTGGCAGTCACACAGTGAAAGCTGGCTTTCAGTCAGTCTGATAATGAACAGCTGGTACTCGCTGGCAATCACCAAGTTCTCAGTGCTGACTTCTCAAACAGCAAGCGACCACAGTCTTTGCTGCCTGTCATCCTCTGAGTGAAATCCTCCAGTCTTCCAGGCTCCATAAGGGAAGTAACACCAGCCATTAGGACTGTTACTTAGTTAAATAAGGACAAAACATTCTCTGAAAGAAAATTTAACCAGACTTACATGCTATCTGGGCTTTCCCTTTCTTGTCCTATTTCTGGATGTTAAGGATGAATGTGTGATTTATATGTCATCGATATAAACTGGAATTCAACATTAAAGGATTCACAAATATAGCTGAAGCCCAGGAAGGATGAGAACTCTTCTATTATCTGAGGTCTTTCAAGGGCTCAAAATAGTTAAGCAACTAGTCTCTACAGGGGGGCCTGGTGCTAAGGGAAATCTGGGTGGCTCATTCCTGTAAGGTCACCCTACACCAATAGGTCAATAATCAAGGCTCATAACGAAACTTGGATGAGACCAACATGTAAGAGGAGCTTCCATACATCCTCATCTAAGGATGAGTGGGCTGTGCCTCTCTTTCCCTAAGGACCGACCTCGGCAGAGTAGCTCACAGGGGACCCCACCTCCTCTGGCCTTCTGCAATTTTCAGCAGCAGGGCAGGCCAACTTCTGCTTCATTGCATCAAACCCCTCAGACACTGATCCAGCCCTCACCGTGCACCAGACATTGCGCAGGACCCAGAGGAATTAGTAAAATAGGATTGTTTATGCCCTGCGCATAAAGCAAGTCACAAAGAGACACGCACAGCAATGTTCTCCCTTCTGTCATATGGACAGAGCCAGAGATGGGACCAAGAAGCACAAATGCAGAGCGAAAAGTAGAAACAAATGAGTCATTCAGTGTAACTCGGGCTTCTATGGAGGCTGGGTACAAGGGACCCTGAGGACCCAAGATAAAACGTGATCATCTCAACCTGGGAAGGTCATTCCCAGCACTGTGACTCCAGCAGGATGGTGGGAGTAGAGACGGCCATTAGTGGACAGACATGAACATATTTCTATGTTTGTGTATGTTAGAATGATTTGCTGGTGGTTCACAGATAGCGCAAGAGGGAAAGGGAGGGGATAAAATTAACCCCCCAAGTTAATGGCTTTCATAATTGAGTGACGGTGGTTCCACTTACCAACAAGGGAAGGACCAGGCTTAGAGGGTTTGATCATGTTTATGCCACTAGCGCTGCTTAGAGCCCCTAACATGTCCCAACTGATCCCAGTGTCCTGGGTGTGTCTGTGGCCCATATGAAAGTGTTTGAGATCCAGGAGTGCTGTACTGCAAGAGGTACCACAGAAGTTCAAGTGTCCAGTTCTGTGCTCTAGCTGAGCATGAGTGTTCATAGACTGATGCCAGCTTTCAGGAGAGTTTCTCTGGGCTCCTCTGGAGGCCCAGGAAGAAAGCACAACATTGACTGGAACGATAGGAAAACCGGGAGGAACACACGTGCCTCAGCGCTCCTCCTGCAGGTGTCCAATCTCCCTGCAGTAACCCCAACTGGTAAAGCCTAGCATAAAGCCAATTGACCAAAAAAATGTGATGTGGCTGAGTCCTAGCTCCAGCATGGCAAATTGGACTAGAGGGTGGGTGTGGGGCTGAACAACAGAGCTTATCATCACATCATTCAAGACCTCCACTCATACCCACTGATGCCTTAATACCCAACCTGCAGAGTCACAGATGTTTGTAGCTATGAGATCTAGACAACTGAATATGATTTGAGAATGGCGCTCAGTGGGCAATGAAGTGGACCCTTCCTAAGAGGAATTAATCAAGACACAACTTGAGGCTCCTGGGGCTGATCCCATCGGCAACTCCACTTCTCCCTCTCAGTGCCTTCCCACTGTACACCCTCACCTGGACCCCACTGGAGGGATCAGGTGCTGGGTGATACTTACCCAGTAAAAAACCTCAGGCGAGAAGGAATCCCACCACGAGAAACACTGGTTGACTCCTTAGCAACAATCACACATTCTTGTCCTGAGCCTCCGCTTCTCCATTGGCTCGCTCCCTGGCCTACAGCTCTCGGTGACCCCTCACTGTCACCCTGGTTTCCATCCTGGTAACAGCCCTCAGTTTTATCCTTGATTGTGTGCTTAGATGGTGGAGTATGGTAGAACAGATGGATACCCAGCTCTGACCTGTGAACTTCTGACTTTGAACCCTTCCCAACGCCAACACCATGTTGAACGTCAAGAGCTTCCAAAGAGGAAAGGAACTGAGGCAGATGCACAACCCTGACTACAGCCAAGCAGAGATGAGATTGACACCCCGTCTTAACCTCAAGGCCTCAACTTCAAGGTCACACCAACCATAACCACTACTATCTCTGGGAAACAGTGGAGCCAATTTAAAAAAATACTGTACACCAATGTCTGAAGTTCTCTAAAAAGAGTAGGACAAACAGGGGCAAATACTGGGTACACAGAGACCTGTAAAATGAATGGGTATAATAATACCTACTGCAGAGACTCTTCTGGGGTGAGTTGAAAACACAAGTTGTGAATGGATAATATATAACATCAATGGAAGGATCGTTAGTACCACTCCTGCACTTGATCTAAGTTCCATTGCAAGTTTTCAGAGATGAGAGTAAGGGAAAAGCCTTGGGAAGCACATCTGCTTGCCCTCTTTTTAAATCACTGTTTCATCAGCAACTTCTGCAGTTCCCCTGCAGAACAAACCTCGTTCCAGCTCAGAAGGCAGCAGGTGAACACAGTGGTGTAGGCATTCCAGAAGCTCTCAGGCTCGTTTCAAAAAGCCCCATTTTATCCAAGTGAATAATACGGTTTCCCTTCTGTAAGCAAAACCATGATATATAGGCAAACTCCACGTTAATTGGATAAACCAGTGGTAAAACCCCCAAAGAACAATTAACTTGCGTGTGAAATACTCCCAGCTGAAATCTTGGAAAACTTGCATGTAATTAGTACTCTCTTCCAGCTCTCCGAAGTATAAAATACAATACATTATGGCTTGTAACACTAATATCGCCAAGAACACAGCTAACGTGGGGCGTCTAACTTGCCACTAATATGAGGATGGCAGGCTAGTTGGTGCTTTCACCTGTTCTGGCTAATTGTTTTTACTGTGATTTAGAAACTCTCTGCCCTATGATACATTTGTATCAAGTCCCTGGTGCTGGGCAGTGGTGAGCTAGGAAATTCAGATTTCTAATTCAGAAGTGACCTTCGCAGTCATTTGGTCCAGTTCTCAAGCAATGGGTTATGGGCCTGTTGCATCGTAATCAGCTCAGGACAGTTTACAAATGAGATTTTCCTGGGTTGCACCCTCAGAGATTCTGATTCAGCAGGCCTTGGCTGGACCTCAGAAATCCCAATTTAAAAATAAATAAATGAACACCTTTCTGAATGCCACCAGAAGATTCTGTGGTCCAGCCATGCTTGGGAACTACTGATGTCCCAAACCTTCTACTCAATGCAGAAATTCCCACTGTAACTTGAGTGACTGGTGGGCATCCACTCTCTGCTTGAACACATCCAGGAATAAGAAGCTCAGTGGCTCAGCTCCAATCGATGGCAGCTGCCTGGCCCACCATGCTAAGAGGGCTTCTGAGGCTATATCTAAATCCAGTGGAAGAGAGTGCCAAGTTGATGAGTGCTCTCGGCTTAGGTAGGGGCAGTATACCGACATGTATTTTCCATTCCCGACGAGAGATATCTACTCTGATAAATCCCATTCAATAGCTTTCAGTTTATGAAGATTGAAAACAAAAATGTGGTCTAGTTTCTAGGTTAGCCTTAAATCAGAGTATTGCAAGAGAAATGACTGGAAGGTCAGAGTCTGAAAACATGGACTCTAGTTGTGGTTTTAGTTGGGACTCTACCGAAACAGTCCTACCTTGAGAAATTTGCTTACCCCTCTGAGCGTCAGTTGCCTGTTTACCAAATAAGGACATGATACCTGCATGGGAGTGTTTTGAGACTCAAATACACTTAACGACTGTGAAGAGGCTTTGAAAATGCTTATTTATTAAAAACACAACAAAACAAAACAGTAAAGTACTCTTATTGTCAGTATGCTATCAAACATGAGGGATATTTTCCCAGGAGCACAGGTGCTTGAGCAGGTGGCCAAACGCGTACATGCAGTAATAGGAAATTCGAAACACTGAGCCTTTCTTCCCGTAAGGATACCAAGGCTCCTTTTGTTATCAGAACAAAGGCTTGTTCAAACCAAGAGCAATCACAAATCGGGTTTGCCTGGTTCTCAAATAGCTTCTGTAAACACTTTGTAAACATCCACCTCTCTGCCTTTCCCTGCGCCTTCCACTGCAACCACCCAGCCTGAGCGTCAACTGGAATTTAAGTGCCCTGCCCTTGGCTTCAACGCATTTGATAGAGTTGTGTAATTCAAATGGTGACCTGACCTAATGGACTTAACTGACCTCTGTGTTTTTGAATGAAGAGACTTAATTTGTTAAAGGCCAGATGAGATGGACACTGATTAGACTGAAAGATATGAGATTGTAAAACTGAATGATTTATCAGGCTGTTAATGATCTCCTTAAGGACAAGGAATAGGTCTAACCTACCTCTGTACCTTGCAGGACTTAGTGATATATTTTGTACACTGGCTGAACTCAACACCTGTTTGTTGAATGAATGAATAACAGATTTAAGAATAACTCAAATAAATTTGAGAATAACTCAAATTTAGTCACACCCATTATATGACGGCATGGGCACGTGCTCCTGTAACTGGCACTGAGGATTTCTACTCTTGGAGCAATATTCTCTGACTTAAAAATAAATGACATTGATTTATCATTAGAGCCTTTTTATAGAGGAATTTATCTCAACAGAACTTTTAAAGATATAAAATATACAGCTAATGTAGCCTTAGGTTTCTTAACAGAACCAAATCAAACCAAATAATAAATTAAAACGGAATAATAAAATGATCAAATAGTGTAAGATCAAGTCAGAACTGATTTGGAAGCACCTTTTATAATTACTAGGCTGGAAGCAATCTCTGTAGATTCGGCAGAACTGAATCACAAAATGAATTAAGACCATATCAAATTATTAATACTTTTCACATGCCGTAAAAAGTCTTACTTCCTGCCTCTCTGGGAACTGGAGCAAAATGTCTCAAATAGCAGGCAGGGAAAATTGAGGAAAATTAATAAATAGGATATTGCTTATTGTTCTTTAATAGCCCCTTGTCTAATCCTTTGAACGTTTATGGACCTTTATTCTTTCCAAAGAACTTTCAAATGGCTTATCTCATTTAATCTCTGTAAGACCTCTGTGAGATTCTTGAGAGGAGTCTCCTGGCACAACAGGTGGTGAAGGGCCTGAGGATTAGACTTTAGGCTGCTTCTTCTGGCTGGGCACCTGCAAGCAAGTTCCTTAACTCGTCCATGCTTCCCTGGTCTCACCTGGGTAGGGAGGATGGCAGTGCTGTGGTGGAGATGCAGTCAAGAGTGCCAACAGAGGGCTTCTCTGGTGCTGCAGTGGTTAAGAATCCGCCTGCCAATGCAGGAGACACGGGTTCGAGCCCTGGTCCGGGAAGATCCCACATGCCGTGGAGCAACTAAACCCGTGCGCCACAACTACTGAGCCTGCACTCTAGAGCCCATGAGCCACAGCTACTGAGCCTGCGAGCCACAATTACTGAAGCCCACGCGCCTAGAGCCCGTGCTCCGCAACAAGAGAAACCACAGCAATGAGAAGCCTGCACACCGCAACGAAAAGTAGCTCCACTCTCTGCAACTAGAGAAAGCCCGTGTGCAGCGACGAAGACCCAACGCAGCCAAAAATAATTAAGTAAAATAAATGAATTTATTTAGAGAAAGCCCGTGTGCAGCGACGAAGACCCAACGCAGCCAAAAATAATTAAGTAAAATAAATGAATTTATTTAGAGAAAGCCCGTGTGCAGCGACGAAGACCCAACGCAGCCAAAAATAATTAAATAAAATAAATGAATTTATTAAAAAAAAAAAAAAGAGTGCCAACTGAGTTCCTTGGTCGTCCAGTGGTTAGAACTTGGTGCTTTCACTGCCAGAGTCCCGGGTTCAATCCCTGGTCGGGGAACTAAGATCCCACAAGCTGTGCAGTGCGGCCAAAAAGAAAAAAAAAAGAAAAGAGTGCCAACCCCCTCCAGCTGCTAATGTCTTCAGGGTCTACCTCAGCTTAGGGGGCTGTGGTCCCTCTGTCCTCAGAGCATCTGCAGGCCAATGACTAAGTCAGCACAACTCAGGCCAGGCTATTTCCACCCCACAGGGACTACCTGAGTGGGCAATCTGCTCTGGCACTCCCCACTGGGCTGGCAGAGGCTTTGTCAGCTCTGTGCTGGTCTCACAGCTCCCCCTGTCCAATCCTGCTTCCTTCCACTTAGCCGTCCATAAATGTTATTCCTAGTAAAGCTTTGGCTCTCCTAACTCCCCCTCAGCATCTGTTTCCAGAGGGCCCAGGTGCCTACCTACTAATAGCGCTTACCTGGGAGGACCATGATAAGATAATGAAGGTGAAGGTTTTAGCCCAGAGTTGGCCCACGATAAGTTCTCAATAAATATTAGCTATGGCCGGAATCCTTTCCCCTGTTTTGTACTTGGGGAGTAGAGGCAGTGCTCTTATGTGATTAACCAACTAGACTGTTTTCTCTGCCAGTCAGCGATTTTAAAAGATGCCACTTCAAAGAAGACTTCAGAGAGTCACATCGTTGGACTCTTGCATCAGTCATCATTGCCAAGAACTCATACTGGGTCACTCTCAAGGGTGAGCAGCGTTTATTGCTCAAGATGAGGGAGGTCCCTGCGAAGATCTGGCTCCCCTGGGACTGGTGCTCCAGATTATTGGCTCTGTGGTCCCCACAGAGGCAGAAGTCCCAGTAGCTCTCTGTAGACTCTGTCTACATGATAATACCCTGTTTGTTTGACCTTTTTCATTACGTCTCAACTGACAGCTTGACCCGTTTTACAGTTGTGTCTCAATCAATTGTCTTTATGCCATGGGTGTAAATGTAACCTCTGAATGGTACTTTGTGATTTTCAAACTCTACAAACAACTTGGAAATGAAATGCATGATTCCAGGTGCCAATTTATTGCTGTATAGCTTTTGCCATTTTGAGATTTTAATTCCTCAGTTCAGGACATAAAAATTACTCCACTCTCCTCCTTTCCCTACCTATTAAATGTTTCAGGTGCCAAGCCCTGTGCCCAAATCTTTACACCTTACATCATTTACCCTCCCCCAAAACGCTTGAGGTGGGTGTTACACAAAGAAACTGAGGCCAGAGAAGTTCAGCATCTTGCCAGAGGTCACAGAGTTTGTAGGTGTCATTTGGGGCTTATAGTTTTATGAGCTGTGGGTGAGCAAGAAACAGATTTATTTTAAAATATATTGAAAAAGTAGCAAAAAATAATTTGGGGGACAGTGTCAGAGGCGTACGGAACCATTGAGAGGATGGAAGTATTCATCTTAAGTCCATGCAGGCTGGAAAAATGCCCCACACTTCATGCAAAAGTTCCCTGCCTTGTTTTGATGCATCCCAAGCCCAAGTCCAGTGTGGGTCCCTCTGATGGGTGAACCTAGGTCACAAGCCTGGGTCTGAGAAAGCAAGTGTCCGGCACTGTCAGCCCTTGAAGTGCGTGGTAGTCTTTGTACATCAACAAGTCTCAGAAGTTGGGAACTTTCTGAAACGCAGGGCACGTGTAGAAGGAAGAAAAATGCCCTCTACCCCAACGATGTCCACGGAGCCTATGAGTATATTAGGACACATGGCAAATGGAAGCTAAGGAAGCAGATGGAGTTACAGTTGCTAATCAGCTGACTTGGAAATAGGAGGATTATCCTGGATTATCTGAGTGGACCCCATGTAATCACAAGTGTCTTTGTAAATGGAAGAGGGATATGGAAAAGGCAGTGTTTGAGTGATGGAGTGTGAGAAGGACTGAACCAGCCATTGCTGGCCTTGAACATGGAGGAAGGGGCCACAAGCCAAGGACTGTGGACTGCCTCTGGAAGATGGAAAAGGCGAGGAAATGGATTCCCTACCTGGAGCCTACAGGAAGTAATGCAGCCCTGCCAGCACCTTAATTTAATCCCGTGAGACCCAGGTTGCACTGCAGACCTCCGAAGTGATACATGAATACATCTGTGTTGTTTTAAGCCACTGAGTTTGTGGCAATTTGTTACAGTTGTAGGAGACTAATACAACAGGCTATAGCTTTGTGTAGCAATAATCTGAGTGAGACATGGAAATAATGGAGAGGAAGTAAACCCAAGCTTTGGGGAATGAGGTCTGGTAGAGAAGTATGAGCTGAACAGGAGTAAAGGGCCTGCCAGCCCGTGTTTGGGCTCCAAGTTACTGTGTGAACCTGCATATGTGGAGTGAAGGTTTGAGGAAGACTTACAAACTTTTACAAGCCAAACAAGGTTATGCAAGATGTTGACTATCTCAAGCCTCCAAGTTACCCAGGTGCTACCATGAGATCCAAAAAGAGAGAATCAGCCATAGTAAAATCAGAAACACATTGAACGTTTGGATAGTGGATCAGATTTGGAGTAAGTCCCTTTAACGTGTACACTCACTGCAGGAAAGCAAAACAAATTCATTTAAGACGTAAGATGGCGAAGAAGGGAGAATGTAAAAAGTGTCTAGGGTGCAGAAGGATGAAAATTAACAGTGCCATATTACTAAATTAAGGCTTATAAAGTTAGATTGATATTCTCTCTATCAGAGAGAATATCTATTTTCATTTTTAAAAAAATATTTCTGGGGATTTTCAGATCTTTGCTACCGATCCTATCTTCCTGGTTTCCCTCATGAGATCTTAGAACCCTCCACCGTACGAAGGTGGTGATGCTGGGGACTCGCTGGACAGAAACATAACTCCTACAGTTTGAGAGAAACTACTAGAAGTGACTTTTTATAGAATTCAGCTTCCATTTTTCCCCCAGTCATTTGAGCTCACAGCTGTGGACCATGTTTTTCAGTCTCTGAGTTTCCCTAAGTGCCCCTCAGCGACACAGAAACTGGCCATGAATTCTGATCATTTATCTGTTCTGATCAGGCCTTTCTAATGAAGCTTGCCACACCCCCAGAAGGCCAAACCCCTTCTGGCAAACTCCTGGTCTTGTGATCCCTGATCTGCCCTGTGCTATTTTCCCTACTCTCTGCGTGGCTCCCTTGGACTCCCGGCCTGACAGCTCAGTGATGCCTACACCCCCATCCAGCCCGAAGGACCAGGGAGGGGAAGAACTACCCATTCATTTCCATCTTCCCAGGCACTAGATGCTCATACAGATTCTACGGTCATCCCAGCTCTGTTTGCCTTTAGAATTTCTAATTTCTTCACCATCTTTCTTCCGATTCGGCCTCGAGTTCTTTCTATGCTGCTCTCTCCCCTGGGGGTGTGTCCAATCCAAGCATCTGTTTACAGCCTCCTTTTGAATCCTCAGGCAAATATTCATTGAATTATCCTGTCTCCTCTTCAAGGTCTCCCTCTCCAAATTCCAGGTTCTTCGTGTGCATGAAAAATCCCCCTGAATTTACCTTCATCTCCTGTGCAACCTCACCTTGATTGTTTTCCATAGTTGGCACGTTCCTGTCACTGCTTGATATCAACACACTGTGTGGCCCACAGGAAAGTTGGCTAACTTTGTTCCTTGTTTATGCTGGACTTCCTCCTGCATGGATAAGCTCTAGGAAGCAAGGTGGCTACCCAAGCAGAGACCTCTCAGCCCCTGAGCGCACTAAGCCACACAGAGTTACCAGCCCAGAGCCCTGCCCGCTTCTGCCCAAGTCAGGAAGGGTGACTTCAAAGCTGAGCAGAACGGCAGAATGGCCCCTCTGGCCCCAGCCGCCCTGTCTGGGCCTGGGCCACCCCCAGAACTTCCAGTCTCATATGGGTCCCACAAGCCTGAGGCTGATGGGGATGGCTGTTTATACACGAAGGATCATTCGGGTTTCATTTGAGCGATAATATAACATGGTATCGGGCACTTGGAAGAGAAAATGTAAGCAGCATACAGACGTCAGGAATGACTCCAAGGGTAACCCCCCTTATGCATTCCACGGGACCCCATACACACCAAAAGGAGGGATTTCATGCTTTGCACAATCCAAATAAGGACTAAGGGTAGGAGACATTTTTTTTTTTTGCCCCTACATAAAACTAAAGTGCATTTCCCTTAGGAATTCCCTGACAGTCCAATGGTTAGGATTCTGCATTTTCACTGCCGAGGACTCGGGTTTGATTCCTGGTTGGGGAACTAAGATCACACACGCCGCACTGCGTGGCCAAAAAAATTTAAAAAAAAAAAATTTTTTTTAAGGCATTTCCCTTTAAAATGATGTGGTCTCAGGGAAACCCTCAGCAGGGCAAGCTGGGATGACAGCCAGAGTCCTTCACTGGGAGGTCAGTGAGTCAGGAATCACCATGGCCCTTGTGTTTGCAAAAGGCTCCACCGCTTCTGGCTGAACAGTCTGGGACAAGTTATTTAATTTCCCTGAGCCTCCATGCCCTCATATGTAAAACAGAGACAATGAAAGCCAGGTAACAGGATGGCCTTGCAAAGGAAATGCGAGGATGTATTTGCTTATGGTGTCCGTCCTTCTCCCTGGCTTTTGATCTGATGATGACCTTCTGGTCAATGCTACATCTGGCACTGTAGTTGGTGGTTTGGTGGGACTTCCAGGCATCCTGGACTTGGGCGAGGCTCATCTTCACACAGACCCGGATCCACAGCACTGGGGTGAGCACATTCCTCAGGGGTGGGCCTGCCTGGGTTCAAATTTTGTTTCTCCCCCTTGATGGATGAGTAGTCTTAGGGGATGAGCATCATGCTAGGACTGATAGGATTTTTTGAGAATTAAAAGAGATAATTCCTGGGGCTTAGTGGTTGAGAGTCCACCTGCCACAGTGGTGCAGTGGTTGAGAGTCTGCCTGCCGATGCGGGGGACGCGGGTTCGTGCCCCGGTCCGGGAAGATCCCACATACCGCGGAGTGGCTGGGCCCATGAGCCATGGTCGCTGAGCCTGCGCATCCGGAGCCTGTGCTCCGCAACGGGAGAGGCCACAACAGTGAGAGGCCCGTGTACCACAAAAAAAAAAAAAAGAGATAATTCCTGCAAAATATTTAGCAAATATTTTTAATACACGTTTATTAATATCCAAGTCCTTGATTATTTTGACGTTATCATTTTCCTAGGGGGATGGGGATAGGGAATATGAGGTTATTTCCAGCTAAAAGAGAAGAATAGGTGAATGTTTATAGCACTTTTCCAAGTTCAGAGTTTTGTGTACGTGAATCCTCAAAATTGTAAAATGAGGCAGTCAGTATTGCTTCCAGTCTCCTGAGGAGGAAACTGAGACATGAGGAAGTTCAATAGCTTTTCCAAAGTCACATGGCCAGTAGGTGAGAGCACCCATCCTTCTGACACTTCACCCAGTGATCTTCACCAACTCTCACACTGAAAGTCAAGTCAACCAGAACTCGTCCTCGAGGCTGGAGCGACGACAATTTTCTTTCAGACCTTTAATAAAACCATTTGTTTGCTTTAGTGCCAGGTGTAGCATCTCTTCTTGTCTGCCTGCCACTTGCCTCTTATCAAGAAAAGGACATCTACTCAGTTATTCAGCTGGTCTTTGAGAGTCCAGGCATCAAGTAGAATTACTCTCTGAGGTCAATCCAAATGATTATTTGAGAGACTCAATTTCCTTTAGAGAAGACACATTGTCAGTTCAATCTACTGTGGAATTTGTAGTATTAATGAATTGAAGGATACTTTAGGGATTTCTCCCAGATGCTTATTTTAATTTAAGCTCTAGGGGTTTAACTTTCCAAAATACTCAATTTTGTTCATTATGAAAACTAATAACTGGCTTATTTCACTGCTAATTTGGGTACGAAGGTTAATTATCTATAGTGGAGTGGTCTCGAACTAATCTAAAGTCTACCTGAACACGGCACTGTGGCTAATTGATTTCTCCCATGCACTAAGAAATGAGTATTTCTTTGTGGAAAAAAAGCTCCACTGACTTGGATTCTTTTTTGCCTCTGTCTTTGTGAAAGATGCAGTGTTGTTCCAAGATGGTGGGCAATCTCTCCCTTTTTTGGATATGGTGGAATCCATTCAGTTATGTATGTGAGAAGGTGCCACTCAGTTCCAGCTCAGCGTCTTCTTTTCTACAGCCCAGTCACCACTCCTATCCCCCACTGTTTCTTCAGCACAAGGTTAGGAAATGTGGATATATATTTTATATTATGTTAGCATGATCCTGATCAAACCAGAATGCCTTGCCTTCTAAAATATACCAAAAATAATACCCATCAGAATGGCCATCATCAAAAACTCTACGAATAATAAATGCTGGAGAGGGTGTGGAGAAAAAGAAACCCTCCTTCACCATTGGTGGGAATGTAAAATGGTGTAGCCACTGTGGAGAATGGTATGGAGGTTCCTTAAAAAACTAAAAATAGACCTACCATATCCATCAATCCCACTCCTGGGCTTACATCCAGAGAAAACCATAATTTGAAAAGATACGTGCACCCCAATGTTCATAACAGCACTATTTACAATAGCCAAGGCATGGAAACAACCTAAATGTCCATCAACAGATGAATGGATAAAGAAGGTGTGGTATATATACACAACGGAATATTACTCAGCCGTAAAAAGAATGAAATAATGCCATTTGCAGCGACATGGGTGGACCTAGATATTATCATAATAAATGAAGTTAACTCAGGCAGAGAAAAACAAATAGCGCATGACATTGCTTACAGGTGGAATCTAAAAAAAAAGATACAAATGAGCTTATAAAACAGAAACAGACCCACAGACATAGAAAACAAACTTATGGTTACCAAAAGGGAAAGCGGGGGGATAAATTAGGAGTTTGGGATTAACATTTACATACTACTATATATAAAATAAACAACAAAGTCCTACTGTGTAGCACAGGGAAATATACTCAATATTTTGTAAGAAACTACAAGGGAAAAAAATCTGAAAAGTTTTATATATGTATATATATATTATATATATATATAATATATATATATCACTTTGCTGTATACCTGAAACTAACATAACATTGTAAATCAACTATACTTCAATAAAAAAAAGAGTAAAATACACCAAAAATAATGATCACAGCAACAAGAGTAAATCTATTGTCTTGCTCTCTTTATAGTCCCAAAGGGTAGAGGGTTTCACATACATACCCCTCATCTTTCTAAAAATTCAGTGAAGCACATAGGATGCTTTATTTATTCCCCTCTTTAGCAGATGAAGAAACTGAGACTCACAGAGACCCAGGTTCACACAATATCAGGTGTAAGGCATGGGAGTAGAACATAGGTTTCTTGATTCCTAATTCTGTGTGCTTTCCACTCTACCACCCCACCTCTGTGATCTGTAACATATTGAAAAGGCATGTTATTTGCAGCATTATCTACTATTTCAGATACGCTGCTATACCACCATTCCATTTCTTGTGCTCCAAGAAACCCAATATTGTCTCCAGGAAGTAAGACAGGCTAACACTGCCCACTGGTCCTAGAGCATACTCCATTAATTGACGTTCATATCTTTGCCTTTAAGGTCAGCCCTTTCTCCCTCTGCTGCCTCTGTTCTTATAGAAGATGAGGTGTCTGGATCTAACTGATGCTCCCATTCCTCCCAAAGACTAAAGCCAGATTTGGCCCTGAACTTCCTATGCACATATTAGTCTTGGAGCTCTCTTTTCCCATCTACCTCTGATTTATTCAAAAATTACTTTCTAAACCAACATGAAGCAGCTCAAAATTAATTTAAACTCCCCCCAAACTGAGTTTCTCAACGTCCACCACTGTAATTTGTTACGTTGCATTATAAACCACTACAGAACCATGGCAATGTCAGAACTCCGATGATGTAGTGTGGTCTCCATCTACAATATATCATAAGAGCAGTTTCAGCTTCGATGATAGATGGAGCAAATCTGGGAAGAATTTAAAAAGAGACCTAAATTTCTAGAATTTTTTTATTCCCTTTAGGTGGCCAAAGGCGTCACCCCCAAGAGATTACTGAAAGTTTAAATCATTTTTTCTCCTTTTTGCTCTGCGTCAAACGGAGGTCTGCAAAGGAAATTAACCTGGCATGTTGGCAGAACTGCTGAGGCATGATTGCCTGTGTTATAGCCTTGTAGCTTTGGCCATGACATTGCCCCATCAGTTGGGAAAGGAAAAATGAATCTGCTTTGCTGTAACTAGCTACAATCATGGTCTGTCCATCCCTTTGTCAAGGTCCAGGGTGCCAGGTCCTTGATAGAGTTTATCCCCAAGGACAGGAAAGAACTCACCTACAGTCTGCACACCATGTCTTGGGCTCCTTTTTGAAGCCAACATTTGTCAGGCAACCTGCTGGCTTAAACGCATCAATGCCAGGCTGAGGCTCTATGACCATGGAGAAAAACCAGCTTACTCTGCAGAGATGCACCCTATGTGGCAAGCCGCAAATGCAGTGCATCCACAGATACAGATGACATACCATCATTCTGGTCCTTCCCAGAGTCTTAGACTCCTCTAGCTAAATTAAACTCAACAGTCCAGGCATCTCATTTTATGGAAGAGGAAATGCAGGCCCAGCGACTCACACCAGGACAAAAGCTGGACCTTAGAACTGGGTCTCGGGACCTCGGGCCCCTGTGTTTTACACTCTAACCCAGCAGGCCTCCATGGCAACTGCCTAACATGCTGGTATACCCTGATGAATTCTGAGCTTGGTTGCAGTTAATTCATTATTGATAATAAATGTAAAACTTGGGAATTATTTTGCTTATGTTAAAAACAATTTTTAAAAATTTTATTGAAGTATAGTTGATTTGCAATATTGTGTTAATTTCTGCTATACAGCAAAGTGACTCAGTTATACATATATATATTCTTTTTTATATTCTTTTCCATTATGGTTTATCACAGGATACTGAATATATCAATAGTTCCCTGTGCTCTACAGTAGGACCTTGTTAAAACATAAATTAAAGTAGCTGTCTCTGTGATGACCTTTCCACTCTTTAGCCATCCTACTTGTTTTCCTGAGTGGAAGAAAAGGGGAGGGGAGCTGCAATGGGAATTGTAGGTACCTCTTGGGACTGAAATACATACTAAAGTTCAAATGACTTGTATTAGATTTTTATGGAATCTAAAGTGGGGGCAGAGGTCTACCAACAGTATGGGAAGAATTAGAATACAGCTGGGGCCACTGAGGATAACTGTTTCAATGTCGCAATTTGCCGCGAAGACTACTCTTTCTTTGCTATGTTCCTTGCTCCCATTTCTGGGACTGTGTTTCTCCCCACTAATAACACACACATCCATAGATAGATACATAGATAGATAGATACATAGATAGATAGACAGATAGATGATAGACAGTAGATATATAGATAACATACACACACACGTAAATCATGTGGGCATATGAACAGCACAGAGCAAGCCCAGTAATCTCATCATACAGATGTGCCAAGGACTGAGAAATGGCCAGGAAGGAGAACATGGGTGGGTGCATCCTGACCACTTGATGGTGTACATCGGCTGTGTTTCTCACTCTCAGACAACTGCAGCTTCCAAACCGACAGAATTATGTCCAAGGGTGGGAACGCAGGTGGCCAGGATGAGATGCAACAGTGGGCTTCTCAAAAACATCCTCTGGACCAGTTATGGCCCTGATTTGGCTCCAAAGTCTCACCACTCTGGTGTTCCGTCGGTCAGCAATGGCCCCCAAGCCACTCAGGTTGCTGGTCCTCCTTAGATTTACCAGCTGCTGTGGTTGCTGTGGAACCTGGCCACTGTGACAGGGAATGAGATGGTGCGGGACAGTGGATTACGGTCCGGTCCAGTGCACAACCTCTAGGGAGTGACACTCGCTGTGTGACCTCGGGCTGCTCATCCAGCGTCTTGAGGGTCAGGACTCTCGTTTGCGGCTCAGCACAGTACCTGACCCATAAAAGTGATTAAGAAATACCAGCTCTCACGTTTATCAGATTCGAAAGGTCCAGCGACCTCAAATATGGTCCCTATGGCTTGTCTCTATCTAAGCCTGATTATAAAGGCTTGGTTTATTCTTATCTCTTCCACGTCACTGGCAACATCACAGCCCCACCCAAGGAGAGAGGGGATAATTTCATCTGCTAGAAGATACTTCACATTCTGATATAGACGAGGAATACACTGTACTTGAACAAACCAACTTGAATTAATCGCAGCTGTTCTGTGTCTCAGCAACTATTATGTGATTTACCTTTGCCGCAGGTTCCTTTGAAAATGGAAATATGGAGAGTAAGTACTGGGGAAGATATCATTTAATGAAGAGTCAAAATTTAATCTAAAACATGAAAAAGAACTCAAAATACCCATGCTTCAAGAACCTGGTGTGGTGTTTCCACAGGTTGAGGGGATTTTTTTTCATCGAGAGACTGAAGATCCATCACATGTTTAATGTTCCTGCTAATCATACCGAATCCTATTTGATCATGATCAGACATAAGTGCATTTCAGTCTGTATTCTCATATGCGCACCGAATTCTAAAACTGAGTTATAGTTTCATCCATTTCTCCCAATCCAAACCACTGTGTATGCAGAAACAGCATCCTTCTGCACCTTGGTATTTACTAAAATGGGGCCAAAGTCCACTAGCTTTACACATCAAAAACTTATATATGCTACAGGGCAAGTCAAACGTGGAATGTGAGGGGCAAATTCAGCCCCCTCGTCTGTGAGCTGCCTTAATTCATCTAGGTTTCCAATGTCTTAATGAGAAGATGAATTCCGGATGAGCCTCCCCCAGGGCGAGGCCCTGTATGCCCTCTGAACAGAGCTTTTTTCTCTTCAACACAAAATGCCATTTGCAGATTTCCCCGCTGTGGGTTCTAAAGGGAAGTTGTCTTTCCTACCACCACCCGCTCCTGGAAGACAAATGCAGGAGTACGGTGGGTTTCAAAATGTATTCTGAAGCGCCCCAGGCATGGGAGGGGAGGTTCCAGGGAGAACTAGGGAGGAGAGAAAGCCTGGTCCTGGAAAATCTAGCCTATTGTTTCTTTTGTCTGATCATCCTGCACAGACAGGTGAAGATGCTCTCTGTGGCCCACCTGTAGCTGCCGTGCTGCTGGCGCTTGAGGAGGAGGTGACTGAGTGCGGATGGAGGGTACGGAAACCACCCTCCCTAATCCTTCCTCCCTCATTGTCTTGGCCATTGATGCTCCTGGATTTAAAAAAAGAAATCTCTAAACGGAGTAAAGAGCATGGCTGAGGGATAGGAAGCATCCTTAGATGTTGGTGGGTTCCTGGGAGAGAACTCTGCAATCTGCCTCTCTTGACGGCATCCCAGAAGTGGAAGAAGGACAACAACAAAACCAGCAGGTGTTTGGGGGACTCAGAAACCACAGGGCTGCCTCGTCTCAGGCAGAGCTCAGAAAAGCAGCGAGACCCCAGCGAACAAAAGGCTGCTGGATGCATCTCATCCATGGGTCTAAGGGAGCCTCATGGCTTTCCCACCTCTCAGAGCCTCTTGGGTGAAGGGTATGTAGGTTTCCCGGATTCCAACAGCAGCACAGACTCGGCACAGAATGCCATGAGAAACTAAGAGGCTTTGCAGAAGAAAGCTAACTTAGCAGGACTGAGACTGCTTTCCTTAGAAAGGCCTGCTTGCAAGGCTGGCCCCTGGCTGGCATCTGGAAACTGGGATTTTGGAAGGAGTCTCACCATGCTTTAACGGATAAGAGAGGCTTTCTGTGCCTAAACTGTTTGTACAATGTGTTTTATGCTAAATGCCTGCTTTCCTTCTGGGACCCTGGAATGTTGGCAGGTTCTAAGCAGAGGGGACCTATGTGACCGGCTCCTGATAAAACCTAGATCACTGTCTAATGAGGTTCCCTGGTAGATGGCATTGCACACGTGTCGTCACAGCTAGTTGTTGGAGGAATTAAGCACATACTGTGCGACTCCACTGGGAAAGAACTCTTGGAAGCTTGAGTCTGGTTTCCTCAGACTTCGCCCTGTGTGCCTTTGAGCTCTGAGGATTGTGCTTTATACTCGTTCACTGTAACAAATCCTAACCACGAGTACGACTATATGCTGGGTCTTTCAAGTCCTCCTAGTGAATCATTGAACCTGGGCGGATCTCCAGGCTCCTCAACACAGAGGCTGTGGATTGGTTAAGGGGGATGCTGCAGAGAGCGGCCTACAGGGACCAAACACTGAGGTCCAGACGGGTGGAGGGATGCTTCAGAGGATATGCTATCCCAGACAGATAACCAAGAAGAGACCCTCACTTCCAGGGCCAGCACTACCAAGGCCCCCCTTCACGCACATCCCACCCCAGAGCTGACGAAGAGGACCATAAACTGACTGAGTTCCCATCCCTGCCATGTGGTGGAATGGGGGCTTGTGAAAGAAAGTAAGTTTAATTTTAGAAAATCCAGTTTCATCTCTATTACCCCATGCTTGTTCTTGCTACACACAAGCTCTCTAAAGAGAAAATCTGTGGCACACAGGATTGCGAGGAGGCGGGAGCATAAAGGTGTAGTTCACCCTAGTCTAGCTAACCTGTTCCCTTGCACTACCCAAAAGTGTGGGGTCTCAGTCCCCAGATCTCTAGATGGTCTCCTTGAAGAGGATCTAGCAGCATGTATCTCTACAGGCCAATCTCCCTTCCTCTTGACGCCTCCTTCACCTCCACTCTCCCCAGTCCTTGCCTCTTATAATGCATCCCTGACCCACACCCCCCTCACTAAATTTTCTCTAAAAAGTAATCCAGTCCCAAGTGTCTCTGCTACTTATACATCTTCACAGCCTTGGGCCAGAACCAGAGGTAGCGGACACCCTGCTTTCCATGGTTCTGCTCTAGGTAGAGAAGAGGACAGATACAGAAGGAGCTGGGAGTAGGGAAAACTGGGAGATCATTTGGTTTTCACGTTTCCCTTTGATTTTCATGTATGTTGTGGGAGGAGGAAGGACTCATCTTGCTCCCCAAGAATTAAAATCCTGCCAGCTACCGTCACCAGATCCACACATGACGTCTATAACCTACCACCAGCCCTCTCAGTTACAGTCTAATATCCGAAGAGCGTTCACTGCCTTTAAATCCTTAGATGCTTTACGAAGCCGCCTGGTGGTATCTTAGCACTGGGAGGACCCAGGCCCATTTCTCTTCTTAAATCCTGGATCTTCCTTATATCTCAACCAGCCTAGAGAGATTAGTAGAAGGAAGGGTGTCCCATCACATATTTTAAAAAATGGGTTCCTCTGAAGATTTATTTCCTTTGTGGGAAGAAGCCTGAGGTTTTAAATCCATAAATCAACAGATTACAGTTCTCAATTCTGACTAAATTTAACATGCTAAAACTTAAAGCAATCGTAAGTTCTCTACTATTTTTCACAATTAGCACATTGGACCCCCAATCTAGGGCTCCCCATTCGACAGGACGCCCCAGAGGTGTGCTGTGGGAGGGCATGGTAGTTCTTGATATCAACGTCAAAGGTGGCACTTTGAATAGCCTTAACTTCCCCTTCATAGGATACAATAGATCTATTATTCATTAGCTTATCTAAACCATTTCTTGAAGCTCTTTATATTTTCACCTTCTAATAGAGTCATATTTCTTAGACAATAATTAAGGTTGAAAGTAGTCTGGACCTTTATGTAAATTCCTTAGCCAAGTAATTCCATCATGAGTCTCCCTCAGAGTCCGGTAATGTCTCAGATGCCAGAAAGCCCGAAGGCTCCATCATTAGGCCCTCCCTAGAGCCTCTTTCCTCCGCTATGAGAACCTTCCATGCCCACCTTTCCCCATGCTTGAGAGCAGGTCCTTTGTCAGCTCCCACTGCTGACCAAACTCCAAGCACTTCTCTCCCCCAATATAACATCTAAATGTCTCCAAAGACATCAAAATGCAGTACTGGAAAGAGTGATTCCTTCCTCTTTTGTCTCACTGGAGTGGCCATTGAACCCAACTTGATATTCCAGTTTAATTGCTATGAGAGCATCTCCACCATAAAGGCGTCATTCATCTCCATGAGAGCTTCAACATTCTACTTCACCGAACTTTCTTCCTTTCACTCTTTAATGTTAACAGGGCCCTTTAATTTTCTCTTCCTTTGAATGTTTTATTTTAATTACCAGAGGAATGATTTTGTACATGAAAGGATATGGGAATTCAGGCTGAAAATTCCATTTCTTTCAGGAGCATCAAATGTGATGAGCTTCCTTACACTAAATACAAGTATAATGTATTGTTTGTTGGGAGTAGAGTGTGTGTCTTTTTAGAGAGTATTATTCTAATAAGAAAGACTAATCGTATACAGAGCCTCACATTTTACAAAGCGCTCTTCCGGTCATGATCTCAACCCTGTGGAAAGTGAGGGTCAATGCAATGATGGTCATTTTATAGATGAGGGAACACGCTAAGTGCCTTGGGACATTCACAGCCAGTCCTATTCTCTGGTCGCGATACCACGATGCCATCAAAGCAGGCAGATCTCACATCTAAAACCTGCCCAAACACAAACTGACCTCAAGTGTTAGAAACACTTGACTTCACACACATGCAAACAAATAAGTGCATGTAAAACAGGTAAAATCTGAATAAGGCCCGAGGATTATTCTAATATCAATTTCTTGGTTGTAATGTTGTATCGTAATCATGGCAAGACATTACCACTGGGGGAAACTGAGGGAAGGGTACGCAGGACCTCTCTGTACTATGTTTTGCAACTTCCTATGTATATATAATTATTTCAAAATAACAAATTCCAAAAAAATTGATTTCACTTGAATTTAAATGTTTAGAAATCTCCTTTATCTTTCAGAAGGATATTTAAATTTGTTTTTTATTTTTTTAACATCTTAATTGGAGTATAGTTGCTTTACAATGGTATGTTAGTTTCTGCTTTATAACAAAGTGAATCAGCTGTACATGTACATATATCCCCATATCTCCTCCCTCTTGAGTCTCCCTCCCACCCTCCCTATCCCACCTCTCTAGGTGGTCACAAAGCACCAAGCTGATCTCCCTGTGCTATGCGGCTGCTCCCCACTAGCTATCTGTTTTACATTTGGTAGTGTATATATGTCCATGCCACTCTCTCAATTCATCTCAGCTTACCCTTCCCCCTCCCCATGTCCTCAAGTGCATTCTCTACGTCTGCGTCTTTATTCCTGTCCTGCCCCTAGTTTCATCAGAACCATTTTTGTTTTTTCTTAGATTCCATATATATGTGTTAGCATACGGTATTTGTTTTTCTCTTTCTGACTTACTTCACTCTGTATGACAGACTCTAGGTACATTCACCTCACTACAAATAACTCAATTTCGTTTCTTTTTATGGCTGAGTAATATTCCATTGTATCTATGTGCCACATCTCCTTTATCCATTCACCTGTCGATGGACACTTAGGTTGCTTCCATGTCCTGGCTATTGTAAATAGAGCTGCAATGAACATTGTGGTACATGACTCTTTTTGAATTATGGTTTTCTCAGGGTATTTGCCTAGTAGTTGGATTGCTGGGTCATATGGTAGTTCTATTTTTAGTTTTTTTAAGGAACCTCCATACTGTTTTTTATAAAATAATGACTCTTCTAATAAAGGCACAAGTAATATTGATATGCCCTACTCCAGTAAGACCTCATTTAACTAAGTACATCTACAATGACCCTATTTCTAAATAAAGTCACATTCTGAGATTAAAGTGGTTAGGACTGGGACATGTCTTCTCGGGGGACAAAGAGGAGAAAGATGCAAAGACAGACGTGCACACCAGGAGAAGGCCATGTGATAAAAGAGACAGATTAGAACAAATGCATCTACAAGCCAAGGAACACCAGAGACAGCTGGCAACTCCAGAAGCTGAGAAAGGTATGGGACTGTCCCCCTAGAACCTTCAGTGGAAACATGGACCAGCTGACATCTTGGTTTTAGACTTCTAGCCTCCAGAATTGTGAAAGAATACATTTCTGCTGTTTTAAGCCAAAACAAAACCCAAACCAAAGTAATGGATTCCACTGTCAATTACACACACACAATAATGCATTGCTCCACTCCGAGAGGGAAACAATGGCACACTTTTGTCTTATTTAAATTATGTTTTTACTGATGAATTCTAAAACTACCACAATGAAATCCCATAGTACGATTTCATGAAATATAATGGAAAATTATTTCAAAAGATTACAGCAAGGGGTGACATAAGATAACATTTAGCGGGGCTACACTTAAAGCGTGCACACAAGGGTTTGAGTGTTTGAAGCCACCCGTGAGTCTCCATATGAAATGGCTGCCAGTAGGGCTGGTACAGAAGAAACCTCATCCAGAGCAAGAGAGACCATGACCTGTTTACAGCCAGACGAGCCAGACAACACCCACAGCATCATCATCTTCACTTCGGGACATCAATTAACAGCAGCTGAAACCAAGGAGAATGACGAGAGTTCTCACCATAAGGAACTGGTGAAGAAATATTTAATCTGGAGAAATCAATATGTAAACAGGGCTTTGGAGCTGTCTTCTCATATTTTCAAGGGCTGTCATGTGGAAGTAAGAGTAAATCAATCTGCAGAAATTAGAGCTAAGGTCAGTGATGGATGTTAGACAATGGACCACTTGGCTCTATAAAAAGAAGACTGAGTCTCATTAGGACTTTCCTGCTTCAAATATAGGACTAGCCAAAAAGTTCATTCGGGTCTTTGAAACACCTTACAGAAAAACCCGAACGAACTTTTTGGCCAAGCCAGTATGTCCCCAAATGGTCTTCTATGTTGCTTACAGTCCCTGCCATTCGTGTCACTTCTTCAGGATAAGGGAAAGCTTTTCCAGAGGATTTCTATTACCAATGGTCTAGAAAACGTAACACCTCAAACCATTAGTTCCTATACACACATTTGCACAGATTAGTTTCATTAACTAGCTGTCACCTATCAAAGCAGAAAACAAGCCCCTAAAAGAATGGGACACCCAATCAATACAGCACAGAGGAACCTGCAAAGTGGGGTGTGTTCCAGGGAGAGAGCTTGGGATCAAGGAACACGTTCGATAAGAAGCACCCATTGAGGGCTTCCCTGGTGGCACAGTGGTTGAGAGTCCGCCTGCCGATGCAGGGGACACGGGTTCGTGCCCTGGTCTGGGAAGATCCCACATGCCGCAGAGCGGCTGGGCCCGTGAGCCATGGCCGCTGAGCCTGCGTGTCCAGAGCCTGTGCTCCGCAACAGGAGAGGCCACAAAAGTGAGAGGCCTGCATATCGCAAAAAAAAAAAAAAAAAAAAAAAAAAAGAAGCACCCACTGAAAGAAAGTTCTTCCTTCAAAGCCCCATTTGCAGACAAGAGGGATTTCTACCATACCCCCTTCCATTCCAAGATGAACTGCTCTAGAGAACCTCTTGGCTTTACACACACACACACACACACACAAACACACACACAAGTGCATGTAAAATAGGTGAATCTGTGCAATGACATTGTTCTAATGTCAATTTCCTGATGTGCTATAGTCACACAAGATGTTACCATTGGGGGAAACTGGATGAAGGGTACACAGGACCTCTCTGTACTATTTTTTGCAACCTCCTGTTTCAAAATAAGTTTTTTTAAAAAACCTTGATTTTAGTTGAATTTAATTTTTTTTCATTTCCTTTATTTTTCAGCAGAATGTTTACAAAATTTCTGACAATCTATAGATTCAATTATCAATCACACTTACACAGGCCCAATATATCTGACACCAAGACAAGTAATCGGCTGTCCCTCCCCACACACTCTGTCCACCTCCTCTGTCACCCTCCCCTCACGAGATGACAGACCCAAACCTGCCACTGGTGGCCACCCCTTCAGTGGGAGGGAAGGCATGGAGGCAGGAGAAGGACATAGATCAAGCAAAGAAAGAAAAAAAGGAAGAAAGGGGAGACGGAAAAAGGAAAAGAGAACGAAGAGAAGCAAGCAAGGAAAGAAAGAAGAAAAGCCAGCGTCTGTCATTCAAAAAGATAAACATTTTACAGCCCAGCTTGACTGTGTCAAGAACACTTGTGTTTTAATAGTATGCCTGCAAGCTTTCAAAACAAGTGTTTACCTGTCACAATAAACAGTTATGAGTGAGGAACACAAAACAGAGAGAACCAGGAGCTGGCAGGCTGCCAGCCCCGCTGCGCGCTGCTCCGTGCTAAGCCTGTCATCCAGGCGACAGCAGCTCAGCGTCTCTCGTCTCCACAGTGCGGACTGCTACCACAGGTCGCAGAGCCTCTGGGCTCAGGGGAGGCCACTTAGAGCCAGAGGGGGCTGGGGGAACCCAGTCCTCAAAGGACACACAGCAGCAGTTTCTGCCTTGAGGGCAGCCCACGGGGACCTACAGGAGCCCACAGGTCCCAGAAGACGGGAACCTTCAGAGACTGCTGGAAAGAGCCTTGATGGAGAGCTGGCACACAAAAATGCCACACACTCCCCATCCTTTTTGTCCTTTAATCTTCACAACAGGCTCACAAGTGAGGTAAGTAAATAGCAGTGTCACACTTCTACTTTGATATTTATAACTTGCAACTGGGAGCTGGCAGCCTCATAAAAACTAACTTTTATGGAGTATGTTATACTGTAGGAAGAGCTTTCATACCCATCTGTCTCAGTTAATCCTCACAATAATCACTTGACATGGCTGGGCTAATAGTATCATCCCCACTTTGAGGAAACTGGACAAGATCACCTCCAAGCCTCGAAGTCCATCATCTAATAAACAGCCAAGCAAGAACTCCAACACACAAACACATGGCTCAAACGATCTATGGTTCTCACACCTGGGTGTGCAAAAGAATCTCTGGAGTCACTAGCTTAAAATGCCTTACTCCTAGGGTTTTATCAATAGAATCAGTAGATATGGGCTGTGACTCAGGCATCAGCATTTCTAAACGTTCAGGAAGCTGACTGAGGGCCAGGTGACTCTGAAGCAGGTAATTAGGGAAGTGTAATTTGCGAAACAGCATCACTAAGAGAACAGCATGCAACCCAGCCCTTGTGAAGCTTCCATTTGGAGCTGAGCTGTCCAACATAGTAGCAACTAACCCTTGTGACTATTGAACACTTGAAATGTGGCTAGTGGCATGTGTTGAAATGATAATTGGATATATTAGGTCAAATAAAAACGCATCACTAAAATAAATTCCACCCCTTTCTTTTTACTTTTTAAAATGTTACCAGAAAATTTTAAATTACCTATGAGGGATGGCTAAACAAAAAGGTCCTACTGTAGAGCACAGGGAACTATATTCAATATCCTGTGATAAACCAAAATGGAAAAGAACATGAAAAAGAATGTATGTCTATGTATAACTGAATCGCTTTGCTGTACAGCAGAAACTAACACAACACTGTAAATCAACTATACTTCAATAAAATAGCCAAAAATTTCTTTTTAATTTTTAATAAAATTACCTATGAGGCATGCATTAGATTTCTATCGGGCAGCCCAGGTCTAGAGGGGTCCAAGAAGCATATGAAAGGCAAATTTAAACGCATTACAGCAGATGGCTAAGATAGAAGTATAACGAGGTGAGTCCAGTAGCTCTGAGAAGACTCCCAGGAGGTGTTTCCTCTTTGCCCCATTTAGTCTCAAAAATGAGCAGAAGCACAGAGGGAACGCGGGGAGCAGAAGGAAGCAGAAAGAACAGCATCGATTCATGACGTGTTCAAGGCACCAAACTGCTTGGTATTACTCTGAAGGGACCAAAGATGGAGCACGAGTGGCAGGCAGAAGCCCATCAGTGAAGTCTTAAAAGTCAAGGCGAGAAGCCTAGGGATGGTCTTGAGCAAAACGGACAGTCACGGAAGGCACTGAGGAGAAATGAAACATGGTCCAAACTGACACTGAGACCATTCACTCTGGCTGCAGTGTGAAGGATGGATGTAAAGGTAACAAAATGAACATCACGAAACCAGTTAGTCAGTTACAACAATAGACCAAGTGGGAGTAATGAAGGCCTAAATTAGAGCAGTGGTTGGAAACTGGGAAAGAAGATAGAGAATCCAAGAAATTCAAGAAGTGCTTAGGAGATAAAACCTGGTGGAGCTTGGTGATTAACTCCATCTGGGCAAGGAGGGGAGGGAGTCCGGGCTTTGGTGATGGTGAGGGTGGCTGGTGACCACACAAACTGAATCTGGGAGCTTAGGAGGCAGACCCTTTGTGTGTTCATGTGGCAGGGGATATTAATTTCATCATGTATAGGCTGCACACTGCAGAGGCCCATGTGACTTTCACATAGATAGGCTCCCTAGAGAATAAGCAGGATACATGAGCTCTAAGTTCAGAGATGAGCAGGACCGTGTTCATATTTGGGAATCATTTGTGTATAGACAGTAATCAAAACCAGGGGAGCGGACTGAAATTCCAAAGGGAGAGCAAGACATGGAGCCAAGTACGGAATCTTGGGACTCAACAGTGTTTGGTCCTGAAACTCACATTGTTTAGTCTGCATGTTGACACAAACTCATTTGACTCATCCCAACCCCCGCACCCCCACCAACCACCACCCCCACTCACTGCCAAACCAAATGCCTTTTGCCTGAACCAACTGGCTCAGGGGATTTCACAGATCCAGGACAGGAAGCCACTTCCGAGACCCTTGACTGTATTGCCGCTATGAGAGTGGTTGGCATTGTGGCTTTGCCTAGGCAAGCTCAATAAGAGATAGGAAAAGACATTATAGTCCCCTATTTCTAGAACTTAGTACACATTTTTTTTTTCTTGAATGCTGAAGTTCCACAGAAAAATACGTCACTGAGCTTTTTCATGTCTTTTCAAGTGTTTTAATAGAATATAATTTCCTAAGGACATGGATACATATTCAAAAGTCTTTAGCATCTTCAGCCAAGTCCTGCTTTTAGGGATTAGCAGAGTGCCAGACACTTAGGAAGATACAGTCTCTTGAAAAGTAGGCTTTCGATAAATATTTATGGGGAAAAAAAATCTATACCCCATCAAAATACATTGAATTATCGTGAATGAATGAGATGGCTATTCTGTTAAGTGGCCTTGAGCTATATCAATAGGAGTATTAAAATAGCTACTAACTATTCAAGTCTCCCTAGATAAACCACCCTGTCCCATGGTTCAGATATTATTGCACAACAGTTACTCCCAAATTTACACTTTCATGATCTCTCGTTTAAGTTCCAAACATGTGCTCCCCACTGCCTACTTGGGCTTTCTACTTCCACCTGTATTAATAGACGAAATCACAAAGTTAACATAATCAAAACAGAACACTTAGATTTCATCTTCAAAACTGCTCTTCCTTCCTCTTCCCTAGTTGCTCAACCAAAAACCTAGGAGGCATCCTCAGCTCCCCTGTATCTACCCCAGTACCTTCCTGTTGGTCATTCATCCTCACTGCCAATGCCAAATCCCTCGTCCAAGTCACCCGTGGACTACGGCAATGGCCTTCTTCCTGGCTTCCCTGCTTCTTCTCCTGGCTCCTAGACTCCATCCTCCAGTCTTTGGTCAAAAGGAGCTTTTGAAAATGTAAATCAGATTGAGTCACTCCCCACCTCCTCCTCTATCCCAACTCCCTTTATTTAAAACACTTCAGTGACTTTTTAATTGAATTTGCAATAAAACCCAGACTCTTGAGCGGAGCCTCCAACTCCCTACAATATTTGAAAGTGGCTTCCACCCTGATATAATTTCCAAGCTTTTTCTTTTCTTCCTGTCTTCACTCTGACTCTTCCCGTCTGCATAGAATTTTCTTCATAGGACTGACTCCTTCTTGTTATTCATAATTCAACTTAAATAACACCCTCGTCGGAGGTACCTTCCCTTATCACCTAATCTAATTTTAGTCCATAAGGACTAGCTCTTCCCTATATCAAAACATAATGTAAAGCCTGTATAATTAAAACAGTGTGGTCCTTGCCAACAAATACAGAGATAGACCAATGAGCCAGAATAGAGAACCTAGAATAGACTCAGCTACATATGGAAATTCAGTACGTGATAAAAACCCATCTCACATCTCTAAGGAAAATACGGCTTTGCAAATAAGTGATGTTGGAACAACTGGAGAGTCATGTGGGAAAAGATAAAATGGTAACCCTTTTCATGCCCTTCCCTTTGAGAGGCTGTGAGCTCACAATAGCAGGAATTGTGTATTAATCCTGGTGATCTCCGTAGTAAACACACAATAAATGCATGCTTATTGCATAGTGTGTAGGAGTCTAGCTTTTGAATCACTTTTTGGGGTTCAAATTCTGGTTTTACCACTGTGGCCCTTGGCAAGATATTGTACACCACTAATCTTCAGATTTTCCATCAATAGTGGACAGGGGGAGAGAGAGAGAGAGAGAGCTTGTCTTTTTGGGTTGTGTTAAAATAAAGCATGTAAAGCATTTAGCATGATTCCTGGAGTTCTGTACGTGCTCAACAAATGTTGGCTACTCTCATGAACACAGGGCCAGAAAAAACAATGGCTTTGACATTTTAGTTTTATTTTCTTTGTTGTTAGCATGATCATTGTTAGTTATTATTGTTTCTGAAAAGAATGAAATGTTAAAAAGAACTTTCCAACTTTACCATGACCTTCAGCTTCTCTGAGCCTTGGTTTCCTTACTTATTCAATGGGAATGATAACATGCAGCTTACAGGTCTTTACAAGAGGAGAAGAGGACGTGTATTTAAAAATCAACTATCTACGATTTTTAAAAATCAGGGTTTGGAGCATAGAAATATTTAATTGTTGGTACCCTTCTCCTTTCCCTCCCTCCACATCTCTCAATGGCAAAGTCCTGCTCTGGGTCGGAGAAAATTCCAGGAATCCTCTACCTGTGCAGCAGCTGGGCATCTCATCAACGTGGGTCTAGTCCCTGTCTGACCAGGGTCCACACCTCCAGGAGGTGATGGCTGTCTTTGCCTGTTTGTCTGGATTTCTGCCTCAAAACTCCGATTGCTCAAATCTGTCCATACAGGAGTCCTGCTCAGTTCTGCCCAGTTCTCCTTGGGCTCTAAGTTCGCCTTCTAAACTTTATCGCTCATGCTCACCCCTGTGCCCTGCCTCTGTCCCACTGCAGCCCTGCAAAGCCTGACAGCCCAGCTACACCCCTCCCAGCCTCTGGATTCCTGCCCCCTGGGCCTGGCTCTGCGAAGGGCCCAACTTCCATCCTTGCAGTACCTCTGAAGACTGGTTTTCTCTAAAGGCTGGACAAGGAGATTTGAGAATCTCTGTTGAACAATCCAAGAAAAAATATTCCTAAAGAAGAATGCTCTAGGAAGTTTGCACTGTGATTCCCAGACAGAGCATCTTGCTGTATAGCTAGCCTTAACATCACTCAGCACCGGAGCAGCAGAGATGAGCAAAGACTAAATAAAACAATAGGCTCAGGCCAAAAGGTCAGAGCCCTCAACCATTAGCACCTACATTACCAGCCCAGGGCAGAGATCGCTCTGCTGAAAGTCACTTAAAAATGCACTTCAGGGCTTCCCTGGTGGCACAGTGGTTGAGGGTCCGCCTGCCGATGCTGGGGCCACGGGTTCGTGCCCCGGTCCGGGAAGATCCCACATGCCGCGGAGCAGCTGGGCCCGTGAGCCATGGCCGCTGAGCCTGCGCTCCGCAACGGGAGAGGCCACAACAGTGAGAGGCCCGCGTACCGCAAAGAAAAAAAAAAAATGCACTCAAGTCACAGAGATGTTCTGCTTTCAGGAAAGCAGTTGAGTCCCCAGGTCTTCCAGGAGATCAAAGGACACTCTTTGTCCTTTAGAGAATAAGCTGTTAAAGAATAAGAGGAACAATTGGATTCTGAAGTGAGAGAACAATTAGGCACCAGCATCATTTCCAGCAGGTTGCACGCTGAACCATACTTAGAAACTGGAAAAAACCCAGCAGCACACATATGATTTAAGGAGACGGAGCACAGTTTGTTACTAAGAATGTAAAATACAGCTGGTTTTCCATTGCTCAGCCCAGAGTTCCCATGGACTTGTTCCCTGATTGGAATCTTTAAAGGAGCGCTGGTACTGAAACCAAGCAGGACCCTGTGGGGCCCTCCTGGGTACAAATCCTTTCCATGTTCCCCATTTCTTGCTTGTAGGAAAAAGACTTCAGCCTCCTAGACCTTCCCTGAGTACCAAAGGGCAGGTTCAAACAGCTGCTAATCAGGGAAGTGAGGGAATCCAGATAGAAAGGAAGAGCAATAAAGAAAGAGTGCAGCCATGGGGCAGGGTCCTGGTTCCTCCTCAAGGAATAGACATAAGCAATATCTTTGAGTTCTTCTGCAAGAACTAAGATCCCCACCCAGGTGGAGGATGGAAACTTCAGGCTGAGCACAAGATTCCTGAAGCACTGCCCTGTTACCTCACCACCAACCAATCAGAAGAAAGTCACACACCCTGCAGCCCTCACCCCAGATTTTGTCTATAAAAACTTATCCCTGGGCTTCCCTGGTGGCGCAGTGGTTGAGAGTCCACCTGCCGATGCAGGGGACGCGGGTTCGTGTCCCGGTCCGGGAAGAGCCCACATGCCGCGGAGCTGCTGGGCCTGTGAGCCATGGCCGCAGAGCCTGTGCGTCCGGAGCCTGTGCTCTGCAACGGGAGAGGCCACAACAGTGAGAGGCCTGCGTAACGCAAAAAAAAAACAAAAAACAAAAAACAAAAAACTTATCCCTGAAAACCATTGGGGATTTCTTTTTTTTTTTTAAGCACAAGCCACCCATTCTCCTTGCTTGGCTCTGCTGTAAACCCTTCTCGGCTCCAAACTCCAACGTTTCAGTTTGTTTGGCCTCACTGTGCATCAGGCACATGCATTTAGTAATGGTGTGACTAGGAGACACTTTGCCCTTCCCAGAGTGTACCTCACCCTAACCATTACTGGATGTTCTTGAATGGCTTACACAGTTCTGCCACAAGATACTGGGTACTGGCATCAAATGGTCTTCATCTGTCCAGGCCTAGTTCACCTAAACTTGAAGCAATTTTGAGTCTACTAGTGCAGTTGCAGGGAGAGGGAAGGATAGAATGTGAGGATTAAGAGTAAAGCTGTTAGGGAACCCTTGGCCGAAACTGCCTGCCTTGACCAGGCAGGATGATAACCACTTGCATGAGTTGTCTCAAAACAAGAGGTCCCAATAAGGAACACGGTGCTGCCACCAGAGACTAAGCAGGGGAATTCGGGAGGGGCCTAAAGGAGGGAGGAGACGCTAGTCCATATGTCTTACCAACCTCCCAAAGTCCTTCGTGCTGGAATCCATCTTGGCTGAGAGATGCGCGCACCATCAGGAAGGACCCTAAGTCAGACCAAACGTGGGCCAAGCAAGATAATTGGCCGGAGACAACGCGGAAACTAACCCCATCACCATAAACCCCTAGACTGTGAGCCATATGGCAGAACACCTCTGGGTTCCCTTACCCTGCTGCTCTCCACCCGGGCCCCCCTTCTCAATAAAGTCTCTTGCTTTGTCAGAATGTGTGTCTCCTCAGACAATTCATTTCCGAGTGTTAGACTAGAGCTCATTCTCAGGCCCTGGAAGGCGTCCCCCTTCCTGCAACAAAGCCAGAGGAGATAGAGGCTAGAAAGTAGGGAAGCTGTAGGTAAAGAGGGAAGAGAAGCCACCAGGATTAAAGGAGATAGTTCATATGTGGTTGCTGAAAGCTCGGGGCAACTCCTACAACTGAGATAATTGCTAAGAATGTTATGTCCAGCTTCACAGTTTACACTTTAATTCCTGCCATCACCTCTGGGTGAGAGGTTCTGCCCATTCACACATGGTCTGAGGTTTTCCAGATCTCTTTGTCTTTGGCTGTGATGAAGCTGGACAGAGATCCTCAGGAGAATCTACTGACCTAAGTCCTCCAAGGTGGAAGGAAAGGATAGAATTACAAGCCTGGGAAAGAAGCCTTGGAAGTCCATCTTTCTAAAGTCCTCAGCAAAGCATTTTGTGTAAAGAGATGCTAAACAGATGCTGGTTCTGGAATTTTTGGAGGTGGGTGGGAGTTTTCTGGATCACCAGCTACAACAGCACTAATGATTACTTACTGTATACTCACAGGGAGGCTGGCACATCACCCGGTACCAGGTGCCTGCATCCTTCACCCTTCCTTGCCCCTCAGCTGAGCAGAAAACAGGGGTTATCTTTAAACTAGAGGCAGAAAATAATAAAAGCTTCATGTAACATGTTCACCTTTATACCATTAAAGAGAGAAAGACGGGAAGGAAGAAGAAAGGAGAGGGAAGGGAAGGGGAGAAAGGTATCCCAATAAATACCCTAATCCTACAACAGACCATTTAGAGCAGAGGTCCCCAACCCCTGGGCCACTGACTGGTACCAGTCCACAGCCTGTTAGGAACCGGGCCGCATAGCAGGAGGGGAGTGGCAGGTGAGCCAGTGAAGCTTCACCTGCCGCTTCCCATCCCTCCCCGTCGCTTGCATTACCGCTTGAACTATCACCCCCCCCTCTGTGGAAAAACTGTGTTCCAGCCCCTGGTGCCAAAAAGGTTGTGGAGCTTCCCAAACTCCCGCCTCCATCTCTCGATCATTTTCATAAGGAGGCCTTTACTTTCCAGAAACTGAACATAACAAAAATAGATTAATTAGGCTGCAATTATTCCCATAACAAAAGGATCCCTGGCTTCATAAAAGATTTGACTATGGGGTTCATTTAAATAGAGCAATTTCCTTCTGTTTTTCAAATATGATTAGATTTACATGCAACTTCTCTCAGGCAAAATGAAGTCCAACTATAATGGGATTTTTCCAATACCTCTGTTGAATTACAAGTTGCCAGAATTTATAAACTTCAGTGCTTCGGGGTTCAAATCACGGTGGCCCAGCGTTCATACATCACGTGAAAGGATGGAGAGAGAACTGGACAGAGGGGCCCAGTGGCAGTCCTGGTAGCAACTCGAGTGGCCTTGGGCCCATCACATCTCTACCGCGTGCATCAGTTTCCTTACGTGTTGCCTGACAAGGTAGGGCTAGATTTCCTCTCTGGATTTTTCAAGGTCCAGGAATCAGTGAATTATTATTCAAGTTCCTATTGGTGATTCCCCCTCCCTTGGATTAATTCAGAAGAACTGGATGCACTGAAGGAGGCATTTCCACTCAATAGAATTTACCTGCCAGGCTCTGAGTGCAAGTGAAACAGACATAAATGCAGTACGGAGACCACTTCCTGAAAGCTGACAGAGCATAAAGGCATATAGAAGGCAGGCTATAGGCAAAAGCAGAGAAAAGGTATCTCTACCTGGGTGATAGCAGAGTGCACCAGAAAACATCTAAGCTAATTCTTGAATCGGGGCAGACAAGGCAGAGCATGGTGGAAGGTTTCTAATGGAAACCTTAAACACAGTGTTAGCTCTGCCCAAGCGTTAACTAGTGAACCGTCCTAGCTTAACTCTTCAGCTTCCCAAACACACCAGCAAATCTTCTGATGAACCTTAAGGGAAAAAGTTTCCCCATAGATTTCTACCATCCCGGGGAGAGAGGTTGGAGAAATTTTCCCATTCCAATAGCAATTATGATAAACTTTCTCTTACACTGTGTGAACTTCTAATTAAGGTCTAGGAAGCTGGATTCATTCATTTTAATGGATTGCTGGAACACTCTGAACAAGAGATCTTGCTAATAAGGCCTTGCCTGAGTAAGATGCCGTGCATCCTTCTGAGCAGGAAAAGAAAGCCTTGGGGTAACAAAAAAAAAATGCTTGGCACGTTAAGGCCAAATTCAGAGGAAAAATCACTCTGGAATCTCTGGTTTTCTCAAGTCACAATTTACAATCTACACTTCAAGGTCAACTGAACCACTTGATGGCCAATTTGGGGACAAGGAAAGAGCTACATGAGGAATTATAAATGGGCATAAGGGTTCCTGACACCAACCAGATCCGCACAGCCACACTCGACTGAGTCTGTAATGATCTCAGGTCATTCCAAAAAGTGCAGGTCAAAGGGGCTCTCTGAGCACAGGGACTGTTGATTTAACACCTGCCTGGTGACATCCGCTCTGCTCACTCTGTGGGTGGACTTTCCACGTGGGGACCTGGCTCTAATGAGCTATGAGGGGGGAATCGGGATTTAAAACATTTGTGGAAACCTGACCCTTCTCTGACAGCCTGGGGATCCGTTTTCCATTCTGAAACATCCATCCTGTTTTAGAGACAACACCCTAGGTATTCAGTTGGATCATGATTGGTGGAGGCATGAAAGGGACCATCATCCATGGAGATGGGGGAGTCATTCATGGAATCATCTACGGGAAGGGATTAGGGGAAGGTGCCTGAGGAACCAGAGGAGAGAACTGGTCTCTGTCCGTGTTCAAACGTAATGCTTATCACTGTGAATGGCTAAGGGAAGCCACAACTTTTTTGAATGTAGGGGGAAAAAAATCTATGTCCGAGTTTACACTAAACGCCTCCGTGGGTATTCAAATATGAATTTATTTGGCTAAATTCATTTGGGTGCCATCATTTGAAGAGGGGTAGCCAAAATGTGTGAAAGGAGTAAAAAAGTACAAACTTCCAGTTATAAACAAACAAGTCATGGGGATGTAATATACAGCATGGGGACTAGAGTTAATACTGTATTGTGTATTTTGAAAGTTGCTATGAGAGTAGATCTTAAAAGTTTTCATCACACACACAAAAAAGTTCTGTAATGATGTATGGTGACAGGTGTTAATCAGACTTATTGTTTTGATCATTTCATAAAATATACAAATATTGAACAGTTATGTTGTACACCTGAACTAATATATTATTGTGTGTCAGTTATACCTTAATAAAAATAAAATAAAATCAGGCCATAAGAAGACAAACAAGTAAATAATATTACAGTACCAAAAGGGAAAACAAGGACTTCCCTGGTGGCGCAGTGGTTAAGAATCCGCCTGCCAATTCAGGGGACACGGGTTCGAGCCCTGGTCCAGGAAGATCCCACATGATGTGGAGCGACAAAGCCTGTGCGCCACAACTACTGAGCCTGCGCACCACAACTACTGAAGCCCGTGCACCTAGAGCCTGTGCTCCACAACAAAGAGAAGCCACCACAATGAGAAGCCCGCGTACCGCAACGAAGAGTAGCCCCTGCTCGCCACAACTAAAGAAAGCCCACGTGCAGCAATGAAGACCAAAAATAAATTTAAAAATTTAAATAAATAAATAAAAGCTATTTTAAAAAGGGGAAAACAAAGTACTGTATTAATACTTCTTAATTACACTACCCCATTTTTACAAAATGGGAAGACTTACATCTATTTATTGGTCTGACACAGTGATGAATAATAACATTATGGTTTAATAATGAATAAGAATAACAACCTTAAAAAATTAGATTTTAATTTTAAAGATATTATTCCCACTTAATAAAATATTTCATCACTGTACTAAAATTTGAATTTAGCAAATAAAAATATTACACTTTGCAAAAAAAAATTAAGAGTAGAGATAAGGAAAAGATTAAGTATTTTTCTTTAATTTGTCTACTCTCTGGGAAATTCAGGCATAGCAGAAGAGAAAGCTGGATTTCTAGAACTTGAAAAAATAAAAGTTACTAAGCCTTATCTTTGTAGAATTTGTCTTAAGATTATGAAGTGTTATAGCAATTGTCCCCAAATATTTGAAGACTGGAGTAGATGTGGCTGCATCAGAATCACCAGGGACATTCATTAGAAATGCAGATCCTTAAACCCCATTTCCCAAGATTTGACTTTAGTGAGTCATTGGTAGCTCAATCTTCTCACTGCTCATTTGAGGAAAGTGAGCTGTGGAAACTATATTTGTCTTTCTTGATCAATCTCATTAAGTTGTTGTTGAGAAAGGCAGAGCGTAAGTGCATGTGAAATGATGCAGCTGGCTCAACACTGAGCCATGATCCGTCCAACGTTCTTTCCTGTGCTCTTTTTTTTTTTGGCCATTTGGAGGACTTCCTTCCTCTTAAGTCTCCTGCTTGTCTAGCTGAAACACCCAGTTACTTGAACGTCATATAGTCTGCCCCTGAACCCAAAGCAGAACCTGTGTTCTTGCATTAAACCCTACAGCTCAATGCTGCACTTCATCAAAGCCCGTGCTCAGCCACAACGCTCGCACGTGCCCCTAATACTTTGTGACACCCTATTACTACAGTGCCTTTACGAGCTTCAAGGAAAATTACATTTTAAATTATAGCATACAGGCATAATGGAAAATCTAATTGTAGCAATGACAGTTTATTTATCAATCATTTATTATTTTGATTTATAGGGTGCCCAACTTGATTTAAAGGTAGCTAATGTTTAAAAATCTCAAGGCACCCATACAACCACATACACATTGAAAGCAACAAAGTGAATAACTCCTGCTTTTCTGCAGCTCATCTTTCCCATTCCGAAGGCTGAAGCTAGAAGCACAACGAGGTCGATCCCGGGGACCTGCAGGCAGCATCTCAGAACGTCTTAATATCAAATCTCATTGATTACAGAACTTAGCAGATGTAAACTGTCAATGTTAACATAGAGCCAGGGTCCGTCGTATTAATATTTCTGCGTCTCAAGTTCACAGAGCTTGAGAATTTAGAGGTAGAAGGGACTTCCAGAGGTGACCCGATCCCCACACCCCATCCTCTTCCTTCCTTCTGAGGAGGTGCCTTTAAGATTCTCCGAAAGGGGTGTATAGGTGCAGGTCAATAGCCCTTCAAATGCAACCCACTCCATGGTATAACTTCCCATGGCCTTGCTTCAAACCTTTCCTCTCTGCCAATCCTCCCTGGCTTTTGCTCTAGGCTCTGAGTACCTCTCTGACTCTCAAATTCATCCTTACTTGAGTCTGGTATGTCCTGCCAAGCCAGGCTCTGGTCCTGGCCCACCCCTTCCTGGGCTTAACTTTCACATCCCAGGGACATATTCTACCTGACACTGGACTTCACCTTGCCCTGACTTGCCACTTTACTGTCCCCATACTCGCTCTGGAAGCTCTGAATGACCTCACCATGGAGCAAGACCCCAGTTAAAAGTCTTGGGAAGTCTGAAGTCCCAGACTTGCGGTAGCAACTAAATCAAAATCCGAGTCTTCAAGATGGAGCTGTGCCTACAGGCCAACTTCAGGGGTCATAATAGGGTTTTCCAGAGTTTCCAGTTCAAGTCAGCACATACACACATGCCAGGCACCAAGCTTACCCGGGCCCTGCCATGAAGGGATTTTCCCAGACCAAAAGTGGTTCGAATCCCTGGTCTTCCACCTTCAAAGGCAATATTCTTCCCATTACACCCTACTATTCTCCAGTTCAACATATCCCACTTTATTTGCTTTGTTCAACCACCTTGTTTGGAAAAGGGCTTAGGTTCTCTAAGCTGTCACTGTGAGAACAGAACTCTCATTTCATTCTTCAGGGCTTTGATATTTATCTACTAAAGAGGGATATGATCTGCTTCCAAATATTAGAACACTTGGTTGTCAATAGAAGCATTAGTTTCCAAATGCCTTGATCACTTATTAATCATCACTTCCTGAATGATGCTAAAATGGTCTGTAAGGACTCATCCTCTTCCCACAGTGAGAGAGAATGATCTCTGAAAATAATGGTGGCTGAATCATCTGTCTTCTTAAGCAGCATGTGGACCCCTCGTGACTCACAGCGGAACTCCCCTCAGTATATATTTCTTGCAATAAAAATGCAAAGGTTTGTAAGAATATGGGAAAATTGGAGCTCTTTGTATGCTGTCAGTGGGCATGTAAAATGGTCCATTCCTCTGTGCACAACAGTTCAGGAGCTCCTCAAAAAGTTAAACATAGAATTACCATATGACTCAGTAGTTCCACTCCTAGGTAAATAACCATTTTAAAAATGGGCACCCACACTGCTTTTTGTTTTGCAATGGATGATCATGAAATACTGAGAAATAAAAATACTCCCCTCCGCAAAAAGGGAAAGACACGTTTTCCATTTATTTTCAACCAGAGATAACTTAGATTAACAACTGAGAGTATATTATTCGTCACATATATATGTATATAAAATTAAATTAAATTTATTCTACTAAAGTTAAAAAACAAAACAAAACAGGTACTCAAACAAGTACATGTACACGCATATTCACACTGGCCAAAAGGTAGAAACAGCCCAAACATCCATGAGCAGGTGAATGTATAAACAAATGGTGGCGTATCCATACCATGGAATATTTAGGCAGCCTGAAAAAGGAATGAAATACTGACACATGCAACAACATAGATGAACCTTTAAACATTATGCCATGTGATAGATGCCAGACACAAAAGGTCACATATGGTACAATTCCATGTACACAGACAATCAAGAATAAATAAATCCATAGAAGCAGAACTCAGGTGGGTAGTTGCCAGGGGATCGTGCAGGGAGGCGCAGGGTAAAATTGCTTAACTGGGACAGGTTTGATTTTGGAGTGATAGAAATGTTTTGGAGCTAGGTAGAAGGGGGAGTTGCATAACCTTGTGAATGTACTAAATGCCATTAAATTGTTCACTTTAAAATGATTAATTTTATGTTTGGTGAATTTCAACTCATTATTTTTTTAATTAAGCAATAGATGAATTCACTCACCTTACGATAATGAGTTCCACTGCTAGTGTACATCGTAGAGATTCTTTTGCTAGCCTTATTTTTGTCTTTTCGTCTGAGATAAAGGGAGTCTCTAACAGGTTTTTAAAAGGCATTAAAACCTGCCCAAAGAGTCAAGGCCAGTGTCTTCCTCAGGCCTTGCACAAATGCAGCTGCTTTGAGCCTAAGTCTTAGAACCTGCCAGCAGGATGCAGACCTGGCCCAGTGAAGTTTGATCAGCCTGCCCTCAGGCCCAGGACTGGGTAGGTCATCGTTGGCCTAGAGGGATGTGCAGGGTATACAGGGGAGGTGCTGCGTCAAAGGCTAGTAGTTGTGCTATTCACAGAAGAACTGTAATTATGAAAAAGCAGCTGGTGGGCTGAGTCCAATTCTTGGAGCTCCTGGATCTTAGATTCTAGTCTGGGACACAGACACTAAACCCAATAACAACTCAGTGAATACGGAAGTTAGGTAAGTGTTCTTGACTAGAGAAGCTTGCTTTCTAGACAAGAAACCAGAATAATGTGCTAAATGGTGGTAGGGGAGTGGGGTGGCGGGTGGCATGAGTTAGGTTGGGGAAACTCTCTCTGAGGAGGTGACCAAGATTTGGGCTCAGACCCAAACACTGGGGAAGAGAATTCCAGGTGGTGGAACAGAAAGTGGAGGCTTGAATGCAAGAGTCCCTTGGGGGCAGGTTATTTCCCTCTCATGGCTGCTAAAAGCAAACGTGTCCGCTCTACTCACGTGGACAATTGCTCCAGCACAGAGAGGGAACGAAGCCGTGCAGATCTTGGGCACAATCCACCACGGACTTCACAACAAGGAGTAACTTGTGGCACCTCCTTCCCCTGATTATCAAGGCCAGCACGAGATGCTTTCATGGTGCTGGGGCCTCCTGGGGGTGAAGCAGGGAGAGTCCGTTCAGCAGCTATCTCCAGCAGGGGATGGGTGCACACCCTCTAACTGTACCATTAAACCAGTCCCTAGCAGGGGAGCCCATGCCTTCACAGCGGCTACACAGCCAGGTGGGCCCTGTGCACAGGGACCCGCAGTGATGCAGAGACACGGCCATCGGGTGCACGGGGGTGTGAGCAAAGCCCGAAGGGGGCTGTGGGCCTCCTTGGCAGGGCAGGCCTGGTGGTCTGAGCCAGACGAGATGTCCTCCCCCTGCAGGCTGCATGTAGCCTGCCCCCAACATCAGTGAGAGAAAGGGATGCCAAGTGATCTGGGAAAGGCCTCTAAACACAGCTCTTTCTTCCATGTTCCATGCTTTTCATTTTCACAGCAGCAGGTGAACAAACCCTAGGCCTGCGGAGGCAGCAGCAAGCCCTACTTTCCCAGAGTTCCATGTCATGTTCTTATTTTAACCAAATCAGGCCACCTAGTTGGAAATAGCCTCTGTGTCACATCTGATCCCTGCTGGAGCGTTTCCACTGTTCCTGGGCGTGAGGCAACACCCCCTAGCTGGTGACCAGGAGCGGGGCGCGGGGGGCGGAGCAGGAAGGCCTGGCATTTCAGAACCAGCCTCAGGCCACCTGTGTGCACACGCAGCTGCTCTGATTTGCACCAGCTCAGGCACGCAAAGCCTCCTGTATTTCAAAACGACTTCTCCATTGGAAAACCCAAGGGGAGTTGCTAACAGCAACTCTGTCCTACTGGCTCATCCCACCTCCCCAAGGTTACAGGTCATCTGGATTTGTACTCAGTTGATTCTGAAATGCTTAAATTAGTAAAAATAGCTCTTCCCCCTTCACATGACCTGAGACACAGTGAGCTCTTGGCCTCCTGCTGAGTCCAGAAATGAGGCGAGGGCGTCAGCCCTGTCCCCCCGCAATCCCAACCAGGAGCCTTGAATATCCCCTCAGCCACCTGGGACAGATGGGTCTTGAAGCCCTGGTACGTCTTCCAGGAGGGCCATTTACCTCCCAGGCCTGGACCCCAAGGGGAGGAGGATTCCAGACAAAGCTCTGATCAGCAACCTGTCGTAGGGTTTGGTCCTTGATAACTAAGGTCTAGGAGCTCTTGGAGGCCAATTTCCAAGGTGGCACCAGAGGAAAAGCGGCTGAGATGGAAACTGGGTCCAATTAGTGGCAATCCTTCTTAGTGTCACCGCTTTGCCTTGCACCCTGCTTAATGCAGTGTCGACTCGTTGTACCACGCCAGCCAACCGCTGGGGGCGGTCAAGCTGTCAGCTCCAGTATTCAAAGGAAGATCAGATTTGGGAACAAAAGGTGGTGACAAGAATTCAAGGCAGAAGCTGTGACTCCAGACATATTTCCGAGGACAGCGTTTAGCTCTGAAAGGGACCCTGGGAAGACCCAGCAGCCCCGCATCTCAGCATCGGCCTCCACCTGTCCTCTGACCCTAGTATCTGACCCTTGGTGCCCCCGAGTTTCTCTGAGGCACTTGGCGGGGAGGCAGGGGCTGAATAATGGGAGAAATGGGCAAACAGCCCTGCCACTTTTTTTTTTTTTTTTTTTTTTTTTTGCGGTACGCGGGCCTCTCACTGTTGTGGCCTCTCCCGTTGCGGAGCACAGGCTCCGGATGTGCAGGCTCAGTGGCCATGGCTCACGGGCCCAGCCGCTCCGCGGCACATGGGATCCTCCCGGACTGGGACACGAACCCGTGTCCCCTGCATCGGCAGGCGGACTCTCAACCACTGCATCACCAGGGAAACCCCAGCACTGCCACTTTAACTGTGATCGTGAACTTGTCATGTAGCTTCTCAAAGCCTCCATTTTTGCCGTCCGTAAAATGGGAAGAGCCATGACCCCTCCACTAGTTGGCTGTGAGATCTAAAGAGATCAACCTGTGTCAAAGAGCCAGCCCAGGGTCCAGCAAATGGGACGTGCTTGAGAAATGTCATCTGCCTTCTCTCCAATTCCACCATCCTCATTGGACAAGTCAGAGACCAGCTAGGTTTGCCGAGAATCGGAGGAGGACTCCTCTTCAGGGGAGGTGGAGGGAACTGCAGAGGAGACCTGGACAGGTAAGCAGTGCAGAGGAGGTGGCCGTCATTAGGAGATAATTGACTGGAGAGAGGCCACACAGCCCAAGGTGAGCCACAGGGCACTTTACATATCAGTAAGGTCGATTATCAGGGGATGTCGGCTTCCCCGGTGCTGCTATTAACCTATATTGCTCTTATTAACCTTTCAGATGAAGAATCTTTCAAAAATAATTATATTAAAGCACAATTCTCTGTGAGTTTAAAATATGTGAATGTTCCATTTCCGTGCTCCTGTGTCATCAGATAATGAACACCTGATTGCCCGGCTTCCGCGATGAGGTTTTTAATCAGAATACTTTCCTTTCTCTGCTGCAGGCTCAGGCCAGTCCTGGGAGCTGGGGAAGTGCATCTGAAGGGCAGGATTGGTAAAGGGGAAACAGATTTTGAGGAGAAGCAAAGGGCCACCCACTTGGGGTGTGTTCTCAGGTCCTGAGAGGGACCTGGGGAGGGGACCCTCCCCAATGCTGCTCCTACAACTTGTCCCTGAGCCTGGATTTTTTTTTTTTTTTTTTAACAGAGGACACACTTTGGTTTCACAATGAGAGATTGGAGGTCAAGAGCAATCCCAGTAGAGACAGAGAACTGACCGGCTATTCACACATATTAATTCTGAGACGCAAGTGGCAGAAGCTGATTCTGTGCTGAGCGTACATAAGTGCAGGTCAGGGAAACCGAGGTGTCAGAAACCTAAGGGGGGTGTTGGAGGACCAGGAAAGAGTGGAGACAGGACCAGAAAGAAGGGAAGGGTGGCGGGAGGCCGTCTTTGGACACAATTGGTTGACCTTACCCATTCCTGTAACTGCCTAAGAGCGAGACAGGACACAGACACCCCTCCCAGGAGTCAGGCAGCCCCAGAGCTGTCACCCACCTGCCCTTTCACACGTGCAGCCTCCACTTGGCTGTGTGCTTGACCAGCGTCACAGCTGCAGTGTCAGCAGCCTCCACAGTCCAAGGCACCATTTCAGAAGCTGTTTCATTTTGCATAGTTGAGATGCTGGCTTGCTTTCTCCTCCGCAGCGCCCACTGCCACAGGAGATTAACCTGTGCTCCTGAGAGTTTCGAGCTTCCAGAACAAAACCTGGTACATAGCGAGTCCTCAGTTTCACCTTATCCACAGAGAACAGTGGAAGTGAAAATGTGTGAGGCGGACACGAGAAACAGCTGAGGGTTTGCCCTTTAAACACAAACTCAAAGTAGGTGCTGGAGACTTTCCATCCTAATTTTGCCAACGTCAGATTTACTCCACAATCTCTCAGGGTTTTTTCCCCCCACCAAGAAGCAACTTTCCAACTTGGTCACGCAAAGTCTTGGAAATGGGATTTCCCTCATATTCCAAGCATCCACTCATATTCCCTTAAATCACAGTCTTAACAGACTAAATGGACGGAAAATATTGCCCCTAAACACAGGCCAGAGAGATAGACGTGGGGGCCATCAAAACCGTGGACAACTCTAGACCTAGGTCATAACAAGTATGCGTGATGGTTACTAATATCAACCATTTCACAGATGAGGAAACTGAGTCACCAAGAGGTTAAAGAACTTTCCCAAGGTCACACAGCCAGTAGTGGCAGAACCAGGATTCATATCCAAGCATCTGGTTCTTAGAATCTGTTTGTTTGTTTGTTTGTTTTTGCCATGATTCTCTACTGTGTAAAAATGGCAGGTTGATAATTTAGTCCACAAGTATGGGCAAGAAAGGAGCAAACCAAGGCAAGGACTCTCAGATGAAAGAGAGGTTCAGGTGAATGGGTATGACCTCAGTACAAGCCCTGTGGTCATAAGAAGTTGAATGTCAGGAAGTGCTGGTAACCCAGAGAGTTAAACAGCAGGATTGAGAAAGGACTAGGATCTCGGTAAGCAGGGGTCTCAATTCAGGCAAGAATTGTGTGGCAGGTACAAAGCCAAGGTCATCTCATGAACTAGCCTTTATCTCAAGATAGATGCCCAGAAAATGAGCAACCAATTCTTCATGAACCATATTGGAGATATAAAGGTGACAGGGTGGGCTTCCCTGGTGGCGCCGTGGTTGAGAGTCCACCTGCCGATGCAGGGGACATGGGTTCGTGTCCCGGTCCGGGAAGATCCCACATGCCGCGGAGCGGCTGAGCCCGTGAGCCATGGCCGCTGAGCCTGCGCGTCCGGAGCCTGTGCTCCGCAACGGGAGAGGCCACAACAGTGAGAGACCCGCGTACTGCAAAAAAAAAAAAAAAAAAAAAAAAAAGTGACAGGGTACCTGAAGTTTCTTATAGTTGAAAGATCCAGAAGGCGAACGGAAGGCAAATACCAGGAGTTCCAAGGACAAACCTGGTAAAGCTACATACTGTCTCCAGGCCAAACTGGAGAGCCTGCCCATCAGAGAGGCAGGCCTGCATAGTGGTTAGGACCACATTCTCTAAGACTGAACTGCCTGCCTGGCTTCCCAGCTCCTCCACTTACTAGCTGTGTAGCCTCAGGCCAATTGCTGAAGCTTTCTGAGCTTCATTTTCCTCACTGGGCAAACAGGGCTGTTGTGAAGATTACATAAGTTAGCATAGGCAAGGCTTAGTTCAGTTAATGCCCACTACATAGTCAGCACTAAATCATCCTGGGCAGAACAGGCAAAGAAACCAATACGCAAAGGAAGAAAAAGAAGGGGAAAAAACAAACCAAACTCACACCAGCGCTATCTCAAATGCAGAAGCAACAACATGGTTCCAAACGCTTGCCACCATGGGTATAGAAGTCCCAGGCATGTTAGGAACTAAGTGATCAAATGCGAAAATATCAATAATACCTAACCTGGGGTGTTGTAAGATTACAGATAATGTAGACTGGGGGTAACAGACCCAGATGCCTTCAGGGGTTTGAAGAGGCAACAGTATAGGACAGCAAGTCTCCAGTTTGGATGTGCAAGTAACTTCTGGAGGGCTGGTTAAAACAAGGGCTGCTGAGCTCCACCCCCAGAGATTCTGAGTCAGTGTGTGTTGAGGGGGGTTGCCTAGAAACAGCACCTCTAACAATTCCCAGGTAATGCCCCAATGCTGGGTCCCAACCACACTGTGAGAGCCACTGGCCTAGAACAATAAGGAATGGTGAAACTGGAGCACTGAATATTGCCGTGTAGAAATGTGGCCTCGAGTTACCAAATCTTCAGATGTTTGAAGGAAAAGTCTTGAGCCTGGAATTCTTTGTGCTAGAACCCAGTGCCTAGAATGCTCTGCAGCCCAAACAAAACATGGCAGCCCTTGTGTGACTCCACGTAGAACATTCAGGAAGGGTGACAACATGGGAAGAAGTGGCCTGGGTCCGTGCAGATGGTGACAATGACGGGAGGAAAATCAGCCAGAAAGAAGGACAAGTGGGAGGCTGATCAGATTTAGGACTTAGATGCTCTGCTGCTGTTATAATGTCAAGAAAGTTGAGCAGCTTGTGTTTTTGTCTGAATTTAGAAGCAAGTCTTCTTGAAGACAGTATGTAAATGTGATAAGAGAAAAAAAAAAAAAAAACAACCCTGAAAGCTGTAGATAACATTCTAATAAAAAGAAAGAGGTGGTAGGGCAGGGAGAGAGAGAGAGAGAGATTGAGGAAGGGGGGTAGCATCCTAACCAAAGCACACCTGTCATCTTTTAATGAGAATTTCTGGGACGCCACGTTAGGGATCTGAGAGCGCCAAGCTCCATTAAAAAGATTTTTTTTTATTCTAACTTCCTTTTTTTTTTTTTTCCAAAAAGGCTTTCTGAACACCAAGAAATGCAAGAGTGTCAAAAATACCTCCAGAGATCCAGAAACTTGTTTTCATTTATGCAGGTTTCCCTGAATAGCACTTGCTAATGCAATTCTCTAATTGTTTAAAATATTAATTAAATGGAAGTACACATTTGATTTCTACCGGAATCTTTCCATCGAACCAGTATCATCAGGCTTTTTTTTAATTGATGATCTAATTTCCCATTGTTTTTATGAGAAATATTACCCTTCTGACAGTCAAGGTCTTTGTGTTTTTAACACAAGACGTAAAAATAAAAATTTTTTCTCCAAAATGAAAGTTCAGAAGGGAGAATTTGTTCACATTTTGCTAATCAATTCGCTCAGATACACAGAAATCTCTATTTTGTGGGTTTCTTTTAAAATTTGCATCATTTAGACCAGTTAGAACTAAAATCCAATGATTTCTACTTACCACTTTAATTGAACATTTTGATTAAAATCAGTTCTATACCAGCTAAGTTCAAAGTCCAAACTACACATTTAAAAATGGGGGTTGGTGAATGTTTCACGGTAAGGATTTTGTTTTGTTTGCCTTATGTTCTATATTAACAGTTTGGTTTGAAGGTAAAGATGTAGACCTCAGGAGTTTCCTTCCAGAAGTGGGAATTGAAGGCAGGCACAAAAGACGATGCCCCAAACCCCAATCAGGGAGCTATTTGTAAGTCAAACCAAGGGGTCTGAGAATCTGGTACCACTAGTTTTAGGAGATGGCAAATGATCAGTCCTCCAGTTATCAGAGGACACTTTAAGGTGTGAAGAATCGATTATACTCAATATACCTCAGCGGATAACGGGGAGTTTGGTTAAATTCAACCAGTGCCCTCATTATGAGCACACTTGGCTTGTGTAAGAGACCCAAGGGCAGGGCCTAAGAATCACTGACTCTCAAAGTGGCCTTAAAAGTCATCTCACCCACACTGTTGTCTGTCTCTTTTTGATTGCGACTTATGCCGTGACCACATTCTAATTCTGAGCCCCTTCCTACTCATTAAGTTGACACACGTGCGGCTGTACTGTAATCTCTGATTCACTTAATTACCTATGCTGTGCTCAAGATCCGAGGCCATATACATCAATCGACTTTTTTAGATTCTTTTCCCAAATTCCTAACACTAACACAACATTGGAAATCAACTATACTCCAACAAAATTTTTTTTAAAAATCCAAGGCCACAGTGACTGTCTCCACAGGAATAAGATTTCCGGGGGCTTCCCTGTCCCCCTCAACATTCATTTTCATGTTGCCCTCATCAGCTCTCCTGGACACTCCCATCTTCATGGAATGTTCTCCACGCCAAGCCAAGAGGCCTTCAGAATGGGCCATAAACCCAAATCATAGCCATGGGTGTCTCCTGTCGAGGCGGTATCCATATCCTTTTCTCCGGGGCTCAGGTGTCAGTAGAAAGAATCCTTGAAAACACCACCTCCTGGTCTTCAGTCTCCTACCTAGGAAAGATGTCATGGTCCCCAGCAATGCTTCTCCCCTCTTCCTGCATAGATTTAAAATGACAAAGCTCATAGTACAAGATGGTAAATGTCACCTTGTGGCAAAGATAGTCAAGCTCTAGGAATCCGGTGCATCTTCCTCTTTGATTCTGGCTAACACCATCAATTAATGAGAGCTTAGAGGTGGAGAAGTGACTGGCCCTGGGGCTCAAATGGGGAGTAGAATTCTGTGGAACAGTAGGATGGGAAATGATCAGCTTCCTTATTTTTGCAGTGAAGAGACTGAAGTCTAAAGTGGTGCAAAACAGACATGGCTCTCATCCTTGTTGTACCAGTTACAAGCAGGGCTACCTCGGGAGGACGGCTGCAGCCTCTCTAACTTTATTTACTATTCAGCAAAATGGGGAAAATGATCATCGCCACATAGGGTCACCGTGCAGAAGAAACAAGAGTGTCCTTGTGATGGGCCCCAAGCACCCTGCGCACGCAGGAGATGCTTACAAAGGCAGCTCCTTTTTCATCCGCTTATCTTTTAAGTCAGGGCACCAAGCAGTAAAAGGACCATCTCTTGGAAGCCAGATTTTGGAGCTAAATTTTGGTACTAATACCTGTGCTATTTCACCTTTCTGAGCTGTGACTTTCTTGCCTGCAAATGGGAGATGCGAGGTTCACCTCACTTACTTGACACACAGCACCAGCACAGGGTGGGCACTTGATCAATGTTTATTCTTTTCTCCTTTGAGCTCTTATCCTGGCTGTGGTATGCATCTCTATGTAACCTTGGGAGAGTTATTTAACCTTTCTGGATATGAATTTTCCTACTCATAAAACTAGGGGATTTGACAAGATTCTCTTTGAATTTCTTTCCAACTCTTACATTCTATGATTCTGTGACTTTGAGCCACCCAAGGGATATGGTAATGGGTTACGTTACACAAAAGGCTCTGTAATATGATGAGCTGTAACACTGGCTTCCAGCAAACTCTCCCGCTCTCCCCAGCAGAATTCCCTATTGTTCTACGTGTAATGAATAATCCAACACAACACATGCTCTGTCTGAGCCCTGCCCACGTCCACACTCGGGGCCAGCCAGAGGCAACACTGTAAGGCTGAAGAAGGCTGCTGTCAACATCTCCTCTTCCCCCGGCAATGCCCCTGCCCAGGTGAATGGATTCACTTGCTTGACATCACCCACCAAGGACAGTATCTCATGCTCTGACGACTTTCTGCTCCCACAGCAGCCTCGAAATTCCCCATCCTTTTGTTCCGTTCCTTTGGGACCCAGTGTGCTTCCTGCTCATGTGATGAAATGATTGATTTAAGTACATATCACTTGCTTTAAAAGATACAAAGGTGAACAGGACAGAGTGCCTCTCCTCAGGAGCCTTCAATCTTAAAGTGAGGGGGTCCTGGGGCTTCCCTGGTGGCGCAGTGGTTGAGAGTCCACCTGCCAATGTGGGGGACACGGGTTCGTGCCCCGGGCCGGGAGGGTCCCGCATGCCACGGAGTGGCTAGGCCCGTGAGCCATGGCCGCTGAGCCTGCGCGTCCGGAGCCTGTGCTCCGCAACGGGAGAGGCCACAACAGTGAGAGGCCCGCATACCGCCAAAAAAAAAGTGAGGGGATCCTAACGCACGATTATCAATTGGAAAACATCAAATACAAAAATGAAAATAAAGAACGTTCTTTTAGGAAAGGAAGAGAACATTACTCCCTGAAGTGAGAAGGGAAGGCTTTTGAAAGGTGGCATTTGAGCTGAACCGCAGGTACAGGTAGAATCTGGTAAACAATGACGGAGAATAAGAGCATTATGGGCAGAGAAAAATTATAAACAAAAATATTAAGTCAGAAAGTATACGGTGAGTTTCAGAAACCGAGGATAATCTGACTTGGCTGGGTTGCATGGAAAGAAGCAATGCATGAGGTTGCAAGGCTGCTTGAAAGCCTATCATGAAGTGCCTGGGAAGCCAAGGAAGGATTTTTTCCACAGACAATGGAGAGCTGTTGAAAGTCACGGGGCGAGGGTGTGTCTGGGGAGCAAGGGTGGAGGGGCAGGTCAGAGATTTCCATGAGAAGCTTAATCCCGGAGCTATGCTTGGGAGGACCGGAGCAGAGACATGCGAAGTAGGAGGCAGGCCAGAAGATGTGTAAGGGATCAGGGGAGAGAGGATGAGATCTGAGACTCAAGGAGCAGCCAGGGAAATGGAGACGAAAGTGTAAGTGGGAGAATCAACACGCCTGGGCTGTGATGACACAATGAGGTCAAACGTGTGAGAAAAAGAGACAAAGGATCAACACCTTGATGCCCAAAACACAGAAAAGGGAAGTCAGACAGAAGACTGGGTTTGGGTGGGAAGACCGTGAACTGGGTTTGCCAGACATTGAGTGTCGAGGCCCTTGGGGTAACCAGGAGAGGTGTCTGGGCCCGAATTCAAAAGAGGAGCAGGGCTGAAAGCCCAGACTGGAAAGTCAGCTGAGCACAGTGAAACGGCCGCAGAAGCCAGGAGATTGATTAAGTTTGTAACGCATGCATTGCGAGAGAAGGGATGGGCGCCAAGCACCAGGCCTTGGGGAGAGCTACACGGATGAGGCTGAGGGAGGAAACAGAGAAGGGGTGTGGGCACACGGCCAGAGTGAGCACCGTGGAAGAGCAGGAAGCAAGGGAATTCCAGGATGGGTCAGGGCTGGTGGGTCTGCTTCCAGGTATGTCTTCACTTTAATCCAGAAATAGTGCCTTATCCTGCAGCTCCTGGGTTCCTCTGCTGGGGCAATTATTCAGGACAGGCAGCCCTACCGCCCCTCTCCTGAGAGACTCAGCCTTGCTCTGGCTCAGGTGGGAGTCCCAGCCTTTGTCAGCCCCCATAGAACAACTCTGTGGGTGTTCCCATCGAACAGCTTTAGTGGGTACAAAGAGAGTTTCCTTTCAACAGAATCCCTCCTAGAAGAGAATAGCTTTGTCTGTAGGAAGACCTCAGTGCCCACAAGGAGTAGGTGAGGTGCCGCAGAGCTTATTCACGAGCAGATGGGAAGACATCAGAGGGTGAACGGAAGCTGTTCTGCATAACAGAGGGGGAAAAGATGAGAAACTCTTGAGGGCAAGCTGGAACGGAGAGGCTGAGGTCCTGAGATGGGAGTGGAAATGAGGAAAAGGAATCTACAAGCTACAGTAAGGCTGGGCCCAGGGATGGAGGTGGGCTGGTGGGCAAAGGACATTTTAAGAATTGATATTACGCAGAGGAACCTTAAATGCATATCACTAAGTGAAAGACGCCAATCTGAAAAGGCTATCCACTGCATGATTCCAATCACATGACATTCTGGAAAAGGCTAAACTATGGAGACAGTAAAAAGACTCGTGGTTGCCAGGGGTTGGGTCGGGCAGGGGATACATAGGCAGAGCACAGAAGTTTTTTAGGGCAGCAAGACAGTTCTTTACAATACTACAGCGGTGGATACGTGTCATTATCCATTTGTCCAAACCTATAAATGTACAACATCAAGAGTGAACGCTGGGCTTCCCTGGTGGCACAGTGGTTGAGAGTCCGCCTGCCGATGCAGGGGACACGGGTTCGTGCCCCGGTCTGGGAAGATCCCACATGCCGCGGAGCGGCTGGGCCCGTGAGCTATGGCCGCTGAGCCTGCGCGTCCGGAGGCCACAATAGTGAGAGGCCCGCATACCGCAAAAAAAAAAAAAAAAAAAAGCGTGAACGCTAATGTAAACTATGGACCTTGGGTGATAATGACATGTCAATGTAGGTTCACCAGGTGCAATAAAGGTGACACTCAGGTGCTGGGTGTTCATGGTCGGGGGAGCTCGATGGGGAGAGGGATGCATGGGAACTCTGACTCTCTGCTCCACTTTGCCAGGAACCTAAAACTGCTCTAAAAAATAAAACCTAGTTAAAAGGAAAAAATTGATATTGCTTCCTTGCAATACTTGTTTACACTGCTGCTGTGTAAACCTCTCTTCAATCGATTCTTTCTTCCCTGTCTCCCAGCCCTCCCCCACCAAGACTTTATCAGAGTATACTGAAGCCAAAACGTCCTTGGCATACGTGGATTTCTTTTTCGTCTTCTTTACTATGTGAGAAACTAGTGAAGGGGCTAAGTTTTAGGCACAGAGATAATCCTTGCAAGCCCGGAATCCAGGGGACAGAGGGGACTAGGAGAGACCAAGTCTTAGAGAAGTTACAGAAGTTGGGGGAAAGTTTGTGTTTTCCCCAATGCTGGAATTGGAAGGGTCAGGCACCCCTACTCAGACCTCAAGCCCAGGGAGTCCTCACTGACAGCCTGGTTCCATCTGGAAGGCTCCAGGCTGGCACAGTTCATCAGCACTGCATCTTACAATTGCTGTGATTCTGGAGAACAGGCTGGAATAGAGGAAAGGGCACCACGTGAACTGGGGATGGGCAGACAAGTCCCTTATCTGAGCTCTGCCATGACCACCAGCTTTGACCCTGACCAAGTGCTTAGCTTTCATGGTCCTCTCTGCTCTAAAAGTCTCCACTTCTACATCAGGACTTCCACCTTTCTTTGACACTTCCAAGAGAAAAACATGGTTGGTAAGCAAGTGAAGCAGGATGCAGTCAGCAGGCTTCCCCACCACCGGTGTTATTGAATGTCAGCCTGTACAGCATTTCCCGCCAGAAACACAGGGCTTCCTTTGCTTAAGTGGCAAACACGGGTCCCGCCTGCCCACTCTGGAGGGTTGACGGCGCCCCCAGTTCACCCTGGACCGCTGCAGCAAGTGATCACCTGCGGGCCCCTGCAGCTGCCCGGCAGGCTGGCCAGGGAAGAGCCCAACATCCCTCTGTGAGGCCCAGGGCAGCAGCAGCCCTGTAAGCATTGTGCATGGCGAAATGATCTTCCCCGACTTTCATTAATCTCTCCAGGGCCCCCTGAGGTCAGAGATGTTTAAACAGCAGTGGAGGTGGAACCTGCTCACCAGGCCAGCTCACTCATCTAACTCCCCCAGGGCCGCAGCTGTCCTCAGTCATGGCCAAACCACCAGGTGAATGCACGGTGAACAGCAAGGTGTGCAAATATTTGCCTTTATTCTTGATCAAATAAATCATTTTTCCTTGCCCTGAGCTCTAGGAAAACCCAGCAAAGCTCCTGGACCTGCCCAGGAGCAGAGATTTATGCACATAAAACATACCCTGCTTAAAGGAAACTCAAGGCTGTAGAGGAAGTCCGTTTTTACACACACACAAATTACAACTAGGATCTCACAACTTTGCTTTTCCAGACACACATCTTCGCAAAGCATGTCAGCCTTTGCAGAGCAATAGGTGATGTGATGCAGGGAAATAAAATGTCTTCGTGTGATGGGTTAACATGAGGTTTAGTCTTCAAAACGGCTTTGCCATAGTTATTCGGGGCCATGTCTACCATGCGGAAGTTGCTCAAGGATTTCACGTTTTCCAGAAAGTCCTGAGTCCTGGACCCGCGGCAGTTGGTAGAGCACAGCTTTGTCCCCTCCCTGCAGGAAAACCAAGGCCAGCATTCCTAGGACACCCTGGCAACCAGAGGAAGCCCTGCTGTGCTTCTCACATAGTGTTCTAGATCCTGGCGCCTGTTTTGATACCTTCCAAATGACACTAGGTGAGCTAGAGAACAAGGGGAAGACGTGTAGTCAAATTGCTTTGTGGGCTTCATCTTTACCAATTGTGTGAGATGACTTACTCCAAGAAAGTTCCACTGTTGTCTATTTTGTGCCACCACCTTTGATTGAGTGGGTTTATGTATTCTGGAGCAGTCTCCTACTCCTGCTTCAGAGTGTACAGGGCAGACACTGTGTGGGAATTCGTGTGCTTTGTATGATTTTTTAAATCCCAGCTCTTCCTGTTTTCCCAAATGGATAGTGCAAGCCTGCTGCCTCGGCTTCCTCCTCCCTCTTCTGGACTCTTCTAGAGAAGGAAACGGCAATGATCCACTGCTGAGCAGACACCAACACGTACGGGTCCAGCCTAGATGTGGGTAGCCTGTCGCTGGCACCAACATAATGAAACCACCCACCAAAGCAAGGACTCCCCACACTTGACACAGGTCTGGTCCACGATCACTGCACCAGGGACAAATAGGATCTTCTCTTAGGTTGTGGTTTTAGAATACAGCACGCATCTTACTTGGAACTACATACAGCCATTCTCCACCATGAATCTCCAGCATCCTCAAACCCAAAGAGCTGCTTGGGATGCTCAGATCACTTTACTACGAGGAGATAAGAAGCAGGACACTGGGCCAGAGCCTTCCTTCTCATGCACATTTAATCACTGGTGTCATAGGACTGGCACTCTCCAAGAGAGACGAGTCCGCTCTCTCCAGACCACAGACATTCACCCAGGTTCTCACACTTAAAATTACATTGCCCCATCTCTTTCTCAGGCCCCATCCTTGTGATAAATCTGTCAGAGCTGAGTCTCTAGATCCTTCTCTGACTGGATTCATGCTCCTCCACCAATTCTCTTCACCTCTTGCTTTCTCTACATCCTTACTCTGGTCTCCTCCAAACCTTTTCTCAGACACCTCATGTCTGCCTCGGGGCCAGTGGGGCTGCCTGGCTTCTTCCCTTTCAGCTTCCTTCTAAGTCATTACAAAGTGCCCATGTCCCAAACCCACACTGGCTGCAGCATACTTAAACCATGTCTAGCTACTCCAAAAAAGAGAGGACGGTGATACACCTACAACACACTGGGGAAAGTACACTGATAATCCAGGACAAGTATGGTCATGGTGGAGACAGGCGGATAAGATCTGTAATTATTGAGCATCTACTATGTGCCAGATACTTGTTTAAAACCCTTGGGGCTTCGCTGGTGGCGCAGTGGTTGAGAGTCCGCCTGCCGATGCAGGGGACGCGGGTTCGTGCCCCGGTCCGGGAAGATCCCACATGCCGTGGAGCGGCTGGGCCTGTGAGCCATGGCCGCTGAGCCTGTGTGTCTGGAGCCTGTGCTCCGCAACGGGAGAGGCCACAACAGTGAGAGGCCTGCGTACCGCAAAAAAAAAAAAAAAACCTATTCTTCTTAGACCTGGCAACAGGCAAGTGAGTTAAGCCGTGTTATCTCTACGCTACAGCTAAGGATTCTGAAGTCTCGGTGAAGCTCAGGGAGCTGCAGAAGACCACGCACTAGCCTGACCCAGGTCTCTCGGACTTCTTGTGAGAAATTTCAGCTCACGGATAGGGCACTGGGCCCTCCTCCTCCACTTGACTCCCTGCAGTTTTTCCTGCTGCCCCTGTCAAGTCATGCCTTTCATTCAGGTCAGAAATATAAATTTAACATCCCACAAAATCTCTCACTGGTGGAGGTGGACACAAGGAGCAAACATGAGAAAGCTCACTCTTGAACTTTATATTTTGAAATAATTATAGATGCACAGGAAGTTTAAAGATAGCACAGAAAGTTTCCATATACCCTCCACCCAGTTTTCCCCCATTTGAACCCATAAGGTTTTATATGCAGTAATTGTGCTACTGGTCAATTCTAAATATATCCTAATTTCCATTAAGATTTCTTCTTTGTCCCATGAAATATTTAAAAGCACAATTTTAAATTGCAGACATATGGCATTTCTTAAACTTATTATTTTTCTTACTGATGTCTAATTTAATTGTATTGTAGACAGAAAATGTGGTTTTATGCTATTTTTTGATATCTTCTGAAATTTGCTTTATGGCTTAGGACATGGTGAATTTTTGCAAATGTCCGTGTAAACTAGAAATGAATATATAATCGCTAATTATTAGGTACAGAGTAATGCCCTTTGTAGCTTAGAGCTTCGGGAGATATTTAAGTAACCTATGTCCTTATAAATTTCTGTCCGCTTGACCTAATACCACTAGTGATATAAAATCCCCTAAAGTCATTATGGATTTGTCCAGTCACCTTGTAACTCAGTCAGTCTTTGCTTTTATATATTTTTGAGACTCTATTATTATTTCCATTTTTATATATTTCTGAAGAAGTGTTACTTTTAACATCCCATAGATGCCATCATTATGCCTATTATTCTCTTTGCCTTAGAAAGCATTTGTCCAATGTTAATACAATAGCTTTCTCTTGGTTAGAAGATGTCTTTTTCATCCTAATATTTTCAAGCTCTCCGTGCCTTTGGGTTTTAAGTTTGTCACTTGTACACTGTGATGGACTTTTCTTTTTTTATTCACTCTCTCAATATCCACCTTTCAATGTATGGGCTGAGTCCATTTACAGCGAGTATACAAACTGGTTTTCATATATTCATTTTTACTATTCTATAATATTTTGTGCTTCCTCACCATGGTTTTTATGCTTCTTAATGTTTCCTTTCCTATGTTCTTATATTAATCAATTTTCCTTTATACTTTTATTTCCCTCAGCTACTTAGAAGTTACATATCCAGTTTCTATCTGTTCACCCTCAAAAATTTAACATGCCTACTGGGCTAAACAAGATCTAAAGCTAATCAGTAGCTCTACCCTCCTCCTAAACAATTAGATGGACTCAACTCTTCATTGCGATCAACCCCTTTCGTCACCTCGAGGTTGTAGGCCCGCATTATAATTCCTTCCTTCAGGTGTGAGGCACGGGATCTGTGGTCACCACGTCTCCTGATGTGTGAAGCTGGTCGGAAAGAATAAAATCAACATGCAGAGAGAAACTGAGATGAGAGACAGGAAAATTCTGACAGAATTTGAAATCCTGGCTCCAGTTGTTGCCAAACTTGAGCTGCAACCTTGCCCTTCCTGTGGTTTACTTAATCCAACTGGGAGGAAAGCTTTCTCATCAGTCTTAGACCAAATGTCCTGGGCTTCCATCTGATTGGACAACTCCAGTCACATGTCTTTTCCTTAACCAATCCTCTGCTCATAGGGGCGAAGTTTTACTGGGTTAATTGAGGACGTGGAGAGTGGTATTTTCTCCTGGATGACATCGGCCACATGGGGGAACGATGGATCTCACACACACACACACATACACGCACGCACACACACACACGTGCATGCGCGCGCGCACACACACACACACATAAATGAAATCCTAAACCAATCAGTCAGGAGTCACCTGACCAGGACTAGTTAGGTAATAGGCCTGACAGATTCTTGCCATCCCCTAAAGGAAAGTGACCTTGCAATAACCAACCCGCTCTTTTGCCTAGCATAACTTCCTTGTTCCTGCTCCCTTCTGCCTACGAAAGTTTTCCATTATGTGCAGCTCCTCCAAGTTCCTTTTTGTTAGATGGGATGCTGCCTAATTTGAATCAATTTTTGCTCAAGTGCTTAACATTTTTAATATGCTTCAGTTTATCTTTTAATAGGTAGAAGTCAGACTCTGAGTCTGTTGGGGCAGAAGGATGAGTCCCTGATGGATCATGGAGCTGGCAGCAGCCCTCAAGTGCCCACCTCAAGAACTCGTTAACAGGAGACAGAAGGAGACTCCTTCCTTGCTTAGTCATTGGAGTTCGGGTTTTTCTTTTCTATGTAGACAAATCAAATCCCTCCAATACAGATGTCACCAGCCTATAAATCATGGAAACTCGAGAGTAGGGAGTGGAAGAAAGTGCCAAGGGAGAGGAGATAGGAGAGGACAAAGGGCCTGAAACACCTATATTTAATGGACAAACAGAGGAAGAGATGCCTGTAAAAGAGACTGAAAAAGAGCCAAGATGAGATTGTTGAGAATGAAGAGGGTAGATGTCCAAAGAGGGCCAGAGCAGGGTGTAGGTAGATGAAGCCCTCCCTCTGTTGTGGGTTCCTGTTCAAGGGGATGAGTGAAGAAAGGGCCTCAACAGACCCCAGGGATGAAGAGCTCAGGTCCCCCACAAGCCAAACACTTCAATGTCAGGAAGGCTTAAATGGGTAGAAATCTTGTCCTTATACGAAGCTGAAATCTGCCTTCCTGTGATTTCCACCCACAGCCTCCTGAAGACACACTGAATAAAATCCCACCCTTGACTTCAAGACAGCCCTTCTAAACACTGAAGATGACATTCTTGTGCTTCTCTCCTCCCAGATGAAGATTCATTAATTAACTCTCAAATATTCATCACATTACTGGAATCCCAGGTCTTTTGCAATGCCGGTTCCCCTCTTCTAAATGGACTTTTACCTTGTTAATATCCCTGAGTAGGCACAAACTAAGACAGGCTGATCAGTCCTGCAGACCGTCACCTCCCTGGACTGGCACTGTGCTCCTATTAATATGGTCACCATGGCATGGGTTTCTTCTGGAGCTGATCAGCTGGTAGCCTACATTGAGCTTGAGGCTTCTGTTAAGTCAGCTCATCCATCAAAGACAAATATGTTGACATCTTTTTAAATGACATCCAACCTCTGCAGAAGTAGGCAGAGAGATTAGATCCCAAAAGGCAGTTCAGAGATGTCCCCTGACAGCACTGGGTTACAAATCAATTTTTTTTAAATAAATAAATTTATTTATTTATTTATTTATTTTTGGCTGTGTTGGGTCTTTGTTGCTGCGCACAAGCTTTCCCTAGTTGAGGTGAGTGGGGGCTACTCTTCGTTGCGACGTGTGGGCCTCTCATTGCGGTGGCTTCTCTTGTTGTGGAGCACAGGGTCTAGGCACGTGGGCTTCAGTAGTTGTGGCATACGGGTTCAGTAGTTGTGGCTCACGGGCTCTAGGGCACAGGCTCAGTAGTTGTGGCGCACGGGCTTAGCTGCTCTGCGGCATGTGGGATCCTCCTGGATCAGGAATCGAACCCGTGTCCCCTGCATTGGCAGGTGGATTCTTAACCACTGTGTCACCAGGGAAGTCCCTAGAAATCAATTTTAAGCTCTCATCTATAGTTTCAGGGTGAAGCAGCCCTTAGATGACTCCAGCCTCATTAGCAAAGCAAATGACACATGTCCCACAACTATCCAAGCATCTGAGTTGCCTACTTCCCTTTGGTGACAAAAGACAGTTGGCATTAAAGAGTTTCAAGGAATGGTGCTGGGGCAATAGAACACGAGATGCTCTAAAAATGTCTCCTTCAAAACCATATTCACAGAAACTGGAAGAAACTCTAGAGGTTTACCTAGAGAGGTTTACAGAGGCATGAAAAGACCACAGATTTCATAATCAAAAGATGTGGATTGGCTTCCTGGCCTTACTACAAGGGAAGCTGTGTCATGGGCACACTTAATCCCTCTCTTGGCCTGAAATCCTTTATCTACAAATAGAGATCATAATATCAGCTTCGCAGGGCCTTGTGAGAACTAGGAATGATGAGAGCGCCTGATCCAGTGATAACCGCTCAGCAGACGGTAACCGTATTAGCATTATCTAAGCCAGCCTTCAACCTTGGCGAGAAGTCACCTCTACGATATCCATACTTCACGAAAAAAACCTTTCAGAGTTTCTAGTTATTAACTCATACCCGTCATTTCTTAAGTTTTCTGGAAATCCGTTTTCCTGAACCGGCCATAGAGCTCTGGCAGGGGCCGTCGTGCCTTCAATATTACAAACGACAAGGCAGCCTGGCCACCTCCCCCCAGGCTCCCGTCACCCCCGCATCCTCAGACGACGCCCATTCATCTTTGGGAAGTCCAAAGCAGCAGCTCCCCACTCTTCCCCCACCCCCACCCCCGCGCCGGCTGAGCTACGAAACTGCCAACAAGGCAAATCAAGAATTCATGACAAAGAGCTCGGCTTCTGGGAGTTTCCAGACTATAAAAACAGTTTAGCTCGCATTATTCATATGATCCATGAAGCCCAAGATAAAATCAGCAAGGCAACCGACAATTCTCTTTGTCTGTGGATTTGATTTGTCCATGAAAGAGCCACAGATGAAGAAGTTTCATTCGGAGAGTGATTCCAATAAGGATTTGATGGGAAAGTGATGCTCAGATTCTAATCAAAGCAGGCAAAGGTGCAGTAGCCCCCTCCGTGGTGTGCTTCTGGCAGGTCTCACCATCCAAACAAGTCAACCCAAAGCAAAAGGCTTCCGCAAGCCTGAAAGTGCATGAGAGATCCACTCTTTCAACCTAAATGCTAATCTTCATTAAATGCTAATATTTTTTAGGACCTGACACATTTTGCTTAACAAGCATTTCCGCCTCTAGATAAAGTATGTAAATAAATCCAGGAGTCATTCTTCACTTCTCACTTTTCCTCACCTCCTACATGCAGTCCGCCAGCAAGCACTATACTCCTTACTCCCAAACAACGTCCTGCGGCTGCCACTTCTCACCACCTCACCTCCACAGTCTGAGAGCATCTCCCCAGCTGTGTGCAGTCACCTCCTGGCTGCCTCTGCTCTTGGTTCATTTCACACCCAACTCAGAGTATGTTGTCAAGAAAACCAGCCTCGTTCTTCAAACCTTCAGGGTTTCCCATCACCCTGAGAACAGAATCCAGTTCTGCCGGGGTCCTCGGTGCCCCAGTGGCCACCTCTCCCCCACTCCCGTCTCACCTCCTGCCACCCGCTTCCCCTGAAGCCCATGCTACCTTGCCCACCTCTCTGCCCCCCAAACACGTGGAATCTTTTCCCCTTTGGGACCTCCGCCTTTGCATCCCTTCAGCTTAGCGCCTTCTTCCCCCAGGTCTCATCAAGTCCTGCCTCAAATGTCACCTCCTCAGAGAAGCCTTCCTGGACCAGCTAACCTGACCCTTCCCAACTCTATCAATCCCTGTCTTCTTTGATATGCTGTTTTATTTTCTTGTATGTCTCCATTTCCTTGCCATGATCTGAAATTAGCTTATCTGTCTGTGTTTATTGCTGATGTTCTGCGACCCTCCTCAGCTCTGGAAATGAAAGACGCAGTAGAGCAGGAACATTTTCTGTCTTGGCCTCATGGCTTCCCTGGGCCTTGGGGTGGTACCATGCAGTGGAGGAGAGATGAGCTCTAGGGTTGAAACTCTGTGAGTTCGGATTCTAGACCCATCATTTAGTGGCTCTGATACCCCTCTGCTTTTAGGTCCCATGAGTGCTTCAGCCACAACCCCAATTCTTTGCAAGGATGTCTCTATCCAATCCTTACTGGGGCCTCATGAAATAGGCAGGAACATGTTATTAGCCCATTTTATATGAAACAACCTGGGTCTCAGAGAGACAAAGTCCAAGTTCACAGAGCTATTCATCAGACAGAAAAGGGAAGAACCAAAGCGCAGGAGATGTGGGCTCGTGGTTCCATGCCTGGTTGTTCTTAGGATATTCCCATTTCCAAGCCCCAGAACATTCATTGAGATGGGTGCTGAGGACACAGAGATGGATTAGACATCAGTCTGTCTTTGAGGAGCTGACAGATCTGGAAACAGATCTGTCATTGGGCCGGGCTTCAGGGAGCCAGGCACAGGGGCTGGGGGGAGGGCACCTCACTGGGAATGTGTGGTGTTAGGAGAGGCTTCCCATTCCAGCTGAAATTTGGATTTGGCAAAAGATATCAGGGGAGAAAATGCTGTCCCAGAGAAAATAGCCTGTGGCCTAGACTAAGACTGGGGACCAGGGCAAAAGTATCACAGTCTGCTTGCCGAGTTAATCAGCTCAGAAGATATATAATTATGCGCTAAACGGCCATCCTCCTCTCGATGCAGCAAGTGCTAGAAGGGCAGGAACTGAGTCCTTATTCACGTCTGAATCCCCAGGACCCAGCAAATACCTGCTACTGAATGACAGCAACAATAGCAATAATAGCTAACGTTGATGGAACGCTGACTATGGGGTGCTTAACAAATGTTCCTACTAGCAAGGGCTCAATAAACTTTTTATTTTTTATTTATTTATTTTTTTGCAGTACGCGGGCCTCTCACTGTTGTGGCCTCTCCTGTTGCGAGGCACAGGCTCCGGGCGCGCAGGCTCAGCGGCCACGCCTCACGGGCCCAGCCGCTCCGCGGCATGTGGGATCTTCCCGGACCGGGGCACGAACCCCCGTCCCCTGCATCGGCAGGCCGACTCTCAACCACTGCGCCACCAGGGAAGCCCAATAAATATTTATTATATGAGTGAGTGAATGGATGAGTAGCGAGAGTGGTGAGACAATGTTGGACAGTGAGACAATGCTGGACCCTCACAAGGTCATGGGTCAGGGAAGGGGGGTAGTTCTATCCAGAAGGCAGTGCGGGGGGAAGCACTGCCAAGGGGCTCGAAGCAGAGAGTGACATGGTTTGGGGGTCACTTTTAAAAGTTCGCTGTGGCTGCTACGTAGAGAATGGAGTGGAGCAGAGTGAGAGAGGAGATGGGGGGCGGCAATTGTATACCTTGCAGGATGAAGAGTGGGTGATACTAGAACCATGGAAATAGGCAAGTACTCTCAGAGCTGAGTTTTTAAAAGGAAGAAGATGGTGGATGCCATAAACCATAGATCAAAATACGAACAGTCCCACTGAATAAAAACACCTGGCATTTCTTGAGAGCTTGCTCTGTGCCACACACTATTCTCAGCGCTTTACACCGATTAGCTGATGTAATCCTCGAAACAACTCTATCAGACAGATACAGTTACTCTAGCCAGGTCACCCCGTCAACACCCAAGTTCTAACTAATAAGCTATCTTCCCGGACTGGCCTCTAGTTATGACTTCTGCCGCTCGGGATGAAAGCAACCCTTTATTTCATGAATCTGTCGTCCTACGTGAACGAGGTTCAAAGACAAGGGAAAGAGAAATTGGACCTGGAGGATGAAAAGAACTGGAACCAGTGGACAGGACCAGCTTCAGGGCTATGAACTCAGGTGGTCCCGGAACTCAGAAGGGCCCCTAACTCAAAACAGCCCTGAACGTGGTTACTTAGTTGCATGCACAGCTGTCACTGTCTTAAGATTCTAAATAACTTTTGAACAAGGGGCTCCCTATTTTCATTTTGCACTGGGCCCCACCCACGATGTAGCCAGTCCTGCTGCTGGTGGATATAAGTTGCACACAGCAGATTCCAGATCCACATGGAGAAAGGTTTCTTTTTTGTGCAGAGCGATTGAATTGTGTCCAATTGCGACCTACATCTTTGGTGCGTATATTCATGCCAATGCGGCTACACATCAGAGATGTTGTAGAAATAATTTACTCTTCAGGTAGAGGGTTAGACTAGGTCATCTCCCCAGAACGATCCACATCATTCAGAGTCATGACAGCATCTCAGATTACAGCAAACTGCCTCCTGTGACCAGTCCTTTGCGGCTGAGGATTTTAGCCAGGGGTGTGGACCAGAATCACTTGGCTGAGATGTTTTTCAAGATAAATGTGCCCAGGCTTTACTCAAAACATTGATTCCAAATCTTTTCTTTTAATTTTTTATTTATTTATTTTTGGCTGCGTTGGGTCTTCGTTGCTGCACGCGGGCTTTATTTGCGGTGAGCGGGGCCTACTCTTCCTTGTGGTGCACGGGCTTCTCATTGTGGCGGCTTCTCTTGTTGCGGAGCACGGGCTCTAGGCACGCAGGCTTCAGTAGTTGTAGCACGCGGGCTCAGTAGTTGTGGCACACGGGCTTAGTTGCTCCGCAGCATGTGGGATCTTCCCGGACCAGGGCTCGAACCCGTGTCCCCTGCACTGGCAGGCGGATTCTTAACCACCGTGCCACCAGGGAAGTCTCTTGACTCCAAATCAAGGGACTTGAGTGTGACTGGGATGCCGATCTTTGGAAATGCTCTCCTGGTGATTTTTAAAGGCACCCCTGATTAAGGACCACTCCTAACACAGAGGCTGTCTACGGCTCCTGTCCATCTAGACCCCACTTAAAAGGCACACAGCGCTTTGTTCAGTGGGAAGGGAGTACTGGGCACAGATACCAAGTTGAAGCTCATCAGTTCTTAGATCTTTCGTCCTGCGGTGAAATTACTGCTACACTGAACCTGCCCTGCCTCTAACATCTCAACTATCCAACCCCCCGAACGACTCAACAAAATAGGAAATGACCCCAAAACTTAAAAGGAAGATAGACCCAAAGAAAGAGCATATTTGATCAGTGCCCTCTTCACCACCTCTTTGCCACAAAAAAGCCAGAAAACCCTCTGCCTTATCATCCTATAGACCTTTCCTCCTTCAAGTTTCTTCATTATAATAACATTCTCCTGCAATGGATTAACAGAGTCATGTTGCACGGGTTAACAGAATTCTGCAGGGTCTCCAGAAATAGCCTAGAACTACAGAGAACTGAATAGAGCAGGCGGAGGTAAAAGTTGGCCAGCTTAGTTACCCCTAACCTACATCATCTCAGCAAACTCAGGTGTCTACCCACTGCCGTATATGAGCAGCCACCATGTTAAAGTTTTGTCTCTTTCCAGAAAAATGCAAACAATGTTTTAACGCTAACGGCCACCTGCTGTGTTTTTCTTTAATGTGATTTGAAACAGTACCGTTGCAAATTACATGAATCATCTGTAAGTTTAGAAATCGGCGCCTAATACTCACTGCCTGTTCTGAATGGTAAATAACGTTTTCCGGTTTTCATGTGAGAATCACTGCCAGGAACCTCTTAACTTGATGCCTTGTGATCCTTGAGAGGTGAGCGTGAAACTACTTGCTACACATCGCAGACACACAGAGACCCTGTCTGCATGCTGCAGAACAACAAATGGTTTAGTCAATTCTATGCAAAACTAAAAAGTCTCCCTGGACCATGTGAAACAGCGGCTTGCAACTTGGAAGGTGTTATGGACTAGATGTCTGTGTCCCCTTAGTAAGTACATCTTGAAGCCCTAAGCTTCAGTGTGATGGTATTTGGAGGCGGGGGTTTGGGGAGGTAATTAGATGAGGCCATGAGGGTGGGGTCCCCATGATGGGATTAACACCCTTGTAAGGAGAGACACAGAGAGCTTGCTCTCTCTCTCTCCACCACGTGAGAACACAGTGAGAAGGCAGCCATCTGCAAGCAAGGAGGAGGGCTCTCACCAGGAGCCAGATTGGCGGGCACCCTGATCGTGGACTTCCCAGCCTCTAGAACTGTGAGAAGTAAATGCCTGTTGTTTATGTGAGGTTATGGCTACTGCAGGCAGTGAGTTACCTGGAGCTAAGGCTTAAAGTGGGAGCTTCTTACAGAAAATTGCAGAGGAGAGTTTAAAAGAAGTCGGAGAAATGAGCAGAAATAAGCACGAGTCCTAGTAAAGGAAGCCAGAAGGGGATGCTAAAAGGGACCCCCAAAACTCATGAGGCCAGAATCTGGAGCCATGGAGATAACAGCGAGGGCCACACGCTGACAGTGAACTACAGAACATTTCCTGTCATGGCTGGCCTTCTAAAGGGCCAAAGACGAAACAATAGTCTCTTAGAGTCTGACCCACCCACTGAAGTTGGTGAGATTGCCCTACCCTAGCATGTCATGATTCTCTGCTTCTTTCCACATTCTAACACATTCACACACACGCATGCACATATACACACACAGTGTCCCCACTACGTTGGACAGAGCTATGAAGCGCCCTGGTTTCACACACTGCACATCGGCACACTTCACCAAGACAGACCTTCAGAGGAATCTCTCCATTCTTCTCCTGATGACCCGACAGCTATTCCCCAATCCTGGCACTCATCACCACGCGGTAGCAGGGTGGCCACTCAGGGCTGTTGGACATATACTCTCGGGGCCATGTCCACATACATCACTGAGGTAATCAGCACCTTTTCTGCAGTCCTGTTCCCTGACGCCTGTCCTTCGGTCATTAACCTTAACAATGTCAACGGTGCTCACAACTCCAAGCCTCAATTAACTCACAAGGCAGGCTGCCCTCAGAGACGGGAGCAGTCAGGCCATAACTCAGCCTGGGCACCCACAGTCTGAACTGGATTGTCCCCACCAGTAGGGAGAGCTTGGAGAAAAGCAGAAAGACAAAAGGTATTGGCCTTCCATGCAGCTGTTGTACCAACCTGGTGCCAATATAGCCAGATTGACAGTAAAATACTTCCCTAAGTAATGTGATCATTTGGGGCCACATGTCATAAAAATATAACTAAAACAGTAGAATCAAGGAATAATGATTATCAAAGATTACCTGCTGTCTTAGAAAACTGAGGGACAATTGGAATAGCCTCTGGGTGAATGTCACCCATCCTAATGCACTGGGCTGGACCCCTCATGATTGATCTCTGACCCTCTGAAGAAGCACACAAGCAATTTTAGTATTCTGATTTTACACATAAGAAAACTAGGTTCAGAGACTAGTTTGGCCAGCACCGTGATCGTGGACTTTGCAGCCTCCTGAACTGTGAGAAGTAAATGTCTGTTGTTTAATGAGGTTATGGCTAGGGCAGGCAGTGAGTTACCCGGAACTAAAGCTAAAAATGGGAGCTTCTTACAGAAAATTGCACCCCAACGTTCACTGCAGCACTAGTCTCAATAGCCAGGACATGGAAGCAACCTAAATGTCCATCAACAGATGAATGGATAAAGAAGATGTGGTACATACATACAGTGGAATACTACACAGCCATCAAAAAGAACAAAATAATGCCACTTGCAGCAACATGGATGGACCTTGAGATTCTCATACTGAGTGAAGTAAGTCAGAGAAAGACAAATATATGATATTGCTTAAATGTGGAATCTAAAAAAAGGGTACAAATGAACTGACCTACAAAACTGAAATAGAGTTACAGATGTAGAAAATAAACTTATAGTTACTGGGGGGGTAAGCAGAGAGGAGGGATAAATTGGAAGACTGGGACTGACACACACATACACACTACTATATATAAAATACATAACTAATAAGGACCTACTGTACAGTACAGGGGACTCTACTCAGTACTCTGTAGTGGCCTATATGGGAAAAGAATCTAAAAAAGAATGGAGATAATGCATTTATATAACGGATTCACTTGGCTGTGCACCTGAAACTAGCACAACTTTGTAAATCAATTATACCCCAATAAAGTTTTTTAAAAAAAGAAAACTGCAGAGGAGAAGGTTAAAAGAAATCAGAGAAATGGGCAGAAATAAGCAACTTGCCCTGGATTGCACAGTAAATAAATGGCCAAACTGAGTTTTTGAACCCATGACTATTGTGGTGGACAGAATAATGTCCCTCAAAGACATTCACATCCTAGCCCCTGAAACCTGTGATTATGTTCCCATAGCAAAAGGGAATTAAGGTTGCTGATCAGCTGACTTTAAAATAGGGAGATTATCCTGAATTATCTGAGTGGGCTCTGTGTAACCACAAGAGCCCTTAGATGTGGAAGAGGGAGGCAAAGAGTCAGGGTCAGAGTGATGTGATTTGATAACGACTCCACCAGCCACTGCTAGCTTTGAAGATGGAGGAAGGGACCGTGAACCAAGGAGTGTAGGCAGCCTCTAGAATCTGGAAAAGGCAAGAACACAGACTCTCCCCTAGAGCTTCCAGAAGGAATACAGCCCCTCTGACACCTTGCTTTAACCCAATGAGACCCAAGTCAGATATATATCTTACCAGAACAGTAAGATAATAAATTCATGTTGTTTCAGGTTACTACGTTTGTGGTGATTTGTTACAGCAGCCACGGAAGACCAGTACTAGCATCCAAGTCTAAAGTCTTTTTCTCTTCATTGTGACCACAGTTAGTTTTCTATGACTGCACAACAAATGACCACAAACTTGATAGCCTAACAGCAGTTTTACCTCCCAGTCTTGTAGGTCAGAAGTTTCGCAGCATGGATGGGTTCTCTGCTCGGGATCCTTCAAGGTCAAACTCAAGGTGATGGCTGGCTGTATTCCTTTCTGGAGGCTCTTGGGGAAGAATCTATTATCCAGGTTCTTGGATGATTCAGGTTCTTGGCCGTATTCAGCTCCTGGCAGTTGTTGGACTGAGATTCTCAGTTCCTTACTGGCTCTCGGCTCCTAGAGGCCACCTGCATTCCTTACCATGTGGTCCCTTCCATAGTCAACACCAGCAGCAGAGAAGCTGCTTTGCATGGTGTCCCTCTCACTTCAGGAAGGGATCAGACTCAGGCCCACCCAGATAATCTCCCTACTGATTAAAGTCAACTGATCAGGGGTGTGAATTACAGGCAGACCTCATTTTATCGTGCTTCACAGATACTGCGTTTTGTACAAATTAAAAGTTTGTGGCGACCCTGCAAGTCTATCAGTGCCATTTTTTCCAACAACGTTTGCTCACTTTGTGTCTCTGGGTCACACTTTGGCAATTCTCTCAATGTTTCAAGCTTTTTCATTAATATTGTATTTGTTATGGTGATCCGTGATCAGGGATCTTTGATGTTACTGCGATTCACTGAAGGCTGATGGTTACATATTTTTTTATCCATAAAGCATTTTTTAATAAAGATATGTACATTGTTTTTTAGACATAATGCCATTGTACACTTAATGGACTACACTATAGTGTAAACATGACTTTTATATTCACCAGGAAACCAAAGAATTTCTATGACTCACTTCATTGTGATGCTCATGTTATTGCGGTGGTCTGGAAACGAAAGCACCATATCTGCAAGGTCTGCCTGTACATCTACAAAACCCCTTTGTCATATAGAGTAGCAGAACTATGGGGATAATATCCCATCACACTCAGGTCCCACCCATACCCAAAAGGAGGGAATTATGCACCAGAGGGTGGAAATCTCGGGGGGCACCTTGGAATTCTGCCTACTACAAACATGTATTAGCATATATCAGCTGAGTTCACCATGCTTTACTCCATTACCTTTCTAGGTGAACCATGAAAAACTTTAAAAAATAAAAACACCTGAAGTCAACATTGCCTTGCCTACCAACCCCATTCCACACCCAAATCTCCCACTGTTTTCTCTCTGTGTTTATAGCACTATGCATGCACCGTGTTAGAAACTGAATAATGTTAAGAGCTAACTTTTATTGAGCCCCAGGTTCTGGTCTAAGAAACATGTATCCCCAAAAATCTGTGAGGTGAGTATTAATACCACTCCAATTTTACAGGTGATAAAACTGAGGCACGGAGAGGTTAAGTAACACAATTGCTCTTAATTATGGGGTAGAGCCAGGATTAAAAAGCAGGTCATGTAATTCCAGAGCCAAGCTCTTCACATGTTGCTAGTTTCTTAGCAGGAAGAGGAACCCCGGAGGACGCTTATATTTGTGGATCTGGGGTTGACCGCACTGACTCTGGGAATTTCTCCAGTGTGAATATTTCGTTCCTCCTTTGAGAAACAAACAAGTTCACAGCATGTTCTAAGAAGCCCAGGGAGTAAGGGGAAGATCTGACATAGCCATATCTCCAAATCCAATGAAGAGATACCTCCACCCCCCACCTCCTGCCCCCAGAGTTTCATGCAGGAAAAGCACAGGGACACCTGGTCACACACTTTTAGCAAAAGCCAGCTGTGTGTCACCCCACACCAACCACGCTGTGAGTGCAAAGGGGAGCACAGAAGAGGCAGCAGGGATTTTGCTAACAAATAACGTGTGTGCCTCCCTCCCACACAGGAGGTGGGGCCGCGTCAGGAAACAGTGTGGCCGTGTGCTTTTCCAGATCTATGGTTTCATCGTCTTTCTTAGGGCCCCTGGTGTACTTAATCTATGGAGGATATATTAGAGATTCATCTTCGCTGTGCAGGGACAATCCTGGTGCTGTACTAGTAAGAGCTCACCTGTTTAGACCTGGGTTGGACTTTCAGTCTGAGGGCAGGTGCCACGCCCTGCTTTTCTTTTTATCATCCTCTGTATCACACTTAATAGGGGCTCAATAAAATTTGTTGTTGGTAGGTTGACGTTGTTCTCAAGGGCCACAGAGCCTCCATGCTGCATGTCCTGTTTTTGACAACTGTAAACATGTCTGTCTAGATGGAACCACCTGCTTTGCTCTGCAGGGTCCTAGAGCCATAAAGCCCTAGTCTCCCCTCCCCTTAGTGACTCCCTGTTCTCGGGCAGTGGCCGTGATGGCGCCTCAGCCTTGTGAGAATCATTAAAATCTTCGTGTGCTTTTGATGCTACACCTGACGATGACTTTGTTCCACTTCAGCAGATCTTATGTGATGGGCAGGCACCCAAAGGAATCCATGAGACTCTTCCAGCAGCAAATTTTTTCAAACTATACACGCCCTCTACCCTCATTATCTCCAATACAACCCAATGTGGGAGATTGACACAGGGAGGTTCACCATTTGTAAAAATTTCTATCATGGTACTGAGTCATTCTCAGCAAACTCACCCCCGCCCCATGCACACACACACAGATACAGTACCAGGTTGATTATTCTAGAATCATGCCAGTGATCATTATTAACAAACAGAGAGCTGACACTTCATTCCCGCAAAGGTCAAAATGGAAATTCAATTTAGGAATCTGCGTTGTATCAATCTTCACAGAACAATCTGAAGGGAAACAGTTGAATCTTCTTGGCCTTAAATTACTTTTGAAAATGAGCTTAGTTGGTAGCCAGCATTCTGAATTCATTCAATTGCTATTTTAAAAAATAGTCCCTTTGTCACCTTCACTAAATTGAACTTTTCTTTTTTAAAAGAAAGCTTATTTTCCAGGAGCACCTAAGTTTTCAGAGTTAGTTAAGATTCCATATAACTTTTCCACCCCCTCTGTGAGTCCCAGATATTTAATGTTTTTAAGATTTAATGGATGTAACTCGCTAATCAAATTGGGTATGTTTGGCTCCCTGTTTCTTCCTGGTGGTAGAGGTTACTGGCTGCCTTCCAATATCTTTTCTCTCCTTCTTTCCTAAGAAGCTAAGTTCTCATTGCATTATCTGGAATGCAGATGTGATACTGGAGCTCTAACTGCCATATTGGAACGAGAGGAAAAGGGTCACACACTAGAGATGGCAGATGGAGTCTGGAGCCTGATAACTTGGAGAAGTCACCACTCCAGCCCTGGACTACCATATCCAGACTACCTTAGCTTTAGAGAGAAAGAGTCTTCTACTTTTCTCAAGCCACTCTAATGTTGGAGTTTTCTATTACCTGCAGGCAGTTCTAATAATAACTGATACAAATGATAACTTCAAACATGCCTTCCAGCTTAGATATTCTAGAATTCCAATGTGTTTTTTCTTATTTTACCCTTGGCTTATCATCACATATCAGGGAAAATTAAGCTCAGAGAGGTTAAGTGTCTTGGCTAAGATGCCACAAGAACAGAACCTGGGTCTTTTTTGACAAGTAGGTCTTGTGTTTACCAATGCCTCTGGTGATAAAAAGCTTCAAATGTCAACCCACAAACACATTACCATTCATCTTGACATCAACTCCCCTAATGCTTTTGCATTTGGTTTTTTAGAAAAATGCAGCTTGCTAAAAGCTAAATTATCAGAGCACACCATCAACTAGAATAGCGCTCAATGGTATTCCCATCCATCATTTCTTTTCCGTTAAACTGGTGTGCATCGATTGCCTAGTCTAGAGAATTATGACAATCAATAACTTTCTTCAGAGAAATAGTGGGTGAGACTAAAGAAATTAGCTTATTTTGTAGTGGACAGAAACAAGATGTCAATCAAACCCCTTAAACCTGACCTCAAGTAAGTACAGATGCCAATACGAGAAACATCTAAGTCATAACTGCCAAAGTCACCCTGATGGGAGAAGACTAGCGCTCACACGATGACTAGCTGTGAAGAGGGCATGAGACACAGGATACCTTGTCGTAGTAAGACCTCCTGTCCTGTGGGACACCTCAGAGGACCACCCAGGAGCTCTCCGCCCCCACTGCCACACCTGATGACATAATCCATGGTCTGACAACCACTACTGATGAACAAGTTACCCCAAAACCTAGTAGCTTAAAACAACCATTTCTCACAATTTTGGTGATCGGGAATTTGGGAAATGCTCAACCGGAAAGTTCCAGCTTGGGATCTCTCATGTGGTTGCTTTCAGGTGCTGGCTGAGGCTGCCATCATATCAAGGCTTGATGCGCCTGGACATTCAAGATGGTGCATGCGCATGGCTGACAGTTAATGCCAGCTGCTACCTGGGATCAACTAAACACCTACGCATGGCCTCTCCAGCATGAGGGTCTCAGCGTAGTCAGACTTATGTGACAGATGTCTTTCCCCAGAGAACCATGAGGTAACTTAATGGCCTTTGGTGAGCCAGCCTCAAAAGCTGTAGGCCATCGCTTCACTGCATTCTCTTGGTTGAGGTAGTGTCTTAGTTGTATCAGCCCATCCAGATTCAAGGTGAGGGGATTTAGACGCCATTTCTCAATAGGAGCAGTATCAAAAACTTGCAGTCTTTTTTTGACATCTCTTTGCAGGCCAAAGTTGGGGCGAGGGGGCGTGAATGGGTTCCAAAGTAGAGAAACAAGGGAATGGACTTTGAAAAAATGTTCACTTAAGCTGAATGGCTTTGTTTCTCACAGTGCTCTGGTGTTCTTCCAAGCTGACTTTTCCTTATTTCCTCCTCAGCTTCAACATATACTCTGCTCTGTTGTGTCCATTAACTCCGGTCCCACTTGACTGTGCTTTGGTAACCTGTCATGGTTCCCCAGGCCCTCCAACCCATGTCACTCATCTTCCCTCTGTGTAGCACAGGCCCATTACTCAGCTCCAGGTGGGACATCTGTCTCCTTCAGACAGGCCACCGTCTTAGTAAAGCCTGCCTTCAATGTGTCTTCAAAGCAGAAAGTGAAGTAGACCCCGAATGCAAGGCAGAAAGAGTATTAGAAAGTCTTTGTCAGGCTGTCAGAGTCCATACTGCTTTGCCAGGTAGAATGCATGTAGGAACCAGAGGAGCAGCAAAGAAATTCCATCCTCACTGAGATGTCAGTGCATAGAAGGGACAGACAACATGCAGGCAGAATTCAAGGACATCCTGTGATTGCCCCATGCGGCTAGAAGTTACAACCTCCGTGTGAATGACATCGCCTCCAGGGTTAGACTTTGGCTTCTGAGTCCCCACCTTGATCATCCCCTTGCCTCCATTTCCAGACTCACCTCCCACCACCTACCAAGTTCTCCACGCTCTACCAAACAGAAACAAATCAGAGCCGTGCACAAGGAAGGAAGGATCAGAGAAGCTGTGTTCCCAGAGAAGCTCAAAATTCCCCTGCACTAAACAGAACCTTTGAAAAGCCCAAGGCTGGGCTCACACAGTACCAAAATACTTCAATGTGCTCATCCATTTGTCCCTCCAGTGCATTGGGGGTATGCGGTGGGAGGAGTGAGGACACCAGGGAAGGCTGGCAAGCTAAGTTAGCAGTTTGCCTTTCTTCAAACAAATACAACTGAACAAAATCCTTGATGCTCAATATTAAAGTTTATCACAAATAAAGAAGTATTGCTCTACAAATCATAGATGACACTGTCAGTGCTCTGCCCAGATCCCTTTGAATCCTTTTGCTTTTTCTTTGTGCCTCCACCCTGGCTTCTGGATTCCTCTGTTTGAAATAGCCAGCACTTGCAGCTCTTATCACAAGATGTCGGTGGGCTACCAGAGGTGCCCACCTGGACAGAGAGTGGGTCTGCCTAGGAGCTTACCCCCACCCCCACCCCAGGGGGCTCTCAGCCAAAGGCTGGAAAGTGTGGGAGAATGAAAGCCCAGTTTACCGCCTCAAGACAGAGCAGACTCCGAGGTGTATTTCACACTCCAGAACTCCCCTGAGGAATCAGGCCGGGACTTTGCTTGAAATTGCACCCCTGTGTAGCTCCTTCCCCTTCCCTGCTTTGATTCTCCTATTTCCTTACTGATTCCCCCAGGGGCACATCCCCAATAAATTATGTGCACAACATAGAGAATCCTAAAGATGCTACGAGAAAACTACTAGAGCTAATCAATGAATTTGGTAAAGTAGCAGGATACAAAAGTAATGCACAGAAATCTCTTGCATTCCTATACACTAATGATGAAAAATCTGAAAGTAAATTAAGGAAACACTCCCATTTACCACTGCAACAAAAATAAAATACCTAGGAATAAACTTACCTAAGGAGATAAAAGACCTGTATGCAGAAAACTATAGGACACCGATGAAAGAAATTAAAGATTATACAGACAGATGGAGATACACCATGTTCTCAGATTGGAAGAATCAACATTGTGAAAATGATTATACTACCCAAAGCAATCTACAGATTCAATGTAATCCCTATCAAACTACCACTGGCATTTTTCACAGAACTAGAACAAAAAATTTCACAATTTGTATGGAAACACAAAAGACCCCGAATAGCCAAAGCAATCCTGAGAAAGAAAAATGGAGCTGGAGGAATCAGGCTCCCTGACTTCAGACTATACTACAAAGCTACAGTAATCAAGACAGTATGGTACTGGCACAAAAACAGAAATATAGATCAATGGAACAGGATAGAAAGCCCAGAGATAAACCCACGCACATATGATCACCTTATCTTTGATAAAGGAGGCAAGAATATACAATGGAGAAAAGACAGCCTCTTCAATAAGTGGTGCTGGGAAAACTGGACAGCTACATGGAAAAGAATGAAATTAGAACACTCCCTAACACCATACACAAAAATAAACTCAAAATGGATTAAAGACCTAAATGTAAGGCCAGACACTATCAAACTCTTAGAGGAAAACATAGGCAGAACACTCTATGACATAAATCACAGCAAGATCCTTTTTGACCCACCTCCTAGAGAAATGGAAATAAAAACCAAAATAAATAAAAGGGACCTAATGAAACTTCAAAGCTTTTGCACAGCAAAGGAAACCATAAACAAGAAGAAAAGACAACCCTAAGAATGGGAGAAAATATCTGCAAATGAAGCAACTGACAAAGGATTAATCTCCAAATTTACAAGCAGCTCATGCAGCTCAATATCAAAAAAACAAAAACCCAATCCAAAAATGGGCAGAAGACCTAAATAGACATTTCTCCAAAGAAGATATAAAGATTGCCAGCAGACACATGAAAGAATACTCAACATCATTAATCATTCGAGAAATGCAAATCAAAACTACAATGAGGTATCATCTCACACCAGTCAGAACGGCCATCATTAAAAAACCTACAAACAATAAATACTGGAGAAGGTGTGGAGAAAAGGGAACCCTCTTGCACTGTTGGTGGGAATGTAAATTGATACAACCACTATGGAGAACAGTATGGAGGCTCCTTAAAAAAGTAAAAATAGAACTAGCATATGACCCAGCAACCCCACTCCTGGCCATATACCCTGGGAAAACCATAATTCAAAAAGAGTCATGTACCACAATGTTCATTGCAGCTCTATTTACAATAGCCAGGACATGGAAGCAACCTAAGTGTCCATCAACAGATGAATGGTTAAAGAAGATGTGGCACATATATACGATGTAATATTACTCAGCCATAAAAAGAAACGAAATTGAGTTACTTGTAGTTAGGTGGATGGACCTAGTGTCTGTCATACAGAGTGAAGTAAGTCAGAAAGAGAAAAACAAACACCGTATGCTGACACATATATATGGAATCTAAAAAAAAAAAAATGGTCATGAAGAACCTAGGGGCAGGACGGGAATAAAGACGCAGACCTACTAGAGAATGGACTTGAGGACACGGGGAGGGGGAAGGGTAAGCTGGGACAAAGCGAGAGAGTGGCATGAACACATATAGGTTACCAAATGTAAAACCGACAGCTAGTGGGAAGCAGCCGCATAGCACAGGGAGAGCAGCTCCGTGCTTTGTGACCACCTAGAGGGGTGGGATAGGGAGGGTGGGAGGGAAGGAGATGCAAGAGGGAAGAGATATGGGGATGTATGTATGTGTATAGCTGATTCACTTTGTTCTAAAGCAGAAGTTAACACACCACTGTAGAGCAATTATACTCCAATAGAGATGTGCATATGATCCCTTGAGCAAGGGCTTCTTTGGGGGGCCCTTGAGCTAAGAAACTCATTAAGATGTAAACTCAATGCTTCTTGCCCCACTCTGGCTAGGCACTGTGGACACTTCAAAGATGGACACGCACTGGGGTGGGGGGGTCTGGGCTCACCATGGGAGAGACAGGGAGTCACGATACAGAGCAGAATATTATGGGTACCACGAGTGGCTAACCAGAGTCATAGATCCTAGGTAGATGATGAGTACAAAACTGGGCTCAGAATATGGAGCTGCTGACAAGGAGAGTTTTTATGGAGAACATAAATCTAATGAGAGCCTTGAATGAAGAGGAGGGTAGAAGGCATTCCAGTGGAATGAATTAAGGTGCATTAGTCAGGGTTCTCTGGAGAAATAGGACTAACAGGAAATATATGTAAGGTGAAGTTTATTATAAGGAATTGACTCCCGTGATTATGGAGGCTGTGAAGTCCCACGATCTGCTATCTGCAAGCTGGAGACCCAGGAAAGCCAGAGATGAAGTTCAAGGCCTGAGAGTCAGAGAGCCAATGGTGGGGATTCTAGTCTGAGTCTGAAGGTCTGAGAACCAGGCGTGCTGAGAGCAGAAGATCAGTGTCCTAGCTCAAGCAGTCAGGCAGAGAACAAATGCATCCTTCCTCCACCTTTTTGTTCTATTCATACCCATCTATTCATGGATTGCATGATGCCCACCTACAGTGGGGAGGGCCACCTGCTTTACTCAGTCCACTGATTCAGATACTAAAAGAGTCATGTACCACAATGTTCATTGCAGCTCTATTTACAATAGCCAGGACATGGAAGCAACCTAAGACAAATACTAATGTCTTCTGGAAACAGCTTCACAGACACACCCAGAAATAATATCTAACCAGACAGTTGGCCATCCCCTGACCCAGTCATATTAACATATAAAATTAACCATCAAAGAAGGACATAAGCGGGCTTCCCTGGTGGCGCAGTGGTTGGGAGTCTGCCTGCCGATGCAGGGGATATGGGTTCGTGCCCCGGTCCGGGAAGATCCCACGGAGCGGCTGGGCCCGTGAGCCACGGCCGCTGAGCCTGCGCGTCCGGAGCCTGTGCTCTGCAACGGGAGAGGCCACAGCAGTGAGAGGCCCGTGTACCCCAAAACAAAAACAAAAACAAAAAAGGACATAAGCAAAGATATAACAATAGGAAAGAAAAGCATGGATCAAGGTTCTAAGAGCCTTGCACGTATTAAGCATCTCAGCCTCACTCCAACTCAGTGAGGCAGGGGCTATGCTCATTCCCATCTTACAGAGGTGAAAAGGAGGCACAAAGTGGTGAACAACTTGCCCACGCCACACATCTGGTGGTAAAACCAGGGAGGTGAACCCACAGGTAGACCCAGCCAGGTTGATGCCACGGGCCACGTCTTAGCCACCACACCCAGCTACCTCTCTGTGCAGGGCAGTCTGCCTGGGAAAGGAGCAGCAGAGGTAAATGTTGTTGGAAAGAGCTACTGAGACTGAATTGTGAGGTGTCTGTGTGTCAAATACAGTTGGAATTTTTATACCTCATTCATTCAACAAATATTTACTGAATAACAACTGTGTGTTGGCTTGGTGGGGAAATGGCCGTACACCAGAAAGTCATGGTCCCTTTTCCCCTGGAGTTTACAATCTTATCCAACGAGGTACTTCCCCAAAGAGGGAACAGAAGGAGCTGAAAAAGCATTTTGCTTCCCAGATTGATGCAGCAAAACAAAATTAGAAGGAAAGCTAAAGTTATTTGGGGATCATTCTTAACGTGTCCTTTTTTAAGTTAACTAGGTCAGGGGAAAACAATCTCCTACCTTCTTAAGGTACCTATAGACCTGGAGCAAATCACACTGTGGATGGGTTAAGGTACTGCTGGCTATTGCAGCAAAAACAATTTTTTTTATGGTTTAGTAAAAATGAAGTTTATTTTTGACAGATGTTCCTGGTTGGCCAGCAGCTTTCCTCCATGCAGTGATTCAGGGACCCAAGCTCCTTCTCTTTATGGTTCTGCCAACCCCTAAATTCTTCTCCGCATCCTTATCTGTCTGACAGTAAAGGAGAGAGAGCATTAAAGAAGGTACAAGTGTTTCTTAAGTGATATCGGTCAACTTTGTTCACGTTGTGTTGGTGAGCTAGACTCATCACATGGCCACACCCAGACACCCCAGTGGGCCATGTGGCTGCTTCTGGAAGTCACTTCCCAGCAGTAACTCCACACTATGGAAGAGGAAGCACAAAGTTTGGTGGAAAGGCTAGTCATCTCTGCCCCACACTCTGTTCTTTCCTCTACCCTCACACTGTACTGAGACATCATGTTCAAATAGAATCAATTCCAGGAACACTAACTTCAAGGCCACCTTGAATGTGGGAAAGAAGCCACATTAGGACCACATTCAGTATTGGAGCAGAGTGGCTGGAGGCAAATTGAAGGAATAGGAATTTATTAACCGTAATGTCCAATTTTTTAAAATAAATTTATTTATTTGTTTATTATTTATATTTGGCTGCATTGGGTCTTCGCTGCTGCACGTGGGCTTTCTCTAGTTGTGGTGAGCGGGAGCTACTCTTCGTTGCAGTGCACAGGCTTCTCACTGTGGTGGCTTCTCTTGTTGGGAGCACGGGCTCTAGGCATGTGGGCTCAGTAGTTGTGGCTCACAGGCTCTAGAGCGCAGGCTCAGTAGATGTGGCGTATGGGCTTAGTTGCTCCGCGGCATGTGGGATCTTCCCAGACCAGGGCTTGAACCCATGTCCCCTGCACTGGCAGGCGGATTCTTAACCACTGTGCCATTAGGGAAGTCCCTGTTCAATTGTTTTTATATGACCGTCCCCTAAGCCTACAGTTGATAGAGCCATCTCCTTTACATGCTACCTGCCTGACATACTTCTCCAATGCCAACAGCAGAGATAGACCTAAATTTTGAAGTCTGGGGAAAACTCCACATTCACCCACACACAAATGCTATTTTCTAGTCTGCTTTTCAGACTCACCCTGTTTGAGAACATCTGAGTTCCAGCTGAATACTTGGAGAGCTAAGGTCTAAGAATCAAGATGGAGGAGCATTAGGGGAAGGTACAAGGAGGCCTTATTTTAATAAGGGAGGACCCTAGACTGGGACTGCCTGATGTCTCCTAGCACACCTTCTTTGGAGGAATTTAGATCCCCCTTCCTTCTTGCATAGGGGGCCTGCAGATTGCGTTAGACAATTCCAGAGGCAGAGAGGATCTTCAAGATTACCTATTCCAAAGCCTTTATCTGATAGATGAAAAACTGAGGCTCAGAGGGGTTAAGTGACTTCCTTGAGATCACACAGCTTTGAGTGGCAGAACCCAAGGATGAGCAAACAGTGGGGTGTCACAGACATGGGGTTTGCACTCGGTAAATATAAGTGTCCATCTTCCCTCGGTTTGCCCAGCCTTCTCCCTGTCCTAGCTCATCTCTCCTGCTTCTTATCCAGGCTGATATGACCAACTCTGCAACACAAAACTGTCATTCTGCTACATTCTGCAGAATCTGCTAACAGAATTGTAAAGGTTTATCTCAACGTACACATCACCTTCCTGTCAATTTCTCTGGCAAGGGAGCCAATAATGGATCTTGTCACTGCCAACTCTATCCCATACCAGGGTTATTTGGAAGGGTTGAATTCAGACAAATAATCAGCTAGATTGAGTCTCCTTTTACTAAAGCTCCAAATCATTTCATTTGTGCATACCTAGTCCCATTTCACATTCAAGCTGATTTGGACAGACATGACCATGATGGTTATTGCCCAGAAGATACTCAGGTGTCCTGATCATATTCCAAGTAAACCAAAAAACTGGAGAACCACGTATCAGGCACCAGTTGAAATAACAAGTCACCCAGTGGAACCTCCACCCCAGTTTCATTATGACTGCATCTGCAAATCCGAAAGTGAGGCTGGTGGGGAGGAAAACCCGCAGCTGTTTTTCAAGAAATTAATTTCTATCCCTGCAGTGATCAGTCCTGGGTAAGTGAGAGAATCAAATTATCTAAGTTACTTCTGCTGGGAAGGTTGACTGCTCTGAATCCTGATGAAAAATAACACAATGGTGCTATTTAATTTAAAACCTCCGTCTGCTTCACTTATAATTCATAATGATTATACTTCGCGTTTATGTACTATCCAAGGATCACAGAGAACTTTGATGGCATAAATGATTCATCCTTGGGACCCTACAGAGAAGCAATGCTGGCCTTTCCTTCTCCACAGGACAGTGAAAAGGGAGGACAGAGCCTGGTAACCTGGATTCCCAACTGACTTTTCAACACAAATCAACACTCCCTCTCTAGTTATTTAGAAGTTGGCATCAATTCTGGCCAGACTAATATATTACATAAATGGACATCATGATATCAGGAGTGTAACAGATATAAGAAGTTATGGCTTGCAAATGTAAATCAATAAAGACCATGGGCTTTCAGCCATTTCTTTCTGAGAAAAATGTTTCTATTGCTTCCAGCAGCCTGGCCAACATATGATAGCCTTCTACAAGAAAGTCTTAAATGTTGATCTAATGGGTTCATGCATTCCAGAGACAGAATGAACCGTGTAAAAATAACAATAAACACGTGGTCCACACTTTACAGTTTACAAAGCACTTTTGTATCTATTCCCTCATTTACATACTCCTCTCTTGCATTACCTTATGTGCTTTGCACTCCTGGCTAAACGCAGTGCCCAGCTGCCCTCACTGTACTACATGTGCATTCACACGGCTGCAGGGCCCCTGCAGAGAGGGTTGGCTTTACTCTGCTCAGTTACTAAGTCACCAAGGGCCGCACCATTAGCCACCTTGGCCCTTCCATCAAAGGTCACATATCTCTCCTCTATTCTGAACCAAGAAAAGAATTAATAATAATAGTGTCCGTGCTTTGTCAAATGACTACTCCACAACAGGCAGTTTGTCAGGGCTTCATACACATTAACTGCTGATACAGTCCTCACCCCAGGCTCGCCAAATGTAACACAAAGGCAGTAACTGAGGCATCGACTTGCCCAAGTTCAGAGTTTGGTAAAGGGTAGAGCCATTCAGATCTTCCCCAACGCATAGCCCGTACACCTCGCCCGGGAAAATCAGGACAAGGTGGACTACATACTCGAGAGAAAAGTAGCTACCAGATACAGGCAGACACCAGTCCTGCCAGCCGTGCTCTTGCTTGAGAGCTTCTGGAAACGATGTTCTCCCTCCCTTGGGGGTGACGCTGCTCTTGAGGCCCTGTGTAGTTAGTGATGGACTTCGCAACTGCTGGTACGGCTGCATTAACAGGAGAATGATATCCAGAATAAAGGAGGACAATTACACTACAGGCCCCATTCTTCTGAACAGACATAAAACATCCTACCTAACTAAGAATGGTAATTTCCCAGAACACATTCGGAAGAAAGGGACTAACCTAACGACATTTAAACAATTTGACACAAGGGGGAAAGACCAAAACAAGCTGTAAGAGGAAATTAGGCAGGGTTGTGATGTCTGTCTTCAACTATTTGATGGGATGCCTTAGGGAGAGAAAGCAGACTCGTTCTGTATGTGCCACAGGATAGAACGAAGTTGGAAATTAACAGGCGAGCTGGTTCAAACCCCTGCAAGAAATATGACCTCTTGGACCTCCTGCTACTGATGGAGTAACATTAGCCTCTACTTCCTAGCATTGTTATGACGACTAAATGTGATAATGTATCTAAACGTTTAGCCCCGTGTCTGAACACTGTAATCTATTAGTCATTACGAGGCAGGATCCTTTGCCTTCGAGAGAGAGAGAGAAATGTCAGAAAGTGAGATTTCTTCTCAGGACTAATTTTAGGCCAGATATTTTGAAAAACAAACACAAAAACAGCTAGCCTAGCTGTGGGACAAGGCATTTGATTCTCTTCCTTTCTGCTCCTTCACTGCGTTGAGAAAACAGCCACTCATCTTTTCAATCAACATCTCCCCTCCTTATCTCTCCCTGCTCCAGACTAGGCCCCTGTTACCACAGAAGAATTTCTGAGTCTCTAGCCCTTTAAATAATTGCACATTCCCAAGAACAAGGAATCATTTGTTCTGAACATCTTCCCACAGTGCCTCGTAGCTGAAAGCTTTCTGCTCCACCTTCTGCCTCAAATAGACCATTTGGGATGAAGGGAACAGCCCATTGGGTAACAGACCCTCCAAACCTCAGGACCCCAACAGCCAACTCAGGTTTCCAAGGCACGCTGACCAGAATCTAGCTGGCTTTCTTGGTCTCACCTTCTGGGTCACAGGAACGTTGGTTTTTTGTCCTAAAAAGGGGGATGGAGCGGTGGAGAAAAGCAGAGCCAACAGATGCTCAATGCCCATGAAAAGCTGCTTCCACTGCCCACAGCTGTGTAGCTCCATAGGAAGGAGACTGCCATGATTGTGTGGGGTGACAGCACTTGGGCACCACCGCTTAGTGCCTCCTGTGTGTGGGAAGGACCCAGGCAGCCCCCAGAATCTCGGCCCATGCAGGGGAATGTGTTCCTGGCCAGAGAGGGCCTCCCACCCCGTGAGAAGGCCGGCTGAGGTAGGCAGCACAGATAGATGTCAGGACAAACTGGGGCCCGGACTGAAGGAGAGATGCTGGCTGCTGGTCAACCTGAGAAAAAGGCATTTGTGCCCCCATCCCCCAGCCAAAACAAACGTCTGGCTTGTTCCCCAAACACATTGGCCCTTGTGCTCCTTGGGCATGGAACGCCTTGATCCCTCCCACTCTGTCTGCTCAAAAAGCTGCTACTCTTCCTGTTAAGCTCATAGATTTTCTCTTTCGTGTGACTGTCTTGGATATCCAAGCAGAAATAATCATTTCCTCATCTGTGAGTCCATGGCATTTTATCCATACTTTATCTGATGGCCCTAAGAATGTTGTCTTAGACATAATTATCTATGCGTCTGTTTCTTCCATCAGACTTAGATCTCTTTGAGGTCAAAGTACAGTTTAATTGTCTATGTATCTTCAAGTTTAAATGTGAGAACCTAATTATTTTTGTTTTCCTTTCCCCACCCCGCCAGACTATAAGGTCTATATGGAAGCAGGAGCCATGCCTGGTTACCTGCTTATCCCCAGGATCCAGCTTAGCACGTGCATTTATTTTCTGAAAGACTGGACAGATAGATAGAGGGAGAGATGGGTGGATGGGTGGATGTTTGGATGGATGGATGGATAACGGAGGCATTATAAGAATGGAACCAACAAAAGTCAGAGAAGAAAACCTCACCACTGACACTTGGGATGAAGGGTAGTGTGTCCAGAGAGCCTCACAGAAGAGGGGTTGTCGGTGGTAAGCCTTTAATAAAAAGTAGAATTTTAGCAGCTAGAGTAAGAGAAGGAGGGCTATTCAAGCATGAGACACAGATGAGGGAAGATGCCACGGGGAGGAATGTGTAGAGCAGCAAGGACTCCTAGCAGCTGGAATGTCTAAGAGACCACAGAGGGGGTAAGCTGGGAATGTAGGATTCACGTGTGTGTCACACGGCATCCCGAGTGTCCTGGTATAGAAATTGGACTGTATCACACAAGAAGCAATAGGAGATGCCCAAGGGTTTTATTTCTGTTTTGTTTTAGCAGAAGTACACATACAAGGCATTGTGTTTGGGGGCTAAGGCATTAAGTCATCTCTTAAAACACATGACTGAAGCACTATAGCTGTGGATAGCCCATTACAAGCTGTTGGGGCCACGATTTCCCAAACCTGCTAAGCCACCAGGTAGATGAGAAAACAAAGCCGATAAGCTCTGAAGGCCAAGGTGAGAAGATGAAGCCTGGATCAAGATTTGCTGCCAGCCCGCCTGGGGAGAGGCCGGTGATTAAAGAGGACGGACGGCAAGAAGGGAGGGGAAGAGGTGGCCTCACAAGAGCTTCATCTGGATGGCGGCTCGTCAACCTGGGATACCAGCTTTTCCAAACCACAACCAAGACAGATGCCGTGCAGAACCCAACCTGGGCCCTGCCATTTGGATGCAGGCAATCAAGGCCACGTGTCTTATCCCAGTAGGTTTGTAATCTCCTTCCCTCTGGGAGGTGTCGGCATCTGAAATCTCACTCTTCAGCACCCACAGACACACACATGCATCCAGCTGCCCATTCTCATTGCAATGTCACTTCGACTCTGGGTCTACTTCTGGGGACACGTGCTCCTATTCTGGGTAAGGAGGGGCGACCAAAGAAAGGAGCCTTTCCAGAATGGAGACACCCAAGGTCCCACCTACACATCCCCTCGCACCTATGGGACCCCTGCTACGCACTACTTGCGTCTGTGGCCCTCTGCTCTTGGAGACCACACTACTCCACCAAGGGAAGAGGATTAGGGCTGTTCATTGTTCTGTTTTGATGACAGATGAAGTAGCAAAGTGGAGAGCAAGGCAGAGCCCCCTGCATGCTGCACAGTTTTCTCCTGCTTTGATTCCCTTCTTGCCTTTCCTCCCATCCAGCCTCCATCCTCTCTCTCACCCGTCCTTGCAGAAGCTGAGTGCTACCCTCTCCACGCATCAGTGGGATAAGAGCTGCAAACAGACACTTCTATCTGCTGCTTCTCACAGCCCAGTCTGTAACATCGTTACCTCCATGGTGCCCACAAAAGAAAATGAGGAGGTAGCATGATTGCAGCGATTCTAATTACCGTATGCTAATTGGGCCGCCTTCAGGCTTGCAGGGCGGTGCCGTTTCCCTGAGATGGAATGACAGAAGCCCCTGCACTTGCCTCGCTCTACTTATTCTCCTGTTGCTTACAGAACATTCTGTACCAGGCAGCAGCATGCACAGATACCCCAGGCAGGGAGGAACCACAAAGATGTCTGCCATTGGATGAAAAGGTCCACGTTCCGTGGGACCAAGGCAGGTGCTCTAACCCGAGTCCCTGTATATTGGGGCTTTAAGGATCCCTGAATGCGCCTCAGCCCCCAGGGTATGCAAATTTCCATATATGTACATATATGCATTTATCTGGAGGATTCAAAGCTTTCTTTGGCTTTTCAAAAAGCCCAGTATCTTTTTTTTTTTAATGTGAAAATGATTGGCCTATAGGGAAAAGTGTCTAACTTATCAACATTTTCATTTATTCTCTGCATACTCTTGGGAGAAGCAATCCCCTACATCCCCGCCTCCAGCATCCCCCACCAAAAAAACAAAAGAGAAAGAAAAAGAAAAGAAAGGGAGGATGTAGATTGAGATTGAAATTAGAACAGAGTCAACAATCAAGGGATCAGGGCATTACAAGCAAGAAGCCCATGTCCTCTCTGCAGGGCCAGAGCAGAAATGATTTGCAGCTACATTACAAAAATTAATTTAGTTCAACCCATTTATCTCTTGTCAGGCTTGTGACCTCTTGGTTCAAATTCTAACCAATTTTTTTTAACATCTTTTTTGGAGTATAATTACTTTACAGTGGTGTGTTAGTTTCTGCTTTATAACAAAGTGAATCAGCTATACATATACATATATCGCCATATCTCCTCCCTCTTGTGTCTCCCTCCCACCATCCCTATCCCACCCCTCTAGGTGGTCAAAAAGCACCGAGCTGATTTCCCTGTGCTATGCAGATGCTTCCCACTAGCTATCTATTTTACATTCAAATTCTAACCAATTGTTTTTAAACATAAGCTATACCTTTAATTTCTTGCCTGGGCTACTGCAATACCCTCCTAATTGGTCCACCTGTATCCACGCTTTTTATTTATTTATTTAACTTCCCAATATAGACAAGAGTTGAAAGAACTGGGCAATGAAAAAACATGTACCCACCCACCACCTGGATTTGACAATGAACTTCATACTACACTTGTTCTCTCACATCTCTATCCATCTATCCAGCCTCTTCCTATGCATCACACCTACTTATTCTTTGTTGGTGCTGTTGGTTTGGGTACCTGTCTCTCTCCTGCCTCCTTCCATTTTATTCCCCACACAGTAGTCAGTGATCTTTTTGTGGTATATATATTCAATGGGATACTACTCGGCCATAAAAAAGAACGAGATTTTGCCATTTGCAGCAACATGAATGGACTTGGAGGGGATTATGCTTAGTGAAATCAGAAAGACCAATATTGTATGATATCACTTATATATGGAATCTAAAAAATATAACAAACTACAGTAAGTCCCCTACATATGAACGGGTTCCATTCCAAGAGCGCATTCATAAGTCTAATTTGTTCATAAGTCCAACAAAGTTAGCCTAGGTACCCAACTAACACAATCAGCTACATAATACTGTACTGTAATATGGTTATAATATTTTTCACACAAATAGTACATAAAAAACAAACACAAAAATAAACCGTTTTTAATCTTACAGTCGAGTACCTTGAAAAGTACAGCAGTGCAGTACAACAGCTGGCACACAGGGGCTGGCACTGAGTGAACAGGCAAGAAGCGTTACCGACTGGAGGAGGGAGAGGAGGTGGGAGATGGTAGAGCTGAAGGATTGTCAGCAACAGGAGACGGAGGGCAAGCTGCAATGTCACTCATGCCTGACATTGATGGAACACACGTTCACATCTTTGAAACTTCACAACTTGAAGGTTCGTATGTAGGGAACTTACTGTAGTGAATATAACAAAAAAGCAGCAGACTCACAGATATAGAGAACAAACTTGTAGTTACCAGTGGGGAGGGGGAAGGGGGAAGGGACAATATAGGGGTACGGGATTAAGAGGTACAAACCATTAAGTATGAAATAAGCTACAAATATATATTGAACAACACAGAGAATAGAGCCGATATTTTATAATAACTATAAATGAAGTATAACCTTTAAAATTTGTGAATCACTATATTGTACACCTGTAACTTATATAATATTGTATGGCAACTATACTTCAATAAAAATTTTTTAAATTAAAAATAAAGAAGTCAATGACCTTGTGGAAACAAATCTGATCATATCCCCACCTGAACCCCTCCTGTGGCCCAAAAAGGCTTCACTGGGCTCAATCTGCGACAATGCAATGATACAGGCAATTGAATTCAACTGTGTGTACAACTTACAGAGAAGAGTGCCAAGTGTGTTCGCTATGCCGCATTAAATTGAAGTGCGTAAAACTGGTTAAGAAAAATGTTAAATACACAACACATACGAATAGCACATAAGCCACAGACAAAGAGTCTTTTCAATTAAACCTTCCACTGATTATAAGTTAATGTTTTGGCTTTAATCAGAGTTCCCATGTTGCATTACAGACTAAATATGAATATCCTTCCATGGCAGCTAGAATTCCAGATGTTTCAGATTTGATGAGAAAAAAAATAAAAAATCTCTGTCTTGCCATTGTTTTTAATATGAATTCAGTTCATTCATCCTGCCAAAGCAGTGCTGCATTAGGACAAAAGAAAACATGCGTGTGACTTAAATGCCACTATCACCTTTAGACCAGAATAGGCATCTGCCCCGGAGGTTTCAATATGAGGGTCAGGGATTCGTGCCTTCCAGACGATGCTTTGTCAGGCCTCTGCAGACATTCAGAATGTGATGTGATACAAGTTTTGATTGGAGATATATTAATAGATAAGAGTATGTCACAGGACTTTGTTGGCATATCATTTTATTATTGTTATTATTGAGAGAACATGGAAAAAAAGCTTCCTCCGACAGACTGCTCTATGCACTGCTGCAAACTGAGTCCTGCCTCTGTTCCTGAATTTCTCTGTTGACAGCAAGTCTGGCCAGTCCTATGGGGCTCCCATCCATACCCCCCAGGTGGACACAGAGGAGAGGTAGATTGCGCCCAACAGCCATGGAGAAGGTGGATGGCACATGAATTTGACTTGAATGTCCAGGCGTTAATTCTACCAATGGCTCTGTGGGGTCGGTTATAGGCCTGGACTCACTCTGGGGGTCAGCCTCTGGGGCACCCACCAGTCCACAGTCGACAAAGGTGCTGTGTGATGAACATATTCCTGCTTCCAGGTGCTGTGGACAAAACGAAAGCCTTGGAAAGCCCTGGCCGGTTGTCTCCCTATAGACATGCACTCTTCTTTCTTTTTGCTAGAACTCCAACATTAAATGAGGTGGCATGTCACCTCCACGGGTTGAATTATGATTGGTTTAGGCCAATAAAGCCTAGCTTATTCTTTTTTGCCAGATACATGATTTCCTAGAGTCCCTTGTGCTGGGAGTGGCCTTGAGATCTTGTACTGGCCAATGAACCCTAAGAGAAGTATGATAGGGGAGGATCCCAGGAAAGACTATCCTCCATGATAAAAGGAGGCCCTTTGCTTTTCTTTCTGTCCCTTTGCCCTGTACTGAGCACAGTAAGTGATGGCCTGATGCTTGGAGCTCTAGCATCCGTCTTCAGGTCATAAGGGACTACCCTGAGAATAAAAAGTGATCATGCTGAGAGCAATAGAGCAAAAAGATGGAAAGGGTCGCATTCCTTGATGGCATGGATGGAGGAGCTGTAGCCACCCTGCAACTGTGCACCTTCTTGTTCTCTGAAAAAATTAAATACCTTTACAACTTAATCCTCTGACCAGGTTTTCTGTTACTTGCAGCCCAAAGCTTTTCTAACTGTTGAAGAGAATTGAGCTTAAATACATGATGGTGCAAATGCTGTGTTAGAGTTTTCTAAGTGCTCATCTATGCAGTTCTCCTTTCTTCTGGGTACGCGGAAGGATGATTCTCCCCTGCTGCCTTGAAGTTAAGCGGTATCATGTGACAATACTGACCAATGTGTGCGTGTATGGAAGGGACATATGCCACTTCTAAGCCCAAGTATTTAATTACATCCATGAGATCACCCAGTTTTCTTTATTTCTGCAATGGCAAACAATGAGGCCCAGTATTCCAGCATCAGCCTATATTCCCAAGGGACCGTGGAGCAGAAATCCTTGCCCATTGATGAATGCAGCATGAATTAGAAAGCAAACTGTTGCTGTATGAAGCCACTGAGATTCGGGGGGTTGTTAGTCAACTTGGCATAACCTAGCTATGCTGAATAATGCACATAGTTGTCAATTTTACTTCTAAAGAGTCAGTCTGATGTGATGTACATAGGATTTTGCTATAAATTGATCAGGTCATAGCAGATCCATTGATATGTTTATTAAGCTACTCAACAGTCATCACCCCTTTCTTCATTGCAGATAGAACAGAGATTTTCTTCAGGGTAGCAACATTTCCAGACCCAGGGGATGTCCAACCTCAGACGTATCCAGGCCCACAGTATGGCTACCTCATTCCCTTTTGATAGACACTCATTTCCCCAGATTCCTTTGTAAATCTTTTGGTTAATGAAACATAATGGAAAACCTATATATAAGGGGTGAATATTAGGTTTTTGGGGCTGCTGTAATACAGACTGGATGGCTAAAACAACAGAAATTTGTTGTCTCACAGTTTTGGAGGCTAGAAGTCCAAAATCAAGGTGTCAGCTGGGTTGATTCCTTCTGAGAGCTATGAGGGAGGGATCTGTTCCAGAACTCTCTTCTTGGCTTGTAGATGGCTGTCTTCTCCTGTGTCTCTTCAAATTACCTTCCCTTTGTGCCTGTCTGACTCTGTCTCCAAATTTCCCCTTTTTATAAGGAAACCAGTCATATTGGATTAGGGTTTACCCTAATTACCTCACTTTAATGTGATTACCTCCATAATGACCCTGTCTCCAAGTAAGGTCACAGTCTGAATTACTGGAAGTTAAGAGTCCAACTTTCTTTTTTGGCAGGGACACAATTCAACCGATAACAGGTTTTTTGTTTGTTTGTTTGTAATGCAGGAGCATTACTCATCCACTTCCTTTAGGTTTGGAATGCTGGTGTGAAATGTTATATAGAGAGCTAAGGCAGCCATCTTGTGATCATGAAGGAGGAGACCAAAAATCACAAAGAGGCCCAGAGAGTAACTTATAATAATTTTTCTTATAGTTTAAGCTTCTTTTAATTACAGCCACATATGAACTCATACAGAGACCAGAAGTCCTTAAATAGACTATCAGCTCTGCCTCCAACTTTATAGATAATAATAGATAAGTCATTAAACACTACAGGACACAGTTTTCAACATTTGGTAAAGAAAACTGATACTACTGGCCCTGAATGGACTTACAATACAGGTAGAGAATCAAATGAAATTTGATTACTTTATTATTTATTAATTTATTTATTAATTAAACAGTTAAATATTGAGTATCTCCCATTTGTCAGCACTATGCTAGGTTTAGAAACTATGTTCAAAACCAGGTGTGATCCCTATCCTTTTAGAACTTCTAGTCCAGTAGGAGAGTTAGTCAAATAAGCACACAAACAGCCACCAAACTGAAAGTGAAAAACTAAATTTGATCCAATTATTTAAACACATAAGGAGCTGATGAAGTGCCCTCAATATTGTCTGTGGGTTTTCCACTGAATTCCATCAATGTGATTGTAAAGCATGAGTCTCAGGGCTTCTTTTTTTTAAAGAAGAAAAAGTATTCTCATTGTAATTAAGCATTCATATAATTTATCAGCAAAATGAGACATATCTGAAAGTTAAAGAGGGCACTATTAATAATTATTCCAGGAAAAGGGCGTAAAGCTGAGATGCTCCAAGAAGCAAGGACATTTGGACAGCCAGGTTATGATGGTGATTTGTTTGGTCTAAAAACTAGGATATTAGGAACATGAGGATACAAATTAACAAGTCAAAAATTTAACAAAACAGAACATCTCATTTTGCCGGGATGAGAGAAAATGGGAAGTGATTTATGCTTGATGTGGAGGAGATTGAGAATTACACACTGAAAAATAATTTATTTTTTCATTTTCCCACAACTTCAGTATGTAAACAAAACCCTACATTTCTGGTATGCTAGAAAATTTGTTGCAAGAAAAAGAAATAAGTGACATGGCTGCAGTTTGATGTGTAATAATAGGTTACCATGAGACAGATTGATTTGTGCTGTGCTAAGCTGGTAGAGAACATCCATCCCTGCTGTGGCTTGTAAAAGAAATTTAAAGGCTACCCCTGTATATTAAATGAGGCTAAAATGTTTGATCAATAACTTTTCTTCACCAAAAACAAAAAAGGATAAAATAATCCAAGATTGATTCTAAATACTTAATGCCCACTACCAGCTGAAAGAAATACTTTACAAGCAATATTTTGAAAGTTGTCAGTAAATTGGCCCAAATTGTGAAAGGGATTTTTTTCAAATGTGTTTCATCATATTTTTCACTCGTTTCTAAAACTGAGACCAGCCGGGGATGTCAGAGAAGATGGTGTGCATAGAAACATAGCTTACCAGCTCTGTTTCACAAATGCGTTTGAGACATTTTGATAAAATAGCAAAGTTTTAAAAAAAGAATCTTTAAAAGATACACTGTATTGAGTTTACATGTCCTTTATTTACCTAAACATTCCTTTACATTGAATTAGCATCCATGTTTGTGATGTAGAGTCTATGAATGCTACCCCCCATCTCACACCTAAAAATCTCTCTCCTCCTTTTCTTCCTCCATCAAAACAGCTGCAGATCCTGAAAAGACCACAATATTCTCTACTGTGGGTTACAGCCTGAGTTCATTCTGGGACTGCTTCTTACCATGCAAATAATCTAATCAAGTGATTTAATTTCTACATGTAAAATAGGAGTGATAACAGCTATCTTGATTAAATGACAAAATGGCAGGGAATAGACTAAACACAGTCCTGACACTCAATATTCTCAATAAAAATGACAACTTTATCCTTAGTCCCCTGCCTCCCTTTTTGCCCTTAAAAATTCAATTGACATCCAGGAGGGGTAAAAACCAGAGTTCATTTTTTATTTAATAAATGTTTTATTGACATGTAAGTACACAAATCACTACTTTAAATGATGAACATTTAGAAAGAAAGCGCACCCCATGTAACCATAAAGAAATTAATATCCCTAGACCCTCTCAAAAAACTCCTATCTACTCTTTTTTATCTGGCGTCTTCCATTCAATATCAGGTGTATGACATTAATCAATTTTCTTGATGTGGCAATAGTTCACTTTCATTGTTGGGAGTATTTTATTATATCAGCATATCATGACAGATCTGTCCATTCTTCGCTTGATGAAGATTTAGGCTGTTTCCAATTTTGGCTATTTTACAAAATGGTATTAGGGACATTTTTGTCTTTGGGGTCACAGAGTCTACATTTCTGTTGAGTATGTACTTAGAACAGGGATTGCTGGATCATACAGTTATTGTATTTAGCTCTAACAGTTTTTGTCAGAGTTTTCCAAAGAAGTTAACTATTTACACTTTCAGCAGCGATGTACCAGAGTTCTAATTCCTTTACTTTCCATGTTGTCAATACTTGGGGTTGTTGGTTTGTTGGGTTTGGGGTTTTTTATGTATTTTAGGGTGCATGGTAGCATATTATTTGTTTCTATTTGCATTTTTCTGATGAGCACATTTTATATGTTTATTGGCCATTTGCACTCCATTGTAAAGTGCCTGTTTGAGTTTTCTGCCCATTTTCGTGGGTTTTAATTGTTTTTGTTGATTTGTAGGAGTTCTTTATATATTCTGGATATGAGTCCTTTGTCAGTTATGGGAACTCCCACTCTGTCACTCCCCTTTTCATTCACTCAGTGACACCTTTTGATGAAAAGAAGTTCTTAATTTTATACAGTTCATTGTATCATTTTCCCCATTACAGTCAGTAGATTTTTTGGCTTAAAAAAAACTTTGCCTACCCCTATCATGAAGGTATTCTCCTGTTTTCTTCGAAAAACGTTTTTGTTTCCCTTTATTATTTGATTGATTCATTTGGAGGTTTTTTGATATGGTATAAAGTGGTGTCAAGATTACTATTCTTTTCCATATGGATAAACAATTGACCCACCCCCAGATAATAAAAGACCTTCCTTTCTCTAGGTCATTTTCCTTTTTTCATATATCAGATGACCACTATGACTAGGCCTCTACTCTCTTTTCCCTTGTTCTATTTTGCCTTGAACCAGAACCACATTGTGTTAATTATAGGGGCTTTGTAATAGGTCTTAGTACCTGGAAGTGTAAATCTTCATACTTTGTTCTTCTTCAAGGTCATCTTGGCTATTCTTGGCTCTTTGAATTATCTTATGACTTATACAAAAAAGCTTTTTAAATTCCACATAATAAGCCTTTTGAGTTTTTGATTGGGATTCTATTGAAACTTAGATCAATTTTAGGAGAATTGATGCCTTTACTGTTATAATGCATTAACATGTTATACCCCTCGATTTATTTAAATTTTCTTCAGTGATAATTAGCAGTTTTTTAACATAGTGGTAATGAACTTCTTTTTGTCAGATTTTTGTGTAGGCATTTTATATTTATTACCAAAATTAGTATTTTTAAAATTTTATTTTCTAGTGACCTTATTAAATTTACTTAATTTTAATAATTTATCTGAATAGATTTTTTTTGGATTTAAAATCAACTATGTTATCTGTGAATAATACCATTTTTATTATTTTTTTAGTCCTTACTTATGTCCTTAAATGTGATTTTTATTTTCTTGCCATATTGCAAGGGTTAGGAACCACAGTACAGTGTTGAATAAAAGTGGTGATTATGCACATCCTTGTGTCACTCCTGACCACAAAGAAAATTTTTCATAGTTCGACATCAAATATTATAATCATTAAAGATTTTTTTTGGTCATACTTCTATTTCTTACATGTTAAGAAATTCTAACTTCTATTTCTCCTTTGTTAAGAATTTTTTCCTTTTTATAGCATTGTGAAATTTTATCAGATATTGAATTTTATTAAATACTTTTTCTATGTCTAGTGAAATAATTATATTAGTCCCCTCTTTACTCTGTTAATGTGGTGAATTGCATTGATTTATTTTCCAATGTTAAGCTAACCTTGCATTCCTAGAATAAACTTCTAAAATTCCTTGCATTCCTAAAATAAACTTCTAACTTCACATGGTTCACTATCCTTTTTATATATTGCTGTATTTGATTTGCTAAAATTAAAAAAGTTTTTAATTTTATGCTCACAAAAGTGATTACACATGATTTTTTCTTCTTTCAGTATCACGAAAATGGTTGAACATGAATTTTCCTTTCTTTTGGTAGCAAGATTATGCTGGCCTCATAATAAATTACAAAGTGTTCCCACTCTTCCTATTTCCTGGAAAAATTAGTGTAACAGTGGTATTGTTTCTTTCTCAAACGTTTGCAAGACTTCACCAGTGAAGGCATCTAAGTTTGGAGTTTTCTTTATGAAAATATTTTTAATTAAAAATATTGCTTCTTTATTAGATCTAGGTAGCTTTAATTTTATATTTCCTCTAGTTTCAGTTTTTGTAAATTGTGTTTCAAAAAATTGTCCCTTTCTTCTAAATTGTCAACTTTATTTGCAAGCTGTTCACTTTATCCTCTTACTAATATTTAACATCTAAGGGATTTTTTTAATTCTTAATATTGGTCATGTGTTATCATTCTTTGATTCAAACAGCTTTTTGCACTTTTGTTTGGTTGTTTATTTTTTGTTTTTTTACCCATCTGTTATAGTTATTCTTGGCAGGAAGAGTGGTCTGAGACAAGCTACTCTACCACAGCCGAACATGAAAGTTCGGCTGGGCCACATTTTAGCACTCAATGTTCCAAAAAGATGGACCAGCAGACAGCAACTCCCAAAGGAAAAGAAATGTGTCACCCAGGATGTAACCCCAAGGTCTTCCTGAAATAAAAGATTCCTCATAGTTCTCTCTAAATCCCTAGGAACTAGCATCTTGTGAGCTCTCAATAAGTGTTTGCTAAATTTATGAATAAAAGAAAGAATGACAGCAGCCTGACACGTCACCCCAAGGGGCCATGTATGTCCTGTGGCACAGCAGCAAGCTTTTCCAACCTGGAGAACGCCAGCAGTCAACAGTAGGGTAACATTTGGGCAAAAAGCACATGACATCAGGAATGACAGATTTCATGAGAGCCATTCAACATGGGATCAGAACATGGCCTAATCAGCCTGGCTTCAACATATGAGTTCTTTCAATGCATCTCACCAGAATCAAAGGACTTCTTTCCAACAAAGTGTTGCTACTGTGAGTCTACAATTTACTTCTGGAGGAAAGGAGCCACGTATTGTTCTTTGATTCTGTAACAAAGTGTGGAACACCAGAAACAACCTAAATATCCTTCAACAGAACTGGCCCGACAATTAATAAAGCCTTGCAATAAATTTCTATTCACTTACTTTAAATGACAATGAGGTCGAATATTTAATGACATGAAAAAGCATCCATGATCTACCGTTAGGTGAAATAAGCCAGCCTCAGATAAGTATAGTATGGCTGCATTTTTGTTTTAAAAAAAAGAAAGGCTGTATATGCATAGATAAGTGTTCTGAATAGATTTCAAAATATTAATATGGTTATCTTCAGATCATGAGACTATAGCTAATAAAAGTTTTCTTCTTTGCCTTGTCGACAATGTATAAATGTTTTATAAAAAATATTTCTACTTATGAACAGTAATTTTCAAAAGTTCTTCCTTAAAAAGTGCTGCTCTGTGCTTGCTCCACTGGAAGGAAGGGAGAGGCCCATTTTTGCAGATTTCGAGGATGAATTCTTCTCCCTGTCATTTTATTTATATATTCTTTATTTCGGTTGCTTCTTTTTAAAATTTTCATTGGAGTATAGTTGACTTACAATGCTGTGTTAGTTTCAGGTGTACAGCAAAGTGAATCAGTTATATATATATATATATATATATATATATATATATACACACACACACACACATATATCCACTCTTTTTGTTTTTAGATTCTTTTCCCATATAGGCCATTACAGAGTATTGCATAGAACCTGTGCTATACAGCAGGTTCTTATTAGTTATCTATTTTATATACAGTAGTGTGTATATATCAGTCCCAATCTCTCAATTTATCCCTCCCCGCCTTATCCCCTGGTAACCATAAGTTTGTTTTCTATGTCCGTGACTCTACTTCTGTTTTGTAAATAAGTTCATTTGCACTCTTTTCTTTAGATTCCACACCTAAGCGATATCATATGATATCTGTCTTTCTCTAGGACTGGCCTAGGGATGAGGGTTTTATGAGGGCTGCTGCCAGCCTGGCTGACGGTGGGTGATGCTGCCCTTCACTGGCCGCATTTCACTGTAATGGGCAGGAAGTGCAAGATATGAGGAGCAGCACAGCAGCCAGAGCAGCCCGCCCTGCTGAGCCCAGCCCGGGAGGAAGGAACGAGATGCTCTGTTGCCAGAGGACAGGAAGAGACAGCCCCTCTGCTGCGACTCAGGCTGCCAATTACCTGCAGACACCATCAGCGATTACCTGACCCACATGCAGGGCAGGAAGCAGGGCCCAGCTTGTGGACAGCTGCAGTTTGCCCCCTGTCATAACTGCCTAATGAGCCACGCTGCCAAAATGGTTTTCCCCGGCTTCCCTGTAGACACGGTGTGTTATTATGGTAACCACAGGGGCACGTGGCCTTGCATCAGTCATTTCACTCTGCACAAGCTCTCTTCGGAGGGCATCTGCTCTACAGCAACTGAGAAGCAGCCCATCTGAGAGATGGTGGGGCAGTTTCTGAAGCGCTCCACTGCGGGGCCCAGGGTGCCCCGTGTCTTGCTGTCACCTTCTCCAGCCGGGCCCCCACTAAAGATCTTCCCTCAACAACTTCCCATCCCTTGAGCAGTCAGCCTTTAGGGCCCTGTGGGCTGGGCTGAATGCTGATTCTGCTTCTTACCAGCTGTATAATCTTGGGGAAGGCAACTAACTTCTCTGAGCTCCACCGTTGCCATCCAGAAGATATTAACAATAACAGCTAACATGAACATGTATTCATTTGCTTAATCTTCAGCCCCACCCCTTGAAGTAGCTGACATATAGTTTGTTCCACACTTCAGTGATGAGGAAGCAGAAGCAGAGATGTTTGTGGAATTTCCCCAACTCACACCTATTCATTGACAGACCATGTGGTCAGAACTGGACAGTCTCATGCCAAAGCCTGTTCTCTTAATACTATGCTAAATTGCTTTTCCTAATAAAAGTAACACTTACCTTGTACTGTTGTTGTGAAGATTAAATGATACTTTTTGAAGAAGTATCCAACAGGGCTTTTGCAGAAAATAACCAATGCTTGTGAATGCATTGGTTAGTTGATTCAAATATAGTCTCACAAAGGACAAAAAGATTCCAGACCCATCCAGACACCAACTTTTCAACAAGTTGTCAAGCCCAGGTATCACTACATAGCAGCATCTTTGGAACAGCCCTCTTCCCAGAGACTCCTTGGGAGCACTGCCTACTTAGGCTGGAGATTCTCAACCTGCCATCTGAAGCCTTGCCGAGCAATATTTTTTGGTTGTGGTTGGGAAAGAAACTAAATAAAGCAAACTTTTAAAATTACTTTTGGTGCTCACAAATTAGGGACCAGGACAGCTCAAATCTCCCAAGGATATGTCTCCTTGTCGGTGTTTGTCTTTGCTGGTGACACCAGGATGCCCTCCAAGTGAGCTATATGATGGAGCCACCACTGTCCCTCCTTCCCAATCATCCCCACTCACGGGGCTTTGGAGCAGCAAACATGGGGAGGGCCAGAAATGCAATGAGAGGTCGGTCCTTGGCAGGTAAAGCCGGTAGGAAGAAGCACACCTAGAACCGTTACTGGTGGAATGAATTGGAGAAACGCTCATGGTTTGAGGTTGGCGCTCACTGCCAATAGGTCACAGGATAATCTAGGCAGAAGGATCGACAGAAATAAGCACATCATATTTAGGTAGACGTGGGACTGAGGGAGCTACTCCTTTGTAATTGTGACAAAACCCCATGTTCCAATTGAATACTTCATCCCAGTGGTGCCCGCATCCAGGCACACCCCCAGTGGTTAAGAGCTGCTGCCTTCAGCTCTGCTTGTGGACAGTGGCTCATCAAGGTGACCAAAGTCAGAGCCATTTGTGCTTCCATCCAGTGGACCCTACAGAGGCTCCCTCTGAACAAGTACCTGGCCTTCCACGCTCATGTTCTGTCCTTTGTCCTCCGTTCAGTGAAGGCTCTTAGGGAAGGAGGTCTGTTATTCCTCTTACATCTCTCTCCTCTCCCACAGTGATGACTCATAAACAGCAGTGACAAACTGAAAGCCCAGCTCCTCCTGTAAGAGCGAGGGCAACTCCAAAAGTACCCACTATTCAGAATAACTTCCCATCTGGTTTAGGGGACTAAATTGCATCAGGCTGGCTGATTATCGAAGCAACTAGAAGCACTACCAAGACAAGAACAAGGGCAGAAACATATCCAAACCCCATCAGCAAACATTCAGCAAACAGGCTAATTATAAAACCTACCCCTTATTTAATACTTTCATTGTGACACATTCCTTATAAAGTACTGAATTTATAACATCTCATCAATAATCTCTACAAGATAGTTACTACCACCCCATTATACAGATGAGTAATGTGAGACCCATAGAGTTGGAGTAACTTGAACAATCTCACAGAACAAAAAGTGCAGTGTTGAAATTGGAACTTCTCCAAACAGAGTACCTAGTGTGTTAGCGGGCTGAGGCCAGGGTCAGACCGTCAGTCATAAGTGGTGTGGACACGGTCCAAGCAAGTGCTGTTTTTGGCACTGACCACAGGTTGAGGGTGAACAGGCAGAAGCACAGATGCAGCTCAGGAAGGATCCCTCTGTCGGGTGACAATTACATTCCAATTGTCTCTATCTTACCCCTACCATTTGTCTCCTACTGAATTCAGGGAGAGCACAGAGAAGGGTATTGTCTAATAAATTTAAATGGTAGCGATGAATTGGAAGCCAACACAAAGCCGATACTTGCAGATGGTTGCATTAGTTGTAATATGTGGTTGTATTATTCAAGATCCTTTATGTGACAACTAACAAGTAACCAAATAAATCCCAGGGCCCATTTCTGCATGCAGTCCGGTTCCAAGAGAAACAGTTCAGAAGCCAACGGCATTAATCAGATCCCAACCTCTATGTGCTTCTCTTAAGGAACCTGAAGAGCTGCTAAGGTATGACTCACTGTAAGACTTTTAAAAAAAGGAAACCTTTATTCTCATCTCCAGCTCCCTCATACTTTTCAACTGCTCAGGAACTTCACTCTAATTGTAAATCAACTATACTCCAATAAAAACTTTTTAAAAAAATCATTTGTACACCTTAGAACTTAAAAAAAAAAAAAAAAAAAAACTTCACCCTGGAAAACCACCGTGGAAAAACAAAACAAACAAGCTTTTCAAAAGCCCAGAAAGAGTGACATTTGTCCCTGCCTCTCATCCCTCATCTGCTATCTGCTCGGATCACCTTCCTTATTCTCTGCCCCTCTGACACCTTCTCAGTACCAGGAGTCCAGGGTGGGGGGGGGACTCCCACGTAGCACCCTCTCCAGGCTTGGATATAATGAACACAAGGAGACCACAGAGAAGAGGAATGTCTCCAGGATCTGGAGTCCAAGGACACCCCTTCACTCTCCACCCAAAGAGGTGTGCACAGCCTGTGCACAGGTGTGTGTGTGTGTGTGTGTGTGTGTGTGTGTGTGAAACAACTCTCATGGAAAATTTCCAGTGAGTAAAATTCTCCATTTTTGTTACTAATGGAAGCCAATTCAAACCAGCTTAATCTTAAAGGAAAGATTGTTTTGATTGATTAACCGGAACCACACATAGGCCAGGGTGATGCTGGCCTAGAGTAGGCCAGGTCCAAGGCCAAAGAGCATCAGAAATCCATCTCTCTTCTCTCGCTCTCTCTCCCCTTTCCCTACACTCTCTCTTTCTCCCGCCTTCTCTCTCTCTCCCATCTCTCCTTACTGCATGCAGTACATACGGCCCCAGGAGCTCTGTATTATGTCTCTGCAGCTTTGTGTTCCAAGAGGGTGGGAGCTTCACACCCAAGATATCTTTTCTTGCCCCAGAGGAGGATTTAGATCGGTCTTGTCTGCATCATGTGCCCATTGCTTGGACAAATGACCGTGACCATGGGGATCAACACTGTGATTGACTCAGCACGGGTTACATACTCACCCCCATTCACAAGAAGCAACGGTGTGTGTGATTAGCTCCCCAAGCCCACTAAACCCACAGATGTGGTCTCCAAAAGAAGAAGGGTGCTGCCTAAGATGAGCAAGGGGAAGCACTCATTACCATGACAAATGGGGAAACCATGGCGTTTCAACCCTGGACTCATTTACTAGGCTCAGGCTAGTAGGGAAAGTTGCAAATGCCTAAGTACCCAAACAGGATCCAAAAATGTCCACTTGGAGCTTGCAATTTCCTTACTCAAGATTTTTCAATGGCATCTCCATGGACTATTTACACATATTAATCTGCTTTGCTAGGAATCAAGCTACCCTCTGCAGTTTGAGTCAACCCTCCCGTTTTCTCGCTTGAATCATGCATTTCAAGTAAATCGTTTGATACTCTGCTCCATAAACAATCTTTGCACCTTCCCACCTCTGAGCTTTTCCTTGTGTGCTTTCCTCTGCCTCAAGTAACATTCCTGCTTCTCTACATATTCACCTCCCACCTGTTAGTGCCTCCCTTTGCTAGTTTATCTGAAGCCCCCTTAAATGACAGCTGGTCACCTCTGGCAGAGAGCAGCCCTAACTCCAGCCCCCGGTGTTCCCTAGTTCCTACTCCTCTCTTCCACCCCGCTGCTGAAATTCCACTGTGTCTGACAGCTTAGCCATCCCAGAGATAAGAGGATCTGTCCCTTCTGGCCAATAACCTCCCCTCTTCCCTTCTGAAGTCCCAAAGCACCACTTTATGCCACATGCTGATTTGTTGATTAAAAATGAGATGATGCATTTAAACATCCACACAGGACCGCTTTCATTTCCAGTCATCATAAATAATAATCACCATTACTGTAATTGTAACAGATCTCAATTCCCCTGCTAAGCTGGACAAATATTTGTCGAATGAGAAAATAATTGGATGAATAGATGGAAACTAATGAAAATAGTGGATATGTTATTCTCATGTTGGAAATCTTAGGATGGATACTTTGTATATTTTTTTAATTTAGACATATTTTTAAAAATTAAAATCCCTAAACATTTGAGAGGACTACTGCTAGGGGCTTCACCAATTCCTCAATTTGCTAACATCGCTCAATTTATCAATGGCATACTGTTTTTCCATGAAAAGCACTATAGTCTCTTTTTTTTAAAATGTTATTTATTTATTTGGCTGCATCAGATCTTAGTTGCGGCACAAGGGATCTTCGTTATGGCACACGGGATCTTTCATCGTGGTACGCGGGCTCTTCATTGCCACGTGTGGGCTACAGAGCGCAAGGGCTCAGTAGTTGCAGCACGCGGTCTGTCTAGTTGTGGCACACGGGCTCTAGAATGCGCGGGCTCAGTAGTTGCCACGCACATGGGCTTAGTTGCCCCACAGCATGTGGGATCTTAGTTCCCCGACCAGGGATTGAACCCGCGTCCCCTGCATTGGAAGGCAGATTCTTAACCACTGGACCAACAGAGAGTCCCCTGATGTACCTTTTTTGATCCATTTTTCCCCAAAGTAAAACAATGTTTCTTGTTTCATGAGCGTTGCTGGTACAGGGCTAAGAGAGCAGAGAGGAACAAAGAAAGGGGAGGTACCCATGCTGCTGGTGACCAGAGGTGTGTCTGGCTGGGTGAATTGCTCCTGTCCTACTTAACGGAATTCAACATATAAATCCAGGTCTCAAATTCCCATGGAGCCTCAGGTTCGGTGAAAAGTATTCAAAACCACAAATGTCACGGTCCTCAAATGCCAAGGGTCTACTATAACTGCAATGTGCCTGGCACAAGGCCTGGATCTAGTAGATGTCCAAAACATATTTAACTAAGCAATTGTTCTGTTTAGACACTTCTGTGAGAGGGACAATTCACTGGTTTATATCTTGAGATATATATATATATAGAGAGAGAGATGTAGAGATAAAGATAGAGATGCACACACACAACACATATATATGTGTGTGTATAAAATTTTAAATATCATGTATATATGATTTTAAATGCTCTCTTACAAGTTGGATTTATTTTAAAACCTTCCATTGTAGTTGGGTTAAGGATGTGATCATCTTTTGCTTGCATACACAACTTCACCCCAGATCAGATAGAAAGGTAACAAAGCATTGTTAAGTCTATGTGGAAGAGTTTTAACTACCACAAGAAAGCATGCAATATTTATTCAAGTGTCTGTATTTCCATTTCTGAATAGAGGGGAATTAATTTTCAGCCTCCTCAGATCATGAGCAGCTTTAGTTAAGAGTTTTGGAACAGGCTAGCTTTGATGAGACGAGCTGCATTAAGCACAGATGACCATCCAGGGAATTTACTAAGCTGGGATGGATTCATGCAAGTTGCCAGCACTAACTTTTTACAAACTCCTTCCCTGATAATAACAGGGGAGAGTAGACACGGACTTGAAATTTTGGGCAGTAAAATTAGCTTTAACATATGACTCATTTTTTTTCTTTCTAAACATACTAAGGGGGGAGGGGAAAGCAACCTAAAATCATTTAAGGCCTCTCTTACAGGAAAAGCAGGCAATAGTTGGCTACACATCAGCACGCCCCAATTCTGTGTTACATCTTAGACCCAGGATCTACCCTCTGCTAAAGTATCATCCTGTCCGCATCAACAAAGACTCTCCATGAGTCAAGATGACAAGATCCATTGTTATAAGGAAGTGAAATGACAATGGGACCAGATAGGCAAGAATGCCCATTATTATTCATAGCCTCCTGGGGAAAAACCAGCTCCACTGTAACCATTTCCTTTCCTGTATTCAAGTCCTTCTAATTCAGAAACTTAACAACATAAACAACATCACCTCAGGGAAAAGGCTGCATGTGTTGTGTATACTGTGTTGTTTGGAGTCTTGGTTTTTATTATTGGAGTAGAAGACAAGGCGTATGCGTTTAGGGTTAGGCTCCAGCTCCAAGGTATCATCTGTGCACCCTTATTTTTTTTTTAACATCTTTATTGGTGTATAATTGCTTTACAATGGTGTGTTAGTTTCTGCTGTACAACAAAGTGAATCAGCTATATGTATACATATATCCCCATATCCCCTCCCTCTTGAGCTTCCCTCTGTGCACACTTCTTAATCTCCTTGTGCCTCAGTCTCCTTATCTGTGCAACGGGGGTAATGACACCCACACTGCAGGTTATGTAAAGATTAACATGCATAATTATATGGAAACATATCTCGGTGCCTGACACAAAGATAGCTGAGAAATAACAGGTTATAACCCTACAGAAGTTATTTGTAAACTATGTGACATGAAAACTCATTCTTGGTTATAACAAATATACTAGATGGCACCAAAAGTTCTAGCTGGAAAGTGAAAAGTTCTGGTAAATGGGTGATTTGGCATCTTGTAGATGGAAAACTGCAGCCAACTGCTACCTGCTGTGGTGGAATTCAAGGTGGCCTCAGCCACACTGGCTTTGCCCACCGCTTACTACACACTGTGGAGACCAAAGAATTATTCATACTGAGTTCATTCTTACCAATATTCTGAGGCAGCGGTATCTACTCCTGTGATGGAAATTCAGATGAAAGGTTTTATTTCTGTAAGCACACAGATCTAAAAAGAGTGGACTTGGAAACTTTATAAAATAAACTACTTAAGCTTCTCTTTATTTTGGTATTTTCTTGCACTCAAAACAAATCCCACAGGACAGCCTCATTCCCCTTCCCTCCATTTTTTAGCAGGTGGGAGTTCTTTCAGTCTCTTCTTTGATTACACACACACACACACACACACACTCATCTCTACACAAATACACAAAACCTAAAGAATACTAGAATATATGGTGTTCAGTATCACTAATCATCAGGGAAATGCAAACCAAAACCTCAAGGAGATATATCACCTCACATCTGCAAGAATGGTTGTTATCAAGACGATGAGAGATAACAAGCGTCGGTGAGTATGTGGAGAAAAGAAAACACTCATTTGCAGTTGGTGGGACTTTAAACTGGTTCATCCACTATGGAGAACAGTATGGAGGTTTCTTAAAAGATTCAAAACAGAACTACCAGACAATCCAGCAAACCCATTTCTGGGTGTATATACAAAGGAAGTCAAAACAGGTTATCAAAGAGATAAATGCACACCCATGCTCACTGCAGCATTATTCACAACAGCCAAGATATGGAAACAACCTAAGTGTTCATCAGTGGATGAACGGACACAGATGTGGTACATTTATACAACAGAATACTATTCAGCCACGAGAAAAGGAAATTCTGCCATTTGCAACAACCTGGGTAGACCTTGAGGACATCATGCTGAGTGAGATAAATCAGAAAGAGAAAGACAAATACTGATTGAAATCCCTTACAAGCAGAATCTAAAAAAAAAAAAAAAACTCCAAAAAACAGAGTGGACCAAGGGCTGGGGATGGAAGAAAAGCAAAGATATTGTTTAAGGGCAACTACTGGCAACTATTAGATAAATAAGTCCTGAACACCTAATCCACAGTATAGTGATGACAGACAACAAAACTGTATTGTAAACATTAAACTTGCTAAGAGACGAGATCTTAACTGTTCCCACCACTAGAAGAAATGATAATTATGTGATGATGCGATAGAGATGTTACCACACCAATCATATTGCAATACTGTAAATGTGTCAAAGCAATATGTTGTACACTCTAAACTTATACCATGTTATATGTCAATTATATCTCAATTTTTAAAAGTATATGAGAATATAAAAGCTCCTCTGATGTTGCAGCATTTTGCTGAATAGGAGCAGACAGTGTCAGGGTTCACCCCTGACCCCCACCCCACCTCACTCACGGTGAGCATCCCTGAACCCCAGGGCCAGGAAAGAGCCCCCCGGGCCGGTTACAGGCTGCTCTGCCCCTACTCACGCTCTCGGCCCCTCCCTGCTTGCCTTTGCCCACACAGCCTCATTCACCAGCCAGTTCCTCGCAACCGCTGACACCCAGGTCAGCACCAGGGTCCTGTCTTCTCTTCCTGCACACAGCGGCCACTCACTCTGGCTTCCTCCTCCCCAGCGGGATGGCCTAAGCCTGCTCTGTGCTCAATCCCGGTGCCTCACGGGGCCATAAGACTTTTAGGAACACCTACCTTGGTTATGAGCCACCTTGGAATACCTACCGCTAAAGCAGTTATTGGATCTTGAATGCAATCTCAAAACAGTTACATCTGAATGACGTAGGAAGTAGAAAAGGCCCCTTCTACTCACAGCCAAATGCCATCTTATGGTTCCTTACCAAGTGACTGGAATGTCAGGAATCTTTTTTTTTTTTGGCGGGGGGAGGGGGGGTGAGTCATGCTGCTTCTGCAGAGTACCCCCATTAACACGTATTCCACAAGGGCTCAGGGACACCCAGCTCTTTGCCTGGATTCTATATTTTTTTCTGATTCTAGAACCTTCTGGCCAGCTGTGCCCTCTCCCCCACGTGATGTCCAACCAGTCTGGTCCCTGCCCTCCCTAGGCTCACCCTCATCAGCAATGCCCCACACAACCACTCAGTCCCGGCTCTGTACCCTCGGAAGCCCTCGTTCTACCCTCAAGAAAGCTGCCGTATGAGTCATTTTTTCCTGGATTGTTCTATGCCTGGATTGACATCTTTGTCTTCACTGGGGCCGGGAGAACCCACTGCCGTCCCAGCCTTCTTGAGTGAGGGATGCTTCCCTTACCCCACACTCCAAACTGGAGCAGGAAAGACAGTGACAGTCTGCCACCCCACCACCACTACATCCAGACGACAGATCTCTACACTTTGCAGCTCTTGCCATCGGTCTGCCACCTCAAGACACTTCTTCACACCCCCAGCATCTATGAGCTTGTAACATCCTCCCCCGTGTTTCTGGAGGGCTGGCTCACAATCTTCCTCTTTGCTCTGCTTGCCCCACTCCCACCTCCCATCATCTTGGACAATTTCAAAATCCTTGTTAAGAACCTGTCTAATATCCTGGCTTCAATCACCCGAAATCTCTAGTTTAACACTATTCTACTACAAGGCTCTTCAACCATGTACAAATAAAACTTCACCTTGGAGCTTCTAGCTAGGCTGAACTACGTGACCTTCAATCTCTCTAATGCCCATCTCTCTTTTCAACTTCCTGTCTTTTCAGTTCACCTCTTTTTCACACCCACTGACCTTGCTGTATGAACACAATTCTACCTCTAGTCCCAGGGCACCTTTATGTTTCCACCGAGTCAACTTTCTTTCCTTTCTTATGTGAGCAGGACCTCAGAATCAACCATGCCTCTTGCAGTCATCAACATCCCAAGACGCTTGCATCCTCTTGGTCACCTGCCATGATCAACAATACCACTCCTGCTGCCCATCGGCCACCCCTCAGTGGCCCATAATATCAATCACCAGAGTATAAACGTGCTGATCAACTCCATTGCATGAGCCCTCTACCCTCATCCACCCTCATGAGCCCTTAAACCCTCTGCTCACCATCTGTTTATCCATCTTCAGTTAATTCTCAAACTCATCCCTTCAGTGTCCCTTTCAAAGTGTTTCCACACTCACTTTTTACTCTCTGCTGAGTTTGCTTCATCCATCGCTTGCTTCTTCCCCTCCATTTTCAGAAGTTCATCTGTTCACTCATGGCCTCTGCTTTTCTTCCTACTGACCCTTTATTAATTAATTGTTCTTTCTCTTACATGTTCAGCCTTCCATCTTTTCTAATGAGGCCAAAGTTGAGTTCATCACCTCCATCAACCTGCTTATCCCCCTGCACATCCTACCCCCACTGATCCCATTACAATGATCACACAAGTTAGAAAATGTATCTTCAACTCTGTCATCTCCCTGTTTGTTCAGCCTGTGGCCAAGACTGCTAGCTTGCAAAACCCACAGTCCCCCTCTTCCTGGACATACAGTTAGACTACATTTCCCACACTCCCTGGATGTTAAATATAGTTGTATGAAGGAGCTGTAGCTAATGGAGTGTGGATGGAAGTGATGTGTGTCACCCCTTGGCCAGGAAACTTCCCACGCAAGTTCCTCCATACTATGGTAACTTTAGGCTACATGAAATTGAAATGATCCCCAGATGCACCTTGGAAGCCACATGTTGAAGACAGCAGAGTCTCTGTTAGTAGAAACCCTCAAATGCCATTGTGGATAAGGGCAGCCTCTCCAAACTGTTCATCCACCCAGTACTGTGACATGAGCAAGAAATAATCTGCTGTGTGGGGACCATGGTATACTTTGAAGTCATACTGATTTACCTCTAATAACTAATACATTCCCAATTGTCAAGCACTGTTGGTTCTACTTGTACAGCATCTTTAGGATCAGTCCCTCCTTCCTAGACCCACTATCACCACTGCAGGTTTCAGCCTTAATCTTTTCTGTCACAAGGTCTATCACAATGGCCTCTGAGTGCTCTCTCTGCCATCCATGTCTTGACTCTGACATCAATCCTCCCAGCATTAAGAATAAAGTTTCTAAAACAAAAATCTGCTACTTCATCCTGCACCTCTAGAAGCCTTTCATGTTCACAGAATAAATCTCGTACTGCGTAGCATGGCACACAAGGTTGCACATGGACCTGCCCTAGACTATCTTCAGACATCCATTTACTTTGGGGCAAATGCAAATGGACTGTCCGTCACTTTTGCCTTTACAAATGCCATTCTTCGTAGCCTTAACTATAAGAAAAGAATTAACTATTAGAAAAGAGAATTTTCATTTGTATGACACTTGTTTTTCTTCCCTTTTACACCTGCCATTGTGGACTTGTCCTGAGGTAGGAAACAGATGGGTCCCTGGGCTGGACAGCTTGTTTTTGTCAAGCGAAGTACAATTGAAGCTCTGCTCTCACCCAGACACACCAAGGACAAAGCTGGTGGCAGAAGCTGAGCTCTGCTGAAGTAAAGAGATAAGATGACCACTCCTGAGGTCAAGGAAAACTTCCCTGTCTGCACATGAGCCCGAAGGCTCCTTGAGGGTCAAAAAGGGAGGGGGAGCCACGCCATAATAAGTGTGGACACGCACCCTCAGTCCTCTGAGGTGGGATCTATCTTAGCAAAAAGTTGCGCACACATCTTGGGGAGGGTCCTAGGACCAATCAGGTGTGAAAAAGAAACAAGATAATTAGGGACTTCCCTGGTAGTCCAGTGGTAAAGAATCCACCTTCCAATGCAGGGGATGTGGGTTTGATCTCGAGGAACTAAGATCCCACATGGTGCGGGGCAAGTAAGCCCATGTGCCACAACTATTGAGCTTATGCACCTCGAGGAGAGGGCCCGTCTGTAATTCCAGAATCTCATTTTCCACATTAATACTGTAGAGCCCATTTCCTTGGTAGAATCTCAGACTATCAACTCCAGTCTACAGATAGCCACCATCACTGAGCTCAAAGATACTAGTGTCTCCATCACTAGTGCATCCTCTATTAAAGAAGTGGCCTCTGGCCCTCCTAGGTACAAAGTCAGTTAGTAAATTTTCAAGTCTTACATTGTAAATCCATTCCAACCCCCTGAGCATTCCAAGAAAGTTTAGGTATCTCTACTTTGTTACTGTAGGCCACTGACATGACCAGGCTTCGTAGAGGTATTCATGTAAATATTAGAACCAGCTCCAGATAGCCTTGCCAAAGTATTAAATTTGAATTCACAAATAAAGTACACTAAAGGAATGTGACAACTGCCTGCCACTTGTGATATGCAATTTCCTTTCCCTATAAAGGACACCGTCAGGATAACTGGTAGACTTTGTTTTTTGTGGGTTTTTTTGTTTTAATTTTATATTGGAGTATAGTTGATTAACAATGTTGTGTTAGTTTCCGGTGTACAGCAAAGTGACTTTGAATAAGGTTAATATATTAGCTAAAATACTACATTAATGTTAATTTCTTCATTTTGATAATTTTACTGAAGTTGTATGACAATGTTTTTGATTTAAAGGGCAAATGATCTCTAACTTACTCTCGAATAGTTCAGAATAAACAGTATGTATGTATGCATGATGGGGAGAGGAGAGAGAAAGAAAGGAAAGAAGAGGTAAAGGAAAGGAGGAAGGAAATGGGGAGCAGGGGTAAAGCAAATGTGGGAAAATATTAACACTGGGGAATAGGAAGTTTCTTTGTATCATTTTTCAACTTTCTTAAGTCTGAAATTATGCCAAAATAAAAGATTTTAAATGTTCCGGTCAAAAAAAAATAGGAGAGAGCCCACGTGCCGCAAACTACAGAGCCCACGCGCCCTGGAGCCTGCGTGCCACAACTAGAGTAAGAAAAACCACGCGCCGTACAGAGAAAGATCCTGCACGCCTCAACAAAGATCCCATGTGCCGCAACTAAGATCCGACGCAGCCAAAAAAATATAAGGAAAATAAATAAATTAAATATTAAAAAAAAAAAAGAAACAAGATAATTAGCCAAAGGTAAACAAAGACCCAGAAGGACCCTCCTATATAAGTGCTTTCAATCACCTCTTTACTGCACTCCTCATTCAGAACGCCTGCACTCCTCTCCAGGTGCGTATTTCTGCCCAGCTTCTGACTTAAAAAAATAAACCGTTTCTCTGTGTGCTCTCCCATACGTTGTGCTGTGTCTCCTATGATAAACTTTGTACCTGTTTTTACAGATTTTGCCTCCTTGAAATATTCTTGCTTTCAAACAGGGGAGAGAGCCAGGGCCACTTTGCTTCTAGCCTCTAGGCCCTGGTGGTCTAGTGGCTAGGATTCCTGATTTTCATCCGGGCTACCCAGGTTCAGTTCCTGGTCAGGGAACTAAGATCTCTCTTCAGGACTGCTCACTGCTGTCTCTCTGAGATCAGTTCTAGGTGGAGGATTGAGACAGCCATCACCCCTTTTCAGTAGATGCTTGCTAGATAGAGCTTGGCTTCCAGCCTCTCTCTTAGGCCCTTTACCCTGCTGGTCTTCAGATGGAATGCAAGCTGCCCCCAAGGAATTTCCCGCTGTGAGAAGCAGGGCTGGGGGAACCCTGAGGTCATGGCCACTCTAGAGCCTACTCTTCACTCCTGAGCATCTGTCTCCAAATGCTTCATTCCCTCTCTGCAGCTAGCAGCCATCCATTTCCTCCTTTGAAAGACAATGCCAAAAGAGAAAAAATTAGGTTAAGAGAAAGAAGACACAATTTATAAGAGTCTTTCCTTGTGTATTTCTTGTTCCTTCTACTTAAGACATCGTTACCCATGATTTGTGCATTGACACCCTCTGATATGGGAAAGTCCTGTATATAGGAAGGAAATAGACACTTTGATGGATGTCTTCTTGTTTTTCTGTCATTCACTTAATAACATATCTTATTCCAAACCATGATAGCAAGTAGTTTTTAGATTGCATCTTGCAGGGGAGAAAATATGTTAGGAATGGTCTTTCTCTGCATACTCTTTTCTTTGGTACCGTTCAGGAGGAAAGATATTCACTGATTTACTTGCGAGCTGAGGTGGAGGGTGCCCTTGGATAGACTGTGGGGGCAGGGCGGGCACCAATCTGACTGTGGTTCATTTGTCTGAAATGCAAACATGGTCATTGCCTATGAAATAAGCTGACCCTGCAAACAAATTCCATCCAGGTGTAACATTTTGTATGGACCTCGAAGATCTTTGATGTGTTTCCTTACTGGTATTTTTCCACTGTGAAGCGTCCTAAATTCCTTAGAACTTCCAAGGGTCAGAGTGAAATGTCTATGGTCCTGCCTTCTGGTATTCTGTCTTCCTCCTCCAATTCATGTAGTCGTCAGGCATCACTAAGTGTACCAGGGGCAGTGTACCAGACATATTAGGGTGAACTGGGGTGCAGGCTCTGCATTCAAATAGCTGCACATCGTGAGGAAGGTGGATTATGCAAATAGAGTTAACAATCGATGTATAGATAGCATCGCATCGGGCAGGGGCCTTAGAACACAAGGGCAGGGGCATGAACTCCAAGCTGTGCACTGAAGGATGAGTAGGAGTATCTGGGCAAACAGAGTAGGCAAAGGATAGCCCAAGCCGAGGGGAGATGACGTGCACTGCGACATGTCATACCAGAGGCTGCCATGCCCGGAGGTATGCACGTACCTCCAAGAGCACGAAGTGACAGAAGTGGCAGAGGGAAAGAAAGAATACTTTAAAAATAAAAAGAGGACAGAGACTTCTATTCTGAGAACAGTACATTTAGCAAGCACTGTATGTCTTACATTGTATGCAAGCATCTTAATTTTTTTTTTTTTTTGCGGTACACGGGCCTCTCACTGTTGTGGCCTCTCCCATCGCAGAGCACAGGCTCCGGACGCACAGGCTCAGCGGCCACGGCTCACGGGCCCAGCTGCTCTGCGGCACGTGGGATCTTCCCGGACCGGGGCACGAACCTGCGTCCCCCGTATCGGCAGGCGGACCCCCCAACCACTGCGGCACCAGGGAAGCCCCAAGCATCTTACTATTGATAGAACTTCACTGACTAATCCGAAATTGATTTAATTTTTTAAATTAATTTATTCGTTTGGGGCCGCACCCCGCAGCTTGCGGGATCTCAGTTCCCCGACCAGAGATTGAATCCAGGCCACGGCCGGAAAAGCCCGGAATCCTAACCACTAGGCCACCAGGGAACTCCCTCTGATTTTAAAGATATGTATGGACCCCAGACAGCAAACCTCAGTTCAGAAGTGAGAGTGCTGGGCCCGTCTACTCGATATATGTGTTCCCAGCACATATATAAGATACTGTGGTTAGTTCCACATCAAGGCTGCTTGGCACAGTGGCTAGGGACACACTTTCAGTAGCTTAGGTTTAAATTCTGGCACCCCAGGTACTAGCCAGGTGAGAGCACCTAAACTCTCTCCATCTCAGTTTCCTCATCTCTGATTTGGAGATTACCATGGCGCCTACCTCACTGGGTTATCATCAAGAGTAACAAAGCTAATTTATTAAGCACCTACAAAATACCCTGGAATATAGGAAAGAACTGTATACTTTCTAAACGTATTAGTTTGTTAACTAAATAAAATAGATTTTATTGGAAAGCTTATCAAGAAATGACCCCTGCCTTCAGAACCTGAGAATAAGAGTTATAACCTGATTCTAAAGGACGGCAACTAGCTATTCACTAAACTGAGCCATGAAGAGCGGGCTGTGCCTCCAAATCAAATCAACTTGCTGAAATGAACCCTGAGATTACTGCTGCTATTGAAAACTGCTAATTTGGGGAACCTGGTAAAAGTTGGTCCTCTCTAGACTAATCTTCATTCACAGTAAAGAGCAGCAATTCTGAGATTTTACTTTGAGTAGGAAAGAAAGGACGAGTAGAGGGAGTTAAATTTCCTCCCTGGTCACAGACTGTTTTCTGTGTAGGGATGAAAACCATTTTAAACGTCCTCAATTTCAAATTCTTCCTCTTTTTCCGTTCTCTCTCCTCACTCATGAGGTACTGATCACAAACTTTACAGTTCTTTTAGTTTAAAGGACAAATTTTAATGCAGAGTAAAAATCGGCTGGTATTTAGAGTTGCTATTTGTTAGTTTGAATGTTAAGTAAATTTTTTAGAAATTAAAAAGCTCTTTTTCTTCTCTGACCCCTTGAGCCAGGTAAAAACAAGGATAAAAAAAAATTTTTTTTTTTAAAAGCTGACTTCTTTTAGTCAGTACTTGCTCTCACAAAAACACTGACTATTTGCTGGTGTTAACATTTTCTGTCATCACATCAGCCATGTGGAGGCTTTGACTGATTCTAGGAAAACAGCAGGATGGGGGCAGGGTGTTAATTTCCTTGAACAAATCTGGTTGACCCACACCCTAAAAGGAGGTTCCAGGGCACACGCAAGCCTCCTGCTGTCACTGAAAATGCTCCATCCAGCCTCAACAGACACTGTTTCCTAGGGTCCTGGGGAGACCTTGCTGGGCAGAGTCTGGCACCAGTCTCAGTGTGCCCGACATCCAGGGAAAGGGCATTCCAGGGTTTCCCCTTCATCCCATTGGTTTGGGGTGGACGGAGCTTTCTTTCTTTATGTTCCACCAACAGAGGGAAGAGGTGGGAATAATCATGTCAAAAATAAAAGATATTACAACCACTGCTTCCTTCTCAAACTGGGTCCCGACAAGGACTACCATTGAAAAAAAAAGTCAAGTTTTCAGCCTGGTGGCCGAAGACCCACATAGGTAGGATCTGAATGTATCAGTTCTAGTGGTTCCATTAAGAAGAAATTATGTGCACTTTAACCCAAATTAAAAGGTTACGCGGAGTTACAGCAAGTAAGCTTTGAACTTCAGACCTCACACAAATCAGAGATTCTTACCTCCCTCTTGCCAGGAGTTGTGTTTAAACCTCCCTGCCTCCTCTGAGCCTACAATTATGCCCTCCTTCAACCTCTTCAGTAACAAGCTCTCAAGGCTACCCTTTCAAAGGGCAATCGCTTACAAACCACAGAGGTACACAGCCCTGGACTAAAGGATACTGTTAAATATGACTTTGATTTAGTGGCTCTGATGTTATCTTTTGTGCTGTGCGAGGAAAAAAAAAAAAGCAGTAATGTTTTATCAGCAGCTACATAGTAAGCACATTGTACACTTCAATTAGATTCCCTTTATCTAGCACATCCTTCCTTAAGTGAACTGCTGCCTCGTGTTTCTCCCATTCCCCAGGCAGGCACACGCAGCCCATGTTGAGGGTTCTAAGATGCTTTATTAAACAGAAAATTAATATAATGCTATTGTGTCAGCTGGCAGCTTCTTGAGAGTAAAAGACTTTGCAATATTTTATTATCAGAACCAAATTCCAGCTTCTGGGAACTGACAACCTAGAGACTTTCATATCCATGCTTTCCCAGGAGAAAATTGCATAAGCCCCAATGTGAAGCTTTGGCTACAACCACATGGAACCAAAACAACAAGTGATTATATGAATTAAGACAAACACGTGGCTCTTTCCTAACCAAGCATAAAACTGGTCTTTATATGGTGTATAAACTGATGGGAGTTGGAGGATTTGTGTAGATTTCATTTGTTTATTCAATAAATGTTTAAATGAACCCCTTCTATGCCCAGCACTGTAGGTCCTGGAGAGAGGGGAATGAGCCATGCTCTGGACTTCAAGGAACTCACTGTTTAGTAAGGAGAAAAACAGGAAACAAAAGAATTATAATACCATATGTGGCGGTTGCTGTTGTCATTATCATTTACCCAATATTCAATACTTCCTCTCATTTTTCTTACTAACAGATGCCACTTGTGCTTGGGTTGGTGATGTGCCCAACTCTACACTCACTTTATCAGTTTCCTTTGTAGCTAGGAGTAGGCTGGTAACACAATTCTGGACAACAAAATATAAGCTGATGTCGAATGGGATATTCTGGGATAGCTTTTGCCTGCTTGAATAAAGAGGACAGACATGGCCAGTGCTGCACTAATTTCCACCTTTTGCATTGAACATAGATGTGATGCCTGGTGCAGCAGCAGCCATCTTGAAACCATGAGGTAACAAGCATGCAAATGAGAGCTAATGCTCAAAGCATGGAAGATAGAAGGACAGAAAAGTCCTGGCTTCCTGATGACAACACTGAGATCCTGAGTCAATGCCAGATACCACCCAAACCTGGATGTTTTGTTAAATAAGAGACATCAAAGAAACACTTTTTTTTTTTTTTTACTTAAGCCATTCTTCATCCAGTTTTCTGTTAATGTATAGCTGTATTCCTAATAAAGACTGGCATAAAAGCTAAAGATGTATACAGGTTACAGAGGAAGGTGTGAGTAACTATTCTTGGGTTGGGAAAGGTCAAGGAAGGTCATACGTCCTCCTTGGGAGGATATACTTCTTCCATGGAATGACATTTAGATCAATTTCAGTGGAAGCACAAAGGTTCCCTTGAGGGGGTGTGGTGTCCAATGGAGAAGTGCAGACTAGACTGAGGGACCAGCACATGTAAGGCTGGGTAGCATGAAAAAGCAAGCATGCTGGGGAACCAGAGCGGTTCAACATGAAGGAAGCATGGGTTTGGGGAAGAGAAAGTGTGGAAGTGATGGTATGTGAAGACGGAGACATACGCACACGGGAGCTAGACTGTAAGGGGCTTTGAAAGCATAGGAAACCAATAAAGGTTTTAAACAGGTGAGCGATGTGAGTTTGAAAGATAACTCACTTCCATGGAAACATGAAAGAGAAAGGGGTGGGGGTTGGGAAGGTGGCTTGAGAGAGATCAGTTTGAATATAATTTTATAATTATCCAGAACTATTTAAACCCTGGAGCCAATGAGCGGTTTTTATAGTATGTGGGAGAGAAACAATATTCGTATTTCAAGCCCGGCGCATACACTATCTTATTTAATCTTTCCTTAACCCACTGAGTTGGGCGTGATATATCCTTTTTACAGATGAGAAGACTAAATGTACGGAGCTTAAGTAGTTGCCCAGGTTCTCACAACTACGGATAGGAGGTCTAGTTCCTAAGGCCACGTGGGTCTGGTGTACCACCCTGCCTGACACCCCCCGCTCCTATGTGACAAGGGAATTTGCCCCCAACTGGATGAGGGGTTACAGGTCCCCAACACAGGGACCCAGAGATCACAAACACGGTGACCTGGAAACCAATCTCCTGACCCTAAGAAGTATCATCCAGAGGAAGGACACGGGTAGACTGATCTTGTCGGCATGGTCCAGGCGTACATAGGCTCTGCCAAAAATAGATCTGCAGGGAAATCCCTCTTGATAAGAATTCCCTAAATCTGTGGGAACCAGAATCATTGTCTTCAAGCTTGTCCAAGATAGATCACCTCGAGACATTTATTTATTTAATATATATATTTTTTAATTTTATTTATGTTTGGCTGTGTTGGGTCCTCATTGCTGCCCGCGGGCTTTCTCTACTTGCAGCGAACAGGGGCTACTCTTCGCTGTGGTGCACAGGCTTCTCATTGCGGTGGCTTCTCTTGTTGCGGAGACGGGCTCTAGGCGCACAGGCTTCAGTAGTTGTGGCGTACGGGCTTAGTTGCTCCATGGCCATGTGGGATCTTCCCGGATCAGGGCTCGAGCCCGTGTCCCCTGCATTGGCAGGCGGATTCGTAACCACTGCGCTACCAGGGAAGCCCTCAAGACATTTTTTTAAATGGTACTACTCATAACAAACCCTTTAAGAGTAACTTTTCCCAGTTGCCAGGCACTGTTCTAAGAGCCTTACATACATTATTTCATTTAATCAACAACAGCATCACGTGGGAAAACCTCCAAAGCAGGGTTTTTATGTTGCGCATTAAACCGCGTAGAGGCTGCCGATATGGAGTGGTACCCACCAGGGGGAAGGGAGGGAGCTGCCCGCCACCTGCTCCCTGCTATTTAAAACCTCTGCAATGGGGGTCAAAATGTGTATTCCTTCAGGGCAGAGCCTCCAGAGAGAGGAACACAGTGGCTGAGCCGGGCTGAAGGGAGAAAAGGAAAACAGCCAGCATTTATCAGGACATATTATAAGACTGAACTGGAGCTGGTCCTTTGAAAGCCCATACAAAATTGACTACACAGTACCCACCCCTGAGCTAATGCTATCAAGAGGGCTGTTTAATGGCGTTACCCAGGAAGAATCATGGCAGTTTTGCTCCTGCCCAGCGAGGAAATCCATTTTCACTTAGGACATCAACCAGGAAGTTCCACAGCCAGGCAAATGGAATAAAGCATGGATCCCCTGGCCCCACGTGGGCAGCACACAGGTGATAATTCTGATTGCGAACATTTATCAAGTACATATACATGCCAGGCACAGCCCAAAGCACTGTATGTTTGTTATCGCGTTTGATCCATATGAGGTGAAAATGCCATCTCCGGTTTACTGGTGAGGAGAGGGAGACAGAGGGTTTCAGTAACTTGACCAAGTTTATCCAGCCGCTGAGCCGGGGGTTGGGGGAGGGCTACAAGATACAGAGTGGTCAGATCCATGAGAAGGGAGGCAGAGCTAATAAACTGTAGGGTCCATTCTTGGAGTGGTTAATAGGAGTCATATCAAGTCCAATGATGGCCAGTAAGGCACTGGCACAAGCCAAACGGATTGGATGCTGGCCGTGGGCACCCACCAGAGTTGGTAGGTGTTGAATGGCTGAATGTGTGCCCAGGTGATGAGCAGGCAGCCAGCATCAGGCCAAGTATTTCGGAAGGAAGCCAAGTTTCCCAACAAGAGCACAATAAAGATCTAGCTCTTGGAGCAAACATTGAACAAGTGTTTAAATGAAGACTAAACATCTTTACCAGGCTTTATTTTATTTCATGGTGCTCACTAATTCTTTCACTCAATCAGTAAGCATTTGTTGAGCACCCACTGTATACCAGGCATGGCTGTAAATGCCTAGAATACAACTGGGAATAAGAAGAGACAAAAATCCCTGCCCTCATGGAGTTTACATTCTAGTAAAGAGAGAGAGAGAGACATTAACCAAGAAAAAGTAATAACTAGGTAAACTATACTAGAAGATGATGTGTGTTATACAAAATAAAATAGGGACAGGTGGATTGGGAGTGCTGGGACTAGGGCCAGGGCCCCAATGAAAAGGTAACATTTGAGCGACGCTTAATGAAGGTGAAGAGCTTCTGATCCAGGCGTTGGAAACAGCCAATTCACAGATCCTAAGTGAAAGCAGTGTTTGGGCTTCATGGGGGAAGAGAGGAGAATCCAGCAACACCAGTGGCAGGAATAAAAGCCACTGAACATGGCGCCCTGGAGTCTAGGGGATGGGGCTCATGTCCCAGCTCTACCGGTTCTGAGCAAGTTCTTCACCTTTCTGAGTCTTACTTTCCTCATCTGTAAAATGGGAATAACAACTGTAGCTGCCTCACAGGTTCTCACGAGGATTAAATGTGACAATATGCAGAAAGCGCTTAGCACACTCGTGCAGGGCAGGTAGTGAGCCCTCAGCGATGTCAGCTCCACCGTGGACTCTCCCCTCAGCACCTAACCCCGTATTTTCACTTCCGTGGTTACCTGTTGCCCCCACTTTACCTGAGGGGCAGGGGCTGTGTCGTACTTAACTCTGAATCTCCAGACCCTCAATCAGGATGTGGCACGGGGTAAGCCCAGGGTGTAGGGGGGTGTGGAAGAGGGGACTGAAGATGACCCAGCAGGGAAACGGTAGGTAGAATTGTAACTCCAGTACTTAATAATGCAAGTTATTGGCCGTTGCGTTGAGCAATATAAACACTCTCTAAAGATGAGAGTTGGGTCAGGTGTTCCAGACCTCAGCCTGGAGGGGGAGATGTAGCCAGGGACGTGGAAGAACCACCGAAAACAGACACTGACTGGAAGGGAACCAAGTGAACCAGGCCTGTGAGGCCCTTTACGGCTCTTGGACAGAGGTATAATTTGTGAGGGGTCCAGGGCCACTGCCATCCATAAAGCAGGAGAAGTTGGAGCCTCCTTCTCCTCTGCAGTGTGCCGCCCGAGTCTCAGGGCCAGGGTCTGCCCAGCGCGACTTCCTACAGCTTCGCATCACTGCACAGAGATGGGTGCTAATGAGCTGGAATTCAGCTCATGCCTCGTTCATGGGATTTCTCTATTGCCAGTGACAAAAACAGGTACTTTTTTTTCCCCCTGGAAGCCTGAATCTGTGCTTTTCATGTATCTCTGTCCTCAAATAGCCTGGGAACAACTGGGCTTGTGTGTTATGTGAAGAACAGAACAGGAAGAGGAGCGAAGGAAAATCTTTACTCAGTGGGAGGCTGGACCCCACACCCACGACGGGGACATGGCTTGTGCACAGGCTCCCGGGCACCACGCTCGGGCAGAAGGGGCCTCAGGAGCTGCCGTTAATTCCCGAGCCTCTCCTGCAGCCAATTTTAGTCCAACTCCTTGATTTAATTACACTCCCACGTACAATAGGAAGCTTGCATTCTCTTATACACAATGAATATTAAGCTGATAGACCTGTAATTTCCTCCGCCAGGCGCACTCCCATTTTTGCATATTGATGCCACATTTATTTTCTAATTTTCCATCCTCCTGGTCCTGTGCTCACCACCTTATCCCCATAATAATTTCTATCAGCAAGCACATACATCCTCCTTCGCTCTCTCCTCCGACCCCACCCAGATAGCGAGCAGCACACACTTGAGCAATCTGAGCCCCCTTTTACACCTGTCACAGCAGTGGAGCAAGGTCTGCGCTCTGGGCTCTAACTGGAGGCCACATGGCTATAAATGGTCAAGGACAGTCAGTAAATAACAGAGCTGCAGGTGGGGTTCTGAGGGTGAATGGGGAGATGGGAGACATGTGCACATACTCACAGACATGAGAGCTAGCCTTCCTCAGGACGGCCTCCCTCCATAAGGTGTCCGGTACCTTTAAGGTATTCAGGGGACAGCAACATCTTGCCAGGGAGGGAATAGGAATAAAAGTCAGGAGCAGGTTGGGGTGTCCAGCAAAATTCAGCCTGGCTCCCACGTGTCCTCTCCTGGCAACGGTTTGTAATTCTGTAAGTTCCCTTGGTGTCTTGGTCAGTACAGCCTGCTGTAACAAAGCACCACAGAGTGGGTGGCTTACAAACAACAGATGTTTATTTCTCACCGTTCTGGAGGCTTGGAGGGCATGCTTCCTGGTTCACAGACGGCTGCCTTCTCACTGAGTCCTCACATGGTGGAAGGGGATGGAATGGGAGCTCTCTAGAATCTCTTTTATAAGGGTACTAATTCCATTCATGAGAGCTCCATCCTCATGACCTAATCACCTCCCAAAGGACCCACCTCCAGATACCATCACATTGGGGATTAGGTTTCAGCATATGAATTTTGGGGGAGGAGGGCACATTCAGTCCATAGCACTTGGCTTTAGTCTTATGTAGTAGCCTCCCTATCATTTCTCTGGAACCCTGTCTCAGGGGCAGCTCACTCTAGGCTCCATCCAATTTGGTCTCAGGCTCCCAAACCTATGCATGTTCTCTGATTCCATTTGAACACCCCCCCCCACAGTTTTGACCTTGCTTTGTCCAATTCCTGGGTCTGTTCTCACCCCAAACCTTCCTCTAGCACCACCACAGGCTCTGACTCTTCCTTCCTTCCCCAGGAACATTTCAGGGGTCTGCCGTGTCAAGTACTGGGCTAGGCCCTGGTTGAATGGGCACTTGGACTCTGGCTTCAGGCTCATGCTCCAGCCAAGCCCTAGGTCCCCTGCTATCCGCAAGGAACCTCTCCACCAAAGACAGGCAGAAGAAAAGAAAGGACGTTCAGAACTATTCAGTGCAGGCAGCTTTGCCTGCATCTCCCAATAGTTAGCCTTTGTGTTGAACCATTTGGACACTTCTAACTTGCTTGGTCCTCAAAGAAATTCTTCATTCATTGGCCCTGTGGAGGTTGATGACCAGATGAGCTGCCTGCTTACTCTTCCATATAGGACACTGGATAACACTGTCAGAGGTTCCCTCCCTTTGAGAGGATGAGTGACACCATGCACATCCTCCCATGCATCACAGTTCTCACCCACACAAGTCATTCCTTGAAAGGATTGGGGAACAGAAGGGAAGCAAGCCCCATGGATATCAGAATCTCCATGGAGACTTGTTTTAGTCCCCATCAACAGTTTCTGATATGTACCCTTACTGAGACTCACTGACAGACAACTGCTGTTTACATCTGCAAAGTTTAATAAGAAACTTAAATGGACATTTTAATAGAGATGCATCCCTCTGGAGGAAATACAGATATACTTTGGAAACCACATGAAATGTAGATGGCTTAGCCTACTTAAATTTTTAACCTTAATTTGAGTGCCATGTGCTAAACGCATAGTGCATTATTTCATTTCCTCTTCACTAGAGCCCTACAAGGTAACTATTGTTTTCATTTTTATTTTATAGATTAGGAAATTGGGGTTCATAAATGGTGAAGGATCTGCCCAGGTCCCACTGGCACTAAGTGGCAGGATGGAGATTCAAACTCAGAAGTCTTTATCCCAAAGCCTATGTTCTTAACCACTACGCAGAAAAGACATCCAGGTGTGATCAGGTGATGGTACAGACTGCCCACTCATCCCTCAGGACAGTGCATGGCAGAGCCAGCAAAATTCGGAGTTGGACTCAGTTTGAAGACAAAAATCTCCATTTTATTAGGCTTTCCAGAGGTCCTAACAACAGATGACCAGATCCACAGGGCCCCTTATTCTTTGGGGAGGGGGAGCTTCACAAAAGCCTTCCTGCACATCAGCAGTCATCGCATTCTCTCTCTTAGAGGCAAGGGTCCAAGGGAAGCCATTCTCCCACCTGGGGCCATGTAGGGCACCTAGAACTGACCAGAGACTAGGACAATCTTAAAGCCAAAGTCGCTCAGTTAGGCAGCCTGGGGTCGACCTTCACTCTAAGAGGAAGCCCGTCAACCAGCCAGCAGAATTCTCGCTACTGGACACAGCGACTTTTTTCACCAGTTCTAACGAGTTCTTACTCACTTATTGCCCTTCTACAGGCTGAATGTAAATACTGTCTTTCTATTATTAGTCTTTGTTTAGACAAACTAGGAGTTACAGTTTAGGTTGGGGCTGGCTTTCCTTTACACACTCATCCTGAGCACACTCTGGCCACCCCGGTTAGACTGAAAGACATGCCAGGCTAATGGGATTTTCTGGTGGTCCCCAAATCTCCTTAGCAACACATTTATAAAGGCTCTTAGACTAGGTTGCGTCTGCAGCTGACTAATTCCATCCATTGTGTGTTGCTTCATATTGGTTCCATTTGGAAGAAGATCTTTCCCCCTGTGATCCTCAATTATCTCCCTGATAAAATGGGGATCATCATTTAGGAGGAGGAGGATGAGGAAGATGAAGATGATATGATAAGTGACCTGTATCATAGGACTTCTGTATGTGAAAATGTAAACTGTCAAGTGCCCAACTGCAGCAGGTGTATCTAACAGACTATATGATAAAATAGAGCAAACACTGAACTGGGAGTTAGATTTCATGCTATTTCCGAGGCTGGGCACATCACTTAACATTTCAGTGAAATGTTCTCCCACCTGTGAAATGCAAGCCACGACCCTTGCCTTTCCCACTAGCAGAACTATTATGGAACCCGCGTGAGCATTCTGGAAAGTCATTTGTAAACTGTAACATGGTGCGCAGGCATACAGGACAGCCAAATTCACCAAGGAGGTTTCTTACGTGAAGAAATCATATGGCAAATCCTTTTGTAAAGCAAATAATCTCCTGCTCACATATGCCTCGTAAGTCCAAAACACACTTAGATTTCAATTTTAAACCAGCTCAAATGAATGTGCCACATGTTCATACTGAAGTGAACTTTACTCAATGGCTGTTTGAGAAATGAGTGAATGAGTGAATGAGTGAATGAATGACCGAATGATGCCAGGTATAATGAAGAGATGGCTCTCTTCTTATACCACCAACTCCACATGAAGTTTTTTTTTCCATTTTTTTTACTGAAGTATAGTTGATTTATAATGTGCTAATTTCTGCTGTACAGCAAAGTGACTCAGTTATACACATTCTTTTTTTAATATTCTTTTCCATTATGGTTTATCCCAGGAGGTTGGATATATATATAGTTCCCTGTGCTTTACAGTAGGACCTCGTTGTTTATCTATTCTAAATATAATAGTTTGCATCTACCAACCCCAAACTTCCAGTCCATCCATCTCCCTCCCTTCTGCCCCTTGGCAACCACAAGTCTGTTCTCTACATCTGTGAGTCTGTTTCTGTTCCACATGATGTTTTTCAATTCCTCCGTCTAATTAGCTTCGTGAACCACCAAGCAGCGTAAATCTTTATTGGTACTAAGAGTATCTGAATTATTGAAAAATCACTCTTACTACAAAGTTTTATTAAGAAGTGTGACTCATACAGTGTTTCTGTTAATCGAACATCGAGTGAAGGCAATACACCCAGATGCAGAGAACTCACCAGGTGAGCAGTAGAGACTTGGCTTCTGCACCCAGCCTCACAGCTGTCCTGGGTCTCTGTCCCCACCCAGCGCCCTGAGCTCTGACAGCTGTAAGGAGGACCCTGCCAGCTTCTCTTGTGGTCAAGCTGCCACCTCTTTTCTCCACCCACGGCAAGCCCTGTCCTTCAATGTCCGGGCTGCAGTCTCTTCACACCCCATTCAAAACCACACAGTAAACAAACAAACAAAACAAAAAACACACAGTAGATGGTTCCTGCTTACTCTGCCAGCAGGAGAGGAAGCCATACCTGTCTGATTTCCTGGGTGCCTGGTACTGTGCTTGCTTTGCCTTAGGGCATTCTTCCTGTCCTTTACCCCACAAGGACATCCTTCCTTCTCAGCCCCTGAACCCCACACCTTGTGTATGACACCTCTATATTACAGGATGCTATTCTCAAGTGCATTTTCTGGCCCTTCCCTAATACTGTAAAAAATTACTCGACTGGAGATTTGTGTCCAGTTCTCAAAGAACTTCCCTTAAAAAGCTGCAATAGGAGAAAGCCTAGTTCAATGGTAAAAATGATGACTAGCTTGGATGATGACCAATTCAGATAATTGGCCATAGACCTCTAATCCTGCTGGCATCCTTCTGTCACTTAGCAGGGAACCAGCCGATCACTCCATCAATACATTTATTTTGTCAGCTGTCACTGTGTGGCGCCCACACGTCTCAGCTGGGTAACTTAGGCTGAGAAATGGAAACTTGACGATATCAGAATCATTTCATCCCTATCACGTGCCTTTCTTGTCAGTGGGTTTCAATGCATTTCTGCCTGGCTTGGCAAATCTAAGCCATGATCTTGCTTTTAGCTGCTGGGTCTCTTTAATTATTACTACCAATTCCAACCAGCTTGTGTCAGTGCGTTTCCAAACTACATTAATTCAGTAAGTTCCACCCACAAGATTTCTATTTATTCTGTCCCACATCCACCTTTATAAACACACACACACACACACACACACACACACTCTTATTCATTATCACTTTGAACTGGTTATTTCTTCTTAGCAGCAAACACGTACACGCATTGATTGATTTTCATGCACAGTTTTTCTTTAGAGTAACTTTACTCCTGTCAGAAGGAAAGTACTAGATTCTTGATAATGTTAAATAACTAAACTATTGCCTATTCAACCCTGAGTCCTTCCCATTGGGCACTATTAAGTTCACAGGCTATCAGTCATCATTTTGAGATGTGAAGCAAAAAAAAACTCCAAAAAATGGTTCTCAGAGAAAAGCTACCTCTTATTTTTTTATAACCCCCGAAGTGAAATGAGGACATCAGACATCTCATGAGAAAGTGATCATGAAATAGCCTGTCCCACCCATCAGGACTAGGGATGCACCACTGGCCTCCTCCCTTTATAGGGCCCTTGCCGGCTGGTCTCCAGGTAAACAGCGCTTCTGAGCATTGCACCAACTAAAGTGATTTTGCTCTGATGTCGAAGGCTGGGCACCCAGGTGTGGAAGGGGGATGAATGTGAGTTTTCAGGTCAGGTCTGCGTTCAAACCAAGCCCTGGAACCAGTGATCATGGATAAGCTTTATCATCTGTATAACGGGAATGATAATAGGGCTGTCAGCTGGGTTCAAGTTAAGTAATGCACACACACAAAGGCCCAGAACAGAGCCTGTTACTTCGTAGCACCTCAAAGGTATATGCTACACCTGCTGCTGCTACTGTTATTAGCCCAGCTCAGCCATTACCCACGCATATAAACTGTAATACTTCTTATTTTGAAACAATCCTTGGACTCCTCACCCCTCTCAAAGAACAACGACAAATAGTGTAGAGATGCTACTAGCTAACTCCCAATATATATCACCCTCTTCTTTAATAACATAATCATGATTTCCCACGAGCTATATTGTCAGCCACCTGGAAGAGTACATTCCACAGCCTCCCTTGCATCTACGTGCAGACACAACCAGGTTCTGGACAATAAGATATAAGTAAAAGTCATGTGAAATTTAAAAAAAATTTTTTTAATTTCAGGAAATATCTTTAAAAGAAGGAGGCATTCCCTCTTTCCTTCTACTTCGTCCATCTTGTTACCTGGAACATTTATGTGAAGACTGGTGCTCTAGCAGCCATCTTGGATTATGAGCAGCAGTCCCCAAATTTTTTGGCACCAGGGATAGGTTTCGTAGAAGAAAATTTTTCCACGGGCTGGGGCAGGGTGGGGGGATGGTCCAGGCAGTAATGCGAGCAATGGGGTGCCGCAGACGAAGCTTCCCACGCTCGCCCGCCGCTCACCTCCTGCTGTGCTGCCTGGTTCACAGTAACAGGCCTCGGACCAGTACGGGACCGTGGCCCGGGGGTTGGGGACCCCTGATTATGAGGACAAGCCCATAGCCTAGGAATGCAGAGTACGAGGACTCTGGGTCTCTGACATCTTATAATGGCTTTACCATTCATGGGCCACTTATTCCTGGACTTCTTTTATATGAGAGAGAAACCCATTTTTACCTTATGTAAACCATCAAGTTATTGGGGGGTTTCCTGTTATAAACAGGCAAACGAACTCATGTGCCTGATTTCTGTCCTCCCCATCAGCTCAAGGGCCAGTTGGGCTCCGACTATTTCTTCTCCTCTTCCTTCATTTCAAAGAGTCTAAGGTCCCAGGATAGACGTCCCCATTCGCTGAGTTTAGATCAGGTGCCTGACTTTTCTCCATCAGGGATGAGGGACACTGAATTGGAGGAAGGAGCCTCCAGAGACTTCTGGACTGACTGACCACACCTTCAGGAGGTGAAGGTAATGTCCCAAAGGGAAATGAGAGCGCCACTGACACAGGTCCACCACCAAACCTTCTCTTCTTCATTCTCCCACTGAGCAGCTTGTCACTTCTGAGACCGTGGCAGGAGCAGTAATTAGTGTGTTTGTGACTGAGTGCCAACATCTCTGCCTTCCCAAAAGGGACGAACAATGCTTTCATCCTCTAGGGGTGGGACAACGAGGCACGTATTTATGGCACAGAAGAAGGTTAGAGGCTTCTTTGTTCCAATATTTATCGTAAGTCTCCTAATGCCAGGCCTATTCTAGACACTGAGGACACAAGGATGCAGGGTTAGCTGTCCTGCCTGGTACCCACAGCCTCGAGGGAGATGCACAAGTTGACAGACAAGTGTGTGATACACGCCAAGATAGAGACCTGGCTGGGAGTTCACAGAGCAGCATGTAACCCAGGCTGGGGGGAACTGGGGAGGAGGAGGGGGGAAGAATAATTTCCACAGTGAGTCCAACTTCGAAGCAGAATAGGAGTTGGGGTAAGCAGAGGGCTGAGCAGGCTGGAGGCAGTGGAGGGAGGGAAAGCAGAGTGGGTCTGGGGAAGCACAGGTTACACCACTGGTCTTACTGGAGCCCAGAGTGTGAGGGTATGTCATGGGCCACGGGGAGTTGCCTCATGGGATATGGAGCAGAGCCTGGAATTTATTCTGTAACCAAGGGAAAGCCATTGCAGCATCACAATCATGAGGAGCAACGTGATGAAATATGCATTTTAGAATGATTAGAATGATGACTCAAGTGTGGAAAATGGATGGCGGAGGAGGGGGCCAGAATCAAGCCCCAGTAACTGACCAATCAGGAGCCTGCTGAAATAATATAATCAAAAAGTAACGGAGGGGCTTCCCTGGTGGCGCAGTGGTTGAGAGTCCGCCTGCCGATTCAGAGGACACGGGTTCGTGCCCCAGTCCGGGAAGATCCCACATGCCGCGGAGCGGCTGGGCCCGTGAGCCATGGCTGCTCAGCCTGCGCCTCCGGAGCTTGTGCTCCGCAACGGGAGAGGCCGCAACAGTGAGAGGCCGGCGTACTGCAAAAAAAAAAAAAAAAAGTAACGGTACCCTGAACTGAGAAGAACACCGCTTTACAGATAAAAGTACAGCAATGTTCTTCTCCCAGCCAGTTCTTTCTGTTCCCCAGTGAAAGCCAAAAACAAAATGCTAAATGACAGGCATGTCTGCATGTATCCAGGGGAACAGAAGCCAAGTGTCCAGATTGCTGGGACCCCAGTTGGTACTCTAGCGGAGCATCCCAAAATTAGCACATGCTCAGTGCTTCTTTAGACCATCTCTCTGGAATGTCAATGTTTTCCAACAAGCCCATCCTTTGTCAGGGGCTGGAAAAGTGACCAATCAGAATGGTGCTGTGGGTTATACCAGTATTTTGAATGAATGAGAGAGGGAATGAATGAATACATGAATTTAGCAATTAATTGCATTTCTGAATCAGGGCCACTCTGGTTTCCACAGTAAAACTTCAGGGTGAGGAGATTTTTGGCCATTTCCCATTTCTGCCTCTCTTTCTTAAGTACTTCTTAAAAGGACAGGAAAGTGTTACTGAACCATCCCTGCCTCTCCACTCCATGGAAAGAATTGAGCAGTTATCCTCCATCAGAAACAGTGTCCAGGGTGGGGGTGAGACAACTTATAGCCTGGAATTTTAAATGATCTTAGAGTCTTTTACTGACAACAAGGCAGATAACTGGGGAAATGCACTTCTGTAAATGCAGAGTAAAAGTTAAGCAGATAGATAACATATGGAACCTGAATTATCAAACACCTTGTTAACTCTGTGAAAAGCTTCACTGAGCTGTTGGTCTTCACTTCGGAGCCCTGGGAGAAGTAGATTTTTTCCAGGTATGGCACTTGTCCTGGTGGGAATGAATTCAGCAAAGGAAATAATGTGCCATACGCCTAGCTAGTCAGTGCTTTTATTTATGCTGAATTGTCCGTAATGAGTTTCTTCCCTTTCCATTCTGCCTCTTAACCTCTTGAAAGAAGACAAGGAAAGCTTCTGGGTGAATCAACATTCAGGGCTAGCAAGCAGATGCTCATCTGCACCTCATGTTTAGAGAATTCTAAGAACATTCACCAGCGCCTCACTTTCCCTTCCACTGTGATCAAACACATTCATTAGCACTTTTGGGCCTGGGGACCCTGAGATGCCCCAGAAAATTTCCAGGGGCCTTCCTGCCACCCTAAGGACACACAGTGTTTGATCACACAAAATGATAGCACAAACGAATAATGTTCAGCCAAAAAGTACCTATGGACCACCTCAGACCCATGAGGATAGCTACTATAAAAATGAAAATGAATAAAAAACAGAAAATAGCAAGTGCTGGTAAGGATGTAGGGAAATTGGAACCATTGTGCACTCTTGGTGGAAATGTAAAATGGTGCAGCCACTGTGGAAAACAGTATTGTGGCATCTTAAAAATTTTAAAATAGAACTATTGTTCTATATGATCCAGCAATACCACTTCTGGGTACATATTCAAAAGAATTGAAACCAGAGTCTCTAAGAGTTATTTGTACACCCATATTCATAGCAGCATTCTTCACAATAGCTAAAAGGTAGAAGCGACCCAAATGTCCACTGATGGATGAATATGTAAGCAAAATGTGGTATATATATATACAATGGAGTATTATTCAGCCTTAAGAAGGAAGGAAATTATGACACCTGCTACCACATGGACGAACCTGGAGGACATTATGTTAAGTGAAATAAGCCCGTCACAAAAAGACAAATACTATAGGATTCCACTTAGATGAGAAACTAGAGTAGTCAAAAATTCATAGAGACAGAAAGTAGAATGGTGGCTGCCAGTGGCTGAGGAGAACAGGGAATGGGGAGTTAGTGTTTAACGGGTATAGAGTTTCAGTTTTACAAGACGAAAAGAGTTCTGGAGATGGATAATGGTGATGGTTGCACAAAAATGTGAACATAGGTAATACCACTGAGCTGAACTGTACACATAAAAATGGTCAGGATGATAAGTTTCATGTTACATGTATTTCACCACAATTTAAAAAAAATTAAAAAGCATCTATGGGCCTGGAAGAGAGAAGAGGTACCAGAGTCAATGCAAAGCACATCAGTGCATTGTGACTATTTTTAAACCTAAGGGGCATGTGTCTTCTCTTCTTCTGCCCTCTCAATCCCTCCCTTCCTCTCTCTACCCTGCTGACTTTGGACATGCAGAGACCATCCGGTGTCCTCAGAGCTTGGGAGCCCTCTGCTCTACCTCCTCCCTCACCACTAAGGTCACTGTCACCAAGACTTCAGCCACCCTCCTAGTTCACAATGAGCCCCAAATCGAAACTCCAGATTCCTCCTTTCCACCAAGCTTCAGACCCACATTTTCACTTGCCCACTGGAAAGGTCTCCCTGCAGGTCCCACAGAGAACTCATTCTCTCCCCAGACACACCTCCTTCTGAGTTCTGACCTTAGTGAATAGTATTACTTCTTCAGCAGGGTCCTGGGACTCTTTCTTGAACCATCCCTACCTGCCTGCCTCTCCTTTTCTCAGCTCCCAGGCATCATCCTTTCATTTCTATCACCAAAATGTTGACTCTCTTCCCTCCATCAGCCCCTTCCAAGTGCCCTGGCCACCCTGTGTCACATTCTAACTGATCCCTCAACTTTCTCTATTCTCTAAATTCCTACGTTCAGTTTTCTACACACCTTTTTAAAAACATAGATGTGACAATTCACTCTCCTGCTGAGAAACTTTACCAAGGCTCCCCATTGCTTATAAGAGAAACCACCTCCAATGTCCCAAGGCAGAGTGAGGTAGTTTCAAATACCTCAGGAAATAAACTAATTGGCCCAGCTTTGACAATTTCCGGTCTAACCACTTGTGACATGAAGGCTGTGGTCATTTAGGAAGAAGACAGCTGTGGGAAGCAGAATTCTAAAGATGACACCCCAAGATTCCTGCCCCATGATTATTAAATCAAACATGAATCGAGTGACTGCTGTGAAGGGATTTTGCTGATGCAATTAAAATCCCAAATTAACTAAACTTAAAGTAAGAGATGATCTGGGTGGGCCTGACCCAACCAGGTGAACCCTTAAAAGAGGGAGCTTTTTCTGTAGCAGAAGAGGGAGTCAGAGAGAAATCAAATCGAGGGAAGGATTCAACGTACTGTTCTGGCTTTGAAGATGGAGGAGCCACGTGCAAGACCAGAGACCAGCCTCTTGCAATGCAGAGTGACCCACCCCCCCTAAACTCTGCCAACAACTGAACGAGCCTGGAAGCAGCATCTTCTTTAGACCCTCCATGCAAAAGCCCAGCCTGACCAACACCTCCATTTCAGCCTTGTGAGACCCCAGGCAGAGCACCCACCCAAGCCCACCCACATATCTACCTAAAGTACCGCAGGCTAATGGATGTGTCTGGTTTGAAGCAGCTCGTTTGTGGCAATGTGTTACACAGCAATAGGAAATGAATACGGCCCCTCTCTGCATGTCTCATGATGGGGGCGGAGAGGGCTTCCCGGAGGGCAGGATGTGCTGAGCAGACAATTCCCTAAGTAGCTGTTCCACCCACCAACCCACTTTAAACAGTTCCATGGACCTCTATCTGTCCTTCATTACTTTCTCTGCCCTCCATCAGATTCACTTGGAACTTCATGGACTTTTCAAAAACAAGCATTAAAATTGTAATTACTTTTATCCTAATCTAGATATTTGTCAGATTGCCAAAGTCTAATATATCATCATCTTTCTCACACATCCTTGTATAAGGTTGTAATAAGCTTCACAAATTAATATCAACTCCTCCCACTACCTCCATCCCCCATTTCTCTCCCTCTCTCTCTCTCTCTCTCTCTCTCCCTCTCTCCCTCTCTCTCTCTCTCTCACACACACACACACACACACACACTTACTGCATGATCACATTATGCCTTCATCTCTTAACTGGAAGGAGATAAATGGCCATTTTCAATAAGAAAATAAGAGTATTCACCCTTAACCAGTATCCACACTGTCCGTTAATTCTGATTTCTGAACGTGAACTTTGGAATCACTTAGAGCAAAATGTGAATCCCAGATGCCTCATTTAGTGGCTAAATGACATCTCTCAGTCTCAGTTTTATCATCTGTCAAATGCATACAATAATATCACCTACCTCATAGCATTCCTATGAGGATTAATTTAAATAATGCTCTTGGAGTCCTGAGCAACTGCCTGGCGTGAAGTCTGTACTCAGTAAATGGGGCCATTACTGTCGCAAAGGAGAGGAAAACGTGATCCTTTAAAAGTAAGGACATTAGAACCAGCTCAGGCTCACTCAAGGCTAGGTGCCCACAGTAGCTTGGTTTGGTTAGGGTTTTGAGTTTAGCCTGGTCTAACTAATTCTCTCCCTGACTCTGAGTCCATCTTTCTGCCATGGAAACATTACCAAGAAACTTCCAGCTACTCATTTTTGAGTTACCTGCAGACACTTGGTTGATGAGGAACAGAGTAAGGAATGCAGATAGGAGCCATCACAGCATCTCTTCCGTCTGGTGCATTCCACAGTGAAGCCCAGGATCCTGGGTGCTAGAAGCACGCAGCAAATACACCTGCACCCATCAGGAGGTGCTCCTCTGGGCTGTGACTGCTGTATCCATGGTGGATGTCAGAATGGATTACCGAAAACGTCAACAACAAATCAGCAGAGACTAAATGGACACAAAGAAGTGCAGAGTGAGCCAGTAATTGCTCTGCATCTGAGTGTTCAAAAGAAAGAGCTCAAGGGGCTTCCCTGGTGGCGCAGTGGTTGAGAGTCCGCCTGCCGATGCAGGGGACGCGGGTTCATGCCCCGGTCTGGGAGGATCCCACATGCCGTGGAGCGGCTGGGCCCGTGAGCCGTGGCCGCTGGGCCTGCGCGTCCGGAGCCTGTGCTCCGCAGCAGGAGAGGCCACAGCGGTGAGAGGCCCGCGTACCACAAAAAAAAAAAAGAAGGAGCTCAAGAACACAGAAAATGCAGTAGAGCTTGCCATGGTATGGGGGGCCTTTGCTACCAGCAGCTCTTGGGACCTGGGCAGAGTCCAAGGCATACTGTGGTCCCAAGTGTTCTTAGCCTGGCAGTGAAACTGACCTGCTTAATATCATACTCATTACCTCACTTTTGTTACTTTGATTTTTCGTACTGGAGTCTAATCAAGGGAACTTTGTGAAGGAGGGCTGTTATATAATTTTCAAGGATTTGGAAGAATTTAGAGCTACCTTTCAAATTCAGGTCCTGGGTATGTTATTTTATTAACATTATTAAACTCTCTGATTCCAGTCTGCTCTTTGAAACATGAGAACAAGTGACTCTCCATGGAGCTGTCAAGATCAAGCGAGAAAACATACAAACGGCACCTAGCACGCTGCCTTTGACACAATACGGTAGGTGCTTGCCAAGTGATACCAGCTTGTAGGACTGCATTTCACACTGGATGAAAACTTCCCCCATTATAAGATTCTGCGATGTCTTATAGGCAAGTGTGTGGATAGGTTTTGAGTAGATAAACCCCTGAACTCTCAATGGACCCACTAGTGGATTCCAAAACAAACCTAATCTGGAACTTTCAGTTGGGTTAGAATGGTGGGAAATGCATGCTGCCTTCATTGAAGGAAAGGGGGAAGGGATGGAGAAAATGAATAAATGGGAATGCTTTATTCTACAGACAAGCTGAAAAGTGGTTTTAGGGCATGAGAATTACCCAGACATGCACAGCGTTCTACCATCCTGTAAGGACAAAATAAGATGACTGAATGTGCCCACATCACTAAGAAAGGGAATCCAGCAACCTTGTCAACTCACTGGTCTAACCAGTTCTCTCCCTTTGTACAGACTCCTTTGTACATGTGCTACTGAGAAAGCCTGCTACAGGAGGGCAGGGTCTGAAGGAGAACACCTGGGGGCATTGCCTCTCCTGGAAATTAAGTGCTCCAAAGGGAGCAGGCAGGTACATTTCATCTCAGACAGGAGGTCTCTACGTGGGGTTTGTAATCATAATTTTGGATGGAGGGGAAAGAAGTACATCTTTAGTTTTCCCTTTACCTCTAACTGAAATCTAGTATTTCCTTCAATTATGGATGCAGACAACAAACTGCAGTAGAATTTGCATTGCCTGTGACTTTACTCCTGATAAAAATCACAGATATTTACATATCACATCACGTCTGTTGCAGATACCACAAAATAGCAATTATGCTCATCGTGACTTAAAATTAGGCTCATTATTAGGCTCACCACTAGAAAGTGTTACCTAAGGTGTTAATAAAAGAAACAGATCCATTACTATGACACAAATTTGTTTTTGTAATATTGTGATAAGTAGTTTAAGCATAATTGGTTTCTTCTTTGACCTAAGTTATTTTATTCTTTAGAAATGGTTTTCTGGGAAGGGGTCTATAGGGCTCACCAGACTTCCAAGGGGCCCATGGCTTAAGTGGGGGTAATGAACCTGCTGCCTGAGCATTAGGACCCAGTGCTGTAGAATGTGTCCTGCCCATGAGAAAAAGGGATTCCTAAGGAAGAGTGTACACTCTGCACCCTGGTGAGGAGGACAAGAAATCCTACAAGGGAAGGAATAAAAGGAATTGACTTGGTAGAGCACCCACTTCATGTCACATACTGTATTTTATTTAAATACGGTACTCCCTAAGAGCAAACGCATGAAGTGAGAACAATTTCCCCCAGTTCACAGATGAGGAAACTGTGGCTCAGAGATACACAGTCACCCTGCTAGGAAGTGAAGGCACCAGGTACAACTCCAACCCAGGTCAGTTTGACTTTCTACTGTCTGACCATGGCAATGACAGTGAGACGAAACTGCTGGACAAACGGAGAGTTCAATGCACCCAGCAGAGAAGAAGCCACCTTGGGTGGTCTCGGAGGTGTACCACCTAGAGTGCCCTTCATGAGAACCTGCTGTGAGGAATCCAGCTTCGGCACCTTCAGCTCCTTGACAGCATCTGCTCTGAGGACACACCCTCCCCAGCTACTCCCAGTGATTGAGGAGGGCTAGGCCATTCCTGCCTGCAAAGCAGGTCTCCTCCAATGGACAATCTGCCTGCAGTCCAAGGCTTCTCCTATTCAACTACATCCTCCTTCCTTCCCTCCATCCTTTCACAGGGGCCAGACTGGCAGTCCAGTGTGAAGGCCCTCTTGGCCTATTCCTGCTCACTCTCCCCTTTACCCTTCACAGGTATTTCCTTCAATCAATTTCTGGGATGCCTACTTCCATCTTGATGTCTGCTTCTTGCAGGACCCAAATTAATGCAGCCCCCAAGTCTGGCAAAAGCTACAACCCTATCCCCCTCTGATGGGCAATCAAAGGAGAGTGTGTTTCTTATGACAGATTCATGGGCCAAAGAGGGACACCCAATCTCTCCTCCTAAGGACTGTCATCTGGGGAGTACATCATGGGAAAAGAAACACACGTGGCACGGGACAAGGCTGTTAAGGCTGAAAACAGGGTAACTATACCAAAAGTCAAGACAGTGGCTACACTGATGGAGAATATTTGGGGGAAGGGGGCATGAGGGGTGATTTCTGGGGTGCTGGTAATGTTCTGTTTCTTGAGCTGGGTGCTGAATAAAGAGGTGTGCTCATTTGCTGACAATTCATGGAGAGGTTCACTTGTGATCAGTGCAGTTTTCTGTCCATCTATTCCTCATTAAACAGTTTTTTAAAAACTAGGTATATTTATAGTACTTAGCACCTCTCCCAGTGAGGTGGGATTTGAGGGGCTGCTCTCTGTATATATAGGATGCAATGTATTCATTGACTGGCGGGGGTGGGTACTCTGCACACGAGCTCCAGGGATCCCTGATGTAAACTTGGCTGTGGTCCTTAAAGAACCTTAAGGCTATTTATCTTGGGGTCCTGAGTTGCTAACAGAGGTTCTAGACTTATTGGCTATAAATGCCCTTTATAGCCAAATGTCAGTTGAATAAATAAATGACTTACTTATGTCTTGACATTTTGGAGATGTCAGAAAGAGAAGAAATAGGGAGTTCTACAATCCTCGGTATTGCCTGCAACAGGATTCAGTGCTTGACTTTGAAAGCATGATGTGTAGCTCGCTGAGAAAATGAATCTTCCCCGGGTGGAGAAATGTGGATATATGTTTGACAAATCAATTCCTTTCTTGGAGGAGGAGAAGGGAGACTCCCACAGAGGTCGGGCAGCTAAATTACCAGAGGCAAAGCAGAGCAGTGGAGGTCTTGCAGAAGCAAGGAGGCCCCTCATGCTGACGGCTGCACAGGGACTGGCTGGCATCCCCTGGTCGGCTGGGCACTGCAGCGAGCCTCTGAAATTAATGACATCCTCACTTCCATGAGCAGGGCCAGCCTCCGCCTTCAGTCGCACCAGTTCAGAAACATCTCAAGGCTAAAAGGCATGCAGTGCTCTGCTAAACAGGAAAAGTGCCCCCACCGGATCACGGGAGCCCGGACAATGGCTGCCTTTCTCCTGTTCATTCTGCCAACCCTCTGCCCCGGGGGCCCCCTGCCTCTAGTGCCCATGACTGAGGTCATTTACCTCTTCTTTCCAGGCAGAGGGAGCTAGTTTTGTGGTACCCAGGCAAGTTATAGAGAATACGGCTTCAGCTCAACAGCAGCACATGAGAGGCAGTGAACTGTAAGAGTTAAGAGCATGGGTTAAGAGTACCACTCTACCACTCAGTAGTATGACCATAGGCAAGACTGTGACCTCTCTGTGCCTCAGTCTTCTCATCTATTAAAATAATCATTTGTTATAGTCCTCACTTCAGAGAATTATGAGATTTTAATTAGTACATAGAGAACACCGTAAAATAAAAAAAGTGCAATTGATAGACATCAGCTATTATTATCGCGGTAATCATTAGTGATGTCCACCAAATATTTCTTGCTCTCTGTATCCAGGTACCTGTCACATGGTAGATTGCCCCAGAAAGGTAAGCTATCCATGAGACTTGTTTTAGTCAATGAAATGTATCACGTGTCATTTCTAGACAGAAGCTTTAAAAACTGGTGTGCAGTTCACCATATTCATTTTTTCTTGGAAAACATGGCAACATGGAGATGAACCTTCCTTCTTTCTGAAGGCTTGAGTGGGGAAGATAAAAAGCCAAGCTCCCAGCCTACCTTAGGTAGACCTGTAGTATGAACAAGAAATACATCTCCACTGAAATGTCACATTTATTGGCCGCTTTGACCTCATCTTGTCTTTTCTACCTGAACAAAAAATGGTTCCTAAAAATGAGGTGCTGCCATTAACATGAACCTCAAGATGTGGCATTAACTTAGGATTCGGGGCGTCGGTCTGTCGTAAGGAAATCATTATTGGAGGCTGGAAGGATGGCAAACTCTGATATGCATGGTTGAAATATGTGGTAAAACTGTCACCTGTCACTGTAACCCAGAATACAGGTAATATTTGGTGGCTCTAGGGAAGTGAGTTACAAGACAAAAATCTGTGTGTTGACTGCAACTGGCTTCATTTGGCCAGGTGATACAAGAGGGTAGCTCAGCAAAGAAGCAACCAGTTTGCAAGCAGAAATAAATAGAAATGCAGAGTCCCGAAATTCAGACACTTGTAGATTTAGAACAGTAAACATCAGAGGTAAAGTTGAGAAGTACAAAAGCCAATGAAGCCTTTGCAGCAAGAATCAAATCAACAGTGTAGCCTCATACCCGTTGTTGATGCTTACGAATGTCCTTACAGCTATGCTTGGAACTCCGGCACCACACAGGGAAGCAGAAGAGCTTCTGCACCTATGGTTCAGAGCGTGTGGACTCACTGTGGCCCACGCCCAATTCTAAGACCCAGGGTCCTCCCAGTGTCCTGGCCCGTATCTGGTTCCCTGTCTTGCCTCACCTCCTGCCTCACAATTCCCAGTGCCCGTCTTTGCCCTCTGTCCAAAATTCCAGCTTTTTTAGCTCCCTGTCTTGCACCCCCGCCCGGTGCTTCTGGGGATCTTCTCCTGAGCCCTGGTCCTCATGATTCTGTCTCCACCAGCACCTGTCAGGCCCTTGAGACTCAGCAAACCTGACACTGTGAATACGGCCCTGACCAAACAATCCTGAATCTGTGACATTTGCTTTAACTCTCCAACGCGCCCTGACTTTGCTGTCCTTCTGGGCTTCCTCTAGTGGTCTTACCCAAGGACTTGCCAGCTGACAAGCCACACTTGGACATGGTTTGCACCAGCCCGGTGTTCCCCAGGAGCCCCAATTGGGACCTTACCTTTGTCTAAACTTGGTGCCCAAAGCTGAACACCATAATCCAGATGGGATCTCACAGGGCAAAATGCAAATGGACCATCACCTCCCTTCCCTAACTCTTAACTCCTATTAATGCAACCTGAGATGCCACTGGCTCTTTTCTTAGCTTTATGCCTTTCAATGAGCCTACCTACCTGCCCTTCAGCACAGAGCCAGCACCCCCAGGAACTTCTGCTCTTGGCATTGTGACTTTGTTGCACCCACATTCTGAACCCTTCCCTTCCTTGTTTATTGACTCTGCTTCCAGACTTCAGATTCCCTCTGCTCCTGGCCACAAAGCCTCTCCCTGAGCTCTTCTGCTATGACCTATGGCTCTATTTCCAGGCCACAATTTTCACTTGTTCCTTGAATTATAGCTGCTTCCAGCAAGTGAAACACCCCAGCCCAGGGCAATCTGGCCTATGGAACTATCATGAGATGATTCATGTGGCTGGCTTTCCCACTGAGCACACCCCAACTCAGAGGAAAGAAGTTGGACTGCTGCTGCATTGTAGGCTCAGAAGGCACTTTTGCTCAACAAAAGTGCCCAGGTGTTTTTCACATGAACAGCTTCCAAGATGCAAAGATCCCTTATCCTATGTCTGAACATTTCATTTGCTGCAACTACATATAATTTTAACAACTTATTTCAGAGCCATTAGCCACAAAATTGGATTAACTAAAATCCTTTATTAACACACTGTCAACAGTAAGTACAAGTGGTCCTCTTCTGATTTATTTCATTAATATCTATTTATATGCCTACTCATTTATTTTTTTAAATATAGTGAAGTTTCACGAACCCGAAATTGAACCCCAAAAATGAGACAACTAAATATAACGTACATCTACTTCTATGTTCCTTCCTGATACAATTGGTCTACAACTAGTGCAAGAAAAGGAAAATTGCCAAACGTGTTCTTGGTCAGTCCATGTTCACTTTACCTGGTCATTCCTTTCCTTTCTGATTATAAACAATTGCCAGATGCCTGCCTGATCTGACCTTGGGCAACTTTGAACTTCTGCCCTCTCCTGACCTCATTGTTAGCCCAGGGATCCTTGATATTTGGCCACTCAGTACCATGGGCCTGGAGCAGCATTACTTTGCAAGGCTCAGATTTGCCTTGCACACATTTAGGACTGACATCTATTCTACTCCCCCATGGTTTCCCTCCTGGTATTTTTTTCTTCCTATTTCCACAAAACATTAGTTTGCAAATGTCCCATTTTAGAATGCTTTTCGTCTTTAGAAAAACCCACAGTTCTGTTCTTTTGAATCTGGAAGTTAAAATGTAACATCCATGTTCCTAGCCACATGAGAAATTACATCCTGTTGTGTCACCTCTGATATTAAGTCTGCCTGGCTCATACACCTGCACAATTGTCAATTGTCTAATTTTTTCTCCCAAAGACACCTTAACATCTGCTGGGCTTTCAGGCAACTCATTACAGGAATTCAGCACCTGGGTTGCCTGTGGAGTGTCTGCTCAGTTTTCCCTGGGGTTCCTAAGGGGCTCTATGCTCATCTATTCATCAGAGAATTGATACGGGCAAATCTCATAAATGTCAAAGGAAAGTGCATTCAAGATGCTTCCTTTGGTACATTTTAAGGGCAACAAAGCTCATTCTTAAAAGGCTTAAAGGCAATATATGAAGGGTAATACCATAGCAAGTGTTTACATATAAAGAAAAGGAAAGAGAGAGATAAAGAGAAAGAATGTGGGAGGAATAGAGACGGGGGGGGGGGGGGGAGACAGAGAAAGGGGGGAAGGGAGGGAGGAAGGAGGAAGGAAGAGAGATAGAGGAAGAGTAAGCTGTCCATTGAAATCTACTCATGAAACTTTCTAGACTTTGCAATGCAGAGCCACATGGCAGGCCTTGTGAAGAACACCCCAAGAGTATGAGGGTCCACTACTGTCATCAAGCTTACAGTCACATGGTGGGGCGGGGCCAGGAAACAAATCTTTTGAATTAATCAAAGGGCCATCAAAAGAGTGCAGAACCCTTGGATTGGTGAAACTACTCATTGGCTCGGCCCCATAAATATTAGCAGTTCTGTGTACAATAGAGGAATATGGGCCATAGATCACATTACACAGTTGGAATGTGATATCAATAAAATCTTATAACTGTTAATAAATTTTCATCATAGGCAAGTATTCTGAACAACAAAGTTATTGGCATATTATGCAGTTGGCCCAGAGTAAGCAGATGTTTCGATGTGAAATAGGTCCGTATGAAATCTTTTACAACATATTACCTTGTACAACAATAAAAATTCTTCTCTGATTTGTGACCACTGAACAAATATAATTTTAAAATAAGGGACTTCCCTGGTGGTCCAGTGGTAGAGAATCTGCCTTCCAATGCAGGGGACACAGGTTCGATTCCTGGTCAGGGAACTAAGATACCACATGCTGCGGGGCAACTAAGCCCACGCGCCACAACTACTGAGCCTGTGCGCCTCAACTAGAGAGCCCACCTGCCACAACTACAGAGCCCACACGCTCTGGAGCCCACACCACAACTAGAGAGAGAAAAAACCCACACGCCACAACTAGAGAGAAGCCCGCACGCCACAATGAAGATCCCGCGTGCCGCAACTAAGACCCAATGCAGCCAAAACTAAATAAGTAAATCAATAAATATTTTTAAAAAACCATAATTCTTAACTTTTAAAAAAATAAATAAATAAAATAAAACTTTTCTGCTTTCCTCTGTGCAAACTGCCTACTTCTCACCCCCACCCAAAAAAACCCTCAAATCTTTCAGCTGAATTATTCCCAACTCTGTCATCCTACCATTCAGCAGCCATGAATCTGCAAGTGTCCTCGCCTCTTTCAATTATCCAACATAAACTTGCACCCAAACTCAGAACCTCACACCCACAGAAGTCAGTCTACATAGAATTTTTAAAAGGAATTGGAACAATCCAATGCCATTAAGTGGTTTTGAAAATTGAGTGGATAAACCAATCAATCAACCAAGGAATTAAGAAATTAATGCAAGCGCTTGGAATCCGGTAGGAAAGAAGTGAGGCAATTTGAATTGGGCACACTATCAAATCCAACTTTCACCAGTAGAAGCAGAACGCTTCTTTTTAATTTTTTTTAAATAAATTTATTTATTTATTTATTTATTTTTGGCTGTGTTGGGTCTTTGTTGCTGTGCACGGGCTTTCTCTAGTTGTGGCGAGCGGGGGCTACTCTTCGTTGCGGTGCGTGGGCTTCTCATTGCCGTGGCTTCGCCTGTTGCGGAGCATGGGCTCTAGGCACGGGGGCTTCAGTATTTGTGGCATGTGGGCTCAGTAGCTGTGGCTTGCAGGCTGTAGAGCGCAGGCTCAGTAGTTGTGGCGCATGGGCGCAGTTGCTCCGCAGCATGTGGGATCTTCCCGGACCAGGGATCGAACCCGCGTCCCCTGCATCGGCAGGCGGATTCTCAACCACTGTGCCATCAGGGAAGTCCCTCCTTTTAATTTTGATTAAAAATTAAACTGTCGCCTGCCGATGCAGGGGACGCGGGTTTGTGCCCCGGTCAGGGAGTATCCCACATGCCGCAGAGCGGCTGGGCCCGTGAGCCATGGCCGCCGAGCCTGCGTGTCCGGAGCCTGTGCTCCGTAATGGGAGAGGCCGCAACAGTGAGAGGCCCGCGTACCGCAAAAAAAAAAAAAAAATTAAACTGTCACCAGAACAGTTGGTCTTCAGTTCTACGTCATTTCCTCTTCTGCAGATGGAGAAAATGCTTTCTAGCGACACACTTATGGTGACCCCACGGAGTACAAGGTAAACAGACTGTGCTGCTGGTTTCAAGAAGTTGGCTTCTTGACATTTAATGTGAAGGCAGGGAAACCCTCAGACAGCTATGGAATCAAATTATGTGTTAAGTGCAATTTTTAGTTTCCTGGATATGAAATACTCACTGCTCTACATTTGAGGACTCACATGTAAGTCCTAGTATCTAGAAAGATGTCAAAAGATAAGAATCATAAGACGCAATCTAATAGTGTGCTAGTTTTGAGGCATAATCTAATTATTTTATAATTTGTCATGTTTCTTTAAAAGGTTTGATAAACAGGCTTTTTTTTTTCCTATTCAAGTCTTCCTTCTTGTTCTCCTTCTTGTTCTAAACAGAAGGAACAATCCTGATGATTATGAATGAGAATACATAGTCTCTGGTGGGATCAAGGCTTCTAATTCTATTTCATCCCATTCATAAACCATCCTAGGTAAGCTACCGGTTGAATACGAGTCCTGAATTATTCAGTGGAAACTGCACTGAAATATCGTGTGAAATAAGGGAGAGCCTGTAATATGCATTTAGTGTTCTTCCAGGCTGCTGTCCTGTGTCCTGCCTTTCTAATCCTTCTCCCTACCCTCAGCTCAGCAATTCCCTTCAGTGGCATAGATACGTGCACACATACCCATTCTAAATAATCCCTTCCTTGCTTTACAACACAAGGAGGTCTCCTTTAACATACCTCATTCCCTAATAAAATCGTTTTTTAGAGCTATTTCTAAAATAAAGAGTTGCTTTCAAGGAATAATTATACATAGTACCTCATTAATTGGGACCCAGCCTCAATAATTTTACATACGTAAGAGTATAAAAATGCCGTATCTGGTCCCTTATGAGCACAAATAATTTCTACTATTATCACAGTCATCCTTCTATCCTGAGGGTATGGGTGGCCCATTTCTAAAGCAGGTGTGTTTAAAAGAGCTTGGTTTACATGCAACCAACTTAAAATGAATTAGCAAATGAAATCCAGGGATACCTTTGAGTAAGAAAGAAGACTACAAATGGAGTGAGGATTGAAAACATAAGATATGTTTGAATCCAACAAAGGTTAAAGAAATGATTTTGCTCTGTACTTTCTGATAGAGTTCAATGAACAGATTTATGTCATATATGGGACAGTGGAAAGAGCAGGGAGATGATTTGCCCAGGGGAAGAGGTAGAGCTAAAAGGCCAGTGTTTGGGAGTCAAAGAAGGGGGAAGGTAGGAAGGAGGAGGAAGGAGACAGAGGGAAGAAGAATCAGATCACTATTTTAAATATTTGTAGGAAATAACATATTAGAAAACAAACTGATGAAGCCCCAGAGAGCAAAATTCAGAGTAAGCATAACCGTTTCAAGGAGCAGATTTTTCAGCTCTCTACAAGAAAGTATTTCCTAGTCATCAGAGCTAAAATGAGATATGTTATAGGGTACTGGGCACCCCATCAGATGAATTATCCAAGTGGAGGCTAGTTCACCATCCTTCCTGGCTCTTCTCAAAGAGATTGCCCTAGAAACTCAGAGATTCTAAGACAATGTGATCACCTCAGTAGCACATGCCTATGATAAAATCCATAACACAAAGGAGATACAGTCCCTTCTTATTACGTTCAGTAGTTATGTTCTCTCAAGTCACCATGAATGATAAATCATTGCCCCTAGGGGAAATACAGGGCTGGGTTCCTGTGAGCCTCTGGTCACAACATTTTCGCCAACTAATCAATACATAACCTTGTTAATCCCAATCTCCTAATTTATCACTTCCCCCCACATTTCCCCTTTGGTAACCATAAGTTTGATTTTGAGATCTGTGGGTTTAACATATACACACTACTATACATAAAATAGATAACTAGCAAGGACCTGTGTATACAGCACAGGGAACTCTACTCAGTATTCTGTAATAGCCTATATGGGAAAAGAATCTGAAAAAGAATGGATATATATTTATGCATAACTGATTCACCCTGCTGTATACCTGAAAATAACACAACATTGTAAATCAACTATACTCCAATAAAAAAATTTTTTTTAATAAACAGTTTTATATAAAAAATACATAACATTGTCTTAAGTGTGTTTCTGTTTAAAGACACCCTATTTAATATATAGAATTGATTCTTTAACATTGAACTCACAGCCAACAGCACTATCACTCATGCCTAAACAAGGCCTATCTAACACACATATTCTCTTCTTAAGGCACATCACAGCCTTCTCACACTTAGGACCACTAGACAGCTCTTCATCTCTATGTTCAAGAAGCCAGGGAAGTCACCCCCAAACAAGCAGAAAAATGCAACAACAACAACAAAAGTGGCACTAGAGAGAGTGAAAAGGACACTTGCTTACAGCATGAGCTACAACAAGAAGGCAGAGTGTCACTTTGTTCAACCTCAGCTGGGGACGTATTGCGTGACTCAAATTTTTCACCTCTCTGCACATATCCGTGAATGACTGTGAGAGGTGCACAAGTATCGATTTTGGGGTTACAAATACATTTTAGCAAGTAGGTGAATTTGCAAATACAGAATCCACAAACAATGAGGATGAACTGAACTTATAAGAGAGGGGAGCAATAATGGGCAAAGCGACCAGGACAGGGCTCTGGACAGTCCAAAACTCGACTTCCAATTCTAAAACCTCCTTTTACACAGCAGGACACAGTGGAGTTTGCACCTTTGCCTGGCCATAGCTGTCTACCCCCCGGTCACAGGCTGGGCAGGCAGCCCAAACCACAAAGGTTAAGTGGCTTTTCCGTCTGGTAACAGCTGAAACCTTCTATGAAAATCGGAAGAGCTGGTCTCAAATGACCCCCTTTGGATGGACTTAAGACTTCCTTTTGGAGTCCTGCAAGCCAGTGGCCCTGACTTGGAGATGAGAATCAGTGCCAGAAAGGACTTGCTGGTCCCCTGAGTCCTCCCTGGTATACAGTCCTTTACACTTTCACAAAGAGGAATTATGTCACTATCACAAAGATACACAATCGCTCTCCTGACCTGGACCCTGTTTATCTCTCCAGGCTCATCTTTTGCCATCCCTCATTTATATTGAGGTCTTGTTTTTTGTTTTCCTCCAGCTTCTTCAGTGAGTCAGGTTCTTTTCAAGAGCTTTCAATGATGTGTCTCGCTTTGCCCTTCTCCTCTCTCATCTCCTGAGTATCTCTTACTTCTTCAGGAATCAAGCATCATATCACCAGCCAGGGGTCTTTTAGCTGAAGTCACAGAAACCCTGACTCAGCTGGTTTAAATATAACAAAGATGTATTACATCTTAAAACAGGAAGTCTTTAGATAAGGGAGTTCTCAGGTTGGTGAATTCAGCTTCTCAACAATGTCATCAATGACCCTGCTTTGCCCATCTTTCTGCGCCCCCATCCTTTGCCTATTTTGCTCCTTTGTGGTCGTAGATGACTGCTATGGTTCTAGGCAAAACACGAGGTCACAACAATATCCAGGGGAAGAAAAAGGGTCTCTCAGTCTCTGAGTGCCTCTCTTTAAGGGCAAGGAAATATTTCTCAGAATCCTCTATCACACTTTCTCTCAATTCTCAGTGACCAGCATTGTGTAACAAACCCATGCCTAAATCCATCACAAGCAAGAGAGGGATTACCGTGATTGGATTAGTGCAGATTACAGGAACAGAATTAGGTCTGCTAGAAAAGAGGATGGTGTCAGACTGGCAACCAGTACTATTTTCTACTATCCCCAACCCCCTGCATGTTGCTTTAGGGAACCATGTGCTGTCACTGCTCCCAATTTTGCCCCCTCTTAGAAATCTGAATCCTCTATATTGTGATTGACAACTCACTTACATATCAACCCATTAATCTTAGAATTTCTTAAAGTTAGACATGATGGCTTACTCACTGTTACATCCTAGAACCTAGTACATACTTGGGGCTTAAGAATGAATGAATGAATACATCAATGACTGTATGGATGACAGCTACTGGGTACATGGGTAAACAATAACTTTCTAATGTAGCCATTCTTTCTCCCATTCTACACTTGGGAAAACTCCCCTTCAGAAAGAACAAAAGACTTTTCCATCACCATCATGGTATGGAGCAGAGCCAGAACTTAACTTCAGAGTTTCTGGCTCTAAACTGAATCCAACAGAAATGAGGAAAAGAAGGCCAGAGTATTAAATGGCCTTCCCAGCATCCCAGAGTAGTAGTGCTTGGAACTCTTTATATACATATATATATATATATATATATATATATATATATAAAATTTTATTAACATGTCCGAGGACCATTTAAAATTTTGAGTATAGACACACACATAATCCTAAGACTCTTCTTTTCCACCTGACTCAAATCTTACTCTGACTTCAGCTTTTTCATCCCGGAAACATTTATATAGCAAATGGACTGAGATCTTTTGAGGATTCAGCTTGCAATCCCGACAAATTAAGGGCCCTGAAGAATCAATTATTTTTACTTATCTTCCAGGCTGAAGGGGAGAAAGCCCTACATTTCTGGAACTTTGGCTTTGAAACCTCTTGAAAGCATTACAGAAAAGCCAAGGGAATTAGACAATAAGAATTCTTTCAAAACAGTAGGATTTAAAGGATCTTATTACCTACTTTATAATCTTACCTTAAGGCTGTAGAAAGTATTAATTGGAGCAAAGACATCCAAAAGGGAACAGCTACTGTAAGTCATCTATATTGTTGAAGTCTGTCTTTATCTCTTTAATTTGTTATATTGCCTCACCCTTGGCATCTCTTTCAGATAAACCTATCCAACTCCTGACTCCCTGGTGTTTTTTTTGTTTTTTGGTTTTTTCTAGGCACAGACAGGAAAAATAAAAAGAGCTAGGCCAAGAGAATCAATGGCACTTTAAATCACATTTCCTGCCCTGTTCAGTGGTTGATCCCTTCAAGGAAAGTGGGTTGGAGAACAGAGCAGGCTCTAGGCAAGTAGAAAAACTCCAAGTATCTCTAGAGGTAGCTTACATGTGGCCTGAATCCCCAGCTTTCAGTTCTTACTAGAAATAATATACTGTTTCTCTATGGAAAGTGTGAAAGACTTTAAAATAGGTTGGAAACTGCTCAGATAAATAAAAGCAGGATGTGCTAATAGGATCCTGTCGTTCCTCACTGACTGTGCCTTGGGGACCATCTTCATCCCACTCATACATTTTTGTAGCAGGACTGGAAATACTTCTTATTTTTTATTTGAAGTGATAATCTTTGGCAAAAAAAAAAAAAATGTCATAATCCCATAGAAAATGGCAGGGGAAAAGGGAGTTCTGATCTTCATAAAGGGAACAAAAAGCAAAATCAGCCCATATTTTAAGGAAAATGGGTCTTGGTATCATTTCCTCTCCCAATTTGTAAAAGGTTTCTGAGTGCGTTAGGCTAGCACATAATTCCCTTTTTTCAGAAGTGCTACCTTTCTGAGGGCAATCTAGGGTACTGAAATATTCCTCAAATTGCAGTCCTTGTGTCAATCAAAAAATGCTGATTCCTGGGTGCCTCTCCCAGATCCTCTGACTCTGAAGCTCTGAGCAATAGGGCCAAAATTCAGAAACGTCTGAGGCTCCTTGGGTGATTCTTAGGCATTCTAAAGTTTGAAGACCATAGGCATGGTAAATGAATTCATGGGTTTTGGAGTCAGAAAGAACAGGATTTGAAGGCTGAAAGCTTAAAAAAGGAGAAATCAACCAGTATGTGGGAAGGAAACACATTTCATTTTTATTGGTTTAACTAAAACAAGGTATTTATGAAGCTAGGTGGCTCCAAAATGTCAGTTTCACAGAACTTTATAGATCACAACCAACCAGCCCTATTTAATAAAGAGCCCACTGCCCTTCTAGGACAATGCTGTATTCCGTGAAACTGACTTGCACAATTTTTGTTTCCTTCTCAACTCCTGTCATTTTATCATAACTTATGATGTGGGCCCTTCCTTTTGATTCTCACCAGTTCTGCATATGTCTACATCGTAGGCTCTACAGAATAACAGGTGTCTTTGAACAGTCACTTGGATTCAGACATTTAACCTCACTGATTATTCTGACACGTTTTGACAGATTCTAAACTAAGAAATAGCCAAAGGGCTGACCCCCAAACAAGGCCTGGGTTCGGGGTACTGGCTGCTTTGATCGGTAGGGATTCCAGAGTCTATTTTCTGCGTCTCGTTGACACTCAGCAGAGCCAAGGCCCTCATGCATAGTGGTGAACTGGGTTAAAGAATGGATCTGGGTGCTTCTTAAACTCGCTCTGATTGCAGCCAGAGAGAACAACTTGAGCGAGCTTAAGTAGGTGACGATGATGATACTGAGGCAATTCAGAGATTCCAGTGAAAATCTGAACAACCAACCCAATAGAAAGATAGGAAGCCAGGGCTGCTCTCAGGTTTTCAGCAAGCAGAGCTGATAGGTCTTTGTTCTGGGATCCTGGTCTTTCTTTTTTCTTTTTCTTTTCTTTTCTTTTCTCTTTTTTCTTTCTTTCTTTCTCTCTCTCTCTCTCTCTCTCTCTTTCCTTTCTTTCTTTCTTTTCTCTTTCTCTCTCTCCTTCCTTCTTTCCTTTCCTTCCTTCCTTCCTTTCCTTTCTTTCTTCCTTCCTTCCTTCCCTCCTTCCTTTCCTTTCTTTCTTTCTCTCTCTCTTTTTCTTTCTTTCTTTCTCTTTCCCTCTCTTTTTCTTCCTTCCTTCCTACCTTCCTTCCTTCCTTCTTTCCTTTCTTTCTTTCTTTCTTATTTATTTATTTATGGCTGTATTGGGTCTTCACTGCTGCACGCAGACTTTCTATAGTTACAGCGAGCGGGGATTACTGTTCGTTGCAGTGTGCAGGCTTCTCATTGCAGTGGCTTTTCTTGTTGCAGAGCACAGGCTCTAGGAGTGCAGGCTTCAGTAGTTGTGGCCTATGGGCTTAGTTGCTCCACAGCATGTGGGATCTTGCAGGACCAGGGTTCAAACCCATGTCCCCTGCACTGGCAGGCGGATTCTTAACCACTGCGCCATCAGGGAAGTCCAATTCTGGTTTTTCTTGACTCTGCTCGCAACACTCACTCTCCCAAGAGACGGACTCCAGTGACCTCCCCTCCAATCACTTTCCCCCTGGTTTGATGTGCCATGGCCAGGAGGGAAGTGTCACACAGTGGAAGCATAGGTGTTCTGTGAATGGGGTGGCCCATTCCAAAGAGCAATCCCAGGCAACCCATGGTCTTAAAAAAATACAATAAAATGGAATTGAATGTAAGGTTCCAGCAGACTGGCAAACTGTTGAGGGCAGAATCTATGCCTGATTTATCCCCCCAACACCTCTTATAAAGGCTCAGTACCTGGGAAAACTGGGTTTGGACTCAGATTGTCTCAATTTGAATTGCCAGTCTCCTTACCAAAGTTACTTACCTGATTTTGGGTATGTCTCAACTCTCAAGCTACTCTATTCATCTGTAATATAGGATGGTACTAGTACCTAACTTCCAGGTTATTGCAAGCATCCCACCCTTGTTTTGACGGGACTATGTCCGATGAGGAGACACCCTAAATATCAGACTTCTTAATGGCCTCAGCTAGTTGGGGCCATGGAGTTTTATTTAGATTTATTTAAGGGTGGCATTTCCTGTACGTCGGTCACAGTAACAGTAATTCCTCCCTGATACATACATACATACATACATACATACACACTAGTATCATTTAAGCTACTGCCTGCCCCCTGACGTGGGCTTCATCACTCTCTTCTCAGTGGGAGTAATTCCTGCAGCAGCTCCTGTTCAATGGCGCTGGACCAAGCAAAGCTTGTGGTTGGGGAGGAGCAGTGATTGAATCCGTTAGGTGGCTTCAAACCCACATCCCTCTGTGCCCACAACTGCAGAATGAAGGTAGAGTCTGACTGGAGTGAGCCCATAGCCCCTGCTTCCCCCACAGAAAGCCAGTGGATCCTGCACACTACAGAGAGGACCCAGGGCTTGTAAGGTCCAGGAACAGAGAAGCCAGGAGAGGCCATTGGAAAGAAACCAGCAGCAGAAAAGATAGGCAGAGAGTAAAAGGGAGGCTCAGACAAGACCCAGAATAACCAGCCAGGGAAGGCTTAGAACAGCAGCATCACAAAAATAACTCCAACTCAAGATCCTATTAGGTGTATTAACAGTCATTAAATTTTATGATGATTGAGGTACTGTGCTAAGCCCTGTAGGTACGCTAATCTCACCTAACTCCCTAAACAACTCTTCTAAATACTATTAAGAACTCCACCCTATAGAAGAAAAAGCAGAGCACATAATTCACCCAAGATACCCAGCTGATAAGCAAACAGGTTACTTGCCTCTTGAAGCAGCAAATCTTCACTTGCATCCCATGTACAGCTAGAGCTGACCTAGGACTTGGGCAGATTTGATCCTAACAAGGAGAAGGGAACACTGGCTGGGGTGAGGGTGCCATGGGGCAGGGTCAGACCCCTCTGACAGTCTCTCACCCCTTCAGGGATGTCAGGAGAGGCAAACAGCATTGATTCAACGTACAGTCACTACTCGTGATTCACTGTAATCACGTTCTATAAAGTCAGCGCAAATACCGAACTAGCGAATACTGAATCATCGTTCCTGGGAGAAATATATTTTCATCAACCAATCAGTACGTAACCTTGTTTTATCTATGTTTCTGTTTAAAGACACCTTATTTAATATGTAGCTGATTCATTAACATTGAATTCCCAGCCAACAACAGCATTGTAACTCTGCCTGAACAAGGATTATCTAACACATGTATTTTCTCCATAAGATACATCCCAGCCTCCTTGCACTTGGGAACACCAGACAGCTCTTCAGCAGTATGCTTGGGGGCCATTCGAAACAGCAAAATTGCCGACCAAAATCACAGAAATGTGAAAAACGTGACACTAAACAGACTACAAAAGGGACCCTTGTGGACAGTCTGAGCTGGGCAAAAAGCGTGTTGCTTTGATCGACCTCAGCCGGGAACGTATGTGTTGGGCAACTCAAATTTTTCTCAGGGTCTATGCACGTCCACAAATGCCTGTGAAAGATCGAGTATTGATTTGATGATTACAGATAAATCTTAGCAAGTAAGCCAATTCACAAGTGTGGAATCAATGAGTCATGAAGATCAACTGTAGCTTCTCCACTAGCCATGCTGCCTTGGGCAGGAGAAGCACCTGAGCCTACTTCTTCATCTGTAAAATGGGCCTAACACCACCTTCTCCCAAGGTTGCCGGGGGTTGTGAGGGTCACGCAGGGAAGCAGGCCATGGCTGTTTGTGAAATGGGCTCAGAAAGCTGTCACTCCCTTCTCCCTCTCTCCAGGGACATACGTGGATTATCTCTAATCCCTACACTGATGAGAAGCCTCAGCAAGGCTGAGTGAGTGCTCAAGGCCACACAGCTTAAAGGCATCTGACCCAAGATGCTCCTCAAGGAAGAAGGACCCGTTTGAAGTCCTCCCATTCCACTGCTCAAATAACTGCAACATGAATGGACTCAGTTGTCCATATTCTTTTTCTTCCCTTCTCCTCCTCAATTCCTCTTCTCTCAGCCCAGGAAGACTGGCCATAGGGAGGAAGAAAACAAGTCAATTAGTCTGGGCTGGGCAAATACCATCACAGAGCAAGCCTGCCTGTGGGGAGTTTATGGAGTCAAGTGCAGACATTGAATCCCTGCACATCACAGCACTGAAGTCATCTTTATCTTTTAGCTTCTTCCAGGCCATTCATTCACCAAATAGACAAACATCTGCATTTTTGTAGATAAAATGAATGCAGAAGGAGCCATTTCCAAAGATAGATGACTGTCCTTTTTCCTTCAGCAAAGTTTAAAAAGGTAAAAATTATCATATTATGGGCATGGTGGTCATGGAGAGAAAATGAGGCCACTGCTCAACGGGAGAAATTGCTCTCCTTACTCGGGAATGTTTTAGCATTAAATTAACTCTCCTATCTCCTGCCTGCTAATAGGAAAGCTTTCACCTCTCTGTTTGGCAGGGAATCTACATTTGCATTTAGATGGAGCTGTTGTAAAGATGGCTGTGCACAGGGGCCTCCATCCCTTATTTACAATGGCAGCAGAGTGATAAAATGATTATCACATAAGTGGTTGTTTCACTGCTTTTGATAGAGCTGGAACCAGAATGGGAAAGACTGTCATGTGAATTAGTCAATGAAAGGAAAGGATAGTCATTTTCCACGTGGTGAGAGCTCCCTCCTGTCTGCCAGAGCAAGGCAGCCCGGACACTGGATGCCTGTAGAAAGAAAGCAGTGGCTGCTGCTACTGTTGCTACTGCTGCTTCCTGGACAGATTCCACAATACGGTTTGCCCCTCACAAAGATACAGTTTGCATCTTTTCACACCTCATTTGAGGAAGGCAACACGTGGATTGTTGTTCCCATATTTCAGATGAGAAAACTGAGGCATGGGAGTGGGGTGCCATGATTCTCCCTTAGCCATACCTAGAGAATGAGAGAATTTGAAAGAGATCCGAATCCCAACACAATGCACTATTACCAACAAGCCTCCCTAATCAGCCATCCATCCATCCTCCCAGCATCTTCTTGAGTGCCTAGAATGGAAGGTACACTGAAGTGGGAATCCAGAGAACTAAAAGCCATTCCGATTTCTGCAGCTAACCGTGTGACCTTGGGCAGCTCCTCCCACCCACACCTTTTTTTACTCTCAAAGTTTTTATCTGTAAGAGTTAAGGATTTGGACAATGTGTCAGAAAGAAAAGCTATATCTCTTGTCTGAGTGTTGCAGGTTCTTCTAACATACAAGAACCTGTCTTGCAGACTAAGAAAATGTTCAGCTGTCAAGGAAATGAGTCCATTCCCAGCTCTAGAGCAGTGTTTCTCAGACTTAAGCTGCAATCAGAATCACCTGGAGGGCTTGTTAAAATCTCTGGGTCCCAGAGATTCTGATTCAGTAGGTCCAGGATGGAGCCCAAGAATTTGCATTTCTAACAAGTTTCTGGATGATCCTGATGTTGCTGGTCTAGAGATGACACTTTGAGAATCACTACTCTAGAAATAAGAAAGTTCATACCATTGCAGGAAGGACTCTGACCGCTTTTTGTGCCATAACTAGAGCTTTGTCCGTTCCTACTGTTTTTGCCCACCTGTGATGACATCAAATGGTGCAAGCCCAATCAATGAGATATCTCACCATCCATGTGCCCTTATTGGCTAGGGAAATAGTGACCACAGTAACAGACCACACCAACATATGGGCAACATGTGAGGAAATGATCTTGAAATGTGTCAATGGAAAAATTCTTACTTTGCCAAAACTATAAAACCAAGTCAAGCAAGGTCTTTGGAAAGCTGGTCAGCTTATATGTGTTGCTTGTCTGTCCTGTAATCAACAGCAGTATAACTTCCCTTCATCAGGCGATAGATTCAAAAATAGACAGATTTGATATATAGGATGGATAAACAACAAGTTCCAACTGTACAGCACAGGGAACTATATTCAATATCCTGTGATAAACCATAATGGAAAAGAACATGAAAAGAAGTTACATATATATATATATATATAAAACTGAGTCACTTTGCTGTACAGAAGAAATTAACACAACATTGTAAATCAACTATGATTCAACACACTTAAAAAACAGTAGACAGATTTGGACCCAGATCAACCAAATGGATCCAGAGGAAGAATGTCCAAGAAGACTCAGGATAACCCAGGATAACATCCAAGGAGACCTTCACAGCAGCTTTTGTGTTGTCCCTCTAGACCCAGAAAACGGTCATGCTAATTGGTGTCTGTCTCACTGTGTACAAGCTGGAATCCACTCACACATCCCAGCCTGGGAGGCAGTTACTGAAAAACAAACTCCTCATGTCTATAGCTGGGCATCAGGAACCCCCGAAAGATTAGGATAATGAGATGGTCTCCAAGGCTTCCTACAGGAATTAAATTCCCTGTAACTGAGCGCCCCAATGTTTAAGGTGGCTTGTTGCTCCAAAGAGAAATCCCCATCATATTTTAGATAACAAAATCATCCTTAATTTTAAAAAAAACAGTTGCTTAATAAAAACCGGAAAGCCCAGTTTGCTTGAGCAGATCGTGTTCTATCCATGAACCCCATGAAAATAAGAGACAAGAGGAACAAGGTGGACAGCGGTGGTATCAGCTCTCTCAGAGGCTACCTTTTCCCTGCCTGGGGCAGACACTGCTTATGTCTGAGCAATAAACTAGGGAAAACTTCCCATCATCCACACTTAAAAAAAAAAAAAACAAAACAAAAAAACCAGAAAGCCCAGAATGTCCAAAACTGGTTCTCCCCAATCTATATTCTTTGGTCTCAGAACGGCATGCACCCATCGCTGCCCCCGCCCAACACGCACACACATACACAGGATTCTTATACTGGATCCTTATCTCTCCCATGTGCTACCCCCTTGGGCAGGTACAAGGACTCAGCTGAGCAAGGGCTGATAAAAGAGGGAAAGGGAGAGGAATGACTCATGGTGACTGTGTCCTTATTGGGCTAAGCACTTGACATATACTTTTTAGAGTCCTTGTACTGGATTTGTTCTGTATCACGTCAGCTAAGATGGGATTGTATTTCCCAGAATCCCCTTCCCTGCACAGCTCTGTGTTAGTGTGACCACAGCAAACATTTCATGTGAGATTTGGAAGTGGACCTGAAGTAGCAGCCATATTCCTTATTTGCTTGCAAGGTCGGTGCTGGGCACCAGGCAATGTTTCAGCTCAGGTGCACTGTCACTCATCCCTGGATAGTGAGGGAACTCGCCAGACACACAACTAGTAAATGGTGGAGCTGGAATCCCAAACTTCAGGGTCTGACCAGTTGGGTAGTCCAACCTCATCTGGCAGGGGGAAGGGTGGGGAAGAAGCCTTCTGGAAATGCACCATCTTTAGCCTGAAAGAAGATAGAAGTTGCCTCTGTTTTGTGTTCTTTTGATTAAGATAGACATAGAGATAACATGCAAGAGAACTTTAGCTCATCATCTACTGTGTATAAATAATTGCTGATCTTTAAGCTGAGATCTCAGTGCTCATTAAAGCATCCTGCCTTGATAGCACTCAGAAAACGGGGTCGGCAGAGATGCCTGGGTAAGTGAATGAGGCTGAGTGGCCGTGCTGGACTTGGGGGGAGGGAGGGTTAAAAGACTGCCACCTGCTACTGCTGTTTCACCTCTGGCCCCCACTGTGGAGTAATGACCCCTGAGAGAGGACGGGGAAAACCGGGCAGTGTGGAGCGTGGAAATGTCGATGAAAAGAAATCAGAAGGCTTTTTCTTTCATGTTTCAAGTATCAAATTATGCTTGACATTTGAATTTTCCCCAAGGCTCACTTCCATAAAATCATGCCAAATTACCCTGAAAGGGCTGGAGCTTCCCGGAGAGACTTTTGACTGTAATCACACAGGTTTCCCCCATTGTTCCAGACACTCTGGAAGGACGTGGAGGAGAAAGGGGCGGGGGAGGGCAGGTGAGGGAGGGCGGGCTAAGGGACAGCGAGGTGGCTGCAGTTCTGGTCAGAGACCCACCACCGTGAGACTGGGCACTGAAGCAGCTCCTCAAAATGCAGACACCCCGGGGGGCTGGGAGAGCGTGAAGAGACCCAAACACTCCAAGGCAAAGGGACATGTAATAATACTCATATTGGCTAACGCTTGTGGAGGTTTATTGCAAGGCAGGCATTGTGCTGGGACCCCTACTCATTTGAAATTCATGACAACCAGGCACTGTTATTATTCAGTCTTTGAATATGAAAGCTGAGACTAGAAAAAAAGTAATTTATCCTGGTCTTCCAGATGCCAAAACCTGAGCCCAGGTGCTACTATACTGCCTGAATGACCAGGTGTAATGCCAGTGCCAAAGGAAGAGGAAAGGAGCAAGGCGGCGCCAAAATATTCTTGGATATCAAAGTATCAACAGACGTGCTTGTCTGATGGAATCAACCACATCACCCAGTTCCAGGGGCTTCATCTAGACTAGCTTATATGCACTGACTGATCAGAGAGCACTCGTTCTATCACATCATTCTCCTGCCGGACACATGTCGATGTTGGCTGGGAGTGGACACCAGGTTGGGAAAAATCTTTAAGGCCAGTAGATCACTGTTGCAAGAGGCGTTGGCCCTTCCAAAGAGGTCCTTCTGGATCTTGCCTGGGAAGCTGCACCTGCTTCCTGTGGACTCCTTGCTGGCTTTGTTCTCTGAGTCGCCCACAGACTGTGGTGTGCATTCTTGTTTTCACTGTACTTTGTTCTTTTGCTCTTTCCAAGACGTGCACTTTCCTCCCATACAATGACACCAGCTTAGTAGCAGTCTCCATCATTTTCTCACCTGGACTACTGCTGAAACCTCCTAACAGTTCTCCACTCCAACCCTTGACCCTTCTGCATTTCTGCCAAAGAGATCTTTCTAGAAGCAAATCTGATTGTACCTATTGCCTGCTCCAAACCTTCCCATAGTTTTCGACATCTTCCGGGATCAGGCCCAGGTGCCTCATGGGCTGCACAAAGACCATCCAGCTCTGCTCACTGGGGCCCACCTCTCTCCAAGCCCTGCTATTTCCTCCGTGCTCCATCCACTGTCAGTCATCAGCACGTCTACAAATGCACAGTGCTTTCTGTAATCCCCGGAACTTTGTGGGCCACCCTCATATCCTCAGGCAGATAAATTCATGATGGGGGGAGGAAGTGTGTTCCAGGTAAACCCATGCACATTCTTCACTTCTCACTCACACGCCACACGCAGGCATCTCTCTCCGAGCAACAAACAACACAAACAACCGCCTCCACCTCGTTTCTAGGCCCACGTACTTGGTGGTTCCCTGGGATTGACAGAGGTGACTGAGTGGGAGTTTTAGCCACATGTGACCATTGAATAGGCAACGCATGGAACCAACTAGCCATCCAGGGGTAAAGTTCTCTACCAGGAAACGATTCTCTAACAGCATGGAAACCACAGCTGACACTATAGAAAAAGCCAGCTCTAGCTTCCAAGTTGTGGCACTCCAGAGAAGAAAACTTGAAAAATACTGTGTTCATTGCCCAAGTCAGACGTAGCTCAGCTTCACAGCAGAGACAACACCGATGAGGCAGTGAACCATGTGCCCATCCCCCCAGCAGGTGGATGCCAGCATCTTGCTCAGCCACTGTAGGCTTCCTCCATGCTCAGCTGTATTAGTTCAGTCTACATGACATGCATCTTTCTACTCCTGCCTAGAAGCCTCTCAGAACCCCAGACCAACTGGCTGGACCCTGACCTTTTGGCAGCGGATTTCACAGAGAGCTGGGCCCCCAGCTATCTTCTGCTTCCATTCCCAATGAACTATAAGCACTGAGGTGTTCCCAGCCTGTGATTTCTTAGGTCTTCCTGCCTTGGCCTCAGCGCTGACCCAAATCAAGCCTACGTCTCCAACGCCCCTTTGAATACCCAAATTTGAACTTCTACTTCTATCTTTCTGGGACAAGGCCTATACCTGGACCAGTTCATCTAACCTGAGGCTCACCCGTTCTTGGCATCTTCCCCTACCTTGTCACTCAAAAAAAAAAATTTCATTTTAATTTTATTATCTCTCTCTCTGCAGGACACACTGAGTCAATTTGCAAATTCCTCGTGACATCACTCAGCTTGGTGCTTTATAGAGAGTAGGTTTTCAATGAATATTTGATTTGAAACATTAATAGTTTTAGTTCACAATGATGAATTGACTATGGGCTGGAGATTATCACTACTAAAAGTTCCCAGTGGATGAGTAAGCTTAGAGGCGATGCCATGGCCTGGCCAGTTCTGCCCCAACATGGGACTCCTTTACAGGAAATCTCTGCACTGCAGCTCTCCATTCAGCTAGCTAAGACTTTCCAGGAGCTGCACCATTGTCTCAAGCTCTTCCCACTTTATCTCCCTTCCTCCGCTCTCCTTTCATGTGCATCAGGCCTGCATGATGGCCTGACAGCTTTCCCTGCCCACACCATAAAAGTCTCAAGGCGCCGCAGGCTCCCCCATTCAGCCTTCACAGGTAAGCTCTTGCACTTCTAACTACATGTTGGCATCCCTTTCCTGGAGGGTCTACACTGATACAGTATCACTCCACAGATTAGGACACTGGGATTCAGAGGTTAAATGTCATGCCTTAGGTTGCAATATAAGAGGATACGCAACAGAGAGAATTTACATCTTCGGAGATGAATATCATAGTCTAAAGCATGACAGCTCTGTCCCTGTTAGTGGATGAATTGTCCAAGATTCCAGACAAGGATGGTTGAAGCTGAACTTGCTATGGTTTGGGCTGGGCGGACATGAGAACCAGAAACATTCGGGTCAGTGCCAGAAACCAACAAGCAAGCAGAAGGTCCAGTCTGCCACCCTGGGATGAGACAGTCAACACAAGTATCAGGAGATCATTCGGAATTGTAAAAGGAATGTTTTGGAAATTCAAATCCTGAATGACAATCCACAAGGAAACAGGAATAAGGAAAATGGGGCTATAGCCAGGGTCATGCTCTCAAGGAGGTCCACTGACCCAGGCCTCTCTCACCTTGGGCTGCCTGTACAGGTCTCCACCTCCTGACATTGCAGAGGTAACCCGGACAGATGGCAGCTGAGAAAAGCCAATTTCCCTCTGTGCCTTATTTCCTTCCAGTTGGAGCAACAGGGTTCAAAAGCACAATATGGATGACTATTGCTGAGCTGACGTTGCTTGGTCATTTTCCAAGTTGATGGGACTTTGAGAGTGGTGCGTCATTTATAGGCTCACGAGCCAGACAGAGCAGAAAACAGAGACTGGCATTGAACACCACCTCCCACTTCTTCTTCAAGGTTTCCTAACACTTCAGAGTATGGGGTGCTCTTTTTAACATCAATAAAACCCGAAGAGCCTTCTCCTCCAAAATGCTAGTCATTATGCCTTTTATCCATTGTTTGAGGAAATGGGTAACAACTATTATGAATGAGGCAATTCTTTAAAATAAAATCTGTATTTCATGAATCTTAACATTTACAGAGATTAGAAAATCGGTAATACATAGACAGGCAAGGTGTCTTACCTATTTGGTCATAAGACAAGGCTTTTCTGAATATAATTTTCACATATATGGTGTTATACTGGATCCTGACAACAATATAGATGATCCCCATCTTACAGAAAGAAAAAATCGAGGCCCAGGGAGATTGAATGAGTTGATAAAGGCCACTTGGTGGAATTTGGTGATATGCAAAGTTTTTTCCACTCTGCCAGAAGGGTGCTAAGTGTAATGTGTCTGACTCCTTCCTGGTCATACATGTAGAAGACAATGGACCTTCAAGGGCCTGAAACAATATTGCCTGGATTTTAAACAGAAAATGGTCGATTTTCTAAAAGGAAAGTATTACCAAGTCTCCCTGTCAACCTCTCTCCCTACCCACGCTGTGGTGGCTGTCCATCGCTGGCCTGGCTGCCCTCCCTCCGTCTACACGTCTGTACAGCTCAGAATCCTGTCCATCCTACCCAGTGTGAATGACCTGAGATCAGCCATGGTAATCTGGTCTCTCCATACCCTTAAGGTCCAGCACAGAGTAGCAGTTCGATAAATACTCCTTGACCGTGGAATAAATTGATCTGAGAGGACAAGTCAGGACAGAATCTCCATGGACTGGAACAAATACACAGAGTAAATCCAAGTCTCTAATTAAAGTGCTGAGGCCCCTGCACTTTGCTCAGACAGAAACGAGGAAACCAAGGGACAGAATCCAGACCCTGGATCTGTCAATCAATGACAGCCCATCAGTTGACCATAAGATAATGAAGACCTGATCTTGTGGTCGTCAAAACCCAGCGGGTGTTGTTCTGAACATACCAGCATCATCAATTTTTACAAAATGATTTGCAGGACTCTTCCTGCGGCAGAGCGAGTTTGAGGAGGCGGCTCGCCGGGGTGAGGCGTTTCGGGTGCGGTAACACAGACCCTGGAGCCAGATTTGCTGGGTTTGTACCCCAGCCCCAACATTTAAGCGCTCTGTGGCTTTGGGCAACTCAGGTAGCATGAATCTCATCATCACAGAGAAAACTTCCCTGAAAGCTCACTGCAGAGCCGCGGGGCAAGCCAGATTCCACTATGGCAGCAGCAGGGTTCATGGCGAGAATCACAGCTTGTGGGCGGTCTCGGTCTTCCTGCAGCTTGTAGACCCTCAGGCTTAGGAGGTGTTTCAAGCACACCACCTTGAGAGAGTAAGGTGTTCTTGAGACCATCTGTACTGAACCCAGTTAAGACCTCTATATAAACGTTTAAGATTCTGGCAGCACGTGCAGAGACCTACTCTTTTAGCCACAGGCTGCTGGAGACAGCCTCGTAGACAAACTGCTCCCAAGTCAGCCTGTTTCAGCTGAACAGCTATTGTAGACCCTCATAATCTGACTTCATCATGGAGACCGCCACATTCACTGCTGTGTGACTGACAGAATCTTGGTGCTCTGGCTGGGTGTCAGGCCTGAGCCTCTGAGGTAGGAAAGCCGAGTTCAGGACACTGGACCACCAGGGACCGCCCGGCCCCATGTAATATCAATCGGCGAGAGCTCTCCCAGAGATCTCCATTCTCAACGCGAAGGCCCAGCTCCACTCAATGACCAGCAAGCTCCAGTGCTGGACACTCTATGCCAAACAACTAGCAAGACAGGAACACAACCCCACCCATTAGCAGAGAGGCTGCCTAAAATCATAGTAAGTTCACAGACACCCCAAAACACACTATCAGAGGTGGTCCTGTCCACCAGAAAGACAAGATCCAGCCTCATCCACCAGAACACAGGCACCAGTCCCCTCCAGCAGGAAGCCTACACAACCCACTGAACCAACCTTACCCACTGGGGGCAGACACCAAAAATAACAGGAACTATGAGCCTGCAGCCTAAGAAAACCAGACCCCAAACACAGTAAGTTACGCAAAATGAGAAGACAGAGATGAAGCAGCAAGGTAAAAACCCACCAGACCAAACAAATGAAGAGGAAATAGGCAGTGTACCTGAAAAGAATTCAGAGTAATGATAGTAAAGATGATCCAAAATCTTGGAAACAGAATGGAGAAAATATAAGAAATGTTTAACAAGGACCTAGAAGAACTAAAGAGCAAACAAGCGGTGATGAACAGCACAATAAATGAAATTAAAAATTCTCTAGAAGGAATCAATAGCAGAATAACTGAGGCAGAAGAACGTGACCTGGATAAGTGACCTGGAAGGTAAAATAGTGGAAATAACTACCGCAGAGCAGAATAAAGAAAAAAGAATGAAAAGAATTGAGGACAGTCTCAGAGACCTCTGGGACAATATTAAACACACCAACATTCAAATTATAGGGGTCCCAGAAGAAGAGGAGAAAAAGAAAGGGACTGAGAAAATATTTAAAGAGATTATAGTTGAAAACTTCCCTAATATGGGAAAGGAAATAGTCAATCAAGTCCAGGAAGTGCAGAGAGTCCCATACAGGATAAAGCCAAGGAGAAACATGCCAAGACACATATTAATTAAACTATCAAAAATTAAATACAAAGAAAAAATATTAACAGCAGCAAGAGAAAAACAACAAATAACAAACAAGGGACTCCCCATAAGGTTAACAGCTGATCTTTCAACAGAAACTCTGCAAGCCAGAAGGGAGTGGCAGGATATATTTAAAGTGATGAAAGGGAAAAACCTACAACCAAGATTACTCTACCCAGCAAGGATCTCATTCAGATTCGATGGAGAAATTAAAAGCTTTATAGACAAGCAAAAGCTAAGAGAATTCAGCACCACCAAACCAGCTTTACAACAAAAGCTAAAGGAACTTCTCTGGCAGGAAACACAAGAGAAGGAAAAGATGTACAATAACAAACCCAAAACAATTAAGAAAATGGTAATAGGAAAATACATATCAATAATTACCTTAAATGTAAATGGATTAAATGCTCCAACCAAAAGACATACACTGGCTGAATGTATACAAAAACAAGACCCATATATAAGCTGTCTACAGGAGACTCATATCAGACCTAAGGACACATACAGACGGAAGGTGAGGGGATGGAAAAAGATATTCCATGCAAATGGAAATCAAAAGACAGCTGGAGTAGCAATTCTCAAATCAGACAAAATAGACTTTAAAACAAAGACTATTACAAGAGACAAAGAAGGACACTACAGAATGATCAAGGGATCAATCCAAGCAGAAGATATAACAATTGTAAATCTTTATGCACCCAACATAGGAGCACCTCAGTACATAAGGCAAATGCTAACAGCCATAAAAAGGGAAATGGACATTAACACAATAATAGTAGGGGACTTAACCCCACTTTCACCAACAGACATATCAACCAAAATGAAAATATATAAGGAAACACAAGCTTTGAATGATACATGAAACAAGATGGACTTAATTGATATTTACAGGACTTTACATACAAAACAACAGAATACACTTTCTTCTCAAGTGCTCATGGAACATTCCCCAGGATAGATCATATCTTGAGTCACAAATAAAGCCTTGGTAAATCTAAGAAAATTGAAATCATACCAAGTACTTTTTCCAACCACAATGCTATGAGACTAGATATCAATTACAGGAAAAAAAATGTAAAAAATACAAACACATGGAGGCTAACCAATATGCCACTAAATAACCAAGAGATCACTGAAGAAATCATAGAGGAAATAAAAAAAAATATCTAGAAACAAATGACAATGGAAACACGATGGCCCAAAACCTATGGGATGCAGCAAAAGCAATTCTAAGAGGGAAGTTTATAGCAATACAATCCTACCTCAAGAAACAAGAAAAATCTCAAATAAACAACCTAACCTTACACCTAAAGCAATTAGAGAATGAAGAACAAAAAAACCCCAAAGTTAGCAGAAGGAAAAAAATCATAAAGATCAGATCAGAAATAAATGAAAAAGAAATGAAGGAAACGATAGCAAAGATCAATAAAACTAAAAGCTGGTTCTTTGAGAAGATAAACAAAATTGATAAACCATTAGCCAAACTCATCAAGAAAAAAAGGGAGAAGACTCAAACCAATAGAATTAGAAATGAAAAAGGAGAAGTAACAACTGACACTGCAGACATACAAAGGATCATGAGAGATTACTACACGTAAATATATGCCAATAGAATGGACAACCTGGAAGAAATGGACAAATTCTTAGAAATGCACAACCTTCCAAGACTGAACCAGGAAGAAATAGAAAACATAAACAGACCAATCACAAGCACTGAAATTGAAACTGTGATTAAAAATCTTCCAACAAACAAAAGCCCTGGACCAGATGGCTTCACAGGTGAATTCTATCAAACATTTAGAGAAGAGCTAACACCTATCCTTCTCAAACTCTTCCAAAGTATAGCAGAGGGAGGAACACTCCCAAACTCATTCTGCGAGGCCACCATCACCCTGATACCAAAACCAGACAAAGATGTTACAAAAAAAGAAAACTATAGGCCAATATCACTGATGAACATAGGTGCAAAAATCCTCAACAAAATACTAGTGAACAGAATCCAGCAGCACATTAAAAGGATCATACACCATGATCAAGTGGGGTTTATCCCAGGAATGCAAGGATTCTTGAATATATGCAAATCAATCAATGTGATTCACCATATTAACAAACTGAAGGATAAAAACCATATGATAATCTCAATAGATGCAGAAAAAGCTTTGACAAAATTCAACACCCATTTATGATAAAAACGCTCCAGAAAGTAGGCATAGAGGGAACTTACCTCAACATAATACAGGCTATATGTGACAAACCCACAGCCAACATCATTCTCAATGGTGAAAAACTGAAACCATTTCTGCTGAGATCAGGAAAAAGACAAGGTTGCCCACCCTCACCACTATTATTCAACATAGTTTTTCAAAGAAGAAAAACAAATAAAAGGAATCCAAATCGGAAAAGAGGAAGTAAAGCTGTCACTGTTTGCAGATGACATGATACTATACATAGAGAATTCTAAAGATGCTACCAGGAAACTACTGGAGCTAATCAATGAATCTGGTAAAGTAGCAGGATACAAAGTTAATGAACAGAAATCTCTTGCATTCCTATACACTAATGATGATAAATCTGAAAGAGAAATTAAGGAACCACTCCCATTTACCACTTGGTGCTTTGTGACCACCTAGAGGGGTGGGATAGGGAGGGTGGGAGGGAGATGCAAGCGGGAGGGGATATGGGGATATATGTATACGTACAGCTGATTCACTTTGTTATACAGCAGAAACTAACACAACATTGTAAAGCAATTATACTCCAATAAAGATGCTAAAAAAAAAATGATTTGCAGACCGACTACACTACTGGGCTATGCAAACCAAATGCCAAACAATAAACTACAAAACAGGGGGAAAATCAGACAAATGGGTGTTTTGAGCACCATACAGAAAAAATAATTTTCTCTAGCCATAGCCGTCTGTGTATCGAGATACAACAAACCATTCTGTGCTTTCATTCTGAGCAGACAGCACCGATTAGTTGCTTAAAGTCTGTTTTTAAACTCAAAGGTCTGACATTCCAAAGCATAAATATTGTGGGTTTGCATATCATGGCCTGGTGTGTTTGCAGTGTGGCAATTCCAGGCATGTCAGCAATTCCCCACAAAAGGGAGAATTGAAGGAATGCCTTTCTAGCCCAAAGATTCCACATTCACATGCTTGCCTTGGCATCTACCTTCTTCTGGATGGCTTGGGGGAGGTGATGTGACACTGTGTCCTATTTCAGAACTCACAGCAGCAGGACCTCGGCCTGGACCCAGGGGAAACTTGGCCATCTGGTTCACTCTCTTCATTGGCCTCTTGTCCACCGGGAGCTGAGTACTGGGCCGGGACAGAGCCAAGGTTTTCCCATGGAAAGGTGTCATGAGGGAAGGGGCTATCTTGGGGAAAATCAAAGAGATCTTCCTGGGGATTGCACTTAAAAAGTTTTATCCAGTGTGGAACTACTTCCCTTTGGCTGTAAAGCTTCTGTGGGTACTAAGAGATACACAAATCCAAGCCACTGCAACTTTATAGAAATATGGCAGCCAGTTACAATGATAACGAAAATAGCTGACATGAATTGAGTACTTACCAACTGCTGAATTCCTTCCATGCTGTCACAGCTTGTAGCCAGCCCAGAAAAGAAGCCCATAGCAGGGAGTACAATAGCAGAACCTGAATGGGAGGAGGAGATACTAATGTGTGGGAACAAGGCGAGGAGGCATCCCAGAGATGAGCAGCAGCAGGAGGCTGCTAGACCCTCCACCTTTTTCCATTCAACCCTCCAGCCACGCTCAGAGCAACTCAGACCAACTAGGATCTTTCCAGCTGTGACCTCTGTGCTGTTCTCTGTTTGCTACCTTGAAAGCCCCGCTCACCCCACTCTGTCCTTCTCTGCCTGGGAGGCTCCACCCTCCACTGCCCTAGGCTGCCTCAATTTGTTCTTTCTCTGTGCTTCCAAAGCTCTCGGAGAAGCAAAACATAGTTACAATGCAGTGTGCTGTCACCTCATCAGAACAGGAGCTCCTTGAAGGCAGGGACCAGGGATAAGCCATCTTTGGTCCTTGACTAGCCACGAAATTGATACTCAGTAAATACCAGTTAAAAGACTAGACAAACTAATGGTATAGTACACAGCTTCATTATTGGATACAAGAAAAGGTTCCTCTGACATTCTATAGGCTCCAAAGCACTACAAAATTATAGGCTAATAAAAATTTAAATTAATGAAACAATGCTGTAATTAAAGAATTCATTTTTTTTTCATGCCCATCCTCTTCAGGGCATGAAGAGATACAACACAACAACTGCTTAATAGATCAAATTGCTCCTTGATATTCTTTTTCTTACCCTTGCTACCATTCTGGTCTCTGGTTATTTGTCCACATAAACTTGTTTGAAAACTTCAAAATTCATTGAAACAGGCTAACAGCAGGTAACCAGTTAATGACTACTAATAGTCACTTTAAAAACTACCCATTTTCGAGCTGATTTCAGCTCAGACCTTGTTGGGTTTCCTGGTTATTAAGGGAGGCAGTCTGTACATAGTCACAGCCTCTATAATTATTCCCAAATGCAATTACATTTCCAACAGGAAATCCTTCTCTAGAAGTCATCCCCAGCCTGAGCAGCTGGACCACTAAGTTCGTGGAACACTGGGTGAAAAGGCCAAAACCTCGTTTCCATTCCAGTGGTGACTCCAAAGTGGCACAGAGCTCTGAAATGTTAATAGTAGAGGGATTAAAGATGAGTTTTTCTTATATATGTCTGCTTCCCATTCAGCATAAGGAGGATTGTGCTATTTTGATTATAGATTTGATTACAGATTATACTATAGCCATAGTATACATGAGTATACCATAGATATAGATAGATTTGATGATAGATTGTACTGTACCATAGATTATACTATTTTGTAATTATAAAAAGTTATATGTAAAATGAAGACAAATTAAATTTAAAAGCATATTTCTTAGTTAAGAAGCAAGATTCAACAATTTTTAAGTGTTAAGTCAGAAAGACAAACCAGAGTAGGAACGTAAGATGAATCCAGGACTGAATCTAAACCAAACATACATGCCTCCAAGACCATGCACATGTTCTGCATGGAACACGTACGTGGCTTTAAGGTTTCCAGCAGCCAATGGTGAATAAGGATACCTGAGCAATTCCCCAGGTCTGGCTTCAGACAGGAACAAACCAGTTAGAAAAGGTCCACCATTTCCTGACTCTGGGCCCAATGGAAATTTCTCATTGGGGTCTTACACGAAGGCTGGTTCTGCTAGTGGCGAGGTGAGTTTTTCTAATGGCCTGAGCTGAGCAGCCAGGTCTCACAGACAGCTCACCATCACCCCTTGGGTTTGCCAAGCCAGGAGCACACATCCTCCAGGGCAGAGCTGCCCCAGGTCCGCTCTCTCCATCATTTGTAATCTGCCCCATCCTCTCATGGTCCTTCTGCTGACAATTGGTCCTCCTCTAGTTTCTCTCCTGCTCAGTCCTCCCAGTTTAACCCAACATTTAGCTACTTGCTCAGCTTCGCATCCTAGACTTGGCTCCTGGGACTCAGCTGAGCCTTTTCCCTTCGTGGTGGTGAAAAGCTTCTGCAGAGTGGTCAGTCAGTCTTCAAAGTCCCTGTGCCTGCCTATGGCCTGGGTCTGGTCCCCCTCTCATTGCCTTCCTGCCCTTCTCACCAGTCACCCTCGGGTGAAATCAGAGAAAACAAACAGCTGTTGCCCCACGTAATCAGATGGCTGTCTAGAGCAGTCTCCTCAAAGCTGGTGCCTCAATCAGCGCCTGTCTACTCGGCCCACCAAGAGAGAAGGGCAGAAGCCAACAGCAAGCTTGCCAAAACTCTGATGGCGTTGCCAGGACAGTCAACCATGGGAGCGCTGGACTTGCTCCTTGTGCAGACTCTAGACTAGCTCAGATGTGGCTGCCTCAGGGTGACTCACATGTGGGCTGAGCTGCCTACCAGTCATATGCTGGAGGATCACTTATCAGTGCCTGATGGATCGGGAATCTTTAGAAAGGTCTTTCTCCAAGTTGGTTTGGAAGCACAATCTGGAGCCTTGCAACAAGTCTCTTGTCTAAGCATAATAGCACCATCAGGGATTGAGTTCTTACTACTTTCCAGGCACTGTGTGAGACAAATTGCACGTGTTTTCTCATGTAATCACACCCGCGCCAAGAGGCAAGTACTACTGTCATAATCCCCATTTCACGACTAACACAACAGAGTCCCAGGGTAGTTCTGCATCTTACTCTGGGTCTTGCAGATGGCACGGGTGAATCAGGAATTCAGACCCAAATCTGTTGGAATCTGAAACCCATACATTTACTATTGCCCTTCACAGAGCAGCAGGGCAATGTCTGCTGAACTTAAGGAATTGGCAGGAAACCTCAGGCTGTTTCCCCTTAATGAGGAGGAAGTAAGAGGTAGCTACCTCCCCTGTTTTCCCTACCTCAGCTCTTTACAGTTGGAGCTCGTTATTCCTGATTTAAAAACAGTTGTTCCCATGGCAACCCCCTGGCAGCCTCTCTTAGCAACCATAGCCATCTTTCACCATTTTCACGAAGTTGGTCAAATACAAATTGATTTTTGAAAGAGTTTTCAGAGGCAAAACCAAACTGACCACTTGACCAGTGCTTAACTTCTTATCCATCTTTAAAAAATCAGGGCAAGTTTTGAAAACCACTAGAAAGTGGTTTTTCTAGTGAAATGGGTAAAAAAAGGAAACACCCGGCTTTGCAGTCCAGGAGAGTGTTCTAAACCTACACAGCAATATGTAAACTCCCAAGTGTGAAATTTTCCTCTGGTTGACAAAAGGTTCACAGATTAAGAGTATTTACAGATTGTATTGGTTCTCTGCTGCTGCTGTGACAAACTGTTGCCAATTTAGTGGTTTAAAAAAGCACACACACACAAACTGAATGTCTTACAAGTCTGTAGATCAGCTGTCTGACATGGAACTCAGCAGGCTAAGATCGAGGTATTGGCAGCGTGCACTGCTTTCTAGAAGCTCTAAGAGAGAAGCCCTTTCCTTGCCTTTTTAAGCTTCTAGAAACTGCCTGCTTGCCTTGCATCCTGGCCACCTTCCTCCTCCTTCAAAGCCAGCGACATTGAGCTGAGTCCTTCTCAGGCTGCCGTCTCTCTGACAGCTCTGCCAATTCCCTCTTCACCCTGTAAGGACCCTGTGATTACATCGGGCCCTCGGATAATCCAGGCTAATCCCTCTATTTTAAGGTCATCCGATAGACAATCTTCATCCCATCTGCACCCTTAATTCCTCTTTGCACCTCTTTAGGATGTGCACATCTTAGGGGAGCTATTTTTCTCTCTACCACAGTGGATAAGCAACCTATGCAGCTTTTCCTAATGAGCAAGAAAATCGTGGGGGACGATGGTGGGGTTTCTACCCTAACTCCTCCTCCTTGTGTCCAGAGCCTCCCTGCATCCTCACCCTGGTCCAGAGCCTCCCTGCATCCTCACCCTGGTCCAGAGCCTCCCTGCATCCTCCTCCTTGTGTCCAGAGCCTCCCTGCATCCTCACCCTGGTCCAGAGCCACCCTGCATCCTCACCCTGGTCCAGAGCCACCATGCATCTCTTTGGCCTCCTCCTCTTGTGTATTCTGGCTATCGGCTAAAGTACATATTTATGAAGAAAAAAAAAATATGGCCCAAAGTCTTTTCCCCAATCTTTACCCCAAACAGCAATGGCTCGTGCTGAGCAAAGGGCTGTGGAGCAGGACTAGGCCACTTAAACATTTGTTACATGGAGTTGGGAGCTGGTATTGGGGCGACTACCAGACTGCCCTCTAGGGGAGGACAAGCTGTGAATGGGGAGAAGCTCAGACTCAGAGCTGCTGACGTTTGCAGTCGACGGTGATGGATGCTGGATAAAGGGCTGACTCCATGAAGTGTAAACCTTCCCTGAAAAGCTGCGACAATTATCCCATAAAGACATTTATGTAGCAGGACAGAAAACAAATCCCCGCCGTAATCAATACAAACAAACTGAAAGCCATAATTTCCTGGGGAGAAATGGCTTCCAGTGCTGGCTGAAGAATGCACAGAATGTCATCAAGTCCTGTGCCGGTTCTGTGCTGACACCATGGAGGGAAGTGATGGGGGCGAGGGACCTCGGGAGCCCCCCGCCCTAGCTGGAGAGGGGAGACACAAACTCCTGAAAAGCTAACTTACAATAGCGAACACGCTATGCGAAGGGCCGAAGAACTGGGAGCTGCTTTCTAAAGAGTCAGAGGAGTTTGGAAGAGATGGAGTCCCTGTGGCCTGGGGGGAGGGGAGTGAGGGGGTTGGCAAACAGAGGGGAGGAACAATAAGTGGCCGGCGGGAAGTAGGGCTCTGCTGCTTGCCAGATGTGTGACTCGGGAAATGACTTCACCCCTCATGCCTCAGTTTCCCTGTCTGTGGAAAGGCAGTGATATCCGAACTTTTGGGTTATACCTGTTGCAGCAAGACCTCGAGTACAGTGCCGGGAATGCAGTAGGCATGCTCTGTATTGGATTTCGTTTGTTTCTTTTTGTTTTTTGTGGTAAGAACACTTAACATGAGATCTACCCTCTTAACAGATTTGTAAGTGTCCAATCCAGGACTGTTGACCACAGGCACAGTGCTATCTGCAGGTCCCTAGAACTCATGCATCTTGCATAACTGACTTGTATGCACCTTGACTGGGAAGTCACTACTCAGCACGTTGGTTCTGGTGCTGCAGCTGGGATTGTGAGAATACCTAAGTCTTTGTAGAAATGTGGGAATGAGGCTGTGCCCGTAAAGCTTTGGTTAGCCAGCGAGGAAAGAAAAGAAGGGGCTACAAAGGTGAGGCAGTGAGAACCATTCAGAACAGGAGGAGCCCAGGCGGGTGGTCCGACTTCCCTCGCTTTAGGGACAGAGCCTCTGTTCAGCAAAGAGGTCAGGATCATGCTGCACAGTGGTCCCAAAGGCTGCCTAAGAAACCCTCCAGGAAGTCCCCATGTGAGTGAGATCAAAAGAGAGACACCAGGCCGTTTGCAGCTGGCACAGAGAGAGCCCATTTCCTCACTCATAAGGTAAGGATGACAGTCACCTTCCTCAAAGGGCAAGAGTGAGGATTAAGTGAGGAACTGTCTTTAAAGTGCTCAGCACAGTGTCTGGCGTATAGTAAGTGCTCAAAAAGTATTAACTATTATTATTTCAACGGGTGTGTGATCATCTTTTCTAGTGGTTTTCAAATGTGTTTCTGTTGATTTCAACAGTGAAACATTTTTCCCTCCAAGAAACCTCATGTGGTAGAAGAGGGTAGGCCTGGTTGGTATGGGGGGGGGGGGTCAAGGCCCAGAGCCTGCCTTGCTTGGCCTCCTTCCTCCCCGCAGGGCACCTCCCTGGAGGAGGGCCTCTCTGTGCTCTTCCGAGCTGGGCTGGCCCCAGCTGCTCCACTGGGAGGCCCACAGAGGAAGGCACCTTGGCCAGGGTCCACATTACTGCCTCTCCACCTGGAGCTGAGTCTGGTTTCCAAATGACCAGTTCATTGAACAGCCAGTTTGCTGAGTCAGTTTGATAAAAGTCAGCATGCTTGTCATTCCACCAAATGCCAAGTCATCAATGACCAATTTTTCAGTTTCCCAAATCATCAAAAATGTGCTCCAGTTTTAGCTACTTATTAAGTTCAGAGCAATGCCTACTGGACCTATGGGCGGTGCTGTGGGGAGCCGGAACTCCTTAGCTAGGTGCCTTCTCATCCTCAGCATAGCCACCTTCTCTACCACCAGGAGCCTCTTCCCCCCAGGTCCCTGCCCTTGGATGCTGTGTGTTTGCCCACCCTTACCCTCGGCACCTTGGTCTACCCTGCCCTGCCCTCTGCTGCTCAGGAACCCCAGGTGGGATCTGCAGCCCAGGCGGTGTTCTCAGCTGACCCCTCTCTCCACCTTCCTCCAGCAGAGGGGGGCCCCTCTGATCCCGTTCCCTGGGCTCCAACCACCACGGGGCACTTAGGGCCCGACACAGGACGAAGAGCTCCTAAAATCTTGTTCTGAAGGCAGAATGAAAGCTGCTCGCCTAAAACTTCCCCCAAATCATCTAAACCTTTTGTTTGAAAAACTCAACCAACAGTTTAAAATAAACACAATTTTAGTAAACTTTGCAAATTCTTTGAATTTGTTATTTGGCAAGTTAGCCATAATGAATTCTCTGTTGGCAGACTGTTTTTTGGAAAACTGACCTAAAACTGGAACTCAGGCTCCAGATTTCCAGTCCTATTTGCTTTCTTCTAAATAGTATTTCTCAATGCTCATTTGTAAACACAATCAGTATGTCTTTACTGGTAGGTTAAATTTGGTTTCTTTTTTCTATTTTTGGCAACTTTGTTTTTGCAAAATGCATTTCCTCAATTTTTTTCAAACTCGCTTTCTTTTTTAACATGCAGTGTATTTAAGATGTTAATGGCCTCATTTTAATTTGCACATATTCTTGTTAATAATGAAATCTGCTTAATGTGAGTTACAACTAAAGGTCTGTCAAGGTAATTCACAAACATTTAAAAACTCTGTAGCAATTCTTGGAGGACTCCCATTAATATGTTTAAGGACTTTCAATGGATATACTAAGTGGGCCTTGGTATTAATAGAAATACCAAACAAATTAAAATTGGACTCTTCGTAACAATTGGGAGAAAATGAATATGGGAATATGGACAGCCTTCAGCATGCAACTGAATCTAGTTGTACGAGTGCCTCCTACACTTTAAGAGTATCTTTACTGAATAACCGTCATACTAATAAGTATCACTGAAGACTGGTATTGAGTCACCTGACTTCACTATTTTCTTTCAGGAATGCATAAGAGCATGACATCAATCAAATTTAAAATAATGCAGTCCTCATTTGGCATTGATGTTAGCTGCAATCTCTATTTGCAGCGTATAGCACATTTTCATGTGAGCAATGTAATTTACAAGGAATTAAAATTCCAGCCTAAAAGACATCTTAAAATCCATTCTCAGGCCATGGAGAATATCCCGATGATCCACGAGAAATGTCAAAATGATCCCCCATTTCCACAGTGGATTACAACATCGAGAACAGTGCCCATCGCTGCAAGGATAAATCTCTCTTCAGGTTTAATCTCTTTGAGAATTCGGTTTATACTAAAATAAAAACACTTTGCTGTGTTTTTGTATGTAAAAAGCAGGATTTAAAGTGGAGATTTAATACATTATCCTGTTTAATCTTCACAACAATCTTTGGCGGTAGGTATTATCATCATGACTCAAAAGACCAGACACCTGAAGCTCAGAGAGCCTAAATGACATTCCCAAGTTCACACAGCTAATGAGAAGTAGACCCGCATTAAATTTAAGTCTCCTGGCTCTGAGCCAGTAAGTTAAAACAACAAACATAAATCGCATATCATATACATAGACCCTCCTCTTTTTTCTTTCTTCTCCCAGGTTTATTGAGATGAAACTGACATAGAACACAGTGTAAGTTTAAGCTGTACAACACAGTGTTTTTATATATGTATATATTGCAAAATGATCACCACAACAATGTCAGTTACCACCTCCAGCGCCTCACAGTTACAATCTCTGGGTGTGTGGTGAGAGCTTTTAAAACCTACTCTGTTAGCAACTTCCAAGTTTCTAATACAATACTGGTAGTTATAATCACCATGCACTACATCACCTCTCCAGAACTTACTCATCTTATAACTAGAAATTTGTATCCTCTGACCACCTTCACCTGCTTGCACTTTGTCTACGGCGGCTTTGCCTTACAAGGACAGAATTGGGTAGTTGCAACAGAGACTGTATAGCCCGTAAAACAGAAAATATTTATGATCTAACCCTTTGCAGAAAAAGTTTACTGATGCCTGTGCTGAAAGCAAGGGCAGAAATAAAAGTCAACTTCCAGCCCTACAAAATAGAGGGGAAAAAATAACAAAAAACAACCATATGGGAATCAGGGACTTGAGTTCCCGTCTAAGCTCTGGGACGGGCTTAGTCTTATATATTGGACAAATCAGTTCCCTGTTTGGACCTCAGTCTCCTTATCTGTAAGATAAGAAAGTTAGATTAGATCAGTGATTTTTAAACCAAAGCTGTTTCCCTCAATGCCATCTATAGCCGTGTAAAGCAAATTAAGAGAGACCTAAATGTCCATCTACAGATAAATGGATATAGAAGATTTGGCACATATATACAGTGGAATATTCACCATAAAAAGGAGCGAAACTGAGTTATTTGTAGTGAGGTGGATGGACCTAGAGTCTGTCATACAGAGTGAACGTAAGTCAAAAAGAGAAAAAAAATACCGGATGCTCACGCATATATATGGAATCTAAAAAACTGGTACTGATGAATCTAGCGGCCAGGCAGGAATAAAGGCGCAGAGGTAGAGAACAGATTTGAGGACACAGGGGCAAAGGGTAAGCTGGGATGAAGTGAGAGAGTAGCATGGACATATATACACTACCAAATGTAAAATGGATGGCTAGTGGGAAGCTGGTGCATAGCACAGGGGGATCAGCTTGGTGCTTTGTGACCACCTAGAGGGGTGGGATAGGGAGGGTGGGAAGGAGACGCAAGAGGGAGGAGATATGGGGATATATGTATACATATAGCTGATTCACTTTGTTGTACAGAAAAAACTAACACAACATTGTAAAGCGATTATACTCCAATAAAGATATATATTTTAAAAAAAAAACTTATTCGGGTAAGGGCTGGGGCTGGGGGCTGCACTCATAGCTCATCATCTCCCAGTCTTTCCCTGTACTCAGGGGCTCCTGGGGGGTCTCACAGTCCCCCACAGCCCCAAACACAAAGGCCACTGAGCTGACCACTCTCTGAGCCCTTCCAGAGTCAACGTCCATGATTCTGAATCCATGGCACCTTGTAAACCTCCCAGATTTAGAAACCTCCAAATCAAACTTCATCTTTGAGAATTTTCTTCATAACCAAACCAGCTGAGACAGACTGAAAAGGAAATACATACATGTATACAAACATACACGCAGACATGCATATATACATACAAATCAGACATTTCCCCTCGTTGGCCGTAGGACAGCCTAATGTGTATCCTTCTGCTTACTGGAATAAACTGGCACTTTCTGTGATCTGTCTTGGGCATTTTAAAACACAAAAGCAGAGTGTTAGCTTTGGGGGGCTGTACAACATGAGGGACTGTCACTCCAGTGACAGAGCACTCCTCGGGACAGTGCTGCTTCAAAAGTCATCAGGCAGGAAACAACATTGTGAGTTATTTGTTGCCTTGAGCAGGGACTATTCTGAGCAGCTCAGAGGTGCACTGGAACTGCATCAAAGAGTACTTTGTTCCCTTAGTAGGGGGCTTCTGAGAAACAGAGCTGGCCAGAGGTCCTTCACGTCCTGAGCTCTGGACCAGAGGTCAGGGCGCTGGCACAGCCGTCCCTCTGGCACTCTCCCTGTACCTGTGACGAGTTCTCTGGGCTCTCTGGGGTCTGGCTTCCTCATCTGTGACCTGAGTAGGCTGCACCGGATAATAACTGTGTGTCAGGCTCTGTGCTAAGGCTTTGCATACATAGCTCAATTAATGCTCAAAAACCCTCTACACACATCACATCTCCCTTTTATGACAAATGTAGGAAACTGAGTCTTACTAAGTTAAGTAACTTACTCAACTTTACACAGCCAGTCAGTAGGACAGCAAGGCTTTAAACTAGCTATAGGAAGCAGTTTATCAAGATGGTTAAAGTATATATGTATAACTGAATCACTTTGCTATATATCTGAAACTAACACAACATTGTAAATCAACTATACTTCAATAAAAAAATTTTTTAATTAAAAAACATTTTAATGGTTAAGGTATGGCTCTGCAGTCAAACAGCTTCTGTTTGAATCCTGGTTTTGCCGCTGATGGGCTGTAACGCTAGTCAGTTTGTTTAAATACTTTGATTTCTTTTTCTATAAAATGAATATGAGGGCACTACCTGCCTCACAGAGTTTAGAGGATTAGACGATTTTTACAAAACACCTGGTAGATACTGAGTCCTAATTATGGGCACTATTACTATCATCTGGCTAATTCCAAAATCCATGTTACTAACCACCCTGTAAAAATGGAGCTTTCCTCCCTATCTCTTCTCTTCTTCTCTTAGCAATGTCACTGATGACCTACATCAGGCCGAGGCCAGGGATTGGTCAATTCTTCATCCTCATCCCACCCCTAATCTCTCAGCAGCATTTGAAATATTTTCTGTCTAGTTTTTGGGACACCACATTCTTCTATTTTTCCTCCTGCCTCAGAGGTCACTCCTCAACCTCCTTCACCAGGTCCTCCTCCTTTTCCGGACTCCTAAAAGTTGGAGATCCCCAAGGTCCTATTCTCATGCCCTTCTCTTCCCCATCAACACTCTTTTCTTAGGTTATAATGTGTGACCCACAGCTTCCAATGAGCTGACAACTCTCAAATTCCTCTGCCCTCCCTGGACCTAGCCTCAGAGCTCCAGATGGCTTCATGTTTCTACTTGGATATCTCAAAGGCATCACAAACTTAATGTCCTAACAGAAATGCTGGTTTCCTCTCTATTTAAATTTCTGTCCTCCTTCCAGCCCATGTCAATAAATAGCACCACCATTTACCCAGTTGCTCAGACCACAAACCTACTCTTAGTTCCTCTCCTTCTCTTACATCCATACCAAGTTCCTCAATAAGTTCTTTTTTCTGTACTTCTAAAAATATACATTGAATCTGATATTTTTCACCATGCTCACTGCTACAAGTCTAGTCCAAACCACCGTCATCTGCTTTCTGGGTATCTCTGACAGCCTCCACTAAACCTTGACATGCTTCCTTTTGAGCATTTAAATACAATTTAATTTGTTTCCTGAAAGAAGTTACTGAATTTTAACCCTGTTTCTTTAAGGACCACAGGCTTGAAAGCTCTCAACTGGATAGAGTTAAGCCATGTCACTTTGGTTTTCCTGTTTTAAGAATGGAACAACTCATGAATGAAGTCAACTTGGTCATTTTTGCAAACTGGAGGAGCATTTGAGCCCAGTTGCTCCTCCATCCACCTCCTCGTCACTCTGCTTCCACCACCTGACCCTAATCAACGAAGGTACAGGCTGAACTTTGCTGGACTGGCTAGCAGTCATCTGTTCATAAATGATGTGGTCATGAGAGTCCATGCTGGAATCTCTGGCCCGGGGGTAAAATGAGTGACCTGGAATCAATTAAAGACTATGCCAGGACAGAGAAATCGACCCCATGTGACAAGCCAGGTTAACAACACATGTCCAGGAAGGTATGGTAAACTCAATTCCAGATGAGCTGAATGGAAAGCCCACGGGCTCCAATTAGAAAGGCTCGGGAGAACAATGAACAAGAAGGCAGTGATTCTCTGTGTTGACACTCATTCAGCAGGTATTTTTAGGATCCACTACTATGGAACCATTTCAAATCTATGTCAAACACAGTTTAGTTATCACAGAATCAAACCACATCAGGCCACAGAAGACTAAACTTCAGACCTAATCTAGGGTCAGAGGTATCTCATTTTGAGGCTCAAAACCTCTAGGTGGTTGATGAAGGTAGTCTACACATGATTTTTTAATACATGTTTCCAGAAAACTTAGCCAAACTCATACAATGACTGCTGCAAAAGCCAATTGCTTTAAATATCTTGGCTTTTTTCTGAAATTACATCAACTCAGTTACACACCACTCACATCGGGATCCCTTCCTCTACTTCTGAGATTAACAAAAAGGAAAAGACAAATTTTTACTTATGTTAAAGTACAATTCTCAGGATTTTAAAAACATAACTCATGCAAATATAAAATGAACACTTGTCAAAGATTTTATTCTACTTGTTAATTACTGAGGGAACCAGTGAGATGTTAAGACTGGTTCAAACAGCATTTAAGGAAACAGGTCTTTATAGGCAATTAAGTAAAGGGCTATTAGGATAAAATTTCTGAACTAGACACAAATCCTTTAATGTCCACTAGGGCAGGAGGCTTTAAACTTTGGATTTCCATTGAACAGAAATCATTTGCATATATACTGGACAAAAGTCTACAAAGTTAACATGTAACTTCACTAAATTTGAAAATTTTACCAATATCAATCAATAAGAAACCCCTCTAAATTTGGGTGGGCCTGTGCTCCACTGAAAGGACATGTCACCCCGTTTTTTGGCCTTATTTCCAAATTTTGGACATCTCAGAAGTCTCTCTACCGCCCTCCTCATATCATAAATAACTTCCAGAGAGGCTGGTGTCAGTATGTTTGGGTGGCTTACTCATATATGTGCGAAAAAAGGGTCTTCAGTAACCATACATGCCTCCTTGAATATGCTCTATAGCCCTTCAGAATATAGAAACTTCTGTGCAGAAATTTTTATATGGAATCTTGGACTGGACTTTTGAAAACCTCTATTATTTGTTCTTCTATCCTAAGGCTAGGAAATAAGTGCAACACACTCTCTCTACCAGATTTTACCTGGTGGTATGTACCTGTATTGGGGGATGAATTCCTCTCTTCTTGAGGTCCCCAAATTAGTGAAGGTCCCTGGCCTAGCAGGAGGTAGGCTTCCTTACTAACTGACACTGGGATTCTGTAAACCAGATACGAAGCTGGTTTTCTTGGAAGTGATTTGTAGGCAATGGCTCCACATAGCAGGTCAGTAATTGTATTAGTCAGGGTTCTCTAGAGACACAGAACCAATAGGATATACATATATAGGAAAAGATTTATCATAGGAATTGGCTTACACAATTACGGAGACTGTGAAGTCCCACAGTCCGCTGTCTGCAAACTGAAGATCCATGAAAGTGGGTGGAATAATTCTAGTCTGAGTCTGAAGCCCTGAGAACCAGGGGAGTCGATGGTATAAATCCCAGTCCAAGGGCAGGAGAAGACTGATGCCCCAGCTCAACAGGCAGGCTGGAAGCAAAAGGGGGTAGATTCTTCTTTCCTCTGCCGTTTTGTTCTATTCAGGCCCTCAACACGTGGGATGATGCCCACCAACACTGGGGAGGACAATCTAGTTTACTGAGTCTACTGATTCAAATACTAATCTCATACAGAAACACCCTCACAGACATACCCAGAAATAATGTTTAATCGAGGCACCGCATGGGGTAACCACAAAATAACCATCAGAGTAATTTTCCTTAAGATTGGGTCTGTCATACCTAATTAAATGAGAATCCTCCTCAAATGTGACATCCAGTCATGACCTTGGCTGCACAATTGATTTGTCCAATTATATTCCAGTAAAAAAGAGGACAGATTCTAATGAGCCCATGCCAAAACTGTATTGCCATTAAAAAAAATAAGGAGATATTCAGTAAAAACATTTATTTTTGAGCTCTAAGGAATTAGTTAAGAATCAGATACCATTAAAAGTTTTACTTAGTTTAAAAGCAAAGTCTACTAAATTGAGGGTTAGTGAAGAAGGAGAAAAGGCTTTCTCATATTTTCTTACATGTCCATAAGATATAGAACATTAAAACACCATCAACAATATTGCAAACAAACAACTCAAGTTAAATTTCCCTCATCAGTCTCTTCAGTCCCATATAATTGATTCTCATTCTGCTGGGTGTGGGTAAGCAGTCTGCTTTCACGTGGTAGGCTAAAAAGAGTCCTTGAAACCTTGACTGTCTACTGATGCAATCTGAAAGTTGGTTCAGCTGTGTCAGCTCAGAAGCATGTGCCTTAGAGCCTATTCTTAGACATATCAATAGTTTAGAGTATTTGGTATAATCCCTTTCCAGGAGGTTCTGAAGCTGCCCTTTTGTTGAAGAGACAAATTCTAGCCTGTAGAATTTGGGGCAAGCCTCAGAAGAAAGCAGAGACCTCTTTGATTATGAAACTGAATGACCCTGGTTAATTTATTACAGTAATCAATAATGTCGGAATGGAGAAGAAAATTCTATATTGGGGTAGAGTGCATATCCATTTCATCAGAGTTTGATTGCTGTTTCCCCTGAGGCTAAGAACACGTTGTGGAGAGCAAGAGTACTGACCAATCTCCAGGGCGTTCCTATAACGTGTACAACTTCTGAGATATCTGAATTAATATCACTTCAACTATGGAAACTTAACCTAGGGAGAGCTGAACATCCCTTTTGATTTGACAATTTTTCCCATGCAGCTCTTATGCTAATGTAGAATTGATTTAGAGGTATGGAGCAAACCAAAAGAAAAACCTAATTATGTCTAGCATCTGTTTTTATAAGGCAGAATAACAAATCTTTATGACTCCCAGGGGACCTCTTGAAAATCTAAAATATTGTGTTAGATGTAAAAAATATCCTGGGAATGTCACTTTATCTTTCTCAGTTTAGATCCAAACTTGGGCAAAATCAAAAGAGTTATCAAAGGAGATTTAGTCACTTGATTAAGACGGGATCATGGATTCCTGAGGGAAACAATTTGGTTACCTATTTAATCAAAGTGACAATATAATGCTTTAAAGGCAACATGATTATAAGGAACCTGAGCTTGTGTACAGTGAAGAATCTTTGCTCTTTGTTGTTGTCGTTTTTAAATAATCAAAGACATGATAAAGTCAACAAAAAGGCTAGAAAATTATCCTAGTGAGACACACAAGCTCTACTACTAGGCGGATAAGAGCTGTAAAATCAATTTATCATTTTAACAAAGAGAAAGCCAAATTCAAGTAATGAATTAATATAGTTGTAGCATAAGTTTTCTTTTTTCTTTTTTTTAACATAATCTTATGAATAGGCCCATCAAAATTGAGCAAACTTTGCCAAAATTTTAATACACTTTGTATCCTCTTTTCAGACTCTGGTATTATAAACCCAGACAAATAAAAGCTGTTTATTTGTTCACTAAGCTCTTGTATTCTGGAACAAGCTGACATTGTAGGACAAATCAACACTCTTATTTTTCTTGAAAAACAAAATGTAATCCCATTGCCTCACATACATAGTTGTATTTCTCGATCACTACTGCTCCTGGCATAGCTTTAAGCACCAATATTATTTTATTGAGGTGTAATTTACATCATCAAATTCACCCTTTCATAGTGTACCATCCTGGAGTTACGACACGTGACATGCATTCCATCACATAACTAACACCACCACCATCAAGGCATAAAACAGGTCTTCACAAATACCCTCAAATCCCCTCACACCTCTTTTAATCAGCCCCTCACACCTCACTCCCAGCCCCTGACAACCACTGATCTGTTTTCTGTCCTATACTTTCACCTATTCCAGAATGTCCTATAAATGGAATCCTACAGTATGTAGCCTTTTGAGTCTGGCTTCCTTCACTTATCATAATGCATTGAGCTTCATCCACGTAGTTGCAGGTCTCAGGAGTTTGCTGAGTAGTGTTCCATTACATAGACGTACAAGAGCTTGTTTATCCATTCATAAGTTGAAGGACACTTGGATTGCTTCCATTTTTGAGCAATTATGAATAAAGACTCTATAAATATCCGTGTACAAGTTTATGCATAAACATAAGTTTTCATTTCACTTGGGCATATCTAGAAAGGGAGGTTGCTGGATTTTATGGAAAGTGAATGTTGAACTGCCACATTTTCCAATGTGACTATACTATTTTGCATTCTCACAGAAACATATGAGGGTTCCAGTTGCTTTGCATCATGGATGGAGAGTCATTCTTTTGCATGTGGGTGTCCAATTGCTACAGTATTTGTCGAAAAGACTATAATATCTCTAGTGTTCCCTTTGTACCTTTGTCAAAACTGATTGACCATATATGGAGGGGTCTAAATCTGGACTCTGTTCTCTGTTTCACTGACCTATGTGTCTATCCTTTTGCCAATACCACACTGTTTTATTAGTGTATCATTATAATAAGTGTTGAAATCAGGTAGTGTGAGTCTTCCAACTTTGTTCTTTTTTAAAAATGTTCTGGTTCCAGACTTCCCTAGCAATCCACTGGCTAAGACTCTGCACTTTCAATGCAGGGGGCACAGGTTCAATCCCTGGTCAGGGAACTAAGATCCCATAGGCCACGTGGTGTGGCCAAAAAACAAAAAGTTTTTTTAATTAAAAAAAACTTTTTTTAATGTTCTGGCTCTTCTATATTCCTTGCCTTTAATATTAGAATCACCTTGACGATTTATACAGAAGTCTTTCTGGGTTTGACTGGGGCTGGCTTGAATTTATAGATCAATTTGGGAAGAACAGACATCTTAACAATACTGAGTCTTCCTATTCACAAACACGAATTCATTTTGGACCTTCTTTTATTTTATTGATAATTGTACTATAAATTTCTGCATATAGAAGTCTTACATAATTTGTTACATTTATGCCTAAATATTTCATGGGTTTTTGGTACCATTGTAGATGGTATTTTTTTAAATTTACAAATGGTCATTGCTAATAGACATAAAAATACACTGATTACTATATATTGACCTTATATCCTGCATCCTTACTAAACTCATTTATTAGTTCTAGGAGCCTCTGTGGATTCTTTGGGATTTTCTATATAGACAACCATGCCATTTAAGAGTAGAGACATTTGTTTTTTCCTTCTAATCTATATGCCTTTTATTTCTTTTTTGCCCACCAACACTAATCATAACTTTTAAACAAAATACTTCACTTTAACCAAAATTATTTCACAGAGAAAACTGGGAGAAGGGAAGTTGAAAAGTCATTCTTGTACACAAACATTTTACTAAATTATCAAAGTTCATGAATACATAGAACAGAACCATCTATAGCTGCACACTTCTGTGCTCCTTCTTAATGTGATAAAAATGAAGAAGTTTCCTTAACATGATCCCCCAAATATAGCCACTCTTTAGCATATAAAAATAATTAGTAAAATATATAAATTTAAAAGTACACTTAGTCATCAATGTTTAATTATCCATTCTTAGAAAGTATCTAAGTAAACAACAATTATCAATTAACTCAATTTAATATTAATTCAAGTTACCTAAAGATGTTGGAAATTATGTCCAAGCTGACAGACTACACAGCATAAACACTGCTATGAAAACATTTTTCAAAATTATCATTCAATTTAGTTAAACAAAATTTACATTTTTTTATAATCTTAAATGCTATGTAGGAGTAATGTTAGTTTACTTGATCAGTAAACCAGGAAGTTAGGAAGTTCATGAGAAAAAGCACCAAGATCTTCATATTTGTAAATTCAAGGGAAACATATAAGTTATTGCTTATTTTTAAACCAAAATAATTGAACCAGTCTGATTTTTCTAAAGATTTATCTTAATTATGTGAACTTGGATTCTTATACTAATGTGGTTATGAGCTAACATTTTCATTAAGAATCATTTTTAAAATTTAGTACTTTAAACTGTAGTTTACTTATTTTCTGTATATTGGGGGAATATGAGATTTATATAAGGTTTATCAATTTCTGACAACTAGTCAGATCAGAGCTCCTTTATTTTAAGACATAATAATCTAACCTGGAGGTAAGAAAACATTTCATACTTGTACAATGTGATATCAAGGCCTTTTGTGAATCACAGACACACAGCCCTCCTGACACACAGACAGCTCATAGCTTCAGTTCTATAGCTTCAGCCTCAAGTCAAAAATAACCACAGAAACACAAAAATTCACCAGTTCAGATCTCAAAGAACTATTCTTTCCAGTGAGCATGAAATTCTTAATTGATTTGTGCTCACAAATAGACAAACATACAATTTTTTTTTTTTAAAGTTTCTCAAACCAGAATATCTGTCTCACCTGTCAGAGAATAGATCTCCATCATCCATTCACAAGAGACCATAAAACCAAAATCCCAACTCTTCCTAACACCAAGGGGAATAACAAACCAGAAACTAAAAAAACACATAAAATCTATAGACATGAAAAACAGAAGAAATCTAGAGAAATAGAAAGCCAGCAAAGTTAGAGTTCTGTTGCCATCTGGGATTCACTCTGGAAGCAAGAAAAGACGTGTCTGGGCTTACACAGCCCTTGAGATGCGTTTCTCAAGCAACACAGTTTAATCGGCTCTGTCAGGTTAGTCCACTTGGGCATCTCTGTAGAGCAACCTACAAAAAGCATAATTTTCAAAAAGATAAAATCTTGACTCTTGTGTAAATATAAAATGAACACATGTCAAAGATTTTATTCAATTCATTAATTAATGAGGGAACCAGTAATGTACTAAGACTTGTTCAAAGAATACTTGAAGAGCTAGGTATTTAAAGATAATTTACTACAGAAATGTTAGGATATGATTTCTGGGTTAGATACAAAACCACTGAAAGTTCAACAGGCTAAAAAACTGTAATATTTGGGGTTATCAGTTCAATCAGACAGAAAGTATTTGTATCTCTACTGGACAAAAAAATCTCCAAGTTAACGTATAATGTCATATAGTCTGAATCTTTAACCAACAGTAAGCAGAGTTGAACAAAATATACTCCCCCCCTTGGGTGGGTCTGGGGACACCCAGATGTTCAAGGGACATGCCACTCGCTTTATTTCAAAGCTCTGAATAATTTTTCTGAACACTAAATAAAAGCTGTATTACTTGGGAGATGAAAGCTTCATGCCATTGTGTTCTTGGACAGCAAAAATAGTCAAAGATTGATTGCTCTTGATTGATGAAACGATATCCTGTTCCCTTTACCCAAGACCACAAAGCTACTGCAGATCAAGGCTGAGGCTAGAACCGAGGATTTCAACGCCCATCATTCTACATACATTGTTTGAAATACTACTCTCTAAAGAAGGTTGATTGGTTCAGACAGTTTCAAGACAGATCAATAAAATGAGGGAAGTAGATCCTCAATGCTAATGTACCCATTAGAAGAAGCTGATTGAGGTAGAGAAGATTAAAGAGAGAGGACCTCTTTCTGAAGGGGTGGAAAGAAGTTCCAAGTTTGAAGTTCGTAACAGTAAAATGCCCAGCATAATCCACCCCCACCCCTTGAATGCCTCCTTCCAACGATATTGCAGATCCCAACCTGAGGGAATCCCATTTGGCTAAGTTCCTGGCCTGTTCATTGACTCCGGAAAGCCAGTGGGGGGATAGATTTCGATCCCAAAACGTGACTTGTGGATTTAGTTCTCAAGCCCACTCCACCCACCCCCTGCAGCATGGCCAGAGGAGTGGTTTTGCTGCTCTGCTCTGTTTCCTAGGGTCCCTTAAATCACCCTTGGGTTTTTCAGTTTAACCTTCTCTCTCTGCTTTGAAAACAAAATGAAGATGGGCAGGAAAGTTTCTACACCCCTAGGACTATGTTTTCCAAACTGCTGGAACATATACTTTTAACCTTTATGTAGCAAAATAAAACACAGGTACAGATAACCAAATGAAACGATGCTAGTGAATAGTTACAACATGAGCCATCTCTATAACCACCACCCAGGTCAAGAAACAGAACTTGGCCAGCCTCCCCAGAAACCTCCTTCCTGCCTCCAAAAGTTACCTTGCTGGACCATGTTTTAAGTGGAGTGGAACAGAAAATATTGGTAGGTGTGAAAAAGAGCTAAGCCTTGTATTCTAAAACTTCTGTTCCATATAACTTTTATGTCAGTACTGGGACACAATTTCTTATTGCGGGTCACAATAAAAAACAGTTTGATAGCCACTGCCATCAGTAACACCCCGCCTACCAGATCACCAGCGGGGAAAAGAAAATGCCACGCTTTTGTTAGATCTCCTGAAGCAAGGGCAGGTACAGGCTTCACATTTTACAATGACTGTAGCATTTTCTTTTCCCACCTATCAGAACATTTTAGAAAACATAAAATATTTTTAAATAAGATGAAATATCTGTCCAAGTTATGCAAAAAAATGAATATGTAATATTATAAAGAAAGCAATTAATCCACACTTAAAACTAATTGCCTAACCCAGTGGGTCTTTAAATTATTCATTAGTGCTATTTAAAAATAATTGCAGTTTATGAGGAAAACCCATTATGGATTTCTTTTAAGAACTAAAAAAAAAAGGGTTTCCTTTTTTATTTTCCAACTGCTTACAGCTCTTGAAACCAACCCATTTTTAAACCAGTTTAATAGTCTCACGATCCCCTCCCCAATCTAATCAACTTTAACGTTTATCATACCAACACTTCGTGAGGGTCCCTGTAATAGATTCTGAACTCATGGAGAGGACAATGATATTGTTCTAAAAGAATATGAGAGGTGTACCCAGAAAGGAAGAGAAGAAGACTTTCAGAGAACAAAGCAAGAAATCAAGATGTAAGCGTTTCTGCAGATGAAGTTTTTACTGGTTCCTCCATCTCCAACCAAGTGACCTGGGGTTTCCCACCGTGTTTGCTCCTGTCAGCCAGGGCTTGTGAGTCCTCCCTCTTCTCTCCTCATTTACTTCATGCCTCAAGTTCCTTAATCTCTGTTTCTCTGGTTCCTTCAGAGGACACTCAGAACCATGGCCATGAAATGGTAGGACTGGAAATGACTTTTGTCAAGTTTAGTGCCTTTTACACTGTGTTCACCAGCACCCCAGGAGCTCCCAGTGGGAAAGGGCTGCTGAACCAGCAGGGCTCTGTGATTCCCCAATCCCACCCCGACTCCCCACTCCCCAGACTCCATCAGAAGAGCCTGCTTTTTGGGCTTCCCTGGTGGTGCCGTGGTTGAGAGTCCGCCTGCCGATGCAGGGGACACGGGTTCGTGCCCTGGTCCGGGAGGATCCCACATGCCGCGGAGCGGCTGGGCCCGTGAGCCATGGCCGCTGAGCCTGCGATTTTGGAGCCTGTGCTCCGCAATGGGAGAGGCCACAGCGGTGAGAGGCCCGTGTACCGCAAAAAAAAAAAAAGAAAGAAAAAAAAAAGAGCCTGCTTTGAGTCATTTAAGATTCCATTTGAAGGAAGTGCTTTCCTGCTAAAAACAAAACTTAAAAGTGACTCTCACGGTGTACCTAAGAACACCACATCCCAGAAAGGGGAAGCAACTTGCCAAAAGTAGGACAGTCAGTTACAGAACTGGGAACAGACCTGGCCTCCTGACTCTGGGTCTAATGATCTACCCCCTCCATCAAGTGAGGTATGCCGAAAAGAACATGAGCCTTGGGTCCAGAATGATGTGGATCTAAATCTGATCTCAGCCACTTTCTAGTTATTTGTCCTTAGAGTTACTCTTTTTTGGTAAGATATCTGAGCCTCGGTCTTTTCCTCTGTTAAAAGAGGAAGCAGCTGCATAGCACAGGGAGATCAGCTCGGTGGTTTGTGACCCCCTAGAGGGGTGGGAGGGAGGGAGACGCAAGAGGGAAGAGATATGGGGACATATGTATATGTATAACTGAGTCACTTTGTTATAAAGCAGAAACTAACACACCATTGTAATGCAATTATACTCCAATAAAGATGTTAAAAAAAAAAAAAAGAGGAAGTAAAAATACCAGCCTTGCATAACTGGCTAAGCTACTATAAATGAAAACACCTTATATATAATACACACATACTAAGTGCTCAGGTGCGAACAGCATCTTTATCATCAGAGATGTTCCATAAGTACCCCACTGAGAATGTGCTTATGACAGTCATCACTGTGCCAAAGATGAGAGCGTGCGTGCACGCACGCACACACACACACACACACACAGAGTTATTAGGACTGTAGACAGACACAAAGAAGACCTTGTGGGCTACAATTTCACCGATCCCCCTCTACCTTAACAGTGTAGGTCCATGGACACCCCATCCTCTTGGAGTCCTCCGACCCACACCAACACCTCTTCCTTCTTAACCTTGCTAAAAGCAAACAAAACTGGGGGTGGGGGAGGCAAAATAAGCAGAACGTGGACTTCTGACCATCATGATAAACATCAAGTTGTAATGGTAAGCAAATAAACATAGCTTTGGGGCTGGACGAAAAGATGGAATCTGGTTAATTAAATTAATGACTAGAGTGAAACATAGCTTACTGACACCTGAGATTCATGCCGCCTTCCTAGGGTAACAATACTGTGATTTTTATGGTCTTTCTTTCTGGAGCCAGCTCTCCCATTCATTGTTCTTTGGCTTGATTATGACTGACCCCACCCCACTTCAGAAGTGGACCCTGATTAGCTGAAGCCAGTGGGCGTGTCCCATGCCTCTGGCCACAGCAATTGGTTCTGGGATGGGACATAACTCAGGGCCCAGAAGAGAAAAAAGATGTTTGATGGAACTATTGGGAGAAAGCATCTCTCTTCAGCTGATTCTGATTCTCCTTTTATTTAAGTCTTTGATATTCTGTTCATCATGGGTTTTTGCGTTATTTTTTTTACACGTAGCATGAAAATATTATGTACCTTGATTACTGAGTTTTTTTGATGCCCACTTAAATTTTGCATCTGAGGCAAATGCCTCAATCCTCTCAGTCTTGTCCTGGCCCTGGGGGGATGTGGGGCTCACAGTTGCCATAGATATTTCTTTTTTTACCTGAGGAGAGACTTGGGAAATGAGATGGGGCCACCACATGGAGCTTTGGGAGGCAGCCATGGGAAGTACATTGGACCAAGAGAAGCCAAGTCCCGGTTATCTGAGCTACTGGATCAAGCTTTGCCTAAAGTTTAGTCCTGCTGCTTGACAATTTACAAGAACAGTAAATTCTCTTTCCTCTGACCTATAACGAAAATAATGCAAACTGACATGATAGCTAATTACAAGGATTTCACCTCTGAATGTCTTGCGGAGAGTGTTTCTAAATATCTCAGTAACACTTCCGCTCTAGAGACACGTGGTCCATCAAAGAGAGCCAAGTGTCTTTGCTGGCTGTGGTCAATTTTCTGAACAGCAGCTTTCACTGTAGAGTAATATTTTATTCTATAATTTATTAAGCCCCTTTTACACACCAGGTACTGTGTAAACACTCTGTATACCTTATTTCCTGTAATTCTCACCCCCTCAAGATGATATCAGGTCACACTATTATTATCCATATTTTACAGGAAAGGAAGCCAAAACTGAAACAAACAAAAAAAAAGCAGCATGTACAATGTCACGGGAAAAGTGGCAGAGGAGGGGTTCACAGCCAAATCTGCTAGTACCAAAGCTGGTGTTCTTAATCACCACCCGATACAGTCTCAAGATTTGGAAGGAAATACCGTTACAGATGCTCAATATGTATTTGAGGGATGTATGAATAAATTTGTTACTTAATTAGTTGAAAGGTGAAATGTTAGCCATTTTGATATCTACTCATTTCATTTCAATTTACCTCCCTCTACAAATAGAGTGTGAAACAGCCTCTTTAGGTTAAGTTTGGGTTAATAGAAGTTTTTCTATTAAGGACATGATTCTCAGGAGTTGCACATCATCAACATTTTTGAACATAAATTGATGAAAAAGCACACACAGATGGAATAATGGCTCTACATCTAAAGAAGTTCCATGGCAAAGTTGGTCTCCTCACTTCAAAGTTTCGGGGGGAAATCAAACCAGATCAAGGACTTCAAAATGTTTTGTAAACTCTGAGGCAAATATACGGTTAATTATTACTATGTTTTTATGTTTATTTTCTTGAGGCAGGGACTCAGTATCCAAAAAGCCTAACTGAATGCTGAATTTCTCTCCCTCTATGACCTAGAGCAATCATTTGATAAACGTTTGTAGGACAAAATCAGTGCAATCTTAAGCAATAAATTTATCTGACAAAGGTAAACATCACAGTACAGAGTTCCAGGTTTTTAGCATTCTTAACCAAAGCAATAAATAAACAGACTCCTCCCAAAGCAAAGACGGAAATATAATTATTCAGTCTCTCCGTGTCAGATTTGCCCAGAAATTGAAATATTGTTAGCAAACACGGATTTAAATTTTGTGCTCCAATGAATTGGTAGATCTCTTAGTTTATTGTTTTGAATCTTCTGCATTCTACCACAGGGAAATTATGCAAACTCTCACACTACACGAAAAGAATACTGAAAATTACAGAATTTGCCACTTAGCTGGAAGATAATTTCATGAATCTCTTTTGATCTATTGGCATGGTAGACTGTGTGCATTTGTGTCGCCGCTATTCTTAAGACCCATGATCTGATACATGCACTAACTGTGCATGAAACTGCAATGCCCAGCCAACTGTTCAATTCAGAAATAAAATTCAGGTGGTTTTCTGTGAGGGACTGGCTGCTGAACAGACTTAAGTCATCCTAGAGGCCAAGGTTGGAAATTCACTGTCTGCTTCCAACTCTACCAGACGGTCAGAAGCCCTTGGAAAGCTTTATGAAATAGAAACCCTAGGTCCCATCCCAGGCCCGTTGGATGGGCATCAGAGCCCAGGGAATCTGCCTTTAAACACACCCATCAGGTGATTCCTCTGCACTGCCAGACGGAGAACACTTCACGTCCATGACCCACAGAAGAGGCAGAAATAATGCAATCCTTTACTTTGTCTGCATGACACTTAACCTAAATACTTTCATTTTGTTGTATTTATTTACTTACTTATTTTGTATAAAACTTGTTGGACCCACTCCCCCCAACCCCAGCCCTGCACCCTGGCTGCTATAATGTCATGGAGGTACAAGCTCACAGGCTTTGCTTCCGTCTGGAAAGTCTACACTGCTTAGAAGCTGAGAGAATTGTATTTATCAAGGAGTCTTAGAAGGTGTCTGTTTCAAATGTTCCATCTGCATTCTCCACAGTAGTTCTCTCCCGTTGAGGTTCAAAGTTTTCTCTCCATTACAAATAATAACGCTTCAACTCCATGAAGGCAGCAAGTCTTTCAGTTAAAACACCTCTTTTCACCTGACCATCCAAAATCGAAAAAAGTAACGGAGTGTAGCAGAAAGTACACGGGCTTTAAATCCTGCACTTATTACCTGGCAGATTATTGAGTCCCATCGAGCCTCAGTTCCCTCATCTGCAAAATGGGATTTAGTGGCATTACTATAATATATTATATATACCTCATGGAACTATAAGAATTAAATGAGATAACTCGTGTAAAATGTATGCACTAAATAAATGGTAGCTATTATGAGCATCTTTATGACTAAAATGATGGTTTCCAGACCTCTGAACACTGGAGTTCTGAATTAGATGTTGTTTAATCTACCATTTTCTTACTGAAGGTGGGAATTTAATTCCAGCTATCGTTTGCCCCAAGCAGTGTTAAATAAACAGATTATTTTATTTACGATTGGGGAGGTCATACTCCCAAAATGCTTTTCTCTGGTCAGATAACACCTGGAATGATACAATTATTTCTGGACACCCCTCTTCAAAAAAGATACTGACAATCCAAAGTGTTGGGGAAAAGTGTCCAGAGAAGTGTTGGAAACTAAGACTGTGCCCTGTAGGAAATCATTTTAGAATTTGGCATTCTCAGCTAGGAAAAGAAAAGCCATAGGGAGAACTATGACAGTTGTCTTCAAATATCTAAATAGCTGTTCCAAAGAGCTAGAAAACACTTACTAAGATGGTCCCAAGAAGTAGAATTAAAATGCAGGCATCAGAGATGAGCTGTAAGACCTCCCCAGCACTCAGAATCTAAGGATCTTCCTTGAACTGAGCACTCTGCTTCTCTTCAAGCTAGCAAGAAATGTGTGTTAATTTGTAAACAGTCATATTACAATGCTGCCCTTTCTGAATATTCAAAAATGGCTCGGTTCTTGCTAGGAATCGTAGCCTGCAAATTAGAAAGGAACCACTATAATTCACATGAGAAAAACAACCCCAAAGACATAGATATGTAAGTCACAAAGGTCAGCTGCCTCAGTGAATGATCTAAGGGGGCCCAAAAGCCCCATTTACAGGCGTTGGGCTCTCCAGACTGTTTAGAGCTCTTGAATATCACGATTACTGGTAAAGTAGAGAGGAGGTCCCCACACAAACAACCCTGGCTGCTCTACAAAGCCCTGGCCACAGAAAACCCATCCAGAGGAAAGTGGAGACTTTCCTTAACCTGGAAGGCAGACCATTGTTTAACAGGACCTGAATCCCCTAAATTCAGAAAAGAATAGGAAAGCTACTTTTTACTAAACTTGATTTTCGTGATCCAAGGCATGATGCGGTAGATCAGGAACTCTGAAATCTCTTAAGTTTATTCCATAAAAATATAACAACGTTTGCTTTGTTTGGTAATAATGCCACTGTATTAAAACACATGTTTTCTGGGAAAATCAAAGTCTAATGAAATTTTTTATGCCTACTACAAAAATAAAGGAATTAGCTAATCTAAATGATATATAAGTACCCTTCCTGCAAATAAATTTCATGCCTCTGTGACTATCAGTTTACTCTCCAACAAACTATTTATGGGTGCAGTGGTCTGAATGTGTCCTCCCAAAATTCATATGTTGAAACCTAACCCCCAAGGTGATGCTATTAGGAGGTAGGACGTTAAGGTGATGAGGTCATAAGGATGGAGTCCTCATGAATGAGATTTAGTGCCCTTATAAAAGAGGCTCCAGAGAGCTCCCCATCCACTTCCGCCACGTAAGGATACAACAAGAAATCTTTGACAAGGAAGAGAGCCCTCACTTCACCGTGCTGGCACCCTGATCTCGAACTTCCAGCCTCCAGAACTGTGAGAAACAGATTTCTGTTGTTTATAAGCTACTCAGTCTATGGCATCTTGTTTTAGCAGCCCAATGGACAAAATCAATGAAAGAAGCCATTTAAGGAGGAAGACAAAGGGGCATAAAGGGTTTACACCCCTTGCTCTGGGTCATGCAGTGGAAGTGGCAGAATTGGCACCAAAACGCAAACCTGCTTCTCCTGCTGGTATGTTATCGACTGAAGCAGTCAAAGGCACTGGAGGCAGCTATTGGGCAGTGGTGGACAAAATGCCAACCAAACCTGGGCTAACCCAAGGCAACAGAATAAACTGGAGGGGGTGCCATATTAAGACCCAAGGTTAGAAAGAGTGGAGCCAACACCAGAAATGCCAAAATTAGTGTGGAAGATGGGAAAGAGGCTTCTTGGAAAATCAGTGATGTTCCAGATATTCTAAGAGGCACTCTCATACCAAGCAGAGCCTTGGCATTTGCTAAGTTAACATGAGCTTCCAAATCTTAGTTTTGAAATCTTGTGAGTAACCTGGAAGTCTTACAATAAGATCACAAATTAGACCTCCATGTGGAAAGGCAACACCACTATTCTGCACACCTCCAAGGGACACGGTTTACAATATGGAAGACGTCTTCTAGAGTTGTACAACATGGCAGACCTGCAGCGTGGTTGATACATTAGAAGAGATCTGAACTAGTGAGCAAGCCTAGCTTACTGCCCAGCATCTGTATCTTGATGTGGCCTTGTTGCTTTCTCTATTCAATGTCAATGTAAAATATTTTGTGTCTTTATGGAAAAAAGAAAGAAGATCCCACTTATAAGCCAGTTGCAAATATGAACAGTGGAAATAGAGAGAAAGTGAAGTATTGGATAAATTCAAGGGTAAGATATCGAAGCTGGTAGTTGCTTGGAGGCACCCAATACTCTATCAGGAATCAAGAGAAAGTAATTTCTGAAACTGTTCAGCAAGTGTTCCAGCAAGAATTTATTTTAATTGCTTTATAAATTGCTTTAATCCTATATTTAGTGAATCATTAGGGGCCTGAAAGGGTCACTTAAAATTTTCACTTATGCTTAACTAAGTTTTATAGAGAAAATTACATGTTTTAATAGTATTCATAGAATTGGGGACTTGCAAAGGTCTCGAGATGTGTTCTTTTAAAATAGCAAAGGTCTGTGACTCAATATCACTTAATTCTCACAATAGCCCTGTGAGATAAGGATAATTATTCTCTTTTTACAGATGAGGCAACTGACCTCGGAGAGTTTGAATTATTTGCAAAGTAAGCAATCTGAAGGAAGAATTCTACCTTATTCATCTTTCCATCTCAAGGGTCTGGCACACGGCAGACACTCGGCATTATTATCTCAAGAGCTCTCAGAGCGTGGTCCCCAGAGCGGCGGCAGCAGCATCGCATGGGAACTTGTTAGAAATGCAAGCTTCCATGCTCCACCCCAGACCTCCTGACTCAGACACACCAAGTACAGGGCCCAGCAACCTATGTTCTAACAAGCGCTCCAGGAGATGCTGGTGCACAAGAAAGTGGGTAAGAAGACTTGTGTTCAATGAACAGTGAATGGAGTGTATCCAGGTGGGAAGGGGTGTATCCAAGTTCCTCAAAGCCCTAAGAGAAGCAGGGGAACACGTTTCAAAGAGCTAGGATAGTCACATCCCAGTTCTGGAATGCCCTCTGCTAGAGTCTCCCCTTGTCCTCATTCTCAGAAGAGCCAGGTGCTCTCAAACCACAGTCTGCCAGGATTTGCTCACAGCCGCAGTGCCCACACCTCACCTCGCCACCAGCAATGTGCAGAGAATCCGGGTCCCTTCCCTGAAGTGAATACAGTTAGTCAAGTTTCCACTTTCCTTTCTTCCTCCCAAATCTCCCACAGTGAGGGCCACCTGAGGAAAGAGGATTTCATCTTGCACAAAACCGGACTTATCTTCGTCCTTCGCACAACAACACAGTGAAATCCCAAATGATTTTTCCCTATTTGGTAGCACTTAGAAGTTCTTCATCAGTGCAAGAATAAAGAATTCCTCATTTCTGTTTACGGCAGCAGTACAGCTGAAAGGAAACAATTTAAACCCATCAACCACTGAGATATTTTTGACTTAAGACAAGCACCAAAATTTCAGGTATTAATCTAGAATCACAGCTTGTCTGAGAGGAAAAGGGCCTAGAAGATCATCTATCTAGTCAGTGCAAGATGCTGTGCAGTGGTACCCAGATACAGTTTCTGTTAAAGAATTATGTATATATTATAATATGTATCAGGAAAAACTATATAACTTTCATATCAAACCCATGATTTCATGGATATTATTGCTTAGGGTAAAGCTAAAGTAATTAGTGAGTAAAAACAAAAGTGAAATGATTTCAGAAAACACCAGTAAATAAGCAATAGCCCAGGTGTCATGCAGATATGGCAGAAATCATGAAAGTGATACACGAAGTTTGGTGATTAGTCAATCACCCCTAATAGGGTCCTGGCAGGAAAGAGAATTCACTCCACCTGGATGGTCCAAATGGAGAGACTCCAATGAAGGAAATTTCTTAGGGAGTTATAGGCAGGGTTAAGGGAACCAAAGGTGGTGGTGAGACATCCAGAGACCAGCGAGAAGAGGAAGTCATCACTGCCCTAAGGCTGAAGGGACAAGGGAAGGCAATAGGGTGGCTAGAGCTATGGAGGAGAAATGGCCTGGCAAGAGCCAAGACAGAGCCCTGCAGAAAAGGAGCAGGAAAAAAACAGCTCAATCTTTCCTCCTGCCCTCTCATCTCCTGTCTCTATTTCCCATTGGCCAAATCCAACCGGAAGCCAGAGGGCAAAGCAACCAGGAGATCCCAATGGTACAGGCCAGCCTCCAGGATACAGGTGGCACAAAAGGTGAGTACAGTGGTGGGAAAGGCAATGGCTAGTGACAGGGAGACACAAGTCTACTGCACCTCCTCCTTTAAAAACATTTTTTTTTATTGGAGTATAATTGCTTTACAATGTTGTGTTAGTTTCTGCTGTACAATGAAGCGAATCATATATAATGATTTTATATATATATATCCCTTCCCTCTTGGACCTCCCCACCAATCCCACCCATCTAGGTCATCACAGAGCACCGAGCTGAGCTCCCTGTGCTGTACAGCAAGTTCCCACTAGCTATCTCGCACCTGCTCCTTTTAGACATGCAGAGCTATCCACCAAGCAGGAAAGGCAGGCCAAGGGGGCTTCAGGGAGAGTCACTGGGCTGGTTAGAAATATGACTAGAGAGATTGGTAGATCTCAGAAAAGTTCCTTAAGCACTCTGCACCTCAGTTTCTTTATCTGAAAAGTGGGAAGATTATTTCTACGTTGCAGGTTTCTTGGGAAGATTATAAACTACACGTCACATTGCTGGGACACAGAAGATGCTCAATAAAAAGTAGCAACTTTCACGCCAAGTGAAAGAAGCCAGACACAAAGTGTCACATATTGTATGATTCCCTTTATATGAAATATCCGAAATAGCTAAATCTATAGAGACAGAAAGCAGATTGGTGGTTGCCACAGGCTAGGGGGAGGGGAGAATGCAGAGTGACTGCTTAAGGGGTTGGATTTCACTTGGAGGGTGCTTGGAGGAGGATAATGAAAATGTTTTGGAACTAGATAGATGTGGTGGTTAGACAACATTGTGAATATACTCAATGCCATTGAACTGTTCACTTTGAAATGGTTGTATTAATTTGCTAGGGCGGCCATAAAAAAGTACCAGGAACTTGAGCGGCTTAAACAACAGAAATTTATTGATTCACAGTTCTGGAGGCCGGAAGTCCAAGGTTAAGTTGTCTCACGGTTAGTTCCAGATCTCTCTCCTTGCCTTGTAGATGGACAATTTGTGTGTGTCTCTGTGTCCAAAGCTCCCCCTTTTATAAGGATAACAGTCATATTGAAGCCAAGGACCCAGCTACTACACCAGGATCTCATCCTAACTAAGCTGCAGCAATCCTCTTTCCAAATGAGGTCAATTCTGAGACACGGGGGACTTCAACATATGAATTTGCTGGGGAGGAGACACGATTAAACCTGTAACAGTGGTTAATTTTATACTATATGAATTTCACCTCAATAAAAAATGGGGAGAAAAGTGAACTAATTATTATGATCATTATTATGAAAGTCAGTGGCCCATTATCTCAAGGTTGGGTGTAGCATAAAAACATCTATCAAAAATTAATTCTTCAAAAAATAAAATTAATTCTTCATGGGCCCTAATTTAGCCTCTTCCAAATACCACTACTTTGACTGTCATGGATAATGCCCACCCATCCCACGTACCTTCAAAAGCACCTGGAGGTACAGATAATGAAGTTTTCATGGGGATATTAAGAAGGTAATTAGAATGTTTGTTGGAGATACCAAACGTTTACCCTGGAATGAAAACTGTATACAGTGTAGCATGTTTTAGTAAGCATAAGCATGCCATCGCAACCTATTCAGCAACCATAATGTCTGTTAATTCCTTACTAAAGACATTCTGACAATCCTTAACTAATTAGCTGGGAGTTTCCTGCTCTCATCTACACTGGCCTCATCTTCACCCCATGCTGGCTGAATTTTGCTGAGCCTACTCACTCCCTGGGGGTCTCATAACACTCCTGCACCTTGTCACTCTCTGATATGACCATTGCTTACGTGTTGCCTTTATCATTGTCTACAGCCGGACACTGGGTCACCGTAAATGCTCAGAGTTCTCTTTAAGCATGGATCTTTGTTTCCCTCCAACATGTTTTGTCAAATGGGAGCAATCCGATTCACCTGTGAACCCTGGAGATGGCATCTGTTTGGCCCTGGAGTCCCCTGTCTAAACCTGGAGCTCAGTCTTAAGTCATCATGGTCTGTGCCTGCTCCAGTGTCCCTCCTACAAAAATCACATAGCTCTACAGTCCCCACCCTCCATCGTGCCTCCCTGTGTATCATTACATCACCAAACCCATCCCTGAGAGCAGTGCTTCTAGAGATCCATGTCCCCCACCATGTACTCTACACGGCAGATGGCAATATGAACCCCAACAGTGTAATTTTACCAGGAAGACAGCAGACCGCTCCAAAAACCAGTTAGAAGGGGGAATTCAAGACCAAAGGAGGATGTCAGGGCAGGGACCAGGCAGGACAAGAATGACAGGAAGTGAACAATGGTCCAAGGAACTCACTGGGAGGTTCTTATTCAGGGTTGGCCACCAGCACATGGCATAGAAAGTTCCAGTCTCAGAAAAAGGCAGCAGAGAGAGGGGTGATTTTGGCTTTTCATGGTTCTCCCAACCAAGATCAAAATCACACCGGAGCTGGGGTAGACCTTGGTTATCAGCCAAGGTTAAGGCTGAAGTAAGAGAGAAGAGGGGCAAAGTACCATGATACCATTTCCCCCCATTCCCCATGGGGTGGTCCCATCTCTCCAAAGATATTCCAAAGACCCTGAACATCTTTCTTCCAAGCCTCTCTTCCCTACCACCTTGCTCTTAACTCATTTTTTATTCCACTTTCTACATCTCTACCTTTATGAGTTACCTATTGCTGTTTTAAAAAGCACCAAAATCTAGTGGCTGCAAACAACAATAATTTTCTGTGCACAATTCTGCAGTTTGGGCTGAGCTCTGATGGGAAGTTTTGTGCTGGCCTCACTGGGGGTCACTCATGCAGCTGTAGTCTGATAAAATTGAGGCTCCAAAAAGTTGAGACAGAACTTGAACTAAGGTCTCCTGGCTTGTAACCTTCTATACAACATGCTGTCTACCAATTGACTCGTTTCGGGATAATATACTCACAATAATTCAGCTAATTTGGCAAATGCTGTTTTGTTATCTATGTTGTAAAAGGCAGCATGCCACTTTCCCTCCATCTAGCTAGAACCAATTTCTAATAAGAGCATGCTCCAATAGAAGTGTTTCTGTGTTAACTATCATTATTTCCAACGTTGAATCGAAACATTCAAACAACTGGATTTATGTACAACATGTATGCAATGAAGGTGGGAAAATGACCCCTGATCCTCCTTGGCATCAACACTCTTCATTTAATTGGGGGTTGGGATGGCCATGGGGTGAGTATTTGGACTGGGTCCCTGTCTCCAGAAACTGTACAGTGAAGGCAGGGGAGCTGCTCTCCTCCTTGCTAGAATTACAGGAAGGAAGGAGATTTCACATCTCTTATAGGCGTCCCATCCCAAAGACTATATTTCCCTCTGTGTTTTCACAGCCAGGAAATCCCTCATCAAATCCAAATAAATCTTTCTCTTCTCTAAGCCCTCATCTTGTTCTGTTTTCTAGGAGGAGCAGGAACAGCTGGTTGTTCCTAAGAAGCAGCAACCCCTGAAATCTGCCCACTCCAGCACGCTGTGGGATTCCAAATATTTAGTGTCAGACATCTGAGTGTTAATTACCTTACCGTGGCTCCCACAGGCATGCTGATGGGTGCAAAGCCAAGCTGGCTGAGCTAAGCATTGCAGGAGGAGAAAGCAGAAAGCAGGTTCTAGCATCCCCAGAGGGTCCTAACGTCACCCAGCTTCTCACACTTTGCTTGTTTGTTACCATTCCTCACTCTACCCCAATGCTCTGCATCCACCACCCTCACCCAGACACCCACATCTGCAAAGACACACGCACGCAAAGAAAAACTCTGGGATTGAGCTTTCACCCACTTTCTCAGCTCCCCTCCCACCCTGTCTCACCCCACCCTGATCCATTTATTTCCTCTTGGGCGTTGGAATGTTCCCTCCTCCCTTAGTCCAAAACTAAAGCCTCTTCTCTACAGCCGCATGTCTTATCTAGTCCCTTGCCCACAGCTAGGGTTTTCTGGGAACAGCTTTGCACAATAAGTGCTTTCTCACATAGCCCATGGTATTTTCCCATGCTGTAGAATGACTGGGAGAATCAGAGTCTGCATCACACATTATTGACAGGAAGACTTAAGGAGTAATTACTGCAGAACAAACACCCCATAAACATTTGGTACACCCTGACCAAGGATGCAAAAATAAAACCTTAAAAGTTTGACACTGGGCCTCTTTTCACAAAATCCACTGTGGGTGGGAGGGCATTTAGCTGGAACTAGAGCATAAATATCGTTATTATATAAATATAATAAAAATATTTAATTTTATAATGTATGTAGTGATCAATAAAAATCATAAAAGGAAAAAACTAGATCATTAAAAAAAAAACAGTCCCATTAACCAGAGATAGTTCTGGACCCCACCTGCTATTACTATTGGGGGACTGGGGTCCTTGAGGACTTGAATCTACATAATCCTGGTCTCCATGCTCCTCTTGGGTCCTTTGCGGACCTTACAAAATCTCTACTCTGCTCTTCCTGCAAATGAAATGTCATCAGGAACACGCAGATCCCGGGCTCCAGGCCCTCGTCACCTGGTCCCCCCCCCCACACTCCCAGTGAGAGGCCTAGATCAAGGACTGGCCAATGGGACTTCTAACAAGGTTTTGACCATTCCACAGAATAGAGGGGACGTAACCTTATAATCACATACACAACAGCCCTTAACAGGGGGAAAACTCCCCAGAGAGCCACCAAAACATTTACGTATTCACCAACTTAGGCAATTACTTACTGTTTTGCAATTAACTTCACTCAGGAAAACGGAATCATTACTGTGAGGAGTAGCTAACCAGCAAAGGGTGAAAGTGTGCTTTCAGCCACATGGCAGGTAATTCCCAATAATGTCGACAGAGAATTGCGCTTGAGTAACTGTGAGGCAAGACTCATCCCAGGGAGAGGCTCTGAAGTTTCACTATCACAAAGGGAAGCGGTAAAGTGTAGGGACTGAGCGTGGCTGTATAAAGTCATCGTTTTCATGCAAACAGACAGACCTTCTAGGTCAAGTTGACCAATGCCACCCAGTTCGTTATATTCTTCCATCCTGTCCAAGCTTTAGGGGGACAAAAGAGAGAGTATCTTTCGCAAAAGCTTCATTTTTAACTTTCTTTTTAGTATATTGAGATTCTGCTCATAGCAAAGAAACACTCAAGAGTAGTATCCATTTTGAGTTAGTGAACAAAGACCCTTAATATGCTGAGAATCATGCGGAAGGAATGCACAAGGTCTCAAATACAAAATGGACCATCGTAGGACCCGCGTTTGGGGTTGCTGGTAATCTTCTCCAGAAGGGACACACTGAAAGCAACAAACACAGAGCACCCATCCTATTAATTGTTGTCACTTTCTCAACAAGGAGACAAAAGGACGTCTTAGAACAATCTTTGTCATCAGCCTCTGCACAGACAGGCATGAACGTATCAAACTGGCATCAAGTCACTGGATAGTGCCAGTCCTGGCACAAAAATGCTCAGCCTGGGTCAAACCCCATACAGCGTGCTGTTCAGTAAAAATCATCGTCCCTATATCAAAACAATCCAGATTTTCACTCATGTGCATGAAATAAAGCCCCTGCCCTCAGGGTTAGTTTTATAAAGGCTGGGTGTGGATTATAAATTCAGAGAGGAAAGACATTGCTTCTTGCTTTCATTTTACTCCTGTAGGCTCTTAGTATGTGATTGCTCCATCCACCCCATAAGAAGGAGGGATGCCGATGAGAAAGCAAGTGGAAGAAAACATAAGAGTTAATCAGGAAAAGGCAGGAGATTCAGGAGAATCTTTCACTGGGTTCCCCGTAGCATTGCTTGCCTGGAAGACAGTGAGCCAACCGGGGGTGACGACTACAAACAGAATAATCCCAATAATAATAATAATAATAATAATAGCTAACACCCACTGAGTGCTCTCTGTGAGCCAGGCACTGAGCTAGGTGCCTACACACATTACCTGACTACATCCTCTCAATACCCCATGTGAATTTCAACCTCCCAACTTCCCTGCATGGTAGGTACTACTGTTATTCCCATTTTACAGATGAGGAAATTGAGGTTAAACAATGTAGGAAAGGAGATATAAAGTGAATGGATTGGTTAGGAAAGGATGGAATTGGGCAGGGTAAGGGATGGTCATTGAGTGGGGGAGTCTGGCCAAAATATGCAGGGGAGGAGATAAGTCCGCAGTGTCAACAAAGGCAGATGACAGTAGGTGGGTACCATGGATCCCAGCAGGCAGTCTGGGTCCAGGGTCTGGATCATTAGCGGATGAGTCAACCAGCCCAGTGGTCCACAGTAGCAAGCTCTAATCATAGGCACAGAAAACACACGTATTGAGCAGTGGCTCTTTCATAGTTGCTGCCACATGAGATTCTTATAACCACCCTGAGGTACAAACACTGGGACAGAGGCTCAGAAAACGCCTTACCTAAGCTCTCCTTTGGGAATCAGTAGAGCCATCACTCAAGGATCATTCAAGCTCAGGCCACCTGTTAAACACAGCTGTCTCCCAGGGCTGCTTAACCAGCTCCTGATTCATATATTCCTGAAACATTCACCTGTCAACCATTTGGAGTATAAACCAAAGTCCCAGAGCCTGAGTGACCCCCTGGATAACACGAGAAGACCATTTCTACAATGGGATGGACTGTTAGTTCAGCAAGTGACCTATGGTGGCAGGGGCAGGACACCCAGGATTAAAGGGCAAGGCAGAGGTCAAATCATCAAACTGAGAGGACTGAGAACAGCAGGCATGCCCGGGGATGCCCAGGTCATGGAAGAAGAGAGGTCGTAAATTAATGGATCAGATTGAAGCAAGAGGCCCGGGCTTCAGTGTCCCCTGCAGCAGTGAAAAACTCACCAGCGAGAAACTGCACTGTTGAGAGAAGGGAAGGGGATCTGTGTCTTTCGGAAATTCTCTACCTGGATGCTCTAGATGCTGGGATGGTAGATGACAAATGTGAGCCTCCTTTGAGTTCTTACCCCTTGGGATGACCATGATCCAGCCCAGTATCTTTTTTTCTCCAACACGAACATCCTTCCCACTTAGTCTGATGTGGTGTCATCCCCAAGACCTTAATCAGATGCTCCTTTTTAATTCACTTCCAGGTGCAACCCTGGCAGTCAGGCACTTTGAGGCAGGTCTAAAGAGCTGGAGCATCCTCTTGTGTTATTAACTGTGTTATTAAAAGCTTCCTCCCAGTGATGCGTCCCCAAACCCTCAGAGGCTTCTAGCCTCTGTCTCACCTGAGATACAGACAGGTAGATGCCCCTTGTTAAGCTGTCAAGGCTAATTACCAGTTCACACTCTAACCTCTTTTCTAATTTAGAAAGTCTCTTCATTTCAGTTCCTTTTGCCTTCCTTGCTTCCAATTCTTTCTTTTCGGCAAAATGAGAGATTAAGGTCTAACAACCGTAATGAGAAAACCATTGGTTAATTTTTTTCTAAAGATAAGAATGTAACATTCTTTTCAAATAAGGGAACAGAAAGGTTTTCCAAAGGAAGCAGCCGGAAAGGTGATAACTAAATGGGAAAATAGTAGAGCAACAGCAACTACACTTCAGTCTGCAACTTCCTTCCCAGGTCGCTTTGAAGCAGACTCTCCTGAAAGCATTTGTTTCTTTACAAGAACAGAATGTTTGAAAACCAAAATTAAACCAGGCTTTTGACCCTATGATTAAACAAAGTTTGTGATAATCAAGTACAGAACTGGGTTTAAAATAAGGGGAGAGGAATGCAGCCCCTGTAAACTTGGTTGGGGAATCAGAAATGGCCGTTAATGAACAGGTTTTGGTTTTCAAGAGTGGATGTATGCAACACATTGATGGTCAATTTTCAAGTAATTTGCCTCTTTTTAAAACGTACTTACTACACACACCCTACTTCACCTCATTTAATAATGTGTTGGTATTTCAAAAGGCACTTCAGAATCTAGTGTGGCTCAAGGTTCTCACTCTGAATTAGAATGCTAACTCCATCACAGACTTGTCACCCTGTAGTCTTGCTTCAAGCCAGCAGCCAGAGTGAGCCTTTTAAAACGGGACAGCTCACATCGCTCTGGGCTTAAAATCCTCCAAGGATGTCCCTTTATCAGTCAAAGCAAAATCCAAAGTCCTGGCTAAGACCACCCAGTCTTAGCCCCACCTTTCTCTCCCTTTCTCTCTCTCTCTCTTCCTTTCTCTCTCTCTCTCTTCCTTTCTCTCTCTCTCTCTCCCCCAAGCCTGCACCTTGCGGTTCCTAAAACAGCCTCACCACCCACTCTGTTTCCCCTCTGCAGAGAATGCTCTTCCCCCAGGGTTTCAACGTAATTTATTCCTTCACCTCTTTTAGATCTGGACACAAATCCCCTTAATAGTGAGGGCTTTTCTACCTTCTCTAACCACCCTACTCAAAACAGCAAACCCCTCCCTGCAACATACACACACACACACATTCCTTATTTCCTTTATCCTGCCTTCTTTCCTAACACTGCATTCTTCTATTGTTTATTCATTCCGTGAATTCCACCCCCTACCGTGCTCCCCCACCCCAAGAGGGCAAGGCTTTGTCTATTTTGTTCATTGCTGAATCCCCAGCACCTAAGACAGTGCCTGGAATATGGTTGTCACTACTGAATATTTGTTGAATAATTTATGCATATGCCTGGCACATAAAAGTTGTCTGAAAAATTCAAATTCTTCTTACGGTTACCAACGGGAAGGGTGAAGGGGAAGGATAGATTGGAAGTTTGGGATTGACATGTACACACTGCTCTATTTAGAAAAGATAACCAACAAGGACCTACTGTATAGCACAGGGAACCCTGCTCAATATTCTGTAATAACCTAAATGGGAAAAGAATTTGAAAAAGAATAGATACATGTGTATGTATAACTGAATCATTTTGTTATACACCTGAAACTAACACAACATTGTTACTCAACTGTACTCCAATATAAATTAAAAATTTTTAAATGGTAATAATAAAGAAAAATTCAAGTTCTGGCTTACTCGTCCAAACTGACTGATCCAAGGCCTGGGAATTGTCTGCCTAGCTCAGGAGACAAAATAGAGGATTCTAGTCACCTGTCAGCCACTAGCTACCTCCGTAAACTTCAGAGCTCACTCTTGCTCCTGCTGTAAGCACTGGCCACTTTATATTTTAATTGTATATTTACCAATCAACCCTCCTTAGACAATGAGTTCCTTGGCAGCAGGAGTTGGATTTTTTCATATTCAACATACATTGCGTAAATGGTTACCATGTGTCAAGCACTAAGCCAGACATTCAGGATATAGAAATAAAATGCAGCATTGATCTAAGGCTGCTGCACATCTCTGGGCAGGCTGGGCTACTCACATAAAGTTGTGCAGTGCACAACTTGCACAATGGTACCTAACGGCCTTGTAATGATGATCAATCAATGACCAATTCCAATTGATCATACCTTCCAATGTCTCTCATGTCCTTTTGCTGCACTGCTGGTGACCTGGTATATGTCTAATTAATCTAATTAAATAATCTTCCTGGATTATTGGTTTACACTTCTGTGACAGCCATGAGAATGTGCTTTGCAGGGACTGTAACTGGCCAAAGGCCTCCACTGCTTGAATGTTCTGAAATCCATTGCCCGATCTGGGGCTCCCTGCCCATGACTGAGCATGACAGTCCCACCAGGAAATTCATTGTCTAAGGAGGGGTGACAGGTAAATACACAGACCCGTTCCTGGGAGACACATGGCCCTGTGATGGCAGATTGAGGCTTAAGGACTCTCTGACAGCCTTTCCAAACCTTCCTAAGAATACACAGCCATCTAGGACACCGTCACCACCCCCCCATCCTTCCCTTTCTCCTTTGCTCATGGTCAGGCTTGCATCCCGGTCTGCTGGCTCTCCCAGCCTTTTCCAACTCCCTCCGCAGAAACTCACAGGTGTTTCCCCTAATAAAACCTTTGCACGTTTAATCCTGTCTCTGTTTCTGCTTCTTGGAGGACCTAGACCAACACCCCTTCTTAACTCCCCCGACTCTGGTTTCGATTCCCTGCAACAAGTCCCCAACAAGCTCTTGTGAGCTTCCCAACAAGAAAAATCAGACTGTGTTTCTCCCTGACTTTGAATTCTTTGCGGGCTCTCCACCACTCATAGGATAAAATCAAACTTGCTGAGTGAGACACAGGAACATACGAGGCCCTTCTTGCACGAGTCTTCCCCGACTTTTCCAGCCCCTCCCAGCCTTTGCTGCCTCCTATATCTTATGCTACCACTGCTCCAAAATACTGTAATTTCCAAAAGGGCCATGCTTCTGTAGCCTGCTTTATCTTATGTTTATGTTTCCCCTGTCTGGAAAGCCACCCACCCCGAGCTTCCATGGCCGCTACACACACACACACGCACACACACACCTTTTTGTGTTCAAGATTCAGCTTCAGTTAGGTGTGTTCCATGGAGCCCTCTGTACCGCTGTCAAACCGACTTGGGTCTGGAGCTCTCAAATCTAGAAAAGCCTCCTTTCCAGAACACTTCACAGCACAGCGTTTAGAGGTTTCCTTTCAGGTAAGCTCCTCAAAGGCAGCAATTATGAAGGGGACCCCAATGGACTACCTGCTCATCCCCCCTCTTCCAGGGGCCTCTCCCCCTTCCCAGGGCCCCAGACAACCACATTCTTCACCTGGCCGCCCTCCCCACCACGTGAGCCAGATGCAGGTATGGAGCACTTGAGACAGCTCCCTCTCCAGGAGGGAGAGAAATCCAGGCTACCTTTGGGCGGCTTGATCTGCAATATCGTCTCCCACCGTTTTGTGAGTAACAGAGAAGAACTAAACTAGTGTCCAGAAAGGAGCAGAGAGGAGAGGTAGTTCTAAGGCCTGCCGCTTGCATCGTCCCCCTTGTTATGCTATGGTGAGACACCCCAATAGCCTTACAAGAAGCTTCTCTTTTCTGTTAAGCTAGTTTGAAAAAGACAGGCTATCTTTTTCATCTCTGCCTCCAAAGTGCCTGGCATGAAGCAGATACTCACTAAATGTTTGGAACAGAATAAACAAACAAATGAATGAATGAATGGAGTGGCTGAGTAGAAAATTCATGGTGGAGGGCAATGGTGCCTGTCACTGATAGAGTAGAGCACTTTGAGAGACACTGGAAGACAGCTCTCTGTGACAAGGCAGTGACACTGGTCTTAAGAGACCCAGAGAGAGAGAGATTCACAGTAAATGTCATAATGAGGGCATTCCATGCACTTGCCGGAGGACCTGATCAGGAAACAACTTCCAGCCCCTCGGGATGTCTTGAAGTCAGCCACGCTGCTGGTTATTAGTGCTCCAACTGCTGCCCTAAGTCAGCAAACACCGGCTGACAGTGCAGGGCCCTACAAAGAAGTCTGTCCTGAATTTCTTCAAGTGATATGTCATACCGTCCCAGTGCCCATGCCTTTGAATTCAGTGACATGGTCCTTTTGAGGACAGGTGTCTTAGTAGCAGAGAGTGGACTGAAGTTGGAGGTCTCCTTCTAGCCCTCAGGTGTGCCTGGTAAGATAGCACCCTCCTCCCAGCAGTGCATGGTACCCAGTACATGAGGTTCTCCCTGCAAAGTGCTTTGCAGAGGCCGGCTCCTAGTAAGTGCTCGATAAAGATGGCTTAGCCAGTCTCAGCCTTGGTTTCCTGTCAGTAGACTGAATTAAATTGGACCGGATGCTTTCTAAGGTTTTTCCAATTCTAAATGTCTATGATTTTTATCAGTCATAGCACAGTTTGGGGCCATAGCTTTGGGGCATTCTCAGTGTCACCCAATCAAGCCTCTGCCCAAATCAAAACCTGCCAAGGAAACAAGCCTCCCATGAGGACTAAAGGAGCAATATCGGGGATGGTGACAGTGATGGCAATGTTCTTTTGTGGAGTTAATGGTCGTTAGCTGGTCTCCAAGGGTCCCCCGAGGACCTCTGCTGCTAATTAGGAAAGATGCAGCAAGAGGCGTTCTGGTCCCCAGGGCCCCCTCTTCATAATTTCTCATGACTCCTACTTCTTTGTGGTTGATGCTCCATCCCATTAGTGCAGGCTGCTCTCCTTATCTCTGATTGATGGGAATAAAGTAGGACAAAGGGGGCGAACGGAGCCAGCAAGCCTGGGTCCCCAGGCAATGCCTGAAGTGCCATCCCCCATATGTGAGCCTTTATCACTGGAAATCTCCCAGCAGAATCTAGGTGCTCACTGGAAACCCTGAACTTGACCTATCTTCATTCCCTCAGTATTTGTTTAGGGCCTCTACATGTGTCACTAGGCACCAAACTTATAAACAAGCAATTAACGCAGCATAGTAAGTGCTTTCCTAAATGTGCGAAAGTGTGTTGAAAGCTCCTCGCTCTGCTGGAGAAGGTCATAGAGGTGGAAATTTCTGATCAGGGCTGAACAGGCTATCTGAGGACTCGATGAAGGCCAGCTGTGTCTACCTCGGTTGCCCCAGTCCACACCACAGCTCCCTCCTTTCTCCCTGCAGCCCTTATAAACTGAGGTCCCTGCACACCTAGGACCTGAACCCAAGTGGGTAATGACAGTGTAATGGTTATCCGCCATTCCCCCCCTAGATCTGCTCTTCATCTTTTTCCCCACCCCACCTCCTGTTCCCAGGAGACTGGCCACTGTGGACTCCATCAGTGGGGTCCCCTGGCTCCCTGGAGTTGAACCAGGAGCCTGCAGGGCAGGAGGAGAGAGAGGTCAGAGTGTGTATCTCCCCAGCTCCCTCCCTGCTGGGCAGTGGTTGGCAGTGCTGGCTCCTCCACCTAGGACCACACTCCTATTGCATCAGCTCATGCAGACTTCTAGGACCACCCCCTTCCCCTGAGTCTTCTTCCTGCCATCGCCAGCCCAGGGTACCCGACTACGTCCCATCAGTCCCCTTATAACCTGGCCCACATCTGTGTAAATAGCCCTGTCACTCCAGTCTTCCCAGCTTCTCCTTTGGAGTGTGCCATCTGTTTCCTGCCAGGACCTTGCCTGAGACAGATGTTGACATAAATACTTTGAGACTAAAGGATTTACATCAATTGATTTACATCAATCCCAGAGTTATTTCCCTAGTGAATACAATATTTTATAGAGGGTCTCATGTGTAAACTTAAGAAAGAATTTTACAAATGAATATCTTTCGGTATCTTTTTCCCCCTAGAAGGCTTTCAGGAAGCTTAAAAATCCCCTGGAATTTGATCCTCCTGGATTTCTGGTATGGAATCACTGCTCAGAGTTTTTTAGTAACTGCAAAGACTCCCCCACAAAGAATTAGGTAGGGATGTCTCACTCAGATATTCAGAACCCGTTATAATCAGGCACTGACTGACCCTCCTCACTGGCTTAATCCTCTCCTCCCACTCTGCCCCTCTATGATCACAGCCCCTGGAGTACTGCCTCTCCCCTTGGTTCCTTCTGGTTGTTTCAGCTGGCACATCCCATCCCCTCCAAACACCATCCACCTTCCATTTCTCCTGTTATTGAAGTCCTAGCCATTCCTTGAAGCCCAGTTCAAATCCCCCTCCCAGTCTTGCCTGATACTCTGCTATTTCTGGCCTTTAATCCATCCATCTCCTGTTTGCTCCCTACTTTGGGTTCCCAAAGCATCTTTATTTTTTAAATTAACACCCAATAAAACTGGCTTCCTGGGGAATATCCATTTCTGTGAATTTTAACACATGAATAGATTCATGTAACCACCACCACACACAGGATACAAACCATTCCATCACCAACAAAATCCCCTCACGCTATCCCTTTAGAGCTATGTTTACACGTATATATGGTTGTGTATATATGTATGTACACATATAGAGAAAGATTTATTATAAGGAATTGGCTCACGTGATTATGGAGGCCAGCAAGACCCAAAGTCTGTAGGGACTGTCAGCCAGCTGGAGTCCCAGGAGAGTGGGTAGTGTTCATCCCAACCAAAGACCAGCAGGTTCGAGACCCAGGAAGAGCTGATATTTCAGTTCAAGTCCAAAGCAGGAAAGGCCTATGTCCTAGTTTGAAAGCAGTCAGGCAGGAGGAGTTCTCCTGTACTCAGAAGAGGATCGGCCTGTTTGTTCTATTCGGGCCTTCAACTGATTGGATGAGGCCCACCCACATTAGGGAGGACAATCTGCTTTACTCAGTCTACCAACTTAAATGTGAATCTCATCCAACAACACCCTCACAGAAACACCCAGAATAATGTTTGGCCAAATATCTGGACACCCTATGGCTTGGTCAAGCTGACACATAAAATTAACTATCATGATCATATAAATGGAATCAGACAGTATGTAAACTTTTGAGACTGATTTCTTTCACTCAGCATAATGCATCTGAGATCCATTCAAGTTGCTCTGTGTATCAGTAGTTCATTCCTTTTCAATATATAGTAGTATTTATTGTGTAGACATACCACAAAATGAATAGTTTTTCTATTTATTTACTCATGGAAGGATATTTGTGTTGTTTCCAGTTTGTGGCAATTATGAACATAAACATTCCTGTATAGGTTTTTATATGAACATAAGTTTTAACTTCTCTAGGATAACCTGAGGGTGGGATTGTTGAGTCATGTGATGAGTATATTTAATTTTATAAGGAACTGCCAAAGTGTTTTCCAGAATGCCTGGGCCATTTTGCATTCCTACCAGCAATGCATGAGAGTTTCGATTATTTCCCATCTGAAGTACTGGTATTGTCAGTAATTTCCTTTTTTTTTTCTTAGTCATTCTAATAGGTATATAGTGATATCTCATCATGGTTTTAATCTGCATTTACCTAGTAGCTAATGATCTTAGACATCTTTTCATATGCTTATTTGACTTCCATATATTCTCTCTGGTGAAGTTTCTGTTCAAGTCTTTTACACGTTTTCTAATTGAACTTGTTTTTTGTCATTTTTTTTTTTTAACCCCTGAGTTTTGAGAGTTTGTTATATATTCTGGATACAAATCATTTGTCAGATATGTGATTTACAAATATCTTCTGCCAGTCCGTAGCTTGTCTTTTCCAATTGTATTTTTCACAGAGTAAAAGTTCTAATTTTAATGAAACCACATTAACCAACTTTTTTCTTCTATGAATCATGCTTTGGTTTCATGGCTAAGAACTCTTATCTAACCCAGGTAGCAAGGATATTCTCCTATATTTTCTTCTAAACATTTTATAGTTTTACATTTTTCTTTAAATAGATTATCTCTCCTCTCTGAATTAACTTTTGTATAAGGTGTAAAGTTTAGGTCAAGGTTCATTTATTTGCATACAAGATGTCCAATTGTCCCAAATTCATTTATTGAAAAAACTATCTTTTCTCATTGAATTCCTTCAAAGAGTTATCAAAAATCAATTGGCCAAATTTATGAAGGCTTATTTCTGGACTCTATTCTCTTTCATTGATCTATGTATCTAGCCATTCACCAATACCACACTGTTTTGATTATTGTAGCTTTATGGCAAGTCTTTAACTGGGTAATGTGATTCCTTTCACTTTATTCTTCTCTTTCAAAATTGTTTCAGTTATTCTGAATCCTTTGCCTTTTCATATAATCTAAAATAAGCCTGTCTATATCTATATATAGACATTGCTTAGATTTTGCTGGAATTTTATTAAAGCTGTAGATCACACCTTGCCTTCTGTGACTGTGTTAAATGTATTATTAGTTTCAGGAGGTTTTTGTACACGTCTTGGGATTTTCTGTGTAGAAAATCATGCCATCTGTGGATAGAAAGTTTTATTTATTTCCAATCTGTATGCCTTTAATTTCTTTTCCTTGCCTTATTGCACTGGCTGGAACTTCCAGTGAAATGATGAATAAGACTGATGAAACTGGACATCCTTGCCTTATTCTCAACTTTGCAGGGAAAGCATTTAGTCTTTCACCATTAAGTATGATATTAGCTATAGTTTTTTATAGATGTCCTTTATTCAATTGAGGAAGTTCCCTTCTATTTTTAGTTTGCTGAGAATTTTTATCATGAAGAGATGTTTTATTTTGTCACATGCTCTTTCTGCATTAATTGATATGATCATGTGGTTTTTCTTCACTGGACTATTAACATGGTGAGTAATTCACCATCTAATCAATGTAATATTGATGGATTTTGAATATTGAACCAGCTTTGCATTCCTGGGGGAAAATGCCACTTAGTTATGGTATTCTTTTCTTTTTACGTATTGCTGAAAGTGATTTGCTAATATTTTAAAAGAGTTTTTAGATCTATATTTATGAAGGATATTGATTTGCAGTTTTCATTTTTTTATACCTGCTTTGTCTGGTTTTATATCAAGGTAATCCTGGCCTCATAAAATGAGTTGGCAAATGTTCCTTCCTCTCTGTTTTCTAGAAGACATTATATAGAATGGGTTCTATTCCTTTACATTTTTGGTAGTATTATCCAGTGAAAGCAGCTGGTCTTAGAGATAACTTTTACAGGATATTTTAAACTATAAATTTAATTTCCTGAATAATTAAAGGTTCAAGTTATCTCATATCTTCAGTGAGTTTTGGTAGTTTGTGAGTTTTTAAGGAATTGGTTCATTTTACCTAAGTTGTAGTATTTATAGGTGTAGAGTTGTTCATAGCATGCTTTTAACATCCTTTTAATAATGATACCCCCTCTTTCATTCCTGATTTTGGTCATTTGTGTCTTTTCTATTTTCTTCTTTGTCAATCTTGCTAGACCCATGGCATTTGATATCTCCTTTCACTTTTTGATGTTTCTTTCTCACTTTTGTACATTGTAACAGTGTTGTCCTTAAGCATATGTTATGCATTCCCCCTGCCCCAAGATTCTTCCTAGGATCTAAAATAGAGCCCCACATATTGCTTACTGGACGATAAAACTTTCTTTTAAATAAGAGAAGCACCCACAGGTCTGAGTATAGCTCCTCTGAGAATGCAGCTCTCACTCCCTAAGCTAGATTTTGATGGCACTTTTGTCTGCTGCTGCCACATTTACCTTATTAGAAGCAGCAGTGCCTGCTCCTGGTGGGGCGGGGGGGCGGGTAGGAGAGGGGTGGTCATCACTTCTCTCTACCTGCCCACACCCTCTCCTCTAAATGCCAGCAGTTCTCCAGTGCACTGGTCAAGTAGAGGGACATTCACTGACTGATTAGGCTAGGGGTTTAGGTTTTCTTCCTCTTTTTCTCTTGGTTGTGTTTTTTTTCTCCCTTACTTCTGTAAGTCTGGGGTGGAAATAGTGGGGGCTGGTTATAGTCAGTTCCCGTTTGGGAATCACTTAGCCCTGAGATGGAAGATTCCTGGGTTTCTACGTCTTCTGAGCTTCGGAAGGACTTGAAGAAGAAGGAGGAAGGGGAGGAGAGGAGGAAGCAGAAGAAGGCTCAAGGGTGCTTCACTCCAGGAAGGATGAGTGGTCCACTCTGTTCTGGGCGTGAGGATGAACAGTCCATTCGTTTCTTCAATGGTTTGCTAGTGTTTCCTTCAACTGGCCTGTCTTCACTTGTTAGAGAGAGAGAATACAGAGGGCCAAACGAGACTGGTATGGGCTTAGAAGAAAAGGAATGGAAGAGTCTGTCCAGACTGCCTTAGCTGTATGTCTGGAGTCTGCCCCTAGGCTAAAAAGAAAGGCTCTGTGAAACCCAGTCTAGTTCACCAGGAGAATGCACTATGGTTTGGAGCAAAAGCTTCTTGGTGTCAAAGAGTGTGCTTTTGCCTGGCCCTCCACTCTGGATATATGTCATTTAGGCATCTCATAAGGTGGGGCTGGGGGAAGCTGTGGCAGGAAAAGCTTTGAGGATTCGGGTGTTGAGCCCCCAGCCGTCATTCTAGACTTACACAGGGCTGTGTTGCAGCTGACGATCAAGAGGCCACCATGGAGACTTTATGGCCTCCCAAGAGGGGCCATAATCTGGGTCACCCCACACATCAAAGCATCCAGGTAACAGGCCCCGGGGCTTTATTAAAAACCAAGCCTGTGCAGCTAGGGAACAATTCAGCTGAAAATGTTTTAGGAGCTCCCAGCAGTTTACTCCATCCACAAAGCAGGCCTTCTTGTCACTGAGCCTATAAATATTGATTTCATGATAATGTCAGTCTTCTGAAAACACTAGCACAGCCTGGATCTAGGCCCTGGGTCTCTGACTCTGCCCCCTCTCCTCCTTCTCACCAGCTTGGGCCAAACTCTAAACCAAATCATACAAGCAAACCACAAACAGCTCAGTAAACCCCAAATCATTTTTATCCCAATAGCTGTCATAAAATTATCAACAAAATTCTAAAGCATAATTTTAAATAAATTATATTAAATTCCACTCAGCTTTTCTGAAGTACAGGAAGAAATTAAGTTAAAAAGTGAAGAAGTATTCTTAGAAAGCATCCCTACAGTGTCCTTTTTAAAGGCTTGATCAAGATTTATTAAGTTTTAATTATCTGTGAAGCACATTACTGGTTACTCTGATGGATACAAAATAAGCAGAGAGCATGGTCAACCTTGAGAGCATTCACTCTGGTATGAAGACAATTACAATTGGGACCAGCGCTTAAAATCCAGATCTCGTGCTTATGTATTGTGTGGTTCAGGTTCTAGATTTGTGGACAAATTATTCAGAAATCTAAGGCTCAAAGAAAAATCTGTGAAACTGGGGTGGTAACTCCCTCAGGGTGTTTTGTGAAGAATAAAATAAAATTACTCGTGGGAAAGCAATTTAACACGGTGTCTGCACATGGACACTGGTCAATATTGGCTGGTAAAATGGTTAAATGGATGAAGGCTTGCATCGATCAGCTTACTTACTATCCAGTTGGAAAACCAAGAAGAAAACAAATTAAACAATGAAGAAATAACCTTACATTATGCCCTGGCTGTAATATAAACTGCATACTTATGAGTGGAATAAAGTAAAAAAAAAAAAAAAAAAAAGTAGCACTTGTAGAGCGAATTTGACCAAGAAACACTTTTGGAAACGAGGAAGACATCGGTTGGGTCTGGAAAATGGGCACAGTTTCGATCTGCGGAGATAGAGCAGCCAGCAGTGGAACAACCAAGAATAAAGACAGAAACAAAACAAGACGGGGGTATGCAGCAGCCAACATCCATACGCAAACCATCAGATGCCACCACGAGTGGAACCAAACAAAATTGTAACAGTGTGTGACACCCAAGTACACTACTTGGCCTCTAGCTATACCCTTAACTAAGCTCCACGGCTCATCACACCAGAAATGACACATACTCACAACTCCCAGCTTCAGTCTCTCTGCCAGAACCTCTCCAGGACTTCTGGCAGAGGAATAAGCCTCAAGACACAGTCAGCAGGCATCCACGTGCAAAGCATCTTCCTTGACTGCGAGTCTTCTCACACCTCAATCTCTAGTATTCTCCAAAGGAAAGATTGCTTCTTCCTCTTTGAAAGGGGTAAGATCAATATATACAACTCTCCAAGGTAGGTGATGGAGCGGGCGTGCAGGCAAGCTGCCCTGGAGCCCCCGGAAAACACTTCCATTAGCAGGTTGAGTGTAATGGTTTGTGTACATGCCCAAGCGCCCAAGCAAGCTCCCTGCAGTGGGAAGCGGGGAGGCGTCAACCAAACTCTTGATAAATTCTAGTCATCAAGCTAGAGAATCTATTTCCCGCGGAAGGGAAAAATGCTCTGTGTTAGAAAACGAAGCAGAAAAGATTTCACATTTTCAAGAGCACAGACTCAGCATTCTGTATCAGACAGCATGCTAGGGACCTGTGTGTGTTACCTCCTGGGTTATCACAATGGCTTTAGGAGGTTGGTAAAGGTATCCATAATTTACAGCTAGTGAAACAGATGCCACTTAGAGAGATGACATCACAAAGCTGGACAATGGAAAAATCAGAATTTGAGTGGGTTTGTCTGACTTCAAAGCTTGTTGGTTGCCAAGGGGGAGGGGGTGCGGGAGGGGTGGACTGAGAGTTTGGGGTTGGTAGATGCAAACTATTACATATAGAACGGATGGACAACAAGGTCCTACTGTAGAGCACAGGGAACGACATTCAGTGTCCTGGGATAAACCATAAGGGAAAAGAATATAAAAAAGAATATGTATATATGTATAACTGAGTCACTTTGCTGTGCAGCAGAAATTAACACAACATTGTAAATCAACTGTACTTCAATAAATGAATAAATAAATAAGCCTGTTCTGAATATGCTAAGTGCTGAGACAGATAATAGGGCCCAAGAAGGAGTAAGTTACACTGTAGAGTCCCCGTCCATACATGTCAATGAAATCTGGGGCAGTGATCTGTGAGACAGGAAGGGCAAATAAATAAATGAAAATGATGCGCAAATGTAAGCACAGAGAGGTGTGGAAGACGAGCATTTGATACACACAAGAGGTTTGGTGACAGGGTTGTGAGATATCATTCCTTAACATCATTACACTTCATTACAGATGCTTCACAGTCCTAAATTTTGTATTTATTTGTGGCTTTTTTTAAACACAGTCCCTTTTTGATATGAAAGTCATGCTGACAAAACAAGATTGATTAAAGTTTCTAATTATCTGTCATCACAGCATGACCAGTGGCAAATGGAATGCATTTTCTCATTTCTTCCAGCAAAAAAGAGAGAGAGAGAGAGCTCCCTAATGCAAGACATAAAGCTCTTCTGGTTCACTCAAGTGCTCAGTAAAAACCTGCATGGCAGGACAATAAAGGGGGTAGGTGACAACTCACAGCCTCTCAACAAAGCTGAAAGCAATCAGCCCGAGCCAAAAGTAAGGACTCCAGAACGAGTGTCCAACGCAGGCACCTTATAGAATATTCTCCTCCTGTCTTTAATTTTGGTACCAGATATAACTGGGTTATATCTGCCCTTCCTATGGTAGCCATGAAACAATCCTATTGAAATTCTATGTGAGTGTCTACTTACAGCAACACTAGCGGCTAGAACAAATAACTTAAATTATCAGTATCTTAACACAAAAGAAATGCATTTCTTATCCAAGCGACGGCCCAATGCAGGTGTTCCTGGCTGGTCAGCAGCCTTCCACAAGGTGATTCAGGGATCCAGCCTTTTTCTGTCTGTGGTTGCCCATCCTTTCCAGCCTTAGAGTCCCCTCAATCCAGCCAGTGGATGGGGGGAAAGGCACAACCACATTTAACCTCTTCAGAATGTAAATGGCACTTTAGACACAGTTCATGGCAAGAACCAGTCATCATACCTGTGCGGAATAGGCAGCCACTTCCCAGTAAAACTCTCATCCCTGGAAGAGCAGACTTTGGTGGGCAGTGAGTCATCTTTCCACTGCCATATCCTTTGCCCATCAATATCCACCTGCCCCCTTTTCTCCACACATACATGTACTCACCTGCTCCTTGGGTCTCACTCATTAATACATCCAGTGCAAAGCACAGAACTCGGAATGTCATCTCCATCCGGTTTTTACAAAGCTCCTCGTGGAATGGTAAATAATCTGCCCCCCCACAAAAAAAATTTATCTACCCTACATATGCTCAACATACACTGTGGTGATTAAAGCAGGGACCAGAGAACCACCAAAAAAAGGAAAAAACCTCCCATTCTCTCTGCTGAAGGGAAAGCCAGCACTCACCAGTAACATTCTGTTTTCTAATTTTTTTTTCCACCAGTGCTGTAGCCTTAGAGGCACTGAGCTTGCCTTGCCGAGTTACTACAGACACTTTCTAGCTTGCCCATTGCATAATGTGAGTCTGGACCTGTTCAGCCTCTGATATCCGTATCCTCACCTCACCACCCACACACCAAGCCCACAGTATGTATTTTAAGATTTTCTAATGTCAGGACCCCTTACCAGGGAGGACTTGAAACTGGGAACACATCCTTTTCCTCTTAGCAGAATTCTGAACATGCTCTAAACTGGTATTAGAAGGAAGTCATTCTAGAAATGTTCTGTGTATTTGGCAAAGGCTAAGTTTAGGGCTTTATAGAGTGGTTTTTATTATTAACTTCTTAGAAACAAAGAAGCTATGAAACTGTATTCTTCCTTCCAATCTACGGTTTGACCATTTCATATGCATTCAAGGACTGATTAAAACCAAAGGCAATCATTTGGTAACATATCTCCTAGGCTACATATGTCTATATTGTCCCTTGAGAGTGGTCTCATTAAGAGTTTATGTTTGCGTCCCAACTCTGTTCCTCTTTACAAACCATCGTACTGTCTTTTGACTTTCTGCATTGTGGCAAACCTTTGGTATTAGGCCATTTCCAAAAATCAAATCTACTTTCAAAGGTATCCATTACCAAGTCTGGTGAGTAAAGTGGATGATCGGAGCACTATCGAGTTGGGTCCAAACTACGGGGTATATTTCAGGAGGGGCACGCAAGTAATCTGTGTATAAGAATCCCAGGTGCACTTTTGTAAAAATCAGCACCCCAGGCGGGAATGTGGGGAGATGTACATTTATCGTCCTTCACATTGTGGAAAAGGTTTGAAGAATGCTATAATATATACTTGTGAACCCACCACCCAGTTTAAGAAACAAAGCCTTACACATACATTTGAACACCCCCGGAACCACTCTGTGGTGGCAGGGTCACCCTAGCCCTCCACCCTTGCTTGCCCAGCGTCACCAATGTTCATGACCTGGGGTCTCTGTTTCCCCTAGGTGTGTTTATACTTCTTTATACTTTTACTAGATAGGTATTGAAATGATACGTAGTGTTGTTTTATAGATTCTTGAGCCTTAAACAAATGATATGCTATACTCATCCCTGCACAACTTCCTTTTTTCAATCTTTGTAAGATTTCTCCATGTTGATAGATACAGCTCCAGTTCATTCATTTTCCACTTTCGTTTGGTATATGAATATAACACATTTAATTTCTTCTCCTGCTCCTGGACATTTAGTTTATTTCTAATTGGTCACGACTACATATATATCTGCTACGACATTTTAGTATGTGTTTCCTTATCCCATCTATATATTTTAAGAGTTTCACAGGTACTCTGCTTGTCCATCCAGATCAAGAACTGATGCTCCAGGGAAGGAGTTCTCAAAATGTGGTCCCCGGACCAGAAGCATTCACATCACCTGGGAACTTGTCAGAAATGCAAATTACCAGGCCTCACCCCAGATTTACTGAATCAGAAACTGGAGGGGCAGAGGGTAGTGTAACCTGTATTTTAACAAACTCTCCAGTTTATAACAAGATTCTGATGCTTGCTAACATGTAAGCACTACTGTTCTAGTCTGATGTAATGATGTCCCTGGTTTGCATGTCTTGGAACCCAAATTAAAATTTCTGAAATGTTTCTGCAGTGGCTGAACATTGAAACAAATACAGAAATGCCCACTGATGGCTTCAAAGCACTAGATGCATTTTAATGCAGTATACTAAGGTCCAAGGAAGAGCTTTGAAAATCATAAAGCATAAGACAAATTAGTAATAGTCAATGTGGGAAATTTGTTTTAAGATATTGTCGTGCTGCATTATAAGTCATGACTCATGTAACTATAGACAACAGCCAGGGAACACAGAAATACAAAGGCATAAAGTCATTTCAGTCAAGTATAAGTGTTTAAAAAAACACTCAAGAGCATCAGAGTCATTAAATATATTTCTGAATGAGTTTCAGTATCATCACCCATATGGCATGGAATTGTTTTCCTCTGTATTTCAATGCGTGCTTTTGCTTGTGTTTTGGCTGTCTGGACTACTTAAAATTCCATGCTCTTGAAACAAAAAGTCCTATCTCTGGTTTTGCTGGTAAAGCATGGCAGCTTTCTAGACTAAGATAGGGCAGTGAGGAGAACAGGGTGAGAACTGTCTGTCTGCCAGTTGCGGAGGGGTGGGGGGATGAGTCAGATCCACAGTGAACATCAGCAAACCAGGCATGGCCCAGTGCCCAAAGGGTTTGGCATTTTCTCATCACCATTCAGGGAAACGTTTGATACCATGGGTCTTTGATGTAACTGGAGGTTCCCAATAGGTGAATAAGCATGGCTTCAAGTCATAAAAACAGAACATGGATAGAGAAATCCAAGAATCACCAGTAGTTTTCATCTAGGGTAGGGTCTGGTCAAGAGTAAGGAACGTCCCCATTCTCATTGAGAAGCTGGGGTTAACTCAAAGGACCGAGGATGAGAAGCCAGTGGAAGCTCAAGCTCTAGGATAGAGGATAGGGGAAATCAAGCACAGGGACTCCATTAGCAAATGGGAGGTGGTGTGACTCTGGGTCCAGAGGGCAGCCCATCATCTAAGGATCAGAGCTGCCCAAAGAGTAAGTCAAAGGCAAGTCCCTGGATGGAGAGATGGAGTATCTGGTCTCAATCAGGTTAGGCTCAGGAACATGGGCAGGTGAGGGGTGGGCTGAGTCTCTGTGGGAGCATCAATGGACCCAGGTATGAGAAGCTAGGGAAGGCAGACCATGGGAAAATGAAGAGGGGGTCAACAGAAAGGAGAAGAAAAGAACAAGTCAAATGTTTAATCTACTGACCTATGCCTCTCTTTCCCCAAGGGACTTCTGAATAAGATGTCCAATCCCCCCCCTTGAGGGAACAAGGTGAATGGAAGAGGAGACTCCTGAACTCAGGTGGGCGCTGTGCGGAGCCGTGCGGAGCCAGAGAACAGGTACGGCAAGTTCTGCCATGCTAGAGACACGAAGGTCAGGGCCAGGAGCATAGCTTACTCCATTCTGAATCAGCGGACAAGGTGGCTTGGGGGAAAAGGTGGAGCCAACATAAGAAGGGAGAAGGAATAGGTTAAGGATCCAGGAGAGCCAAGAATGAGGGAAAAGTCAAAAGGACAAACTGGAGATGTTCTGGATCAACTCTGGCCACCAACGCCAGAGCCTACAATGGTACTCAGCGGAGCCAGACAGGATGGACAGTATCCTCCTGGGTCACACTCAACCAGTGGGAAGAAATGGGCTTACGACAAAACTCCTGGTCTCAGAGAAGGGAAGAGAATAGAGTCCTTATAAGAGGCATTCTTCCCTTCACTCTCCCCACCCCACCCACCCTGTCTCTAGGCAGGCGTCATCTCTCAAGTAATCCAGGCAGGTATTAGACCCAGAACATTGGATGCTGCTAACAAGTTTGACAGGACTAGAAAGACCAGGGTTTCTTTCACTGAGCCCTAAATAAACAATGATCTAACTCACAAAGCAGACTCTCACTCATTTGCAAATCTAATTTATGTAAAACCACCAGTGACCATAGATAGATTGTATCACCCACCCCTAAACCACTTTCTACTGTGACAACACCAGGATCTTTGGTCTGCTTTGTGTTTATTGAACTGAAATGAACCCACATTCGGAGCCAAATGGTTGTTGAGAACTTTCTGGGTGCCAGGCCATGTGCCCTGAGGACAGAAAGGGTGAAGTGGACCCAGTTTCCTTGTCTGGACAAGGCAAGCATTGAATAGGAAAGACAATAATGTCAGTATATCACTCCAAACTCATCTGGTTAACCAGGTCAATATTTATGTCAAGTTCAGGGTCTTCCTCCCTCCCTAAAAAGAGTTTCTGATTCTGTAGTGATTTCACCAAAGTGTTAGACATTTAAAAACAGGGCAATTGCAAAAGGAATATTTATTACTACATTGGAGCCTTAATGTAACACTATTTGCTTAAGGACACAATTGATCATTAAGTTGGGTACATTGTGGACTGGATTTAGTTAATGAACTACTAAGTGAACCCTTCCAACGGCATTTTATCCTGAGCCCTGGATGAACTACTATTATTTTTCGCTAATTTTTTCCATCACTCACACACAGGTATTGTCAGCATGGGCCCTAAAAGGGAAACACTTTCTTCATTAAAAAAAAAAAAAAAAAAAAAAGATACAGTTCTGTTGATTCACAACATTCTCTTTAGTGTAATTCTCTAAAAGCACTTAAATTCAACAACAGTTTTGCTGTTTATTAAGCCAAGTGGGTGTCCACTAACTGGCATCAGTGTATTTCCCACTGACATTTTGTGGGTCCCCTGTTGATAAGACATTGGCAAGAATCAGATTCACTATGTCTCTAAGGACATTGGATGGGAAGTAATCCCATGACTTCTGCTATCATTTTACTTGTTAGTAAACAGCACATTTCAAACCAGAGAGAGGTTTATGTAGAAAGGACACACACCTCAGATCGTGTGTCTATGCTTCCAAAGGCAGAATTACAGTTTGGCTTCTTCTCTGTCCCTGAAGACTAATGTATCATATATGCACAGGCCCTGCCCCAGGCAAGTCTGACCATGTTGCAGACAAGGGAAGCAGAACCAAGTAGGAATACCAGATCCATTTCCTGAGGCTGCTTAGCAAATTATCACAAACTGGGTGACTCAAAACAACAGAGATTTATTCTCTCACAGTTCTTCTCCAAGTGGGAAACACAAGAGAAGAAAAGGACCTACAAAATCAGTACCACTGAGCCAAAATCAAGATGATTGGCTGCCTGAGGAAGCTCTAGAGGAGAATCCGTTCCTTGCCTCTTCCAGCTTCTGGTGGCTGCCAGCATTCTGTGGCTTGTGGCCCCATCACTCCAATCTCTCCCACCTTTTCCTCTATGTTGGTTGAATCTCCCTCTGCCTCTCTCGTAAGGACAATTGTGATGGCATTTAGGACACACCCAGATAATCTCAAAATCCTTAAATTAATCTAACACGTGCAAAGACCCTTTTTCCAAATAAGTAACATTTACAGGGTCCAGGGATTAGGACCTGATACCTGTGGGAGCCATTTTTCTGCCTCGCTCGGCTCCCCTGGAGGTTAGGCTGACATCGGAACTTCACCAGGAATTAACCCATGCTTGGCTTCTTCCCCTCCCCTACCTGCTTCCACCCTTCCCTGATCAGTTTTCCCTGGGAGCACATCCTCCATCAATCACTTTCTTGTCTCTGAGTCTATTCTCAGGCAACCTGACATGAGACAGTAAATAGCAGAGGGAGAGGAGCATAATATATTAGGTTGTATTGTTTGAAGCCACCAAATTCATGGTCATTTTTTACAGCAGCCATAGGGAACTAATACACCTGGAGTGTAATTCACTCCACAGAGCCTGTTCCTCCTCGATGCATTGACAAACGGCTGCTGTGGGGAAATTAAACTCCCAGACACTTTCTGGTCTGGTTCATCTGGGTGAAGCTCCAGTAGCCCGAGGATAATCAGCTGATAAAGGTTGCAGGTGTGAACAGTTAGGAGGAAAGCATGCAAAACCTAGAGAAAGCCACACAGAGAAAAAAAAAAGCGGGGGGGCGGGGGACCGGGCAAAGCGGCGACCTCGCCGGCAACAGGGGCAATTAATTCCTTCCCAGAGACTCCACTCTCCCTCAGCCCCTGACTGTAGGAATCTCAGCTCCCCTGGAATCAGCATGCATGTCCCTCAGCATCAGAACCCTCATTTCTGAGTCTGAGTTCCTTGTGACATAGTACTTATCTCTCTAGAGCCAGCCTCTTACCATCGCTCCAGACTGCCCTGTTTCAGGTTGGGCTGGTGCGTCTGTTGGTTTGCTAGAGTCACCATAACAAAGTTCCATAAACTGGGTGGCTGAAACAACAGAAATTTATTGGCCCACAGTTCTGGAGGCTAGAAATGCAAGATCAAGTTGTCAGCCTGTTTGGCTCCTTCCAAGGGCTATGAGAAAGCATCTGTTCCAGGCTTCTACCCTAGCTTCTGAGGGTATGCTGGAAATCTTCGGCATCCCTTGTCTTGGAGATCTCTGCTTTCATCTTCACATTGCTGGTGTTGCTGTGCGCCGCCAAATTTTCCCTTTTTGTAAGAATACCAGTTATATTGGATTAAGGGCTCACCCTACTGTAGTATGACTTCATCTTAAGGGCATTTGCTACAACCCTGTTCCTAAATAAGTGCTGAGGTACTGGGGGCTGGGACTTCAACATACGAATTTGAGAGAGACACAATTCAACCTGTAACAGTGCTCAAGGACCTACTACCTTCTTACAGACTTTTCTGCTGTTTACTGTCTGCCTCAGTTTCTGTCCATCCCCAGCCTCTGGACAAGCTCTTTCTATCTTCCTGCTTAGGGCAGCCCTGGCACAGATACAGACCAGTCCCTGGCCTGCCACCAACTGACTGTCATCTTACGCTTACCTTGTTCTGACTGTTGACCTGGAAGTCTTCCCAGCTCTTGCAGCTCTCATGCTGGTACAGTGTAGGCATTCAATAAATAGTCATTGGATTAGTTCATTGATCGGTTACCATCCAACAGGTGGATGTACTTCCAGATTCTGACCTACTTGGGCTGTCACAAGCATATATATGCACTTAAGCCCTACTCAGCCACATCTGCAGTCATGACATTATCCAGCAGTAAGATATCGGAGAAATGACTGAGAATCCATAATTCTGTAACTCCTGCACAGCAGGCCCAAGTCATACATGGCAGCCAAGGAAGAGAAGCAAGCACACAGCTTTCTGATAAGTCAATAAAGAAGATAAGATCACTTGCAGTCCCTAACTGCCATCAAAAACTGCTGTTGAGAAAATCGGACCGTGTCTCTTTGTGGCTTCAAAGTCTTAGAAAGTCAGTGTGACAGAACTTGAGCCAGGAACGCTAACAAGGAATCCTGTTAGGTATAGTTTTCCTAAGGCTTTCAGATTAAGTTCAGCTGAATAATCACCTAGATCTACCTGTCCATCTACTCCCCTCCCACCCTGTCCTTCCCTCCTTCCTTCTTAGGTGTCCATGCCCTTCACCTTCCTCATCCATCTTATTTCAACACTATCAAAAATTCCAGAAATCCTAACTTCAACACAGATAAATTTGGGGGTGAGGACACAGAATCACCATCCATTTTTGAGGTGTCAATATACACAAAAGGCCATGAGCCAAAGATAGGATAGTAGGAAGTCATTTCATTTCCTACTCCTTTAAGAGGTCATTTCTCTTCTTACATTGTTTTTATTAAATATTAAATACATAGATAAGGATGCTTCTAGTTTGTGCCAAGTTTATAAAGAAAGCCTCTAACAAATGTGAAGGCCCCAAAACCCAGATCAAAACAATTTCAACGAGTTAAAACTAGTATTGCATTGGATTCCATGGATTTTTTTTCTTTCCATGCATCACTTAACTCAGAGGGAAATAAGTAAAAGAGAAGATATCCTACATCTGCACACTTGATCTGGTAGCTTTAAGTCAGTTCAATTTTCCATCCCATGAGTTGTGGTGGGATAAACTCTGTTCCTACCAACGATCTCAGATCCATCTTGCTTTGTTTGTGTTTTGTACCCATTTCTACTCAGCCCCTACCCCTTGAATCCTGTCTTCTCTATTCAGCTTCAAGTTCATCCTTTATATCTACTGACAGCTCATGGGAGTTTTAACCACAGCAAGATTTTGACTCGAACCCACTTATCTAGAATTGTTCTGAAATTCTATCTTTTTATCAGTTCCAAATATCTGAAATCTTTGCAGGTCCCATTCTTCTGTCTGTTGTGTCTGTAGGATCTGAGCCTTCAGCCTTGTTATGTATCAGCTCACATAACAGCCAACCCCAGCCTCATACAAGGGGAGGATTTGGGAAATGCCCATCATTTTCTGAAACTGTCCTATTCTGTTCACCCATGAGTGGTTATTTACAAAAAGGGTTAAATAGCAAAACCCAATTGAAGGATACTTTAATCTTATCTGCCATAGGACTGGGGCAAGGGGTAGGGACACACAAATACAAGTAAATATTGAGTATACCATTTCTGAGTAGTGAGGAAGACTTACTTATATGCTCAACATGGAACCAGTTCTTTTGATTTAGAACTCCTAAAAAACCTGCATGGTGAATGCCTCACTGTTAATAGGGGTGCCAGATACATAAATATATCATTGCAACACAGCCTGAAAGGCAACAACCACAGGTACCCAACAAGGTCCAGAGAAGAGGCCCTCACCTGTCCTTGGGGAGATGGGAAGCCCAAGGTCCAGAGATGTCTTTCCATAGGAAGTGTCATCGAATATGAGTGATAAAAGAAGAATAGATATCTTTCCCCTTGCTCTACTTTTTTAAAGTTTTCACCCAATATGGCCCTTCCCTTCTGTATGGTTGATTTTATGTGTCAGCTTGACTAGGCTTCTAGTGACCACGTGTTTGGTCAAACAGCAGTCTAGATGTTGCTGTGAAGGCATTTTTAGGCATTACTTTAGGTAACTAATATTTACATCAGTAGACTTTGAGCAAAGCAGATTATCTTCCATAATGTGAGCGGGCCTCATCCAGTCAGTTGAAGGCCTTAACAGCAAAGAAGGAGGTTCCCCAAGGTAGAAGAGATTCTACCTCAAGACTGCAACGAAGAAACCATGCCTGAGTTTCCAGACCTGCTGCCCTGAGGAATTCAGACTGAAGACTGTAACATCAACTCCTCCCAAGTCTCCAGGCCGCTGGCCTGCCCTCCAGATTTTGGACCTGCCAACCCCCACAATCACATGAGCTAATTCTTTAAGACACATAGATGATAGATAGATAACATGGATAAAGAGAGAGGTGGGATAGATAGATAACACGGATAGAGAGGTGAGACAGACAGATAGATAGATAACATGGATAAAGAGAGAGGTGAGATAGATAGATAAAAGATAGATGGTTAGATAGATAGATAGATAGATAAAAGATAGGTGGGTAGATAGATAGAAGATAGATAATATGGATAAATAGAGAGATGAGATAAATAAAAGATAGATGGGTAGATAGAAGATAGATAATATGGATAAATAGATGAGATATATAGAGAACATGGATAAACAGAGAGATGGGATAAATAGGTAGATAGATAGATAAAAGATAGATGGGTAGATAGATAGAAGATAGATAGATACATATCATGGATAAACAGAGAGGTGAGATAGGTAGGTAGGTAGGTAGGTAGGTAGGTAGATAGATAGATAGATATCCACCTGGTTCTGGTTCTCTGAAAAACAGTGACTCATACGCCTTCTAAATCAAAAATGTCTAGGGTGAGTGGGTTTTGACAGAGCTAATTCAAGACCAGCAGCAGCAACCACGTTATGAAGGAGGGTTGGGGACAGGTAAAGAACCCACAACGTCAGGCCTTCTGCGGGTTGGTTGCACAACCACCAAGGGAGTTACCTCTCTGGCAACTTGAATAGGCCTCCTCTTAAAGAGCAAGAAGTCCCCTGAGGCAGGTCTCTGGGGGACTCAAAGATGTGTTGCTAAGTGCCATCACCCCTGGGAAGGTACTCAGAGGCAGGTCCTCAGAGATCTTCCCCTGTTCAGTGGGCTGAGGGGGCCCCAGAGGCTTGGAACTCCAGTGAGTGAGAGCATTCAGGAGCTAGGGAAAGGGTGGTGGCGAAGGGGAAGAGAAGTCACACAGTTTACACACAGAGCAAGGGAAAAACTCCCACTGCAGGGAGGTGCTCTGACTTTTCATGCATTCCCACGGCTACCCTCTGGTCCAAGGTGAAATCTGAAACACACACAGTTCTGAAGCCTCTAGGCGGGTCCCCCATGCCTCTTGCCATGCTCTCATCATCCCCCCAAACCTGAATGCTTGCTTGATTAGGGTCATTGGATGGTCCTGGTTTCAGAATCTTGATTCTCTAAAAGAGGCTCAAAATGGTTCCAGAAACTCAGAAGGGTCTCCCAGGACACTTGGGAGTTGACTCAACTTCCGTGAAATGCTGTATGAAGTCAAGAGCTATTCACAAGATGGAGAAATGAGGGCCGGCTGAGAAGTCAAGAAAGTCTTCCTAAGTCACACTTTGAAGAAAGGATTCAATTTGAGTAGATGAAGAATGGGATCAAGGATGCATCTTAAGGAAACAAATGGCAGCCTGCAGGGGAAGACAGGGCAGAGAGAAGACCCACCTGCTAGATCACAGAATACAAGTCAGGACGTTGTCAGAAAAAAATGTGGAGGCAAGTAAGGGCTCTATCTCAGCTTTTCACTTATCCACGAGCCACATCTTCATTCTGAACCTCCCTCCGTGACCCTCGCTTATACCTGAATTCTTGTCACTCTCAGAGTGACCTAGCTGACCGTGCCCAGGCTGCAGCCTCTCCGTGACGCTTGGTAATGTTGTTCCCGCACTAACCTCGGATGCTTTTAATAAAAATCCTGATTCTTCACACTGCTAGTTGGCCTCGATCTGCCTTCAGAATGCCCCTCCTGGTTTGACTTGACCCCATGACCAGGACCCCTCAGTCTACCCACAAGCGAGGAGCAGACCTCTGGGACGTGTTGCCTGACTTCTCTACTGGACAGTTTACCCTGAGCCTCCACCATCAATGGTTGATCATTTGCAGTTTTAATAGAGATGCAAATCCAGATTATAAAAAGCACTTTTAAAAATAGAATGTCTTTGCCCATAGAAGAAAGCAGCACATGCACAAACACAGAGCGTGTGAAATGCCTGTTTGTAAAATAAAGCCACATCCTCCAAGTTGGGAATCCTACCGTCCCCAGAAAGTGGTGCTACTTTTCTGTGACGGCGTGACAGGGTCATTGAATCGGGCTGCTACGAGTCTGTTGAGAGACTGCAGCCTTGTGGGATGAATTAAATGGTCACTTCCACCTGTCACTAATTTCCCTTGCTGGGTGAGCCACAGCTCTATTAATCAGGACAGACCTTGATTGGTGCAGCTTCTCTATCTTTAGATTCAGGTGTGCCTGACGTGGTCTGTGAAGTGCAGAAGGGGCTCTGGGCGGCCAGCCTGCAGGCAGCTGCCACAGTGGGTCAGTGAATCTGATTGCACTGCTGCTCCGTCCGGAGAGCCTAGCTCTTTTTTATTTTTTTCCCCTCTCCCTAAAGAGTGGTGTGATTACTTCATGCCAAACCACTCAAGGATAATTCATACTGTCAGGCAACCCTTGTGTTTGCCCATTATCCGACAGTTTTGGGCTCACTTCATATTCCAGAGTGGCGTGATATAATGTAACGCGATTTGAAATACTGTAAAGCAATAACCAAAGTAACACAGTTTGACATCTTGAATCTCAGAGGAGGTATGCACACACTGGCTACACTGTATTTCTACTTCTTCTGTATCTGCTACTTGATATTATTTGACTTTTTAAAGCATTATCTGTTTTTAAATGCAATTAGAAGGTTGAGGCGTTGGCAAAGGAAATTCCTCATGCTTGAAAAGAACAGTCAGTGACATATCAGTCCTAGACAGAATCTCTTCAGTGGGGACACCATGCACCTGCACATATGACATGAATGGTTAGCGCTCACCCCATGTTCTGTGATGAGACCATGCTTGCTCCTTTATGGGAGCCGCAAAGGTCTTTGTACATCACACCCATCCAACCAAACCACAACCATTTATCGTGCACCCACTATGCGTAAGACTTTCAGACGAAGGAGCTGGCATGAGGAGTGGAAATCAGACGGGGTATGATGAAAACTACCAGCCAGCTTAGAGCAAATGTGGCTTAAAGCTTGGAAAATAAGCTGGATCAGAGCACCAGGCTTACTGGCCCAGCTGATTTGTTTGTTCTTCATATGAGCCAAAAGCAAGGGTTTGGGGCCAAATGGGGAGTGACTGTCTTAGCCTCAGTAGCCCGAAGTTCCAAAAAGTCAAGAAAACTTGCTGCCTCAGCACTAAGGCCCAGATTTGGTCCTGAGCCCATTCTAAGGAAAGAAAGAAATTCTTAAAAACAAAGAATGTTCCTAAATCCTTTCTCCTTCTCAAACAATTACCCAGTGAACTTTTAAACAACAATTCTTGCTTGCTGAGTCCATTTCCTTACCTCCTGTGCTCACACCAGCTCCGGCAATGCCACTTTCATCCAGTCATTCCAGGGCAATTCTAACTATTGCTTCATCTCCCCCACTCCCTTGCACTTGACCTCTGAGCTGCTCCTGAGATGTGGACTACGTTGTCCTTCATAACATGAAGCCTGCCTCTGTTTCTTCCTTCTCACCTCTAAGACTGCTTATCCTAGGTCCCCTCTGGGGTTTGTTCATTCTCTCCCAAAGTTCTGTGCTTGGTTCTCTTTCTGCTCCATGCTCTCTACCAGGGCAAGCCTGTCTGTTTCCCCATTGATTTCAGGGCCACATTTGCATTGACAACTCCCAAATCCTTAACTCTGGCACAAACCTGATTCCCAGTTTCCAGGCTTGGAGTTCCAGTTGTCTGCTGAGCATCAGCTAACTGTCTGGTCAACCTCTCCTTCTAACTGACATAAATGTTGGAGGCAGCCAATGTTCAGCTTGGGGCTGTTCACTCTCCTTCATCTCTCCTGATCCAGCGGCAAGGACTTCTTGGAGTTCCTTGAGCATGTCAAGCCTTTCCCCAGCTCCTGGCTTTCCAACTTTGAGTTCCCTCCTCCTAAAATCCTGTCCTCAAACATCACCTCCTCGGAAAGTCTTTCCTTGCTTAAAGGGGCTACGCAGGTTCCCATGCTTATTCTAGTCCATCACTTATCACATTCAGGAATTATCTTGTTTATGTACTTATTTGTTGTCTATCTCCATTGCTGGAATGTAAACTGTGTGAGGGTAGGTGCCCTGTCTTTCATATAAACCAATTTATTCCCAGCACTTACTAGGGAATAGTAAGTGCTCTATAAATGTTATTAAATGAGTGACTGCTGTGACTCCAACAATTTTATATTCAGCACAGGTGTCTTCTCTGAGCTCCAAATGATATGCCCAGTGGCTTACTTGGCATTGCTTTTGATGTCTCATAAATCATGTCTAAACCTATATTCTTGATCTTCTCTTGTTGCTTTTTTACCTTCTTCACAGTAAATGAATGGGCCCAGTTACAAGCTGCCCAGCCAGAAATCCAGGAGTTGTTTTTGATTTCTCCCTCTTCCTCATTCCTGCCCATGTCCACCTCATGACAAAGACCTGTGAGGACCGCCTCCAAAATATACCTCAACCCTTCTCTCCAGCTTCACTCTATGCCATCTCCCTTATTAGCCACCATTACATCTAGAAAGGAATAGCCTAACCAGTGTCCCTGACTGCACATTTCCTCTACATAGCCCACAACATTTTCTTTTAGAAATCTAGTGATGTCATATCCATGCTTAAATATTTTTCTTTGCATCCCACTCCCATGACATCCTACAAATTCCAGCATGCTATGTCCCTAGTCTTCTATCCCAGCTTCATCCCATGATCTTCACCAACTATTCACCTGCCACACTGGACTCCTTCCACTTCCTGGGACACTCAGAGCCTTTGTATATGCTAGTCCCTCCACCTGGAAGGCTCTGTTCCCTCCTTTCCAAGAGACTAGCTTCCTCTGTCCTTGAGGCCCTGGCTTAAAGCCTACCTTCTCAGTTCACTAAGTTGGTTCTTCCCCTACCACCATTATTCTGTTCTCCTGTTCTCAGTCTGTTTCCTCATGGTACCACATAGCTCTCTCCTCCACTAAATAATAAATGCCCCAATCACAGTTTCCAAGTCTGTTTTATTCTACAATGTATACCAAACTCCAGGCATAACTTACAGGATATGTTTAAAGAGTTTTTGAACCGCATGAAAAGGAAGGAAGGAAGGAAGGAAGGAAGGAAGGAAGGAAGGAAGGAAGGAAGGGAGGAAGGGAGGAAGGGAGGAAGGGGAGGAAAGGAGGGAGGAAGAAAGGAAAGAAGGGAAGGAGGAAGGAAGGAAAGGATGGAGGGAGGGAAGGAGGGAGGGAGGGAATGAGTTTCACAAGTACTTTTAGACCAAATAAAAACTTTATCTTTCCCCATCATAATACATCCCACCAAACATCCCAAATTCTATCTCCATTGATGGCATCACCAATCACCATGCTGCCCATGTTAAACATCTCAAAATCATTTCATTTATTCTTTCATCTCTTCCATCCAGTAGACCACCAAAAGTTATCATCTCTACCTCTAAAACATGTCTCAGATTCCCCCCTCATTCTCCATCCTTGTTTCTTAGTAACTTGGATACAGCTTTCGTGATGTCTCATCTCATCTCCAAGCTTTAAACTGCATGAGCTTCCTGGCTGGTCCCTGCTTCAGACTAGCCCTCCTGCCAAGATCCAAACTCTAAAATAGAAGTGTGATGTCATTTCTCTTGAAATCCTTCAATGGCTCTCCATTGACTGAAGAATTCTTTGCCATGGCATTTGGAGCTCTTGAGATTCTGACTATATCCTACACTTCCTGTCTTATCTCCAAGGGATGCCAGAGATTCTCTTTCTCTCTCCATTCTCACAGGCACCTTAATCATCCCCCAATCTTATGCATGCTGCCAACCTTTATCTTAACCACGTCGTCAGTCTAGAATCCAATTTCAACCCCTTTCCTCTCTGCAAGATCCCAATTCATATCCAAGTCCTACCATTTTCCAGTAAATTAAGTAAATGTCATCTTCCCATAAATTAAGTAAAAGCTAAGTATTTTTACATAAACTTTAAATCGATTATTGGACTTTTATATGTATTATAACACATGAGCAACTAAGCTCTCTCTACACTGAGCATCTACTGTGTGCTAGCCTTTATATATTGTCTTTACACACACCTCTAAAATAAATACTACTATCATCCCTACTTTTATAGAGTAAGAAACCAAGCTTTAAAAAATGGAACTACTTTACCCAGGTCACCCAGTTAGCAAATAGGAGAGGCAGGAATCTAACCCAGGTAAGTCTGTTCTATTTAAAGCACTATTTGGTACATCCTCAAAAGACCAAGGTCCCATTTGATTTATCTCTAGTGCTCAGTATCTAGCCTACAGATATTGCAGACAATCAATAAATGTTTGTTGATGGAAGGAGAGAGAGTGGAAAATCATCAGGCTTCCCAAGGTTCACAGGGGAAACCAGGAGACAACTTTGTAATTTGGCTGAAGTAACTATTCAGTCAACATTGAATCAAATGTGAGTTGAATTTAGTTAGCCCAAGTAATAGAGCTAGATATGTCTCCCAAATTGAAGACAGAAAACTCCCTTCTATATGACTTTGCAACTTATCACTGTCAGAAGGGGTGAGCAGGGAGCAGTGGGGCTGAGCCGGCATACACCAAAGAGTCTGGAAAATAATCAATTGAACTCAAACTACCATACATCATGGATGTTTAGAGCCAGAAAGGACCTGGGAGATCATCAGCTTCTCCTCCTTCATTTCATAGAAGAAGAAAACAAAGCCCAGCAGTGGATGTAGCATCTCCTAAGCCACCCAGGCTAGTGGAACATTAGGACGAGGAACATACTGGAACCAGTCGTTATCTCTCCCATGGACTCACCCACTGCTTGCCAGAATGAGCCCTCGGTTGTCAAAATGACTCCATTGTTCTCTTTCTTTCTAAATAATTTTAAGATAAATATCCAAACTTTTTCTTGCCTTACATGCCTATTTGGAACTTTTATGTATTCTTTAATTAATGGTTATACTGTTTTCCTCAAAAGGATCATCTGCTTAAACATTTTGCTTAAATTTGGGGCAGGGACGGGGAGGAGGGAATAAGATAATTTACAGCAGCACAAAAGCCGTATATTTAGAGAACTTCCATTTTCAGATATGGAATGTGACCTTTCTAGCCATCAGCCCACCAAACCATAATAATCCTAAACCTCTCGCTCTTAAGGTAAGGGAGACCAAATCAAACTCAGGTTAGAAGGGGTGGGGTTCAGACGGCAGTAGGATGGTACTGAAATACCACATCAGCTAGGATGCTCCCAGTTGCAATTCACACAAAACATTGTTCAAACATAAAGAGAATGTTTGTCAATTCATGCAGCTGGAAAGTCCACTGGCAGTGGTGGCATCAGGTGAGGTTTGCTCTAGTAGTACAAATGGTACATCCATGACTCGATTTCACTTAACTCACAACTGAGGTTACAAAGGTTAAAAAAAAAAAAAAGCATAGGTAGCTATCCTCAAAGAGCTCACTGCCCATTGAGGGAGACAGATGTAACATCTGGGCATGCTGAATCTCCTTCCTCACCACCTATTCACCATTCAGCTCATTACGAGTGCGTAATGAGAGGTATGCACAGAAAACTTGAGAACACAGGAAGAGGAACTTCCCCAGACTGGGCATAGCACTCAGGTTTCCTCCTTAGAGAGGTCAGGAGGTAGGTCTGAATCCTTAAAGAACTAGTTAAAATTAGTCTGGGAGTTGACGTGGAAGAACTAGGAAGCACAAGGGCAAAGAGATTATATTCGTGGATCATGGCAGAGAATTACTGACTGTTCAGTGCTGACAGAGAACAATCCAGACAGGGAAAGGAAAGACCAAGAAGTAGGTAGCCTCAGATAACAGGAGGAGATGCACACAGGATGGAGAGTAAGATTCTGGTCACCAATTCCAATGTGTGGGTGTTTTCCCCATACATCCAAGCAAGTCTCTGACACCAGCTGAGTGTCTTACAGTTCAACTCAGTTCGACACTATCTACCCAGAGAGAGCATCAGATTCCACAGCTTAAGGTCTCAGTCCTGTAAGACTGTCCCCCAACCCCCTCCCACCTCAGATGCCAGTCGCAAGCTCAGGGCATCACCTGTGCTTCTGACCAACAAGCTATAAAGGTTCCCACGACCTCCTCCTTAAGTTTGATTAATTTGCTAGAGCAGCTCACAGAATTCAGAGAAATATTTAAATTATTAGATTACAGGTTTATTATGAAAGGATATAACTCAGCAACAGACAGTTGGAAGAGATGCACAGGGCAAGGTCTGCAGGAAGGGAGACAGGGCTTCCATCCTTTTTGACCACACTACTATTCTCCTGGAAACTTCATGTGTTCACCAACCAGGAAGTTCTCTGAACCCCATCTTTCTGGGTTTTTATGGAGGCTTCATTACATAGGCAACATTGATTAAATCATTGGCCACTGATGATCAATTCAACCTCCGGCCCCTCTCCCCCTCCTCTCCCTGTTTAGAAGGTGTTCCAACCTCCTAAACACCTGCTTGGTTCCCCTGGCAACCGGCCCCCATCATTAGGTGTGGTCTAAAAGTCACCTCCTTAACATAACAAAAGATACCTTTATCTCTCTCATCACAGGAAATTCCAAGAATTTTAGGAGCTCTGTGCCAGAAACTATGAATGAAGACCAATTATATATTTCTCAGTATAAATCACAGTATCACAAAGAGACACCAAGGAGATGAAGGACCACCCTTTAAGGAATTAAAACAAATGTATATTGGGGGAGTTTCAGCATATAGGACCTGAGAGTGGAGGAGGGAGTCACACAGGTAGAATGAGAAAAGATGGAAATGGTCTGATCCCTGAAAAATGCCATATTGAGGACCTATGCATGGAAGAGGGCCCATGAAGGAGATATAGAATAAATACAGGCAGTTGTTACTTGTCACAGAAGATCAAAAAGACTCTTAATCATGAACATTTCCACTGGAAGAAAAGGTTTAAATTTTTGTGTGTCAATAGGAACCTTTTTATGGAGAAAGGATCGATAGATTTCATCAGAAATTCAAAGATACCTGTGACCCCAAATTGACAAAGAATCACTGGCAAAAAATAAAAATAAAAAAGGAAGTCATGACAAACAGTTTTAAATCCCCCAGAGGACTAGTCATCTGAAAGGCAAGAACACTGGGAAATACAGAGGTCATCGGTGGGGGGAAAGGGAAGATTGAGGTTTTACCATAATGGGCTGAAAAGTGTATAGTAGGGGAGGAAGTAGAGGCAGCAGGTCCAAACTACTGTTTTCTAGAAGTCTGACCCTAAAAAAGAGGAGGGAGACTGGGATAGTAACTAGCAGTGAACACTGGAGTCTAGAGGGTCATTTTTAGAATGTGGGCAAGTCTATCATGTTTATGGCTTAAAGGGAAGGAATCAGTGAAGTAGATAATGGAAGAATCAATCAGAGGCTTTTTGTAGGCCCAGAACTCTGACCAAACCTTCCTCAGCCTAAAAAGTATAGGTTTCTGGGTCCAGCATTTGGTGGCAAGCATTCCATAGCCACATTTATCAACATTATCCTCATGCAGTTAAAGAGAGAACAACAGAACAGACTTCCCACAAATCAACTTTTTTTTCCTTTGTGCCCCAAAATCCCTTGCTATGTAAAGGCCCACCTGGGAAGGCTGTCTGCAATTCCCTAACATCCCCTCTCCTCTTATACCAAAGAAACATGTTATAGAATATCAAAAATACAGTGTTGTTTTATGACCATAAGAGAAGCACATTTCCTTTGCCCTTAAGATATACAGACAAAATGTTAGTCTACATTGAAAATCCAAAATTTTTCTTCTTTGTATCCCCAAATAAAGCATTTGGCAAACACCAAATGTGGTACCATGTTTGCGTGAGTCAGCTATTGCTGCAATAAAGCTGCAAAATAAGTCAACCCCAAACTCAGTACCTTACAACAATAAACATTTATTCTCACACTAAGGGTTCTGTGGGTTGACAATGAATTTTCTGACTTAAGCTAGGCTCAACCAGATGGCTCTGTCGCAAGCTACAGGTCGGGCTGACATCTACTCGATGTGTGTTCTTTCTGAGATCCAAGCTGAAAGGGCAGCAGCTACTTATGGGACATGCTTCCAATGCATGTCACCAGAGCACAGAGAATGGGTAGAAACAAGCAAGGTTCTTAAGGCCTTGGCCTGGAACTGGCCCACTGTCCATTCCATTAGCCTAGGCAAGTCACTTGGCCAAACCTAACATTAATAGTGCAGGGAGAAATATTCCACCCTCTCTCTAGTGGAGCTGCTGCAAAGGCAAATGGCAAAGATCATGAATGTATAATTCTACTACAAGGAGAGGTGAATAATGGCGAACAATGATTCAGTCTACCACAGTGTGGACCAGGACTGGGGAGGAAAGAATAGTCAGGATTTGCATGCATGTTAAAGATTACCTTTTTCCTTTTTCTACATTCAGCATTCAATGGAATCCACCACTATGATTACACACTCATACACACACACACACACACACGCACACACAGAGGCACACACACCTTTAAGATTGTTCATGTCCACCGTCCTACTTCTTGGTATGAATGTATCATCATGGAAGCATCTTCTGAAGAGGTGGTGTGATATAGTGGAAAGAGCCCTGTATGAAAAGTCAGAAAAGCTGGTTCTAGTCCTGGTTCTGCCAGCAACTGGTGTGTGACATTGCTCCCAATGCATGTGCATAGAGAAAATATTGGCAGTAGGTTTTACACCCAGGACCGCACTCTCTGGGGAAAGCAGCAACTAATCCTGTGAGGCCCCAGGTGGCAGACACGTCTTCTAACCTATTCTGTTAGAGCAGAACAAGGTCCAAGTAGACAATATTCAGCAGGGTCTTTGGGGGACATTTTACCTGTAGTAGGAGCAAATCAAAGTGCCCCAAAGCAGACTTCCCTGGTGGTCCAGTGGTTAAGGCTCTGCCCTCCCAATGCAGGGGCCCAGGTTTGATCCCTGGTCGGGAACTAAGATCCCGCGTGCTGCAACTAAGAGTTCAGCCAAATAAATAAATAAATATTGTTTTAAAAGTACCCCAAAACAGAGCTCTGTAAAGAGATCACAGCATATCCATGGCTCAAGTGTAAATTTCCTGACCATTCCACCCATGTTTTCCAGGAAAACCTAGACTTTCTCTTTCAGTGTGTGCTGCACCCACTTTCCGTCTATAACAGAGCTTCCTTGCCTATGTGCCTAAGCACCTGGCATGCTGCATAAGGGTTGATGCACCAAAATATTGATCCCTTAGGGCCCCTGGGCAGCCAGGCACAGTCTGGGATCCATGTTGCTCCTAGACCCACAGCCTCTGGCCACAGGCAATGTACTCTATTTCCCACAGTGTGCCATACAAAATCATCCCTTGCTATGTGTGCCCTGACTATAAAAAAGTTTGAGAAGCCCTTGTCTATATACTCAAAAAAGGTTAAGAACTTCGAAAGTATATTCTAACAGTGTCTGAAGAGCTAGTAGAATTCTCAGCCGGTGCTCCAAGAGAGACTTAATCCCTAAGGCCCTAAGCCATCAACTGCATGTAACAAATTAAACTCTCTGGTCATCTAGAAAGGTACTAGTCATATTCTGCTCTTGGACGAATTGAGAAAAAGTAGTCACACAAATCAGCTTCTGTGTTCTGTGGTTCCAATGAGGAGCCCAGTTGAGAATAACTACATGACTGCTTGCTGTTTACGTCAATGGATTCTAGCATTTTTTTAGAAAAAAACAAACAAACAAAAAAACTAGCTGTATGTCAAATAGACATCACTTAGTTCAAATATCTAATTTAACGAAATAAACATCGCACCAGTATAGATGTATGGGGGATCACATGAATGCTATGACTCTCTTCAATGGTTTGACGTTTCTTGCAGATGTTTTCTTTTATCTTTCATTTTTACAGAAAAAGAAACAGGGACTGGAAGGGTTCCAGAAGGGGCAGTGGCTCACTCCATCATGCTGGTTACTCACAGAGATGGGATAGAACCAGGGTCTCTTGATCCCTTCCCTTCTTCTCGCCTTTCCTTTGCTCTTTTACTGTCAAAAGCATGTTTTCTGATTATTTTCCATTAAATGCATCATTCACATTCACTCTCCAGAGAGCACTTTTGAAGCATCCTTATTCTTTTACCCAATCACTTAGCGTGGTTGCTCTGTGAAATCTGTGGTTTGGAAACCTTCTTCTTGCCCCTAATTATTTCACTTCTTGGATTCCTAGGATGTGTGCACCTGATAATCAAGAGTTATTCATTGGAAGTCTTCATTACATTTGATACAGATAATACAAATTTTACTCGTGAAATGCTACTCAGGGTCTCCTTTTTGAATGAAGACATTGATTTACTTACATTTTCAGAACACACACAATAGGCAGAGAATTAAAATAATGGACAACAACTAATAGAAAACAGGTGTGACTCTGAAACTTAAATGGTGCATTCTCCAGGCTTAGAGCGATGCTGGGAGAAGAATGTTTACCATACAATAATAGAGACAGCAAAAAAAATAAATAAAATGAAATAAACAATAAGTTTTCATTGAATGAGTGCAGCTTCCCAGATGGAGCCTATTTCAGCATTGAGCAGTGCAACCAAAGACGAACACACAAAGACTGCTAAACTAGGTTGGTTTTATTTCCCCTAGAGACTGGGAAGAAGATGGCAAGAGTGTAATTTAATTTCTGTGAAATATTTTCTAAACAAGTTCAGGGGCTGTATCATTTGGGTTGACAAATTGAATACCAGGTCTGAAGTCCTTGTAATAAGGTATATGCCCTGACTTCATAAGAGAAACTCATCACTCAAATCCATAGCTGAGAAGGCAACAAAATTTAAGGGAGATACACTAAGCCACTAAAGGCCAAACCTGCAGGCAACTCCCGATGCCTGACAGGTCAAGGGCAGAGGGTTTAATCTGCTGACCTCAGTGTCCAGAAGAAGCTGCAAGTGGTCAGGACTAACGTAAGTGGTTATTTTTGGCAGCCTGTGCCTATGGGTAACACTGAATTAGTGCCACCAGCCAGTTTTGGTGGAGTGGCCATCATGTTTGAAGAACCTCTTTTCCTCCTGCTCTAAGGTCTGAATTACACTCTGTCAGATTAGGCTAATTCCATTCTTTTTTTTTTTTTTTGCAGTACGCGGGCCTCTCACTGCCGTGGCCTCTCCTGTTGCGGAGCACAGGCTCCGGACGCGCAGGCTCAGGGGCCATGGCTCACGGACCCAGCCGCTCCGCGGCATGTGGGATCCTCCCGGACCGGGGCACGAACCCGTGTCCCCTGCATCAGCAGGCGGACTCTCAACCACTGCACCACCAGGGAAGCCCAGGCTAATTCCATTCTTGGTGCACTTCTATAGATCTCATTGCACAGATGGACTGAAATAGTTTAGGGGAACTGAGATGAACAAAGATCAGTCTTTTTTTGTTCTTTTTGAAGACTGGTCACCTAAAAAATCCAGGCCTGATTAAGGGGAGTGCTATAGAGTGAGTGTTTGTGCCCCCCGAATGTTGAAACCTAATCCCAAATGCTGTGATGGTATTTGTAGGTGGGGCCTTTGGGAAGTGATTAGATCATGAGGGCAAAGCCCTTCAAGTTCACACAGTAGCTGGTCCAGAAACACAGAATCTGAACCCCTGTAGTGGACACTGTTACTACCTGGATTCCGCTTGCTATCCTGCAGCAGGGAGAATGGTCAGCACACAGCTTCCAACTGTCAGCACTTCAGGTTAGCTGCAGAAAGCCATGTGCCCCTGGTCACACCACAGAGGCAGCCCACATTCTGATCCTGAACGCAGTGAGAGACATTTCCATCTGACCTAGGACGCTGGCGGACAGCAGATTTCAGAGTAGCGGCCACTTTGGCCAAAGATTTATGGGGGCTGCTCCATAGTTCCACTTCTTTCCCAGTCCCTTCCTTTCATAAGGGATCCCTAATAAATGTCTTACACCCCAAACTTTGTCCCAGCATCTCCTCCCAGAGAACCCAACCTGCGACACCCCAGTCTCTTGACTACAAATTTGCTGTTTACTTCCCTAAGAGTCACAGATAAGCTTCTTTAAAGCCTGAAGAACAGCCCCTCCACACAGCAATGCCTGAGGCAAACAGGGCAGCAGATCACTAGGTTTGTGTTAAGCCAAAATCTCTCCAAGGTGAGCACTGTGTGCAGACATCTAAGCCCTTGGAGTTACTGCGATTTATATTTAATGTGCAAATGCTCCAAGGAGGGCTGCGCGCGGAAGCCAGCTCAAAACCTTTATCCTCACTGTGTCTTAGAAAAACTTATTAGCTGGCTATCTAGCATATTCAGGAGGAGCAGAAAAAAGGTGGGAAAGAAAAAGAAAGAAAAAAATCTGTAGCTACCAGATAAATGGAGAGAGCCCCTCGGCATGCAGGACGGCGGTGGCGACTGTAATATACTGCGATGCATCGCCAGCGAGCACTTGTAGAGCAACCACAGACCATGTCTGACATGGCCTCCGCTGACCTTTTCAATATTGCCAAGCACTGTGGAGCCCGTGTTTCTAGAGGAATTCAAATCGAATGTACTCAGGCAGAAAGGATTTGGCTGTGGGCAAACCCTATCAGTCTCTTCACGTTTCTCCTTGTCATTTTCATGTAAATTGTAATTCTTTATTAGCATGGTCAGTCTTCTGCCCAGGTGCACGAGGCACGGGCTAAACGGCAGCGGGACCACATCTGTCTGCACAGAAAGCGACACCGGTAGCGAGGACACCAGCGCAGATCACTCCCCACGACGGGGAGGGGTGCTGAGCCCACCACGGGCCCACTTGAAAGCACAAAAGGGGGAATGTGAAGTTCAAAGAGCAAAAAGGATCTACCCTCTTAACAAATTTCTAAGTGTACATACAATACCATACTGTTAACTACAGGCACCATGAACAGAACATCTCTAGACCGTATTCATCTTGCACAACTGAAACTCTACACCCATCGAATGGCAACTCCCCATGATTCCCTCTCCGTCTCTTTTCTATAAGTTTAACTTTGTGTTCTTACAATACACACACACACACACACACACACACACACACACACACGTGAGGAGATAAATGACGGGTATGTTTATTACCTTGACTGTGGTGAAGGTTTCATGATTATATGCATCTGTCCTAACTTAGCAAATTGTGTACCACTTTTTGTATATCAATTATATCTCAATAAAGACATTAAGATAAACAGACACATGTAGAAAAGATGATGCTAAGAATACTAGGTGTACATGTGAATAAGGACGGTGTTAAGTGAAAGAATGTGTTCATCACACTGGGGTGCATGGAATACATTGTAAATGCACCTGCATAAAAGATACCTCTAAGAGTGCTTGAAAAATACAACAAACTAAAAAAAGAAGCGAGGGGGCTTCCCTGGTGGTGCAGTGGTTAAGAATCCGCCTGCCAATGCTGCGGACACGGGTTCGATCCCCGGTTTGGGAAGATCCCACATGCCACGGAGCAACTAAGTCCCTGCACCACAACTACTGAGCTTGCGCGCTCTAGAGCCTGTGAGCCACAACTACTGAAGCCCGCACACCTAAAGCCCGTGTGCCACAACAAGAGAAGCCACCACAATGAGAAGCCCATGCACCACAATGAAGAGTAGACCCCGCTCGCCGCAACTAGAGAAAGCCCACGGACAGCAACGAAAATTCAACACGGCCAAAAATAAATAAAATAATTAATTAATTTTTTTAAAGACCCAGTTCAAATATCACCTCTTTTAAAAAAAAAAAAAAGGTAGGGAGAGAGGAAGGGAGGAAAGAAGGAAGGAAGGGAGGAAGGGAGGGAAGGTGGGAGGGAGGGGGGAGAGAGCAAGGGAGGAAAGAAAGAAGAGACTAAATCTTGCCATTTGGTCAGCTCTTGGTTTTCTTTTTATAATTTCCCCCAAGTAGATCATCATCCCCATGGCTCAGCTCCATACATTCCTTGGCTGCCTCAGGAGGCAGGGGAGCCCCAGAGAAGGGCTAGGAGGGATGACTGGTGGTGGGAGGTGGCAACAGCGTAGATCTGCCTGCACTTCAGCTAAGAGCAAAGTCAGAAGGGTGAGGGAAGCCAGCTTGGCAGGACCTGTTTAAGGCCCAGTACCTGCCCATGGAAGTGCTCCAAGGGCCTCTCATGGGCAGGCTCAGCAATCACGGCTTCAGTCTTTCCAAAGCCTTTCCCTTATTCCTGCTCTTCACGTACCTTGCTTAAATATGGTGGTATTCTCAAAATGTGGTCCCCAGAACACAAGCATCAGCATCACCTGGCAACTTGCTAAAAATATAAATTCCCAGGCCTCATCCCAGACCTACTAAATCAGACACTCTGGGATGGGACCCAGCAATCTGAGTTTTGACAAGTTTTCCAGAGGATTCTGGTACAAAGTGTGAGAACCATTTCTCTAATAGCAGCTTTTGCCTGTCTCTCTAGCCTTATCTGCATCCAACCCAGGGGCATTTAACCAGAGGAGGGAGGGAAGAGGAGATTCATCTCACCACTGTCACCCCCTGAGGGGCATATCTAGCTGGGAGGAGCTTGTGGATTTTGGAAAACAGAATCAACAATTTAAAGTTCCCAGAAATGTGGAACAGAAGAATCAGAAGGATTTAATGGATTGACTCCTTCCCAGAGTGTGTCAGAGCTTCCAAAAGAATAGTAGCTGGATGTTGTAATGTGGGAGAAACTAGAATCACCTCTTACCTGGCATCCCTGGAAACAGGTGAGCCTCCTGGGGAAGCAGCCATGCGAGAGAAACTAAGATCTGTGCAGTTAAGAGCCCAGGTCTGATGCGGCATGCAACATTCTTAGCTTGATAATCAGAAGTCTAGCTGTCCACTGGAGGTGGATGCACCCAGGCACTTACAGGAGAGACTGTGCAGCACCCCTGCCAGGTGCCTGGGGCAGGGCTCCAAGCGTCAGAAATGCCAGGCAGGGTAACGGAGGCAGCAGCCCAGCCTCGGGACAGGATGTGGAGGAATATGGAACTCATCTACCCAGAAAACAACTCTGTGGTAGCACCACACCCGGCTTGCGCATCCTGCCCCAGTTAGGGCTGGATCAGGAGCTGGTGAGCCTCACTTTGATAGAAAAAGTGTCACACACTCCTGTTAGGAAACACTGGGAAGACAAGATCTGATCGATCCAATCCAACCTTGCAGGTTTAGGAGTTTATATGAACTCAAGGACTTTTTTCCCCCAGGTGTGGGATCTCAGGCTTTTACTGGGGCAAATACAAATGTGCGCTAAAGAAGAAAGAGCTTATAAAGGCAGAAAATGTTTACAAGGCGTCAGAAATCTTTGAGAAAACGATATTTTGTCAAGTTAAGTGTAAACTAATTTTTAAAAACACATGGATTGTATTTCTCTAAACATACGCACAGCTCTGAAAGTCAAGGGGGTGTAGGAAGCTGGTAAAATCTGTTTTGGGTTTGGCAGAGCAGACTCCAGCATATTTGGGAGTGAGGTACAGTGCTTCAGGACACAGGTTTTTCCTGTTATCTTTCTTTCTCTCCACCCATAATCATTGGGATACAAAGATTTTTAGAGGGAAAAAACCTTAAAAGTCATCCACTGGACTACCTTGGTGGACACATGAGAAATCTGCGGCTTAAGGAGATTAAGTAACGGTGTATGGTTTCACAACTAAATGATGGCAAACTTTAGAGTACTTGAGGACCAGATCATAGAAAGACAGGGTCAAGGTCCAGGAGTGAGAATCATTAACAAGTCCCTCAGAAGGCTGGCAATAAGACACTAACGCCCCATTATCCATTGAGAGATACATACATAATCACATAATGATAAAAGGACCAATCAACAAGGAAGTCACAACAATCCTAAATGTGGACACACCAAACAACAGAGCCTCAAAATATATGAATCAAAATGGATAGAGCTGGGCTTCCCTGGTGGCACAGTGGTTGAGTCCGCCTGCCGATCGATGCAGGGGACGCGGTTCGTGCCCCGGTCCAGGAAGATCCCACATGCCGCGGAGCGGCTGGGCCCGTGAGCCATGGCCGCTGAGCCTGCGCATCCGGAGCCTGTGCTCCACAGTGGGAGAGGCCACAACAGTGAGAGGCCCGCGTACAGAAAAAAAAAAAAAAAAAAAAAAAATGGATAGAGCTGAACAGAGAAATAGAGTAATTCACAATTATTGTTGGAGACTTCACTACCCCACTCTCAGCCATTGATAACATTACTAGATAGAAAGTCAGCAAGAATACAGAAGAATTAAGTAACACAACCAGCCAGCAGGATGTCACTGACATATATAGAACACTCCACCCAACATCAGCAGAATACACATTTTTTATCAAAGGCCCATGTACATTCACCACGATTTATGTTTAATGTGACTGCTGGTATGGTACACTTAAGTCTATCACCTTGCCATTTGTTTTCTATTTGTAACTTCTGTTCTTTGTGACACTCTCTTTTTCTGCCTTCTTTTGGATTAGCTTAGTATTTTTATTTTTCCATTGTATCTCCTATATTTGCTCATAAGCTATAACTCTTTGTTTGATTATTTTAATGCTTTGTTTCTAAATGTATCAGTTTACCTTAAAGGACATTGTACTATTTTACAAACAATATAAGCACCTTACAAAAATATACTTCCATTTCTCCCCTCTGATCTTTGTGTTATTGTTGTCACACATTTCACACACACACACACACACACACACACACACACACATATATATATATTATAAGCCCTCAAATATATTATTAATATTTTGGTTTAAACAGTCAATTCTCTTTTAAGGAGATTTAAATAATAAGAAAAAATTCTTCTGTAACCATTTCTGTTGCTCTCCATTCCTTCTGTCAATTCATATTTCAGTCTAGTCTGATTTTCCTTCTGCCTGAAGACTTCCCTTAATATTTCTTGTAGTGGGAATGTGCTGGTAATGAATGCTTTCAGCTTGTGTATATCTCTGAAAGTACATTTATTTCACTTTGGTTTTGAAAGATTTTCACTGGGTATAGAATTGTAAGTGGACAAACTTTTCTTTCAGTACTTTGAAAGTGTTCCCCATCATCCTCTCACTTGCACTGTGTCTGATGAGAAATCAAATGTCACCCTTATCTTTATTTCTCTATACAGAGCATGTCCTTTTTCTTTGACTGCTTTGAACATTTTCTCTTCATCAGTGGTTTGAGCAATTTGCTTACACTGTGTCCCAGTGTAGTGTTTTTTATGTTTCTTGTGCTTGGAGTTCATTGAGCTTCTTAGACCTGTATGCTTACAGTTTTCATCAAATTGGAAATTTGTTTGGTCATTTTTTTCCTCTGAATTTTTATACCCTCCCCCTCCTCTCCTCCAGGGACTCCAATTACCTGTATATCATGCTGTTTGAAGTCATTCCACAGCTCACTCATACTCTTTTCACTTTTTTTTCCTTAATTTTCTTCTTACTATATAATTCATTTTAGATAGTTTCTATTGCTATGTCTTCAACTTCACAAAACATTTCTTCTGCTATGTCTAAATTTCTGCTAAACCCATTCCATGTATGCTTTTTTTCATCTCAGACATTATAGTTTTCATCTCTACAACTCTGACTTGGAGAGGTATATAAATATCACACATACATATATTCCATGACTCTACTTAATTTCTTGAACATATGGAATGTAGTTATAAAATCTATTTGAATGTCCTTGTCTGTTAATTCTAACAGCTGTGTCAGTTCTGGATCATTTTAGCCTCCTCCTTACAGACCATGTTCTCCTGCTTCTTTGTATGCTTGCTAATCTTTTAGTGCATGGCAGCAGACTAAGTAAATTTCACCTTGCTGGATGCTGGATGTTTCTGTATTCCTATAACTATTTTTGAGCTTTGCTCTGGGATACAGTTACTTGGGAATAGTTCGATCTTTTGAGGTCTTGCTTTTATGATTTGTTAGGCAGGTCCAGGACAGGGTTATTATCCCCCACTATTACAGCAAGACCTTCCTGAGTATTCTACCCTATTTCCCATGAATCACAAAATTTTCCAGTCTGGTTGGTGGAAACAGGAACTATTCCTGACCCCAGGTGAGCTCTGGGTACTGTTTTGTGATCCTTTCAATTATCCTTTTATGCATGTGCTCATCAGCACTCTGCTAACACTTGAGGGCATCCCTGCAGGTCTCCAGGGTTATCTTCCTGCAGCCCTCTCCCTTTCGGTACTCTGCCCTATGAACTCTAGTCACCTTGGTCTCCCTGGACTCCCAGCCCCATCTTTTCAATCCAGGGAGAGACTGCTGGGGTCCTCCTGGGGTCTCATTCCCTGTGTCACAGCCTGGAAACTCAAGACAGTAAGCTGAGGCAGCATTGGGCTCCCTTCATTTGTTTCTTGTCTCTCAGGAAGCACTATTCTTTAAAAAACAAAACAAAAAAACAAACAAGAAAAAACACTGTTTTATATATTTTGTCTGGGTTTATTGGTTGTTTCTGGCAGGATGGTAAATTCCATGACTGTCACTCCACCTTGGGTGAAAGCAAAAGTCCTATAGGAGTTTAAACTGGGGCCTGAGCCCAGCCACAGGGATCTTGGCAAAGAGGCCAGAGCTGGGAATTTATCATACAGCATCCAGCAGGAATGTTGTCTCTGGAAGGCTCTCTGGGAGCCCATGGTCAGCAAACTTATCAGTCATTTTTAATCTCAGTGGTAGTAGAAAACGCACATCAATATCTTCTCTTTGTGCTCATACTGGCTAAAATAGAAGGGTTCAAAGTGAGTTTCATTGAATATAGAGTTTGTTCATTTTTTAAAAATTGAAAACAGCTCATTGACCCAATTTTTTAAAATTATAATTTAAACTTAATTTATTATAACCATCATATAATAGAATGGTAGTGTTATGGCTTTCAAAATAACTTTTAAATAATGGTATTAAAAATAACAGATTATATAGCCCTTATAATTTATAAAGCAATTTCATATGCATTATCTTTTTAAATCTTTTCTAATTTCTTTAATATAGAAACATACACTAAAGCTCTTAATGGTTATTTGACCTCAAATTTCATCAGCTAGAGCTAGGACTCAAACTCACATAATTATTTAACTGTAATTTACAATGTATAAATAATTATAGACTCTAACTTTTGAAAAACTTTATGTCATGGAGGGAAAATTTAGGGTCTATTCTAAATTAAGGAGAACAAAGAGACAAAATTTAAAAATGCAAATCATGGGCTTCCCTGGTGGTGCAGTGGTTGAGAGTCTGCCTGCCGATGCAGGGGACACAGGTTCGTGTCCCGGTCTGGGAAGATCCCGCATGCTGTGGAGCGGCTGGGCCCGTGAGCCATGGCCGCTGAGCCTGCGCGTACAGAGCCTGTGCTCCGCAACGGGAGAGGCCACAGCAGTGAGAGGCCCGCGTACCGCAAAAAAAAAAAAAAAGCAAATCATAACTCTTGACTGAATTTCAGTTCAAAAAAGCTATAAAACATATGTAGGGAGGAAAGTGGGGAAATTTGAATATGGATTGGATATTAGATCATAGAGAAGTATTATAAAATTCACAGATTTACTCATGATATTATCATTTATAGGGGAATATTCTTATTCCTAGGACATACGTGATGAAATAATTCAGGACAAAATGTCATTATCTCTACAACTTATAAATGATTCTGGAAAAATTATATGTATATATTCACACACATATATAAATAAGAAAATATGACAAAATGCTAACTGTCATTGAGTCTAAGTGGTGGGTGTACAGGTATTCACCATTATAATTCATTCAATGTTTCTGTATGTCTGAAAGTTTTAATAATAAAGAAGATGGCAGGTGAATGAAATGATAATATCAGACTCTAAAAGGGAAGAAAAATAATCTATGCATGAACAAGGAATGGCTGTAGAACTATCTATCCCCACTGACAATAAGGAATCCCAGGACTATGAATTTTCCTTCCTTACATCAACCATGCATATAATTTTAGTCACATAAGTGAAATCTGAAATACATTTAAACTAGTAACCTATTTAGTTTAGAATATTGTTAAAGTGAGTAAACTAGTATTTATGCAAATATATTTGAATGTTCTAAGCCTTCTTTGCTATAGCAATAGAAATTCAGATACTTTTTATTGTAGGAACCCATTTCCCCAACAGCCTGACAAAAGTAGAGTAAGAAAAAGACTGCAAAGTTAATAACAATCTTAACATACAATTTACATGTTAAGACGTACAGTCAATTGTCATTCTTTCTGGTACTTATGTTCTACAAAGTTGCCAGGAACACTAAAGTATTACATGCTGAATCACTGCTCCTAGAGGAAATATGTATATATATAGATACATGTATCCCATAGGTTATAATCTTAAATCCTCCAAACAGTACATTCTGGTAGATTCTGTTGTCCTTATTTTCCTGAAGAGAAAATGAGGTTCAGAGTGCTAAATGATGTATTTGAGTCCACTCCACATACAGGTGCCAGAGTTGGGACTCAAAGCCCCACCCAGCTGGCCTCAGAGCTGGAGCTTCTTACACCACCGCGTGCCACTCCCCACCATCTCCATCATCTGGTCGTCTCTCTGTGAAGCTGTAACAAGAAGGCAGAGAGCGGCCTTGTTGACCTCAACTGGAAATGTGCGTGTTGGACGACTTGAATTTCTCGCTGTTCTGCACATGTCTGTGAATGACCAGAAAGTACAGCGAGTATCCACTTGGGGGTTACAAATAAATTTTAGTGAATCTGCAAAGGATGCAGATAAATGTAATTTACAATTGTGAAACTTTCTACTACATTGTAATAGGCAGTACCCATGTTAAATTCATTTCTGTTTGTTCAACAGTGCTTATGCCAGAGAAGGTGCCTGATATAACTTTTTTTTTTAATAAATTTATTTATTTTTGGCTGCCTTGGGTCATCGTTGCTGCACACAGGCTTTCTCTAGTTGCAGCGAGCGGAGGTTACTCTTCATTGCGGTGTGCGGGCTTCTCATTGCGGTGGCTTCTCTTGTTGTGCAGCACGGGCTCTACGTGCATGGGCTTCAGTAGTTGTGGCGCGTGGCTTCAGTAGTTGTGGCGCACAGGCTTAGTTGCTCCATGGCATGTGGGATCTTCCCGGACCAGGGCTTGAACCCGTGTCCCCTGCATTGGCAGGCAGATTCTTTTTTGTTTTTTGTGGTACGTGGGCCTCCCACTGTTGTGGCCCTTCCCGTTGCGGAGCACAGGCTCTGTATGCGCAGGCTCAGCGGCCATGTCTCACAGGCCCAGCCGCTCCACGGCATGTGGGATCTTCCCAGACCGGAGCACGAACCCGTGTCCCCTGCATCGGCAGGCGGACTCTCAACCACTGCGCCACCAGGGAAGCCCGGCAGGCAGATTCTTAACTACTGCGCCACCAGGGAAGTCCTGCCTTATGTATCTTTGATGAATTACTGAATGAATGAATGTAAAGCTAATACCCTAAACCCAATAGGTGGTGCTTTATAGATAAGATAATTCAGGGCTAAGACAAACAAGACCAGAAAAAGAATCTCTAAATCTTTCTTGGCTTCAACCATCCAAAGCAAAGATGAGCAAGCAAGCACTTTGGGAAAAAGTTAAAGCTTGGGACATTGCCTCCAGACTTATGGGGAAGAGTCGGCAGGAATGCACATTGAACAGTTGTCAGGCAGTTCCTAAATTACAAAATAGGTTGTATATACTTATCAAAACAGGAACTCATTCTAAAATTCAAGACAGGGACTTCCCTGGTGGCACAGTAGTTAAGAATCCACCTGCCAATGCAGGGGATATGGGTTCGAGCCCTGGTCCGAGAAGATCCCACATACCGCAGAGCGACTAAGCCCGTGCACCACAACTACTGAAGTCCGTGCGCCTAGAGCCCTTGCTCTGCAACAAGAGAAGCCACCACGACGAGAAGCCCACGCACCCGCAACGAAGAGTAGCCCCCACTCACCGCAACTAGAGAAAGCCCGTGTGCGGCAAAGAAGACCCAACTCAGCCAAAAAAATAAGTAAATAAAATTAACAAATAAAAAAAAACTAATCTATTAAAAAAAAAATCAAGACATTTTCTCAGGTTTTGAATCGTGCTTAGTTCCCAGTCCACAAAAGCCAACATTATATAGAATCAAGCTTGTGACTGCAGTATATTAACTGAGTAAATGCATAAAGTTCAAACTTTACTGCTAGCTCTTTAGTCCACAAATCTCATGATCAATGAACAACCACATCCTTTCTTTCAAAGTCTGTTGGTGACTGGTCACTGTACAATCTGAATAACAATGAATAACAATCTGTCATTCAGTTCACACACAGACAGCAAAGTGTGTACTCGTGTTGCTTCTTTATCTACCAGTGATAAACCTGTGTGACATATTATAAAAATGGATAAGTGGAAGAGGGAACTAGCTAAAAAAGATCAGAGTGCAGCAAAGAAACAAAAAGAGATACCACTGGAGGTGAAATTTGATTCTAATGTTAATGGCATTATAGAAAACCATGGAAATGTTGACACTGCCTCAGAGACCCCAGACTTGCAGCCAAAAGAAGTTAGTGAAGGCAAATGTATCGACATAAATAAGGAAGGATTTTAGAAAAACAAGATCATGTCCCAGAGGAAGTGATGCTTACAGGAGACTTCACGTGAAAGGAACGCTCAGAGAGAGATCTGACAACTCTGAAAGCACATAGAATGAAATGTTGAAAAGCTGATTCAGATTCAGAAAGGAGTATGACAGTTCACCAAAATGCTCACTCTGTATCATAAATTAAACAAAGAGAAGTTGAGCACGATTCAAACTACTCTTGATAATTTTTTTACAGAGAAATGACATTTTCATTCTCAATGTTTCAAATGTTTTCAATTACTTTACCAAAGAAATATAGTTTTTCCTATTTTTAAAATTTTCCTACACATTTGTAACTGACAGCAAGAATGCTTTTAATGTTTTGACAAAAAATTTAAAGGCCATTGAACAATCGAAATTTTCCCTTTGGTTATTAAGATCACTCTGCATGGTTTAAGTTTACAGAATCACTTTATGGTTCCCACCATCATGTGAAGCAGCTAGGAATGTCTGTATGGGCAATGATAAAACAATACACTATTTATCATTAAACAAGGCTGGTAAATAAACAAAACAAAATAACAATGAAGTAAAAAAAAATCCATCTATTTTACTTTTGCATGAAAAAAATGTGTGCATTCCTATAAAACAAGCAGCAGACTGATGAAGTTCCAGAATTAAATTTTGTGTGGGAGTTGGACCTTTCTTTTTTTTTTTTTTTGCAGTACGCGGGCCTCTCACTGTTGTGGCCTCTCCCGTTGCGGAGCACAGGCTCCGGACATGCAGGCTCAGCGGCCATGGCTCACGGGCTCAGCTGCTCTGCGGCATGTGGGATCCTCCCGGACCGGGGCACGAACCCATGTCCCCTGCATCGGCAGGCGGACTCTCAACCACTGTGCCACCAGGGGAGCCCGAGTTGGACCTTTCTTAAACAAAAATTCATAGCTTTGACATTTTCTGTAAGAGGAAAAAAAAATTTTTAACTGTTTACATTTAGAAAAGAGAGAAACTCTTGTGAAATCTATCAGGGCTGTGAACAGAAGCGGGTAGGGACTCATAACTGCCTCTGACAGTTAAAGCCCCTGACTCTCCTTGTGATGCTTCAGAGTGTCCCTACACCTAATAAGTCAGGGCCTTGCCCTCCCAGCCAGGCCACCCCTCTTGGAGGCCAGGCTACATTTCAGTAGCCTTCTTTTGTAGCCTAAATGGCACTTAGCTGCCCTAGGCAGCTAATAATTCAATCAATACTTGTTGATTTATTATGAATTAATTTTTTACAATATGCACACAATGACTTGAGATAAAGCTATCACCCTATTCAAACCCAGCCTACTCACTGCCACAGAGCTGCAGATCAGATCAGGATGCTATCTTTAAAATCCCTGATACCCCATACTTTACAGTGGGGCGGGGGCAATAAACAAGACCGGCTTTTGGCGGAGGGACAGCCTCTATCCCACTTGACAACACAAAGACTGAGCATTAAAAGCCCAGTTTAGTCCCCAGGTGTTTGTTGAGCACCTACTACACCAGGCATGATGCTGCGAGTGCAGGACACAGAGATGCGAGAAACTCTACCCTCCGCGGAGCTCCCAGAGGCCAGGTGGACATGTGCACGCGTGACAGTCTGCAAGGCTGAGCATGAGCACGACAAGGAGGCGATCCTACTGTCAAGGGATGTGAGGGAAAGCTACGGGGAAGACGGGATGACTCCAGGCCAACTACAGAGACGGAGGTGCCCGTCAGCTGGAGCAGCAGAAGCAGGGCACGGAGGGAGGAGGAAAGGGAGGGTGGTTCTCGGCAGCCTGCTCCATGTGCCAGTGGAGCACACGAGGCCTTGTGGGAAGGGCTGGGGATGGTCATTCCAAGGCAGGCAGTCACCGTAATGCCCGAAAACCTACTTTCTTCTCTGTCAAGGGAGACACTTCAGTTCCTTCAATCAGAGGTAAATGTTGGTCTTGGCTAATTATCACCTCACGTATCAGCAAGCTCTCAGCCCTACCCAAAGCCTTGTCTGTGCTCAAAGAGAGAAAACCATGGGAGGAAGGACAGGATTATAAGGAATAAACCTGGGGAGAATAACAACCATGAGTGTTTTTTCACTGCTCTACACCCAGCAGGCAACACAGTTCCTAATAGAGGGCTGGCAGCCCATCTAGGCATATAGACTTAGCCCCAGTGCCCTTTAAAGGAGCCTTTGGTTGTGCAAGGGAAAATCTAAATGGAAGGGGCAGAAGCGAAGAGTTTAAATCTCTCTTCCTTAGTGAAAGGCGTCTTCTTTGATGAAGGCATTTTGGCTAAGATTTTTTTTAATTATAATATTTTTACTGTTGAGGGACTTGAAGTTTTCACTTGGCAGGCTCAAAGAGTTCTACTGGGAGCTGAGGCAGCTGCAGAAGGTATTACTGGGCCTTTGCTCTGAGGAGGATTGGGCCTCCACAAAATAACATTCAGCCCAAACCAAGGAAAAATATAGCTTTTCAGGGACTTCCTGTGGCGAGGGCTGGTCAATAAATTTTAGCAACAGCGATATCTGTTATCCATTATTAAGCTGTTTCCTGTCCCAAGCTGTCGTTTCCCACCATTCCCCTACCCAAATTCTCTAGGGAAGTCAGTGTGGGTGGGTGGAGCTGGGGGGTTGAAGGTGGGGCACCTCTATTCACATTTGGTGAGAAGTAGTGAGGAAGGAACAAGGGCATAAACAACCAGAGACTCTGGGAGGATGTGGCTGTCAGAACCATGCAGCACGCACAGAAAAGGGGTGAAACGGAATAGAGGCTCCGACTATATACCACTTGGTTAATAAAGGAGGCTGGTGGAGCAGATGCTCAGGTTACCTCCTGTGCTCCCTCCAGAAAGCTTCCTAGCTTTTAGGTCATCGCCAGTGGCTAGAGCCGCTTTTCAATTGTTTGAGCCTCCATGCGCGTTCTGTGAATCTACGTGCAGGTCTTACCAGACTTGTACCAGCTTTGCTGCTGCTTAAATATCCCACCTGCCAGCTGCCAAGAACCCACTGCGTCTTTCCTGCGTGCTCGGCACAGTCAGCCCAATCCCCTGCTGCAGGCACCAAATGGGATGACAGTTCTCAGTTCTTGGCTCAGGCAAGAACTCACTAATCGGTCTCATCACCAAAATACACGTCATCCTTATGGAGTCAGATTCACCCCACCCCACTCCCCATATCCTGGTAAAAAGGCGACATCTCTGGAAATCCTACCAGGTTGCTCTCTTTTCTCATCCCCTTAAAAAGCTCCTGATCCTCTGCGTTCAACCAGCTGTCTTCTCCATCAGAAAGTTTGTTCCCAATAAGATAAGGAAATGATCTTGAAAGAGAAGCTCCCCAAAAAGAGCATAGCAGTCCAAAAAGGCAGGCTCATTTACTCGTTTAACAAAGGTTTTTGAGCTATGTGCTAAGTGCAGGGAACATGATACGGATTTTTTTTAAGATACACAGAATATGGTGGCTGTCCTCTTAAGCTCAGTCTTGCAGGGGAGGCATCCATTCATCAAATTATCTTGTGGCTGATGTGAGAACAAGCCACAAGTGGTGCCATGAAAGGAAGGAACTCATTTCTTTGCGAGTTTTTAGGAGAAGAGCTGGCGGCTGAGCCCGGGCAGCCAAGAACTTCTTCCCTGAAAGAGTGTCGTGTATTTGAGATCTGGGAATAAGCAACCAACAGTTAACTAGGCCAAGGGGCAGGGATGGGAAAGCAGTGTGGCTGGGGAGGCAGGTAGGTGCCTGTGGATCAAGGGAACAGTGCAACTTTGAGGAGCTGAAAGGACTCCAGAGTGGGGAAAGCATAGAGCATGTGAAGCAAGACCATGCACAGCTTCTACAGAGGCAGCATATATGGCAAGAGGCTCGTCCTAACCTGGCTCCAAAAATAGCTGCAGGATAATGCAAACCTCCCAGTATTCACAACCTTATGGAATCCACTCCCCTTGAATCTCAGTGGGCCCTGCATCTTAATTTTGACCAATAGAATGTGGTAAAAATGACTGTGTGACTTCTGAGGCAGAGACATAAGAAGCTTTATGGGGACTTCCCTGGTGGCGCAGTGGTTCAGAATCCGCCTGCCAATGCAGGGGAACACAGGTTTGAGCCCTGGTCCAGGAAGATCCCACATGCCACAGAGCAGCTAAGCCTGTGCGCCACAACTACTGAGCCTGCACTCTAGAGCCTGCGAGCCACAACTACTGAAGCCCACTCGTCTAGAGCCCATGCTCCGCAACAAGAGAAGCCACGACAATGAGAAGCCCGGGCACCGCAATGAAGAGTGGCCCCTGCTCACTGCAACTAGAGAAAGCCCACACACAGTAACGAAGACCCAACGCAGCCAAAAATAAATAAATAAATAAAAAGAATTCCATAAATATTCTGATATGCCTGGTAAATTAAAAAAAGAAGAAGAAGAAGAAGAAGCTTTATGTCTTCCATCCAGAGATCTTAGAAAGCTGGCATTGCTGTAAAACTGCCATGCCATGAGGAAACCCAAGCTAACCACTTGAAGAGGCCATGTGAAAAGAGAGAGGTGCCCAAGCCAGCACCTTGCCCAGGAATCCAACTGGGGCACCAAACACATGAGTGAAGAAATCGTCTTAGGCATGCGTCCCAGTTGAACCTTCAGAAGACTCCAGCCCCGCCCAATAGCTGAATGCAACTGCTTGAGAGACCACAAGTGAGAACCACCCAGTTCATCAGAACCGCTGAGCCCAGTCCATCCACAGAACTGTAAGAGCGAAATAAATTATGGTTTTAAGCCACTAAGTTTTGGGCTGGTTTGTTCTGCAGAAATAGTAGAAAAACTGGTGCCTGGATGTTGGGCGCTGCCAAAAAAACAAAAACAAGAACCCCCAAAACAAGGCTCAAGACATGAAAATGTTCCAGTGGATCCAGAGAGTTGTCCATCTCACGTCCTGAGTAGCAAATGCTGCCCAGACAGGCTTAAGGGCACAGCGCCTGCTCGACAGAAGCCGGCCTCTGTCTACCTGTTGAATTTCTACAGTCTTTAATTTGAGTCATGGGCTTTTCTGACAGACCCTGATAGTTCAGTGTGGCCTTCTGGTCAGAGTGCTATAAATTGTAACTGAGTTGATTAATACGGTATCCCTATTTCCCCTCTTTAGTTCACTGCCATTTACAAGAAAACAGCAAAAGTGTGTGGCAAAATATAGCCCTGTCAGGATCCTGCCTTAACAGAAATCAAGAAAAATGTGAAACTGTCAAATCTCACGTGTTCTACATCCAGAGGAACATTATTGCATCCTCTCTGGCATCCCTCAACATCCCATAATGCCCCATCAGTGAAAAAAAATCCACAGCGTGATGTGCAGATGGTTCTTCTGGGTTTATTTTCATCTGGTTTGGGGATGACCAGGGTGATTTTTGAATTCCAACTAGACAGTTACACACAGTACTCCTGCCTTCCCAAGAGAAATATATTTTATTCATTACACCAGCCAGATTAAAATGCCCAGAAAATTTCACCTTGGCCTGGGGAAGAATCCTAGTACTATTGGCAGAGATGGTAGATGTTATCTAATCTAGCCAATGACCTGACTCATTTATTTCTTCATTCAAAAAATTTTCCTTTAATGCCTCCTATGAGCCAGGTACTGTGCTTTCCTAATCCAACTGTTTCCATTGTGGTGGGAGACTGTGGTCTAAGCCTGAAGAGTTTCATTTACTTGGGAGTTCTGGGTGGAGCTACCTCTGAGCCCAGGTTTGGGCCATGAGGGTCTGTGTTTTGCTATCACTCAGATTTCCAGAGTGGCATTGGCACCTTTCCTTCAGGATGCCTGGTTATTCAATTCTTTCTTCAGTTCCAAGAAGTATCGCCCATCCTTTCCATAAGCTCCTATTTCTTTGTTTAAACTAGCTGGAGTCCATTTTTATTGCTTACAACAAAGGAACGCCACCTGATACATTCCTACTTACAGACCAGCAGGCTTCTCTCCAGCTTCAAATAAAACAGAGAGCCCTGCTTTGCGTCAGTCTTAAACCCTTTCAGTTTTAATGTCCTTTAGATGCAGTGGAAGTGGTCACTTTTGGTCATATTACCTTGAGAAGCTGCTATGTGCCAGACCTAATGGGGAAGTCCAAACTGAAAAGGCACAGCTCTCGAAGCTGAGTGGACACATCCCATCCACCTTACTTACTGTAAGCTCCTTGCTGTGAGAGACTATGGCGTGTTCATTTTTGTATCCTCCAACATTCCTCAGCATGTGTGCTCCAAGGGCAGTAGACATGGTTTTTGAGACTCATTAGAATGTAGATGGCCATTGGATGGATGGGAGTCTTAGAAATAGATGACAATGTCTCTGGAGATTGGAGAGGATTTAAGAACTAAACCCTAGGGAACATCAACATTTAAGAAGAAGAAAGAGGCAGAAAGAAAAGCCAGTAATAGAGGCAGAAGAAGCAGTCAGAGATGTAAGAACCAAGCATGTTAACACAGAAGCCAGAGGAGACCACACAGTTTTGAGAATTGGATAATAATCAACAGTGCCAAATGCTGCAAAGAGTTTAGGCCAGTTGAACACTAAGAAGAGTTCAAACAATTTGACAACAACAAAAAAATCACTGATGACTCAAAAATTCATTCCTAGCAGAGCGATGACAACCAAAGCCAGGTTGTACTGGCTGGGGAGCCAAGTCAGGGCATGACTCTTCATTATTGTCATAAAAGAGGAAAAGAAAGAATGGGCCATACACTGTGGCAAAAATGAGATGGAGAGAGTCTGTGGCTGTTCTTTGTAAAGGTACAAATTATAAAATGAATATTTTTAAATGAAATGTCCTAGTTCATGCTTAATTATCTGACTACCACAACACCCCAAATTCCATTTTAAAATAATAAAAATAATTGGTATTTGTGTAGGACTTTCTACAATGCATGGGTTCGTGCCCTTTCTCTCTCGTGTTCAAGCAAAACTGATTTACTCAAAACCCCAAACCAAGAATAGTCTTATATTGAATCTGAGACAAACTAAGACTAAAACCCTTCCTTTGATCAGGGACTGAGGCCACTTGAAAAGAATACTGTGCTAATCCTCCCACTCTCCACCTCTGAAAAAAATGTAACAAGCACTGATGCAAATAGTGAGCGCGTCTTTGCACTTTGAACTAAAAATCACCTAATGACAGAGAAGCAAGAAAAGTGCCCCCGTGAAGAGTTTCTCTGATGGAGACAAAGACAAAAAAACCCACTTCCTAACATGGTCAAGGAGGCTTAGAAAGAAAAGCCAAAGTCATTTTCATGCCATTGGATGCCAAAACCTTTATCCCCATAATAACGCATTTTTCTAGGTTTAAGAATTTCCTCTTAATGTTGGATGTGGAGAGTACACATCCACAGGTAAATATGATAAAATAGCTCAGTGGATCCTTTCTACACCACATCCTCACTGCCCACTGACCAGCCAACTTCTCTGGGGAAGGGGCCTTGTCCACCCAGTTCATATTGTATTCTCATAACATAGCACAGTGGCTGGCATGTCATAATTATCTGTTTAATTAATTAATTAATTAGTGCTTCAGCTAAGGCCCTCGTCACCTCTTGCCTGAACAATTATGTTCCCTAATAGTTACCCCTGCTTTTATTCTCTTCCCTGGTACCAGTTATCTATTGCCCTGTAGCAAACCATCACAAAATGTAGGGTCTTAAAACAATGCCAATCCTTTATCTTGCCCTTGAGTGTGGAATTTGGCAAGTCTCAGCGGGATCAGCCCTTCTCTGTTCCATGTGGCAGTAGATGGGATGGCTCAGCTGGGGACTGGAAAGTCCACTTCCAAGATGGCACACTCACACGGCTGGTAAGTTGGTACAGACTGTCAGCTGGGAGCTCAGCCGTGTCAGCTGGGGTCTTGAACTCCTCTCCCTGTGGACCTCTCTGTAAATGCTTGGGCATCCTCATGGTGTGGTGGCTGAGTTCCAAGAGCAAGCATACCAAGAGAGCTAGGCAGAAGCTGTCTTCCCTCCTGTGATCTGGCTTGGAAGTCAGGCAGCATTTTAAGTCTGCCTAGATACTCCTCCACAATAGGAGTGTCAACCTCATATTGTAAGATGAGCATGTGGCATGTCTGATATTGTTGCAGCCATTTATACAATCTGCCACATCCTCTTTAACCATCTTTCTCAAGGCTTCTAGATTTTCTGAAACACAAAGCTGACTGTGCTACTCTCAGCTTAAAAACATCCAGTGTTCCCCTTTGCTACAAGGATAAATTCCCTACTCTTAGTGGAAGCACAGAGAGCATGGAGGGCATAAAAGGCTTCCATGGCCTGGTCCCTGAGTCCTTCCTAGTTTCACTGCTCAGCTGGTCCCCCAAGTTCATGCTGGTAACACCTTTGTTCTTGCTGCTCTCTCTGACAGGTCATTTCACTTATCTGATCAGGTGCATCCTCACCTGGAAAGGATGAGTGATCATCCTCATCATTGCTCCTCTACCACCATCAGGGTTAGGATACCCTCTGTACATCATCCAGAGCAGCCTTCCATTGGACAATTTAAGGAACAATTTATTTTTCAGTTTGTCCTTGAAAATGAACTCCTGGAGAGAACCAACCTTGTTTTATTTATATATTTATATCTATATGAATGCCCATAGATATAATATATACATTCATATGTATAATATATATCCCAGAACCTCACAACAATAAAAGTTATCACTATATTAAAAGATAAAACTGTGACACACCAAGAATAAGTAACTTAATATCACCATATATGGCATGGCTAGAATTTTAATCTGCATCTTCCTGGTTCTAAAGCCCTCACTTCCATACACAGTGATCTACAAGGTTCTTAAACATACCACTAGCACAAGTAATATGAAGAGATAGTCTCTCCAGCTCTCAAAACTAACAAAATAAATGTAAAAGAAAAATAAATGTAAAAACAGGCAATAATCATAAAACAAAGGACCATAAGCTTATGGCATCATCCTTTCGGAAAGTCTAGAAAAAAAGGACTAGGAATTAGTGCTTCTTATACCCATGTCCCGCCAAAAAGCAGAACAGAATAAAGATGGTAAACGGACACAATCTTAAAATATCTCGTAAATACCTCATAATTTCTAGAGAAGCAGGCTGAGGGATGTGAGGCAGTCAGGGGAAAAGATGTAGAAACGCTTCAAAAATGAAAGCCCTCCCCCAGAATCTCAGAGCCTCACCTTTGCTTTTCCCTGGCTGGAAGGAAAGCTAGAGAGGGAATAGAGAATGATTATAATTGCTCAAAGCTAAATACCTCCAGCAATAACAAGGATTTAGCAATGCAGTAAAGAAAATAAATAAGACACGATATCCTGAGGGAGGGAGAGACTTGGAAGGGAAAGAAACACAGAGAGACCCAGTTTTGCCTCCCTCTTCCCACAGATCAAAACGCGGTGGCTAAAATCCCTTGAGTTTCACTTTCTGTGTCTTCCACAGGCTGGGAGCAGAGTCAACACAGCCACTGGGGAGAGGTGGGTGAAGTCAGGCAAGAGAAACATTGGGCCTAAAAGTCTGTTTAAAGTGAAATTCTAGGACTCTGCCTGGAATTAGGGAAATGACCCAAAGCCCAAGAGTGACCTCAGTGATAACCCTAGGAGAAGACTTTCTTTTAAACTAAGTTGCAGAAGCAAAAGCAGAAACTGGTCCGCTAAACATAATGGCCCACATCCCTTCTTGTCCTCATTCTCTCTCTCTCTCTCTCTCTCTCTCTCTCTCTCTCTCTCTCTCGACTCAGGTTCTGTTGGAACAAATAGCATTGATTATGCTAAACATGAACACATGGGTGGAGGGAGGGAAAAAAGTCTTAGCACTTATGCTACATAACTCATGCAAAACACAGAGTTATCATATACAGATTACAAAATAACTGCATTTAAAATATGTAAAGAAATAAAAGCTATAATTTTAAAATGAGCAAAACTTAGGAGACTTCCAAAACTTCCAAAATAATCATGCGGATTTGCAAAAGAACTGAACAGAACCCCTAAATATGAAAAAATAGGTAATTAACAAAATTCAGAACTCATCATGGCTGGAAGAGCTAAGAAACACAACTGAAAAGAGAATTAATGAACTGGAAGTAGACAGGAAGAGCTGATCCAGAATGAAGCACAAAGAGATGGAAAATCTGAAACAGTAGGAAGGAAAGAATGATATGGTCTAACATACACCCAAACCAAAGTTCCAAAAGAAGAAAAATATACAGAATAGAAAATATTAAAGGTACTAAGGGCTAAGAATTTTCCAAAAATATTAAAAGATGTGAATCTTCAGATTCAGGAAACACTACAAATCTAAAGCAAGATACCTAGAAAGGATACTATGATGTACCCACAGTACGTCACAGTAGAACCACAGAACACCAAAGGCAAAGAAAATCTTAAAGAGTAGCCAGGTAGAAATGTCAGATCACCTACAAAACAATGCCAATTAAACTGCCTCCAGACTTCCTTTACAGCAACTATAAAATCCAGAAAAGCATAGATTAATAACTTGAAAGTGCTAAGAGACTGTCATTTTTATTAATGCTTCACCACTAAGTGAATCTAAGAACTTTTCAATATAGTCATAAAGACAGAGAAGGGAAGATGGCCTGACAATAATAGCTAAGTTGGAATTTTTTTACTAGCTCATCGAGATGGAGACTTAGATTGGAAAAATAAATATTGAAATAATAGGATATGCTATTTCATAACAAAAAAATAAAGTGTTGAAAAAAAATACATCCAGATAAACTATGATCCCATCCAAGAAGGAGTATTAAGCTAAATACAAAGTCAAAGAAATACTGAATCTATGACCCAGAGACCTCACTAAAGGGCTATCCAAAGGATACACATCAGGGAAAAGGAGATGATCTACAAGGGAAGTCTAAGATTCAAGAAAAAATGTTAACTAAATAAAGCAGTAGTCATGTCAGAACATCCAAAGCAGATGTTGGCAAACTATGGATCATGGGTTAAATTCAGCCCACTCCCTGTTTTTGAAAATAAAACTTTATTGTAACACAGCCTTTCATTTGTTTACATACTGTCTATGGCAGTTTCTACGATACAACAGCAGAGTTGAAAAATCGTAACAAAGACCTTACAGCCAGCAAACCTGGCCCTTTATAGAAAAAGTTTGCTGACCCCTGATTTAAAGCATTTGCAAAATAAAACAAAAAAAGTAATAATTTATAGGTTAAAAGAAAAAATCAGCAAAAAATATTGATCTACAATAATATGTAAAACAGGGTAAGTGATTGAATTTAAAGTGTTCTAAGGTCTATTATTATTTGGAGAGAAAAGATATTGGTTAACTTTGGAATTTATGTTTTTTAAGCATATTAAAGTTTTAAGAATAGTGACTGTTTTGGAGTGAAAACTTCCAAAACAGTAGAGGGGGAACATGAAATTTTAAAATACCATCAGTCCAAAACAGACAGAAAAAGAAAATGACAAAGCAGAGAAAAGGCAAATCAAATAGAAAGTAAGAGCTACAATGCCAGAAAGAAGTTTAATGGTATCCGTCATAAATGTATAGACTTATGGGAAAGGAATCTAAAAAAAAAAAAGAGTGGATATATGTATATGTATAACTGATTCACTTTGCTGTACACCTGAAACTAACACAACATTGTAAATCAACTATACTCCAATAAAATTTTTTTTTAATTTTTTAAATGTATAGACTAATATTCACCAGTAAATAGAGAATGTCAAACTGAGGTTTTTAAAAAACAAGGATATGCCAGTATACAAAATGAGTATTAAAAACACAGAAGAAAAATTTTTGTGTAGCTTACTGATATCAAATAAACTATACTTTATGGCAAAAGAGCCCCTTTATGAATAAAGAGGGTTGTATCATGGTCAAAGGTTTGCCTCACCAGGACGATACAGCAGTTCTATATTTGTTCATGATTAATACCATAGTCTCATTTACAAGATAAAAATTACAGAGCTATAAGACAAATTGTCAAATCCATCAACAGAGTGAGAGACTAAAATCCATCTTTCCTAGGAATAAAGTAGACAATCAGAAAGCTATCGAAGGTTTGAACTACACAATTAACGAGCTTGACCTAATGAACATGTATGTGTGTTCCTGCATCAAACAATTATGAAAATCATATTCTTACCAAGCTCTCATAAAGCATTTATAAAAATTGACATCACTGCAGGTCAGAGAGTTCTTAAAGCTTTTCATAGAACCGACATCTGATAAATCACATTCAACCACATTGATTAAATTAGAAATCAGCAATAAGATAACTTTAAATCCAATGCATTTGGACATTTCAGGAGCACACTTTAAAAATATATACATTTTTATTGTGTATGGTTCCAAACATACATATAATCAATCCTATGCTTGTATCAACATTCAAACACACACACACACACACACACACACACACACACACACACTTTAAAATAACTCATGGGTCAAAGAAGAAATCATCATGGGAATATTTAAACACTTGAGACTGAACCATAATTAATTCTACATCAAAATTGTTGGCATGCACTAAAGCAATCCTCATAAGTTTAATTTATAATCTTAACTGCTTATATTAGAAAAAACAAAGACTAAAAATTAGTGATCAAAGCATCTAATTTAAGAAGTTAGTAACAGAACACAGAATAAAACTCAAGGAAAGTAGGAAGAAAATAATAAAGATACAGGCTAAAATTAATGAAGTCTAAAATAAAGATAAAATACAAAGGATCATTAAAGATGAAAGTAGGTTCTTTGAAAAGACTTAAAAAGTAAACAATCTTTCACTGAAAGTACTTAAGAAAAAGAGAAAGAAGTCACAATATCATGATTGAAAAGGCATAACTCAAAGAAAACTGATTAAAATAAAGACAATAAGAGACATGATATACATAAGAGAACACTATAAACACCCTGATACTGACAAATTTGAAAACAGAATAAACTGACATTGTCTTGAGGGATAAAGTGTATGGAAGTCACTCAGGAAGAAATAGAAGACCTGAGCGCTCCTCAAACATCTAAAGACATTGAATCAGTATCTTATCTGATAACAAAGAACAAACTCATAGAAATACCCCCGGAATAAGTAGGCTTTCAGTTTTATGGTGTTGTTTTCTACTTTACAGTTACTTACACTAAGGTTATTCACATCATATAAAGCCATGGTCTTTGGCTACTAACTGTTATAACTGCTTGGAGATTCAGGGAAAACTATATAACCAAATACTTCAAACATTCAGAAAATAGGTCATAGAACTAAACTTAACATGTAAGTTCTCCAAAACCACAGAGCAAGGCATTGATATATAAGGAGCTTCAAACAAATTACGAAAGTTGAGTTTCACATTAAAGAATAGGTGAAGGGGATTAAGAGGTACAAACTTTTAGCTCTAAGACGAATAAGTCACAGAGATGTAATGTACACATAGGAAATATAGTTAATAATATTGTAACTACTTTGTATGGTGATGGGTGGTAGCTGGTCTTATTGCAGTGATCATTTCATAACGTATAAAAATATTGAATCACTATGTTGTACATGAGAAACTAATATAATATTGTACATTAATGATAACTCTATTTTTTTTTTTTTAAAAAAGACAGGTATCCAAAGGTGATCTGTCAAGTCACCCAGATTAGGAATTAAGACATTACATCCACTGAGTTTTCCCTTGAAATCCTGAAGTGGATCTAAAAAGTGCCTGTAAGTTTTCCAGAGCAGATGTGTAGTAATATGTCCAAGGCTGCTGTGTTTATGGTTCTCTGAACTGCAGACTTCAGCCTTCCTTAGGTTAAATTTCCCCTTGACTGTTTCCCAGGGCTCTCATGGTGAACTGCAGTTCCCGTCTCACTGTCCCTTCCCTCAGCTGTTTGCTTTTTTCCTAGGAAACCTGGAAGTGTCAAGAACAGGTGGCTTTGGACTGTCAGAACAGAAACTCACTTGTAGCCTTGCAGTGGAAAGGGAGCAGGAAGCACACACACGATAGCTCTTCTGTCGTACAGAGCAGGAAAGAACACTCCCCCACTTATCCAAAGGCACCTCTGGGTGCTGCTTCATCCTGTAAGATTTTGCAATCAAGGTGGGCAAGACACAGAGAGAAGGAAGGGAAGCAACACAGCCATGGATTTTTCCCACCTGACCCCACCCCATCCACATTTAGCACAAGCTTGTTACCATCATTTGCTTCTCCAGTGAATGCAATTAAACGCACTTTCATGTCTGATCCACTGGGAACGTGAAATGTTGCTTACAAATTACCTGCCTTCCTCGGCCATTACCGTGCCTGTGTAAGCCAGCATTGCACTAACAACCAGAAGGGAACTGCAGAAAAAGCGCGGCTTGGAAGGGAGATGAACCTGAGTTTATATCCCTCGTCGTGGTGGTTTCACACCTCAAAATTTAGGATTTTGCTTCAGCAAAATTTAATTTTAACATACCGTTACCAAAGCTTTAATTAAAAACCCCATTCCCTTTGGACTTGCTATTTGTCCCGGATTCGGTTACGCCCTATCCCAGATCCATATAACTGCCCTGCTTTCTGGCTGAGGTGGCCCCAGAGCAAGGTCTCTGCTACTGCTGTCACTGCCACTACAGACCCAGTGCCCACAGTGACAGCTACTACTGGTCCCTGATGTCACCAGTGAGCCTGCCCAGATGGCGTCTTGCCTCACACCTGTGCCATGCACCTCTGCATTGCAGCCACCACTCTGGGGCTTTCACAGAGTTCCTAAAGTACACAATGCCTCAGGACCCACCAGGCACTCACGCTTACCCTGGAAATGCAGGGCAAACTTTGAACAATGGGAGATGGATGTCAATATATAAATCCACACCCGCTTTCCCTCTCTGAAACACAGCCTCTCTGACGATCACTTGAGTGATGGAGACGTCACCTTGTGATGAAGCTGTAATCAGCTGGAAACGCTCCCTCATATTTGCTCCCCAGCTTTCAGCCTCATTCCTGCCACCCTGGGATCCCACTCTCCAATAAAGTGTTTGGTCTTAAGCCCTTAAGCCTCAGGCTCTGTTTTGCAGGGGACTTGGAATGAGACACCATTCTTTAAAAATGGGTTTCACCTGGGGCTTCCCTGGTGGAGCAGTGGTTGAGAGTCCGCCTGCCGATGCAGAGGACGTGGGTTCGTGCCCTGGTCCGGGAGGATCCCACATGCCGCGGAGCAGCTGGGCCCGTGAGCCATGGCTGCTGAGCCTGCGCGTCCAGAGCCTGTGCTCCGCAACGGGAGAGGCCACAACAGTGAGAGGCCCGCGTACCGCAAAACAAACAAACAAACAAACAAACATGGGTTTCATCCTTTTCTCTCTGTGCTGCCTCCTTCGGGAACTGGACTCCTACTTATGGGCCATGAGCTCAAGCCAAAGCGGATCACTCACACACACTCCAGCCTGCCCCTTGCCCAGTTCCCACCCCACACTAAATCCATCACAGATCTAGCAGGAGATCATGTACAAAACAAAGGTTCAGATTCAACTTTAGAAAAGAAACTTTCTGTTGAAGTGTTCCACAGCTATATATATATACATATATATATATTTTTTTACAGCTATATTTTTTTATGTAGCCAGAAAGTGAACACTGAAGAATCCTTCTTTCAAGCAAACACTGGTTCAATAAAATATGAGGCAAAAAAGAGGGAAGAGCATTATTCTTCAAGACCGATTGTCATCACAAATTAAAGCATTTTAACATTCAAATATAATAGCTTAGTTTTAGGCAGTTGGGTGGCCTCCTTAAATTTTATTGACAAGAAAAAAAATTAATTTAAAAAATCAGAATGTTTAAAAGTAATGTATCTAATCACGCACAAGTGATGGAATAAGGAGACATAACAGAAAATTTTCATTTTGCTAGTCCATTAGGTATTATGTTACATTTCATGTTTCTGAATCACTAGATTTCAAAAAAAAAGTAAATGATATTACTGTTACAATTTGCTTTGCTATTGTGTGTTAAAATGAAACATTTTTACATGAACTATTCATTTTTATTTTTTTTAATTCTTAGGATTTTAATTAGTGGAAGGAATGACAGGAGGATATCACGTGGCCCAGTGGCTATTCTCTGCTATATCAAATTCTACCCCTTCATGATTGGGAGCCAGAAAACCTTGAAATGCCTGGTGGTTCTTCGATAAACCACATCTTGAGATGTGAGTTTTTCTATCAGAGCATTCCAGCCTTTTCAAAAACCTGTTATCTTCTTTCAGTGATGCTAACTATACAGCACAAATATCAATACTAAAGTGAAATTTCAAAAGAACCACATGCTTTATGGAAGCAAATGTATTCACTCATTGGCTATTTATCCCAGTGACACAACTGTCTCAGCCACAATTCAAGACTTTGCAAACAGATTTCGTTTGGCGTGTCAGGACTCACAAAGATAACCTGAAAGATTACAACTCAACGAATGTGCCGCCTCTTATTAGATTCTGAATAAGCAGGTAGACATAGATCCTTCATTTATTCAAAGGGACAAACTAACACGTTTATTTAGCACTGCTGTCAGGCACTGGGCTCACCATTTTGCATACATTATCTCCTCTGATAATGTGGCAGTTAGGACAACATTAGCTGCTGTAAAGAATAAGACCCCAAACCTCAGTGGATTACCACACTTTCTGCAGTGTCATCCACTGGCAGGCAAGGATAGAAGAAGTGACAAAGGCACACCCATTTCCTCATCACTTGCAGTCACGTGGTGAGACCAGAGGAGAGTCCTCACCTAGATGGGAGCAGCTTGGGGGGCAGTCATCAAATGTAGTCACTGGCTCGACAACCCATTCTCAGAGAGAATCTACACTGCACAAAAGGGAGCACACTTTTGGGGGGTTAACTAACCATCTCCCTCCTTCTCGCCTCCCTCTCTCCCTTTATCCCTCCTCACCTCCCTCCTTTTCTCTTTCCTCTCCCCACCACACACACACACACACACACACACACACACACACACACACAGCTTTGCACACACAAACCCTATGAAGTAGACATACGTTTTCCATCTGACTAATGATGAAGTGGGCTAAGAGAGGTTTTGCAAATTTCCTGAGGTGTAATAATAACCCAGGTCTATAAGACTCTAAAACCCTGGGTCTTTCCCATATATCATGTGACATATAACAAGTATTTGTACAGCTCTTTCAATATACAAAGCACTTGGGGCTTATTGGGAACTGGTGTGTGAAGTGGCATGCCCTTTCTCAGTTCATATCAATAACATATTTCTCACAATTTTATTCAATCAATGTTGAATGAATTAGTGGGTACCCCAGGGGACTTTAAGCAATGATATATTTATTTATTTATGAAGGGTCTTTTTTCAGGTTCACTTTAGAGAATAACATAGTATTTTCATAGCACAATAGTTTTTAACATGGCAAAAATTTTTTTTTGTTTTTTTGTTTTTTGTGTGGTACGCGGGCCTCTCACTGCTGTGGCCTCTCCCGTTGTGGAGCACAGGCTCTGGACGCGCAGGCTCAGCGGCCATGGCTCACGGGCCCAGCCACTCCGCGGCATGTGGGACCCTCCCCAACCGGGGCATGAACCCGTGTCCCCTGCATCGGCAGGCGGACTCTCAACCACTGCACCAACCACCAGGGAAGCCCCCCCAAAATTTTTATAAGATATATAGGTTTGACTGTAATTTCAATGGAAGGCTTATATTCACAATTTTTTTAAACAACTTTGATTTGGTTTGTGGTTCACTAAAAATAAAAGTGATACTTAGAACCAGTTCTGCCTGGGTTCAGTAAATTAATGTGGTAAGTTCTGGTTTATAGTTAAGTTGAATTCTGGTTCCTAGTAAAAACAGAGCCTTATTTCAAATAAAATAGCTTGTTATGTGTTTTTTTAAAGCCTTTTCCTATAGGCTTTCCTTACTCCTTCTTTGAGGCAATAAATCTTGGATAAGATGAATATCCCTTCTACTTTCCTGTCATGTGCCCCCTCCACCCACCCTCTGTCCACCAATTCATTTCATTTCTATTTCTATTTCGCCTTCTATGGTTTATTATATTGACTGCTCAGGTAATTAAAATGATGTTTCTGAGTTCAAGTTTCCAGCAAACCTCAACTGGAAAATAAGTATGAGGGGTGTTCCAGTGATCTATCTTTGTATAACAAACCAACCTACAACTTAGTGACACAAAACAACCATTTTTGTTATGCTCAAAGCTTCTTTAGACCTGACATTTGAGAAGGACCCTGCAGGGACAACTGGCAGGCAGGGTAGCTGGAGATTGGAACCATCTGAAGGTGCCTTCACTCACATGTCTGGTGACTGATGCTGACCAGAACCTCAGATGAATCTGTTGGCTGGGACATCTACATCTACAACTACCTGTGGCCTCCCCATGTGGCCTTGGCTTCCTCATACTGTGGTAGCTGGGTTCCAAGACCAAGCATCCCAGGAGAACAAGACAGAAGCATGTAACATGAGAAATCACATGGCATCATTTCCACCTTTGCTCTATTGTTGAGGCAATCACAAAGGTCTGCCCGGGTTCAAGGGTCAGAGGAAATGGAGCCCGTCACTCCACAAGAGGGTTGTCAAGGTCATATGGTAAGAGAATGTGGGATGGGAGATATTATTGTGAACATCTTTGGAAACTATAATCAGCCACAGGAGACACACCCAATAAAGTGGCAGATGCCTGTCCACTCTTCTCGCAGGCTGCCGCTGCTCACAGAATCACTGCACATGTGGCCAGAGAGAATCAATGGAGGCCTGACCATACTGTAATGCTTATTGGACTTTTAGAAAGGCTTGGAATTAACAAAGGAGAATGACAGTAAAAAGAACTTAATTCTCTAGACCAGATGTAGCTATTGTCAGATGCAAAGACCTGGCCCCTGCAAAGCAGGCCTCTTGGTCCCAAGCTCCTGGAATGCTGCCAGGTGGTAAGAGTCAGCTTCCCTCCCTACAGGATCAATGCCCAGGTATGTGTCTCCTCCACCCAAGGTCCAGAACACAGTTCTCCAAGGCTCAAATAAAGTCTGCTGTCATCCTCTAAAATCTGCCCTCCTCTCTCTAGGTTGATTGATAATGGAAGCATACATCCCTTCAAACGTATGACCTTGCCCTCAGCGCAATGTTAGCTTATTTCCCAGAACACCGCGCATTTAGTGCTGAATTCACCAGGGGTGGGGCCTCCAGTGAACAGTCCAGGCTGGGTTTTGGCCATTCTGTTCAGGGCTCTTTGTGTTTTGCTGCAGCAAGGTGAGATTGTGCCTTCCTGTAACTTCTGCCTTTAGCTCCCTATTTCCTGTGAGCAAATGCATGAAAACACATGCACACACAGCTTGCAAATACATAATCACATTTGATACTCAGAATTACCTGTTGTTATAGATATTAATATTCCCATTTTGCATTCAAGGAAACTAAGCCTTAGCAGAAGGGCATGCTCAAGTGTCTTAAACTAGGATTGATAAGTCAACCTCTAACTCCCAGTTGTTCTTTCCTTTGGACCACACTGGCTGCGCAGATTCAGAAATTCTAATTTTGAGTCTCGTGCACACGAGTCAATATTTCCCACCTGATATTAACTCATTCATCATTTCCTTTACAGGAGCCTTTGCCACGGGGTGTAGGTAGCTCCCCATCGCTCTTCTCTCTCCTCCTGCCCCACCCCTCTCTTTGAGACTATCAATTCATTTTCCATCATTATCCTTTTGGTTTGGATCTGCACCAGTTTTCTCTAAGTGATAGAACACCTTGTATCCCAAAGAGAAATGCTGCTACTCTGCAAAGCAAGCCTTTGAGTCTCTTTTTAAAGAGAGTTCCTACAGTGTGGCAGATTTTAATGACCCCCATCTCTCATGCCTGCATTGGGTCACCTGAGCCACACTGCTCAAAATGATCTAACCACCTCATAATGCCAGCCGAGGCAGACTCAGGCTCGCCACGGGGCACCCAGCCTAATTCATTATACCACTCAAAGCCATAAATCACAGGATTCTCCCCCTCCCCTCCTTTCCCTCCCACCAAAAGGAGGGCTCACATGAAATCTATTTACATGGGATGATTATTCAATTAATTTTTTCATTACACTTGCCAGGAAGCATTGCCAGGATTTCTGAAACTGCCCTGTATGTTTGCATTAATGATGACGGTGGTTTGTGCTACTTAATTTAGCAATCACGGCCCATTTGGAGGTCATGCCCAGCCATATGCAGACTGGAGATGGTAGAGGAGCAGCTTCCTGATCAGGAACATGTGAGCACCTGACACATGTCTAGGATAAGCACAGAGATAATAATATCTCTACGTGCTGTCCCCACAGCCAGTCCCACTGTGGTAGCCTTAGCACAGGCTTAGTGCCCTCATGCTCAACAGCCCAGGTGAAACAAGACCCCTTGGTTGCTCTCCCTGTCTCTTTGACCTCTTCCAATCCACCCCCCATAAAGGCTGCCATAGTGATCTTCCAAAAGTGTAAATCTGATCTTTTTGCCCCTCATGTCCGTGGTGCCCAGTGGCCCAAGGAAGAAGGTACAAGCTCCCATCTTGCTTTGCGTGCAACACCCTTTGCATGCACCTGGCCAGCCTCAGCTCTCTCTACCTGCTCCTCCACCGCAAGAGGAGACCCATGCTCCAGCCACATAAATACCTCCAAGCTACTCACAATTCCTCAGCCAAACAAGCTCTCCCCAGCACCCAGGCTAATTCCTCTGCCTGAAGTGCTTTTTACTCCCTTATCCACCTGGCAAATTTGCACCCACCATTCAATACCCAGCTCAAAAGTCCCCTCTCTTGGGAAGTTTTTATGGCTCTCACAAGGCACTAGCAATCTTTCTGGGGTCTCCATAGCGCATTGTAAATGCTTTACTCACGGCCCACACCTCGTATTTTAATTCTCTGCTTTTCTGTGAGTTAGATCCGCGTCCTGGTTATTCTTTCTTGTATCCCTAATATGGGGACACTCAAATGAAAACTTCTTTTAAAAAAGACAGATTATTTGGAATTTACCTAGAGCTATTGAGAAGCCCCAGAATTGGTATGTTTTTTTCTACTGAAGTACAGTTGATTTACAATGTTGTGTTATTTTCTGGTGTACAGCAAAGTGATTCAGTTATATATGTTTTTTTCTTTTTCATATTCTTTTCCATTATGGTTTACAGGATACTGAATATAGTTCCCTGTGCTATACAGTAGGACCTTGTTGTTTATCTATTTTATATATAGTAGTTTGCATCTGCTAATCCCTCTCCTAATTTATCCCTCCCCACCTCTTTCCCCCTTTGGTAATCATAAGTTTGTTTTCTATGTCTGTGAGTCTGTTCCTGTATTATAAATAAGTTCATTTGTATATTTTAGATTTCACATATAAGTGATATCATGGTATTTGTCTTTGTCTGACTTACTTCACTTAGTATGATAATTTCTCAGTCCATCCATATTGCTGCAAATGGCATCATTTCATTCTTTTTTATAGCTGAGTAATATAGCATTGGTACTTTTAACAGTTTCCAGAGTTGTTTCTTTTGCTGCCAACCTGGCCAGGTCCGTAGACCCTGAGTTGGGGACCTACCACCCCAGCATGTGGCCTGCCTCAGAGCAGGGGCTTAATGATTATTTTATAACAAGTGGAGGAATGCATGGCTATTGGGTAGACGGAATCACAGAGTAGGGCTGTGTTGATAAAGGCAACAGGGCAGCAACTGCTCTTTCCTCACCATTATAGGCCAGCACTGAACTAAAAGGGATCCTAGCTCTGTGAGCCTGTTAGAAAAGAAATGAATGAAACATCAATTTGGGTCTCACATAAATTTGGGTCTCAGGCTTGGAGCCTGACTCCTAGGCTCCAAGCACAGTGTATACCTGCTGCCTAACATCTACCCTTTCCCATCAGATCTGGGTGCTGATGAAAAGAAGGATGGGCAGGCAATACCTGTGCAGACCTGGTCCTCAGCTGACATAGTGGTAGAAGTTGCTACAGATGCTAAGGAAGCTCTGGAAATCCAGCCCTCTCTCCCTTTGGCCAGGCGCTGGGAGAGCCTTAAGCATCCACTGGCCCCCACAGGCTGTGAACCAGAGTCGTAAAGTCACCTCCTGTCCTACTGTTGCTGAAGCCAAGCCCTTGGATTTCTTCTTCCTCCTTTCTGGAGGGCCAGCATCTCAGGGGGGATCGTCTGTGGCTCCCAAATTGACTTCCCCTCCTGGTTTTACTTAGAGAATGCAGGTTCATTCTCAAGCGCTGGTATATAATATAGATCACATTGAGAATATAGATCCTATTTAGCTGATCAGGCCTCCATCATCAGTCCATCAAAATCTTCACTGGCTACAAACCTTTCCCTGTGAGGACCAGGGAATGGAGGGGGAATGTCTCTCGTTGTGGCTAAGTTCACATCTGAACCTGCCAGTGCTTTTGCACAAAGGACTGGCCCTCCCCACCATGCAGAGGTGGAGCAACCTCTGTGCATTGTTGATTTGAGGTACACAGAATTAGATGCCTGCCTGAAGTGCCCTCTTGGCCGCCTTCCATGTCCTGAAATGCTCACCCCAGATTCCACCTAGGGGCCTCCTGACATGGACATATATCTTCCCAGGAGTAACCAACATGCAGGGCTTTTAGGGACTGGACTCTCAGGTAAGTCATCACTAGCCATTGTACTCCAGCTGAGAAAAAAACTAAGAAAACCTAGAAAAGTCTAGAAAAACCCAGAAAATGAGAAAATAGGGAAAGAAATGAATATTTATTGAACTTCTACTATGTGCCTGGGATTAAATATTCCACTTAATGCCCACAACCCCCTTATAACACAAGTATTATTCTGCTCATTTACAGATGAGGAAACTGCAGCTTATGTGGATTAGGTTACTTGTCTAATTTTGTACGGGAGTCAAGACCATGGCTATCTGACTCTAAAGCCTTTAATTATTTCATTATCCAATCCTTTCTCCAAGTGGGACCTTCCAGCAGAGCTCGAAGTAAAAGGCTTGAGTCTTGTCTACGTACTGTGCATTTTAATTTGGGAAAAACCTGTAAAGAAAGAGGCAGTGCTTGGAGCACACATTACCAATGTTCGGGCAGCATAATTCCTAGAAAAGTGGGCAGTAGAGGGGGTCGAGGGCCAAAGACCCCTGTGAGCTGCTGAGCTGGGGAAGCTCACTCTCCCTGGTCCTCTACGGGGTAGGGAGGCAATTGGCCCACCCATATTTCTCTGGTTGGGAGGAGGGTTGAAAAGAGCCAGCTAAGAAAATTCAGAATCAGACCCACACATTTATTAAGGGGACAGGAGCAGGGGAAACAGGGAGAAAATTCCAAAGAATAGTAAGACAGCTTGTCTTCAAGGAAATGGGGAGACAGTAGACTCACAAACATGTAATTACAGTACGCCTAAGAGTCGTGCTGCATTCTCATCACTAGAAATGTGCTTAAAATATGGGGTGAGTCCACAAGGGGCGATCAGTTCTAGTGGACAAAAGAGGTAGACGGAAAGCTGACACTTGAAGGGGGAGGACAACATTCCAGCCCTGTGGCCTCCGCCTGCGTGAGAGTAACTGGGAGCGGATGGGCCTCCAGGGCTGGCAGTTCCCTCCTAACCACAGAAAGGTAGCAAGTGATTACTTTGTGTCGCCAGGCAGGAGATGTATTTAACTTTTTTGGTGGAGACCTATAAATGCTATCAGAGTCCCTGCTGTCAAGTTTTGCAGTCCCTTTTAAAAACTCAGGCTCTTAATTCGCTACACGGCCTCCCAGGAAGCGTGAAATCCTCCACGGATGGACGATGCAGGGTGAGGAAGGAGGTGGCGCTTGCAGCCATGTTTCCCGAGGAGCCTTCTCGATGCCCCCTTCCTGGCCCTCCCTCTCCTCCCCTCCCCTCTCCTCTCCTGGAAGTCCAGCTGGCAAAGACCGTGGTAGAAGACACATGAGAACTTTGGGATGCACAGGATGGTTTGATGGAAGTCCTGATTTTCTCCTGTCAGACTTCACAGCATTTGTACCACCAGCCTCCCCTCAGCCTCCTTGGAAGGACTGCCATCAGCAGCCATCTTAGTTCCCTTCTTGGGATTAGCAGTAAATCCCATCATTGGGCCTTTTGAGCAGGCTTTTGACTGCCTTTGGGCCTTTGTACTACACACTGAGTCAAGAATGTAAATACTCGTCTTTAAGCTACTCAATCACTATAGTTCCTTTCCAATTATCTAACTAAACACAAGGTTAACCTACAACTTGAGCTCACTGGTCTTCATCTGAAACAGAGTCAGGAGAGTCTGTGAAATGTTTGTTGATATTGTGAGAAAGGCCATATGACCTTCTGCCTGCCTCACTGTAGAAGAAGGGGAGCCTAGAGGGTTTTGTTTCCTTTGTATTATTATTAAAATGAATATGTGGGGTTTTTTGGGAAAACTTGAAATATTCCAGAAAGTACTGAAAATAAATATTTTTTTAAAACCCTCATAATCCCACAATTCAGAGATAATCATTGTTAACATTATGGTACATTTCTTCACACACACACACACACACACACACACACACACACACATAATTTGCAATTTATGACTTTTCCTGCTACTTTATCCACTAGTTTTCATAGGCAGCCGATCAGTTAGTAGTCTTTTGGTTGTGACAGAAAAATATAACTCGAAGTGCCTGAAGCAGAAAAGGGGATTTATTGGCTCACATAGATGAGAGTTCAGGGATAAGCATGTATCAGACACGGTAGAATCTGGAGTTTCAAGCCATGTCCCTAAGGCCTGACCTCTTGTCACCGCTGCTCTGCTTTTCTGTGTGGTCTCCACCTCAGGTTGGCTTCCTCCTCAGGCTGGCAGAATGGCAGTTCACGGCTCTGGGATTCTCCTCACAGCTTCACAGCAAGTTCTAACAGAAGTCTCATATCATTACCTCTGAATTGGTCCCCTGCTCATCTCTGAGCCAGTCCCTGTGTCCAGGATGATACAATTCTCTGATTGGCCAGGACTGTTTCACATGGCCACTCTTGGAGCCAATAAGAACAGTCTCTGCCTCCCATCTTAACGCACTGTGAAGGCAGAAATGGTTTCCTGCAAAGAATTTGGGCATTATCCCCAATGTCACAATATTCTGGTGGAACTAGCGTCAGTGACACTGTCCACTGCTGTCGCTGCAGCTCCCATGTATTTTAAGGACTCCTGCTGCCCTCTGGCTAGTATCTCCATTGGTGCCAACGCTGAAATGAGTAAGAGGGGGAAAACACATCATGCGACCTTCCAGTTTTAGGTAGATCTTATTTTTTTATTTTTTCTTATGCTTCAGTGGCTACTTGTGGTAGAAGACTTACAAAGTAGTAACTGATCCTCTTACTTTTAGCCCCAAATCCCAAAGGACAGGCTAAATGTTCTGCTTATTCTACCTGCTGTGATAATTTATGAGGTCCATACCCTGAACCCACCTACTGACATAGCTACGGGCTCCTGTAAGGAGTCTTGGCCCAAGATAGTCCCTGGTTGGTCATTGTATTAATTCTTCCTTTATTGTTTTCCTTCATGTATCTTTTAGTGGGAGCCCAGAGAAGTCTGTAGAATAAGACGCTTGAGTCTTTGGGGTTTGGAAGGCTGAGCACATTCGATTTTTTAATTTATAGGTTTCAGGCATGTGAGTGTTACTGCCATATAGAACATGGGAGGGCTCCCATCATAACCATCAGAGGAAAAGGAAAGGATATTAGGGAACACAAATAACCATGTGTGCAACAAGCACTTTCCCATGTCCATAACCATCCTTTGAAAATATGATTTTAATGGTTGCATAAAACTCTATTGTACGAATGTACTGTATTAACCAATCATTGCTGGATGCTTTCTAATTTTGCGTCTGTTTTGCACTGTTCTAATATAATGCTATAAGGAATATCCTTGCATATAAATCTTCAACTGCTTCTTTAATTATTTCCTCGGGATAAATTTCTAGAAATGGAATTTCTGGATCACAGGCTTTTTATGTTGGACTTCCAGAAAAGTATTCAGTTATAAGACCACCCACTGGGTGTGACCTGGGTCTGTTCTGACCCTGACCATGCTGTTAACATGAGAAAAGGAATATTGGGATTGAGGAGAAATGATAAAGCAGATGGCAGCCTGAAAGCGATTTCTTAGGAGAGCCTTAGGAGAGGTAAAGTTGAATCAAAATTAAAAAGTGGAGCAAAAGGTTATCTTCCTTGGCGTATGTATGGAATGGAGCCATGAAAGTGTCCTTCTGGAATCCATTTTGACATAAAGGTCACCCTGAACAGTATAATATTGATAGACCCCTGGGTCTTGGGAGGCGGGCTAGAAAAACTATTTTTTCAGCCATTCAGTTTTTGTTAAAGTCAACTAAATACGTTAAATAAAACCTACTTTTCTTATTTAACCATTCAAGCTACATAGAGACAAAAGTGAAGCTAGTCACTCATTCATTCACTCATTCAACAAACATTTCACAAGATGTTTATTTGCAAAACATTATTCTAGGTATTTGAGGCTACAGAATTTGAAATGAAGAAAATAAATCTCTCTAAGAGCTAAGCAAAACCTTCCACACATTAAAGAAATAAATCTGAAATATGTGCATTACTCTTACTGAAATAGAATGGTTCCTAGGTGAGAGTAAGACCTGGTGGTGAGTTTACTGATTTTATTAACTTATCCAGAGATAGAATGTATCAGACAGAAGAGAGAGGTTATCAGAGAACACAGAAGAGGGAAAATGAGAGAGATCCATTTTGGCAGTGCCCATCAAAGCTCTATTCCAGTAGTCTAGGAAGCCCACAGGAACACATGATTTGTGTGATTTCTCTGTGGACATAGATACATCAGACCATCACAGCCTGATGATATTAAACATTCAAATCCACCACCAAGGCCCCTTGCTCTGATCTCTTATAATCCATGCAAACTTCTGACAATTTGACTTTATATGTAGTTTTCCAAGATGGAGAAAATGTGCAGATCAGGCTAATGTGAATGCCTGCTCCTCCTGTACGTTGTATTTCCCATTGTAAATTAGTGAATTGACATTTTTAAATTAAATTTATTTATTTTACTTATTTATTTTTGGCTGCGTTCGGCCTTCGTTGCTGCGCACAGGCTTTCTCTAATTGCGGCAGGCGGGGGGCTACTCTTCGTTGCAGTGCACAGACTTCTCATTGCAGCGGCTTCTCTTATTGCAGAGCACGGGCCCTAGGCATGCAGGCTTCAGTAGTTGTGGCACATGGGCTCAGTAGTTGTGGCTCGCGGGCTCTAGAGCGCAGGCTCAGTAGTTGTGTCGCATGGACTTAGTTGCTCCGTGGCATGTGGGATCTTCCCAGACCAGGGCTCGAACCCGTGTCCCCTGCATTGGCAGACGGATTCTTAACCTCTGTGCCACCAGGGAAGCCCCATGAATTGACATTTTGATTTATAGACATGAGTTTCTTGTGAGCTGGGTTAATTTGCACACTGAGAAACTGGCCCACTTAATATGCTGAAAGAATCAACCCTCTAAGCCTTCAAGGCTGAGGGTAGATTCACCAAAGTCATACCATCCTATGACGAACCAACCTGCTCAGCACAGTATCTGTGATAAAGAAGTTGTCCAACAAATGCTGCTTGACTTAAATGGATTTGAATTGAATGTGTTTGATTTAATTAAGGTTGGGTGTGAGAGAGAAAGACAGAGATGAGGACAGGCTCATAGACTTGGGAATTCACCAGTATCGTCAGTTGAAGCTATGTGAATGAATGAGGTCACCCAGGAGTAATGGAACCTGTAGAGGGAGGTAGGGGATCTGATGGTGGTAACTTAGCAAATTTCCATAAGAAGGAGCTGTAAGAGGAAGAACAGTTACTGGGGCATTTGAAGGTCAGGCAGAGAGGAAGACTGAGTAGTGCTAAGGAAGTTCTAGTTTATCCTTCTCTATCATTACTTTCTCCATAAATTATCTACATCACTAGCTTTAAAGATTATTTATGAATAATCTTTTATAATAATCCAAACTCTTATATCCATGTGACAATGTGCCATCTATAATGAGATGTCTGGGGCTTCCCTGGTGGCGCAGTGGTTGAGAGTCCGCCTGCCAATGCAGGGGACACGGGTTCGAGCCCTGGTCTGGGAAGATCCCACATGCCACGGAGCAGCTAGGCCGGTGAGTCACAACTACTGAGCCTGCGCATCTGGAGCTTGTGCTCCGCAACAAGAGAGGCCGCGACAGTGAGAGGCATGCGCACCGTGATGAAGAGTGGCCCCGGCTCGTCTCAACTACAGAAAACCCTCTCACAGAAACGAAGACCCAACACACCCAAAAATAAATTAAAAAAAAAAATTTATAATGAGATGTCTGCTGGGTTCCCAAATATAACACATGAAACAGAACTCTTGATGCTTCCCCTCGAAACCTTTTCCTCCTTCAGTCTCCCCAGCTCAGTAAATGGTTCTCTAGTTCTTCAAGCCAAAACCAAGGCATCACCCTTAATTTTTTCATTTTCTTCACTCACCTCTCCCCCAACCCCACATCAAATCCATCACTACCTTCTGTGGTTCCATCTAAAAAATATGTCTCAAATTCAAAACTTCCCTTGTCTTCACCGCTCTTCATCAAGCCACCAATATTTCTTGCATTCTAATGATCGTCCTGATTATGTCATTGGCACCTTTGTTCTTTTAAAAATACACATGGGTTCATGTCGCTCCCCTGACTAAAATTATTTCATGGTTTTCCACTGCAATTAGGATAAAACACAAAATCCTCCCCATGTGGTCTAAAAGTTCCACATAACTAATCCTGAATAATCCTCCAACTCCATCTCCTACCACAAATCCGCTGTTGACTATGACCCAGCCACAGGGCTTTCTTCCTCTTGCATGAAGTTACCAAGCTCATTCTTTCCTCTAAGACATGGCACTTGCTACTTCTTCTGCCCCTAGGTTCCATCCCAATCTTTGCAGGACTGCCAGGTGTTATTCAGATTTCTCCTCCTAACCATCTCTAAGGACCCTACCAAATTACCCAGTCCCAACTACAGCCACATTGAAACACATCACCTTGTTCTGTTTTCTCCATGGCACTCCCTTATCTGGTAATGTGCCAACTGTCCTCTTCACTCCATCTCTCCACCACATGCATCGCATGAGAGCAGGGACATTTTTCCCCACCACTGTGTTCTCCAGGATCTAAAAGACTGCCTGGCACATATTAGGTGCTCAGTAAATATGTATTCAATAAAAGATGAATCAATAGAAGATTAAGAAGCTAAAGGAAATTCTATAAGAGGAGGAGGAAGCCAACAGCCTGCTCACTTTTTACCAGAATATATTTTTCTCCACCAAGAATCCCCATTATAGAATTTAGTTCCATTTGCAATATTTTATTTTGCATTCAAAAACCCAAATACTTGATCTCCCTGGCTCTTCTTAATGGCCTCAGGAGGAATGCCAAAAACAAAAAAACAAAAAAATCCACCCATGCTGTTGAAATACCAGAAAGATGATTTTCATGCATTCAAACTCAATATTTATACTGGAATATAGAAATGTGATTCTAAGAGAAAAAGAGTAAAAAGAAGATACAACTCACTGCAGTCTAGTTCTACTTTCTATTTTTTTACCTTGAAGAAACGACTTAAATTCTCTGAGCCTTAACATCCCCAGGTGTAAAGTAGGTGTATCAATACCTGCCTCATTTTTCTAACTCTCAGGTCTATTTTAACTCATAAAGTGTGAAAAATATCTAACAATGGCTTAAGGTTAGAGATTTTATAGGTTATAGAGCTTGTGATTTTTTTGATAGCTTTGAAGAGTGAGTTATTATTTTTATGGTCATAATTCAGAGACAGTTTATCACATTATATAACCTCGAAAATAATTGTTCTTTGACCAGAGAAATAACATGTTTACATTATGGACTGTTACACTAGTAATAGGATCCGTCACTACTGCATTAATGAAAAGGAAGATGCTAGAATGAGAGGAATGGAAAATCAATTTATCTACTTTTCCAACCCAATATTTATATGCTGACACCAAGTGCTGATATAGAGTCAAGTATCAGATGTTTATGTAATGTCTCAAACACTACAGGCAGCCAAGATTTTCTTCTGCAAATTCCAACTGCCTGACTTAAGTTCCAAGTAGGATTTCTTGCTTCTTCTGCACATCCATGGTATTACATTGAATATTTTCCACCTGTGATTGGTAGAGTGGGATAAATAACTTAACAGTTATGTAAGTTAAATTTTTTGCTGCAAATACCAAACAACTTGACTAATTTTGGCTTAAAAACACTGGGGTTTATTTGAATCATCCAGAAAGAATTCTGGGAGAGAACAGTCCTAAAACTCATATGGTAACTCAGTGATACCATCAGAAACCCAGTTGGTAAATGTTTAACAACCATCCTGAAGGGAAAGTCCTGATATGTCATATTTGCCAATTTCCATAGTGTACATACTTCCACCATGGCTTGATTTTAAACCTCCAACGTGATATAACTGACTTTGGAGTTGGGAAGAAATACTCAGCAGCACACCATTACAGAGTATTTCCACCATGCATGTAACAGATGTAACTAACCTTAAGAGCATTAGATAATAGTAAAATGTAATAGAAGAATTAGGAAATTAGGAGCTTAGGGCATTATCTTTGTTTTAATAGAATTTATTTAATTGTAAGTTTATATAAAGTAATTTTTAGTAATGGCTGTGCTGAGGGGACTTCCCTGGTGGTCCAGTGGTTGAGACTCCGCGCTCCCAACACAGAGGGCCCGGTTCAATCCCTGGTCAGGGAACTAGGTCCCGCATGCCGCAGCTAAGAGCCCGCATGCCACAACTAAGACCAGGCCCAGCCAAATAAATAAATAAATAACTTTAAAAAATAATAGCTGTGCTGAACAACAGGCTTGCAAAATTTCTGGAAATTTAACAGTCAACTCTCGCAAGCTGGTACAGCCATGTCCCACACACCACTGAATGCAGGTTCTTTACATCATTTTGCTCTTCCATCTTCTAGGTGCACACTTTTCATCTGCGTGCTTGTTGCCTTATGGTCGCAAGAAGGCTGCTGCCCTTCCAAACCTCACATGTGCATGCCAGGCAAGGAGAAGAAAAAGGGGGGACACTTCCCTGGAGGTCCAGTTGTTAACACTTCACCTCCCAGTGCAGGGAGTGTGGGTTCAATCTCTGGTCAGGGATCTAAGATCCCACATGCCTTGCGGCCAAAGAACCAAGACATAAAGCAGAAGCAGTATTGTAACAGATTCAATAAAGACTTTAAAAGTGGTCCACATGAAAAAAAACCTTTAAAAAAAAAAAGAAAAGGGGTGAAATAGCAAAAGCAGCATGCCAATTTTTAAAAAAATACTTTTGCCCAAAGCCCCACTCGGAGGCTTCTGTTTACGGCTTGCTTGCTGGAATTGTCCACATGTGCCTAGGCCAAAGATGGCTACGCAGAAAGGAATCACGAATGAAGGCTGGGTTGGCCAACTAAATGGATCTGCTATAACAATAAAAATATCTATGGAACTCCAACTTTTAACACACCATACCATGCTCAGCACAATGACACAGAGATGAAAATAGAGTGGTTCAAGACTCAGTGCTTGCCCTAAAAGATTCTTGGAAGGTAAGACATACACACATGGAAATACAGCCAGCAATTCTCCTTGAACAGCACACTGAGACCCGAGTGTTGGCACAGAAGCTAAGTACCTCTGGACCTGGCAGAGGCAGGCATCACTCTGGACTGGGTGGTCCATTTCAACAGAAGGGCTCATCAACACAGAAAGAGAAGTCAGTTCAAACAAGTAACTGCCAACAGGTTTATAAATTCTGCTTAATTTGAATCATTAATTAGCACACATGAGCATGGCCTTTGTACACTCCCCAATTTTAGTTATTTTAGCTAATTGCATGGGAGGCTGAAATTTGTGTGGAAATACGTGGACTAAAATTAAATTGCTCTCTCTGCAATGACCTACCTGCTTTTTCTAGGTAACAGATAATTATCATTTTTCTAAGCTTAGTCCAATACTCTTCAAAGCCCTCTGGGATCACAATACTGGTATCAAGTGGTTTTTCAAGTGTTCCATTTTTTAAAACTTCTATCTTTCTACGCAAGGAAGAACATGACCACAGTGGCTTAAAGCATCATGTGAATATTTCCAAATGATGATCGTAATACTGATTTGAATATTATTGCCATTCCCCTGGAAATTTCTATCATCATCAAGGTTGAATTATATTATGCCTGTATTTCTTTAAATGTTCAGAGCTCTCTCCTGCGCCTAGGCAGAGTGGAGGACCCTCACTCTTAGCACGGACAGACGTCACCTAAGCCAACAAGAATGAAGGTTGCTCTAAGTTGCTGAGCTATACAAGCCTTCGGGGCTGTGGAGTCAGGCCATCAATTTTGCCTGATGTGAAAGGTTATTCTCTTACTGCCTTTCAGTTTTGCCCTTTCAGCTCTGTACGGGTCACCACTGAATTCCTGCCTTAAAAAATCTGGCATAATGGCCTGTTGGGCACAATGATAGGTATGGAAAGTTCAGAGAAATTTTGACTACAAGGTCCTTCAGGACCTGTGACAGACAAATAACAGCGTCCTCTCCTCCCCCGGGTAACCTAGAAACCTTTCTTTTCCCCACCACCCTGCCCTTCTCCCCACAGTACTCACTATGCCCATATAAAAATAATACATTAACCAGCCGTTGCTGCTGCATACCTGACTTCCCCAAACACACTGCCTTACAGCAGCGAAAATGTCCTTTTCTAGCTCCTAGGAGTTTCTGGGACAGCCCAGGATGTGGGTCAGCTTAGCCTGGCTGAGCCTTCCAGTGGGGTTCAGGCCCGCTCTCTGGGTCTCTATCTCTCTTTGGACCAGCAGCTCCCTGGTGCACGGTCACGGTCTTTGTCAATAAGTAGACACTGAATGCCTGTGACTATCCCACTAGTCACCTGGGGGCTAAGATAGGGGTAACACTCTAAAGAAAAATGTAGTAATGTAATCAATTTGCACAAACACACTCGGCATAGCTGGTTGATAATGCAAAACATTACATGATCAAAAGTGAGAATGGGAATGGATAGGTAGGATTTTGATAGATCTAAGCAAGGGCATTTTCAAAAGAAGAAACACATCTAAGGGAGGCAAAGGGTCTATATGGGAATGAGTGCTATCTCAAACATACATCATCCTAACTTTTTTTTTTTAATTTTTTTGGTTGTGCTGCATAGCATTCAGGATCTTAGTTCTGCAACCAGAGATCAGACCGGTGCCCCTTGCATTGGAAGCACAGAGTCTTAACCACTGGACCGCCAGGGAAGTCCCACATCATCCTAACTTTTATAAGGTGAGCTATGAATAAGGTGAATCAGTAGACTGGTTATACGTTGGCCCTGTTTCTCAATCCCTAATTTTTAACTATCTTTCCATTACTTGATTTGTTAATAATAATAATTGTAGAATGGCATAAAAAGAGGAATTCTTCAGAATGCTTTTATAACATAAACATTCATAGTGTCTAAACAATTGATTTGTTTTATAGATTCAGGCTTCTTTAAAACCAGAAATACCTTCCTACAGAGACTTTTATTCACATGTAAAGAAATCACAGCCAAGGAAACAGTGACTGAAGGATTTCATTCTAGGCAGAAGGAGACCTCAGTCACTCAGTTCTGTGGTCCCCTGGCAGTGGCGATGCATGCAAAGATTACTTATGTCTTTTATTCATTTCAAGTGAAGTCTGGAAGAACAGACATTTAAAGACTGCGCTGGTTTGGATCCAGTTCCTAAGTTTTGCCTCCAGGGGATTCAGAACTCTGGCCATTGGACTGAACTGGATTCCAAGAGCTGGAAGGTCACTGAACCTTCTTCCTTCATGTTACAGATGCTGAAAAAGAAGCTGGGAGTTTATTCAAATAAATTTGAATAAAACTGGGACTAAAATCCAGGTCACCTGATTTCCCAGGTGAAGGCAATATTCTGCCAGTCACCTCCTGGGTCCCTCTTGTGCTCCCAGAGCATTTCCTGTAAGCCCTCTCCTCCCACCAGCTTCTGCAAAGCAAAGTCAACTCTTCAGAACAGGCACGAGAGCCTTGACTTCAGACAGAACTCATTTCAAATCACACTCATTTAAAAAGGACATCCATTTGCTGGGTGTCCTTGGGCAAACTGCATGATCGTTCTCTGCTTCCACTTCCTCTCTGTGAAAGGGTGTTAATGATATCTAACTTGCAGCGTTATTAGAAGAGCAAATACAATAACACACTGCACAGGGCCTGGCCTGTAGGAGCAGAACTACAAATAGTGGTTATGATGGTGACAGATAAGTGACTCAGAGGCCAGTCCGGGGAGGATGCATGCACAGAACACTTGGTGGGGTCTTACGGCATCACCTGGCCTGAGACCTGGGTAGGTTTCTGTAGTTTTTCTGCCCTGGGACAGCAGAACTCAGTCTGCTGGGAGAGAGTAGATATGGAGGTCTCCCAGCCCTGCCAAGTACCCTGTTTGGGGACTTGGGAAAAGCAATAATTTCCCTGCTGCACATCCTCACCCACCCTGCCCAGGGTGTTACCATTAACTTAATGACTCAGATGAGGATAAATGTACCATTAGAGTGGGATGGAGAGAGTAATGGATCTTGAGATTCAGAGATTTCCCTGAGGATAGGGAGATAGATTTCCCAGAAGGTAGATGGAGATGTGCTCCATGGAGACGGGAAGAATGGGATGCTTGATAAAAGGGTCCTGAAGGGAGGGGACCAGTGTGGGGAGAAGGACCCCTGTGGAGAGCCTGCTGGGCTATAGGGAAAATTATACTGGACAGTGTTCAGTTTCCTCCTCCAACGTTTTAAGTCTCCTGATTCACCCCCACATTCGTGAGGACAATTTAATCCAAGCTTGAGGGATAATATAATGGAGAACAAAGCATCAAGAGAATAATGAAAAGGGGGACCTGCCTGAATTGTCTTGGAGATAAATGTTGGGTTCTACAGGCATGCACACATCCCAAGGACCTATATGAATTATTAGAGCTAGCACTGCTGAAATCCAGAAGGAAAACAAATATATTCTCCTGTCCCACCCTGTCTCATAATTTGAGAGGTTCTCTTGCATGCTGGAGACCATCCTGCACATTACTGTACAGAAAGTGTTAATTCCTACCCTTCACCCCCTCTTTAAATATGGCACTGTATGGCGAATATATCAAAAAAGCAGACTCACAGATATAGGGAACAAACTAGTGGTTACCAGTGAGGAGAGGGAAGGGGGGAGGGGCAATATAGAGGTAGGGGATTAACAGGTACGAACTATTAGGTATAAAATAAGCTACGAGGGTATACTGTACAACATGCTGAATATAGCCAATATTTTATAATAGCTATAAACGGAGTATAACCTTTAAAATTTGTGACTCACAATATTGTATACCTGTAACATATAATATTATACATCAACTATACTTCGATTTTTAAAAAATGGCACCATATGGTCATTGGAAATAAGAAAGGGTCCATTAGAAAGCCCAGAGATAAACCCACGCACACATGGTCACCTTATTTTTGATAAAGGAGGCAAGAATATAAAATGGAGAAAAAGCCTCTTCAATAAGTGGTGCTGGGAAAACTGGACAGCTACATGTACAAGAATGAAATTAGAACACTCCCTAACACCATACACAAAAATAAACTCAAAATGGATTAAAGACCTAAATCTAAGGCCAGACACTATAAAACTCTTAGAGGAAAACACAGGCAGAACACTCTATGACATAAATCACAGCAAGATCCTTTTTGACCCACCTCCTAGAGAAATGGAAATAAAAACAAAAATAAACAAATGGGACCTAATGAAACTTCAAAGCTTTTGAACAGCAAAGGGAACCATAAACAAGACAAAAAGACAACCCTCAGAATGGGAGAAAATATTTGAAAATGAAGCAACTGACAAAGGATTCATCTCCAAAATTTACAAGCAGCTCATGCAGCTCAATATCAAAAAAAAAAAAAACAGCCCAATCCAAAAATGGGCAGAAGACCTAAATAGACATTTCTCCAAAGAAGATATACAGATTGCCAACAAACACATGAAAGAACGCTCAACATCATTAATCATTAGAGAAGTGCAAATCAAAACTACAATGAGGTATCACCTCACACCGGTCAGAATGGCCATCTTCAAAAACTCTACAAACAATAAATGCTGGAGAGGGTGTGGAGAAAAGGGAACCCTCTTGCACTGTTGGTGGGAATGTAAATTGATACAGCCACTATGGAGAACAGTACAGAGGCTCCTTAAAAAACTAAAAATAGAACTACTATATGACCCAGCAATCCCACTACTAGGCATATACCCTGAGAAAACCATAATGCAAAAAGAGTCATGTACCACAATGTTCATTGCAGCTCTATTTACAATAGCCAGGACATGGAAGCAACCTACGTGTCCATTGACAGATGAATGGATAAAGAAGATATGGCACATATATACAATGGAATGTTACTCAGCCATAAAAAGAAACGAAATTGAGTTATTTGTAGTGAGGTGGATGGTCCTAGAGTCTGTCCTACAGAGTGAAGTAAGTCAGAAAGAGAAAAACAAATACCATATGCTAACACATATATATATGGAATGTAAAAAAAAACAAAAAACAATGGTTCTGAAGAACCTAGGGGCAGGACATGAATAAAGACGCAGACGTAGAGAATGGACTTGAAGACACGGGGAGGGGGAAGGGTAAGCTGGGACGAAATGAGAGAGTGGCATGGACATATATACACTACCAAATGTAAAATAGACAGCTAGTGGGGAGCAGCCGCACAGCACAAGGAGATCAGCTTGGTGCTTTGTGACCACCTAGAGGGGTGGGATAGGGAGGGTGGGAGGGAGACGCAAGAGGGAGGAGATATGGGGACATATGTATATGTATAGCTGATTCACTTTGTTATAAAGCAGAAACTAACACATCATTTTAAAGCAATCATACTCCAATAAAGATGTTAAAAAAAAAAAAAAGAAAGGGCCCATTGCCCAGCCATATACCTCTCAGTGACCACACGAAGGTCAGAGAGAAGGCTAGAATTACCACCTGTTAGAACACTGCGACTCTCTCTTAAAGGTAAGTTCCTATAACCTTGTTAAGCCTCAGTTTCCCCATCTGTAAAATGGAAATAAAAGCTCGACCTCATATGGATATCACAGGGCTTAAATGAGCAGCTCCAGTTAAAGCACCTGTGCAGCACCTGGCATGTGGCAGGTTTCATGTTAGTTTTCTTCTTCTACACCTCAGTAACTCACCAAGGTCAACCCTCAAGTTTACATGTGAAAAAATGAGTGCTTCCAACAGCACTGTGACAGAAGCCTAAAGTTGGGGCTCCCAAAGGAAGCTTCTAAAAGAGTACCTATTGCAGCCTATTCAGAAAGGATATTCTGACAGGAAACTGTTTCTAGGAATAGGGCACGGTGTTATTTCCAGGAAGAAAAATCACTAGTTAGAAAACCGAGGCAGCTGGATGTTGTTCAAAGTTCTCCCAAACTCGGCTGGTTCCTATCAAGGTGTCGGGGCCTGGGCAAACGTGTAATGTGAGGGTTGCCTTAAAATAGATGAAAAGAGACTTTAAGGGAAAAGAAGCCCCAGAGTGACAATCTGAGGGTGCTGGCAGACAGAGAAGGCAGAGTCCACAGCTGGAGCTTGGTGATGAGAGGGAGGGGGAGGACCTGGGGGTCAGGAGCTAATGAGAGGACTGACCATGGAGTGCCCTGACTGCTCGCTGGAGCTCTTTCGAAGAAACTGTTGGCAGAGTGACCTTGGTCTCTTTAACTTTAATGAGCCCTGACCAGATGCCAGTAAGTTAGGAACTCAGGACCATGACTTCACTCCAGGCCAGCCAGTGCTGCCAGGTGGACAGGAGGCTCCAAACTCCAGGGATTCAGCCTTTAGGAATCCCCTTTCTGGAATCACTCCTGATGGGTTGTGCTGTGGAACTCAGCACACTGTCCTCTCCCTCCCTGTAGGACCCTGGAGATTGTCAGAACGCAAGCTGGTCCCACTCAGATGCTAAGTCTAGGAAAGGAGAGCCAAGGAGTTACGGACATGGCTCTGAGGGTTTTTTCATCATCTGAAGGTTCAATATTTAGAGCAATATTGATTCGATTTATCTAGTGTTGTAATGATCCATTGGTTGCTAGGCAACAGAGTTCTTGCTTCCCTGTTTTCTGGGGGGCTCATGGGAGTTTGACTACCAAAGAGATTACTTTGTGTATATGAAACTAAATGGACCATAGGTGCCATACATAGGTGGAGGAATACAGTTTTACTGGGCAACATTAAGACCACGTTTCCTATCATATCTCGGTAACTGCAATTCAACCTCTAGAACAACAGGGCCATTCACATTCACGTGCCCCTACAAGATACCGGCTGAGAACGATCTGACACAAAGCTGTGCTGATGCATAAAACCCTATGTTGTGTGCTTACCGTTCCACCCTCATAAAGTTCAGGCCTGCACTGGGGCAAGAATACGTTTCTGCCTCCCCATCCTGGTCCCCTCCATACCCCACAGTGATAACCAAAAATAGCAACCTGGATTATAAAGGGCAAATTCTGGTTTGCACTTAAATCTTGCTATGGCAGGGTCTTTCCTCACTTCTCTTATCCCATCTTCTCCCCAACTCACCCCAAAACTGCCTCCCTTTTGGGAAGGCTCTTTTGTAAGTCCTTTCACTGTTTCTTTAAAATCCCAAGTCAGAAGCAGCAGGCAGACGAGGCACTGTCAGCTTGGGCTGTATGGTTCAGTGACTTGGCATTAATGATGTTTATTTTGGAACCTGCATGATGGCCTGACCTATTTTAGTATCTCTGCTTTAACCACACCTCCCTCCCCTATTTTTCCAATTAGAAATGAAGGCAGAAGGGATTGTGGGGAGGTTGGGGAAGGCAGGGAGGGAAAAACCTGGAGCTCACAGCTCTAGGAGTCACACCTGAAGCCGCCCAAGTTGACCATAACACTAACCACTGTCACAAAGGTGACTTGAAGCCCTTCTGGAAAGGCTGGAATTCAGGGCTGTGTCCACAAAATGGGAAGAGCTTCCAGAGGCCCTGCTCTGCCCAGGTTCCCCGGTGCGGGGTGGCGGGGGACCAGGAAATACACAAACCAAAGGCCACATTTGGTATTGTTCAGCGTTTTCCTCCCTGGAAAGACCTGTTCGGGGAGAGAAATGATCTGGTTCTTCCAAAGAGAAAAGCTATCGGGAGGAGGGGGAGAAGGAGAGAGAGGCAAGTGCAGGCAAATAGCCAACTACACACATTCACGGATAGTAGGAATGTAAAACAGATGCTGTGTAGGAAAATAAACCACTGCCCTGGGAGCATCACCATCAGCCTCTGGAGAATAGGGTTTCTCAGATCCAGGCGAATAACACAGCAAGTCACCGAGAACTGCATACGCATCGTAACTCACTCGAAGGAACGGCCCTCCTGGGTTGCCTGGTCCCCTGTCTCCACATCTTTCTCGTTGCTGAGTGGTAGCCAGCATTCCTCTGAATCGATGTTATTCTGCCTCTTTAACTAAGACTGAGGAGTTGTTCTCACCCACACCAGAGCTCCTTCCCTGTGATGGAAAGCAGGAGCAGCAAGACCTGGAGCTCCAAAGAGGCAGACGGTGGCCCTATAAGCCCTGTCCTACGGCTCTAGTGGAATGTATTCCATGAGAGTAGGGGTTGTGAGAAAGCAAAAGGACCCAGGCCACTACGTGAAGACCCTAACAGCACAGTTGTAGCACTCATGGAACAATGCTGACATCAAGGTCAGTGTATAGAGGACCCATGGCAGCTGCTGCTGTGGGCAACTCAGGATCCCATTAATGGCTACCAAGAAGATGCTATGCTTAAATGCAAATCAAAAGAGGTACTACCTCACGCCGGCCAGAAGAGCCATCATCAAAAAGTCTGCAAACAGCAAATGCTGGACAGGATGTGGAGAAAAGGGAACCCTCCTACACTGTTGGTGGGAATGTAAGTGGGTTCAGCCACTGTGGAAAACAGTATGGAGGTTCCTCAGAAAACTAAAAATAGAATTACCATATGATCCAGCAATCCCACTCCTGGGCATATACCCAGATAAAACTATAATTCAAAAAGATACATGCACCCCTATGTTCATAGCAGCGCTATTCACAATAGCCAAGACATGGAAACAACTAAATGTCCATTGACAGATAACTGGATAAAGAAGATGTGGTATATATATACAATGGAATACTACTCAGCCATTAAAAAAGAACAAAATAATGCCACTTGTAACAACATGGATGCAAGTGGAGATTATCATACTAAGTGAAGTAAGTCAGAAAGAGAAAGACAAATACCGTATGATATCACTTAGATGTGGAATCTAAAATATGACACAAATGAACCTAGGTACAAAACAGAAACAGACTCCCAGACATAGAGATCAGACTTGTGGTTGCCAAGGCTGTGGGGGGGAGAGGGATGGACTGGGAGTTTGGGGTTGGTAGATGCAAACTATTACATGTAGAATGGATAAACAACAAGGTCCTATCTATAGCACAGGGAACTATTATCCAATCTCCAGGGATAAACCATAATGGAAGAGAATATTTAAAAAAGAATGTCTATATGTATGTAACTGAGTCACCTTGCTGTACAGCAGAGATTGACACAACACTGTAAATCAAATCTACCTCAATTAAAAAAAAAAAAAAAGAAAATGTTGTGCTGTGCTTGAACCACCCGGGATGCGCCAAGGGGAGAAAAAGAGGATATAGAAGACGAGGGGTCCCAGCACTGGGTGAGACAGAGGTCAGAGGTATGACATCTCCTCCCACTGGGTTGGGGTCTAGGAAGCAAATCCACAGGAGTTAACATAACTCAACCCATCAAAGGGCCACAAGAACATAAAGGGCCAAGTGAGTCTTAAGAGAAATAAAATTAAGGAGCAAGTGTCCACTGTGGGAAGTCACTAAAGTTGAAGGTAGTGATTAAGTCCAGCTAGCAAATTTCTCCCTGAGAACTGAGCCCACAGAGAAAGTCTTATATTCTTTAAATCAACAACTTCTATGACCCCTGAACTGTATTGACAAAATCAGAAATAGTCCTTTTTCTAAGCATTCCTCTTTGCTTTTCTGAATCTCCTTTTAGAATTTCACACGGCAGGGAGGCACTGCAATATTTTGGGTCCCAAAATATCTTTCAGGAACGCAAGCTGGAAATATCAACCTGTCAGACATTGTCTTAAGTTATTAACTTGTCTGGTGGATGCCTTGGGAGGCTGGGGGACATCTGGCCAGGCATTTTTCCTCCTTCTCTATATATTTCTTTTCTTTCCCCATGTGTTTTCCTAGGACTGTGATTCACATATTTATAATTAAAGCAGAAAAGGGGGAAGGAGTGTTCTTACCCCATTCCAGGCAAGGCTTTCACCTCTGGAATCTAGATTAACAATGATACATATTGAGGTCCTGGAGGGATATGGAAGAAGGAGGAGAATGACAAGAAAAAGAAGGAAGAAGAGGAGGAATATTAGGATTTCACTGCAAATTATATTTCCAGTTACCAGACCCCGAAGGTCATTGAAATTTCTTGCTCCTATATAATTCTATAACGCTGAAAGAACATATCTTTTTCTAAGTGGAATCAGGTTTAATGGAGGAATATCATGCCTTAAAATTAATTAGAATAAATTAATTCCTTAAGGAAACATACTAGCAAAGCATGAGAAAACTAAGAGTACCCAGTACTGATGTGCCGATGAAGAGGCGTGATCATAAGGACGTCAGCTGATAAGAACTCCTGCCGCGTCTACACACACAGGCGGCTTTGAAAGATATCACACTTCTGATGGCTGGATCACAACCCACCAGTTAGTAACTGCCTGGTTGCTGGTTGCTTGACTGAATTCAGGCAGTCTGTTTTGAAAACAGCCCACACTCTACCTAAGAGCATAACTTTTGAACCAGTTTGCTGGGTGCTCTGTTTACTGCTCTGCCCAAGCTCAAACGGTGGGGTGGATGACAACTTCAAGTTCAAACTGAGCTAAGAAAAATGGTTGAAGAAGAGAGTTAACAGAAATTCCAACAGTGAGGAGAGCATCAAACTAGGGCCGCTGGTTGACAGCTAAGTCCATTTTAAGAGAGACACTGAACTGAGACAGTGGAACTGCCAGAGAGAAAGCCAGGTGATTCTAGAAAATTCCATCCTAACACATACCACAGGAGTCAGGATGCAACCCTAGAAAACAGGAAGAAGGAACCAGCGAGGCAGTCTGATTGCTCCGCATGGGGATTTGGCAAGGTGGGATTATCACTCAGTGACATGTCAGCGCTCTACATGGAACGTCATTTCTATTTTCGCAATCGAGAAGTTTTTAGGAAGAGCACTCTTGATGTACTGCTCAACTGACCTTTTGTTAGTTCCGGGAGAAGAGCAGAGAAGTCTGCCGAGAGCTGGCTGCTTATTCTAAACAGCTGGGCTGGAGTTGGAATGACATAAATGTAGACATCCATTTCTAGCACCTCACACTAGTAACACAGCTCCAGGGAAAGGCAGGGGACTGACTCCTTTCTAATTAGTCAGAGAAGCTTATGATAAGAACCCCAGGAGTTCCTTATCCCAAAATATCACTTGTCACATGAGCACATGGGCCCACGAATGCGCCCTGAAGGAGATGGATGAGTGGTGCCAGTTCTAAATCTCCTATGGGGTTCCCCTTGACAGGCTGCTCTCGTGATTTAGGGCACCATCAGTGGCCCTGGTTTGATTCATCACTTGGTGATTCATTCATAGCTTGGTGAACAAGCTATGGTTCCTGTTTTATAACACCCTTTCCATTTCTCTCCTTTGAAGAGAGAGAAATAGGTGATGAAAGCCAGGTTTTGGAACAGAATTCTGGCTTTTTCCTGCCAGAATTAGCACTCGGTAAGAAGGAGAAGCAAGCTATCAGATCAATTTCAGGGAAGACTATGCATATTGACAAAGCAATGCCCATTTATATCAAATATGTCACTTCTATTATTTCACGTATTGGTATGATAAGTACGATAAATAGCCACAGCAACATATGACCAAGTGAGTGGATTTTTCTACCTAAACACTATGATTAATTAAAAATAAGCACATTTGATTTTTTTAAGTTAAATTATATTTTGACCCTTAAGTATATAGACTTGTTACCATATTGAATCTTACATTTCTGTCCTAAAATTTATTATCACGATTTTGAATGCTGTCACATAGTCTGTTTTGGCTATTGTAAGTCCCTACAGTTCTTATTTTTACAATATTTTTAAGCAACAGTTACTGTTTTTTGGTTTTTTTGTTTTTTTCAGTTATTGTTTTTATGACAGAAGCAATGCATGAGCATTATAGTGAGCTTAGAAAAATAAAATTTCAGGCTAATATAAAGAAAAAATTACCTATTATACTACTACTCAGAAATAATCATGGTTCATAACTTGTTGAATTTTATGTATTTACACATAATGTATTTACATATTATACAAAAATATATAAATTGGGATCATCTGATATAAAGGTAACATAGCAACATTTTGTCTTTTTCTATGAATAGCCTTCATCCTAGTCAGCACTCATCAGCCCCTGATGCCCAGCTACCTGGAGGGGTTTATTAGAGAAAGCAAGCATAGAAGGAAACTCAAGTAAAGTTCAGCTTCTAGAATTCAAAACTAGGATTTTGTAGCAGATAATACCTTGCAATCCCAGGCATTATCTAAAGAAAGTTTTGTCTAAATTTCTCTAATCTCCCTGGCCCCAAACATCCCAAACCAACTGTTTTTATGATCTAGATTAAAGATATATATTTAAGAGAGGTCCAGCTAGAAAGAGGAAGGGGGAAATTCCACCCTTCCATGTAGGTGTGCCCATTTTCCCCTCTTCAGCCTGAGAGGGGCAGGTATTTAGGTGGATGAAGGTACTATGGAGAGCAAAGGAGACTGTCTTAGTGCATTCAGGCTGCTGTAAGAAAAATACCATAGATTGGGTGGCTTATAAACAACAGAAACTTTATTGCTCACAGTGCTGGAGACTGGGAAGTCTAGATCAACGCTCTGGCAGATTCCGTGTCTGATGAGAACCTGCTTCCTGGTTCACAGGTGGCCCTGACAGGTGGTGCCCCCATGCTAGAAGGGACAAGGGAGCTCTCTGGGGTCTCTTTTATAAGGGCTTTCATCCCATTCATGATGGATTCACTCTCATGACCCAATCATCTCCCCAAAGCCCCGCCTCCAAATACCATCACACTAGGGATTAGGCTTCAAAATATGAATTTGGGGGATGCAAACATTCAGTCTACAGCAGAGACCCTAGGTCTCATTCTTCATCTAGGACTTCAAAACATGCCTCTGAGGCTTCTCTTGCACCATCTTGGGGCACAGTCGTGTCTATATGGCTGCAGAGCATCAATCAGGGAGGGAGGACACCTTGCGGTGCGGCTCTCCTGAGCTGCTCTGGGTTCCTGGATAGCAGGAATACAGAGTAGAGAGCTAGATGGGCTGCCCAGGGATGTGGCTGAGCAAGGTGAGTCGGCTATAGACAGCAGGACGCAGCACCCGCTCCAGGCCAGTAGGCTGAATAGAGGATAGTGTAGAAGCTCAAAGATCATTTTTTATACAAAGGCTACCAGATCACTGACTTTTTTGAACTTATAATACTGATTCAGCTCTGGCAACTAGACAATGTCTTCTGGAAAAAGTTTTCCCACAAAGGGCAAATAGTTGGTAAATTTCCTAGATCCTTACAGTTCCTAGAATAGTTTGCTTCTACCTTCAACCATAAACGAAAATTTAGCCTGGTTCAAAAACCATGGATCTAAACAATTTCCCTATAAAACCAGTAGATGTTATTCCATCATCTTTTATCATTTAAGGTTAAAGAGTAGAAGTCTGGGGCTTCCCTGGTGACGCAGTGGTTGAGAGTCAGCCTGCCGATGCAGGGGACACGGGTTCGTGCCCCGGTCCGGGAGGATCCCCCATGCTGCGGAGCGGCTGGGCCCGTGAGCCATGGCCACTGAGCCTGCATGTCCGGAGCCTGTGCTCTGCAACGGGAGAGGCCACAGCAGTGAGAAGCCTGCGTACCGCAAAAAAAAAAAAAAAAAAAAAAAAAAAAAGAGTCAAAGTCTGAAGCCAGACTGAATTTTTGTTCTCTTGTGGTAAAACTGATTTTTTTTTTCTGCCTGGATATGTAAATAATTTTGAGTGGCTGACTTTATTTTTTTAATATAAATTTATTTATTTATTTGTATTTTTTATTTTTGGCTGTGCTGGGTCTTCGTTGCTGCGTGCAGGCTTTCTCTAGTTGTGGTGAGCGGGTGCTACTCTTCGCTGCGGTACACAGGCTTCTCACTGCAGTGGCTTCTCTTGTTGCAGAACACGGGCTCTAGGTTGCAGAGCATGGGCTCTAGGTGCGTGGGCTTCAGTAGTTGTGGCACGCAGGCTCAGTAGTTGTGGCTCTTGGGCTCTAGAGCACAGGCTCAGTAGTTGTGGTGCATGGGCTTAGTTGCTCCGTGACAGGTGGGGTCTTCCCAGACTAGGGCTTGAACCCGTGTCCCGGGAATTGGCAGGTGGATTCTTAACCACTGCGCCACCAGGGAAGTCCCAAGTGGCTGATTTTAATTCTTAGAATTTTTTTTAATGGCCAGGATATGAGCGAGTGTGTGTGTGTGTGTGTGTGTGTGTGTTGCCTGGAACATAGCAAGCCATTTCAATCTTTAAATTCAGATGTTTTTTCAAATTCATATAGATTCCTTCAACATACTTTCGATCTTTACATTTTATTCTATTTGTTCTGTTTCTTTCCTCAGAAATCTCTATAATTCCTAAGTTTAATCTTTGTTTCATGCCCTCCAAATCTGTCAAATTCTTCTTGCTTTTATCAGTTCTTTTCCCCTGAGCTCTGAGAGAGCTTCTCAAGTTTGCCTTGGAATTTTCATCTTGGCACTCGTATCAGTTTCATTGATTTCTCCTTTTAGTGCTTCTTTCTCCCTTTCTGCCGCAGTTTGTTAAATCTGAATCTCATCCCATTAGACCCTTCACCTCTTACATTTTGTCTTATTGTTTTGCTTCTTCTTTAATCAAGGTCATGCCTTCTTGCAACTATTGTGGTCAACAAATAGTTTCTATAAAGTTCTTTTTGTTCTTGCAGTAAATATTCCCAGAACTATATTTCTCCACTGAGTACACTGAGAGGTGGTCCCCTTTCCTTATTCTGTGGCATATTTTCCAACCAGCCTATGTTAATTTTTATAATATTCTTATCTTGAAAATAGAAGAGTATAATTGGGATCTCTCAATAGATTTTAGTGTGAATTTATGTGGGTTCTACTCACAAGCCCCCTAAGTGCCAGGAGATCCCCTTCTTCATCTAACTCTAATGGGAACATTGGTTAGTATAGCTCTCAGCTCATATTTAGGATCTGATATGCATTTATCTGGTCCTAACTTTTGTTTTCTCCCATCCCCACAGCTTGGTCCTCTAATATTGAGAAATAATGGAATATATGCTTATTGATTAGGATGTGGATGCAGTAAAAAATAGACCCAAAAGTTTATGAGAGCTCAAATACAGTAGATATATATATTTCTAACTCATGTAAAAATTCCAGAGTTCCTGAATGTCATCAGGCAGCTCTCCTCCAGGTGGTGACTCAGGGACTCAGGCTCTGTGGATTTCCATCCAGAAGATGGAGGAAGAGAAAGGGAACAGGGAAGAGGCACAGTCTCTTATACAAATCTCCAGACTACTTTCTAGAGCTGCACAAATCACATCCACTCACATGTCACCGAACACAACTAATCCATGACCACATCTAGCTACGAGGAAAGCTGGAAATGCAGTCCAGCTATGTATTCAAGAAGAAGAGAAGGAGACATTTTGGTGAACAAGTCTGCCACATTTTTCAGAATAGAATCACTAGTGCATACGGTTATACAGATTTTCCCTGCTTTCCCTCCTTATCAACACTGCTTTTCTTGATCGTGGAAGATACAACTCTCGTTTATTCAACTATTAATACTATGACTTCTCTGTATCCTTAGTTCTTGGCTATTTTGCTTAAGACAGTCCATTCATCCCAGCCTCAGCCCCTATAATGCAAACTCTATACCCAGGCCAGGAAGACTTACATCATGATAGAAATTAATCAGAAAAAATGAAACGGAGAGGAGGAGGTGTCCAAGACAAACTAATCCCTTTTCTTTAAATACGTGGGAACACTCTTAGCTTTTCTATAGCAACAGAGGCAAAACAAAGCAATCTCACTGGGCTAACATACCTCTAGCTCAGTAGTTCTCAAACTGTGGTCCTTGGACCAGTAGCACCAGCACCACCAGAAACTCTGGGAATGAGGCCTGGTAACCTGTGTTTTAACAAGCCCTCAGGTGATTCTGTTACACAGTCAAGTGTGACAACCACCGCTCTGATTTAAACTTGGCTTTGACCTGGACCATAGCAAAGTACCCTATGTCAACTCGTAGCACTCCATTTTAGTTGTAAGCAAACCACCTAAGAGGAATATTTGGAATTCTAATCTTGAAAAACTAAAAATATAGAGCAATGATAAAACTTTGACACTAATTCTCTAATTCTCTGTGCTAGATCAAAATGACCATCAGTGATGAACACAGAATCACAAAATATCTGATATAAAAGGTATCTCAGAGATCATCAAGTCCACTCACCCATTTTATGAACTGGAAAATTAAGGTCCAAGAAGAGTATGTGGATCTCCCAAGGTGCCACCTCTGGTTGGCGGGAGAGCCAGTCCCAGAACCCAAGACTCCTGATTCTTGGTCCAGCTCTCTTTCTCATGAGATCATGTTTGTAAAGCCCTCTGAAAAATATAAAGTGTACAGTGGTTGCATTATACGAATATTGCATTGAGTTCAGATCATTTGAATTCCAAATCTTAAAGAGCCAAAGTTAAACGTACGTGTAAATTTGTTCTCTAAGCCCTGTCCAAATGCAAATAAAAAATGAATGAACAGCATTGCCTTAGAATTACAGAACACTTCAGAACATTGATATTGATATTAAGAAATGCAATGAAGAAGCATCAGGCAGCAGCCTCTGATATCTCCTTTTTGTATTTTCTTCCAAAATATATGTGATGTCATAGAAATCTGAGATAAATTTCCACTAACTGTAGGGTCAATAGACCTACATAGAGAAAAGCAATCTGTGAGTTCCATATACCCTATTTCACAAAAAGAAAAACTCAAGTATCACAGAGTGAAGTAAGTCAGAAAGAGAAAAACAAATACCATATGCTAACACATATATATGGAATCATAAAAAAAAAAAAAAAAGGGCTTCCCTGGTGGCGCATTGGTTGAGAGTCCACCTGCCAATGCAGGGGACACGGGTTCGTGCCCCGGTATTGGAAGATCTCACATGCCGCGGAGCGGCTGGGCCCGTGAGCCATGGGCGCTGAGCCTGCGTGTCCGGAGCCTGTGCTCTGCAACGGGAGAGGCCACAGCGGTAAGAGGCCCGCGTACCACAGAAAAAAAAAAACGGTTCTCAAGAACCTAGGGGCAGGACAGGATAAAGACGCAGACATAGAGAATGGACTTGAGGACACAGGGAGGGGGAAGGGTAAGCTGGGACGAAGTGAGAGAGAGGCATGGACATATATACACTACCAAATGTAAAACAGATAGCTAGTGGGAAGCAGCCACATAGCACAGGGAGATCAGCTTGGTGCTTTGTGACCACCTAGAGGGGTGGGATAGGGAGGGTGGGAGGGAGGGAGACGCAAGAGGGAAGAGATATGGGGACAGATGTATATGTATAGCTGATTCACTTTGTTATAAAGCAGAAACTAACACATCATTGTAAAGCAGTTATACTCCAATAAAGATGTTAAAAAAAAAAAAAAGAAGCTCAAGCACCATTAAAAGAAAGTGGGAAGCCAACAGACCCTTCTGTGACTATCTCAGGAAACTATAGCAAAAGCAACAATGAGAAAAGTGGACAACACGAATACTATTGGAGGTGATGGTAGATCAGACCCCACCCTCCACTGGCCCTGGCCTCAGCCCCACCCCAACATTCAGCATCCCTCTAGAGGTTGCAACTCCCAGGAATGTGCAAGGTTGGCTGAGTCAAGACTTTCAGTTTCTGAATGCAATAAGAACCATGCACTATTGGACCTAGAAGCCAGACCTAGGACATTCCAGAGATTGAGAGCAAGTGAGGTAGCCATGGGATTGTGTCCCAGGTCACTGACAAATGGAGCTGAGTGTTCCTGGCTTGGTTTTATTGGTGGTCAGCTGCCTAGTACCCAGCTGGTTCAGACAGGATTGGAGAGGACATGGCAGCCCCATACACCATAGGGTTGCCTCTTTCCAGGAGGAGTTTCTCTTCCAGTTTATTTTTTAGGATATGAGCTGAAATAGACTTCTCTCTGCCTAAACTTTGTAAGTGGCTTAGCTGGGTCTTTAAAGAACCTTTTTTCTGGACAGCTTTATTGATGTTTAATTCATATACCACACAGTTCACCCATGTAAAGTGTGCAGTTCAATGGTTTTTAGTATGTTCACAGATTATCTACAACCATCACTGCAGCTGATTTTAGAACATTTCACCAGCGTGTAAAGAAACCCTGTACCTTTTAGCTATCACATCCTAGCAGACACTGATCTACTTTCTGTCTCTACCGATTTCCCTGTTCTGGATATTTCATATGGATGGAATCACACAGTATGTGGTCTTTTATGATTGGCCTCTTTCACTTAGCACAATGTTTTTGAGGGTCTTCGTGTTGTAGCATGTAGCAACACTCTAGTCCTTTTTATTGCTGAATAATATTCCATTCCATGGATATTCCACATTTTACTTATCGGTTGATCAGTTGATTTGGGTTTTTTCCACCTTTTGGCTATTATGAACAATTGTATTGGGAACATTAGAATTGTCATCCAGTCTGAGGGTAAAGAAATTTTGAATAAAGGAATTTCCTTAATAACTGGATACTTTTACATTGTTTCGCATAGTAATTCAATAAATACTGAACACCTGCAATGTGCAAAACAAAATGGAAGCTACTTTGAGGTTATGGTTTTTAAGAATATTTATAACAGCAGTAGTGAGAAGACCATCTCTTACAAAGCCCTTTGATATTACCTTAGGGAATCCTTATTACCGTAAGAATACTCTATGAACCAGATATTGTCAGTCCCATTTTACAGCAGATATAAGCTCTGAGAATTCAGCATCACCAACCTAGTTAGTAGAAGACAATTTGGAGAAATTCCAGTCCTATCTCTTGTTAAGATATATTTTCATCTAATTTTTATAGGGAAGATATCCTTTTAGAAACATTTTCCCACAACAGTTGAGACTTCTGCAGCCCCTTGTTATGAATCAGAGACCGGCACATTTCTCCTGTTCTAAATTCCAATAGCTCTTTTTTATACTTTTTTTTTTAACATCTTCATTGGAGTATAACTGCTTTACAATGGTGTGTTAGTTTGTGCTGTATATCAAAGTGAATCAGCTATACATCTTTTTTATACTTTTAAAAATATATCACCTTTTGTGGAGGATTCCTGGACTGAATGTCAATATTATGACATAGTATGAGTGTGTTACGTGTTCGGTAATTGCAATCATTGTTGCTTTTGTTGTGGTCATCCATTTACAATGCTCGGTGTCAGTTTATTTATCTCTTGTAAAAATAAAATACAGTGTGTGTGTGTGAAAAAAAATATATATGCCTAAAAAAAAAAAGAAAGTATATGAATTTGAGAGTCTACAGTTTTAAGTAAGGGCCTACACAGTATAATAATAGCAACTTTAAATAGAATCCAGGGAATTCCCTGGTGGTCCAGTGGTTAGGACTCGGTGCTCTCACTGCCGAGGGCCCAGGTTCAATCCCTGGTCAGAGAACTAAGATCCTACAAGCCGCACGCAGTGCAGAATGAATGAATGAATGAATAAACAAAATCCAAGAGTCAGAGACCCCGAGAATAGGAGGGGCTGATAACAGAGATTCTGGGGGAAGCAAAGAGAGCCATTCTAGGGCATTCTGAGAGACAATAAAATAAGGTGAAGCAGTGTTGGGTGTCTGGAGCCAGGGATCCCAATCAGGGATCAAGGGTCAGGAGTGTGGAGCAACTCTCCTAGCAGAGTGATACCTTTGAACACCATCCTTGAGGTGGAGATTACTTCAGCTGAACCTATCTCTCATGATATTTTGCTAGACTTTGGGTACAAGTATTTGATGGATAACGTTTTAGTTTTTCATTTGTGCTTAATATTTTACATATTAAAATAGTAATTCATCAAAAATATATATATATATATCACCTTTTTGCCTTTTATCATTATATTCGTGTTAAGGGCCATTCCCTTTGGTAGCTGTTCATAGCAGAAAGACTGGACCAGAAGTCCACTGAAAAGTCTGCTATTAGCCATAAAGTGTCTGGGACATTTTCTTCAGTGATATGGAATGATTCCACCATTACCACAATGCTTATGGTTTTCTTATTGGTGGCTCCCTTTCTTTGAGGCTGGGCAAACCTAATAGAAATACTGGCCATGTGAGCTCATGCTGGATGGATCTGGAGTTGCTGAAAGCCAGGAGCCTATGCAAGTTGACACCAAGGAGGGCCATGTGTTTACTAAAGGAATATTATCACAAGAAAGGGAACCGCCAGACAGAGAATGAGGAAGGAGTCAGGAGCCCAGGACATCAGACAGAGGCTGGAACTGGACAGAAATGTGGAATGAATTCAGTGGGCTCATGACAAAGCCTGTGGATGAATCAAGGTACCTGAGGGCTTCTTTATACTGCATCCTTGCTTCCTGGTTAAAGGCAGAGTTGTCCAGCTGAAGGGAGCAGGGCACAACTGAACACCCTAGGCTGTTATTGAGTCTAGTTTTTAGATTTCACTTTCTAAGGACATCATTATTACCATCTTCAGGGCACAACTGCCACCTTACAGGCTACAAACAAACAACAACCTTGTCCATCAGTGGGGACAAGTTAAACTATAGTAAGTCTGTACAGTGGACTACTGTTGGCTTTTCAAATAGTGGTGGAGAGCTATACACTTTTCTCAGAAGATATTCATGACATAGTGTTGATTTTAAAAGATTATAAGAAAAAACAAAGAACAAGCTCATGATACAGAGAACAGATTGGTGGTCGCCAGAGGTAGGGGGTGGGAGGGTGGAAGAAATGGGTGAACTGTTTTGTTTTTTAGTTTAAATAAGTTGAATGATTTATATTTTTTAAAAAGGTTATATGATACCATGAATATTATTTGAATATTATTCCATTTGCATAAAATTGTGTGCACACAGGTATACGTGTGTGTGTGTGTGTTTATGTGTGTGTGTGTGTGTGTATAATTTTATGTCTCTATGTATAAAGGGACGTAGAGACCTCTTCCATTTTGAAAGTATATTTATCAAAATTAAAGCTGCTTTCAGAATAAGTGGATTTTTTTGCTTTTCTTTTAGCTCTTTCCCCTATTAATTTTACCACTATCCTTATCCTTATAACTAAATGCTCAAAATTCACAAAACAGTCTGCTTTAAGATAATACTATTGATTGGGTACCCACCAGTTGCTAGTTACATGAACGGTCTCACTAGAATGGCAGAGCAATTCTTAGAAGTATAATATTGTTGTCTGCATTTTTAAATGAGGCAACTAAAACTTGAAAATGTTGAGAAATTGGTCCAAGGTCAGACAGCAAGCAAATGGCAGAGCTGGGACCACAGTTTAGGACTATGTAACTCTACAGCACATGCTCTCAGTCACTGCACTGTGCTACTGTGAAAAATGAGAAAAGCACAGGCCTTACATGGTACAGACTATGACCATCAGTGAGCGTGATTCCCAGTGTTATTTCTTCTCCAAAGCCACAGGAACTCAGATCTGCCTTGACAAGAAATGTTCAGAACCCACAGAACTATGCAAAACTGAATTACTTAATCCTCTTCATATACCAATATCAGACACTGCAGTGGTTTTAAAACGTGTCTGTAAATTCTCTGACGCTCTTTCCATTGAGAGGCAGTATCTCCATCCCTTCCTTTGTATCTAGGCTGGCCTTAGTGACATAACTAATAGAACACATTGAGGTCACTGCATGACTTCCAAGGTGTCCACCTTGCTCGCTGCGATGCTCACTTTTGAGCCCTGAACCACCTAGGGCCACTCTGATTGAGGAAGCTCAGGCCATGTGTGGAGATGCTACAGGGGACAACCCCTGCTGAGAGCCCAGCCAACAGCCAGCATCAACCCCCAGACCTTTGGGTGAAGAGGACTCTATGGCTCTAGCCTCCAGATGACAAATCACCCCCAGCTACTGAGTCTTTCCAGCTGAGACCCAGACACCAAGGGTCAGAGGTAAGCGATCCTGTCTGATTCCTGACCCACAGAGCCCATGAGCATAATTAAATGGTTGTCTTATGCCACCAGCTCCAACTCCAGCACATTCCTTCAATAGCTATCCATTTCACTGAATTCTTACTAGTGACATTTGAGCCTTGGAGGTTATTTAGACAGGAGTTATTGGCTCTAATCTCTTTTTTCACAGAGCTAGGACAAGCTGCAAGCTCTCTGAAGGCAGGAATGAGTTTTTCATATAGACAATTATATCTCAACGCTCACCACAGTGCCAGGAGCATATGAGTAGGCGGTTTCAGTTACCTCTCTAGTTATTTATCCCAAAACTTAGCGGCTTAACACAGGGGTTGGCAAATTATCATCCACAGGCAAATCCAGCCTGCCAGCTCTTTCTGTAAATAAAGTTTAATGGGAACACAGCCACAATCATTCATTTATATATTGTCTACAGCTGCTTTCACTCTGCAGCGGCAGAGCTGAGTAGTTGCAACAGAGACTATACAGCCTTCCTGCAAAACCTAAAATATTTACTATCCCATCCTTTACAGAAAGTTTGGGAGTTCCCTGGTGGTCCAGTGGTTAGGATACCACGCTCTCACTGCTGAGGACCCAGATTCAATCCCTGGTCAGGGAACTAAGATCCCACAAGCTGTGCAGCTTAACACAAGCTGGCTTAACACAACAATGACTTATTATTTCTCCCAATTCTGTGGTTGACTGGGCTCAGCCAAGCACGTTTCTTCCCTCTACATTGTCACTGATGAGGCTGCATTCATCTGAGAACTTGGCTCGTGCCAGAACGTCCAGGTTGGTCTATTCACATGTCTGCAGCCTTAGTCCTGTTGGCTGTGGCATCTCGATTCTCTTCCATGCAGCCTTCCTCTCTGGTCTCTCATCATTCATTAGTCCATCCCAAGTTCCTTGGTTGAAACCTCCAAGAGAGAGAGCAAAAGCAGAAGCTACCAAGCCTCTTAAGATGTAGGCCCAGAATCTACACAGCATCCCTTCCATTACCTTTTATTGGTCAGAGCGAGTCACAAGTCAGTCAAGATGAAAGGAAAGAGGTCTCTGGGTTGGAAGGAGCAACACAGACGTACAGAGAGAGCAGAAATTGTTGGAGGCTATCTATCATATAAAGCACACAGTAAATATTTGCTGAGTGAAGGCAGGGGAGATTTACAAAGGCATAAATGTAGAAAGAAAAGGGAGCAAGTAACAGGATATGTCCTAGGTTATCTACATAGGGAGGCAAGATCTCCATGAGCTGCCAGCACGAACGGAGGGCCAGTGGACCTGAAGAAAGCTTCCAAGTGAGTACAGAAAGAGAGAGAAATCAGGAACATAGTCAGTGAAGCCATTTGGGGATGGAAGGCTGCAGGGGTAGGATTAGATACCAGATCTACACAGCAAGAAACATCAGATCTCCTCAGAGCAAGTGCAAGAGTCATACTTCATCAGTCAATGCCAGACACGAACGAGCAGTGACTGACGAGGAGGCAAAGCAATGAACTTCTGTGACTGTGTGCAGCATGTGGATGGACGTATTGGATGGCCTTCTCTTGTCCTGGTTGTGTGTCAGACCCGACGGCTGACCTCAGTGAATATGATTCCTCAGGCTCAGAGGGTGTGTCCACAGCACTGGATAAAACAATGATCCAAACTACTTAGTTAACAGGCTTAGAAGAACTTGTTACCACCCAAGAAAGGAACATGGCAGCTTCAATAACAAAAAAGCATTACCTTCCAATAGTCTATATAGGTTGCAACTAGCAGAGCTAGCAACTCAGCAGGTAAAATGATTGGAAGAAGAAGGTGAATCATGTTCATTATTTCACTCAATCCTGTGAATATGTTAAAATTTCCACCATTTCACAAAAGGGGAAACTGAAGCTTGCAGAGATTAAAGAACTCTCCCACGTTCATATAGTTAACATGTAGAAGAAGCATGATTTGGACCCAGTTCTGCCTGAATCTAAAACAGTCATTTTGCTTCCCTATGGAATACAGAAATTGCTATATATGGAAAATGTAAAAATATGAGGCTTCATCTGCCTAGAAAAGTTTGTCTCAAAAGATGTCCTGTGCAATACTAATACCTTGAAATGGTCCTCCAAAAAATGATCCCAAGGTAAGTAGTAAGCATGAGAGCTGATGCATGATAGAGCCCCTTGTGAAAGTCACATGCACATTTGTATATTTAAACAGAAATCTGTCTGAAATCCAAATCCTTTTCTCACGGACTGTCCACCAATATCCTGAAGAACTAGTGTTCTAAGGAACACGCTTTGGGAACATTCTATCTAGGAAAATGAAGCAGTGAGAGACCACTATTTTAATAATCTCATTAATTATGTGGCCACTGGGAACACACTTTTGGCAGCCACTAGAACTGGGAGTACCCAATGAAGGGTGAAGCAATTTTAATACACATAAAGAAAGGTCTTATTCTTCTCAGTCTAAAGTAAGCTTAAAAACCTTGCTGCCATGCTAAATTAAAATATAAAAAAGCCATGATCATGTGATTAAAGAATAGGCCCCTCTGGCCACCCCAAAGCAGCTGTGGGTGTCAGAATTAGAGGCACAACATTGTATTGGATGTGCTGCAGCTCCAGCGTTTTGTAGAGACTCAGAGCAAATGTGACCCAGCTGACCTGGCCTGCCAGAGCTGGCTATGGGTTCATTGCTCCTGTCTCTAATCTGCAGATGGTACCTGGAAAAGTTAGCATCTTTCTATCCTGCCCTGTTTACATAATCTCGGTAACTCAGAATGGAGGTGGCAGTTAATTTTGCATTGCTGGTGGAAATGTAAAATGGTGCAGCTGTTATGGAAAACAGTACGGGAGTTCATCCAAATTTAAAAATAGAATTACCGTATGATCCAGCAGTTCCACTTCTGGGTATACACCCAAGAGAATGAAAAGCAAAGACTCAAAGTGATATTTGTACACCCATTTTTCACAGCAGCATTATTCTCAATAGCCAAAAGGTAGAAGTCACCCATGTGTCCACTGACAGTTGAATGGATGAACAGAATGTGATATGTATGTATAATGCAATATTATTCAGCCTGAAAAAGGAAGGAAATTCTGACATATTCTGCAACATGGATGAACCCTGAAGACATGCTCAGGGAAATAGGCCAGTCACAGAAAGACAACTACTATATGATTTCACTTATGTGACTTAACGGAGAGCAGTCAAATCATGGAGACAGAAAATAGAATGGTGGTTGCCAGCGGCTGAAGGAAGAGGGGGGAGGAGTTATTGTTCAATACAAACTGAGTTTCAGTACGGGAAGATGGGAAGAGTTCTGGAGACGGATGGCACTGACAGTTACACAGCAATGTGAATGTACCTAATACTGTCGAAGAACTTAAACATGGTTAAGATGGAGTGTGGCTCCAGTGGTGAAATGGGTTAAGGTGTGGTACTTATAAAAATGGTTAAGATGGTAAATTTTGTTATGTGTATTTCACAGGGGAAGGAATGGAGGGACGGAGGGAGAAAGGAAGGAGTGGAGGAAGGGAGGGAGGAAGGAAGGGAGGGAGGGTGGAGGTTAGATAATGTTTTATTTTGCATCTAACAGGAGCAAGAGGGTCTTCCTAACAGCAAGGCTGAGCTTGGAGCCCTGCACCCGTCCCCATCCTCTCAGCACACACACCCCCCTCCCATGTAGATTCACACAGGGCAGAGCGCTGCCCTCCCAGGCCTCCCAGAGGGAGGAGGTGGGCAAGCCCTGCAGCTGGTTAATCACCTGTCACCCAATCCTTCATTCACAGGAGTCCTGGAGCAAGAATCCCACATGTCCTGCACAGCAGTGAGCATGGCAGGTTTCAGGCTGAACAAAAGAACCAATTTAAACTATAACAAAGAATTGCTTCAAACCTAATGAAAATCAGGTATTGAACGAAAGAAACCCTGTCTCTCCTTTCTATTTCCTTTTCTTGTGGGGAGGGTGGGGGCGGCTCTTGAGACCTGGCTCTGGAGGGGAATCCAGGATGGGTCAGCCTCCAGTAAGGGCTCCTATTCACCAGCCACCGGGCAGGTACCTGGTCGACACCTCTGGGACCCCATACAGTTTGTATTAACCCCAATAATCTTCCTAATTGCCACCTGTTTGTCGTTTCCTCATAACGTCCTCCTGTTTGGACTAGACTGAAAGTCAAAAACATTTCTGAAGCAGTGGTGAAACAGGGGAAATGGTCATCAAAGCAAAAGTTAAGTGTTGTTTTACTCCTACGGAATTGGAAGGAAGGAAGGAGGGTAGGGGCAGGGGAGGAAGAGAAGAGGCGGAGTGGGGGAGGGGGAAAGGAAGGGAGGGAGGGAGGGAAGAAGGAAGGAAGGAAGGAAGGAAGGAAGGAAAGAAAGAGAAAGAAAGAAAGAAAGAAAGAAAGAAAGAAAGAAAGAAAGAAAGAAAGAAAGAAAAGGAAGAAAGAAAAGGAAGAAGGAAGGAAGGAAGGAAAGAAAGAAAGAAAGAGAGAGAGGGAGGGAGGGAGGAAGGAAAGAAGGAGAAAGAAAGAAAGGAAGAAAGAGAGAGAGAGAAAGAAAGAGAGAGAGAGAGGGAGGGAGGAAGGAAGGAAGAGAAATAAAGAAAGGAAAAAAAATTTTAGTGCAATTGTGTGAAACAAGAACACTCAAGCAGATAGCATTTTACACTGACAATTACACTGGAATACAGGACAATGTGCATTAAGAGCAATACAAATAAATACACCTTTTAACCCAGTAATTCCAGTCAAGGAATTTGTTATAAAAAAAATAATTTGAAAGAAACAAAAAGCTACGTGCAGTAGAATCAAGATCTCAGAATTATGTCCAGTACTGAGAAACTGCAAAGAATCTACCTAGTAATGTGGGAATAGCTAAGTAAGGGATGAGAAATTAGCTTCATGGTATATTATTGTGAAATAAAATTCATATTCTATGGCAAGACAAGAAAAATTTAAACATAAAAAACTTTCTCTGCCCTTTGGCCTTCTCTTTCCCCTCTACTGTGCATTATATATCTGCATTACATGTCGACCAAACCTCCCCATCAACAGAATATACCTGCTCAGCCATAAAGAGCAACGTTCTCCTAACATCAACAAGACAACTCCTTAAAATGTAACATTCCTTCTTGATCTTGTAAGGGGTCACAATGACACACCACTTCGTATATCATTTAATGTACAGCCCTCTGTCTCAAAAAACTGATATAACTGTGCTTTAACTTCTAATGGGCAGAACAGTTCTCAGAGCTTTCTGAGATGCCGTTCTCAGGTTATAATCCTCAGTTTGGCTTGAATAAAATTTTCCATTTCTTTCTTAGATTGCCTGATTAATTTTTCATTGACATGGTATAGCCATAAAAATAATTATAAAGAACATGTCACATTACAGAAATTTTCTAGAAAAGCATTAATTAAGACATGAAGAATTTACACTTATGTGTATACTCCAATTATAAGTATATAAGATATGTGCATAGAGACTAATTGGAACAGAATTTAATTTAAAACTAAAAATTGTTGTCATCATAGTAAGTACAGTAGAACTATCAGTGACTTTTTTTCCTTCTTAAAATATTTTGTTTAGATCAGCCATGATGGTGGAGTCAAAAGACCCTGAGCTCACCTCCTCTCGCAAGTCCACCAAAATCACAACCATCTGCAGAACAGCCATCAATGAAAAAGACCAGAACCGGCCGGAAAAGATCTTCAACAACTAAAGACATAAACAAGTAACCACAATCACTGCCATTGCACAGAAAAAAGAAAAAAGAATGAAAATAAACTAGGACAGTTTAAGAGACCTCTGGGACAACATCAAGCACACTAATATTTGCATTATAGGGGTCCCAGAAGGAGAAGAGAGAGAGAAAGGGGCTGAGAGAAAGGGGCTGAGGAAGACATAATAGCTGAAAGCTTCCCTAACCTGGGGAAGGAAACAGTCACCAAGTCCAGAAAGTACAGAGAGTTCCATACAGGATTAACTCAAAGAAGACACATAACAAGACACATTGTAATGAAAATGACAAAAATTAAAGATAGAGAATATTAAAAGTAGCAAAGGAAAAGCAACAAATAACATACAAGGGAATCTTGTCTGCATTATTGACTTCTATACCCCCAACACCCAAGACTGAACCTGACACATACTAAATGTAACAGTTATCTATTGCTGTGTAACAAACTACCTCGAAGCCAAGTGGCATAAAATAATAAGAAACATGAATTATCTCACACAGTTGCCCTGTGGCAGGAATTTGGGAGCAGCTCCGCTGAGTGGTTCTGGTTTATGGTCCTCTCATGAGACTGCAGCCAAGATGTAAGCCTACAGTTATCTGAAGGTTTGACTGCAGACTTCCCAAGTGGCTCACTTTCATGGCTGATCCAAGGGAGAGTAAGGCAGAGGCCACAATGTCTTTTATGACACTGGAAGTCACACATGTTATTTCTACAATATCCTCTTGGTTACGTAGGTCAGTCCTATTCACTGTGGGAGAGGATGACCTCCTGGTGAATACTAGGAGACAGGGGTCACTGGGGGCCATCTCAGAGGCTGACTACTACACTAAGTGTTCAATTAATATATTGATGAATAAACTCATGATTAAATGGTAAAAAGAAGTATGACTGCTTGGATTCACATTCTGGCTCTGACACTTGCTGGATGTACGGTTTTAGTAAGCTATCTAACTTCTGTAAGCCTCAGTTTCCACATCTATAAAATAAAATTGCTGTAAGCATTAAATTATATGTGAAGTGTAAAGGCACTTAACATGATGTGGTGTTGTTTTTTGAGCAACGTAAGTGCTCAAAAAATGTTGTCTATTTTTTATTACGGTTACTATTAATTCTCGACCATAAGTCTCCTCATTAATATTCCTTTGTAAGGGTTTATTCTTCAGGGAGAGAGAAACTCACTTGTCTAGAAAAATTGTTTGAATCACTTTACTTGTGCAAAAACATCCAAAACATTTTCAAGATTGCCCTGGAAGCAAGACAATTGGCAATAGAAGATTTTAAGATTTATTGAAAGAAGACTATCAAGGCCACTGGAGAAAGCTGGTATTTGGGAAAATTGGATCAAGATGGCAGATGAGCATAGGTTTTGGTCACTCCCCCTCCCCAGGAAGAAACAGAAAATCAATACTACCAGTGGAATATAGAAAAGTGTGCCATCAGCAGACCAGAAACTTTTAGGAATTCATAAAAGAGAGGAAGCAGATGGGCCCTGTGAGATAACAGAATATATATATATATATATATATATATATATATATGTCTCTGCCCTCAGTTCCTGGCACAGAGTCCCTAAAACCCTTGTAAATTCCTAAGTGATAAAACACTAGGAGGATCTTTTATTTTAATGAGTGACCTTGGGTGGGCTTCTGGGTGGCTCTTGGATGGGGGCTGGTCACCAGGAAGACCAAACCACAATTAGAAGCTTGGAGTTTCCAGGCCCACCCCACCCCCATTCTCCAGAGAGGAGAGAGGGGCTGGAATGGAGTTAACAATTTATCATGCCTACAGGATGAATCCTGGTTAAAATCCCAATAGTTTGGGGTTCGGAAAGCATCAAAGTTGGCAAACACATCCACACCGGGAGGGTGATGCATCCCAAGTCCACGGGGACAGAAGTTCCTGTGCTCAGGACCCTCCCAGACCACACCTTATGTGTCTCTCCATCTGGCTGTTCATCTGTATCCTTTATCATACTCTTTAATAAAATGCTAAATATAAGTAAGTGTTTTCCTGAGTTCTGTGAACTGCTCAAGCAAATTAATTGAGAACAAGGAGGGGGTCGTTGGAACCTCTGATCTATAGCAGGCTGGTGCAAAGATCAGGTGATAACCTGGCCTTGCATCCAGTGTCTGAAGTGGGTGTCGGGAGCTCTGGTGGAACTAAGCCCTTAACCTATAGGATCTAATGCTATCTCCAAGTAGATAGTGTCAGAACTGAATTAAACTGTAGGACACCCAGTAGTTGGTGTCACAGAGAACTGCTTGGTATAAGGAATAACCTCCACATATTTGATGACCAGAAGTGTCAGAAGTGAAGTGTCCTGTGTAAGTAGTAAAAGAAACGCACAGGAGATGGACTGAACTGAGGGTTTTCCCTATACCAAAGGGAAAGACTGGGTTTTTCATTCTAGGTACAATCATACCTTGTTTGCAGTAATGATAAAGCTTTTTTTGAGGGTATTGGATGCATGTATCTTAAAAAAAAAAAAAAAGTTGATGTGCATGTTATTTAAACTATTCTGATACTAAGAACCTGTCTTAAAGATGTATACTAAAACATGCACCTAAGAAGTTACCTGTGTGCGTTTGTGTATATTCACCAAAACATTTTTCTATAACTGCAAAAAAATTAGAAACAACCAAAAGGTCTATAAATGGTCATCATTAAATAGATTATGAAACGCTATGCAGACTTGAAAAATTATAGGGAAACCCCATATGCACTGACTTGGAAAGTTCTTCAGAATATATCATTTATTTCTTATTATTATATCTTATTTCTTCATATTTAAAATTAGCTGGAAAATGCAAGTTGCTGAACAGTAGGCAAAGACTATTGTGGCATTTTTGTAAAAATAAAGTCTTGTACTTACAATTAAACATATAATACCTGTGTGTATGCATGTGCGTGCATAAATTCCTAGGAAAAAAATCAGAAACTTAAAAACGAATCTTTTAAAAGTGCTGTATCAGTCAGAGTCCACTCAGGAATCAGGAATCACAAAAATTATTTCAACACAGAATTTCATAAAAAGAAATTACCATCTAGGTATAGAGTTGTTAACTAGGTAACTGGAAGTTCCCACAGAGGGAGCGGCGACCACCTCTAGGATTGGAGGAACAAAGGAAAAGGCTGGAATTATTTAAACTTAGGGAACTTAGAGGAGAGGTTATGGAGCCCCAAACCTCTGAGGAGGCGAGAATGGACGCCTGATGCTGGTGGCTCTGAGGGGGCATGATGGAGCTTGTCTGCAAGAGCTGGAAAAACTGCAAAGGGGTGCAGCTACCACTACAGGAAGAAACCACCACTGCTGGGGTGGCACTAACAAGAACAGGAAGTCCACCGGAAGCAGACAGACAGGAAGGAGCAATTCTCGACTTCCTCCTCCCCTCGGCAGTCTCCCTCTAGCCTCACTTTGGCAAAGCCTAACGAAGCCCAATGTGATTTTCAGAGTTGCTGCTCCAAGATCAAAAAGCAGACTACAGGAGCCAATGACTCCATGCAAAGAGTCAGAATTCCAGTGGAGAAGGGTCTTCCTGAGGTCATGTTGACAAGGCTTTGAGACCCCGGGCAGATAGTTTTGCAAACTTTCTCTGAGATGTAATGAGCAATTACCTTCAATGATGAGCAAATGCCTCTGAATCCATGGACCATCATTCAGAAGGAAGGTGGGGCTGGAAGCTAATGATTCATTTACTAGAGGTAGCACTTCTCAACTCAAAACAGCACATATTTCCATTTCTATGGAGCAGAAAGAGTCTTTTATGTTTAATGTTTATCAAGCTGTGAAATGAGGTTTGAGCTGCTGTGGGTGTCTCATTGATGCTAGGTGTGCTCAGGAGGCTGTGTCTCTCCCGTGTCTTTAAGATCCTGCCCCTGCAGTGTCCCCCACAGGCAAGAGCACACAGCCCAGATGAGATGGCAACTTTTTCCTTAAAAGCTTCCTGAGAAGTTTTTCATCCCTCATGATTTTTTTTTCAATTTCATTCATCCTATTATCTCAGAAAGCCCCATTCAGTACCAGTATCAGTCACTCACCAAAAGCATCTCTAAAACAATAAAAGCTTCAAGGCAGCCAAACTGCCTTTTTGATACTAAGGGCTGATGGGCTTAGTGTGTGTGTGTGTGTGTGTGTGTGTGTGTGTGTGTGTGTGTGAGAGAGAGAGAGAGAGAGAGAGAGAGAATAAAGACAAGGTTTAGAGTTTTACTTTTCCAAGACACCTGGAAAAGCCAACTGGGAATAGAATAGAATAGAATAGAACAGAATAGGAATTTCCTTTAAAACAAAGAAGCTGATATGCATCAAAATAATATCATTCCATGAGTCAGCACCTTGAGTTTCAGTCCAGTTATGTCATTTGCTTTTCTGGAAAGCAGGATAATAGAAAAATCTAGTCTCATCCACACCACCAAACATAGAACCAATGAAGAACTAGAATGGCAGGAATGGAACCAGTTCTGTTGGTTCTTCCAGAGACACCCTCTTGGTCTAAGCTTTGTAAACTGACATCCGGAGAAGTGAAATAATCTACCCAGAGTCATACAGCTGCTAGCAGGCTAAGACAGGACTAGAACCCAGGTCTCCTAGTCCCCTGGTCAGTGCTGTGTCCATCACCCCAAATGCATATGTAAAACATGGAGAACATGAAATGTTCACTAGGAATCCCCTTGGGATCAGCAGACCATGTTAGGAATAAATAGTTGATGATCAATTTAGAATAGAGCTTAAAACACAAAAGGTAGGTTCAAAGAATTAGAGATAGCTTCTCAACTATCTTTGCAGAATGGCTCCTGTCAAATGGAGATATTCTGACTTCCTTCTTGAGGATGTGAATGCATTTCAGGATCAGGGACTGTGACAGACTAGCTCTGCCTAACAGAGTGGCCAGAAAAGTAAGATTCAGATTAGAGAGTCATAATCCTAGGAAGAAGGAGCAAAACTAGTAAAATTATGCATTATTTGGGAAAGAATGGGGGTGGGGACATTAGCAGCTCTGCCAGAGGTGGACTTCGGGGAAAAAAAAAAATCTAAGCAGAATTCTTAGATTATTAGCTGAGTTGCATGTGCTATAAACTCCTATGTTAGTTAGGGCAATGTTAGCTAGTGAAACAAATAAACCTCAAAGATTGTTGTTTAACCTGTTCCTTGATCCCAAAGGATGTGATTTTCTTTCTATTCTGCTAGGTATGGTGGACCCTGCTTCTGTTTTTCTGCTGCTGTAGAGTTGGTGCTGTTGCTGTGCTCTGATGTGAAAGTGACAGAATGCTCACTCATCTACTCTGTGTTGTACTTTGCCTCCTTCTGTGAAAACAGCACATTTTTATGCTACAGTCTCACAAGGACCTTTGTATCAGTCAAGTTAGGTTAGTTTATGCTGCAATAACGAACAACCCCCAAATCCCAGAGGCCCAAAAACAAAGCTTAATTGCTCCCTTCCTCGACATCCATTGCAGATAGTGCTCTGTTCATTATAACCAGGCAAGAGCCCAGGCAGATGGAAGAGCTAACATCTGACTATTTGCAGGTTACTGTGGCAGAAGGAAAGAGGGCCTGGGTGAGACTTCACCAGGAATCAAATGTTCAGCCTGAAACTGACACACATTGCTTCTACTCCCAGTTCACTGGCCAAAACTAGTCACGTGGCTGCACTCAAATAAAACGGATCCAGGAAGTACAACCCTACCATGTATTTGTGAAACATAACTTTTATGGGAACGTCTTCAGCTTCTGGTCCCATGTCCTCCCTTTCTAAGGGTTAAAAATTTGTCCACATAGCTGGTAAGGCCAGTTCTCATATCACCTTCATCATTATTCTCCTTTGCACTCATTTCTCCACAGGAGAAATGTACAGTTTCTCCCTCCTTCTTTTGTCAAAATTATGACCCAAATCCCCTGCACAACCATGTGGCAACTCATATATATGGAAACCTGGAGGGGCGGTCCAGTGAACCACTTTCAGAAATCGCCGGACTCTGAAGCCCAGTTTGGGTTCATTTGGAAGAGCTGCTATAAACATGTTAAACATGTACACACAAATGAGCCTGAGGGCTGTGCTCTGCACGTACATGTAACCCAGATGGCAGCTGTCGCCTTGTTCCTTGGCCCCTTGGACAGTCTGATTTTCCCACTGGACTCCAGTCACAGAAGTGCAAGTTCTCTCCAAAGAATCCAACCTCTCAGAAGTTCAAGAAGCAATATAGACTTCAATGAAGATTTTTTAGGAGGCATGGGGGAGGGGCTGTTACAGAGATATCTAGCTATACACCAAAATCTGGTCTCCCTTTCACAGTGGGCAGGTCCTACATCAGGACCAGATCTTTACAAACTCTCTTGAATGCAGGGTGTCCCACATGGCTTACTTTTGCCAATGGAATGTGCATGGAAATGTTGTGTATCATTTCTGAGCATGAGTTTTTGAGAAGTGTTTGTGTCAACTACCTGACTTGAGTTGGTGTCTGGCTTTGTCACTTTGTGGCCATGTGGCTTATTCATTTCACCATGTCTTCTTGGCCAGCTTACTCCATCTCATTGTTCACTTCATCTATGAAACAGGCTAATTATATCTGCCTCCTTCAATAATTATGGGGATTGAGTGAGATAACCTATACTGGTAGTTTTTAAACATTCTCAGAGGCTGCCATGAGGAACTCAGAGAGAGGGGTTTTCCATGTCCCAGCTCCCACCCTTCTACTCAATCAAGTGACTCCAGTTATATCAGTTTTGCATATTTAATCTTCTCCAGAGATCTTGCAGAGAATGTTCTATAGCAGAAAAACAGTTTGAAACTACTAACCAGAGTAAAGGTATTTGATGAAATGGAAAGTGCAAATCTAATGAATTAGGATCCATCCATTTACACATTCATCAATATAGATTGGCCCTGGAGCTGTTCTAAGCACTAAAGATACAGCAGTGAACAAAATAATGGGGAGGACAAACAGTAAACATATAGACTAATAAATACATAATGTGTCAAGTGCTCCAAAGAATCGCAAAGTGAGGTCAAAGGATTGGGTGATTGAGAGTGTTACTTTAACAGGGTGGTTAGGAAAGACTGCTGATAAAGCGAAGTTTGAACAGACCTAAAAGAAGGCGGGACTGATCCATGCAGGTGTCTGGTGGAAAAACAGTAAGGGAGAAGAGAGATAAAGAGGAGAGGTCATAGGCAAGATCACACAAGGCTTTGCCCACCATGAAAAGCACCATGCATTTCATTCTGAGTGAGATGGGGAGTTGGGGGAGGGGGGTGGAGCAGAGGAGGGACATGATCTGATTTGCATTTTAAATGGACCATTCAGGCTGCTCAGAAGAGATTAGACAGCAAGGAGTCTAGAGCAGAAATAAGAAAACCAGTTAGGTGATGGTAGAGACAGAGGAATAAAGGTGAGCAGTGCTCAGACTCAAGATGTATTTTTAAACTAGAGCTGGCAAGATTTGCTTATGGATTGAATATGATGTGAGAAAGAAAAGTCTAGGGTGGCGCTAAAGATTTTAGCTAGATGAATGGTAGAATGGGGTTGCCGAGATGAGAACAAGGGAGATACAATACGGGTGAATTGGGGTGGAAAAGGAGAAGAATCCAGAGTGCTTTGGCGGCTTTAACTGTGAAATGTCTCTTTGACTCAGAAGAGATGCCAGCCAGACAGCTTGATGTGCAAGCCTGGGTTTAGGGGAGAGGCTGGGTTAGAGCTCATCATGCATGGATGCTACTGAATATTGGGAGACTGCAGAAATCTCTAGCGATTAAGGACAAATGGAGAAGAGGTTCAAGGCCAGTTAACATCACTTATCAAAAACTACATTAGAAGTATAATCTTTAACCTATCATACCTGATCACACATTAAAAGCATGAAAGTTACTAAAATAAGTAATTTGAATATTGTACTGTCATTTTACCATGAGAACCTGAAGAGATAAGAAGGAAAGAAGAAAAAAAATTAAGGTGCAGTTTCCAATATACAAAAGCATAACAAAACGTATGGATTAGGGAGAGGGCAGTGAGTCCAATAGTACATCTCCCGTCCACTCTAAAATTAAAGTTCAAAAGGGAGCTGTAGGTTCACATATATCAAGAATAGAAAAAACCCCACAATTTATTTAGTTAAATAGGTTTAATTGTGAAACAGTATTAGACTGGTAGAAAAAAAGTTTCCTTCCATGGCTTCCCTGGTGGCGCAGTGGTTCAGAGTCCGCCTGCCGATGCAGGGGACACGGGTTCGTGCCCCGGTCCGGGAGGATCCCACATGCCGTGGAGCGGCTGGACCCGTGAGCCATGGCCGCTGAGCCTGCGCGTCAGGAGCCTGTGCTCCGCAACGGGAGAGGCCACAACAGTGAGAGGCCCGCGTACCGCAAAAAAAGTTTCCTTCCAATTGTATTTAAGTAGAAATAGAAAGGCTCAAATTATTTAACAGAAGTAATATTCGTGATGAGAGAAAACAAAGAGCTTCATTAAGTAGAAAAGAAGACAGGTTGGGGAGAAAAGGATAAGTACGATTATAACATAAGCAGCAGTCGGCTGTATTCAGCTTCTAGTTTTAAATACCATCTACTTAGCAGCGCTGAAACAGCCTTTCCCAACTTTTAATTAAAATGCCTTTAAAAAGACAGAAAAAATTAAAATTCACAACTCCCTAAGAAAACAGGACCAATGATCAACCTACTTCCAGATAGAATTGGGGAGACTGTCCTTTATGAAGCAATGGAACTGCAAGGAAATACACAATTGATGGCTCACTTGGGCTGAAAGCAGATACATATCATTCCTTCCTTCACCCACATTTGCTCTCTGGCTCAAAGTACGTATCATTGGAAACCTGAGAAATATCTCCTCTCCTGCAAGAATGCTGATTTTTGAGGCCATCCAAGTGCAATTCCTCTTCCTCCAAGCTCTACCTCTCCCCGTCCAAGTCAGGGGCTTTACAATATTCAGTCAGAACCTGTCACTCCCAGAAAACACCTGGTCCCAGGAAATGGGCTGGGCTGGTGGAAGAACAGGAGTACCATGCACCCTGGAAGGTAAATTCCCGGGGAGGGAGGCACACAGGAGGAGCTATTGGTGCAGTGCATTCTGGGAGCTGCAGGTAGGGCTTCACTTCCTACACCTGTTAGAACCTTAGGCTGTGGGAGAAAAAGGCCCCATCTCGACTAGCAGAACCTGCTTAGAGTACACCTGCCACACACTGATGACTGGTCTTAAGAGCTTCGTTCACTGAATTTCTGAGAAGCATGTCTGACCCAGTGCATAAGTGAACCCAGTAGGCAATGCACATACCCAGCCATTGGTTCCCATGACTAAAAGCACCTTCCTCTGTCAAGGGTAAGTAAAGACACATTACCAACACCATCACTAACATACTCTAAATAAGTAAATAATAAATAAAATAATAACAGAAGACCTGGTGAAACAAAAACACAGAACAGGTAGGAAAGAATGTTACTATCTAGACTAAAAGGAGAAGCAAATCACCAAAATAAAGAAGGAAATTTTAGAAAACTTATTCAAGATACAGCACTTCTGACCTCTATGACCTAGGAATGGAAAGCCAGGAAAAAAAGAAAACAAAAAGACTGAAAGGAACACACAAAAAAATAAGAAGGAAACTAAATGAGATAAAAAAAACTTGCAGAGAAATTTGAAATGTCACTGGGCAAAGAGCATGACTGCTTTGTTCACCATTATATCACCAAGGACTAACACAGCACCTGTACACTACCTGTCTACGTTCCAAAAGCTGCCAGAAGTCTAACCAAAGTACCAGAGGGCCATTATTTCACATCATAAATATTAGAATATGCTTCCCTTTCATGTAAAAATAGTTCTCTATTAGTAGGTTATATATCTTGATTTTTTCCAATACTCTGATAATGTATTCATAATCTATTGAATTAATAATCAACAGTTCACATTTCTGATAAATCAAATGCAATTGGGGAAATAAGATCATATACACAACAAGTCAATTAGATCAACACAGGATTGTAAAATAAGTAATAATAAAAATGTCAATGAGATCATATAGAGTGTTGTAGACTGACTGTATCTCCCCAAAATTCATATGTTAAAACCTAGTCTTAAGCGTGATGGGTTTTGAAGGTGAGGCCTTTGGGAGGTGATTAGATCATGAGGGCAAAGGCGCCATAAATGGGATTAATGCCCTCATGAAAGAGACCCCAGAGAGCTCCCACCATGTGAGGTTGTTCTAAGAGGATGACCGTCTAAAACCAGGAAGCAGGCTTTTTCACCAGACACCAAATCTTCCAGTGCATTGATCTTGGACTTCCCAGTCTCCAGAACTACGAAAAGTAAATTTCTGTTGTTTATAAGCCACCAAGTTGATGGTTATTTTTGTTATAGCAGCCCGGATGTTCTAAGACGTGGATGTCACTACAAGACTCTGGCCCTATTAGGGCTGTGCCCTACAGAGTTAAGTTAATGGCACATCTCCAAATTCAGAGAAACACTTAGGGCCACTTAAAACCATTAGGATCAGTGCCTTTTTTGGTTTGGATATATGTGCACTTGTCTTCCTCTTGTTCAAAATAACTCCCTGTGCTATCAATGTCTCTCCATCACATTGGTTAAGGGATGCAATAATTGTACAGTATTTTATCCTGCTCCATGTGTTTTCACATCCATTATGTCATTAGAGCTTTACAGCAACCCAGAGAGGATGTAGATCAGGTGTCCACCTGTGTCCATGCCAAAGAGGTAAGTAGCAGGAGGAGAGAGAACACTGTGGCTTCCCAGGACACGGAGGGGAAAGGATGGTAGCTTCATATCTCCCATCACAACCCTTGGCTCCCCATCCTGCCTCCACTTCTGCTCTCCGTCCAGCCTCTAGTAAACTTTGGGACGTTGTGCTCAACTCTAGCACCTGACTCCTGGAAACTGTAGTCGCCAAGCAGACCAAGGATCTCCTCAAAAGAGCCTGGCTAAGAAACTTCTAGGATGACAGTGGCCAAGATCCTTAAAAACAAATCAAAACATAAGAGATATTCGTTACTTTGGGGGAGGAAGGCATACAAAGTGTATGAATGAGACTGTGGTTCTGAGCTGCTGTATGTTCTGGTTCTTGGATATATTCAGATTGTGATAGTTCGTTGTACCGTATGTACCCTTAAGATTTGTGCACTTTTCTGTATCAAGGTTATGGGTTCAATGAAAGTGGGAATTTTTTAAAGGCACAAATACCTTTCTAATTCCATGCTTGCCTTTTCTTCTCTTTGTGTCTCTCGGTGTTTAACATTCTTTTTCTCTTCTCCTCTAGGGCGAATCACCCTACTTGTTAAAATTGTACTACAGCACATGTTGGTAAATGATGTGCCTTGTGGTGGTGATTAAGTCAAATCAAACACATTTGTCACTGAAGAGATGGCCTCCAGCTGTTTATCTGGGAAATATAATTGAATACTAATGGGATAAACACTATAAGTTGCTGGTTTTATTTTCTCTAAGGTGTAGGCTAAAGTATGAGAGGGTGAATTTCCCTAAGTTTAAAATACAAACAGAATTGTTAAAATACAACCTAAGTCTTCCAAAGAATTTAGCTCCGGTGATTTCATCCTCACTCCCACCAAAGAAGAATAAACACAGATACTCTTATTTACATGGTACAATTGGTACTTTAACTTCAAAGCTACTATGCTTGCTACTTGCATGAGAACTTATCGAGGCATTTCACATTGAACTTGGCTCAATTTTCACTTCCCAGAAAAACCTGTTACATCTCTGCCCTCAAGCCACACTCACTATCAAATAGCAGTTATCAAGATTTGGACAGAAGTGATAAAAGCCTCTGAACATTTTTGTTACATGACTCAAAAAGTAGATGTGTGATGTAAAAGATGATGATACTGCAAATGGAAGAGATGAGTTGGAATAAAATTGTTTCAAAGAAAAAAACATGTTTGATGACTTTCTGTAACACTTCTGAAATATTCTAAGCGCTCTCTGAACTGAACCACAAACTCGAGTCCCACACTGAGGAGGCCCGTGTCTCAGAGAGCTGAGATACACTCTGACAAAAACAGCAAACACAGACCCAATAAAGACAGCAAGACATCAGTGCAGGTCTTTTTAAACAACTGCCTTTTGATAACGTGGTCTACCAAGCTGTAACATTGTAAGGGTCTGCTGTCCCTTTTGAGGGAAGAAATCACTCACACAGAGAGCAACTAAGCAACATGACCAAGATTTCAAAACTGGAACCCAGGTTCCCAGGACTGTTTTGTGACGGTCCATGAAGATAGCTAGAAATAATACAGGTCAAGCATTAATAAATTACTCGGAAAGTGTAATAGGAAACAAAAGAAGCTTGTATTTGGGATGCTGACATAGGCTTGGACTGTCTGTTGGGAGTGGACCTGACCAAGATCCAGGGGCCAAACAGACCGAAAATGGGGCAGGGGCCGTTGGAGGGGAAGGTAAGAGGCAGGCCATGCAGGTGGCAACCAGCGTCTTGGATGTCTGGCAATGGCTATCATCAGAGGCCATGCAGAAAAGCAGAGCCCAGGATAACAGTCCACCAGCAGGCAATGGGGACCAACTTCCAAAAGGGCTACAGGTGCTGTGGGCACAAGAGACCTTGTAGGATTCCAGGACTGTCCATGGTCAGAGATCAGATAAATCCTATTACACACCTGCCTTCAGATGCTCACTTTTCTACTCTCTCTCATAAATCTTTGCATGTGGCCCAATGCCTCCCACTGTTGAGAAAGATTCCACCAAACAAGCTGACACCACACAGGGAGAGAGAGAAGACAATGGATCCTTGAGTTCATTTCCTGACCACCCCTCCTGGGAGACAGCTCACCTCTGTCTCTCAGGTCAACATGACTCTAGTCACTGCTCAACATTTTCAGAAAATCTCCTTGAATTAGAACCAGGGAAATATACTGTTAATAGATATTTTTTGCTCCATCAAATCATTTTTCCCTTCTCCCCTCAACTATCTTTCCATTCAAAATTCTTTAAAATTACACACAAAGGGGGAAAAAAATGTAGGTCGGCACGCATGCTAATGACATTGTGTTCATTTCTCCTCTAGTGCAGCACGCCAGCAGAACCTTGTCACACTTTTGTTTTACTCTCCGTTCTATGCTGTAGCACACAGTTGTTCTGCTCTCGCTTGGCAGGTACAGCAGAATCAAAGGGATTATATACACTTAGCATCTGGAAATATTCCACCAGCATCATAGACCAAAATCTATACTCATCCCTCCTGTGCCAAGTTAGGTAAAATAAGAAAAAGAGAAGGCTAGGTTTGCACACCCAGAGCAGCCCCAACAGAGGAAGTCAGCAGGCTAATACAAATCTTGTATTCTAAGAGCCGGTGACTTGTTCTGGAAGTGAAACGTGCATGGGGCTTTTAAGCAAGGAGAAGACGTGGAAAGACTTAGGTGATAGGCTTTTAACACTGCCAGGAGTAACATTAAAATGCTCAAATTCATGCATACTACGCTCTCATAATATTTCTCCAGAAAATGGAGCCTAACTCCAGACTTTTCATGAAGCAGGCAAACAGAGACTAACAGAGCGCCGTTCGAACTCTGGGAAGTCAATTAGACTCACTCATATCTGCTCCCACCACAGGTCCACACCGCATAGGTTTCCGATTCCTGCCCCCGCACAGATTTCGGGGAGTCATGGAGCTATGGGGCCACTTGAGGAAAATCAAACCCCCCAAAGTGAAATTGTCACAGGCGAGATATTGCTTTCATGGTTCTCAATCTTTGATGTGCATCAGAACCGCTTTTGGATACCTGGACCCCACTGCAAACCTAACCCAATCAAAACCTCCGAGGATGCGACCCAGGCAGGCCTAACCGTTAATAGCACATAAATGACTTGGCTGTGCTCCCCTCAACCCCCCACCCACCCTGGCCCCACCTAACCCTGCTCAGAACCACGGCTCCTCAGCAAATATTGGTTTGCACGTTCATTTATTTTTAATCTCACTCTGCCATCTGTGACAATGAGTGGTTTCTTCTTTGGAGAGACATTCAGAAGAAATATTCCATGGGAGGACATCTAACTGTAAAATAAAAGGGAGAGAAAATACAAGGGTCTTATCTCCACACAGAATCCATTAGCTCTCTTACCAGACCCTTCCCACATCAGCTGACTCATCGCCAACACAGAAAAGGCTTTACCGGGGCTTTCCTGGTGGCACAGTGGCTGAGAATCCGCCTGCCACTGCAGGGGACGTGGGTTTAAGCCCTGGTCCAGGAAGATCCCACATGCCGTGGAGCAACTAAGCCCGTGTGCCACAACTACTGAGCCTGCGCTCTAGATCCCGCGAGCCACAACTACTGAAGCCCGTGCGCCTAGAGCCCACGCTCCACAACAAGAGAAGCCACCGCAATGAGAAGCCCGTGCACCGCAAGGAAGAGTAGCCCCCGCTGGCCGCAACTAGAGAAGGCCCACGCGCAGCAATGAAGACCCAATGCAGCCAAAATAAATAAATAAATTTATTTAACAAAAAAAGAAAAGGCTCTACCAAACCTAGTGTCGGGGTCTCAGGTGTTCAAATAAATAGAATGTTCCCTACAAAAGGGTAATCAAGATTGCAGGATCCTTGTAAAATATGCACAGGTGGGTCCGGGCCAAACGCAAATCATGCTCAGGCCCTGTTTGCAGAGCTGGCCATGCAGGGAAAAGAGCCCCGGACAGGGAGTTCAGAGACCTCAGCCTTTTCTGCCTCTGCCACTTAATAGCTTAGTAGGACTCTGGGCAAGTCACCTCCTCTCGGAGCCTCAGCATCTTCACCATTTCCGAAATAGGGCTGTAACAAAAGTAGCTGGCGTTCCCTTACGTGAACATCCACACACTCACCTTTCCTCATCCCAGCCTTCACCTTCGAATCTGCTCCAACCTCAGCCCAGAGGTCTCAACCAGGGGTATCGGAAGAACTCATGGGTGAGGCAGAACTTCGCTCCTGGTTACTGTTTACCCCAGTCTCTTGGCCTCATTTCTACCTCTCTGACATGACCTGCCCGGCCCCCATCTCTGCCACAGTCACAGAACTGAACTGGAGCAAGAAGGAGAACCAGGCCAGCACCCTGACATCCAGCGTTGATTCCCATGTCCTGGGCTCCTCTGCTGTCCTTCTCTGGAGCCTATTCTGAAACCTGGACTAGAACCTGTTTCACCCATATCAGTATCTATCGGGAATCTCACCTCTTCATTTGTCTTCTGCTTTAGTCCAGCTCCTGGACACCTATTTCATATTCCGGATCCCGTCTTGGACTGAAGCCTTAAACTTGAACCCCAGCCTAGTCAGTGACTTCGCCTGCTTCCTACTGAGAGGCATTCCCGATACCAAGAGTCTACAGGACTGTCCAACTAGGTGTGCCCCCCCCACTTCGTGGGAACCCCCCCATTACTGCTCACTGCCCAACCGCCAGTGCTGCCTGAGCAGCAACGAGAGCTTGCCCCACCCTTTTTCCAACTGTCCCTACAGTCCCTGCAGCTGGGACGATTGCCCCAGAGCCTGGCTTACCCCAGGAGGTAGGCTTGGTGCCATGTTCCCCCCACTTCTGGCCTGGCTCATCATTCATATCCCTGGTAAATGAAGCCCCACCCCTCATCCTGAGCCTGGCCCTCCAACCTGCAACTCCATCCCCTTTGGAAAATGCATGCACTACCCTGACTTAGTGTGATACCCTTTCTACTACCAACCGTTCACCCAATTCAGACAGTGGACCACTCCCTCCAACACCGACCACTTTATTCCCTTAGAGACTGTATTCATTTCCTTTTGATGCTATAACAAATTACCACAGACTTAGTGGTTTGAATGATCCAAATTTATTATCTTTATTAATAAATATTTATGATCTTGAGGTCAGAGTCTCACGGGGCTAAAATAAAGGTGTCAGCCAGTTCCCTCTGGAAGTTCTAGGGAGAATCCTTCCCTTGCCTACTCCAGCTTCTAGAAGCAGGCCACATTCCTCGGTCTGTGGCCATCTTCCAGCTCAAAGCCAGCAACCACATCACTCTGACCTCTGCTTCCATCGTCACCTCTCTCACTCTCCCGCCTCCCTCTTTCCTTATAAGGACCCCTGTGACTACACTGGGCCACCCAGAATAATCTCCCCATCTCCAAATCTTTAACTTCATCACATCTGCAAAATCCCTTTTGCCACATAAGGAAACAGATACACAAGTTATGAGATTAGGATGTGGACATCAGGGGCCATTATTCTGCCAAGCTCAGAGACCCCAGGACATTTCTCTCTCCGGTTCTTTTTCTCTCTCTGACCACTCTGCCTCATTTTCCATCACTGGATCTTTAATCCCCAGTGATCTCTTAAATGTTAGTGCCCCCCCTGATTTCGCTACGGTCCTGCTTCCACTACACACACTCCTGTGTACTCTCACCCACAGTCATGATTCAGGTCACACACCAATGAATTCCTAAATAGAGGTCTACAACCTCCTTCCTCCTGAGGTTCAGACCTCTACATCCAGCTGTCAGATGCTGGTACTCCGCCTGGGTACACCAGTGTTCCCAATGGGCAGTGGGCTCCAGAACAAAGTCAAGAAGTAACCAATGTCAAAGCCCCAGCAGGGGGACCTCTGGAAGTTGTATTATCCTCTTTGGCGCAATGATTGAAGAGACCAGCTTATTCTTGCAGAAGAAATAAACATGGGCAGGCAGAAGGAATAAACACAAACATCTTCAACTTATTCATCTTACATTCTTGATATGTAAAAAGTCCCACTTCCTACATTCTTGCTCTCCTAGAACCTTACCCATAAGAGGGAAAAAAAATAACTTAAAAATAATACAAGGAAGAAAGTTACACAGGATAACAATGCCAATGACACTCATTTATAGAGAACCTATCAGGCATTGTATTAAGCAAAGTACGTGAAATATTTCATCTCCTTTAATCCCCACGACAAGCCAGTGAGGTATTTTTAATACCGAAAGAAGAAAGTGTGTCTTGGGAGGTTGAGTAACTTGCCAAATTCACACAGTTAATAAGAGACAGAGCCTGGACTTGAACCAAGGTCTGCCTGACACCAGTATCCAGGTTATCCACACTTCTCTCTTACCTCCAACACACACTGTGTGGAGGTAAGAGAGAAGGCAGACGCCCACAGATAAAGAAGAGCACATGAAAGCAAAGAAGAAAATGGCTTCTCTTCTGCCATAAGGCAACGTGCATCCTTTCTGATGTGGTTTTTCTTCCCATGGTCATTCCAGAACTCTGCAGGCCTGGAGAGACAAATCTCAGTCTCCCTGCTAACACTAGCACACATGCCACCATTTCCCAGGCTCTGGGGTCAGATTATCCAGCCTGGCGGCCCCGAGAGGCTTGGAATGATGAACGTGCCTCAGGGACAGACAGCCTGGGAACTGCCCGCCCAGTCACCACAGGCCCCCATCACGCCTGTGTGTAATTTACACTGGTCAGAGGAAATCATTGCTGGGTATTGATTCTGGATGAAGACAAAGCAAAGGGAACAAATACAGCCCAGTAATAACCCAGTGAGGGGGAAAGCCGAGAGGAGAGACCGCAGGTTCACTTAACTCCTCTGTGGTCGATAGGCTGTTTATTGAGACGTATTACTCTTCCGCTCCCAGATCCCAAGAGCTCGGGCATCGCCTGGGAGCCTGTGGCTTTCGGGCTCCACACCCCCGCCACTTCTGTGCTTATCCTAATGGATGCAGACTGAGCTTTGTGCGCTGTTGGGATCCCCAAAAATCACAACGAAGGGAAGTAGTTCCATCCGATAATCCTCCAATGGGAGCAGATGTACACTTTCCAACCTCCTGTCCTACCCACCTCCTTCCTCCTCTCCATACCCCTCTTCCTATTTATGACTTTCTTTTCACAAATGTTAAATTAGATGATTCATTCTGCTACAAAAATGTTAAGAATGAGAGAGAGACAGACATTGGGAAGGAAGAAGGGAGGGAGGGAGGGACAGCATCGCCTTCCTCTTTTTGGGGACAATATTTTTTCATTATCCCACCACCCACTGAAGTCTCTGAGTACCTTGTTACTGACAATAAATAATCAGAATAAAGGACAAAAAATAGAAAATTGCTGAATTTGAAGCTATGTCTGCCACTCACGGAGAAGCTTTGGTTGTGAAGAAGCTATGATTCAGATTAAGATAAGAGTGTAGCTGTGAGGCTCAAGAAGTCCTTCTGTCTGAAAAGGAAAGATGTGGAGGTGAACAAGGTCAGAAGTGTCGACAGGAAGAGGCTGAGGTATCCCAATGGTCAACTGCCAGATTTCAATGCAAATTTGACCTCATCCATTGTAAACACTGAGCAATTCCTCCCCACAGGCCATACTCTGATTCATTTCTTGATAGCTGTCTAGCAGCTCTTTAAATATGGGGTTCCAGAAAGATGCATGGCAAAAGGAAAATGCATGATTTCTTTCTTTTTCTCCATCTCTTTCTTTCCTTAGGTGAGGCAACACTTCTGTGGTTCTCATGCATGTTTTTTTTTTTTACATTCAGTACAAATAATTGCTATTCCTGGCTGCTTATTCCAAAGGGATTCTTCCAGAAATACCTTGAAAAAAGCAAGGGCTAAGCTCACTACACATTCATTCATGAATACAAGAATTGGCTGAGTGCCCACTGTATACCAGGCAAATAAGACTGGAGACCAGTTCTCTAGATAAGAAGAAATGGCATATTGTTGACCTTTTAATGACCTTCATGAGTGATATCAAGAATGACCAAGTACTTCCAACCCATTCCCTGATGGTCCAGTGGTTAAGACTCAGCACTCCCAATTCAGGGGGCCCGGGTTCGATCCCTGGTCAGGGAACTAGATCCTGCATGCCGCAACAAGATCCTGCGTGCTGCATCTAAGACCCAGCAAAGCCAAATAAATAAATAAATATTAAAAAAAAAAAAAAAGAACTTCCACCCCATATCAGACCACTTGTCCTTTCAGGCCCATGTTCTGGAAGTGGCATCAAGGAACACTTGAAGAAGAACAGGGTAATTACAAACTCTACCTTCAACATTCTAAGTTCCCTCCAATAATGGGGTGACGCCAGGCTGTTGCACACAGCACGATGCCTGGCACACAAGAAGTCTCACTAGAAGAGACCAAGCATGGAAGACCGTGGAGGTAAATCATGGAAGACTACTGCGTGGGTTTAAAGGCAGTCACGTGCTCACACTCGATTACTTCCAAACCACTTGGAAAACAAAAACTAACATTGAGTGAACATGATTCTATGTGAGGCACTGTGAGATATACTTTATATACATTATCTCCTTATAGCTCCCAATGGGCCCTGGAGGTAGGTCATTCTACCCATGAGCAAATGGGCACAGGAGGTGAAGGGACTCATCACAATCTCTGCTGCTCTCCTGCTCCCCTTGGAAGCAGCACTGATGCTCCACCCACCTTTGGGGAGAGCTGGGTGCACTGGAGAACGGTGTAGCCAAATCCTGAGAGAGAGAAGCACCAAGGTGGTACCTAACTCTGCTCTTAGGAAACCCCTGAGTGCACATCCTGAAGAGGATTCAGGGGTGACTTCTCATCCAAACTAATGACACAGTAAGGCCTGCTTTGCCCCAACACTCCACCCAGCAGGGGCCCAAAGGATTCCCATAGTTCCCTCACCAGCCAACTGTAGTCAGTTAATTTTCATCATAAATGACCCAGACTCCTTGGTATATATAAAGAACCTGCTTCCTACCATAGAGGACATAGTACTTGAGAGAGTGTTACAGCCCCAAAGGCTCTTCAGGTTTTTTTAGTTCAGTTATTTTTTAATTTTATTAAGAGACTACCATGACCAGGGCAATGCCAGGCACTAGAGAAGCAATGGTGGACACAACACACACGTGCTCTCCACCCTGGCAGTTTACAATCCAGCAGTCACTCCCTTTCAATAGAGACACTGCCAACCCAGAAAGTGTCCAGGAAGAAGGCAGGTGGGAATAAGGTCAAGAAATCATGTGACAGGACTTCACAAAACAAAAAAACCCAAAAAACCCTGGTGGCGCAGTGGTTAAGAATCTGCCTGCCAATGCAGGGGACACGGGTTTGAGCCCTGGTCCAGGAAGATCCCACATCCTGCGGAGCAACTAAGCCCGTGCACCACAACTACTGAGCCTGTGCTCTAGAGCCCGCGAGCCACAACTACTGAGTCCCCACTCACCGCAACCAGAGAAAGCCCGCTCACAGCAACGAAAACCCAACGCAGCCAAATAAATAAATAAGTGAAAAAAAAAAAAAGAGGGTGCATCTCTGGCCATGTATCAAGCAGAGGGTGGGATCATGGATTGAAAGCTTCAAGAGAGCCCTCCAACTATTACTTTGCCACTGTGCTGAGGATTTCAGAAGGCTTTTTTGTATTTCCTCGTTGGTTCCTTCCTGGGGAGAAGCGGGGAGAGTGGGTCCTCCAGATAGGACTTTGATTCCCTTGTGTATATTGGGAGGAAAGAACACCAAAATGAAAACAACTCCCCCCATTTAATGAACAGGAACACTCCACCATGCGCTTGCTGAGTTTATATGCATTATCTCACCAATTTTCATATAAACCTAATAAGCAAATACCATAATTATACCGAAACGGAGGCACAAAGAATGCAAGTGATATCCAGCTGACAAAAGATCCTTGGCAAGAATCTCAATACTAAACTTCAGCTGATGGAGAAAGCCCCATTCCTGGGTCAGTTTGTGCTCCTTTCCTTATTTAGAATTCTCTAGCACCCAAGGAGGCCAGCCCAAGACAGACACGGACACTTAGGGAGTAGAAAGGAAAAATAAAGGCACCTGCAGAGCCAATTAGTGAGTTGAAATTCAACTCCAAAACCTAACTGTTGGTTCCCCGAGCTAAAGTCAAGAGCTTTGATCACTGTTACTAACTCCCCAGCAGTGCTGACTGGCCTCGGTTCCCCGCAGGGAAAGGTAAACATTCTTGTGGAAATGCAAACATATCACTTATGGTCTAAAATGGCCTGTAATGGAGGCATAATTTCTTTTGGAAACAAGCCCCCTATAAAGGTACAGGTGGTTGTTTTTAACCGCCTGGATGAATGATCTTTCCGACTGCAGCCAGGACTCTTCCTCTGGTATTGACAGCACCTGCAGGGCAGATGAAGCATGAAATATGCATTTTATTTCCCTACCAAACCCCTGCCGCCTCTGCTTTAAGGCGTCAGCACCTCCCCCGCTGGGGAGGTGAGTGTCACCCACTGTAGTTTTCCTCTGAAAGGGAGGTGGATAGGTGAGGTTGAGAAGGTATAATTATGCGTAGAGCCTGGAACATCTTGGATTGTGATACCCGGCCAGGCTTTCTCTGCAGTGCACCCCTGAAAGAACCTTCCCCTCTACCTTTATCAAAACCACTGTCGGGGGAGCACCCCTGTTATTAAATACCGCTTGGCACGTCTGCTTGGGAGGCGTAATCACAGGTGGTAAGCCTGGAGGGGAAGTTGTTCAAGGGGAGAACAGAAAGAAAACACAGGGATGAGCTGACTAAAACACAGGGATGAGCTGACTAAAATGAGGTGTAAAAATTTTATTAGGGACCTAGGAAGGTGAGAAAAAATGAAGAAATGGAGGTGTCGGCGGGGGGGGGGGAACTCTGAACATATCTTTAGTTCTTGTGTGGATGGGTCAGAGCCCTTTTGTTTTTCAATCCTTGGTGGGGGAGGGCAGAAAATTCTAGAAAGGTGAGAAACATGGGAGAATGTGTGGTCCTGGCATGGCCACATTGCCCTGATGCACCTGCTAACTCATTTCAATGAAATAACAGAGTAATGGATCAAAAAACTAGAAAGCTATTGGCAGTGTACCTGACCTGGCCTTTGGCACGTGCATCAAAACCGCAAATGATCTGAAAAGACCCAGGCACTAGGACGTTAAGCAGGGTTTGTGACCCCAGAGTCATCCTCATGATGGGCCAGTGAACTAAAGGCAGTTCTCAGTCACCAAATAATAAGATTATCTTGGAGGAGTGGTTAGCAAACCCGACTGCCCATCGGAATCACCTGCGGGGCTTTAAAAGTAACTCAATGTCCAGGCCAATTAAAGCAGAGTTTCAGGCGATGGGGCTCAGACATCCCTACTTCTTTTAAAGCTCTTCCCAATGATTCTAGTGTCTAGCCAGGGTGGAGCCTCTACCTTAGAGGAAACAGGGCTCAGCTCTATGGCCAGGGACTATCCATCCCCACCTGTCACCCCAGGAATACAGCCATTCCTGAGCCTGTATTGAGTGCAAGGTAATGAGTTAAGTGCTGAAGGCCACACAAATCAGAATAAGACGGCCTCTGCCCAGTTTACAAATGCAGTGAGGGAGAAAGCTTGTGTCTGGCACAGAGGGGAGCTCAATGAATATTTATGAAATAAAAGAACAAATGAATAAATAAGTGAATAGCTTAACAATAGTAAAACAGCAAATGAAATTCATGAAAAAGAGGTACGCAGAGTGAGGAATGGTCAAAGGGATGGGGTAGGGGGTCTTTATAAAGGCAGCATTTGAATATAAAGGTAGCATTTGAATTGGGCTTTGAAGAATCGGTAGTAATAACATTTAACATTTGTTCAGAGCTTAAAGTTGACCAATGTTTTACATACATTAACTCATTTAGTGGATTTCAATTGCCCTTGAAGTTGGCATTTTAACCTTGGCTGTAGAGGTTGAGGAAAGGTCAAATGGCCTAACCAAGGTCAGATGGCTAGTGAGGGAGGGAGCCACTGACCCTTTATGACACTGCTGACGACTCACCTCCTATGTCACTTAAGGGGAAGGACATTCTAGGCCAAGAAAAAGTATAAGAGAGACTCAGGTGCTCCAATTCTGAGCATGTGGCTTGCATAGGGAAGGTTGGGTTTTTTAATAAAAGGTGTGTCTCCTTTAGGAAGAGAATTGTGAATGCAAGGAGAAGAGCGGACTGGAGAGCTGAGATATTGGTGAAGGTACCCTAGAGACCCCGGAAACCTCAGAGCAATTGGTGAACATTTCTCCTGAGGCCCTTAGCACGTTCCCCAGGGCATTCTTCTTGGGTGAACTTGTCTCATCTCTCCTCTTTTACGACAAGCTCTTTGGCCAGACACTGGCCATATTCATGTTTGAATTTCTCTGAAACCCAGCCAGGGTGGATGTAGGTTTTCTGAATCCTGTAGTTTATACAATTCAGGGGGACTTCATGAAGAAAAATAATAAAATTATAAACACCAGATTAGGTATAAAGTGAATATTTGTTTAGCATGAAGAAGAAACTCACAGCAAAATGCAAATTTTAAAAACTGACAAATATAACAAAACCCCCCAAATAGCATATATTTTTATTCCTCAACTGCCTGATATCCCTCTGTAATACTTCTTTAACCTCCAAGTTTTTAACTGCATAACCTTTGCCTTTTCATATGATAAAAATTTTCTTATACCTTTTTCAAGAGTGAGTATGGTTGACCAAAACTTGTTTTGTGTTATCAAGAGTTTTGAAATGTTTATTTTAGCATCACAACTTGTCAATGGTAATGTTACATTTATCAAGTTATTTCCTATAATAACTATAAGATTTGGGGACAAGTGTTCTTTTTCAGGGATACATCTCAGATTCTCTTGATTTGATGACCCTTGTTTACCAATGTGTCATAAATGTCCTCGTTGCAGGGGTGTGGTAAGTTTTATGTTATCTTACAGGAAGGAAACTCCATTTTGGATAGGAATCAATAGGAATGGATAGGAATAGGAATCAATAGATAGGATAGGAATCAATCCTTGCTAACAGTTTTACTTGTCTGATACTTGGAAGAATTTTCCTCAGGCTAGATTATGACTGTACATTTCAAATCTTCTTTCTCCCCCATTTCTTACTTGTTTCTGGTTCTGGGTTCTGTAGGATCCGGCCATATTACTATATGACTTCTGGCCTTGTACCACTGTGTCAGGATACCAGGTAAGTCAGTACCATGGAGGTTAAGAGTATTCCTGGAAGCCATACGTACACCAGGAAGGCAAGAATCTGACTATACTTAGAAATGAGCAAATTACATCCATCCATGCCACTAAACCCAGTTGCAAATGCATGCCACCTCAACTTCCCCTTCAGAAGACGAAAAAAACAGATGACCACTCCTCTGGTGACACTCAAAACAAGTGGAAGGAAGTTGATAAATGGAATATTGCCTGCCATATCAGTAAACAAAGGATGTCACAGTCATCAGCGATTGCAGCCCTCCTACGTGAGCTGGTGAGCCCTGAGGGAACTCAGGAAGGAAAGAATACTTGCCATCTAGCAGCCATCAGACTGCAGCCACTCCCTATGGTGAGCCCTGAGGGAAACTCTGGATATGAAAACACAGGATACTGGCCCCAGATAGCTGAGGGCATATCAAAGGAATGATTTCAGTGAGCCCCAGACCCTTGCATTCTTCCCATATTAGAAAAGCGCTAAATTACTTAACTTGCACTTTCTGGTTTTCTTTAATTAACAGTCATCTTTGATGTTCCCACTACTTGACCTTTGTTGCAAAATTCCTGTATGTCCTAGCTCCCCCCTCACCTCCGCCTTGGAGCAGTTCTCTCAGGGTTACTTGAGATACTGCTTCCCGGGCTTGAAGTCCTAAAAATTCCCACCGAATAAAACATACCCCTCAACTTTTAGGTTGTGAATATTTTTTAAGTCAACAAAGTGTAATGTCATGAAAGGGAGGTCAGAGCAGAAAGAGACAGCACTCTTAATCAATTCCATTTATAATAGCTTAGGTTTACAAATTAAGCAAAAACATACAACCGTCAAGACACACTGCCAGGGCTCATCAAGGCCTTAGAAGGGACCCAGGCAAGAGAAGAGCGTGAAGCTTCAGCTCCATCAGCTTCAAAGTAGATCTACCTCTGGACACATTCCTGTGCTTTTCAGAGAACAGGTGCTGAATGAATGAATGTCTTTTACACTAGGCTGGGAGCTGGGATCCCAGAACCCTCCAAACAAGTGGGAGGGACCTGCAGGGGCTCTCTCTTCATTTGTGCCCCAAGGTGTCAGGTCTGGCTCAGAGCAATGCCCAGAATTGAGTGCAGTGTTTCAGAAGTGATCTGACCTGTGCAGGGCCGGCAGAGTAGACCCCTCACCTTGCTCAGGCCAGCTAATTTGCCTCTATTAATCCTAACAAAAGTTGCTTTATTGAGTTTTTTCCTTTCCTTCTCTTTCTGTCAAACTTCTCATGACATTGATGCACGCTGAGCTTATAGTCAACGAAAACCTTTTAATTGTTCACACTTGCTAAACCAGTTCTCCTCCAGGCTGTAACTGACCAATTTAAGGTGCTGTGATGGTGAATTTTATGTGTCAATTTGATTGAGTTAAGGGATGCTCAGAGAGCTAGTAAAACATTATTTCTGGGTGTGTCTGTGCAGATGTTTCTGGAAGAGGTTAGCATTTGAGTTGGCAGACTGAGTAAAGAAGACTGCCCTCACCAATGCCATGTGGGTATCATCCAGTCTATTGAGGGGCCCAAACAGAACAAAAAGGCAGAGGAAGGGTAAATTTGCTCTCTTTGCTTGTGATGGGATATCCATCTTCTCCTGCCTTCACACATCAGTGATCCTAGTTCTTGGGTCTTTGGACTTGGACTGAATTATACCACCCAGTTTACCTGTTTTCCAATTTGCAGACAACAGATTGCAGGACTTTTTGGCCTCCATAATTGCATGAGCCAAGTACTACAATCAATCAATCAATCAATCCTATTGATTCTTTTCCTTAGAGAGCCCTGACTAATACAGTCCAAATGCATAGCTCCACAGTGATTCCAGTTAAATTCTATACTCTTATGTTTAGCCCACACTCTGGCCTCAGGAGACGGATCTGACTCTCCTGTGTGTCAACTAGCATACTAACAATTGCTACCTTTTCTATAATGTCCAAGGCACTGATTCTGAAACATAGACTGAGATGTGATCCTGAGGGGAGCTCTGCAGCTCAGCCTCCTGAACCTCCTCTCTGGCCTGACATTAATTTATCAACATCCTTTTGTGTGTGTGTGTGTGTGCAGTATGCGGGCCTCTCACTGTTGTGGCCTCTCCCGTTGTGGAGCACAGGCTCCGGACGCACAGGCTCAGCGGCCATGGCTCACAGACCCAGCCGCTCCACAGCATGCGGGATCTTCCCGGACCAGGGCACGAACCCATGTCCCCTGCATCGGCAGGCGGACTCTCAACCACTGCGCCACCAGGGAAGCCCAATTTATCAACATCTTTGGGGTCCATATGTCCAATCTATGTTTAATCCATCTGACTGTAATGGTACACAACCAAATTTCAAGTTCACAAGGATATCGAATGCCAGGGACTGGGAATCCACTTCCAAGATGGCGTCACTCACATGTGTGGTGCCTTGGTGCTCCTTGGACTCTCACTCCACAAGGTGTCACATCCTCCAGGGCCTCTCCACATGGCATGGACTTTGAACAGCCATGAAAGACACATTTCTATGGCAGCTGGCTCCCAAGAGGGAGTAAGTGGAAGCTGCTGGGCCAGCAAAGAGCTATGCCTAGAACTGCCATACAGTCAATTCCACTGTACTCCATTTGCCACCGCTGTCACAGGGCCCACTCCAAGTCCAAGGGGTGGACACTCTTCACTGCTTGACAGAGTAGGACAGTCACACTGCAGAAGAGGATGCAGGATGAAAGACTGCTCTAGCTACCTTTCCCACAGACCAGAACTTGGATTTCCAGAACCCCATTCCCTTGTGTTTCCCACCAAATAATACTTCTTGATATGGCCCAAATATGAATAGTGCACATACCCCCACCTTAGCAGAAGGTAAGAGCTTTACACACAGCTACACACATCCCCTGTATAATGTTTGTCCCCAAGAAAACAATTAAAACGTAGTGCCATCTTTAGCAATTGCAAATTCACAAGTTGGTAGTAAATGTTTTTTTTTTTTAAGCCAGTAAAACGTACATTCAGAATCAGCTCACTTGAGATTTGTAGTGATTTTAGAAATATGTCTGCCAATCCCCTTATCAATTCTAACAAAACTGGAAGGGGGATGTTTAATCTACTTAAGAAAATCAACTCTGGGTATTTGGCAATCACTTTATCAGCATCATTTTCACATAAACACTGTGCTTATTGATGATTCTTATCTAGTCATTAAAGCAGGCCTTGTATTTGGCGAAGCACTTGTCATAATTCCGAGATTCTCGCTCACTAGGGCTGGCCACCCTCCAAGATATTCCAATTAAGGGTTTATTACTCTGTCACACTTTCAGGGGCCTGAGTCGACATAAAGTTAAATTCTATCTAGAGGACATATCCCAGGCCACAGCTGGTGTGCTTCTGTGGGATTTTTTTTTTTTTGGTCTTGTTTTTCTAATGAAAATAATCTATGGATCCTGTTCATAAGAGGAGCACACAGCTCCAAATCATTACCTCCTGGCAGTGACTACTTTTCGAGTCCTCTCTGCTTCAGCACACTCCTTAATGGCAGTTGAATAAATATCTAAGATGCAGACTTCTCGGTCCCTTCTGAAGGACAGTATCTTCCAACAAGGGGGCGAAAAAAAAAATTAAGAAAAGAATATTTACAGAGCATCAAACTATGTGTTGAACACCAAGCCTGGCACCCTCAGGGTCTCTGCCCTTAAGAAGCTCACAGCACAGCAGTGGAGACAGTACGAAGCCACACTAAGGGTAATTCTGCACTGTCTGGGAAGGACCAGGGCTCTCACCCTCTCAAGTAACAGCTCACAGGACCAGGGATGGACATGTGACCCAAAGACAGCCAGTGTGACCTATGGCTGTGCTCGGGCAGATAAATGGGTCCAGTCTAATTCTCACTAGAATTTTCAGTAAAAGGCATAGAAGCTTTCGCCAACAGGAGTGATAAGCACTGGAGCTGACAGGGCACACAGACTCAGGGACTGAGGCAGACATTTTTCCAGGAAAAGTCAGTCTGCAGAAGGAGTAGAACTGAGCAAACCAGCAGCATGTGACCCCGGAGAGAGAAAGAGACAGAAAGAGAACAAAACCCCTGTTATCATTCTGGTTCCCAGCTAGGGGTTCCTGAGAGGCTGGTTCTATTTGGATTTTTTTCTTGGATTCTGTGAGCTTTCTTTGCAATATAATAAACACCATTTGTGTTTGAGCTGGTTCAACAAGTTTCTGTACCTTGAAACTCAAAGGCCTGAAAGAATCTCATGTTTTTGTTTTTTTTTTTTAGATTTCACATATAAGTGAGATCATACAGTGTTTAGCTTTCTCTCTGACTTATTTCACCTAGCATAATGCCCTCAAGGTCCATCCATGTTGTCACAAATGGAAAGATTCCATTCTTTTTTATGGCTAAATAATATTTCATTATATTTACATATATATGTACATATATGTATATACATATGTATTATATATATACATATATAATCACATTTTTCTTATCCATTCATATGTTTATCTTTTTTTTGAAAATAATAATAGTAGTCTTTCACAGATAATCAACATAATAAATCAATTTTGGGTCAATAAATATTAAAAAAAAAACCCAAATCAAATACAAAAGCAAAAAAGAAAGTTTTCTACTTTCCCTGCTCCGAGGTTTTGCTTTTGCTGCTCTACCTACCTCTTCATGCCCCCTCCACTGCCCCCATTCCCCTCCCCGCCTGCACTACCCACCTGCTCTTCAGTCCTAGTGCAAGGGTCAGCTTTTTCTCTCCAAAGCACTCCAGGATTAATCCAACCCACTTCTCCCACCGTGGCTATAGTTCATACAGACTATTTGTCAGTTCTTCTACATCCCCAGCCCAACCCAGGGAAGCCCCAGCCTGTACCTCCTCTTGCCCCCTGTGCTGCTGTGATCTCAGCATACCTCCAAACTTAGCCTTCCTGAGCTACCATGGGGATGAAATGAAGTGAAGCTGAAAGGCAAGAGCACAGTCGTGATGGCACCTAGTGTTCAAAAAAGGTGGATGGAATCTGAAGATTCACAGACAACAAGTAAGACAACTGGGGTATAATCGAAAAGGTACTGACACTGAATACTTGCTCCACTGATTGAGGGATCATGGCCAAGTTTACTTAACCTTCTGAGCCTCAGTACCTGCATTGATAAAAAAGAGGTAACAACCTCTATCTCACAAGACCATTGAGAAGAATAAAGGAGACAATGCCTGCGAAAGAATCAGGCACTGTGTGGTCTGTAGGCCTAAAATTAACGGCAATTCATTCTTGGCTTCAACCACTGACTGGTTCGTTGTAATTCTATATAACTTTTCACGGGCAGATCATGCTTCCCTGGAGGTCAGAGACTGTGACCTACTTCTTCAAATTCCTAAACTTAATATTGATACATAGAAAGTTCCCAGTAAATATTAAATGATTTATTGAAAGCTGTATACTGAAGACTTTTATTAGCACACACATAACAACATCATAAGACCCACGTTCCCATTCATCCAACTACATAAATCATTCACTGTGTTCCTGTAATCTTTTCAAAGAGCTAGTATAGTCAATTTCCAATTATCTGTGTCAGTGGGGAACAGGAATAGTCTGAATAATGAAACCCACAAATAATCCATACATTTAATTTTAGCAGCTGCTTCCAGCCAGTATGAAAATTTCCTGCTGTGAATGTCACTGTTCTTCCTGCCCCTCCTTTCTCTCTGGCAGGGGCAGGTATTGCCAAAAGGCATCCTCATCAGAGAGGAGGGAAACCCAGAGTCTAGACGATCTGCAGGCTTGCTAATCAGCCTTTGAATAATGAAGCCTGGCTCTGCTTCTTAGGAGGCATTGCCTGGTGCAGTGGCAAAGGACAAAGAGGAATTATAGGATCACACACTAAATTCCAACCCTAACATCACCCTGACGCCCATGGTCACCAGCCATGCATGTTCTTTGGTTAAATCAGCCAATGTGGGTCTGACTCCTCATTCTGAAACAGAGACTCACATGGCAAATAAAACAGGAATCACAGCACACAGTGACAGATCTACTTTATTCAGTTAGCAAATATTATTGAACGCCTACTCTGACATCTGCCAATAATACATGTGTGTGTTACATATATATATATATACACACACACACACACACACACACAGAACAATTACTGTGCCTTTGGAATACAAGACAGACTCAAGAAGAAATGGGCCTGATTTGAGAACCACTTCATAGGGCCACTGCTTACCAGAATCTTGAATGCAAATGTCATTAGAGTCTACTAATTTCAGATTATTCTAATAATAGCCAAAAGGCAGTTTGTTATCTTTGTAACCAAGTCTTAAAAGTTAATATGCTTTTTTAAAAAAAGGCTCAATTTATGACCTCCAGTCTTTCCTGAGTTGGAAACTGTTCAACCTAAGTTTGCCAACAAGGGGCCTGAGGGCTGACTCTGGGCTCAAAAGTGTTTGGCTCTCCCATTGTGGGTGCTCTCCAGGGCCTCCTCCATCCTGTTTCTCCCCAACACAGAGGGCACATGACAACTGCCTTTGTCACCTGACACCCAACCTCTTCACTAACTTACATCATCCACCTGGCTTCTCCAGGCATTTCCTCTGTAGTCTATGGCCTGTTGTACTTTCTAAGTTGCAGCAAAAATACCTCCCATCCTACAAGCTCTTCTTACAATGTGATTTCAGTATCCTTCCCATGAAGAGATGGGGTCTAGGTTTCTTCCTCTGAGTATGGGCATGTCTGTGGACTTCTGCAGAAGTGACCCTAAGTGACCCCCAAGGCCAGGACCATCTCCACCTGTGGGTGCTGGAGCTGGCTCATACCAACTGTGCACCTCTCTTCTGAACTCTGTGTTCAGTGGCTTAAAATGGGCCATGATGGGGGTCTTTACATCATGGAAATCAGCAAACATGACAAATAGGGCTTTTCCACCAAGAAAGCCAGGTGTTTCTTGTTTCCCAACACACTGCTTTACCTGGTTCTCTTCTGATGCTCACTCCTGGAATTCAGCTGTCATGCTGTGGGGAAGCCTGAGCAGCCCGAGAAGAGGCCCCCATGACAGGAAACCAAAGCCCCTGGCTCAGCCCCAGCTGATAGCCAGCACCAACTTGCCAGCCACATGAAGCCATCTGAGAGTAGATCCTCCAGCCCCCAGTCACATCACCCAGCTGACACCATGCAGAACAAAGACAGGCCTTTCCTACTAAACCGTGTCTAACTGTGGGCAACTCATGAGCACCTAAAAAGGTTTGGGATGGCTTATGCAGCAGCAACAGTGACCAGAACCCAGTTCCTGGTAGCTTGGAATAGCCTGGCTCTGCCCCACATGGGCCCTTTTACCTACAGTCACCAACACCACTCTTACTTACTGGCTCCCACCGTTTCACATCCCACGTGGATTCAGGCAGACTTGGCCCTTTCCTTGTATCAGGGCTGACATCCTCCCCTCAGAGAATTCCAGAGTCTCCATCCCTAGGTGCTCACAGTCCGACTCATGGCAGCTTGAGCTGGAGCTGCTCTGAATCTGTTTTCCTGAATCTCTCACTCTAGATATTCCGAATTTGAAAGTGGATGCTGCCTAGAAAGCTGAAAAATTAGGGAGTTCGGCTCTTCTGTACCCACTGCTGTTATCTGGATGCCTTGTCCCAGGGGTGGCCACACATCTGAAATTTTAGGCAGATTTGGAAAACATCACTATTTGGTGCTACCTGAGTTACCGGCTCCACCTCGCTTTCCCTGGCTCACTCTCAGGCATATGTCCTTATGGGGGCAGGACAGGTTTTCCTAACTTGCCATCTCATTCCTGCCCACGTGGGGGTTACACCAGGAGTGAAAGGCACGCAGTGAATAAGACTCTATCCTGGCCTGCAAGGGCTGCAGTCTACTGGGTGTTTGCACTGAAGGAACTGGGGGAAATTTGATTTGGGTTTTAAAGTTTGAATAAGAGTTTACTTGGCAGAAAGAAAGAGAGAGAAAGAGAGGAAGGAAGACAGAGAAGGGAGGAGGGAGGGAGAGAAGGAGGGAGAAAAATTAAATAAATTCCAGGCAGAAGGGAAAATGTAGGTGGAGGCAGATTTGTCAAAGAGTGAGAATTTGAATGTATTTGGAGCAAAAGGTACACAGGCAGAGTTCAGAAGAGGACGTGGGGTCAGACGGAGCGTAAATTCGTTCCATGGGCAATGTGGAGTTACTGCAAGCAAGACCGAAATGACATGGTGTGATTTGCATTTTCTAAAAATAACACTCTTGGAGGCAGAGTGGAAAAGGGCTCAAAGGGGGACTTAACTGCCAATCAAAGGAGGCCAATCTGAAGGCTATTTCTAGGCAAGAGGTGATGAGGGCTCAAAAATGACATGGTGACAATTAGAAGAGAGAGAAAATACGTGTGGAGTAGAAACCACAACTTTCGGTGAGTGCTTGCATCTGGAGGATGAGGGAAGGTGTCGAGGGGTTGGAGTGTATGGAATACAAGTATAGTAATAGCAGGAGTGGCAACAGCAAAAAGCATGGGCATTATTTTAAGAGTTCTGCTATATTGTCATTTAATCCTCACATCAATCTTATGAAGTAGATTTATTATTTTCTCATCTATCATTATTATGATGATGATCTTACTTTCTTTCACAGATGAGGAAACTGAGGCACAGTGAGATTCAGTCACTTACCCAAAGTCACAGAGCTGGGATATAAAATGCAGCTTTTAGTGATTACCCATCACTGCCTCTCCAGGGACCAACTCTGAGGAGAGGATGCATAGGACAGTCATCAGAATACGAAGGGGTGGGTCTAGCACCAGAAATGGGGAGGAGAGGGAAACTCAAAGGTCTCTGAGAACAGAAAACAGATCTGGGTAACAGATTTAGTGTAAAGGACTCTGCTTCGTTTTACAGCCTCAGCTGCCCAGCTTTCAGGGCTAACGGCCCCACGAATGCAAAGCTGAAGCTCTTGTTGGGACTGGAGTCAGTTCTGAGGAAGTCAGGGCAGCCTCAGTAACCTCAGTGCTACTGCCCTGGGAACTTAGCCTGAAGTCACTCTCCCAGTTCCAGACCCCGGGTCCTAGCCCCTGCCCCTTGTTCCCACTGACGCCAACTAGATCTGGATGCAGTCCCACATGGAAGCCCAAGGAGCAGCCTTGCCTTCCTCCCCCTCCCAATGCTCCCTTTCTGCAGACCCAGCCAGAGCCTGGGCCATAGGCTCTCACGCTGTCCTGCCTAAACCAACTGCCACATACTGGCTGCCACGCAGGCACCCTGCTGCTGGGCAACCCTGACGGATGGGTTCTTAGAAGCTCACCCTTCTAGTGTTAATGAGACTGGTGGATGCTTTCAGACGTTGTGCTAGAACTAGATCAGCTCTCCCCCATGCCTGCCCTACCCTAGGTGGCTGCCCTGTGTGCCCAGCCTCCCTCCTTCCCCATCCCGGCTGACCCAGTATTGGGAAAGGACATCAGGCCTCCGGATAAAGCTGTGCAGAGCCAGAGCCACAGGAAGGGGGAAAGCGACGGCAGTGTCAGAGCTGGCAGTAAGGTTTCTAGCTTGGGAGGAGGAGTGATAACACTGGCAGAAGCCGAGTCGCTGGAAGGGCATGAAGCCCTTTTGTGCCCTCTCTTCTGGGTGGGTGAGATCCCCGGCCCTGCCACTTACTCTGTGCAGGCAGCTGTGCCCGTCAAACCATCTGCATCGCAAAACGCCACGTCAAGGGACTCACTCGGGGCTTGCAGCTGTTTAGGGGGTGGGGACACGAGGCTTCGGATGACTCCAGGGCTGCTACACAGCTCTGCTCCTTCCAGCATGCCTTTCCAAGGGGGCCAATTTTCCACTGCACAAAACCCATGAGCTGCCGATCTGTGGCCATTTGTGGGTCGTTTGTGCTCGCTAACGAAGACCAGTTGTCATTGAAGGCACCCCTGATTTCCACTGCTGACCGTTACGGCTGCATGCAACTAACTCTAAGTGAATTTCCACAAAGCCTAAAAGACACAGGACACTTCATTTCAAGACATTAGCTTCCAACCACATCAAGAATTCTTAAAGCATCCAGGACACGGCAGTAAAAGGCTCGGCTCTGTGGCCTCCCATGAGCGTCTGTTTTGGGTGTTTCTTAATGGTACCAGGGTTTTGACCTTTGCAGTTGCCATCCCACATGGAGAATGAACGCTCCTTCCTATACGCCTTCTTCAGAGCCCTGCCTTTCATCCTCGTGGGAAAGTTTAGCAATGTATGGCCGTCCAGACTATTTTGCACAGCAGCAAATAGCAAGCCAAAGTTCACGAATAAAGAGCAAAGTGATAGTCTGTACGGGTGTATAGGAGACTGGGTAGGTGAATGATAGACCAAGAAATAGATGATAGATAGACAGACAGAAAAAATCTCCAATATGTCAGGACTTACCATTTGGGAAGGATAAAATAGGGTCGCATTATAATGAATCCAAGCCCCCCAAGTTACTCAGGAAGATAACTAGCCCTTGTCAAAGGGTCCTCCAGTTACTTCTGGCAGCCCACAAGGTAGGGTACCTTGTAATGCTTGTTCAAGGGCTGTAATGTCAACAGTCCCTGTGTGGGAAACTAATGCAGGTTCCAAGGGACGTTCCCGAATTTGCCATTCCTCAGCCTGGCCAGGAGTATCGGGTGCTATGCAGACGCCACCCCAACTCCACATTACTCACGGCCCCCACCTGCGATTAGAGACCAGTCCCTTCTCTAGAATCTCGCTGCTGAAGGTGTGGTCCATGGACCTGAAGCATCAGCATCACCTGGGAGCTTGTTGAAAATGCCCAGGCCCCCCTCCCAGCGGTTCCTACCTAATGAGTATGGGGTTCATCTAGCGTGCTGCTCAAGCTTTAACGGCTGAGGATTCATACAGGGACCCAGTTAAAATACAGATTTCGATCCTCTGAACTCTCTGATGGGGTCTGAAATTCTGCATTTCTACAAACTCCAGGGCAGTGCCGATGCTCCTGGTCCCCAGGCTATGCTTTGCTGCGAATAGATCTCTCGGCTCCAGTCTTAGCCCCTCCACCTGGTTCCTCTTTTTAAAAGCTCCCCTCACCCCCCGCCACAGAACCAAGAACATGTCTTACTTCTGCCAATTTTCTGAGACAGGAAAAAAGATTGGAATCCCTGCCTCTAAACTCTAGAGGAGTCCAAAGAAATGTGCTTTATGTTGATCCAGGAAAGATTCTAGAAGAGATGGTTTCTGAGCACTTAAAAAAGGAAGCAGCAAGGATTCATTAAGAACTCGCCATGCCAGGTTAGCCTCGCATGCAGTTTCTCCACTGGCTACAGGACTTTTTGAGATCACACACACTTGGCCTTTGGCATTGCAGCCTTTCTCCTCCACACATCTGAGTCTACTCCCTCCCCACCTGCTTGCCTCCCTACGCCAGTACGAAGGACCAAAGCTGCCCAAAGGTAAGAGCCTCACCTCCTGGGGCTCAGCATTGGGATGCTATTACAAATAATCTGTCCCTGAGCTCAGGCCCAAATTCAGATAGTTGCCCTTATCCCCTGTGTCTCAGTTCAGGGAGAAGGGCCTCAGTCCTTGACCTGAACACCTATTCTAGCAAGCTGCCCGGTACCCTGGATCCCTTGGCCTCAGGTCTTGCTTTGTTTTGGCTAGCCTCTTCCTCAAAATAGAAGCCCTGGGTCTCAACCCTAAATCAACTATCAGGAATCTGCAGAATGACAACCCCAAAACCAACCACCTTCCTACCCACCTGAATCCTCCGATCAGGACCCTCAATTTGCACCATCATTGTAGTCTCCTCCTCATGGTGATTTGGGCATCCATTACTCACAACTTGCCTGGACCACAGTCATTAAGGAAGATGCTTCATGGGCCAGATGGAAACTTCCCTCAGCTCCTGTATATGGGTCTGTGCCTGATCATCACATCTGAGTCCTTCTCTACTCTACCAGCCCTTCAGTAAGTGACCAGGTCAGATCTAGCCAAAACTTGAGATGGGCAACAGATCAGGGAAATGTGGTCAACATATTATACTGGCTTCAGCAAGATTTCTCCTAAGGTCTTTCAATGGATAAAAAAGGCTACTTATTAAAACAAAAAGTAGCTTCTGTTCTCATGGAATGAATATCAGAAGAGTATTTATTTTCTTAAACAGCTTTATTGAGATATAACTATTACATACAATTTACAATTTAAGGTATACAATGCAGGGACTTCACTGGTGGCGTAGCGGTTAAGAATCCGCCTACCAGTGCAGGGGACATGGGTTTGAGCCCTGGTCTGGGAAGATCCCACATGCCACAGAGCAAATAAGCCCGTGTGCCACAACTACTGAGCCTGCGCTCTAGAGCCCGTGAGGCACAACTACTGAAGCCCACATGCCTAAAGCCTGTGCTCCACAACAAGAGAAGCCACTGCAATGAGAAGCCCACGCTCCGCAACAAAGAGCAGCACCCACTCACCAGAACTAGAGAAAGCCTGCGCGCAGCAACGAAGACCCAATGCTGCCAAAAAAAAAAAAAAAATTTATAACAAAACAAAATAAAAAATAAAGTATAAAATGCAATGGCTTTTAGAGTTGTATAACCATGACCACAATCAATCTTGGAACATTTTCATCATCCCCAAAAGAAACTCCATATCCATTAGCTGTCACTCCCAAACCCTGCCATCCCCTTCGGCCTAGGCAACCACTAATCTACCTTCTGTCTCTTTAGATTTCTCTGTCCTGGACATTTCATATGAATAGAATCATACAGTTGAAATCTTTTGTGATTGGCTTCTTTCACTTAATGTTTTTGAGGGTCATTCATGTTGTAGCATGTATCAGTACTTCATTCCTTTTCATGGCTGACTAATATTGCGCTGTGTCAGTATACCACACTTATGTATCCATTCATCAGCTGATGGACATTTAGGTTGTTTTCTACTTTCTGGCTACTACGTATAATCTGCTATGAAGGGCTTCCCTGGTGGCACAGTGGTTAAGAGTCCTCCTGTCAATGCAGGGGACACGGGTTCGAGCCCTGCTCCGAGAAGATCCCACGTGCCACAGAGCATCTGAGCCCGTGTGCCACAACTACTGAGCCTGCGCTCTAGAGCCTGTGCTCTGCAACAAGAGAGGCCACCGCAATGAGAAGCCTGCTCACTGCAACTAGAGGAAGCCCTTGCACAGCAATGAAGATCCAACACAGCCAAAAATAAATAAATAATTTTTTTAAAAATCTGCTATGAACACTCATGTATAAGCTTTTATGGGGACATATATTTTCATTTCTCTTGGGTGTACACCTAGGAGTAGAACTGCTGAGTCATAAGATAACTTTACATTCGACAATTCAAAGAGCTGCCAGACTGTGGAAGAATATTTGCTTCTGCATTAACTCTAGTGGTACGCCACAGGGGTAGGTCCTTGGCTTGTCTCATTCAAAGTTCTTAACCTAACCCGGCTAAGAACGTAGGTGGCATCTTCATCAGTTCCCAAGGTTTTACTTTTCAGGAGTACCCCCACCACATGCCAAACTCTACTGAAGAAAAATTATACCCGCTTTGGACTGTGGTCTCTATCCACAACTGAGCCCGCGACCCTATATAATAGTTCATCTATTTTACACTACAGATTCTTCCTCTACTCCCTACTCTCCACCTCCCCGTCTCCTTTTAAGAGATGCCACTGCTTCCTAGTCCTACTGAAAAATAGAATCCATCAGGTGAAACTTATTCACATCAATATCCACCCTTTGCCCTTTCCTCTCCATCTAAGTGGCTGAGCTCTCCCTCCCTCATGAGGCTAATCCTACCATGTAATACCTGAATCTCCCACTCTCCTTCTTCCTCAGAGACTTCATTTCATCAACTGTCTTCTCAGTCTCCCAAAATACATGGTCCTCCCTCCCCATGGCCCATTTTCATTGATCTTAAGTAAGTTCAAGTCTCTCCCATCTTTAAAAATTATGAGTATTATTTTTAAAGCTCTCCCTCCGACTATTGCTACTACCACATCTCTGCTTTCTTGCAGAGTAAAGGTTATTGAAAAAGATGTGCAGTAATTTCTCCATATTCTCACTTCCCAGTTATAATCTTCAACCTACAACACCACTGAAACGTTCTGGCAAAGACATCGCCACCATCCTGTATTTTGCTAAAGCCAATGAATGTTCTTCAGTCCTCATTTAAACTGACCTCTCTTAAAACCTGTCCTCATTGCTTTTTCTTAAATTTTTTTTTATTGAGGTAGAGTTGATTTACAGTGTTGTGTCAATCTCTGCTGTACAGCAAGGTGACTTGGTTATACACATAGAGCCATTCTTTTTTTCATATTATTTTCCATTATGGTTTATCCCAGGAGACTGGATATAGCTCCCTGTGCTATACAGTAGGACCTTGTTGTTTATCCACTCTAAATGTAATAGTTTGCATCTACCAACCCCAAACTGCCAGTCCATCCTTGTCCACACCCCCTCCTTGGCAACCACAAGTCTGTTCTCTTCGTCTAAGTCCTCACTGGATTTTAACTCTCCTTCCAGTCTCCCTGATGAACCGCCTTCCCCTGTTTGTTCTCTTCTCCTCTCTCACTCTGGAAGTTTGCATCCACTCTCATGGCTTTGAATTCTGCCTAGGCGTGATCACCACTTTTAAATTTGTCCCTCAGCTCCAGATTCATATCTCTAACTGCCTGCCCAACATCTTCATTTGAATGACAGAGAGAAAACTCAAACCTAACTTGACAAAAAGCAAACCATTTATTCCCACCTCCTACAAAAAGAAAAAAAAATCGCTCCATCCTCAAGGTTTGCGTATCTCAGCAAATAGCATCACCACCATACAAAAGTGCATGCACAGGATTTAGGCATATCCTTGATTACTATAAGTATGTTTTTTCAGCTAAACTTCCAAAACCCCTATCGAATACGACCCTTTCTCCCACCTCCCCTGCGACTTCCCTAGTGAAACTACCACCATCTCTTGCCTGGACCACTAACAGTGACCTAATTGGTCTCCTGCCTTCACTTTGCCTGCCTAGAATACATTCTCCACGTGGCAGCAATGATGGTCTTTCAAAATCATAAATCAGATCACATTATATCACTAATGAAAATTCCCCCCAAATCTTCCCATCACAACCAGAATGGAATCTGAACTCTTTAGCAAGGTCTGTAAAATTCTACACGACCTACAATATACCTCGCCCACCTCTCTCCCACCGTCCCTCCCCACCCTCCTTCCTCTTGCTTAGGACACTCCCCAGCTGTTGTGGCTTGTCTTGTGCATGAAGGCCAAGTTATTCCTGTCTCTGGAGCTTTACACCTGCTGTTTCTTAGTCACCTTGTGATCTTCCTCCAGATTGTCACATGGATGCCTCCTTCTTATTCAGGTCTCAACCAGAATGCCCCTCCTTTTTCCCTTAGCACCCTAGCTAAAGCAGCTTCACCTAGTCACTCTCTTCCACATTACCCTATTTTATCTTCTTTGTGCCACTGTGGATGACTAAAGTTATCTCATTTTCTTATTTATTGTGTGTTTATTACCTGTCTCTCCCCATCACCACCAGAATATAAGCTCCTTGAGGACATCTATTACTGTCCTTGACCTATCAGAGGTTTGCTGGATGGATACGTGGATGGATGGATAGATGCTAACCTCGTAAGGCTCCATCTCAGCCTCTCTTTACTTCATACACTCTTCCTGAACATTTTCATCAACTCCATATTCAACTATTGTCTCCGGGCAGGTGATCCCCAAATCTTTATCTCTAGCCCAGCTCTCTCCAGACCCCATGGATGGATGTATTCAGCTGCCTTTTGGACATCTCTAACCAGATGTCTCAGTACATCAACCTCAAATGCCCAAACTGAAACCTAGTCCTCTTCCTAATTTCTTATCCAAATGAAGATTGCCACTATGTACTCAGATGCCAAAGTTGGGATTCTGGGCATCAAACTTCACTCCTTCCTCCCAAACATTACCAAGACCTGTTGATCTGATCCCAGATCTATCACCCCCATCAGCCCTCAACAGGAGCACTGTAACAGCTCCAGTGCCCTCTCCACCTCTAGATGTGCTCAATCCCCTCCACTCACAGCCTCAGTGGTGTTTCTTCAACTCATTTTTCTGTTCCCTATCACCGTGAGGATGAAGTCCAAAGCCCTCGGTCTTTTATGATCTGGCTCACTATTCCCCACCATACATTATACTCCTAGTATCTGAAGTGCTTGCAGGTTCTTCGATGTACATTCATGCTCTCTCTTGCCTCTGAGCCTTTGCCCTCTGCCTGAAATACCATCTATCCTGTATCTTCTGCTTCTACTTTTTATACAGGACTTATTGAGGGTGCCACCCTTGCAAGGGAGCCTTCCCTCATGCTCCATGCCATCATCCAGGTCTAGATTAGGGACTTTTTCCACCTGTTACCATAAAACCCAGTACCTCTTTTATTACACCGCAGACACTGTATTATATTTGCCTTTATACATATATGTGAGTTCTCTGAAGGCAGTGACAGAGCCTTAAACATCTCTAAATCCTCCATACTGAGAACAGAGCTGACACAGAAAAGGCATTCAAATATGTGTAGATTGATGGGTGGAAACTTGTGGGAGTACAGCGTATATTTTGGAAAATCTAATAAGGGCTCCAGGCATTTTTGACAGGATAGAGTGATGAGCTGGGTTTAACAAGATAAAATTTAATTGGAACAAATGTAAGGTTCTGCCCTTGGGTCCAAAAGGCACATATGCGGGAACAGGGAACAGTGTGCAGCTGCAGTTTATATGAAAAGCCTGGGGAGTTAGAGTTGTCAGGAAGCTCAGCGTGGGTCAATAGTGTGATCTGACTGCCAAAAAAATTAACACAACCTTAGCTTGCACTAAAAGTGTAGCTTCTAGAATGAGAGAGGAGCTACGCACATGCCAGACAGACTATACTGTGGTTCTGGGTTTGTTCTGAGCATCACACTTCAGGTGCCAGACTCTAGCAGGCTCTGAGGGAAAAGACCAGTGTGGTGAGGGGACTTCAGGTAAAGTCAGATGAGAAACAGGTGGAGGATCAGGGTCTGCTTCACCTTCAGAAAGTGTGTAGGTACCTGCTAGTTACCTTGGAACATCTAAAGATATGTGACCTATTATAAAGTATTACTTTCTAACCGATCAGGCTGTCCACAAATGGACAGGTAAGGGGTCTCCTGTCAATGGGTGCATTTCAAGATGCAACCGAAGCATCTTTACAAAATACAGATCTGATTATGTCTCTCTCTCTCTCTCTCTCTCTCTCTCACACACACACACACACACACACACACACACACACACACACACTCACACATACTCACAATCCCCTTTTCCCACACACATCTCCCCTACCATTCAACCCCTGCTTTAAAACCTTCTAAGGTTCAAAAGCACAACTCTCCCTGCAGCCTATAACGCTCTGCTCTTTCTGGCCTCACCCTCCTCTCTGCCCTCTTGTTCCCTCTGCCCCCTTGAGAACCTCTCACCAGACTCTCCTGCCTCACGGCTTTTGCCCGGGCAGCTCCATTCACCTGGAAAGCTCTTCTCTCCCTTCTTGAACCTAATTCATGCTTTGCGTCCGTTAGCTCTTGAGAGGCTCAGGCTCCACCCCTTCAGAAAGGCAGATCATTGCCCTACTCCAGGCTCTCCTAGCCCCAGAGGGCTCCTTGTTTCATTGTTTGCTGTCTCCCCTACTAGGCCATGAGCACCAGGTGGGCAGGGACTAAATCTGGGTTTGCTCACCATCTCACTGCCTCGTCAACACACAAGAGCTTCATCATAGACATGCTCAACAAGCCAATGAATGAAGAGATGAGATGACCAGAGGCGATGAGTATGTGGAAATACCCTGAAGGGAAGTAAAGGCCTCCGGTCAGTGGTCAGACGAAATGTGCTTTCAGGTCTCTTTTTACGGCCAAAATATCTGCTCCTCACTATCAAAAATCCCCCCCTAATTCAAGGGAACATCAAACATTAGCCTTTCCAATTTACCAAGGGCCTCTCATGAGTCCCCCACCCCTTTTTTAGTAACTCTTTTAGTGCACTTGCCATATCCCACCTAATCCTAAAGACACTGGTGATTTGTCTTAGCCCCTCCACTCAAGGAACTTAAAATCCACTTGGAGAGATGTCATATTCACCTGCATACCCCTCCCAGCACACCCCAACCTACAACCAGTGCTTGGTACATACCTGTGTTATATGCAGGTAAATGGGTAACATTTACTTGACATTTCACTATGCTGTGTTTCACTGTCTTGTTTTTCAATTATGTAAGTGTGTTTGCACATTAAGTGGCCTATAATACAGGTCAGAGCCCATCGTAAGAAGATGCACGAATACTTCTGACTACACCAGCATTCTGTTTTATCAAATAGTTTGAAATAGGGAGACAAGTAGGCATGGGATGTTTATATCCCAGTTACGAAGGGATTCTGTTGCAACCCTTTCCTTGAATGTGACCTGTGTGTGTGTTAATGAATTTTTAAACTATCTTCCTTCAGGCTGCCAATTACAGTCAATTTTCACTCATCTAAAAATCATAAACAGTAAATTAAGCCGAACATTACTCATTTAATACTTCCCTGTGGGCTTTCTATTTTTCCCTTCCCAAACTTAAGGAGGTCCTCTTAAATATATACGTATGAATTCACAAGCCATTTATTCAGAAGAGGACAAGAAAATTTAACTTTGTTTTTCTAAGCTGAACTTAATTTCCATCCCACAACCCCAGCTGAAAACTTTAGTCTTGTCAATACATGGCGAACTCAGTTAAATTCCGCATCTTCTTTTCTGTCTCCAGCCTGGCTCCCCATTCTGGCGTTTAAGTTCTGGCCCTCCACTCTCAGTAGATTTATAAAGCTGTGTTTTGGGATGCTGCATTCTGTCAAGTCCTCAGGTCACCTCTCTCCAAGCTGACATTTGTTAAGGTGTCTCTGTCACTATCTGGTTTCAGGCATGGCCTGGTATCAGTTAGGATTGTGTTCCACTGCAAATACTTGTTGTCCTGACTTACGGTGAGTTAAATCAGTGTTTCTCAAAGTCTGGTCCCCAGACCAGCTGCATCAGAATCACGTGGGTCCTTGTTAGAAATACAGATCCTCGGGCTCCACTCCAGGCAACTGAATCAGAACCAGCAATCTGTGCTCTAATAAGCCTTCCAGGTGATTCCGATGCATGCTCAAGCTTGGGAACCAAGAGAGTTTATTTTCTTCACAAAAAAACGAAGTCTGGAAGTTAGTGGCTGTCGCTTGGTGACACCACGGCCACTCCCAGCTGCAGTGAAAGCTAAGGAAACACTGTTAACGCTTTGGGTCCCTGTAGTAGAAGGTGGCAGGGGAAATGGAGATGGAAATTGCAGTGGTTTCTGCCCCAGAGCTGTTATGCTCTGCATGGCAGTGTCCCCTTTGTGTAATGATGAGCCTTTGGGTCCACCAACAGCCCTTTGCTCAGCTACCTGCCACCCTGGCCTTGGAGCCCTCAAGCTTCTGCTGCCCTCACCTTGTTGGTTCAGGGACATCATGGTTTCTCATCCCCCAGCCTAGACTCCTGCAGCAATTTCTGGACCACACCATGCAGAGCTCCTGCAAAGCAGCCATGCCCTCTAGGCTCAGGTGCTCACACTCATTGGGAAGTTCTGTCACCCACCTCCCTTTGGCAACAGGGCATCAGGAGGGCTGCGGAGAGGCAGGGTACAGCACTGGCAGGCCCCTTACCGCCTTACAAATCATCCCAACCCACCCCAGTGAGAGTCCCTTCTTTCAAAATCTCATCTTAAGTAGAAAAAATATATATATATACTGATTCTCCAAAATCTCTCTGACTTGCACCAGGACTGCATCTTAAAAGCCAAGCATTTGGGCTTCCCTGGTGGCACCGTGGTTGAGAATCTGCCTGCTAATGCAGGGGACACGGGTTCGAGCCCTGGTCTGGGAAGATCCCACATGACGCGGAGCAACTAGGCCCTTGAGCCACAACTACTGAGCCTGCGCGTCTGGAGCCTGTGCTCCGCAACGAGAAGCTGCGATAGTGAGAGGCGCGTGCACCGCGATGGAGAGTGGCCTCCGCTTGCCATAACTAGAGAAAGCCCTCACACAGAAATGAAGACCCAACACAGCCAAAAATAAATGAATAAATGAATGAATGAATAAATAAACAAATAAAAAGCCAAGCATTTGAAGCCCTTTTTCTCTGACTCTGTTCTTGAGGCAATGGAAGCCTCCAATAAAGGTCTGTAGGAGGTACTGGTGGAGGGAGTGGTCCAGAGGGAAAGAGAGAGGGAGGGGAGGCGGGAGGCACTGAATACTTGACAGCATCCTGTCAAATCCAGAGTGACTTCATAAACACTAGCTGCTGTTTTCAGAAAACATCTTTGGGAGGGGATACTGTACAGATGTTGGAGTGTGTTGGTGGGGGTGTCTCCCTTAATGCTGTGTCTACAAAGTCCAAAATAGCAGTATGCGACGAAATCTCTCTCAAACCCAGTTATTTTCAGAGGAAACCTAGTGGGGTGGAAGGAATAGCGGAGTAAGAATGGAAAGAACTGGGTTTTCTACCCAGATCTGTCACTTCCTAACTGGGTAATCACAGCCAAGTGACTTCATCTCTTTGAATCTTAGGTTATATAACCTATAAAAGGGAAGTGAAAAGATCTGCCTGGTGCATACTTTCATACCCATTTTACAGATACTGGTTGTGAGGGTCAAATGAACTCAGGCACACAAAAATACTTTTTTTTAATTGAGGTATAACAGACATATAACATTATATTAGTTTCAGGTATACAACATAATGATTCAATATTTGTATATATTGTGGAATGATCGCAAGTCTAGTTAACATCCATCACTACAGTTACGAAAAATTTATTTCTTATGATTTTTTCTTGTGTTTTTCAAGGTCTACTCTCTTAGCAACTTTCAAATATGCCAGACAGTATTATTACCTATTGTCACCATGCTGTACATTACATCCCCAGGACTTATTTTATAACTGCAGGTTTGTACCTTTTGACCCCCTTCACCCATTTCACCCACCTCTCATCCCCAACATAGAAGTACTTTGAAATAAAGCAGTGATTATACAAATGAAAGGTCACACAAGTACCATTATTTTCTGTCTTTATAAACCAAAGGCAGGATAATTATTCACTTTAATAGAACCAGGGTTTTTTTAAAAACCAAATTAAATTCCAATAGAGTTTCTAGATTTACCCTATGGTCGTCTCTTCAGACATTTCAGAGAGGTTAGGGAAATAAGGACAACAGAAAAGTACGTTTTCCACGTAGCACAGCAGGTTATTTTAGGTCAAGTATATCCTCACTGATCTTCTGCCTGCTTGATCTACCAATTACTGCTGAAGTCTCTAGCTGCCAGAGCAGATTTGTCTACTTTTCCTGGTGGTTCTCTCCGTTTTTGCCTTGCATGTTTTGACAGTTTATTAGGCTCATACACACTTAGGATTACTATGTTTTCTTGGAGAATTCAAATTACACAATGTCTTCTTTATCCCTGATAGTTTTCCTAGTTCATAATGTCTGCTTTTGCATGAAATTAACATAGCTACTCTAGCTTTCTTCCAACTAGAGTTAGCAGGGCATTTCTTTCTCCATGCCATTACTTTTCATCTGAGTCTTTATACTTAAAGTGGGTTTCTTATAAACAACTTATACTTGGGTCTCTTTTTATATTTTAATCCACTCTGACAAACTGTCTTGTAATTGGTGTTTTTAGACCATTCACATTTTTTTTCAGCAACAGACACCTTTATTTTCCAGGTTCTTGGAATATGTTACCACATTTTTCCCCCAAAGTGTTTTGACAATTAACACACCCAGCAGCAATTCAATATAAGTGCCTACAGTGAGCCAGTCCCTGGGAATAAATGGTTGGGTCCACATGTAAGCATCAGTTTTATCACATGCTTGCTAGCACGGGGTTTTAGTCTCAGTTTGCATCTCTCTAGCATGAGGAAAGCAGAACTCCCATGAATGTTTGCTTACTTATTGGAGCAACTCCCTGTTGTATGTATGGATTGTCCATTTACCTCTTTGGGGTGCTGATGTTTTTCTTACCAACTTGGATTCATTCCTTATATAGTAGAGATCATTGCGCTTTGTCATTTTTATGTCAGAGACTTTGAGGGCTGAGTGAGACCTGGAGTTTATTTGGCCTAAACCCCTTGTGGTGGGTTGAATGGTAACACCCCCAAAAGATATGTCCATGACCTACCCCCACCCAGAACCTGTGAATATGACTTTATCTGGAAAAAGAGTCTTCGCAGATGCAATTCAGTTGAGGTAGCCCATTCCCATTTAAAGTGATAATTGATCAAGCTGGACTACTATCTCCCATGTCGATGACTGTTTTATTGTTTTCTGTTTGTTATATTTGTTCTCTGGGGGGTGTTTCTCCCTCTTTTTCTGCCTGCTCTGGTTTTAACTGAGTGTTTTATATGATTCTATCTTATCTCCTCTCTTAGCATATCAATTATACTTCTTTTTAAAAAATTTTTAGTGGTTGCCCTAGAGTTTCCAAGACGCATGTTTAACTAATCTAAGTCCACCTCAAATAAGACTGTACCACTTCACATGAAGCACAGGTACCTTATAACAGTGTTCCCAATTTGTCCCTCCCACCCCTTATAACATCCCTGTCAATCACTCTCTCTATGCTGCAATCACCCAATGCAGGAGTTTCTCACTCTCAGGTGAGTCCACACTCAGCCTCCAGCAATTCGTCAAGATTACCACGTAAGTGTTCCTATCTGCTTATGGCCCCAGTGGCTTCAGGTTCAGATAAACAAGCCTTGGCTGTGACTCTCTGGATTTGCCTGTCTCTCCAGACTTCAAGGTGGTGGTTTGCTTGTCAACCTCAGTTCTCTGAGGAGTCCAAGAAAAGTTACTGATTTTCAGTTTGTTCCCCTTCTTTTCATTGTCAGGGACAGGAGTGACAACTTCCAAGAGCTGAAGCCGAAAGAAGTCCAGTAGATTATTTTACATCATGGAGATTATAGTTGTGTTTGCTGATTTCCCAAAGTATCCAGTCCCTCAGCTCAGACCTGCTCTATCCCTCTGGCCAGGCCTGGACTAAAGAGAGAAAGAAGTTCCTAACTCAGATGCAAGAGATCACTCAATCTTCCAATCTGATCTGAGGACCCCTCCTGCCTAGTGTTATTTGCACAAGACAAGAACAGTTATGTTCCTGTCGTGTGCTACCTTACAACCTTAGTGGCACTGGTGTAATTGTCCCAGGATGTGGCTGCTGTGTTTTCAGTTCAGAAACCTCAACTTCAAGCACTGGAACATGTGAGCTCAGCTCCCAGATAATCACTATTAATTATACTCTCATCCACCCCACAGCTCACCAGAATTAACCTGCTTTGTCCAAAAAAAAAAAGCTTTTTAAATCAAGCATTTGATTATAATATGTACTTTTAAAACACTTAGGCAAATTGTTGGTTTAAAAAAGAATTCTGATTTCCCCAGAGCTCTACCAACCTGAACTCCTGACTGGCAGGGCCACACAATGAGAATGGGTGCTTGCACTGATGATCCTGCAGCACTACAAGATTCTGGAGAGCTTTTGAATCATCCAAGAAAGATTAAATTATGTTCAGTAGCACTTTAACGTTAAGTGCATCTTATACTGTATTCCACATCGATGGAATCTGATCATTCATATGAAGCACAAGGTGACTCTCTTCCTCGCCCAGAAGCCAATGCATTTTAGTTCAATTTGAATTACAAGGGTCTGCTAAACACCTACTGCACTGGTACACACCGGAAGGCATATTCCATTTATTTGTGGGGCTCACAATTTCATGGTTAAGGAAAAACAAACAAGCAAACAAACAAATAAGCAAAACGGACAAGACACACCGTATAACCCCAGCACCCAACACACGCACAAGTTAATTGAATGAGTGTTTGCTCAATGACCTGTAGACAAAGTGCCTTATAGGCACAGAAATGTGGGCAATCACAGAATGTGATGCAGGGAAGAGATATTTGAGCTCGGCTATGGAGGATGCTCAGGACTCTGGCAGTCTACAATAAAGTGGAGGGAAGTATGCTAGCCAAAGGGGAAGTGACGAGAACCTTCAGGGAATGGAGAAAAGTCTGGTGTTTCTGGAATGTGTGGGTGGAAAATGCCAGGAAATGTTGTCGAAAAAATAAATCACAGAAAGCCTTGAATATCATGCTGAGAAATCTGAATGTTTTCCTGTAGGCAATGGGATGCTGTCAATGTTTTGAGCACACGTGTTTTGGTCAGATGTGCTTTAGGAAGATCACTCCAGAAGCACCTGGGAAGATGCACTGGGGTGCAAGGGGGAGACGGGAGACACAGAGGCCAGTTAGAAAGCCACTGCATAAGTTCAAGCAAGAGAGAAGGGGTTGCAGTGATGGAAAATGGAAATAGGTACATGGCTGAACAGATACTGCAGAGGTAGATTCAATAGCACTGGGCAACCAGTCCTCTGCGAGAGGTAGGAGTTGAAGATGGCTCCAGAGTTGTTTGCAGAAAGAGCTACATTCCCCACCCCACCCTATATGCACACCCTTTGCAATGTAACAGCTCCTACCACCATCAAGAGGTGGAGTCTATTTCTCTACCCTGTAAAACTGGATTCCAGCTCTATACCAACACTGAACAGTTAGGCTGATGTGGAGAGAGAGGATGCTGCTATAACAGAATACCAGGGACCAGGTGGCTTTGACAACAAATACATATTTCTCACAGTTCTAGAGGCTGGGAAGTCCAAGATTAAGGCATCAGCAAATCCAGTGGTGAAGGCACTCTTTCTCATTTGCAAATGGCCGTCTTCTCCTTGTATCCTCACATGGCAAAGAGACAGATCTTTTGTCTCTTTCTCTTCTTAAAAGGCATTATTCCCATCATGGGAGCCCCACCCTCATGACCTCATCTCATCCTAATTTACCTCCCAAAGGTCCCACCTCCAAATGCCATCACGTTGGGGAATAAGGTTTCAACCTATGAACTGGGGGGAGGACACACACATTCAGTCCATAATTAGACCTCTCCTTGAACTCCAACCACCTTGGCTGGGTCCTGCCCTCCTTGCCTAACTCTTACCAGACCCGTATTTCTGAAGTCAGGACCCTGCCCTGAAAGCTTTGGCACTGCCTAGACTCCTGCCAGGTGGGATCAGTCATTTATAACCAAAGCCCTGCTACTCAGCCAACTTCAAGAAATGTCACTCTCCAGAGATTCCTCCTACAGCCCCACTGCCCCTGCACTGGGGGATTTTTTGGAAACTACAGGCAGCTGAATGGAGTCGGAGTTCACCCGTGCCCCTTGGCTCTGTCGTTTGAACAGCAGGCTCTCCTTTCCCCCATCCCCATACCGTTATGGGGCCAGCCCTGCAGTTGGATTCATACATCCCACTTCCTGCCCTTCCATGGTTTCCGCTGCTTCCCTCTCCAGTTTGGTGTGTTTTGCAGAGAAGCCAGTTTTGGTGCTTCATTTAACCACTCAGTCAATGGTCATAAGCACCTATCCTGTGCCAGGCATTGCTTGGGATTCAGAAGTGAGTTAGAGAACATGCTTTGTAGGTGCTCCCAACTCAGAAGCCCCTCTCATCTGGAAAAGGCAGGAGAATGCACACAACAGAGCTTTCTTAATGGGAGGGCACTTGCCCGCAGGCTCCACTGCTGACTATTTAGCGGGCATAGGGCAACTGAGCCAGTATCCTCACCTAGCATAAAAATAAAAAGTAAGAGCCTTTCTACAGCCCAGGACTGTATGGGACGAAATGAAGGAAAAGACCAGACCTTGACTTAATAATGGTGCCCAGCTCACTGGTGGGTCCAGGTCCAAGGGTCCAGCTTTCTGGCATCCAGAACCTCAGGACCTCGAGGGGCACCGTCAGGAGGTAGCGTCCCCATGGCGAGGCTCTGGTGAAGTGTGTGCAGCATCAGAAAGCCCTTAAAATGCTCCAGTTGAGGAGCTGCCGGGTCTTATCTAAAGAGCCATGTACTTGGCACTAAGTCTGATTCATAAGGAACCCCTAAGAACTGTGGACAAGGGCATTTACGGACCTAGAAAACCCTGCCTGCTCTTTTTAATTTTTTCTTCTCCCCTGAGAAAAGTAGGAGTTAAGAGATTTGGGGGGCCTCAGCCAGGCCTCCTCCCCCAAGGTCACTCTCCCAGGCATTCCCACTGGTTCTGATGCAGCCCTGATTCCCAACTACAGCCAAGGAGCCCAAGTGCAAGGCTCAGGAGGGAGAAGGCAACCAGACGCCAGGCTCCCTTGCCTGGGGAGAAAGAGCATTTCCCCTGAACACACAGGCAGGCGATGGCCAGAAAATGTACAGCAGTTTCAAAAGCCACAAGCGGCAACTAGAGCACCATGCATGCCCCAGACAAGCACTCCCACCAGGCTCCATTCCCCCCATCAAACCATCATAGCCCAGCCCTTGCCTCCGGGGGCTTGGGTTGGCTTAGCCTGTTCCTTCAGGTACTAGATTTCCCCACTTCCCCAGTTATTGTAACTCAATCCTTACAACCCCTCTACGAGGGATGTTTGATGACTCTGCTCCTTTCACAGATGTGGAAACTGAAGCACAGATCGGTTCTGGTCTTGCCCGATGTCACAGTGCAAGGAAAGTGTGGGGCAGTATTCAAGCCCCCGTGCACATCCGAGTAGGCACCCCTCTGCTCCTCCTCCATTCTCACGCCAGGCCTCTGTCCCCTGACCGCAGGAGAGTGACTCACAGGGCCCTTGCCTTGGATGCCAGCTGGTATGGGTCTGAGGGCTTTGGAGGGCTTACAAGATCCCCTCACTGAGCCCTCAGAGGCCCCGGGATGAAAGGGATTAGGCTAAGCATGAACATTTTTTCCTTGTTAGATTGTCCATTTTTTCCTTTCACCACATTCCTCATTTCAATCATTCCTTTTCCTTTCCAGACCCCAGGAGCCAGAAATAAACACACACAGTCTTTGCATTGATGTAAATAACCATTGGCTTTATTGAACCCATCTGCTTGGGCTATTGGTTGAAATCACAGCTCTGGAGCGTTTTCCAAGTACCCCCTAGGGCATTGGGAAGTTTAGCTGCTGCCCTGCCCAGGCAGGTTTGTTCTGCTCCCTTCAAGAAGGACCCTCACTATGGAAGCCATGTGTTCATTTTCTCGGTATCCTTAGAGCTCAAAGTCTAGCCATTTCTCCCCACAAACAATCAATTTCTCTCTCTCCTCTTCTCTCTCCCATCACCCCAAGAAGCTGCCTCCTGCCTCCCAGGCCCAAGACTGTGTGTCCCCATCATTCTGTCCCGGGACCTTAGGTTTGAAGGCAAACAGAGCCAACAGGTACCTCCCAGCCCCACCCCAGCCCCATGTAGCTGCCTCGTGGTTTTCCAACTTCAACTGGGGCTCCCTTCTCTTCTAACAACAGTAACCGTTAAGTGTATCAGACACTTGTTATGTGCTAGGTACTGCTGTAAGCCTATGCAAGTATTATTTATTTTATCTCACAACCACCCTTAGGAAACTGAGCCATATACAGAGTTGAAGTAACCTGTCCAAAATCATACAGCTAGTAGGAGGTAGAACCAGGATTTGAACCCCAGAAGTCTGGCTCTAGGGCTGGGCCTCTTAACTACTACAAAAAACTCAGCTCTTCAAGCCCCACTTGTCCGGAAGCTCTGGGGATCAGAGCCCAAGTCTTCTGCTGTGCATGGTTGATCTTTTGTCTTCTGGTTGAGTCACTCTTTGTTTTCTGTTTTTTGGTTTTGTTTAGTTGTGTTTCATTTGCTTTGTTTGTGTCTTTCTCTTATTTTCTGTATCTCCTGAGTTTCCCTCATGACTTGAGCCTTTATTGTACTCAGTGGCCTCCTCCTTACTTCTCTCTTCTTTCTCTCTCTTGCTCCCCACATTCAAGCAGTAGCCAAGTCCTCTGAATTCTTTCATTTCAGAAAGGTTTCTTGAGCATCTCCTTCATGCCAAGCACATAGGAGGTGATCAAGATGGATGGAGTCCTTCTGCATGTGGCATTTTCAGTCCATTTCATTGGCCTCTCATCTCTCACACCTCCCATCCCCCATGCCCTGGTCCCAGTTCAGGCTGATTTTCACACCCACCTGTGCGATTGTTGCTCCCTCCCCTGTGTGTTTGCCTCACTCTGCACATGACTGATGAATAACTCTTAAATAAGCCTGCCTGGGCTTCCCTGGTGGCGCAGTGGTTAAGAATCTGCCTGCCAATGCAGGGGACACAGGTTCGAGCCCTGGCCTGGGAAGATCCCACATGCCACGGACCAGCTAAGCCCATGTGCCACAACTACTGAGCCCACGTGCCACAACTAATGAAGCCTGCGTGCCTAGAGCCCACGTTCCGCAACAAGAGAAGCAATGACAATGAGAAACCCACACACCGCAACGAAGAGTAGCCCCCGCTCACCGCAGCTAGAGAAAGCCCACCCACGCACAGCAACAAAGACCCAACACAGCCAAAAATAAATAAATAAATTTATTTAAAAAAAAAAAAAAGGCTGCCTTAGATCAGGTCTTTGCTAGAGGCCTTTAGTTGGAGCTCAGACTTGGAGCTCCAAGCCATCCAATAGTCCCTACGGGATAACATGCCAAATCCCCAGTCTGGTACCCTGGACTCAGACTGTTAGTTCCAACTTGACCAAACATACTTCCTACTGCATTCCCTTATTTAGCCCAAGACAACATTTCTTACAGGGCAACCCCACACTTGCATCAGAATCACCCACGTGCCCATTAAAATGCACCCTTCCCCAACCTTCCAAATGAGAACTTCCAAAGCTGGGATCCAGGAAATCTGCCTTTGAACAAACTGCTTGGTGATTGGCATGCACTCCATGGTCGGATACCCACCTGCCTAGGTGATAGCCTCTGAACTACGGGGTTCACTCTGTTCCACACACTAGGACCCACAATGCCAACCCCATCACCAGATCTCCATGTCTGATCCTACGCATTCTTCAAGGCCCATCTCAATGGCCCCTCCTCTGAATTACCTACTAAGAGTCCACCGTCTGTTACCCCAGCTGAAATCAATCTCTCTCTCCTCTTTCAGTATTAGAGCCCTTGTAGAATCTGAGTGTCTTTCATTGCATTTGCTACTTTCTAGCTTGTATTATTGTTATGTATGTGTCAGTCTTATCACCATTACTAGGCTGCAAACATTTTAAACACAAGAGCTATCTCTTAATCAACTGACCAGGATGTTATGAGTGTAGCAGCCAAAGCAATCCTTTAAAAAGTCTCAGTACGTCACTCTTCTACTTAAAACCCTCCAGTGGCTCCTCATGGCCTGGGAGTAAAGCCAAAGTTCTTGTGATGCTCCACAAGGCCCCGTGTGGTTTGGTCCCCTTTACCTTTGTGACCTCCCCTCCCACTACTCTGCCTCTCACTCCTCCCACTCCAGACACATTGCCTCCTAGACACACCTCAAGTGTGCTCCTGCCTCAGGGCCTTTGCACTGGTTGCTGGATCTGCTTAAATGTCCTTCCCCCATATAGCAGCCCAGCCCATTCCCCCACCTCCTTTTAGAATTTGTTCAAATGTTACTTTCTCAATAAGGCCTACCCTGTCTGCCCTATTTAAACCTGCAATTCACCCCTGCACTCCTGTTACCCCGCTATACTTTTTATTTTGTCCATAAGGATAAGCATTATTGATTTATTAAAAATGGACTTATTTATTATATTTACTGCATTTTGTCTTCTCCCTTCACTATAAGCTCCAAGCTTCATTTTGCCTACTGACATATTCCATGCACCTAAAACACTGCCTGACACATAGAACATGCTCTATAAATATTTGCTGAATGAATGAATAAGTGAGTGAGGTGAGGAATGAATAAATGGAGGGAGATGGGGAAGCAAAAGTTGAATTACAGGCCTGGGTGGGGCCCACTCAGCATTTCTCACAAGTCCAGGCCAGGAGTCAGAAACAGAGAACAAATTAAGTCAAGGGTGTAATATGAGCCATATATTTTCAATTCTGTCCTAACAGGTGACACAGAATGAGGGCAGGCCAGGACTGGAAGTAGTGGAGATGGCTGTCACCATCACCTGAATCTGATGTCATTCGACCAGACAGCTACAAGGCCTCAGCAGCCTCTGGTTGACTTTCCTGGAGCTTGAGTACAGAAGAGAAAGCGGATGTAAAGAGTCAGCACTGGTGGGGACAGGCAGAGAGAGGCCTGGGCTCTAACTGTCAGGGTCCCGTCTGCATGTATGAGTTTCCTATCGCTGCTGTAACAAATTACCACAAACTTAGTGGTTTAAGACACCACAAATTTTAATCTCTTACAGGTGTGGAGATCAGAAGTCTGAATGAAATGATGCCATTTGCACCAACATGAATGGACCTAGCGATTATCATACTAAGTGAAGTAAGTCAGACAAAGAAAGACAAATATATGATATTGCTTATATGTGGAATCTAAAAAAAAAAAAAAAGATACAAATGAACTTATATACAAAACAGAAATAGACCCACAGACATAGAAAACATACTTATGGTTACCAAAGGGGAAAGGGTTGGAGGAGGGATAAATTAGGAGTTTGGGACTAAAATAGACACACTAGTATATATAAAATAGATAACCAACAAGGACCTAATGTATAGTACAGGGAACTATACTCAATATGTGGTAATAACCTATAAGGAAAAAGAATCTAAAAAAGTGTATATATATATATATATATATATATATATATATATATATATGAATCACTGTGCTGTATCCATGAAACTAACACAACATTGTAAATCAACTATACTTCAATTTTTAAAAGTCAAAAAAAAAAAGGGAGGCTGAAACTAGTCTCAGTGGACTAAAGTCAACATGTCTGTAGAGCTGGTTCCTTTTGGAAGGTCTGAGAGGAGAATTTTTTCCTTGACTTTTTCAGCCTCTAACAGACCTGCATTCCTTGAGCTCTAGCCCCTCCTCCATCTTCAAAAAGCATCCCTCTCTTCTGACTCTGACTCTGACCCGCAAGCCCCTCTCTTATAAGAACGCTTGTGATCATATCAGTCCGACCTGGATAATCGGAGAGAAGCTCCTCATCTCAAGATCTTTAACTTAATCACACCCACAAAGTCCCTTTTGCCATGTAAGGTAACATTCACAGGTTCTGGAGATTAGGCTGTAGAGTATTTGGGGGCCATATTCAGCTCCCACACCCTACATAGAGTCAAGGCAACCTCGTCATATAGCTGGACCCACTCATCCCTTCCTAGGTGTATCTAGGAAATTCCTATCCAAGTGAACCCCTCCACTAGAGAGGAAGTGAGATCCCCAGGGAATCTGTCAACTAAGGGACCAGTGAGAGGGACCGCTGACAGCCCAGACCTCCCGCTCAGGTTTAGGAAACTCTCACACGTTCACTTTGCCTTCCTGCTTCAGAAAACCTTCTCTGGAAGGACTTTCAGTCCATGTTCTGCACTGGCTGCCATGTGATCTCAATGGCCAACCAGCCACACCCTGATTCACACTGCAAGTGGAAGGCCTCTCTGCGGAGGTGATATTTGAAAAGACACATAAAGAGAGTGAACCAGTCATCAGAAGGACTCCAGACTGAGGGAATAAACATACAAAAGCTTAAGAAAGAGGGAACTTGACAAGTCTGAGGAAGAGGGAGAGGCTAGGATGGCTGAAGGTCGCGAGCAAGAGAATTTAAGATTGGAGATGCAGGCAGAAGGTAGATTACGCATGACCTTGGGAGCCATGAGAAGTCTGGGGTTTTCTAGGAGCAAGGATAAATTGATGAGAATAATAATAACCACAATAGCTAACCATTATATGCTGAGTAACATGTATATGTATACTGAGACGAACATATATAGTACCAGGTACTATTTTAAGTACTTCATTTACATCAGTTTAATTCTCAAAAATTTGCATGAGTAGATGCTATTATCCCCATTTTACAGCTGAGGAAATTGAGGCATGGAAAGGTTAAGTAACTTGCCAAGCCCACACAGCCAGCAGGTGGTAGAAGCCAGAATTCAGACCCAGGTGATCTGGTTTCTCAGTGTGTGTTTTAAAGGTCTGCACTGACTTTCCTGCTGAGGACATCACACAAAGATCATTCTGTGTGTGGTAGTGGAGGAGGGTGAATAGGAGCACAGAATATTTTCAGGGCAGTGAAAATACTCTGCGTGATACTATATAATGGATACATGTCATTACACAGTTGACCCTTGAACAACATGGGGGTTAATTGACATATAACTTATAGTCAGCCCTCCGTATCTGCTGTTCCTGGGCATCCATGGATTCAACCAACCATGCACGGTGTAGGACTGTAGTATTTATTACTGAAAAAGACCCACGTGTAAGGGGACCCACACAGTTCAAACGCACATTGTACAGGGTCAACGGTACATTTGTCCAAACCCCTAAAATGCACAACACCAAGAGTGAACCCTATGGGTGATAATGATCTGTCAATGTAGGTTCATCAGTTGTAACAAATGCGTTGCTCTGGTGGAAGATGCTGACAATGGGGGAGGCTGAGCACGTGTGGGGGCAGGGATGCCTTCATCCTAATTTTCCTGTGAACTTAAAACTGCTCTAAAAAATAAAGTCTTTTTTAAAGTTAGGTATAAACAAATCAAGTGATGCAGCTCTTCCATTCCTAGGTTTTAATCAAGAGAAGTGAAAATACACATCTACAGAAATGCTTGTATGTGAGTGTTCTTAGCAACATAGCAACTTATACATGAATGTCCTTATTTATTCGCTGTAACCAAACACGGGAAACAACCCAAACGTTCACCTTATGGGAGAAGATCAACAAAATGTGGTATATTCATATAATGGAATAACACTCAATAATACAAAGAAATGGATGATTGATATACACAGAAGATCAACAAAATGTGGTATATTCATATAATGGAATAACACTCAATAATACAAAGAAATGGATGATTGATATACACAGTAAAAAAATATGCACAATCTCAAAAAAAAATAATTCTGACTTTAGCAGGAGGGTGGATTGTGGAGGGTGAGCAAGAGAACTGACAGACTACCTGCTGTATAGCACAGGGAGCTCAGCTCGGTGCTCTGTGATGGCCTAGTTGGGTGGGATGGGGAGTGGGGGTGGAGGGAAGTCCAAGAGTGAGGGGATGTGTGTATTCGTATGGCTGATTCACTTCACTGTGCGGCAGAAACTAACCCAACATTGTAAGCAATTATACTCCAATAAAAAAAGAGAGAGAGAGAGAACTGACAGACTAATTAAGAAAGTCTTGTAGCATCTAGGTTAGAGATGTTGGTGGCAGGCCCTGGGTGGAAGCAGTGAAAATAGAGAAAAAATGAATAGACTTAAGACAGATTTGAGATCTGGGAGGAATCAAGGCTGACTCCTAGGTTTTCAGCTTGAGCAACTGAGTTGATGCCTTTACTGAAAAAGGAATAGGCTTGGTGGGGAGGGTCCCCAAGCCCAGTATTCCTGCCCTTGCGGAACCCCTGAGCCCTCATCAACTCTCAGCCACATTTCTCAGCTAGAGAAAGCCCAGCACACAGATGCCAAGGTTAGCCTGCACTAGCGGGCCCATGCCAAGAACCACAAAAGCCTCATTTTATTTAAAACACAGGGTTTGGCAGAATTCCCTACCTAGATAGAGACAAGCCCATTACTTCATCTTGTGAGCTGCATTACAACCTCTGCTTTCGTGTATCTATTAGCAAGACCTCTCAGCCAGAACTCCAGCCAGCCCATCAATCATTCTTCCTGGAGGCCCACAGACCAGGCAGCTGAGGCTGGGAGCCCGGCAGACATCCATAGACATTTGCACAGGGGACTAAGCCCCAAAGGCTTTCCTGTTTGTGTATAGGGGGCCTTACTGCTTTCTATTTTTAATTAAAAGCAGATTTTTATCAATCCCCCCAAAAATCTATTGGGGGAACTGTAATTTTGCTTCCAATCTTCCTATTTAATACTCCCCTAATGCCCATAAAAAGCTTTGGAGTTTCAGTTCATGATTTGAATCTTTACAGATAATTAGCTGGTAGAACGACTTGGAGAGAGAAGCAGGTATATATTTTCACAGCTTGGTGGGGAGTGGGTGGGTGAGTTGTGGGAGAAGCATCCCCAGGCACACCTCCATTCCAGAAACATAAACACGCAATTCATTTAAACGTACATTCACTTAGGCTCTTTAATAGCTGCCTTAAAAAGTGCTTTTCTCTCTGACTTCTGGGGCACCCTATTTTCATGCCACTTGGCTCTTCCACCTTTGACCTCCCCCTCCAGGTCCTCAGACCCTCCATCATTAAACTTAACCTGCTCCCTGCCACCTTGGCCCCACCTACTTGCCTTATAGTCCAAGTCAGTCCCCTTGGACTTGGACAGGCCTTTCCTGTCGCCTCTCTGGCCCTCTGTTCCTCCTCCTTCCTGCTCAGCCCACCCTCACACTTCCCTCCCTCCCCTCCCTCCCCTCCCTTCTCTCCTTCTCTTCTCCTTTCAGACTCAGCTTCTGTGACCACCTTCTGCATGAGTCGGAAATGGTGTCATATGTACTCACCTTTAAAAGCTCTATAGTAATCACGTGAAATAGTAGTGTTACACGCACACGCACACAGGCGCATGAGCACACAGTTGTTTAACATCCGAAGAATTGGAGGCTCCAAGAAGTCCAAAAATTTACTCAAACCCCACCTTCCCCTTTATTTTCTCTCCCTTTCCACTCTCCTTTGTCAGGTGATAGATACATATATACGTACACACACAGATACACAGACAGACACCTAGACAGGTACATAGATGGACAGACTGACAAAAGGGCAAATACTCAATAGATAGTAGAAGAAAGACAGGTTGGTAGGTAGGTAGGTAGATATAGATAGAGACAGACAGACAGATGGTAGAGGAGGGGAGACTACAGCAGCTGGCAAAAATCAACCAAATACCTCATTCCACTATTTTGTCCCTTTTCTGAAGAAGCTCTCCCAATTCTTCTGCTACGAGGAATCGTCGCTCAGTGAAAACTCCGTAAGGTAGATTTTAAAGGCTGGAAACAAGAAAGTAACAAAGAGGCTGTGTGGCTGCCCAGGTGTGAATCAGGACACATGAGGCAGTGGGTGTGAAGGTTCTTTCTTGATAAACAGTTAATGTTCTCAAAGGTGAGAGGGGATCAGAGTCATCCCTAATTGAATAGAGTTCAAGGTCCAAGGGGAGGTGGCTTTTGACAGTGGTTCTCCACCTCACCATGCATTTGAGTCACCCAGAGGGCTTTGTAAAACACAGATCCTTGCACTCCACCCAAGAGTTTCTGATTCATTAAGTCTGGGTGGGGCCTGAGAATTCAATTTCCAACAAGTTGCCGGATGATGCTGATGCTGCCGGTCCAGGGACCTCACCTGGAGGACCACTGCTAGAGAGTAATGTTCAGAGGTTAACCTGGCTATTGTGATGATGTTAAATCAGGTCTATTTTAATCAAATCATATTACCTGGCATATTTGAAAACGAAAGAAACAACACTGGTTTGATCATTTTCAAGATTGGGTCAAGATTTCAAAGGATGACTGAACTTTGATCCACTGAACACCTCGCCCCATGTCTCCTGACGCTATTGGGACCTCCACCTCTGCCTACCATATTCCTACCCATCTGCCTCCTCCTGCATGAGAACAAAGACCGTGTCTGTCCTGTTTGCAATTAGAACTCCAAGGCCTAAAACTATATCTGGAATTGTGGATGTGTGTGTGTGTGTGCTTGTGTATCTGTATGTGTATGTATACGTGGATGTACACACACACACGTAAAAATGCATACGTGTGTTTGTGTCTGGTGAATGAGCCAGTGAATGGATAGGCTGCCTGTATAAAGGACTCTCTGAAACGGGCAGGAGGAGGAAAAAAAGGGAATTCCCTGGCGCTCCAGTGGTTAGGACTTGGTGCTTTCACTGCCGCAGGCCCGGGTTCAGTCCCCAGTCAGGGAACTAAGATCCCCGCAGGCTGCACGGCACAGCCAAAAAAATGAAATGGTCAGGAGAGTGGGCTCAGAGCTGGCCCACCTGGGTTTGAGGCCCAGCTCCAGGGCTCAGAACGCTGAGCAGTAAATCTCTGAACTGTCACTGCTCCTGCCCTAACAAGGCCCCCTCCCCCAGGCAGTCCTGGGGGGCTGGCTCAGCTTCTCTAAGTACACTTATCTCCTAAACTGAAGACATCTTATCTCCCCAGCCCTGTTCTCACTGCTGGCATCAGCTCAAAACAGAGCCACTGGAGGGGAAAAGTCCTTCCACCACTACTAAAAATACTCGCATTGATCTCCTGCTCACTGTGGCATCCCTCTCTCTCCATTCCTGGTTTTTCTTGCTGTTTTTGTTCTACACAGTCCTCCAAATCAAGCACAAGATCATTTGGGCCTGGATCACGAGGTGGTTTGACCCTCCCCACAGTGTCACATCCAAAATCGTTCCTCCCATCCAGCACATCATTTGCAGGGCCCGGTGCAAAATGAAAATAAAGGGGCCTCTGTTTCAAAAATTATTAGGAATTTCAAGACAGTGACAGCATTAAACAACCCTGGACAACCGCACAGGGTGTACCCACCACATGTTTCTGGACACCGTGGATAGACCCAACATTCTCCCCAAGCTCCAGGGAAGTTCTGCCCTCCTGTGACACTTTGTCTGTGGAGTGTCACACACTGCTCCTGGGAGTTCATCAGCTCCAAGTGCAAAAGGTCCTTGCCCTCTAGGTCCATGGGGTCCTTTGAAGTAGCTTCCCAATGGCCCTCCCTGACCTGACAGAATTCTCAAACATGTGGGTAGAAGCCCCTTTAGGGAACTGCTCACACCCCTCCCCCCTCCCCCCTCGATAGCTAACTCCTTGTAGAGACTGTGTGCATTCTCCCGAGCATTTTGAAATTGACACGAACTGAGTTGCTGCAGGTGCCCATGAAGATGGGCATTTCCTCTTTGAGCAAAGGAGACAGGGACATCTTAGGAACCACACCCTGTTTCTAAAAATGGGTCAGCTCATTATTGGCAAGCATTCTCAGAGGCCTCAAGGGCAAAATAAATCAAGTGCAAAATGACTATTAACTTCCTGAAGTTTCAAACCAGCTGGGGAAATTAGAAAAACTAATAGAAAAATAGATCTTAACACCCTGCAACTGAGGTAGCTGAAAAAAATATGTAAAGATGAGATCAATCACAGGGGGAAGGGTCGTTTCCGCAGTACAGCATCTCTCTAGGGGGACTGAATTCGAAACTCCACTGGGGAGAGGTCAAGAAAATTAAAGGAAGTTCTGGAATTTGGGCTGCACATTAAAAATCACAGAGAGAGCTTTCAAATAGAAACAAAAGCAAAACTAAGCCCAGGCCCTACCGCAGGCAATTCAGTAAGAATTCTTTCTCTATAAATTGTTAAACTTATTATACATTTTAAGAACACGCAACACAGACGGACATTATGCCGACCTCCCATGTACCACATCAACTCTCAGTAATTAACAGTTCAGGATCAATCTTGTTTCACCTCTGTCCCCACCCACCTCTCACCCCCCCCAAAATACAATTGTTTTGACGCAAATCCCACGTCAAACTTCAGTATGTATCTCTGAAAGGACTCCTTTTTAAAAAATAACTACGATACTATATCACACCTAATAATAAGGTATCTTTATAACAATAATTCCTCAAATCTATCAAAATCTAATTTCTCCTGCTGTTTGATATATATTTTTAGGCATTTGTTACAGGTGGAATGCAAATAAGGTCTGTGTGTTATAATTTGTTGATGTAGCTCCTAAAATTCTTTTAATCTATAGGTTCTTGCTCTATCTCATTCTCTTTTATTATGAAATTTATTTTTTTAATGAAGAAATGAGGACAAGTGTCCTGTAGAGTTTCTCAGTGTCTGTTTCTTGCTGTTTGAATCCCCATGGCATGGTTTAACATGTTCCCCTGTCCCCGTATTTCCTGTAAATTAGTCATTAGATGTGGAGGCCTAATAAAATTCAGATTTGAATTATTTGATAAGACTATTTCATAGGTAGTATTGTATGCTCCAATCAAAGATATTTAAAGTCTAGTTGCCTCTTTTTCATGATGTTAGTTGTTAATAATCATTACCCAGATTCATTAATTTTTTAGGGTTTTTAAAAAAAATCTAGGGTTTCCAAATCTATGATTCCTTCTTTCAGCAGCTGCAATGTTTCTATAAAGAGAAACTTCCTTTTATCAACCATGGGGTTACCTGAGAAACAGTTCAAACAGGAAAAGCAGCAGAAATGCTTGATACTTTTTATTTACCAGTTTTTAAAATAAGGAGCTGGTTCCCTAGCATCCGCCAAATGTGACGGAACGTTCACAGTTGTTACTAAGAACTCATTAATACAAACATACTCAATGTGTTTCAATTTGTTATTCTAATTCTGTTCCAATTATCCTACCTGTGGTCGGTGGGAGCCTGTTTAATTTCTCTTCTGAGTCCTCCTGAGATAATCCTTGTCATCATTGACAGCTTCCTTGCACTCCTGTGACAAGATGCTTCAGGCCCATAGGTACATTCCTGTCCCAAACTAGAATCATCCATTTTTCTAAGAGGTCCTGGCTTGGTTTTATGCAAAATAGTATTTAGAGGCCACAATCCAGGTGCTAAGGGTGCTTGTTGCTACTGAGTCGGTGATTGTTTCTGGGCCTTTGCAGTGGATAAAGCTGGAAAATATTTTATGTTTTAAGGGAAAAAAGAGTTTATATCATGCTTTTGGGAGGAAGAGATATTGAATAATATCCTCCAAACTGAGAAGAAATTTTGAGACTGAAAAACGAAGCAGGGAACCCAAAGTGCAATTAGAAGTTTATTGCAGGTAACTTATATACAGGCAGGATCAGGCGGACGGCAATCCAGAGGCATTCGCGGCTGCACTCCATGCACCAAAAAGGGGTACAGGGGGCTTCCCTGGGGGCGCAGTGGTTGAGAGTCCGCTTGCCGATGCAGGGGACACGGGTTCGTACCCCGGTCTGGGAGGATCCCACGTGCCACGGAGCGGCTGGGCCCGTGAGCCATGGCCACTGAACCTGCGCGTCCAGAGCCTGTGCTCCGCAACGGGAGAGGCCATAGCGGTGGGAGGCTCGCGTACCGCCAAAAAAAAAAAAAAAAAAAAGGGGGGTACAGGGGAGTTTTAAAGGATCTAAAAATAGATCTGACTACCAAGTGAGAAGCATGTCTGCACCAATGGGAACCAGGGGTTTTTCTTTCCCCTGGGGGGGTTCTCATGTCCATTAACCCATCTGCATCAGCAAAACTCATTTTTCCAGTTTTCATAGTGGATGCAGGCAAAGGTAAAAATTGCTAGGGAACTTATCTGGCTTGGCCGCATTTCTTGTGAGCAGGCTAAAGCTCAGTCATGCAGAAAGGGGAAGAGGTAGGACTGGGGGCCTAAGATGGAGCTGACAAAACGGAGTCAGTGTGGTTCAGCCATACATCATATTCCAATTCAAATCCTGGACTACAGGGTTTTTACTGACCTCAGTGATTTTACATGTGTAACATCTTCCATTTTTTAAAATAATCCCAGTATCCGAGTTCATAATTATTAATTAGTTTTATCCCTTACCACACCCAACAGTCTCCAAATAACACTATCAACCACTGGCAACAATATGATTACTTAAATCAGTTTAAATTTTTCCCAGCCTTTTCTTGTTACAATTCACTGATAATCTCCTACACTTCTAATCCAGAGGTGCCTGCTCTATCTCTTTCTTTGTCACTGTGCAAAAAATTATTAACCAAGAAATGTGGACTAGTGTCCTGTAGAGTTTCTCAGCAGAAAACACACAGTCTTAAATAAACGTAGCAGAGACCACACACTTAGCTTTCTTTATTGGCTTCTAGAGACTGCTCCCTCATGCTACATAGAGATCCTCGTCACTCCTTTTCACAGAGGCACGGTATTCTAGCGTGGGATGTGACATGGCGGTGTCTGGGTGACTTCCAGGTATTTTGCTATTACAAATAGAGCTGCAGTATAGAACCCTATGTGTATGACTTCTTATATTTTCATGCTCTCTTGTGCCAAAGTTGAGAACTCCTGACCTACAGAAAAAAGCAGGTTGTTAAGAGACCCAAGTTCGAATCCCAGCTCTGCCCTTAACTTACTCCTTGTAAATTCTGGATAATAATATCTGGATAAAAATCTACCTCATAGATTTCTGGAGAGGATTAAATAAGCTAATATATGGAAGGTGCTTAAATCAGTTCTTAGTATATTTTAAGAGGAGTATGTTGTTATTGTTGCTATGAATCTTTAAATTTCTTTTTTTTAATTAAAGTACAGTTGATTTACAATATTGTGTTAGTTTCAGATGTACAGCAAAGTGATTCAGTTACACTTTTTTTTTCAGATTCCTTTCCATTATAGTTGTTACGAGATTTTGAATATAGTTCCCTGTGCTTTACAGTAAATCTTTTCTGTTTGTCTATTTTATATATAGTGGTGTGTACCTGTTAATCCCATACTCCTAATTTATCCCTCCTCCCCCACTTCCCCTTTGGTAACTATAAGTTTGTTTTCTATGTCTGTGAGTCTGTTTCTGTTTTGCAAATAAATTCATTTGTATTATTTTTTAGATTCCACATATATGTGATATCATATTTGTCTTTCTCTTGAAATTTCTTATTTAGCCTCCCTGCCTCAGTTTCCTCAGCTGTTCTATCTCAGGATGTTGTCACAACAAAATTAGATCATCACGGCGGGACTTCTCGAAATAGCTATCATCTCTGAAAATGTGGAGAAAGGGTATTATTTTCATCACCGTGATTATAGAATGTCTGGTTAGGAGAATCAACAGTATTCATCTGGTGGGACTCTCATCTCTGGAAGCTGTCTATATAGGGTTTCCTTACTGGACTGAGTCCGAAAGACAACCTGTCAATTCACTCAAGCCACTAATTTAATTGATTTTTCAATTTTCTACTAAATTGACAAACTGAGTAAATTGACCAAATTGGCTGTTTTGATATCATTTAGACTCAGCTTGAGTGGAGCTAATTACGAAGGGGGAAATAATTGTCATTGACATTGCCACAGTGATCAAAGACACCCCTGGCGTGGCTGGTGGGGAGCACAGGACCCTTACCATGTCCACTAGCCTCATGTTCCACCCAACTAAGGCTCCGAGAACAAACACTGCCCGATCCACTGCACTGCATTACATGGGGGAAAATTCTGAAAAGGATCAATCAATACATAAGTGAGCATTATAGGCAAGACTCCATGTGCCCAATTCTGAGTGTAGTGAAGAGCTATCTAGGCTGAGGAGACTTAGATGGTCCCTGGGGTACAGTGAATAATGACCCCCAAAGATAGCCCAATCTTAATCCCTGGAATCTGTGAATGTTACTTTACAAGGCACAAGGGACTTTGGAGATGTGATTAAATTAAGGATCCTTCAATACAGAGATTACACTGGTTTCTGCAGGTGGGTCCAATGTAATCACCAGGGTCCTCATAAGGGGGGGACCAGGAGAGATTTGACTACAGAAGGGAATAAGACATGTGAGGATGGAAGCAAGAGGATGCAGTGATGTGAGGAAGGGCCACAAGCCAAGCAATGCAGGCAGACTTGAGAAGCTAGAAAAGACAAGAAAACAGATTCTCCCCTACAGCCTCCAGAAGGACCCCACCCTGCCAACACCTTGCTCTAGCCCAGGGAAACTGACTGGACTTCTGGACTCCAGACTGCAAGAGAGCACACGTGTGTTGCTGCAAGCCACCGCTTTCACAGCAGCCACAGGAGGCTAACGCACTCCCACCAGCTGTCTTCCAGCCATAATCCCCAGTGGAGACACTTCAGGGAAAGAGGTCGGACATTAAATGGCTGTGAAGAGTGGCAGTCCTGTCCCCTGTTTCTGCTTCTAACGAAGCGGTTCTATTTTAAATGTGGGTTCCATGTATGATTTCACGGTGGGGGGAAGAAATGACTCTTCTGAAATGGGGGGAGGGAGCAAACTGAAATAGGGATAGTTGATATTTGTGGATCTCATACATGGAAAACACCTGGATCAGTGCCTGGCACATAGTGAACATAATAAAATGCAGTTGTGGTGGTGGTGATGGTAGTTATTATCTGGTCTGATTCCATCCAGCTCACTGCCATTCAGGGACTTGCCCAAGAGCATCCAGCTCCTAGTAGCAGAACCAACATTAGAACCCAGGTCTTTATAATCCTAGGGTCGACTGCAACCCGCAACCCGGATCTTCCCCCAAATAGGAAATGCCACCAGCTGACCGTGACTTATAATGAAATTAAACTTGCTGCATAAGGGCTGTTTTGATTTTATGTGTTTTGTCTGCAGTTCCAAGGAGGGCTGACCACGCTGGGTGTTCCCTGTGTTACCCATTACTCTGGTGGGCCGCAGTGCCAGAGGTGATCGGATATCAGAAGGCGCTAGCTGCTTCTGGCTCCCCCAACCCCACCCCGCAACCGACAGCTGGAGAGAAGATTGCCGTGGAGATGGCGGGGCAGGCTGCGGCGATGGGCAGGGATGGTGAGGCAGCGGCAGAAGCAGCTGCCGACTCGTTAAGGGCACTCGGGTGAAATCTGGACTGTACCAGGCTCAGCCACATGCTCAAATGCAAACCACAGCTGTTTGCAGGCGATTCTGTCCTCTAAACGGCAGCAGCAGAGAGAACATATTCTCCCAGTTCTGGAGGCGACTTCTCTTGCTGCTCCGTCACTTGCTTTGATGTCCCACTGAGGAGGTGTCCTGTTAGCCTAACATCAAGTCAAAGGGATAGAAGTTTTGGTCTAGCCAGTACTTTTCTGTAACTGCACTGTAGGAGAATTGGGGTGGGGGGAAGACACAGCAGATGAGCCGGGAAGACACAACCCTTTGGCGTACACAGAGCTCTCATTGTCTTTACCTAACTAGAGCCATTGCTTCCTATCTGAATAAAGCTCCTCACCTGGGCTTACAAGGTTCCAACTATCTTGTGCCTACTCACCACTCCAAGGCCTTTTTCTATTCTTCCACTCACACCAGAAAGGATTACTCATTGGCCCGCCCAGTGTGCCATTCCATTAGAACACAAGCTTCAAGAGGGAAGGAACTCTGTCTTTCCAATGCTGTGTCCTCCATATGTTTGACACACAGTGGGTCTCAGAAATATCTGTGAAGGAATGAATATGGCTTATTTTCAACACCTGCACGGTACTAAACACAGTGCTAGGCATTGACTGGCGTGAGACTTAGCTATGTTTCTAAACCTCATTTACAGGATGTCTGTAAGGGTGAAAACAGAGACAAATATACAAAATGTCATCACGGACATGTTCAACCTGTTAAAATATAATTAATATTATCCATATTTCCAGACCTGATGAACACCCTACATAAAATTGCGTAAATAATAAGTTCATAGGGTTGACGTGAGAATCAAAGGAGATAACATGTATGAAGTGTGCTCAGTCCCTGACTCAGAGTATAGCGCAAAAGATGTTACCCAGGGCTTCCCTGGTGGCGTAGTGGTTAAGAATCCGCCTGCCAATGCGGGGGACATGGGTTGGAGAACTGGTATGGGAAGATCCCACATGCCTTGGAGCAACTGAGCCCATGCACCACATCTACTGAGCCTGCACCCTAGAGCCCCCGAGCCACGACTGTTGAGCCCGCATGTCACAACTACTGAAGCCCACGCACCTAGAGCCTGTGCTCCTCAACAAGAGAAACCACTGCAATGAGAAGCCTGTGCACTGCAACGAAGAGTAGCCCCCACTCGCTGCAACTAGAGAAAGCCCGCACGCAACAACGAAGACCCAACACAGCCAAAAATAAATTATTTTTTTTAAAAAATAGATGTTAGCCATTATTACCATGTTGCTATTTTCACAAAGATTAATAAAATAGCAACAAATACAGGAGTAAATAATTACAGTGAAAAATGAGAGGTGCTGGCACAACAGTACAAAGTCCTGTGCAGCCCCAGAGGCTCTATCTTAAAAATGTATCTAGAAGCAGAACACTTTCACACCATTTCCACCAATACCATTTTAGTCCAAGCCACCCTCATTTCTCACTTAGTCTATTTCAGTTGCCTCCTAACTCTTCTCTCTGCCGTCACTTTGCCCTTCCCCCTCCTCCCTGCCCTAGTCTATTCTCAACACAGCAGCCAGGGGTCCTGCTAGAACTTAAGTCAGCTCATGTCACTCCCCTGTTCAAACCTCTCCAGTGGCTCTCCATCTCTCTCCAAGCAGAAGCCAGAACTACTATTGCCTACAGTGATGGTTAATTTTATGTGTCAACTTAACTGGGCCACAGGGTGCCCAGACATTTGGTCAAACATTATTTTGGGTGTGTCTGTGAGCATGTTTCTGGATGAGATCAACACTGAAATCTGTAGACTGAGTAAAGCAGATTGCCCTACTTAATGTGGGTGGGCCTGGTCCGATCAGTTGAAGACCTGAATAGAACAAAAAGGCTGAGTAAGAGGGAACTTCTCCTATTTGACTGATGTGAACTGGGCCATTGGTCTTCTCTTTAAGGCTCAGACTGAAACATCAGCTCTTTTTGGGTCTCAAGCCTGCCAGCTCTCAGACTGGAATTACACCACTGGCTTTCTGAGTCTCCAGCTTGGAGATAGCAGGTCATGGGACATCTCAGCCTCCATAACTGTGTGAGCCGATTCCTCATAATTCTCTTAATTACATAATAGTATATATAATAGTATATTATACATATATAATAATATACACATCTGGAGAACACTGCCTAATACACCTACAGGCCACCCACGCTAACCACAGTGCACTCCCATGCACCACCATTATTTCTTTAATTTCAACTCTTTCCACTTTCCTTTCTCTCTCTTTGTTCCAGCCATGTTGGTCCCCAAACATGAGAAGCCCAGTTAAGCTTAAAGACCTCAGTGCCCACAATGCCCTCCACCTAGAATGCTCTTCTAAGTGCCTCACATCTTCACTTCTTTCAGATCTCTATCCAAATGATATATGACTGTGAAACTTTCCCAAACCTACTTATATGAAATTGTGTGACACACACACATACACACTTTCACTTTATTTCTTTTAAATTGCTTTAGTTTTCTCTACAGCACTTACAATTATCTGACATACTATATCTTCACTTGTTTATTTGTTCAGTGTGTGTCTGTCTCTTCCAAATAGAATATAAATTCCTTGAGAGTAGGAGCTTTGTCTTGTTCACAGCTGTATTCCCAATACGTAGACTTGTACCTAGTCCTAGTACCTAGTTGTGCTCTATGCCTACCTGTTGACTGAATTAATGAATATATTAAAATTTTAAGTTCGATTCTAGAAGGAGAGAAAGGTATTATAGATAGGTGTCAATAAAGGATATACAGGCAATCAGAGTAGAAGACTAGAGTTTTGCTGAGTGTTGGTTAAGAGTTAGGTAGCAAAGAATTCAGGGTTTTGCTCTCCAACAAGGACCTGGAGGACAGACACTCTACATTGCTGATTAAGAGCTGATCTTCATGCATAACAGCCAGCAGAGCAAAAAGCATGTTTGACATCCTTGCCTATAAATTAAGGAGCCCAACCAGGATATAAACTTGAGGTGAGATGAGTGAGTAGCCCCATTCAGGGCCAAGATTTTCCTCAGAAAACAGCTCTGGGTCTGCTCCAACACTGAGTTAAGTTGGAGACAGACACCCTAAAGTTCAGTGCCAATGAGAATAGCTGCAATATTTTTAGTTGGAAATAGCCCACCAGGGCCATAAAATCTCAATGAAGAAATCAAACATAGAAGGTCTAGTTTTAAGCAATGTGCCATCCTGGTAAAATCTCCAAGAGAAGCAGGTGGTGAAATATTGCCCCTAGTAAGCAAATGAGTTGTCTTGCAATAAATGGTTGTCAGAAGAAAGAAGCTGAGAAGGCTAAAGTTGTCAGGTACATCATGGTCAGAAAGAAGAGACCAGAGGCTGGAACCGGAGAGAGCTGGCTCTGTCTACACTAGAATAGTAACCAAATGGGGGACCCAGTGCTTGCTAACTGTCCCTGCCCATGAGATAGCGTATTAACTGCTCTATCCTATTTCATAGGGTAACCACAAGAGTCAAAGGAGGTTAAGTTTGCAGAGGTGACACTGCGAGATAATAGCAGTAGATTATGAGCACTGAGTTTTAGATGAGATGTTCCATGGGCGTAAGTTAAGTGGACAAAGCTTTCTAAAGAGGACTAACTGCTACTTGGGAAAAAAGCCTAACTTAATTAATGCTATACCTATGACACAGCTTGCATCCCCCCAGCCATGAAAGAGCTTCCTTCCTTTCTGTCTCTCCTGCCCATCCCAGTCTTGTTCCAATCAACACAGCGTTGTTGAGCTGGACACAGACAAGAACTTGTCTCTTTGACAAGCCACCTCTTAGAGCCCTGTTGACAGTTGTAATCAGCTATTACTGATTATATAAGTCACACATGTTTGAAATAACATATATCCAAGGTTCTTCATCACAACATTGTTTATAACAAACAAACAAAAAGGATTCATAATAGTTTGTGTTGATTTTTTTAAACTGAGATACTTGTGAAGAATGAAATTCTATGCAAGAATCTAAGTTCTTTAAATACTGGTATGACATCACTGCCAAGAAATATTACTAAGTTAAAAAAAAGAAACAGAATGGTGTACATATAGGTATGCTACTATTTATATAAGAAAGAGAGAGAAAAAAAGATATCTGTGGGGGGGGATTACTTGGTTTGCATAGAATAACTCCGAAAGTATGCCCATGAAACTAATGATACTGCTGCCTCCAGGGAGAAGAAGTAGGCCATTGAATGAATGAGTGAACAAATGAATGAGAGATAGAGATGTTTGCTATCTAACCTTATACCTTCTGAATTTGTCCCACATGAATTTATGTCCTTAAAACTTAAATTAAAAATAAAAGGCCAATATAAAATACATTAGATGTGCTCACTGTAGAAAAATTTCAAAACACAGCAAAATATAAACAGCAAATAAGTATGACTCCATTGTTTCATAACTAGAAACGATCACTATTAATGCTGATTTCTTTCCAGTTGTTTTCTTTACATATTTTACATAACTAAGATCACAAGGTGTATAGATTTTTATGTCCTACCCTAACATAGTGCCATAAGCATTTTCCCACATCACTGAAATGTTAACAGAAAGATTATTTTAATGAATGATTTCTACTCCATCATATGAATGCACCACAGTTTAACTAGTACCCTTGATCACTTTAGTAGTTTCCAATTTTTTGTAATTATTTTTGGGCATTGATCTCTGACTGAGTCTCTGATTATATCTGTAAGCTGAATTCCTAAAAATAGGCTTACTGGGTGAAAGGGTATGATTTTTTTTTCCAGTCTCTTGATACAGACTGCCAGAGTCCCTCCAGAAATCCTGTATCAATTTATATCCCTACCAACTGTGTATGAGAGCACCCTTGGCACTATAACCCAGGGCTGTTCTGATGTCACCACTGGGAGCCAAAATTCTAGTCATTCTCCAGCTTTGGATCAGAAATCAATAAACAGGACAGCCACTCTCAGAGCTGGCAGGCGTAAATGATACAAGTTTGATAATTGCTTTGTAAAAGCATCTTTTCTGGATTCCTGAGACAGTTATCAAGAATTGGTAGATACTAAAAGTACCATTATCATGAAGAATAACACTGTTCCAAGTATTCTTTGTCCCTTGCTGAGAGAAAACTCTTATTTTATAAAGCAAATTTCTCTTACAACCAAGCACCCCAGGCTTTAAATTAAGCCACACAACAGTGCTGCAAAAGAATATCAACAGTACATGGATTCCAAGTTGGTTTCAGAAGCAAGACTTCTAGTCTGAACATGGCTACGTAAATAAGTAGGCTTCTCCTCATTTTACTCCTTCTCCCCCTAGAAGTCACACAAAAGCAAAAAGAGAATTATAAACTACACAGACTGTGGTTTCCACAGAATGTGAAGATGAATATAATCCAAAGTACATGTAAGGGTGCCCTAAACAGGCCGCGACTGGACTGAGATTCAGTTGAGGGAAGTGAAGAGTAGAAGAAAAAATAGAGACGGGAGAGTCCAGCAGGGACAAATTTCAGAAAGTGCCACCTAAATGACATGGCCTGAAGGTGAAGGCTCGTTGAATGTTTACAGGGACTAGGTGGACAGAACAGGTGACTTGGACCCTCTGGGACCCTACTGGCTCACAGCAGCAGTCTATCTTCATGGAGCACAGGAGGGAGCATCGGAGGCTGCCCAGGCCCGTCCCCACATAGGATCTCCTGTCCATGAGCTGGCTCAGAAAACTCAGCTCATTCCGTTATGAATAACACCACCAACAACAACAATGGCATTATCATCATTATTCATTGCTGGAATAAGAATAATAATAGCAGTAATCGTATATATAATATCACATAACAGACTGGGAGAAAATATTTGCAAACAACGCAACCGACAAGGACTTAATTTCCAAAATACACAAACAGCTCATACAACTCAATAACAAAAAAGCAAACAACCCAATCAAAAAATGGGCAGAAGGCCTACATAGACATTTCTCCAAAGAAGACATACAGACATACATGAAAAAATGCTCAACACCATTATTTTAGAGAAAAGCAAATCAAAACTACAATGAGATACGACTTCACACTGGTCAGAATGGCCATCATTAAGAAGTCTACAAATCACAAATGCTGGAGAGGATGTGGAGAAAAGGGAACCCCCCTACACTGTTGGTGAGAATGTAAATTGGTGCAGCCACTATAGAAAACAGTATAGAGGTTCCTTAAAAAACTAAAACTACAGTTGCCATATGATCCAGCAATCTGACTCCTGGGCACATATATCCAGAGAAAACTCTCATTCGAAAAGATACATGCACCCCAGTGTTCACAGCAGCGCTATTTACAATCGCCAAGACATGGAAGTAACCTAAATCGGGGCCCCCCAACCCCCAGACCGCGGACCGGTACCAGTCCATGGCCTGTTAGGAACAAGGCCGCACAGAAGGAGGTGAGCGGCAGGCGAGCGAGCGAAGCTTCATCTGCCGCTCCCCATCGCTCCCCCATCACTCCCCATCGCTGGCGTTACCACCTGAACCATCCCCCCACCCCATCCGCGGAAAAACTTTCTTCCACAAAACTGGTTCCTGGTGCCAAAAATGTTGGGGACCACTGACCTAAATGTCCATTGACAGATAAATGGGTAAAGAAGTGGTATATATAAACAGTGCAATACTACTCAGCCGTTAAAAAAAGAATGAAATAACGCCATTTGTAGCAACATGGATGGACCTAGAGATTATCATACTAAGTGAAGTAAGTCAGACAGAGAAAGACAAATATAATATGATATCATGTTGTCTATGGCCATACCACCATGAATGAGCCTAACCTCCTCTGATATCACGTATAGGTGGAATCTAAAATATGATACAAATGAACTTATTTACAAGACAGAAACAGACTCACAGACATAGAAGACAAATTTATGGTTACCAAAAGGGAAAGGGGGTGGGGGAGGGATAAATTAGGAGTTTGGGATTAGCAGATATAAACTACATATAAAATAGGTAAACAACAAGGTCCTACTATATAGCACAGGGAACTATATTCAATATCCTGTAATAAACCATAATGAAAAAGAATATGAAAAAGATTATATATATATATGTATATATATCTGAATCACTTTGCTGTACACCAGAAACTAACACAACGTTGTAAATCAACTATACTTCAATTTAAAAATTTTAATAGAAAAAAAGAATTTAGATAGAAAGGTTAAAAAATGTATACCATATAGATTATAGACAGATAACAACAACAGTAATAATAGAGATAACTGCTTCAGAACCAATGCAGAGAGTCTATAAGAAAAAATAAGGACAGAAGGTAGAAAAATTATTCATTTCAAAAATTTCACAATGAACTGTGGCTGGCAAAGCTCAAGGAAGAAGTAGAAATAAATAGTATAAATACCACAGAAATGAAAACAAAAGCATTAAGGTGCAAAATGCAGAATAGACACTGAAGAAAACAGAATAAGGGATGTAGAGACAGGTATGTGAAATTTGAATAAAAGGACACAAAATGAAATGAGTTACAGACATGAGAGATAAAATTATAGATGTAAAAGACACACGAAGGAGAACCAATACTAGACTCCCTTAAAATATAAAAAAAATAAAATGAACCAGAACAATGAAGGAAAACAAATACTTAACAATACAATTCAACCAGCCTGAAATGAAAGACTTGATTTTACGTGTTGAAAAGGCCTCTCATGGTCAGGAAAACTGACCCAGAACATCAACACTGAGACATTGCCTGGCAAAGTTGCTGGACTTTAAAGATATAGAATCTTTTGATCCAGCATTTGAAAGTTCGATTACAAGAGAGAAAGATCAGGCTGACTTCAGATTTCTCCACATTCAACACTCCAAGACACTGGAGAGATGCCTAAAAATCCCCAAGGATTCAACATCTGAGCCAAGAATTTTATATTTATCGAAATCATTCTCCAAGAATAATGACTCTGAACAAACAGTTCTGAACCTGCAGAAACTCAAGGAACGTTATTCCACAGCAGTTCTTGAGGAAACTTCCAGAGGATAATCCACAGCAGTGTGAGAAATGCCTTGGGTTCTAGCGCAAGAGTCTTAAATACATTCACCTAGGAGCAAAAAATGAAACACAAACATAGGTTTGGATGATGGAAGAGAATGTAAGTGTTATATACCCTGACAATCCAGAAATAACAATAACAAAAGAAAAGTTTACAAAAACGGACCAGGGAAGACAAAGAAGTAAGGAGATACAGTAACTCTGCCATTTACCTCATCTGTAACAGACAGGAGTCCGAGAACATTATTTAAAGCTGACAAATCAAGTACCCGAGGTGTATGAGAAGAAATAAACGCTTACTGACAGTTCAAATGTAAACTGCAAGCAAGATAATATTATGGACTAAATTTGGGAAACTAAGAAGGAAGGAAGGACAAAAGAACAGGAAACAGGGGAGTCCAACAGAGGTATTTTAGCTTAATGCTCATTACCTGGGAAGATGTCCCCTTGACCTGGAGGTGATCCCAGAGATGGGCCATTATGTATAATTAAATCTTGTAGGCAACATCCCTTTAGTGATTAACTTGTAGTAGAATACAAAAGGTTCTTCCCTATTACACTAACACAGCTACTCTCACATGAAGGAAAAAATGGCCTGGATGATAGACATCTGTGGGAAACAAAGGAAGCACGCATTTACTGAGCAAATATTTTGTGCATTTTCTCACTTAATTTGATATTACTACCTCCATTTTATAGATGAAGCAATTGAGGCTTAGAGATCTCAAGTAACAGTTATGTTATAAAGCCAAGACTTAACCCTAACTTAGATTTTTCTGAATCCCAATCCAGTACTCTTTCTACTATACCTGAGTGCCTCCCAGTAATGATGAGAAAATATCATCCTAACCAATAGTTTTCCCTTCCATTTCATCTTCAGTACTTCAGATAGGCTACCTTCAGTTTGACCTTTGACCCCACTCCTTCCTTCCCTCTGTATTGCCAAAATAGTCAAAGGGTTGGGAAGGGAACAAGTGAAGGGAAAAAGATTAGCCACACCACATTATTGATCCCTCGGTCCTCCAATATTGGCTGGTTTGGAGTCATGCTTCTGACCTACCTGCCATACCTGAAAGTTTTGATGTGCTTTCTGTACTATTTGGGGGTCAACGTCTCCCCAGCCCCTTTCTCTTGTTTCATAGTACATGTTTCCATCCTGTCCTGTCTGAAGGCTATACTGACGCTGAAGCAGTCATTCTCAAAGTGTGGTCCAGAGCCAGGAACGTCAGCATGACCTGGGAAGTGGTTAAAACTGCAGATTTTCAGGCCCCACCCCCAACCGCTGAATCAGAAACTCTGGGGGTGGTACCCAATAGCCATCTGTCTTTTTTTTTTTAACATCTTTACTAGAGTGTAATTGCTTTACAATGGTGTGTCAGTTTCTACTTTATAACAAACTGAATCAGTTATACCTATACATGTCCCCATATCTCTTCCCTCTTGCATCTTCCTCCCTCCCTCCCACCCTCCCTATCCCACCCCTCTAGGTGGTCACAAAGCACTGAGCTGATCTCCCTGTGCTATGCAGCTGCTTCCCACTAGCTATCTATTTTACGTTTGGTAGTGTATATATGTCCATGCCACTCTCTCACTTTGTCACAGCTTACCCTTCCCCCTCCCCGTATCCTCAAGTCTATTCTCTAGTAGGTCTGCATCTTTATTCCCATCTTGCCCCTAGGTTCTTCTGACCATTTTCTATTTTTTTTTTTAGATTCCATATATATGTGTTAGCATACGGTATTTGTTTTTCTCTTTCTGACTTACTTTGCTCTGTATGACAGTCTCTAGGTCCATCCACCTCACTACAAATAACTCAGTTTCATCAAAAAAATCTACAAACAATAAATGCTGGAGAGGGTGTGGAGAAAAGGGAACCCTCTTGCACTGCTGGTGGGAATGTAAATTGATACAGCTACTGTGGAGAACAGTATGGAGGTTCCTTAAAAACTAAAAATAGAACTACCATACGACCCAGCAATCCCACTACTGGGCATATACCCTGAGAAAACCATAGTTCAAAAAGAGTCATGAACCAAAATGTTCATTGCAGCTCTATTTACAATAGCCAGGACATGGAAGCAACCTAAGTGTCCATCAACAGATGAATGGATAAAGAAGATGTGGCACATATATACAGTGGAATATTACTCAGCCATAAAAAGGAACTAAACTGAGCCATCTGTCTTTTAACAAGCCTTCCAGGTGATTCCCAAGCACTCTCGAGCTTGAGAACCCCAGCCTTTAAGACTTGTTCTCTTGCCCTTTGAATACAGCACCTCTTTCAAGCCCTTTTCCCATCTCTTCACTTCCCAAGACCCAATTTAAGAAAGGTGGCATTTCAGTGGCAGGTGAGAGTTAAACTGACATTTTCCCTCCTTTCTAGCTCTGTTGGCTATCTGATTGCAGTAATACTCCAGAGGTCCCACCCTCGGAAAATACCTATTCAAAATCAGAGCAGATTATTTTAAAATGCTTATTGGCACACTGATGCCACTGGCTGGTTTCTGCTGATTAATTAATCCTTATTTGACCTGAATTAATTCCTAATCTGTGTAAAATGATGGAGATTTGCTGGAATGCAGCAAATTTGGGACTCTAAAAACCAAAGGCATGTGGGATTCAGCATCAGGCTGCCATGAGGATTAAAGTACTTCTTCAATTGGTACATTATTTGAAGTTTGATTTTTCCTCCTTTCTCCTCTCCACCCCCACCTCGTACCAGGAAAAGAAAAATTACCAGAAGACACGAGCATATTGTCTCCCCTTCTCCCAAATAAAGGTAAACTGACAGCGCTTTCAATGAAAGACTGCATGATTGGAATTAAATGTCAAATACAATTTTCTGTTGGCAATTCAAAGTGTTGGTGTCAAAACCATAACTGACAGTACGGCTGGAGATTAGTATCTGTCTGGATCTTAGCATCACACTGCGGGGAAGGTTTATGATTTAGTAGATTAACACAGCTCTCTTCACGCCACCACTTAAGAGATAATTTGTTGAAGCAGGAGCCAATTAGATTGTGGTTGCCCCTGGGCAGGAGGCTCCCTCCCCTAAAGTTCTGTCAGGCGTTTGATGGCACACCCTGCTCCCTGTGGGGGTCTGCATCATGACGGTGACAGGCAGGCGAGGTGAGCAGGCCACAGCTGCCAACAACCCGGCTGTCAGTAGCCACCAGTGATGTTTGCTGGCAATGTCTCAGGGAAAATGGATTTGCTATTGATCCAACCAATATGAAATGGCCTTCCAGGTTGGAGATTTGATTTATTTCGTTTCTGCTTCTCACATGGGATGGAGGGAGGAGGGGGACTTCCTGGCAAGTCATTGAATCATACACTCTACCACTAGATTTCTTCTAGCTCTAGGAAAAAGACGACAATCCCGGCTCAGAGAGGTTAGGGGACTTGCCAAGATCACAGCGTTTGGGAGGAGGGGGAGCTTGGGAGCTGGTATTGCTTGATACTCACAAAGTGATAGACACTGACTTCGGTACTTTGATCTCCAATGTCCTGTGTAAGATTCTCAAAGTCTTTGATGTTATTATAAGGGCAGACGAGGTTAAGGGTGTAAGTAACTTGCATAAGCCAGAGCAAGTCCACAGCAGAGATGGGTTACAACAATGTTTCCTAATTCCCGATTCAGCATTCTCTGCGACATCTTGCAGAGTATCTCTAGAATAAATATTCCAACTGGGGAGGGGATAAAAGGGCTTTGAAAATTGTTCTTCTATCTTATACGCATGCCACTTCTGCCGAGTGACAGCCCATAGAACCCAGATAATAAAATAAATAAAATGGATGCTCTGTGTCTTGACCAGCCATAAATTGTCAGTGGTTCTCTGCAAGCCTGATTTAAGAGTTTCATCTTGCAGAAACTATATTTGTTCTTTCTTTTTTTTCCCCTCTTGTCCCCACTTCTGGGGAAGAAGGAGAGACGATGAAAGCAGTTGGTTCCGTGCAGCATTTATATTATCCAACAATGCCAGGATGTGACAGCACAGGAGACTCACAAGATAATGTTCAGACTCTGATTTTAGAATGTTTACTCTCTTCTGGGTGAACTCTGACATCCAAATGCATTAATGTGGTGCCATTTTCAACTCTCATGCCAATCTCCATCCTTGTACATATTGGAATTTTAATGCCCACTTCCCTGTTTGAGTTATGGTAATTTATTGTAATAGTACATTTTGACCTTTTCAGTATTTTGTATTTTTATTGGATAGCTGTTTCACCTCTTCCCTGGAGGGTCAGCCAGGCTGAAAATGAGAGAGAATGCTAAGACCAACCAATCAAAATACAGAATATTAAAAAGGTCAACACACAAGAGCAAACTACTAATTTGGAAAACACACATAGGCTAAAAGAATGAATGGTGACCAGAGCAAGAATAAGTGGACAGGAGAAGGCTAAGGGGTTCCTCTGAACCCACAGCACAGCAGTTAGCTCAACCACTGAATGTAAACTAGCCCATCATCAGAAACCAAAGGAGAGTAGAATCAGTGCAAACTCCAAAGGGTGTAAACTATACCGTTTCTGTTTTTACCTGGTCAATGCAAATGACAAAGAGAGGTAGAGGGGGGTTGAAAGGTCCCGGCTTGAAGATGCCAGGGCACTTTGGAATATGCAATAACCAGAGGATGCATCAAAGATATCGTATGAGTTCAACCCTCTACCTGCAAGCAGATGAAAGTCTCCAGAATCTAGAATTGATGCTCATCTATTTCTTTTTCAAAGCTCTCCAGGAAGGGAAATCCGCAAACCTCCCCCACTGACTCTTTCCAGTTGAACAATATTAATTAAGCCACAATAATAAGCATAGCTGGACAATCAAGATTAATAGAATCATAAAAGTAGTTCAAAGCATACTAATTCAAGTGGACATTCAGGTCTTGTCTACTGAAGGTTATGGCCACCAAGTCACCGGGAAGCACACTGAGCGAGTAACCTGGGTGTAGCCCACTCACCCACTGAAACACACTACACTGGTTGTTAGCAACGCAGAACAACATACACAGAAGGTTTTGGACATCCCAGGATGACTGGCACCAGGAAATGGAAAAGAGCTACTTTAAAAGAATACTTGTAAAACAGGGACCAAAATCTCAGTGTGAAGAGTGAAAAGATTTTGACTGCAACTTCATCTTGAAAAATAAAATGAGAATGTATGAAGAGATGATTTTGCTTTCTATTTAATAAACTATAGGTTAAAATTCTAATCATATTCTCAAAAGCAAAAAGGATTTAAGCGTTGACTGGGAAGTTTGGGCAAAATTTTCCCAACCATGTTTTATGTTAATATAGATACATCACCCTTCACAACACCTTTGACACAATCACGAAAAGCGTAACTCATAAGATATTCAGAGGACCCAAGACAGGCACTCCTCTAAATTCTTTGACATTCCAGTTTTTTCTATTTAATATCTTGATCTTTGTTTTCTATTATTAGCTTTGGCTGATTTCCTTTTATTCGATTGCTTGTGAGATCCTTATTTGTCAATAGATTTGAGAGAAATGAGCCCTCCTACTATATCACATTCATCAACTTCATGAAATCCTATATTGTTTACAAAATTTGCAATTTCCATTTGCTTGACATTTAGCACCGCCAAGACATCTGAAAATCATCTGCAAGATGACCAAACACTTATGCCGCACAGGTTTGTGTTAAATAGTCACGTTTGAATAGGGTCTAACTTTTAAAGTTTGTTAGCAAATATTTGACAACTCTTAATTCCCTGTGTAAACAAACTTTTAATTACAGGTACTCTAATAATGAAAACTCAAGCACATGGATCCTAGACTTATCTAAGTGCAAACCAGAATATCTTCAGCATAAAACATACTATAACAGACATAAAAGTGATTGCTGGAATATATTCAACTATTAACACTTTCTAATCTGACTCTTATGAATAGCAGTCCAAGCAAGTTGCATCACTGAATAAGAATTTAGGGTTAGAAACACTATGCAGATTTGTAATGACTGTTCTTTAAGAATATTCATATGTAATACACTCGTCGGTGGGGAGGGATAAATTGGGAGATTGGAATGGACATATACACACTACTATATATAAAATAGATAACTAATAAGGACCTACTGTATAGCACTCAGTACTCTGTAATGACCTACGTGAGAAAATAATCTAAAAAAGTGTAGATATATATATATATGTATAACTGATTCACTTTGCTGTACAGCAGAAACACAACATTGTAAATCAACTATACTCCAATAAAAATTTAAAAAATAAAAAAAATACTAAGATTACACAGTTAAATTAAAAAACACTTTTTAAAATACTATATAGCACATGATCCCTGTTCTTAAAAAACTATCCTTTATTAAATATTTACTGGGTACCACGAACTGTACTTTATATGCCATATGTTACTTCATTCTTATAATAGCCCAAGAGGAAGGCATCAATACCTACAAGTTATAGATAATGGAATAATACACTGAAGTGAAGCAACTTGCTAGAGATGAAACACCTCATCAGTGGCAAAGGCAGGGCTCAAACCCAGGTCTTTATGACTCCAGGCCCTTGTTTCTAAGCACTCTGCTGTAATATACAGAAAAGGCGTCTAGAAGAATTAAGATACTGCAGTAAGATTGTGGATGCTTTTATTCACTTCTTTGTATTTTTCTATCTTTTCTACATTTTCTGGATCAAAACTGATGGCTCTTATAATCAGAGAAAAGAGAACTAATTTTTGTAAGAAGTTATGGTTAGAGATGGGAGATCATCTTGTTGCTTGTGGTTAATGGAAAGAACTTTCTTTTGTGGAGAAAAGGGAGGTAAGACTCTGGCTGGTTACAGCTCGAGGGATGACTCCCAGCGGCCAAGGGGCCTCCAGAGGGAGGGTCTGGCACATCCTGTAGGTGCCACTGACATGGATACTGCCCACCTGACCTACTGAGGAGCTGATATCACTGTGTGCAGTGGAGGGAAGAACACTGACCACAGTCAGAGACAAGGACACCCACAATGTCCTCTGAATGCCTGTTTGGCTGCCGGTCCCCCACCCCACAGGCCCCACCTACAGCTCAATCCTCCCTTCTGCTTTGAGGCCAACTCTATCCCAAGTCAGGGCACTGAGCACCACTAGTATCTCCAAGACCTCAGTTCCCCAAGAATGGGGCCCTACCTTCCCGCAGGACTCTCGGAGACATCCTCAGGGCTCTCCTACCTGTGCTCAGGCCTGGCCTAGCTCTTCTTGGGCTGCACCTCAAAGCACAGCCAGCCACATCTTCTTGGACCTCCTTGCCACTGACATCTTAACTGTCTGAGCCATCCTTGTTACAAGTCCACACAGCCTTTCAGCCAAACTTCCCATCCACTGTCTGTCAAAGTCTCAACTTTTTTCCCAAATGCTTAACTTGGGCTTTGCATAGTGAGTTACAGGGAGCTGAGACGCTTACCTCCCAGCTGTCAGGGTAGCAGGTGGGCCTTGGACCCTACATCCCTGGCCCCAAGCAAGCTGAGTGTGTCCTGTGTTACCATTTTGTGAAACTTGGGGCATGCAAAACTTGGGAAGCACCAACTGTGAACCACGCTGGTGGGTTTTCTTTGTCCCCATATACCACCCCACCCTTTTCTTTTTTGGCCACACCACGCGGCATACAGGACCTTAGTTCTCCGACCAGGGATCGAACCCGTGTGGAAACACGGAGTCTTAACTACTGGACCACCAGGGAATTCCCCTACCATCCCCTTCTAAACTGGTCCATCTTACACCGACTGAGCTCCTGCTTTGTCTCTTGGTAATTTAAATAATTTGTGTACTGTGTGTCAGGTACTCTTCTTTCTAATTGCTTTACATTAATATGGCTATGACATGATTGACAAGTTCTCTGGGCCTCTTTCACTTCATCTGAAAAATGGGGACAGTGGTACTGTATCTGAGACCCCTTCCAGTCTTCTTTGGGAGTTCCAGGAATGAGCACCAGTACCCACACAGCCTCCTCTCAGTACATGGCTTAAGGACGTGGTACCTTGCAAGAAAAGGAGAGATCGATTTAGAAACAGAAAGGAACACTTTTCTCTAAGATGATGTTTTCAAACCCTTAACCTAAAAAGAAAAAAAGGTTGGAATTTCCAATAGAAGTGGAATAACAGAAGAAAGAATCGGCAATTGGCTGGAGGAAGCAGGTTTGTGGTGAAATGGACCCCAAAAGTGATGGGTGGAATTGCAGGAGATGTGCCAGTTAGAAAATCAAGCCCGACAGTAAGAAATCAGCTTCCAGAGAACTGCAGTCCCAGGCTCAGGCCCAGAAACATGACTGGGGCTTTCCACACGGCTCTAACCAACAGCTAATATATAGTATTTACCCAAGGAAGATGGTTCCAAAGTGAGGAATGAGATTTAGTTAGTTACTGTAAAACACATTATTTCTTGGAGCTCCCAGTTGCCCTATGAGAAAAGCCATTCTTCTTTTTCAATATATGCCTCATTTTTGCAATCTCTCAGGCTATCACCAAATGGTTTCCATTTATTTCAAAAGACAATTTATCTGCCTTGAGGTTTTACCTACCAGAACTTGGTGCTAGTATCCCTCGCTGCAGTGTTACAGCATCCACCCAATTATGCACAGGGATAACAGACAGAGCCTGTTAACCTCACACAAAGGCAGCTTAAAATACCATATTCCCCTCTGCAGACATTGCTAAAACTATCATCAAAAATGAGATGAAAATCAAGAGTCCTCTCTCTGGTGGTTTACGGAGTCGTCCCTCGTTTTTCCATGCTCAATCACTTGTGATTACTGTGTCTTTGCCTTGACTCCTCTGTGTAACAGATCATCAAATTCACTTTTGTTCTAGGAACTTATTTGTCAGCTAATTGATACTTCCAGGCTCAGAGGTACTGAGTTTGACACCAAAGGGCCTTTTTCTTTATATTAATATAGCACCTTTCTCAAGAGAGTAAGCATTTGCAAATACCAACTAATTATTTATTGCAGGGATTTCACTGAATTAGAAAGCTCCGAAGTAGATGAAAATTAAAAATCAACAACTCTTTCTTATATAATTACTGTCCGTGCAAAGCTTATGCTGTCCAGGCATTAGTCATACTCCAATCATGGTCTGAAGTAACTCCTGACGAACCGAGAGCTAGTAGTATAATTATAGGAGGTTTTTAAACACAGTATGTGAAGGAAGACTAACAGACCAAGTGTCAGAAGACCTGGGGTCTATGACCTTGTACCCCAAATCTCGGTTTCCTCATTTATAAAATGAGAAAGCTGTAGAACTATTAACTCAGCAACATTAGGCTTCTATTCTGAGTCATGTGGGCAACCTGCCCCAACAGGCTGGCCCACGTCAGGAGTGGGGAAGATAGACAGACATTTCCTCTATGTAGAGAATTGGTCCCTGTTTCTCTTTCGCCCCTTGAAAATCGAATGCATCCTTCAAGTCCAATTTCAGTCTTTCTTTCTCTATGAAGACTTATTAGGCGCCACTGGTTTGCAGTGAACTTGCCCCAATTGAACACTGTTACCACTTTGCGTTGGCAGGGATCATACACTGATGAGTATTGTTCTTATTGCTGTTTGTATCTTGTCCAACAAACTAACTGGTAAGCACTTAATGGAAGAGATGTTTCTTATGTCCTGAACCCTGATCCCCTAAATCAGAGCATAAACATAGTAGGAAAGCAATCTTTTGTCATTTTATCTGTTTATGTTACTAGTATTAACTTACGAAGGGGACCCTTTCTGAAAATCTAGGAGCCCAGCACATGTATCTATGCCAATAGCCTCTCACTTATACTATGTAACTTATGTCTAAACTAAGACCTACTCCGAATCTCACTTTTTTCCCTTCCTTTTGTCTCCTTCCTGCTCTCTCCCACCACTTCCCTCTAAGTGTACCATCATTACCACCATGATATTCTACCTTTCTTTGAAATTCCTCTTAAAACATCTCTGTATAAATAAGCAAGGGGCAAATAGTATTACCAAACTAATATGAAATTTCAGACTAGCTGTTCCAGCTGCGATGGAAGAGAGAAGAGTCACACATTAAAAATAGGGGTTGGAGAGAAAACAATGCTTTTGAAATTGCTTCTCTTCTAGGAGAAGAGCTCTACCTCCTTCTCACCAAGAAGATGGCAGATCACTGGGCATCCTTAAGGACTATGTTTTACTCTAGACCTCATCAAAAGGTGAGAAGGGAGCAGAGAGATGAGTAGGTATAGAATATGTAGAGAATTCTGCCTCTGGCAATATGATGCTTCAGATATTTTGAAACAGCCCCACAAAACAGTCAGATGATGGAAGAACTACAATAAATGTAAGTGCACTGCTGAGCTCACAAGAAAATAAGGAAAATTCCCACGGGCAAAAATAATGTTTTATAACATGAGACTCGTAAGTAAACACCAAAGTTGGGTAGCCTTGGGAAAACGCTAATTCCAAGACTCTAGAATTTTGGAGATTAATGGCCACACCTAAGGGAATAGGAGACCAGGCTCTGTGTCCAAGCAAAGCAGGGGAGAGAAACCTTAAAAACTCTGTGTTAAACACAGTGTCCTAAGGACCACACTCTAAGTGAAAGGAAGGGTCAAGATGTAAAGAAAGATATAACGATATCAACAACACATTTCTCAAGTTAGGTTTAATGTATAAACACTGTTCTCTAGAACACATGGAATATTTACAAAAAATAAGTATGCGTTATTCCACAAACAATTCTCAAAGTATTTTCAAGAATTAAGTATCATGCATACATAGCATGTTCTCTTACTACAGCGCAACTGAGACAGAAATAAATTTTTAAATCAACTTTAAAAAATCAATACATTTGGAAATTTAAAACCTATTTCTCCATAATTCATGATCAACATAGAAATAACAGAAATGTTTAAACATTTATAATCAAATACAATATAACAAAAATACTATATATCAAAACTTGTGGCATACAGATAAAGGAATAGGTAAAAGGAAATTTACACTTCTAAATTCTGACATTAAAAAGGAAAAGCTAAAAATTAATGAGTTGCACATCCAACTTAAGAACTTGGATGGAATGGGGGGATAAACAGACAAGAATATAAATAGAATAGAAGAAAGGAGATGATAAAGATAAGAACAGAAATTAATGCAATAGGAAACAAAAGTACAGTGGAAGGAATAAACAAATCCAAGAGTTGATTTTTTTTTAAAGAGCAATAAAATACCCAAATTTCTAATGAGATTCAATAAAGCATAAATAGAAAAGTCACAAATAAATAATAGCAGAAAATTTCAAATGAAACATAACTAAAGATAGAACAGAAGTTAAAATGATAATACAAGAATACTATGGAAGGACTTCCCTGATGGTACAGTGGTTAAGAATCCGCCTGCCGATGCAGGGGACACGGGTTCGAGCCCTGGTCCAGGAAGATCCCACATGCCGTGGAGCAACTAAGCCTGTGCACCACAACTACTGAGCCTGTGCTCTAGAGCCCATGAGCCACAATTACTGAGCCCGCATGCTGCAACTACTGAAGCCCGCGTGCCTAGAGCCCATGCTCCGCAACAAGAGAAGCCACCGCAATGAGAAGACTGTGCACCTCAACGAAGAGTAGCCCCTGTTCGCCGCAACTAGAGAAAGCCCGCACACAGCAGCACAGACCCCACACAGCCAAAAAATAAATAAATAAATATATTAAAAAAGAATACTATGGAAAAGTATATGCTAATTAATTTGAAAACTTAAGTGAAATGAAAAAATTCTAGAATATAAATTACCAAAACTGACCCAGGAAGATACAGAAATTTTGAATGGTCTTATAATCATTAAAGTCAAATCACTGACTCTATAATTAAAATTATTTTCCACATAGGTAAAGCCAGGCCCAGACGGATATGCAGTAGAGTTCGCCAAATATTCAAGGAAAATATTATTCTGATCTTATATAAACTCAGAGAATAGGCAACTTTTTAGGCTACTATAACTTGATACCAACACCAGACAAAGATGATCTGGAAAATTACAGGTCAATTTCTCTCATGAATGTAGCTACAAAAACTGAAAACAACATATTAGCAAAATGAATCCAACAGTATCTAAAAATAATAATTTATAATGACTAGATTGGGGTTATGCCAGAAAGACAAAACTGATTCAATATTTTAAAATCTGTGTATGTTCATCTTCCCTCCTCATTCATTCAGATTAATTCAGAGCAATTAATGCCTCAATATCATCTTAACACAGTTGCCTGGTTTCTTCCCTTTCCTTCTGAATCCACTCAACCCCGACCAAAGGAAGTGCATTCGAGGCCATGGTTTCTTTTCCAGCTTTCTCGCAGACTGGTATATTTCCCACAGGAACATTAACACCTTCCAAATGTGATTATCCCAATCTCTTGAATGTCTGTTCTTTCCAGGATTTCAGGGAATTATAAGGAAACACAATACAATAGCATGAGGCCCGTTTCCACAATATTTAGAAAAAGCACTTAATCCCCAAACTAAATATGACTGTTAGAGTAGTTTACAATCTTATGGTCAATTCCCAAGTGGATATAACATTTCCTAAACCCAACACCTTATGTAATCTAGATCCATGTTGTTATCACCAATCACAGATAAGGAGTTCATATTAGTTTAGTGAAGGGATTAGCTTAAAAAAAAAAAAAAAAGTAAAGGAGGAACCAAAAAGCCCACGTGGCTTCAGCTTTTCCACCACATCAGTCAGTCCTGCCCGGTATCCAAAGTCCACCACCTATAAAGTTAATACTCACTTGAAGAAGGGAATTTCATCAAAATACTAAGTTTGCCGTATCCTAAGAAAACACCTCTTGGAAAGGGCAAAAACAACCAGTCACCTCATCCTTCCTCAAGAGCTTTCCTTTAAGGTTCAGCCAATAAACCTTCGTATTTCCCGCAATAATTTGTGCATGATCCCCTCTCCAACCCTGCATACCTGACACCCTAAACTTCCGTGAATAGGGCTCTGCCCAGTAACACAGCAGCTACTCCATCAAAAATCTACAGCCTGGTACCCTCCCCTGACCCCAGGAGCATGCCTTTGTCTGTATTTCTCCAAATCAGAAGGCTCTCAAGGCTTACTTATTTGCGCAACATTTCCATTTCTATAGCTGCTGCATCTTCCTTCCATTCAGATGTGCCTTAGCTTTGTCCCATAACGTCTCCCTCCAAGGAGGACATCCTCTTTAGTTTCCATATTTGCCCCAGCTGGAGAAACCCACTTGAAAGATTTCTGAATCTCAGCTGCCTCTAGGGAATTTCCCAAACCTGCTCTCAGTGATAGCATGAGGACTAAAATCCCATAACACCTGTCTTCTTTCAATACTTGAATTCCCCAAGCCTTGACAGCTTCAACACTACTTTCCCAGAACACAGCTTTAGATGCATTTTTAAACCTTCAACCTGTCCTTAGATGAGAGGTTCCTGTTTCTCCCGCCTCCCTCTGAGCTAAGACATTTTCAACCTCTCAACATCTTTCTCACCACCTGGTCCTCTTCCCAAAGGTGTCTCCGGGCCTAAAGGGTTGAAAAGTATTTTTAAGCTGATCCCATTTCTCCCTGAGTTACCTCCCAAGATCTGAGCATTATCTGCTCACATACCAATTCCCAAATAATCTCACTCACTTACTCTACAGTCATCCTTCAGTGTCTGCAGGGGATTGGTTCCAGGAACCGTCCCCCGGCAAAACACACATGTGGATACCAAAATCCACAGATGCTCAAGTCCCTTACGGTAGGTCTTCCTTACCCTCGGATACAGAAGTACTTTTCTACCTCCAATGAGCAAACTTGATTCCTAGCAAATAGGAAATTGTTTTGTTGTTGCTCTTCGCTTCCTTCTTAACAACTCACTTTCAGATAATTCCATTAAGTTGTTCCTGTGACTCAATCTAAAATTATATACCACCTGCATACAGAAGCCTCATCCCCATTCTGCTTTATCTGTTTTTGGACAAACACCACCAATTCCCAAAGTTTGAACCCACCTTCTATGTATTTCTACGGAACATTTTCTCTGAATGGAAAAAAAAAAAAAAAAACCAGAGAATACAATGAAATTTGAGTCCACTAATACTAAGTCAGTCCACAATCCAGATACTAAAGGCATTTTACAGCAGAAGTCTACTTATTTTGAAGTCAGCTTTTTCAACAACTCAGAAGTTTGCTCCCCTACCAAGCCCAGATTTCCTGCTAATCAGATTCGAGGCACAAACTCTCTCTCTCTGAGTTTTGCTAATGAAAACCAGAGCTTCTCTTAACAAAGCAAGTTTCTTCAGGAGGCTAAACCAAATTCCCCAACTTATGTGCATAAACTCACCTCTGCCTGAAGGACAACTGGTGTTAGTGATTGTAAAGGGTAGATGGACCAGACCCCAAACTCCTGACCAGCATTGGCCATGGCTGCCATCATTCCATCCCTGCTATGTTCCTAACGGAGTCCAGGGCTTCGAATCACTCTCTAGTCAAAAGCCTGGTGATCTAGACTGAGCCCTACATGGGATTCAAAAGATCCTCCCATTTCTTTACCTTAAGATCTTTACCTTGGAGTACCATCTGCTTCACCTTCACATGGCAAAGAGAGACATACCAAGACAAACCCAGGGAGGAAGACTTGAACCTTTTTCCCTATTCCCCAATATCCTTGAGGTCTCCACTTTGTCTTGGACCCACAGTAGACCTCCCCGCACCCCGAAGTTCCCAATCACTCCCGGGATGAGACCATGCAGCCAACTTAACGCAGTTCTCGCTTTAAGCATCAGAAAGCAAAAACAGTGGAATAAAACCTCTGACAGTCTTCCCCTCTCAGGAGTTCAAAGGAAATAAGAGATGAGATTACAGCCACTAGAATCTGTCTGGCTGATTATTGCTGCTGGTGGTGACATGCTGCTGTTTACTGATTCATGGAGTGATAAGGAGCAAAAGCAGAGAGTCTGAGAATGTACTATATATATTCCTGGAGCTGTGTTCTCTCTACGTAGCCACTTGAATCAAGCCATATGCACTGTGGGCTGACTCTGATTCTCAGCAACAACTGTTTTAAAAAGGACAGAGGCAAGGATTCCAGATTTGTTGACTTGTGTTGTTCTTGGGGAAGCAGGGGGAGTGAGGGTTCTGTTTCTAGCACTTCCCATGGGAGACTGTTTCCAAAGGAACACAAATCATTCGCTGGAGGCAGGGTATGTTAGTAGTAGTTTTGGGTTAGCAGCAACATATGCCAGGCCCTTCAAAGAGGTGTGGGCTTAAACAGAAGGGTTTTTTTTTTTTACTCATATTCACCAAAAACGAATTCCTCCTCCTGGCTTATTATACGAACTAACAGTACTCAGATGTGGTTATAACATATTCTGAAAGATTTATAACATCGCATGAGCACAAGAAGAATTTTTAGCTGAGAAATTCCAGAATAGGACCCTGACGCTGGTAAGATAAGCAATGCTGGAAGCTTAGGTTCTGATGATGGTTTTTTTATTTCACTGAATCATATATTCAAACATTCATTCAACAGGCTTTATGTGCCAGGGCTGAACCGGATTCTCTAAGGACTGGGTGAGGGTAACCTGGCTGTGTCAAAGTCTTCCTTCAAAGTACAGGAGTGCTTCTGCAGATAGGACTAGTCGTCTGAGGGCTCCAGGTGCACACGCCCACCTTGATTCTAACTGTTCAAAGGAAGCCCATTCTTCTTGTGGTCAAGAGACCATCAATAAAAATAAAGTTCTAACAGAACTCCTCTGGGACTTCCCTGGCTGTCCAGTAGTTAAGAATCCACGCTTTCACTGCAGGGGGTGTGGATTTGATCCCTGGTTGGGGGACTAAGATCCCGCATGCCGTACGGCACAGCCATAAATAAGTAAATAAATAAATAAAGAGTTCTTCAAAAGGAGTACAAGAGTTGATTCACTCCTATTCTAGAACCACCCCCACAGCCAAAATTACCAATCATCACATTTCAAAGTTAGAGGAACTCTGGTTCAACTATTCACCCGATGGTTGAGTCTCTCTACGATATCCCCAACAAGGCAGCAGCAACCTGTGCTTAAATGCCTCCAGTGCCAGGGAACTTGCTACTTTCTTAGAAGCGCTTCTCAAGTTACCTGTCATTCCCAGGACTTGAGTTGAGCTCAATTCTGTCTCTCTGAAGCTTTCCCCCATTGGGTTCTACCGTTTGGAGCCATGGAGACCAAGCCAAATCCCTCCTCCCCAAGATACCAAACGTGTGTCTTGAGTCCTCCTCCCTCCTAGCTGAGGACCAGCACTGCTTTGATCCGTTCATCACATAACAAGCCCATCTACTGAAGTTTACTGTGTATCACTGCAGTTGCTAGATGCATTCCCTCCATTACCTCATTTAATCCCCATAACCACTCTGTGAGGATTTTATGCCCATTTTATAGATGGGAAAGCTGAGGCTCAGAGATGTTAAGTGCTTGCAATATGCTTGCAATAATGCCAGGTAAGATCACATTTACTTTTTTTTTAATATAAATTTATTTATTTTTGGCTGCGTTGGGTCTTCATTGATGTGCACAGGCTTTCTCTAGTTGTGTCGAGTGGGGGCTACTCTTCACTGTGGTGCATGGGCTTCTCATTGCAGTGGCTTCTCTTGTTGCAGAGCACAGGCTCTAGGCATTCGGGCTTCAGTAGTTGTGGCACGCGGGCTCAGTAGTTGTGGCTCGCAGGCTGTAGAGCACAGGCTCAATAGTTGTGGCGCACGGGCTTAGTTGCTCCGCAGCATGTGGGATCTTCCCGGACCAGGGGTCAAACCCATTTTCCCCTGCATTGGCAGGTGGATTCTTAACTGCTGTGCCACCAGGGAAGTCCCACTTTTACTCTTTTTCCAGCCATATCACAGAGTTTATCTCAACTAACACTCCTTTTCATAGGAGGTGCTGTTAAGCCATGTCTTCCCAGCTGGGAGCAGTTGGACCTGTGTATGGGACCTGACACTTTTCCCAATGCATTGATCTGGTTAAATCTGGCCACCTCATCCTTTTGTTTACACCCTTCAGGATACTGATTTTTATCTCTAACATGCTTACTAGGCTTCCAGCTTCATGTTGTACATTAATTTAATAAACCTCTTTCTAAACATTCATGCAAATCACAGATTAAAAGGAAAAAATCAGGATGCAGGAGCAAAGCTCCAAAGCATGTCACCAGACACTTCCCATTGGATTAACATTTACTTTTAAATCAGTCCCTTTAAAAATAGAGCTCTTTAATCAGTAACGATTCCACTCACTCGTCCTTTTTCTTGCCAAACACCATGCTGACTTTCAGCGTTCTGGATGAAGTTAATCACACAAAACTTGCTCGTGGCGAACCCACACTGGCTGCTAGGATCTACGGCTTCCTTTTCTAGGTGCTCACATGCCAGCCCTTTAATCTTCCATCAGACATTCTTAAAACCTATTTAGCTGCAGATTCCATCTCTTTCTTGGTTGGAAATCCAAGCTCCATTTGCTTGTCTCCAATTTTCCAAACCACTAACATTCTCCATGTTCACAAAGACCACCCATAGCAGTTTGGATGATCAAGTTTGACAGGTTTCTTCCAATAACATGGGGTATAATTTTCCAGCCTAGAATACCACAATGTCTGTTTCATCATCTATAAAACAGAGACTATACTAGCTGTACTCCACAGGGTGGTTTGAAAATTAAATGGCATAATACACCCAAAGGACCACTAATACATAGGAAACACCCCACTCCCAAATGTATAACAAGCCACATCATTTCATTTCTTCCTGAATGTCATGTCAGCACCTCCATTCCATTTCAACTGGCCTAAAAACCCAACTCTTCTAAAATATGCCTTTTTGCCTAAGGTTCTTAATTCTATACACGGTGCCACTATTCATGTAGTCACTCAAGCTTGACTCTCAGAGACTGCTTTGATTCATCACTTGCCTGCATCCCACATCAACCAATGTTAGGTCTGGTAGATTCCATTGCTGCAGTTCCTCAGACACCAACCCTTTACTTCCACCCCACAGTCACTGTTATGGACTGAATGTCTGTGTCCCCTCAAAGTATATATGCTGGAGCCCTAACCCTCAGTGTGACTCTATTTGTTGATAGGGCCTGCGAGAAGACAATAAAGGATAAATGAGGTCATAAGAGTGGGACCCTAATTCAATAGGGCTGGTGCCTTTAGAAGAAGAGGAATAGACCTAAGAACGTTCTCTCTCTACCATGTGAGGACACAGCAAGAAGGCAACCATCTACAAGCCAAGAGGAGAGTCTTCTCCGGGAACAAATTGGCTAGCACCTTGATCCTGGACTTCCCAGCCTCCAGAACTGTGGGAAATAAATTTCTGTTGTTTAAATCATCCAGGTTATGGTATTTTGTTACCATGTGTCTACTTTGCAGCCCAAGTAGACTAAGATAGCCACCACCTTACTTGAGGACTTCTTACCTGGTTTGAAGCAAAAGCTGCCTGACTTGTACCCCATCTCCTATCCCTCTTCACTCCAATCCATCTCTCTCACTAATGCCAGCTTACACTTCCCAAATTCTGGCCCCAAATTATCAGTAGCTTCTTACTGTTTACCAAACTGAGCATAAACTCACTCACTTTCAAGATATTCCAGACAAGCCTCACATATAAACCCTGTTTATGATCCCAATCTATCCCCAAAAACTCACATCCCCCATTCTTGATATATCCACCATTCCAGTCAAAGGAAACTTTGCATGGTTCCTAAGAAACACCAGCGATCATTTGCATTTGTTATTGATCTCTGCATTCAAATAGTGTGTTTTTCAGGAGTGTATTCAGCTGTAAGAAAGAGTAACTGACTAACAGTGATATAAACAGTTAGGAATTTATTGTTGTCATATAACAAATCCAGAGATGGGAAGCTGCTGCTGTTAGTTTAGTTGCTCAATAATGCCACCAGAGATCAGGAATTCTCCTTTTCGCTACCTCAAGATCAAAATGTGGTTGCCACACCACCAGACATCAAATCTAGGTTCAGTGCTTGAAAGTAGGAGAAAGAGAAGAGAAGGAGCATGGCAGCTAAGTCTGTCTCTTTTGCTGGAAAAAGTCAAAACATTCCCAGAGCTCCCCTCCCCCCAGCCCCACTGCAGACTCTCCCACTTACAACTCATTGGCCTGGATACTATCACATGGCCACTCCTACTTGCAAGGGAGGCTAGAAAGTGAACGTTTCATCTGAGCAAGGCACATGCAACAATACCCACAACAAAATTGGGACACTGTTAGCAAAAAAATAAGAAAGCAGTGGATACTGAGTGGGTAACTAGCATAGACACAAGCACCTGGCACTCATTCCTGGTGGGAGGATTTTGTCCTTATTTCTCTTCAAACATCTACCAAAATTTCTTGCACATACTTTATGTTCAATACCATATACATACAGACTGGTTGTAGTATAGTTTATGATTGCCTACAACTGGCTCCACAATCAGTATTTGCTGGCCCCCGTTAGGTATACTGGAAGGAGTAAAGGAAATTATATTTGTCCTCAAGTCAGAGAGGCAAAGTGACTGTTGCTAAATTACTTTCCTGAAGCACAGTCATTTTTAGATCTGTTTCACATCCCCAGCACCAACATTCACATTTGCTCAGCAAAATCTTTCTTCACGGGACAGTAAACATAATAACCTTCGGCCTGGGCTTGGTCAAATTACTCTGACAACTGTATTTCTCTGGCTTGACTGGACAAGCTTTTACTATAGATGTATTAAGAAAACTTGGTTATGAGCAATAAAATTAAACATCATTGCATAAAGAACCATTAAAAGGCAGGAAGTAGCCATTAGCAATGATGCTACAGAATAACTAATGAAATATAAGCAAATATTTAAGTAAATGCAGACTGTAAAGCAGAGTGCAGAGTGTACCTATCCATAATCACTGATAAGATATATTGTGTGCAGGGGTGTTTATATATAGACAGGCCTGGAATTGGAATAAGTATACAAATGAAAACAAAAACAGAGAGGTTAAAAACATATATGTTTACCAAAATCTTGATAGTGGTCAACCCTGGGCACTGCATTATAGATGACTTTTATTTTTTGTTTTTGCTTGTCAGGATTCTCCAGGTTTTCCAAAATGAACCTGCATTGTTCTTATAATAAAAAGCAAAAGGGGTTTTGTTTTTCTTAACTTTCAGGAGTTTTAGGCGACAAGCCTGCCTTCTGATGCTTCAAGTGATGATCCAAATTTGATTAGACGAGACAAGGGCTGGTGAACTTAAGTGGCCACAAATTTAAAAGAGCCTCTATTTATGACACCAAAACCATCTGAAGAGCAGGAATAAATCACTAACTCTTCTTTGCAGCTTTAGAAATACAAGGAGCAAAATATAAAGACAGCTTGAACCTGAAAGGAGGGGGTGCACAACAGAAAATAATTTTCTGTGGAGGTTAACTTACACATTTCGTATCTTCAGAGTTTCCCATTCACTGTGAAGTGTGACCCCAAAACAATGGAATTGCTCAGCAGGGAGGAACTATCTTCAGTGCTATGAATGCTGCCACCTGTACTTCCAGCCTCCTTGAATAAATAAATGCTGGCAAGCTCATTGCTTTTTTTTTTTTTTTTGCAGTACGCGGGCCTCTCACCGTTGGGGCCCCTCCCGTCGCGGAGCACAGGTTCCGGACGCACAGGGTCAGCAGCCATGGCTCACGGGCCCAGCCACTCCGTGGCATGCGGGATCCTCCCGGACCGGGGCACGAACCCGTGTGCCCTTCATCAGCAGGCGGACTCTCAACCACTGCACCACCAGGGAAGCCCCGCTATTCTTTTGTTTTAGTAATGCAAAGGCTTTACACAGGATGGACTCACATCAATTTGATGACAATGACCATGACATCCAAGTGATTCCTACTTTACATGCAGTGCTGAGCTGAGTGCCTGCTGTATCTTACTATTCACATGACAAAGCAGCCGCTTATCAGTTACAACTGGAGCAAAAAAGGCTGGGAAGTCCTAGAGAGCATGGGATAAGGCTCGGGATTGCTGCTGGATCTGGTGTCCCAAAATTAACCCCTGGATATCTCAGAAAAATCATGACCTGCCCTCTAGAAGGCTCTGGTTTCAACAAGTTACTCTTTCCACTATGAGGTGCTGTGATTAAGATTTACACAATATGTTACTATAAAATAATGACACAGTTTGAAGGTATACTGTTATTTTTTATATTAAGAAATGGAAAGGGGTCAGAAACAACATTTTGCCCTAAGAATATAGGATGATAGAGCCCAAGAAGTAAAAAAGGCCTTGAAGTTATAAAACACAACAGACCATAGTCATCTAGATTTGATTCCAGTGTCTGACTGGCTTTAGGCATGTTCTAAGCTCAAGGGGGAAGAAATAGAGGTGTCTTTGGATTTTCCTTTAGATTGTCCTGCCTGGATTCCAAAACAGGGAAGGAGGCAGGGATTCAAGATAAATGCTTAGTCCAGAAATAAATTCAGTGCATTGGGCTGTGCCTCTCTGGAGAGTGAACTTTTCAGGAGGGCGAGGGTGTAATGCTGTAGAAAGGTCAACTTTCTATAGAATGGTCAACTATGAAAAGACTGTTGTCACCTCAGCACTACTAGTCCATTTGGAGGTCTCCTCACGTAAGCATCACTTTAAGAAAGCCAAGAACTGCATTTCCCAAAGTCCCCTTCCCCACATATGGTGAGTTAGTGCCCACTGGAGATTTGGAAGGTAGAAGAAAAGCACATTATGCTCTGAAGGGAGATGAAACAAGACAGGGTCAAACAGGAGATCTGCTGTGACTTCCCAGTGAACACTTTTGAGCCCTTCATTTTGGTAGATCAGGCTAAAATCACTGATGAAAGATTACCACAAACTTCACTTCAGTCCCCTGTGTCTTCCAATGTCTAAATAAACCACTAAATCCCAGAGCACAGAGGATTTTTAGGGCAGTAGAACAATTCTGTGTGATACTATAATGGTGGATACACATTATCATACATTTGTCAAAACCTATAGATTGTACGCCACCAAGAGTGAACCCTAATGTGAACTGTGGACTTTGGGTGACAATGTGTCAAGGTAGGTTCATCCATTGTAACAAATGTACCATCTGGTGTGGCATATGGATAGTGGGGGAGCATGTGGAGGTGGGGGACGGGGGGTATATGGGAACTCACTGCATTTTCTGCTCAATTTTGCTGTAAACCTAAAACTACTCTAAAAAAATAATAAAGTCTACTTTTTAAAAAATTCTTTGTACCCAGAATAGCTTCTATTTTCCTCACTAAACCTGAGGAACCTGTGGATTTGCCAATAGAAGTATATTGGAAACCTTAGAAAGAGCCATGTGAAGACCATGGTAAATGTGAAAACTCTGTGAATATAAACATTCAGATTGTGAGTGTAAATATGAAACGTAAATCTCTTGTAAAGAGGATCTGGCTAGAGTGATTACCATATTCTCTCCAAATTTATAAAACAATTTTTTCTTTTTACTATTTTACAGTTTCTGTATTTTTTTCCTTTATTATGTTGTGTTAATGTTATGCTATGTTATAACGCTATGTTATGTTTTATGTTATTTTGGAATTCAGATAGATCTATATCTCCATTTTCTCCACATTCAAATCTTGCCAAATGCATATGAAGCCTCTAAGCACAGGTCCTGGTCCACAATAGGAGCTCAATCAATTTTCATGTCAGTTCTCATTCAGTCCTGTTTTATTAAGCATCTCTCCTGTACCAAAGCTAAGGGATAATCCCTGCCTTCAAGGAGTCTGTAATCTTTTTAAGAAGACAATATATAGATAACAAATGAAGAATAGAAATTTTCATAGTTTAACATAGCAATTCAGGAAAACATCCTAAGGTAATGTGTGGTTAATTGCCATAGAGAGGATGCTGGCAGTAGAACAATAGGAGTTAAGAGATGGTACCAACACTCCTGAATATTCATCATCTTGGAGAACCCCAGGCACTTCTGGAAGACCAGACAGTAAGAGGGAGCCAAGCAAATGCAAAAATCCTTTCCCTCCTCCACATTTTCTTCCACAATATTTTGCATCCAGTGAGATTCTTCAGGTTGAATGGAGCCAGATATCTAAGTGGATTAATTGTTCTTTATAACAACATTTTGAACCATGAAGCATGGGTGACCTCCCATCACTTGCTCTCCACTAGCTAAATCGTGCAACTGTAATAAACAAATAAATGGAATTTGCCTCCCTGCCAAGGATGTGCTGCTGTCATCTTTCCACCACAGTCATCAATTAAAGGATTAAATAATGAATGAACTGGCAGAGTTCAACTATAATCTTCAGACTCAAACTCCAAAGATGCTCCATGAACAGCAGTAGGGGATTTATGGTTTTCATTTTCCTTCACCTCATTCCATGAGGGCGCACACAGCCATAAACACACTCATTCACACACACGCACATGCACAAACACACACATTTGCACACCACATGCGCTCTCTCCCACGGCATCTCTTGCCATTTGCGTGGCTTTTTCGATTAGGTAATGAACTTATTTAACTCATGGAGGAAAACGTATTCATCTTGGAGGGAAGTTGCTTTGATCCTTTAGTTGAGAACAGAGCTCTGGTAAATTTGGCCAGAAGTCCCAACCTGGAGTGAGGCCAGGAGAGGACAGGCACTCAAAATCCCAAGCCAGCAGACACTCAGCTTGACATGTGGGACAGTAACTTGGAAGAGGGCTGCTGCTCACAGGGGCTTCCAGCTGCCCAGGAACACCCATCTGGGGTGCATTTTCTCCAAAGGCTAGTGAAGCTACAAGTATGTATGACTTCAGCAAAGATTTAGATAAAGACATGATGCCCATCCATAATGCAATACGGAGAGGCTGTTAGAGATATTGAGTAATCATAGTGGTAAGTTACATTTATAAATCCTCTACAACAGGACAGGCAGCGTGCCAAATACTTTCCATGGATTATCTCATTTAAGCCTCACAATAACCCCGTAAGGTAAGTAAATGATTAACCTGGTCTTTGAAATGAGAGACCTGGTGCTCAGGGAAGTTAAATAACAAAAAATCACACAGCTGGTATGTGGAGTCGAACTGAGATTCAAACCGGTCAGATGGATTCCAGAGCCTACTCATATAATAGGTGCATGTCTAACTTCTTTTATATTTTTTAGCACTCCTAAACTTTTGAGATTCATTGTATAGAATGACAATATCCATTATCATATTCTCCACAAATTCTCCCTTAATACCATAATGAGAAACAGACTAAGCATACACAGGCACAACTACACATGCACGCATATAAGCGTGTGCCCGTGCACACATGCAAACACTCACGTGTGGCCAAGGAGGGTGACTAACGGCCGTACAGAGAACATCCTTAATTCTCTCTTTCTGCCAACCAGGAAGGATGTGCAGATTGAATCAAACTCTCAGACACCATCTTGTCCAGCACCCCTGCTACACCTCAAACTCAACACTAGACAGGTAACATCACCTGGGAGTCCTTAGCACCTTAGGAACATGAGAGTCCATGACAAAACATGAGCAGACTACATACAGCCCTAAAGCGGGCAAAAAAGTGTCCATTTGAGCCCACGAGTGAGTTATCAACCATCAGCGTCCTCTCCCAGAACTAGTTCAAGGTAATAATGATCAGGACTTGTGCTGGGCAAACACACAGGTTAAAGCTGATCCACTCAGGCCACATCAAGGTTGCTGCATGCCCCCAGCCCCATGCCCTTCTACTCTGACACCAGGGTAAGGAGGCTCATGAGTCTGATCCACCTCCTTCTCTATCCTCCCTGCCACCTGTCCTCCTGAGACATCAGTCCTGCCTGATTTGCTCTTGTCGGCAGTGCTGGCTGAGGGTGGTCCTTGGCAGGGGGGACAGAGGGGAGCTTTATCCCTTCTTAGGAATGATCAGGACTCCCAAGGCCCAGGGGCAACCGTGTTCCCTTCAGCTCCTTACAGAACTTGTCCTTTGCCTTCCAAAGGCACTTGTGGTGTCTGGAAACATTCCTGTGTCTTGAAAGCCCCATCTGCTCCCTGATGGAAGCTGCCCACGCAAAGGCTAAACTTCCCTCTGTTGTTTTATAAAGAGCAGAGCCTCCTTCTCAAGTCTCCAAATAAAGTCCTTCCCTCCCAAACACAAACACTGACACCCAAATGTCTGGTTCTATTGGGTCTCTTATCTCAATTCACTCACTAAGGGAGCTGAGCCCAGCATAGTGTTTTACCAAAGTCCTCCCTACCTTTTCAGGCACAGCTGAAAAGGAGCCCAGCTGCAGCCCCCTCATTGCCTGTGGCCTAGCCAAGGTCAAGAGAACCAAGGAGAACAGTGACTCCTCCCAGAAGTTACATGGTCTGAAGGGGAGGAGATCACAGAACAACGTGGTACTCTTGCAAATGCTAACGCATTCATGCAACTGGGCTACTGGGCAGAAATGGGCCTGGCCTTGAGGTCATAAAGGCAGGAATAAATCTTTCCAATGTTGTTGCGATTTCCATCTCAACATTGAAAAATCACTGTATTTTATTTAAATCACAGGTCTCTGCTGAAGTTTGGGTCCCTTAGAGAAGAGAGGATGGGACAGTCTACCTGGAAAAGGCAGAAAGCTGACCAGGAGCAGACCTGACTGGACACGGGCGGAAGAAGTCCTTGGCACATCAGACTGGCCTCCTCTACCAGGGAAGCCTTGTGCCAGCCCCAGCTCCAGCTAGAGGTCACTACCGGGGCAGAGGGGCCACAGGGACAACACTGCTCTGTGCTCTGACCTCTCCTCAATCCTTGGCTTGCTAAAGAGGCCCAATATTTCCTTTCTACTCACATTCCCTTTGTAGAGAACACCCCCTTACCCCACCCCACCCCTGAGCCTACAGAGGTCTTATATGCCACAACCCCAACTGGATATCTGACTCAAAACCACTTTCGGGGCCACAGCTAGTTAAATTCTACCCTTAAAGAAACTTCAGCTTCGGAATTCCTTGGCGGTCCAGTGGTTAGGACCCGGCGCGTTCACTGTCGTGGGCCCAGGTTTAATCCCTATTGGAGGAACTCAGATCCTGCAAGCCGTGCAGTGCGGGCAAAAAAAGAAACTTTACCTTAGAGATCCAGGTCTGTGGATAGGCAACTGATGCTGGGCACTAAGACAACACACACGGATTTGAGTTCCAATTTTGCTACACATTAGTTGTGCTGCTCTGGGCAATTACTTTTAACGACTCTAGGCTTCAGTTTCCTCACCTATGAAATGGAGACCTTGATAGTAACTACCCCATAGGGTTCTCACAAGAATTACTTCAGGGCAAGCACTTGGAACAGGACCTGGACAGTGGCAAGCTCTCCATAGATAATAACAATTATTATCATTTTTACCACCATTTCTATTACCATAGTAACACAAAGCCACGGGTAACCAGAAGTCATACCAGAGTAAAAATTAAGAGTACTGAAGATGAAATCAGTCTGCCAAGTGAAGCCAAGACAAGAAACCATGTGGCCCCAGAAGAAGGGAACGAAAAAGGGAGGTAGAAAGGATATAATTCTGCTGCCTTTTCAGCTCCTTGAGACCCACTCTGAATCCACTATTAGATGCCTTGAGATTCCCCCATATAATGACTATAAAAACCCTCTCTCTTAGATATACAGATTGCCAACAAACACATGAAAGGATGCTCAACATCACTAATCATTAGAGAAATGCAAATCAAAGCTACAATGAGGTATCACCTCACACCGGTCAGAATGGCCATCATCAAAAAATCTACAAACAATAAATGCTGGAGAGGGTGTGGAGAAAAGGGAACCCTCTTGCACTGTTGGTGGGAATGTAAGTTGATACAGCCACTATGGAGAACAGTACGGAGGTTCCTTAAAAAACTAAAAATAGAACTACCATATGACCCAGCAATCCCACTACTGGGCATATACCCTGAGAAAACCATAGTTCAAAAATAGTCATGTACCACAATGTTCACTGCAGCACCATTTACAATAGCCAGGACATGGAAGCAACCTAAGTGTCTATCAACAGATGAATGGATAAAGAAGATGTGGCACATGTATACAATGCAATATTACTCAGCCATAAAAAGAAACGAAATTGAGTTATTTGTAGTGAGGTGGATGGACCTAGAGACTGTCATACAGAGTGAAGTAAGTCAGAAAGAGAAAAACAAATACCGTATGCTAACACATATATATGGAATCTAAAAAAAAATGGTTCTGATGAACCTAGGGGCAGGGCAGGAATAAAGACACAGACATAGAGAATGGACTTGAGGACACAGGGAGGGGGAAGGTAAGCTGGGACAAAGTGAGAGACAGGCATGGACATATATACACTACCAAACATAAAATAGATAGCTAGTGGGAAGCAGCTGCATAGCACAGGGAGATCAGCTTGGTGCTGTGTGACCACCCAGAGGGGTGGGATAGGGAGGGTGGGAGGGAGACACAAGAGGTTGGAGATATGGGGATATATGTATATGTATAGCTGATTCACTTTATTATAAAGCAGAAATTAACACACCATTGTAAAGCAATTATACTCCAATAAAGATGTTAAAAAAAAAAAAAACCCTCTGTCTTACATTAGCATGTCTGGTGGTTTATGTTCCTGGCAAGTAAATAATCCCCAGCTAAGTCTCAGGACCTCCTCCACCATCCATGCCAGGTAGAACTAGTTCTGTCACCAACTCCTCTTATTAATTGGGGCAAACCCCACCTCCCCCTCCAGGACACATGTAGGACTGTCACCCCATAAAGGCTGATGTCCTGTGACTCTTCTTTCTCAAGGGCCTGCCCTTACTACTTTACCCACAGCCCTACCCCTTTCCATCAGTACTTCAATTTTCCCTGTCTCCTTGGTAGATCAGGACAAATTTGAACATAGTAAGTGACCAGAAAAAGAACAGCAGCCAGCTTGAAGTCAGCAGGTGGTCTGAATCACTTCTGTGGGAATTTCCCACAGCAAGGGCAATGAGAAAAGCCCGTTGAGCTCTGAGAGGGGCAGTAAGTCTTCAGTGATGGTATCCATCTTTCCAGGTATTACTCCAGTTTGCAAGTCTACCTACATGGCCTCAATTTTACACAAGTGTCCCCAAGGCCATGACTTGGGCTCAAGACACACAACCACAAGAGAGGGCGTCACTCAGGGGATGACCTCATTATATGCTTTCAGCTTCTGCAAAAAAACTCACTATCCTGGGGACACGAGGTCATCCTGGGCAACAATGACAACCCTAGATGGGAAGAGGACCAGTGTGGAAGAAACACTTGCTCACCAGTTATTAAGCACGAAGGATTTCCAGATATGTTCTCCCACTTAATCCTTGCAGTGACCCTTCAAAATTGGTATGTGCTCTGGTTAATGATGCTGCATTACAAATCACTCCTAAACTTAGTGGTATAAAACAACAATTTGATTTTGCTCATGGCTTTATGAGTCAGGAATCTGCAAAGGGCTTGGCTGGGCAGTTCTCATCTGGGGCTTCTCACATAGTTGTGGTCAGACGTCGGCTATGCTGCAGTCATCTGAGGGCTCAACTAGACTGGACGTCCTAGATGGCTCAGACAGATAGCTGCCACTTGATACTGCTGTCAGCTGGTTGCTCAACAGGATCTACAGACGTGGCCCCTCCAGGGTAGTTGTACCTCTTACACTGGAGTTGTCTCCCTGCCAGAATAAGTGTCCCAAGACACCAGGCAGAGACTGGATGGGAAGAGCCTCAGAAGCCACTCAGAATCACTTCTGCCATATTCTATTGACTGGAACAGACACAAGATCCACCCAGATATGAGGGGTGGAGACATAGACACCCACCTTTCACTGGGAGGAGTATCAAAGAATTTGAGGCCAGTTTTTAATTGCCACTATGTGATTATTCCCAATATGAAGTCGGGGGAACTCAAAGAGGATTATTAAATTGTCAAAGATCATATTCCTAAAAATTAATAGAATGGGAATTCAAACCCAGCCTTGTCTGACTCCAAATTAAGCACCCCTTTGGCTAGGTCACAAATGCCCAGTAAACTGGGGCAGTCCCACTTTCTTTTCCTTGGTAATCAAAATGAGAGAGGGGACTATAAGTGCACGCTATCTATAGAAACTTTAGAAACTCTTTTTTTTTTTTTCTCTAAGCATCAACCTGGGTGCCTTGCCTCCCTGAGTTATTCCTAAACTAGCAGTCAAAATCTACCACCCCCACCTCCATGTTGGATCCCTTCCCCCAGGGCTGTAGAACAAAAGGAGGTGATGTCACCATGCTGAGGGCCAGAATGGAAGGGAGCTCTCCAACTTGTCACCAACTCTACCAGTCAATAGTGTCTTCCCAAAGGCTGAGACCATATTGCTCTCTTGCTCTGAAAGGATGGACACAGCTATTGAATTAAGAGCTCCACTGTGTGCGAGAATCCTGCAGGGTGAGAGGCCTGCACGGTCACTACTCAGACTCCTACAATTGTTCATTCTGAAGACACTCAGAGATATCTCCTGCTCGTCCATCCGGAATGATAAGCACAGACATTATGGGTATCAAACATGGACACCTACATCATCTGAACTGCTCGTTGGGAAGAATTCTCATTTCCAAATGATCCTTCAGGTGATCATAACAGATTATAGGCTTAATTGCATCCTGTTCATAGCCACTGAATGTTTCAGCTGAGTGACTTCTGTTGTCAGTCTTTCCCCCTGGAGGATGAAGTGTTCACGCCCTCCAGTTCTATACCAACTGCATCCAGCAAGTCCAGTGGCCAGGTAGTCCAGAAAAATCTCTCTAGCACAGCAGCTAAGCACTGGTTTTGAAGTTTTATAGTCCTGGATTCAAATCCTAGTTCTGCCATTTATTCAGCCTGTCTCTCAACCTCTTCAAGCCTCAGGTACGTGACTACCAAATGTAGATAATAAAAGCATCTTCTTCATTTGGGCTGTTATGAGATCATGTTAAGTGAGACTAAGTGGCATCATGCACTTAGCACAATGCCTCACACCCGGTAAGCACCAAACAACTACTAGCTGTTGTTATGATGCCAGAAATAACTAGATCCTTCTGGGATAATACTGAAACTCAGGCTGGAAGGGAAGGGGACCAGTCAGGCTTTAGAGACCTCATAGGTACAGTAGCTTTAGGTAGGCAAGGAGACAAATCCCAGGAGATCAACTAAGGGAAAGAAAATGTAGAAAATCATGCAGAATCTGATATTTGGAAGATTAAAGAGTCCACAGGAACCATGTCATAAGCAAAGACCCTCTTATATTGTGCCAGAGGCCCTTGCCTCTCCTTAAACAATGCTCTGAAACACTGTGCAGGCCAACATCCACATAAAGAAAGGAAGACTTGTAAGGTCAAACAATAGCTCCTGTCTTAATATAGGCAGATATGGAAATTAAGGAGAAGTAGCATTTATTGAGCATCTACTATGTGGTAAGTATAGTAGAGTCACTTCTACACATATTGTATCATTGATTCCTCACATTATGCTGAAGAATTGGAATCCTTGCCTCTATTTTTTGAAAGGTAAAGAAACCGAGGCTCAAAGAAGTTAACATACTCAAGGTCATGGAGTTAGGACGTGGATGAGCTAGAAGGTGAAGCTCAGCTGACTCTGAAACTTGCATTCTTTCCACTCTATTTCACAAAGAAGTTTCAGAGAAGACCAGAGTGTGCTGACAGGCTTTGAGAGATGTCTGACTCCCCTACAGTAAGGAAGAAGAGGAGAGTTGTCCAAAGGTTCTCAGCCACAACTGAAATATCATCTTTTGCTTATTTTTTCCTTGGAAGTTCCATTCTCTGATTCCAGTTGTCTTTTCTTGCCAGAAAAGCAGAAACATTAGGACTTGACGTTGAATCTGTACTTTCCTGACCTTCGGCATTTACTCTCTCTGTAACCTTAATTTTGAACTTCCATTCAAGCACATTAAGAAATTGTTTGACCTTGGTTTAAGCGGTTTGTTCTCATAAGAAAGTTTTGCATTGGCAGCACCCAAAACAGAGGCCCTGGTCAATTAAGGAAGAAGGCTGGCAATTGTGCAAGAGATTTTGACAAATGGAAGCACAACCACAAATTGCTCTTGCATATCTTAACTTCCACACAATAAAATATACACTAATGTAACCACTGAATAATGAAAACTAAGTCACAGTAATGATGTAGAAGTGACCTAAAAGCATGTCTTTACCACCACGCTGAGAAGCCAGTGGTGATTTTCTGTTTCAAAGAAGTGGCATTGTTCTGTATTACACTCAGAACTGTGGTGTTTGCCTGATGGGAGTGCAGCTGAATCTCTTGTCCCCTGTACCTAAGATGTATGATGATGACAATGTTTATGCACACTCTCCATCCAGCCCTGTATATGGAATCAATCTGAAATTATTCTTTAAAGAGGATTTGAATTTAGCAACACATGGGAAATGCCTGTGTCAGGAATTCAAGAACAGTTCGTACACTATGTCAAAACAGCTGTACTAGTAAAACATTTCACATTGCACCATCAGAGAACAGTAGTCTGACATGAATGTCAGCACGTGCCACCTGGCAAAGTTTTCAGAAAATGTTGTGATCAACTTACCTGTATTAATTTTTTTTTCTTCTCCTGTGTGAAAGACGGGAGTCACCAGTATTCTGGATTAGCTACTAAAATCTTTTTTCTTTGAGTACTTTTCCCAAAGAAACAGGAAAAAAATATCTGCTTTGAGTATGATCATATAATGCCAGAAAGAAACGTGCCTATTTATTTCACCTGAGTACTGCCTTCCTTGAATCATGACATGGATGCCCAGGGAATGTAAACCACATACACAAATCTACCTAGACAGGGAGTAGGAGAACCAAGTTTAGAACCAGCTGACTTACAGATAAACGTTTTGGCGAGGCAAATACTCAGATAAGGCAGGGCATAATTCCAGGGGAGAAAATGAAAGTTAAGATTTCATCTGGTTTAATTTGGATGGGGGAAAAAAGCGTTTCTCTTACTTAAAAATAAACCATTTTAAGTAGGCAAGAAAAGTAGTACGCTCTTGGGGACAGGAGAGAAATCCCTGATTTTATACCAGCTCAACATACAAAATTTCAGATTGAAATATTATGAAGCAATATCTAGTGACACATAATTACCTAAACATTCACATTTTTAAGATTTTAAATGTTTAAATGACAAATTATAAACATATTAATATCATACGATTTTGAGCATCTTATATATATTCTGATGACAAATTATATCTTAACACTTGCTGCAATGGAAAAGCCTCTGGAATAGAAGTCAACAGACTTTGGTTTGAGTCCTAGATTAGCCACTAACAAGCTGGGGGGCCAGGGGAAAGTCACTTCATAGTTCTGGGTCTCAGTGTCTTCAACTGTAAAATTAAAATGTTCAATTGTATAATCACCATGGCCCTTTGTTAATCCAAAGTGCAGGATTTGATTTTCGTTTTTCTTAGAAGACTGAGAAGAACAGAGACAATGATGAATATGATCATAGCCCTAAGGTTGCTAGAAGTCGTTGCTCAAAGGACTTCAAACAGCAAGGAGTCCCACAGAGTCACCCTGGGAATCAACTTCTTTGTCATTCTCCTATCCTCATCTTTCCTAACATCTCCACCCCTTTGGGGAATTCCATGCACTGTGGAAGTCAAAAGACAGGGCCTGATTGGCAACCTATGCTCCCCCTTTAAAAGTCTGTGCTCTCAGCAAAGGAAACTATAAACAAGACGAAAAGACAACCCTCAGAATGGGAGAAAATATTTGCAAATGAAGCAACTGACAAAGGATTAATCTCCAAAATATATAAGCAGCTCATGCAGCTCAAAATCAAAAAAACAAACAACCCAATCCAAACATGGGCAGAAGCCCTAAAGAGACATTTCTCCCAAGAAGATATACAGACTGCCAACAAATACATGAAAGGATGCTCAACATCACTAATCATTAGAGAAATGCAAATCAAAACTACAATGAGGTATCACCCACCTCACACCGGTCAGAATGGCCATCCTCAATAACTCTACAAACCAGAAATGCTGGAGAGGGTGTGGAGAAAAGGGAACACTCTAGCACTGTTAGTGGGAATGTAAATTGATACAGCCACTATGGAGAACAGTATGGAGGTTCCTTAAAAACCTAAAGATAGGTTTTTAGTTAGAACTACCATACGACCCAGCAATCCCACTACTGGGCATATACCCTGAGAAAACCATAATTCAAAAGGAGTCATGTACCACAATGTTCATTGCAGCTCTATTTACAATAGCCAGGACATGGAAGCAACCTAAGTGTCCATCGACAGATGAATGGATAAAGAAGATGTGGCACATATATACGATGGAATATTACTCAGCCATAAAAAGAAATGAAATTGATTTATTTGTAGTGAGGTGGATAGACCTAGAGTCTGTCATACAGAGTGAAATAAGTCAAAAAGAGAAAAACAAATACTGTGTGATAACACATATATATGGAATCTAAAAAAAAAATGGTTCTGATGAACCTAGGTGCAGGACAGGAATACAGACGTAGATGCAGAGAATGGACTTGACACGGGGAGGGGTATGGGTAAACTGGGACAAAGTGAGAGAGTGGCATGGACATATACACACTACCAAATATAAAATACATAGCAAGTGGGAAGCAACCACATAGCACAGGGAGATCAGCTCAGTGCTTTGTGACCACCTAGAGGGATGGGATAAGGAGGGTGCAAGGGAGATGCAAGAGGGAGGAGATATGGTGATATATGTATACATATAGCTGATTCACTTTGTTATACAGAAGAAACTAACACAATATTGTAAAGCAATTATACTCCAATAAAGATGTTTAAAAAAAAAAAAGTCTGTGCTCTTTCCCAAGACATTTCATTTTTCATTTATTATCACAGGGTCTCTCTACTTTCACTAGTTGTAATTTCGGGAACATCTCAGCATAAACACCATTGAGTGAAAACACACATTCAGTGTTGTAAAGGGAAAAAAGTAGAAAATCAAATTCCAAAATCAGAACTTCACCTTATGAAAATGTTATAAAATTTAAGAGAATAACTGAAATTCAGCTGAAAGTTGACAACAGGTATACGTAAACAATGTGTGATAACTCCAGCCCTGCTTGGATGGGTGGGAGGTGTAACGGGAGACTCTATTCTTTTCTTTAGGGGGTCCCAGCACTTCACACCAGCATTTGACTTCCATCCAATCGTCTAGGTTAGGAATTTACATGACTATAAAAACAGAGTTTTCGCTTCTTAAATTGATGTGTATTTTGGGCAGTTAGCTCTAGTTCTCTTTCCCTGTTTCTTAAGTAGATCGTCCCTATTTGTCTCTCAATATATTCTTTCTCCTACCTCTTCAACTCTCCCAAGCACTATTCAGTGCTTTGACATTTACTGCTAATAAAAATAATAATACTTATCATCTGAAAGTTAGTAGTATCATTTCAAAATTTTATGTACATTTATTTTTCCTTGGATTTATGTCACTCTCTCCTCCAAGCAAAGAATAAATAAATAAAAGCACTTTATCAAATTTATAACCTACTCAAATTCAGAGATTTCTGAATAGGAAACAGACCAGGGACAGTTTGCCAAGATTAACTTAACTAGAAAACCAAAACCTTGCACATGGTGCTTTGAAGAAAGATGTTAGTCTTTAAAGATTGTGTCCACACATGAAATGTGAAGTGGATAACTAGGGCAATTACCTCTATAGCTGAGGCCTTCTAGCTTTACCTTTTCCCAGAAATGCTCAGGTAACAAAGGCAAAGGGGGTTTTCTGGTCTCAATTACATCCTAATAATTGTTTCAATTCTCTGCTTCCTCTTGAGTGTGAAGATCCAGGCTAAAAGGCTTTAAAAAACAGGCTGAAAAGGTTTCCCAGACGTGAGATAGATTTTACAAAAGAAACTTCTGGCAAGCTTAATGTAAGTAAATCAGAAGCATATGGACTATGTTTCCCTCAAAATACCCATGGGCTTGAAAGCCCAGAAAACACATAAAAAGTAAAGGGAAGCTGTTTTCCGAAGCTGAGCTTATTGGAGAAACTGCACGCTGTAACAGAGAGCCTGGCTCAGCTCCCCCGAAAGCAGGGGATGGAGCCGGTGGTCAGGCAGCCCATCAGCTCCTGCCCTCACGCTTATGTTGACAGTCCTTATTTCTGAGGATGATGTGATTGATGGTGCCTTGACCTGTGCCGACGGGTGTGACTGAGAAAACCATTGCTCAGTGCTTCCCATACTGAAGACATGACTTCATTGCTCCTTTGCAACCATCTGTAGTGAATGTTTACACAGCCTGTTTCTGTTCTTAGGGCCTCTCATGCTAAACAATCAGGCTGGTGGTGAACATACATGTACTGAACACAGCGTGTACCCCGTGGGGAGGGATAGAAAAGAAATAATCATATGCCACCCCAGGAGATGAATTATAGACTCAGACTTGGAAGAGGCTTTAAGATTCCTGAGTTCCTCCTTCCACCCAGTGTGGGAATTCTGGCTACAGCTTGCAGTCCCGACAGTGGAAGGAAAACTCAAAAAATACCTCAAAGGGAGAGAGCACAGTTTGGAGAGTCAGAGGACCTGATATCCGGTCCCTGCAATGCCATGACCGTAGACCTGTCCTTGGACCCCTCAGAGTCTCATTTTCCTCCTCAGTTAAATGAGAATAATGGTCAAATCATCTATTGGGGTTGCAAAGGGCACCTCAATAAATATTATGTCTTTTCACCACCCAAGCCCTGAATAAGTAGAAAAACAAGACAAAAAAGAAGACAAAGACTAGAATTTTTACCTTTATTCCTGAGAGAGGGCAGGTTGAAAGACAGAGTAAAATGAGAGACAAATGGCCTTGCGACCTGAACCCCAGAATGAGGCAGATAGCTCATTTAGTCCCAGGCCAGGCTGGGCTAGGACAGGCTGTCAGGGGCCAGGGCGATTTTGAAGGAAGGCTTAGAGCTTGAGGAGTACAAGGTACCTCAGACTCTGGGTGCATAGCTCACTCCCAAAAGGAAACAGCATGTCCAGATTACTCTTTTCAGACTACCAATCAAATAGACCCCCCTGCTCCCATGAAGAGGAGTGATGAATATGCAGAGAACAGCCAAAGGTGGCTCATAAGATGTGCTCTCTCCACCTAAAATGGAAATACCAGGAAAAGCCAGCTGAGCAAGATAAAGCATGTGAAAGCCCTCACATACACTATGAAGCATTGTGTGCATTTTATGCTTTTGCTATACCCGTCTGCATTTGTTGAACATCTACTATGTGCTCAGTCCTGTCACTCACTTCCAGGGATTTTAGGTTGAATAAGACATTGTTCCCTTACTTAAGATTACAGTCTAGGGACTTCCCTGGTGGCACAGTGGTTAAGAATCGCCTGCCAATTCAGGGGACATGGGTTCAAACCCTGGTCTGGGAAGATCCCACATGCCGCAGGACAACTAAGCCCGCACACCACAACTACTGAGCCTGCACTATAGAGCCCATGAGCCACAACTACTAAGCCCATGTGCCACAACTACTGAAGCCCATGCACCTACAGCCTGTGCTCTGCAACAAGAGAAGCCACCGCAATGAGAAGCCTGTGCACCACAATGAAGAGTAGCCCCCGCTCACCACAACTAGAGAAAGCCTGCGCACAGCAACGAAGTCTTAACACATCCAAAAAATAAATAAATAAATTTTTTAAAAAAAATGATTACACTCTAGTAGGAGAAACAGACAAGGAAGCCGAAAATTACAGTATACCATGAGCACACTAAGATTCTGAAGTCTGCAGAATGTATAACAAAAATGCAGAGAAGGGACATCTAATTGAATGGATGGCTATGTAAGCCTTCTTTGTGGAAATATTTGAGAGCAAGGTTTGAAGAACACAAAAGAACTAAGTGGTAACAGAAATCGGAGGGACTTTCAAGGCAGAGAGAAGTCCAGAAGAAGGCACAAAGGAAAACGATGGGACATTTCAGAGAAGTGAAAGTCATTCTGCATGATTACAGAAGAAATCATCTTAGTGTTATGGAGAATAATCAGAAAAGAGCACCTCGATCTAAAACAGTACGGCAGAGTGTCAGTGTAAGAACACCCAGAGTACGGGAACACAGTAAGTCCACTACACACGAACCTTCAAGTTGTGAACTTTCAAAGATGCGAACATATTATAAACCTATTACAGGGGCTTCCCTGGTGGCACAATGGTTGAGAATCCACCTGCCAGTGCAGGGTACATGGGTTCGAGCCCTGGTCCAGGAAGATTCCACATTACACGGAGCAACTAAGCCCATGTGCCACAACTACTGAGCCTGCACTCTAGAGCCTGTGAGCCACAACTACTGAAGTCCGCGTGCCTAGAGCCCATGCTCCGCAACAAGAGAAGCCACCACAATGAGAAGCCCATGCATCACAACATAGAGTAGCCCCTGGGCTTCCCTGGTGGCACAGTGGTTGAGAGTCCGCCTGCCGATGCAGGGGACAAGAGTTCGTGCCCCGGTCTGGGAAGATCCTACATGCCGTGGAGCAGCTGGGCCCGTGAGCCATGGCCGCTAAGCCTGCGCCTCTGGAGCCTGTGCTCTGCAATGGGAGAGGCCACAACAGTGAGAGGCCCGTGTACCGCCAAAAAAAAAAGAGAGTGGCCCCTGTTCACCGCAACTAAAGAAAGCCTGTGCACGACAATGAGGACCCAACACAGCCAAAAATAAATAAATACATTAATTTCAAAAAATAAAACCTATTACAGTACAGTACTGTATAGCCGATTGTGTTAGTTGGATGCCTAGTCTAACTCTATTAGGCTTACAATCAAATAAGCCTTACGAATGCACTCTCAGAATGGAACTCGTTCTTATGTAGGGGACTTACTGTAACCCAAAGAAGGTGAATAGTAAGTCATTGCTCACATGTGGCAAAGGACAAAGGCAGAAATAAGACCAAACAAGGAGAGAAATTTTCTATTTTACGTGAAACAAAAAGGGGATTATTTTAAAAAGGCGTGAGTGTGTGTGTGTGTGTGTGTGTGTGCGCGTTGTAAGATTGGAAGGACAGGGGAGACCCTCAAGATGGTGGAGGAGTAAGACGTGGAGATCACCTTCCTCCCCACAAATACATCAGAAATATATATACACGTAGAACAACTCCTACAGAACACCTACTGAACGCTGGCAGAAGACCTCAGACCTCCCAAGAGGCAAGAAACTCGCCACTTGCCTGGGTAGGGCAAAAGAAAAAACAGAGACAAAGGAATAGGGACGGGACCTGCACCTCTGGGAAGGAGCTGTGGAGGAGGTAAAGTTTCCACACACTAGGAAGCCCCTTCACTGGCAGAGATGGGGGGTGGGTGGATGGGAAGCTTCAGAGCCACGGAGAAGAGAACAGCAACAGGGGTGCAGAGGGCAAAGCAGAGAGATTCCCGCACAGAGGATTGGTGCCAACCAGCACTCACCAGCCCGAGAGGTTTGTCTGCTCACCCGCCAGGAAGGGTGGGGGCTGGGAGCTGAGGCTCGGGCTTCAGAAGTCAGATCCCAGGGAAAAGACTGGGGTTGGCTGTGTGAACACAGCCTGATGGGGGCTAGTGTGCCACAGCTAGCCAGGAGGGAGTCTGGGAAAAAGTCTGGACCTGCTTAAGAGGCAAGAGACCATTGTTTTGGGGTGCGTGAGGAGAGGGGATTCAGTGCACCCCCTAAACAAGCTCCAGATATGGGCGCAAGCCGCAGCTATCAGCACGGACACCAGAGATGGGCATGAAATGCTAAGACTGCTGCTGCTGCCACCAAGAAGTCTGTGTGCAAGAACAGGTCACTATCCACACCTCCCCTCCCGGGAGCCTGTGCAGCCTGCCACTGCCAGGGTCACGTGATCCAGGAACAATGTCCCCAGGAAAACACAAGGTGCCCCTCAGGCTGTTGCAACGTCATGCTGCCCTCTGCCGCAGCAGGCTCGCCCCACATTCTGTACCCCTCCCTCCCCATGTCCTGAGTGAGCCAGAGCCCCCGAATCAGCTGGTACTTTAACCCCATCCTCTCTGGGTGGGAAGAGACGCCCTCAGGCGACCTACACACAGAGGCGGGGCCAAATCCAAAGCTGAACCCCAGGAGCTATGCGAACAAAGAGAAAGGGAAATTTCTCCCAGCAGCCTCACGAGCAGCGGATTAAATCTCCACAATCAACTTGATGTACCCTGCACCTGTGGAATACCTGAATAGACAAGGAATCATCCCAAAATTGAGGTGGAGGACATTGGGAACAACTGTAGACATGGGGTTTCCTTTCTGCATCTAATTTGTTTCTGGTTTTATGTTTACTTAGTTTAGTATTCAGACTTTATTATCATTGGTAGATTTTGTTTACTGATTTGGTTGCTCTCTTTTTTCTTTTTTAATAGATATATATTTTTTTCCTTTTTCTTTTTGTGAGTGTGTACATATATGCTTCTCTTTGTGATTTTGTCTGTATAGCTTTGCTTTTACCATGTGTCCTAGGGTTCTGTCTGTCTGCTTTTTTTGTTTTGTTTTCTTTTATTAGTATAGTTTTTAGCACTTCTTATCATTGGTGGATTTGTTTTTTGGTTTGGTGCTCTTTCTTTTTTTTCTTATTACTTTTACATTTTTTTAATAATTTTTTTCTTCATTTTAATAACTTTATTTTATTTATTTATTTTTCTTTCTTTCTTTCACCATTTTCTTCTGAGCCGGGTGGCTGACAGGGTCTTGGTGCTCCAGCAGGGTTTCAGGCCTGTGCCTCTGAGGAGGGAGAGCTGAGTTCAGGACATTGGTCCACCAGAACCTCCTGGCCCCACATAATATGAAACCGCGAAAACTCTCGCACAGATCTCCATCTCAACGCTAAGATCCAGCTCCACTCAAAAACCAGCAAGATATAGTGCTGGACACCCTATTTCAAACAACTAGCAAGACAGGAACACAATCCCACCCATTAGCAGAGAGGCTGCCTAAAATCATAATAAGGTCACAGACACCCCAAAACACACAACTGGATGCCATCCTGCCCACCAGAAAGACAAGATCCAGCCTCATCCACCAGAACACAGGCACCAGTCCCCTCCACCAGGAAGCCTATACAACACACTGACCCAACCTCACCCACTGGGGGCAGACACCAAAAACAACAGGAACTACACACCAGCAGTCTGTGAAAAGGAGACCACAAACACAGTAAGTTAAGCAAAATGAGAAGACAGAGAAACACACAACAGATGAAGGAGCAAGGCAAAACCCACCAGACCAAACAAATAAGGAGGAAATAGGCAGTCTACCTGAAAAAGAATTCAGAGTAATGATAGTAAAGATGATCCAAAATCTTGGAAATAGAACGGAGAAAATACAAGAAACATTTAACAAGGACCTAGAAGAACTAAAGAGCAAACAGACAATGATGAACAACACAATAAATGAAATTTAAAATTTTCTAGAAGGAATCAATAGCACAATAACTGAGGCAGAAGAACGGATAAGTGACCTGGAAAATAAAATAGTGGAAATAACTACCACAGCGCAGAAGAAAAAAGAATGAAAAGGATTGAGGGGCTTCCCTGGTGGCGCAGCGGTTGAGAGTCCGCCTGCCGATGCAGGGGACACGGGTTCGTGCCCTGGTCCGGGAAGATCCCACATGCCGCAGAGCGGCTGGGCCTGTGAGCCATGGCCGCTGAGCCTGCGCGTCCGGAGCCTGTGCTCACAACAGGAGAGGCCACAACAGTGAGAGGCCCGCGTACCGCAAAAAAAAAAAAAAAAAAAAAGAATTGAGGACAGTCTCAGAGACCTCTGGGACAACATTAAACACACCAACATTCGAACTGTAGGCTTCTCAAAAGAAGAAGAGAAAAAGAAAGGGACTGAGAAAATATTTGAAGAGATTATAGTTGAAAACTTCCCTAATATGGGAAAGCAAATAGTTAATCAAGTCCAGGAAGTGCAGAGTGTCCCAAACAGGATAATCCAAGGAGAAACATGCCAAGACACATATTAATCAAGCTATCAAAAATTAAATACAAAAAAAAAATATTAAAAGCAGCAAGGGAAAAACAACAATATACAGGGAATCTCCATAAGGTTAACAGCTGATCTTTCAGCAGAAACTCTGCAAGCCAAAAGGGAGTGGCAAGACATATTTAAAGTGATGAAAGAGAAAAGGTACAACCAAGATTACTCTACCCAGCAAGGATCTCATTCAGATTCGACAGAGAAATGAAAACCTTTACAGACAAGCAAAAGCTAAGAGAATTCAGCACCACTAAGCCAGCTCTACAACAAATGCTAAAGGAACTTCTCTAGGCAGGAAACACAAGAGAAGGAAAACACTTACAATAACAAACCCAAAACAATTAAGAAAATAGTAATAGGAACATACATATCGATAACTACATTAAATGTAAATGGATTAAATGCTCCAACCAAAAGACATAGACTAGCTGAATGGATACAAAAACAAGACCCAAATATATGCTGTCTACAAGAGACCCACTTCAGACCTAGGGACACATACAGACTGAAAGTGAGGGGATGGAAAAAGATATTCCATGCAAATGGAAATCAAAAGAAAGCTAGAGAAGCAATTCTCATATCAGGCAAAATAGACTTTAAAACAAAGACTATTACAAGAGACAAAGAAGGACACTACATAATGATCAAGGGATCAATCCAAGAAGAAGATATAACAATTGTAAATATTTATGCACCCAACATAGAAGAACCTCAATACTTAAGGCAAATGCTAGCAGCCATAAAAGGGGAAATCAGCAGTAACACAATCATGGCAGGGGACTTTAACGCCCCACTTTCACTAATGGACAGATCATCCAAAATGAAAATAAATTAGGAAACACAAGCTTTAAATGATACATTAAACAAGATAGGCTTAATTGATATTTATAGGACATTCCATCCAAAAACAACAGAATACACTTTCTTCTCAAGTGCTCATGGAACATTCTCCAGGATAGATCATATCTTGGGTCACAAATCAAGCCTTAGTAAATTTAAGAAAATTGAAATCGTATCAAGTATCTTTTCCAACCACAACGCTATGAGACTAGATATCAATTACAGGAAAAAAATCTGTAAAAAACAAAAACACATGGAGGCTAAACAATACACTACTAAATAACCAAGAGATCACTGAAGAAACCAAAGAGGAGCTGAAAAAATACCTAGAAACAAATGACAATGAAAACATGACGACCCAAAACCTATGGGATGCAGCAAAAGCAGTTCTAAGAGGGAAGTTTATAGTGATACAATTCTACCTCAAGAAACAAGAAACATCTCAAATAAACAACTTAACATTACACTTAAAGCAATTAGAGAAAGAAGAACAAAAAACCCCCAAAGTTCGCAGAAAGAAAGAAATCATAAAGATCAGATCAGAAATAAATGAAACAGAAAAGAAGGAAATAATAGCAAAGATCAAAATAACTAAAAGCTGGTCTTTGAGAAGTTAAACAAAAACTGATAAACTATTAGCCAGACTCATCAAGAAAAAAAGGGAGAAGACTCAAATCAATAGAATTAGAAATGAAAAAGGAGAAATAACAACTGACACTGCAGAAATACATAGGATCATGAGAGATTACTACAAGCAACTATATGCCAGTATATTTCACAACCTAGAAGAAATGGACAAAATCTTAGAAAAGCACAACCTTCCGAGACTGAACCAGGAAGAAATAGAAAATATAAACAGACCAATCACAAGCACTGAAATTGAGACCGTGATTAAAAATCTTCCAACAAACAAAAGCCCAGGACCAGATGGCTTCACAGTCGAATTCTGTCAAACATTTAGAGAAGAGCTAACACCTATCCTTCTCAAACTCTTCCAAAATATAGCAGAGGGAGGAACACTCCCAAACTCATTCTATGAGGCCACCATCACCCTGATACCAAAACCAGACAGAGATGTCACAAAGAAAGAAAACTACAGGCCAATATCACTGATGAACATAGATGCAAAAATTCTCAACAAAATATTAGTGAACAGAATCCAGCAGCTCATTAAAAGGATCATACACCATGATCAAGTGAGGTTTATCCCAGGAATTCAAGGATTCTTCAATATATGCAAATCAATCAATGTGATACACCATATTAACAAATTGAAGGAGAAAAACCATATGATCATCTCTACAGATACAGAAAAAGCTTTTGACAAAATTCAACACCGATTTATGATAAAAACCCTCCCAAAAGTAGGCATAGAGGGAACTTACCTCAACATGATAAAGGCCATATGTGACAAACCCACAGCCAATATCATTCTCAATGGTGGAAAATTGAAACCATTTCCTCTAAGGTGAGGAACAAGACAAGGTTGACCACTCTCACCATTATTATTCAACATAGTTTTGGAAGTTGTAGCCACAGCAATCAGAGGAGAAGAAGAAATAAAAGGGACCCAAATCAGAAAAGAAGAAATAAAGCTGTCACTGTTTGCAGATGACATGATACTATACATAGCGAATCCTAACGATGCTACCAGAAAACTACTAGAGCTCATCAATGAATTTGGTAAAGTAGCAGGATACAAAATTAATGCACAGAAATCTCTTGCATTCCTATATACTAATAATGAAAAATCTGAAAGAGAAATTAAGGAAACACTCCCATTTACCATTTCAACAAAAGAATAAAATACCTAGGCATAAACCTACCTAAGGAGACAAAAGACCTGTATGCAGAAAACTATAAGACACGGATGAAAGAAATTAAAGAGGATACAAACAGATGGAGAGATATACCATGTTCTTGGATCGGAAGAAACAACATTGTGAAAATGACTCTACTACCCAAAGCAATCTACAGATTCAATGCAATGCCTATCAAACTACCAATGGCATTTTTCACAAAACTAGAACAAAAAATTACACAATTTGTATGGAAACACAAAAGACCCCAAATAGCCAAAGCAATCTTGAGAAACAAACACAGAACTGAAGGAATCAGGCTCCCTGACTTCAGACTATACTACAAAGCTACAGTAATCAAGACAGTATGGTATTGGCACAAAAACAGAAATACAGATCAATGGAACAGAATACAAAGCCCACAGATAAACCCACGCACATATGGTCACCTTATCTTTCATAAAGGAGGTAACAATTTACAATGGAGAAAAGATAGCCTCTTCAGTAAATGGTGCTGGGAAAACTGGACAGCTACATGTAAAAGAATGGAATTAGAACACTCCCTAACACCATACACAAAAACAAACTCCAAATGGATTAAAGGCCTAAATGTAAGGCCAGGCACTATCAAACTCTTAGAGGAAAACATAGGCAGAACACCCTATGACATAAATCACAGCAAGATCCCTTTTGACCCACCTTCTAGAGAAATGGAAATAAAAACCAAAATAAATAAAAGGGACCTAATGAAACTTAAAAGCTTTTGCACAGCAAAGGAAACCATAAACAAGATGTAAAGACAACCCTCAGAATGGGAGAAACTATTTGCAAATGAAGCAACTGACAAAGGATTAATCTCCAAAATATACAAGAGGCTCATGCAGCTCAATATCAAAAAATAAAACAACCCAATCCAAAAATGGGCAGAAGACCTAAATAGACATTTCGCCGAAGAAGATATACAGATTGCCAACAAACACATAAAAGGATGCTCAACATCACTAATCATTAGAGGAATGCAAATCAAAACTACAATGAGGTATCACCTCACACCAGTCAGAATGGCCATCTTCAAAAAATCTACAAACAATAAATGCTGGAGAGGGTGTGGAGAAAAGGGAACCCTCTTGCACTGTTGGTGGGAATGTAAGCTGATACAGCCACTATGGAGTACAGTACAGAGGTTCCTTAAAAAACTAAAAATAGAACTACCATATGACCCAGCAATCCCACTACTGGGCATATACCCTGAGAAAACCATAATTCAAAAAGAGACATGTACCACAGTGTTCATTGCAGCACTATTTACAATAGTCAGAACATGGAAGCAACCTAAGTGCCCATCAACAGATGAATGGATAAAGAAGATGTGGCACATAGATACAATGGAATATTACTCAGCCATAAAAAGAAATAAAATGGAGTTATTTGTAGTGAGGTGGATGGACCTGGAGTCTGTCATACAGAGCGAAGTAAGTCAGAAAGAGAAAAACCAATACTGTATGCTAACACATATATATGGAATCTAAAAAAAAAAAAAAATGGTTCTGAAGAACTTAGGGGCAGGACAGGAATAAAGACACAGACATAAAGAATGGACTTGAGGACACAGGGATGGGGAAGGGTAAGCTGGGACAAAGTGAGAGAGTGGCATGGACATATATACACTACCTAATGTAAAATAGATAGCTAGTGGGAAGCAGCCACATAGCACAGGGAGATCAGCTTGGTGCTTTGTGACCACCTAGAAGGGTGGGATAAGGAGGGTGGGAGGGAGACCCAAGAGGGAGGAGATATGGGGATATATGTATATGTATAGCTGATTCGCTTTGTTATAAAGCAGAAACTAACACACCATTGTAAAGCAATTATACTCCAATAAAGATGTTAAAAAAAAAAAGCCTGGAAGGACACATCCAAAAAGTCTACAGTGGCTCTAGCTGGCTAGTGGGATTACTAACTATTATTGTTTGCTTATCTTTATTCTCTATTATAAACATTTATATTTCTTTATAAAGTAACTAATAAAACTGACCTGATTACAGGAGGTGTTCTATGTAAACTACCCTTTCAAGTGGTGCCAAGTATTAAGTTCTCTTGTATGATATTGCTGGATCTTTCCAGGAATCAATTACCAGGTCACCTGGCCCCAGGTTATACGTGTCCTAGTTGTGCTTCTCCTCCATTGCAACTGCGATCTTCCAAAACACTTTCAGTGAACATTAGGTGAATACAGTGATACACTAACTCCCTGGTTCCTGCTGGGAGGATTCATTCAGTTGCGAGCTCAGGAGAAAGGTCAAGTTTCCTCATTCATTCATTCATTCATGTATTCATTCAACAGTGTTTACTGAGACAAGCCCTGTCCTAGGTGCTGAGAGTGGAACAAAACAGACTCAACCTGACCTCATGTAATTTACTGGAAAAGAGAGCTATAGAAGACCCATGTTTCACACCTACAGTGAAGGCTACATATTATTATACATTTCTGTTAACACTGTGGTCCCATTTTGTTCCCTTTGTGTTTCCACGGTTAAATATGTCTGGGTTAGCCCAAAATATTTTTTAGATATGTGAATGAATTTTTTCTTTTTATTTAATAAAAATACTATACATACAATGCAACCTATATGCATTCTTCTCCACTTGCATCTTTCACTTAAAAATGTATCTTGAAAATGACATGATATCAGTAAACACTTTATTTTGCATATGAGCAAGCACAAAGACGTTTCTAAAAGTAAAACGTGCATTCCAGATTTTGACAGACTTTACTAATTTGCTCTCCACAAATGTTGGTCCAATTTACTCTCCCCGCTGACCTCCACCCCCAGTGCATGCTGTCCAGTATCCTCCTGAACCCACCATCATATAAAACTTTTTTTTTTTTTAATTTATTTTTGGCTGCATTGGATCTTCATTGCTACGCGCGGGCTTTCTCTAGTTGTGCTGAGTGGGAGCTACTCTGTTGCGGTGCGCGGACTTCTCACTGTGGTGTCTTCTCTTGCTGTGGAGCATGGGCTCTAGGTGCGCGGGCTTCAGTAGTTGTGGCGCGCAGGCTCTAGAGTGCAGGCTCAGTAGTTGTGGCATGCAGGCTCAGTAGCTGTGGCTCGTGGGCTCTAGAGTGCAGGCTCAGTAGTTGTGGCGCACGGGCTTAGTTGCTCCACGGCATGTGGGATCTTCCCAGACCAGGGCTCGAATCCATGTCCCCTGCATTGGCAGGTGGATTCTTAACCACTGCGCCACCAGGGAAGTCCACTATCAGACTCTTGATCTTTGCCCAAACAAGAGGTAAAAGGTCATATCTCATTTAAGTTTTCATCTGCATTTCTATTGTGAGGGCAGAATATGCTTGATCAGGATTAAAGAGCCATTTTGCTAAAAGCCTATTTACTGCCACCAAACACAATCTCTTTAAGAGACAAGGACTGCAAACTCTCCAGGGAAAAGAAACAAAAAACGCAACAGCAGGCAGTATAAATCTGTTCTCAACCACTACTGTGAAGCAACTGACTGTGCTTTCCACATATAACCTGAGCATTCAAAAGCTGCTTTCTAGACCACAGTAGAGAAATCACAGAGGAGACAGAAACCAACATGTGAGTGCTTACTCTACACCAGGCACCAAGCTCTATATACACTCTCATTTAATCTTCCTAACACTTTTAATACATGAGGCTCTGAGAGGTTAAGTACCTGCTCAAATTCATATAGATTATAAATGGCAGAGGAGAAACCGAACCCAGATCTAAATTCCAACATCCATATTTTACACACTACACCACAGGCCTCCTGCTATGTCAAGATGTTTGAAGCCCACTAACCTGCATCCTGAGATTCATATGCTAAGAAGCTGTCTTCTGGCTTTAATCAGGACCCTGTAAGCAGAAATATACTATAGGGACTTCCCTGGTGGCATAGTGGTTAAGAATCCGCCTGCCAATGCAGGGGACACAGGTTTGAGCCCTGGTCCGGGAAGACCCCACATGCCACGGAGCAACTAAGCCCACGTGCCTAGAGCCTGTGCTCCGCAACAAGAGAAGCCAGCGCAGTGAGAAGCCCACACACCGCAACGAGGAGTAGCCCCCACTCTCTGCAACTAGAGAAAGCCTGTGTGCAGCAATGAAGACCCAGCACAGCCAAAAATAAATAAATAAATTTATTAAAAAAAAAAGAAAAGAAATATACTATAGTATTGCCTATCTGTGGAGCCCAAATATAGGCCTTGATAAGATTTCCCATGATCCCAGCTTCTCTTAAGACTTACCTGCCACTTAAGACTTAACATCAAATTAACTTGTAGAGTTATTGAAGACATCCAATCCTCAGCACCAGGAATTGTGCAGAGATTTAAATATTATCAATAAGAGCAAAAAAGTTGGCTGGAAATTGGTATATATATTGCAGAGCTGCACCACTTAGCTCAGCAAGGTGGCCCGGAGGATGTTTTTAGATAGCATGTTGGTTGGGAATGAATACAACAAAACCCTACAACAGTATATTGAGAGAACCAAATTTGACAACTGCAAAGCTCCAAATGAGAATTCTAGCCAATGATATTTCATTACTCACATCAGGGTTCTTAACACAAACATGATCCAGAACAATAGGAAGACAGCCTCTTACCCAGAAGCTGGGTAATAGCTGGATATTAGTTCAGGCAATCCAATCCCCGCCTACAGTATGAGGAGTCAAGAGTCAGTAAGAAGGAAAGTTTTCTTGAGAGAAAATATCTTACACAAAAATCTTTTATGTTTCCAAGCAACCCGCCCCCACATGTGGTGCTCCAGACAGGGATGTTACGCAGGGTATGGTCTGGGGACCATGTGCTCCTGGGCCACAAGGAGATAATTATAGAAATTGGGAATAAGCATTTAGAAACTTTTTATGGCAATTTGGCAGAGTAATTTTATGTCTGTTGAATCTAATAATAAAAAAATGGGGGCTTGTAAAAAAATTTTATTAAAGCCATTAAAATGAAGAAGTATTTTGACATGTGACAAGTGTTCATAGGACAGGGTCGCAATTACTCAGGATAAGGAAGCCGAGGTGTTTTATAACATAATGAAGGATTTCCAGGGGCCCTTACATGGCCAGGAGTATATGACGCAGGGCACCTTCATGGTGGATCAATACCACCATGTACCACAATTCAAAAGTTGAAACCACCACCATGATTACCATCGCACAGTTGTTGCAATTGGAAGTTGCGTTAAAAATGTGCAAAGTGGCTCCTTTGGAGAGAAACTTCTACTTACCATTTCAAGAGTGGGCAGAGCAAAAGCCTATGAGAAAATACTTGAAGAATTATGTCACATACTCCAGATATCTGCAGCCAAGACACTGGGATAGCCAAATTCCAGGGAGCTGGCAAGAATTCCCAAGGATATGCTAAGCGAAATAAGCCAGACACAAAAGGATAAATACATGTGATTCCACTTATATGAGGTACCTAAGACTAGGTAAATTCAGTGACAGAAAGTACAATGGTGGTTGCCAGGGGCTGGAGGGAGAGAGGATGGGGAGTTAATGTTTAATGGGGACATAGTTTCTGTTTGGGATGATGACAAAGTTCTGGAAATGGATGGTGGTGATAGCGGCATGACATTGTGAATGTACTTAACGCTGCTGGATTGTATGCTCAAAAATGGTTAAAACTGTAAATTTTTATATATTTTAGCATAATAAATAAATAAGAATTCCCAATGTACTTTCTGAGTACTAATTGCTTATTTAAAAAACAACAACTACAGAATAGCTGCCAATAAACCGGCCTCTTTCTGAGGCTGGACGAACACCAAAAATAAATTAGTTAATTAAAGCATAAGGGTCATCCCACGTGGATCCAGTTATTATACTTGAAAACCAGAAATATACCTTTTGCTCATAGGGAAAGACTAGGGAGTAAATATATATATATACACACACACACACACACATATATTATTTTTTAAAAAGCAATCAAGAATTCTACCAGTATTAAAAACCCAGTGATTGACACTCCTAATCCGCCCATCTTATTGGAATTTCCCCCACTCCCATGCAAAGTCTTTCTCGTTGCCTATTGTCTGAGCTCACTCAGCTGATCAGGTTGTCTGGGTGAAACCACCAGGCTTCAAATGCAAACTTGCAAACACCCTGCACATAGCTAAAGAGGGTATCATCACATGAAGACAAATTCTATTTTTCATTTAGGATATGTAAGTAAGAGTTCCCTTTGAGAGTCTCCAAACAATCTCTCAACAAACTCTTCTCCATAAATTTCAATGGTTTTATATTCTTCTGGGACTCTTACATCTTTCCGCATCCCTCGGGCTCACAGTTAGACTAGACGTTCTCCAAGTACCCATTCACCAGCATCTGCCTGTCTCTGTATATTCTCTCTTGGCAATCCCATCTACCCCCTCAACTTCAGCAAGCCTAGTCTTTCTATGATTCTGACCTTCATCTCCCTACAGCATCAAGTCTCCATTTTGACAGCCTCCTGAACAATTCCACAATGATGTCCCACAAATACTTCAAGCTCAGCATGATCAAACATGTATCATCTTATCTCACAAACTTGATCCTCTTTCCGTCTTAAACACGTCTACAAATGCAACACCATCATCCTCCTAGTAAACCAAACACAGAATCTCCCTTGACTTCTGTGATTCCCTCTATGTTTCCCCCCTACCTTCTGGTTTTCCTTCCCTCAATCCATCTGGCACATTCCCTGATTAAATCACTCCTCAACCCATCTGAAGTGTCAGAAGCCAGAGCAATAGTTGATCATTCTCTGCAAATACTAGAAAGTTTCAAGGATCTCAAATCACCACAAGCCAGGGGTTAGTGAAAGCACAGATACAGGAAGCTGTAAATTGCCTAGAATTCAATAATGGGCACCCAGAAGCTGGAGACACCCCACTTTTCCACCAAACCTAAAGGTATTACCCCTATTACTTAGAGGGGGAGTGGCAATTACCATACATCCTTCCAGCGTTATGAGACAGAAGTCAGCACTAGCATCAGAAGAAGCTGGAGAAGGGAGTTCCCTGGCGGGCCAGTGGTGAGGATTCTGGGCTTTCACTGCCAGGGTCCTCGGTTAGATCCCTGGTCAGGGAACTAAGATCCCACAAGCTGGTGTGGGAAAAGAAAAGGAAAGAAAAGGAAAGGGGAGGGGAGGGGAGGGGAGGGGAGGGGAGGGGAGGGGAGGGGAGGGAGGGGAGGGGAGGGGAGGGGAGGGGAGGGGAGGGGAGGGGAGGGGAGGGGACGGGGGAGGGGAGGGGAGGGGAGGGGAGGGGAGGGGAGGGGAGGGGAGGGGAGGGGAGGGGAGGGGAGGGGAGGGGAGGGGAGGGAGGGGAGGGGAGGGGAGGGGAGGGGAGGGGAGGGGGGAGGGGAGGGGAGGGAGGGGAGGGGGGAGGGGGGAGGGGAGGGGAGGGGGGAGGGGGGAGGGGAGGGGAGGCAAGGCTGAAGGAGTTGTAGACTTCACAGGATAGGAAGGAGACAGCTATTCAATCTCTCATCACATATGGCACCATTTATGTGCCATTTATGTGCCAAGCACTGTACTAGGAAGCCAGAGACACTGAGAACCAAGCCATGGTCTTTCAAGGAATTCCCAGTCCAAAGAAGAGACAAAGAATTGCAATAAAGGGTGATCTTGCTTTATTAGAGATACACACAGGACACAGGAAGGCACAGAAAAAAACTCTCAATACTGTTAGGAGCTTGTGTGAAGTGGTAGAGATTGTGGAAGACTTCACAGAGGCTGCTACCTCTGAGGTCTCAGCTGGGATTTAAGCAATAAAGAAAGAGTGCCTTAAAGGAGAGGGGCCTTCCAGGATGAGGAACCACATGGACAGAGTTGTGAGGGCAGAAGGAAACATGGGCTTTTAGGAAATAGCTAGTGTTATAGCATGGCCATGAAAAGCAGTGGCAGGAAATGATGCTAGAGAGGCATTTGGGTCCACAATCACACAGAACTTTGTACAGGAAGCTAATCCAGACTCTTACCCTTTTCCCGTGGCCTGAGAAGCAAGGATTACAAATCACAAACAATTAGCCCTTAGAGGTGGTTGTGAACTTACACATCATCTAGTCGGTCCTTTCATTTCATAAGCCAGGAAGGAAGGTACAGGGAGAGGATGCAACTTGCCCAGGGCCTTTGGATGTCTTGCATACTACACCTTCTCATGAAATTAAAAAAACGCACACACAGAGTCTCTGTTAAGAGCTAACCATGTAAAACAGATTCAGTGGCATGAGAGGAGTGAGGATGCATCCAGGCACCTGCTCCAGGGCGCTCCTCTTGAAAGCAAGTCTGAAGGGAGAAATCGTCAAGTGCAGAAAGCATAGATTGCACACAGACTTAACGAGGAAAAATAAACACCTTTCAAAGGCAAGCCGAACACTCCCCATGCGTCATCCCAAGCCAGATGTGCCAAACCCCAGAATGTGCTAGCAGCACTTATGGTGCTAATAGCCTTAACCATTCATAAGATAAACAATTAGCCTTAGACATAATCAAGAACAAATGGTCAAGTACAAGCATATAACCTCTAATCTCAAAATTTTAAAGGGTCACTCTTTTTTGTTTGTTTCAGCAGCAGCAGCAAAGGGGGTTCTTAGCGCTTTGTGAAGGTTTGTGGATGCAGGAAACTTACACTAGCTATATAAAGACAGTGGGGGTACAATCAAGCATGAACTTTGGATCTACATGGAGCAAGGTTTGAATGGCAACTCATTCACTTACTAAGTATGACTTTGAGCCAACTTCTTACCTCTCTAAGCCTCTCTAAATTGCCTGGCACACTGCCAGGCACAAAGTAAGTGCTCAGATATTCATGGTTTCCCTTTCCACTTGTCATGCTCCTGCGGGAGAGTGTCGGCCAAAAGAGCCACAATAATTCACATGTCTATGTCCCTTCCCACATGGACTCGGGGGCTTGCCAGGTGACTTGTCTGACAAATGTAACACAAGCAGAAACCTGAAAAGTATTTATGCATTGGAGTTTTTCCCTTTTTTGTTATTCCTGGGATCTTTTAACCACCACCGTATGAATAAGCCTGAGCTAGCCTCCTGGATGATGACAGACATGTGGCCAAATCATTTTATTATCCCAACTGACAACAAGCCAACCACCAGACACGTGAGAATGGCCATCATAGACCATCCGGCCTCAGCCAGGCCAGCCCACTCCAGAAGCCCCACCCAGCCAAACCATGAACCATGAGGAGACAACACATGCTGGCGGTTCTAAGTCTCTACGTTTGGAGTGTTTTGTTACACAGTAAAAGCTGACAAATGCCTTCCTTAAATGTTAGGAGCTCCTGGTTTATGGCCTCGGGTGTCTCCTTACTCAACATAGGAAATGGATACATTAACGTCAAAGTGATGAATCTCAAAGCTGTAGGCCCAGAAAAGTCTCTCTTGCCTATGGAAATTTCATCATATATCTTTTAGGTACCTCAAGTCAATGGTCAACACTAAATTCATTATATTCCCCACAAAACAAAATAAAAATGTTCCTCTTCTTGCTCTGTTCCCAACATAGGAAACATGAAGACTGTTCTCAACTCTTCCCTCTTCCTCATCTTCTATATCCAATCAGCCACCAAGGCTGGTCAACTCAATCTCTTAAACCCCTATTGGCTCCTTCCCCTCCTCTTTATCCCCATTATTTCTACCCCTTAGAAACCTCTTACCCTGCTTTACAAACTATTGCAATAACCCCTGGACAATATCCTGCCTTCAGAATGTTTCCTCTCCTGTACAGCCTCCACCTGAGCCTGCTACTTCCCTGCAGAAAGCTCTTCAATATGTCCCCATTGTTTATGGGATGACGCTCCAATGCCTTAATCTAGCACCTAAGTCCTCTTCCAAGCTGGCCTCTCCACTGTTGTTTCCATCTTCTATCAGTTCTCCCAGCCTACCAGGCTGCTTCATGCCCCAGGGCCTTTGCACGTGTTGTTCACACAGTCATGAACTCTGTCCTCTTACGTCTCTTTTTGAATTTCTACTCACCATAAGAGTCAACTCAGAAGTCACATCTTATGTATAAAGCACCCTCCCAACCCTACCCCAGAAGAAGTTCATCTCTTCTCCCATGTTATCATTGTGCTTTGTACATTCCTTGAATGTTGCAGTTAACACCCTCTATACATTATAGTGGTATGTTGATAATTCCTCTCCCACCATCCAAAACCTTTCTATGGCCTTCCTATTGCAGCATCTGGAACAGTACCTAGCATATAATAAGCATTCAAAATAAGTTTGTCTCTTTTTTTTAGATTAGTAGCCCCTGGTGAATTGTAATTATGTACCCTGGCTCTCTAAGGCCATGTACAGCTTAGGTCCAAAGCAAGAAGTTCTAAGAATAAGGAGTTTGAAGACTTCTATAGAAAATCTTACATTCTGAGGAAAGTTCCAGTTGAAGAGAGGAATAAGAGATATGAAGGTAAGCAGTAGATTCTTGATTAAGGAAAATAGCATCAAACTCTGGAAGGTCTCTCTTGCCTATGGAAATTTCATCATGTATATATGAAATATCCTAAATCCCAGTAGGGCGATGTCCTGGCAAGGGCATGAACGTAAGAGTAAACAGGGTTTAATTCAAGTCCATGAAGCTATAGACCTCTATGTCCACTAGCAAGGCTCATAACTTCTCTTTCCTCATCCGTAAAATGAGGGAATGGGACCAAATTATTTCAAAATCCTATTAAGTTCCATAACTCTATGTCTATGACATATGATTCCTAAATCTGCCTGTGTAACAATGTCACTTGGGAAACTTTATAAATCCACAGCTCCTGAGACCTCCTTCCCACCAATCTTAAGAGAAGTGTGGGAATTTTATAGTTTTAGAAAAATCCAATGGGTAGTTCTGATGCAAAGCCCCATTTGGGAGCTGAGCCACCCTATAGAAACTTCATCTGCTATTCAGCTACATTTACCACTTACAGAATAATATTTTCCAATGGGAATACGTCTCCAATTGCGTAATAATGGTTAAAGGGAATTTAGGGTTTATTTTACATAAAGTCACCTATGGGCACTTTGCTGGAACACATCTATTGCTCAAATATGGAAATTGCCTATAGAGTTTTATATTTCAACATTTGTATTATCTATTTTAAGCATGTGATTTGGTATAATCTTGGGCAAAATATTTTCCCTATAAACTTATCTTAGGGCTTCCCTGGTGGCGCAGTGGTTGAGAGTCCGCCTGCCGATGCAGGGGACACGGGTTCGTGCCCCAGTCCGGGAAGATCCCACATGCCGCGGAGCGGCTAGGCCCGTGAGCCATGGCCGCTGAGCTTGCGCGTCTAGAGCCTGTGCTCCGCAACGGGAGAGGCCACAACAGTGAGAGGCCCGCGTACCGCAAAAAAAAACAACTTATCTTAGTTTTTTTAATGAAAATCAGTGGAAAAAAATAATTATTTAATGTATAAATACTTATAGCCACTACCCAGGGACATACATATACTGTAGAGTAAGATATACATCTGTGGCACAAACCAAGACCAGGATAAAAATGTACCATCTACAGACAGACATACACTGTAGTTGCCTACGAACCCTCAGTGCTTTTCTCACTAGCAGGACCTATCCATTTCCAGGCAATGAATCGTGATGAGTCTAAGTCAATTGTGGACAATCCTATTTGCTTTGGCAAAATACTGATTTTTGCAGCCCATCTTGCAGCTAGGAATAGCCATGTGATCAAGCACTAGACAATGAGATTTGAGAGCCAACGTGTTGGTGAACTTCATGGAAATATTCTTTTGCTCCTCAATAAAGGGACGATCCTTTTTGTCACTCAGATCCCTGCTTCCTTCCTTGAATATAAAAGGCTACGGCAGCCACATGGTGACCATGAGGCATTAAGTGTGAGGTCCCAGTGTCCATACCCAGAGATGACAGAGGGTAAAATGAGAAAGAGCCTTGATGGCATTTGGAAGCCACTACTCCAACCACAGAACTCCTAACAGCAGACTTCTCGTTATGTGAGACAACTATCTTTGTTGTTCAAGCCACTGTGAGCCTCGTTTCTGATTACTTGCAGCCAAAAATACATCTTTACTCAATCAATTTCTAGGCAGGGTTAAGAATAACCTACAGGAGGCAACTAGGCATATTTGGAGTTGGAATTCCATGACATCATGGGGTAGGGAAATAGCTGTCACCAAGGAAGAGGCATTTCTATAAGTGCTTGAAGGTTGGGCAACAGATGGGAGGGAGAGGTGAAGGCAGTAATAGCTTTTGTAGAGAAAGCTTGAAAACAAGAGAAAAGAATAAGAAAGCTTCACGTTTGTCATCTGACACTCTAGGAGGGGAGTCTTTACAATGAAAATGTAGAAGGATTTTTTTTTTCCAAAAAAGTCTAAGTCAAAAAATTGCAGGAGTCACCGAAACCTGCTTCACACATTTGACAACTTTCATTGTTCTTACTCACTACCCATCCTGAAGGCTCTGTCTGTGACCGTGTGACCTGTCCAATGGCTCCACCCCAGAAGATGCTTCATCTCAGGTCATACAAACTCATTCTGGTACTGAGGTTGGCTCTTGGTCACAAGAGCCAGGTCACAAGCCTGGACCCCTTTGACTTCAGTGGTGCTCACTACAAGGCAGCCTATAGAGAGTGCCCCCCGTGATTCTGAAAGCCACGTTATCATAAGAAACCAGTTCATGTCTGGAACTGGTTTCTGGGAAACATCAAGAAATGCAACCCACATCTTATCCCCTCTCTCTCATTCTCTCTCACTCACTCTCATTCTCTCTGTAACACTTGAGGAAATTAAAAAAGAACCTATTGGTGTATAGCACATTGGTACATCAAAGTCCCCAAAGGAAAATATTTGAATTTCTTCCATCTATTTTCCTCTCCTGTTCTTTATGCTTCTCAATGAGAAGAAAGGTAGAGCTTACATTTTATGTCAACACAAAAGGCCTCCGTTTGTGTGCATTACTTATTAAAGTACTCAGCGATTCAATGTCAAGGTATGTATTATACATACTTTTTTTTTCTAGGCCATTATCAGCTTTCTTACAACACTATTATTCTTCAGCCCAGCTAATGCTTCTGTCAAAGATTTAGCAACAAGCATGGAAAATGTCAAACAGTGGGGAAGAAACCTAGCTGTTTCCACAACTGCACAAAAGGCACGAGTTGTCTTTTATAGAAAAGCAGCATAATTCAAAAGCCAACGGATGTTTTATCGGGGGACAGAGAAGTGGGATGCTTTATTTGTTTTTCTCTGCACACCTGAGTCCATCTCCTCTGAATAGGTTTCCTTTCTTCTCTTGCCAATATACTTAATAAAATAGGGCCTACGTTGTTATCACCGCACCCTCTCCCCAGGTGGTATCTGGCTTGGAACGTGACAGAAATCAGCCTAGAGAGTCAGCCCTGTTCTGTCTGCAGAACAGTGTGAAAGATTTAATAAGGAACTAAAAGTCTCCTCTAGAGAAAAGTACTTTCCCAACCTGCTTACCAGGGTGCCTGAAATTACAACCCTTCTGCTTTAAGGCATTGAGAGCCTCCATTAAAATGCAAATATGTTAGGTGAGTTATTTTATCAAACTTTCACATCTTAGCTTGAATTTGTTTATGGCTTAATTCAAAACCCTAAAGTGATGGGACACAGTTTGGATGAGAGAATAGATGATATGGAAGTTCAGGGTTTAAAATGTGTTGCCTAGGGTGCAGGCCCAGGTAGCAGGACAAAGTGGGAGAGCACCAAAGGCACCAAAAATGAGGTCCAGAGTTAATACACACATGCGGATGCTATCAACAATCCTGGATGAGCAACAGGCTGGACCATGTGGTCAAGAAGTTGTCATGTTCACACTTCAAAAAAAATAAACTCAAGGAAGCATCAATGTGCATATGGCTTATTTTCTCCCCCCTGGATTGGCATCCTCAGTTGGATTTACTTACCATTTCTTTCTGTCTGAGTGTGCTCAGGGCTCTTACCCACTCCCTCCCCAGCAGTTTCAGAGGTTGCCTAGAGCCTATGGCAGACACTCCCTGTGTTCTCCAATATTTCCATTTCTCCCCCATCCTGCCCCCTTGAAGTTCATCATGGCCATATGACCAACTTTGGTCAATGAAATATAAGCAGAAGTGGTATGTGTCACCATTTCTGCTTCCAGGCAGAAGCATTTCAGCACTTAATCATGGTTTTCCATGCTCCCTTCCTCTGCCAGGGTGAACTCTGAAGCATGGTGAACTTGAGAAAAGACGCTACAATGTCAAAGCAGCCGAGAATGGTGGACAGAGAGAACAGCTACCTGGAAACCTGCTGAGACCTGAAGATGACCATAATTAAGCAGGAATAAGCTCCTATTGTGTAAACCACTGATATTCTGGTGTTATTCCTTCAGCATAACCTAGCCTACCCTGGCTGATCCATACCCCACAAATAGCAGCACCTCAGGAAGTCTCATCTGGCCCTCTCCATTACCATACACTCATCATTCAGTAAATACTTATTGAGCACCTACTATGTGCCAGATAATATTATAGGTACCAGGGATTTAGTAGTAACAGTGAAGTTACCAACAGTAAAGGACCAAGTAAAGTCCCTGGACTCATGAAGGTTACATTCTAGTCAAGGAAGAAAGATTATAAATAAGTTTGTTAGGAATAGGCTTGGTTGAGTACAGCAGAAAACCCAAATAATATCAACTGAAGCAAATCAGAGGTCTAGTTTCCCTCACATAAAATAAACCTGGGGGTTGGCAATTCAAAACTCATAGGGTGGCTCTACAATGTCATGGGTAATACAGACTCTGCCAATCTTTCTGATCTACCATTCTTAGCATGTGGCTTCCATCTTTCAGAGCACCTCGTATTCCAAAATGGCTGCCACAGCACCATTCCTTTTACAGTCTAGCAGGAAGAAAGAGAAAAAGGAAAATGCAAAAGGAGGTGTCTCCCCACTAAGTCAGGCCCCTTTAAAGAGCCTTCCCTGAAGCCCTAGCCCATATGTAATATGTAAAATGTACTGGCTACTCCTACCTTCAAGGGAGGTTGAAAGGGAAATATAATCCCAGCTGGATATATTTTGCCACAAAGAAAATAAAGTTCTGTTAGTAAAGAAAAGAATAAGCATTTAACAGTCTCTGTCACAAGAGGTAAACAAATAAAGATTTCATCCGGTGATAATATTTTGAAGGAAAAAAATATGATAAAAAATGGAGAGAGAGTAACTTTACCCACGGTGGGGGACGGGGAGAGAGGCCTTTCTAAACAGACAGCATTGAATAGTGGAAAGAAGTCCCCCATGGGGATATCTGGGGAAGGGAGCCCCAGGCAGCGGGTACAATGAGTGCCAAGGCCTGAAGTACTAAGGAACAGAAAACCCCGCCGTGAGTGGAGTGGAATAAGGGAGAATATAGGGGAAGATGAGGGCAAAGAGGCAGGAAGAAACTGTGTCAGGAAGGACCTTGTGAATTTCATTCTCAGTGTGATAGGAAGCAAGTGGGGGGCTGAGGAGTAAGCAGGGAGGGACATCATATGCTCTTTAATTCTGGGCGCCGTTGGGAACTGGTTTGTAGGGGGAAAAGAATGGTTGACCAGTTAGGAGGCTGATTCAGGCATCCAGACAATAGATAACAGCTCTGTACCTATAGTAGGATGGATGGATGGGCAGTGCTAAGGATGCAGCTGCGATCAGCAATCATGATTTTTTTATAAACCCCACTGGCCTTGATGGGTAACTTTTTCTACCAGAGTTTGGCTTCTCATCTCTGGGGCTTGGAGAAAGTTCATAGACAGTTGGGTTTTTCCAGAATTGGAGCCTTGCTGGGAGAATATGATTGACTGGGGCTGAGAGAAGCTAGGAAGGAAGGCTGTTGTTGAAACAAGTCACGGAAATGAGAGACTCTTAGCAGGATGGGGAGGGAAGTGACAGAAGGCAGGGGCTGAGGACGTGAAGACCCCACCCCCCGCCCCCAAGGGTCTGCCAATTCCTGTTTCCCACCTGTAGCTAATGCTTATAGCTTCTGCCTCTCTGCCCAGCTTTAGCAGGTGGACACATGGCTGGACTATCTTCCTGGCACCTGGTGACCAATACCACCCAGGCCCCATTTGTCCCATATGCTGCTGCTCATTGGTTGGTCCTGCCTCACCCTTATGCAACCCAAGTGCTAGGCTCCCAAGTGTCTTGGAAGAAAGAGCAAACTCTACTTCTATAGTGGAATGGTTAAGCATAACTGCCGAAGTTAGGCTGTGGGTTCAAATCCAAGCTCCCCCACCTTCCAGCTGTGTCACTGTGAACAGTTACTTAACTTTCATCTGTAAAATGAGGTTATTAATAAGCCCCGCAGGGCTATTATAAAAATCTAATGAATTAATGAAAAACAGAAGAGTACACAGCACACAGTAAAGCTCTCAATTACATGTTATTATTTATCATCTTCCTGCATTACTCAGATCGAATCTCACTCCCTCCTAAAACCTCCCCTCCACACCCCAGCCTTCATTTATCTCCTTTCTCTAACTCATTTTCTACTTACTATTCATAACATACAATCTTCATCTTACGACGTGCCGTCCTGTTCTCTAATTGTTGGTATCACTCAATCTGGCACTTGAATCCACACTAATTACTGTATGCTAATATATAAAATCACGCCTTGTCCTAATTCTTCATGCATGTGCCTTATCTCTTCTCTCCAACTATATATACTAGAAGACCCCCATAAGCCGATTTTATACTTCTCTCACATCTTCACAGTGGAGAATGCAGTGCTGGACACGTAACACAGAGGCACTAAGTACTAAGGTCCTTTCATCTGGAGAACTCTAGAAATCCTGTGCATTAGGGAACCAAACAGAAGTGGAAACATGCTTCAGAACTGGAACTGATTTCTATAAACCTCTAGTTAAGCCAACTGTTCTTTGGGCAGTGCCTATGCTGTCCTGGGGAGAATACTGTCACGTATTATCTTCTAAAAGGTCTCCAAAATACTTCAAGAAATAGTCTGACTTATTCAAGATTAAAAACTCCCACTGAAGCCTGATCCTCAGGCCTCCTGGACCAGCTGGCCCTCAAAAGAAATAAGCTCTTCCAAATCATTAGCCCAGGGCCTCTCCAGCTAGAGAGAAAACCTGTAAGCAGAACTGTGAGTCTGCAGAGAAGCTACCCTGCACTGAACCCACTCCCAGTGGCTTTGGCAGGGGCGGGTGCTGGCTAAGGTGAAGAAATAGTCACACACAGCGCCACTGAAAACTTTTGCAATAAACAGTAGACTGGTTTGCCCATCACACACAGCCTCTCGGCACATCCTTTTAATACAGCTAATACTGCTGAGGACAAGTGAGGGCTGGGGTAAAGGGCCAGAAACTGCAGCCAGGTGACCAGAACTCAAACCACTGCTCTGCCACTCACTGGCTGCATGGCTTTGAGCTACTTTAACCAATCTGTGCCTCAATTCCTTCATCTGAAAGTGGTAGTTGTAACAGCCCCTGATTCTTCTGGTTCTTATGAGGATTAAAAGCTTTTCAATTGTTACAGTGCTAAGGACAGCACCTGGTTGTAAGCATTATGCAAGCGTCTGTTAAATAATTTTTAAATTGTATTTATATGTGTGTGTGATTACCCCTGCCCAGGGGTAACAGGAAAGGCTACTCAAAGCTGGCATCTGTAATTGAGTAAGACTCAAGGTGCAAGGGAGAGTCCTTTACAATAGCGGTTCTCAACTTACCTTGCGTTTAAATCACCTGGAAAGTTGTTAAAAACCCAGATTCCTAGGCCTCACCTCCCGCATTTCTGATTCAGTAGGTATGGTTGGGAACTGAGAAACTATCAACACATTTCCAGTAAGTTCCCAGGTGATGCTGATGCTGGCCCAGAAACCCACTTTGAGAACCACTGCCTTTCAGAATCAGAGAGAAGCAGGTGCAGAGATGCAGGAATATAAAACAACCCGGCCTGCTCAGTGGAGAGAAAGTAATCTAACACAACTGGATCAGGTGGGATGAGGCGGCAGGAGCTGACCCCAGAGTGAAGACACCTGGCACAGATACTGTGCGCTTGGAGGCCCTTTGGGAGTTTACAGCTTAAGTAACATGACCAGTTTGTTTCCAAAACCATCATTTTTGCATTAATGTGAAGAATGGACTGGAACAGGGGGGATTATAGAGAAAGGGATAAAAATTAAAAGAAACCAGAGGAGAAATAATGAGGTCAGAGCTGGCGCAAGAGCAGCGAGATAAGAAGAAAGAAACAGCGAAATCTTAGGGCACAGAATTGAACAGATGTGCAGAGACCTGTATGGGGTGGGAGAGAGAAGAAAGGGCTAAGGGTTACTCCAAGCTGGCCAGCTCTGATGCCGGGATGGAGGAGGTCCTGTCAACTGAGAAAGGAATGCAGGGGACAAAAGAGATGTGGGGGGAAAAGAACATTATAAATCCAATTTACAAGGGTTCGGAGGCATCCATGATGCCCATTAGGCAGCTAGAAATCCAGGTCTGGAGTTGCCCAAAGAAATCACAAACAGAAATAAAGAGCTGGGTACCCCCATAAGCAGGTCCAGGTTAGAATCAAGGCTGTGGGTAAGGTGGCCAAAGGAGAGACAACTGACTAGGAAAAGAGCCCAGACAGAAATTTGACTTAACTTTTTAAAATGGGCTCAGCGATCAAAAGTGAGAACAGAGACAGGGAGAATGAGAAAAGGGTAGAGAAGCTGAGGCCCGTAGGACTAAGCAAAGCTATGACAGCATCCTGGTGCTGGGGTTGTCATCTTACTAGCATTACAAACCCTTCTGACCTCACCTGGGTTGAAGGGAAAGTGTCTGTGCTGGTCACTGTCCATTCTTGGGTCCACTGGCTGCCCTTCCCTGTCCAGCCTGACTCCCTGCAAACTGCATTTCTCAGGCCCCTTTGCCAACCGGCTTCTGGTTAATTTCTGCCAAAGAGAGGCACTGGGAGGAGACTGGGGAGAGGAGGGGAGTAAAACCCAGGTTACCCTCCCCATTTTCTTTCTCCGTCCCCAGCCCCAGCTCCGCCTTCTGTGGCTTCTCAGCAGACATGTGCTTCTGGCTCCCTGGGGTCCGGGAACATTCCCTCCTAATTCTTCAGTCCCTCCAGCTGTGTGTGGGTGGGGATCTCTACGTCAATCCACCAGCCCACTTGGCTTTTCAGTGCTTCCAGCACCCCCTAACCAGCTCCCGTATGAATTCCCTCTACTGAAATGGCTGGTGCAGTCTCTCTGGTCCTTGCTGGTCCCTGATTGATAAACACACAATGATAATACATCAGTTTCTCTCCCCACAACTTATTTCAGTCTTCATAAAACTATTCAGGCTGGGATTATCCAAATTGATATTAACAAAGCCTTCTATTTAAAAATTATAGGGAGGACTTCCCTGGTGGCGCAGTGGTTGAGAGTCCACCTGCCGATGCAGGGGACACAGGTTCGTGCCCCGGTCCGGGAGGATCCCACATGCCGCGGAGCGGCTAGGCCTGTGAGCCACGGCCGCTGAGCCTGCGCGTCCGGAGCCTGTGCTCCGCAATGGGAGAGGCCTCAACAGTGAGGGGGCCCGCATACGGCAAAAAAATAAAAAATTACAGGGAAAAGTAATTTTAAAAGAGGCAGTAAATGAAGATAAAAGCTGAAATAAATACATTGTAAAACATAAAGCTGTAGAATGATAAATTAGTTCAAATAGTGGTTTTTCTGATAAGACTACTAAAATAAACCTCTGTCAAATAAAATTAAGGAAACATTTTTATTTAGAAATGAGAAAGGAGATAGGACAAAATACAGAAAATAGATTTTTTCCCTCCAAATCCAAAGAGAATGTTATGCACACTTGTAGGCTAATAAACTGAAATCTTCAATGAAATGAATAATTTCTAGAAAGATATAGATTACTAAAAATAACTCAAGAAATATAAATCTAAACAGAATAACCGAAGAAGTTGAAGAAATAATTTGATAACAACTAAAAAAAATGCAGTTTGTCCCAATGTTTCCACGAGAACAATTTTCATACTTTTAAGAAACAGATGGTTTCAATGTTGCATAAAATATCCAGAGCGCAAAAAGAGATACGAGTACGTTTATGTCCATTAGGCAAAGCATGATCTTCTTCCTAAAATCTGATAATGATAAAATACACAAAAAGAAAATTACAGGCACATATCACAAGTGAATATGGATAGGAAAAGCTTAAATAAAATCCTCACTCTAAAAAGAAACTTGTCTTACTTTAACTCTTTAGTTGTTTTTTCTTTTTTTCTGGTTAACAGCTTCATTGAGATATAATTCTTATGCCATAAAAAATATAAAACACTTTATGAATTTATCCTTGCCCAGAGGCCAGACTAATCTTCTCTATGCCGTTCCAATTTTAGCATAGGTGCTGCTAAACAGAGCACAAGAGATGATAACTTCATAAGTTAAGTTGAAATAAATTATGAAGGATGGTCCGTTTGTACATTATAAATAACCATTGGACAAAACTAATATAACTCAAATCAAAGGGAAAATATCATCTGGAGAAAACATTCACAGCAAATGTAACAAAGGGTTCATGTCTGTGTTATGTAAAGAACTTATACATATTGATGCCAAAACATTAAGTCCCCAATACGTAAACTAGCAAAAAACTAGAGAAGACAATTCATAAAAACAGAAATACTACTAGTAAACAAGCATCTGGGAAAACATTCAACTTCTCTTGTAATCAAAGAAATGCCCCCTCAAATAATGTGGTAGCATATTACACTCACTACATTAGAGGAACTTTAGAAACTATCCAGAATTACAACACTGCAGTAAAACCAGTCCCCACACATGCCCTATAAATTGATATCAGCTCTTGGCGATACATATCAGGAACCATCTTAAAAGTCCATAATATCCCTTTATCCTGAGGATATTTTAAAGAATAAAAATTAAAGCTACATGAGATGTTCATTGCAATGTCGCTTTAACAGCCAAAATAAATAAATGAAAGACCACCTAAATCCAACAACAGGAAGATTATTAATGAAAGGCTAAAAATGACTGTTTAGGGCTTCCCTGGTGGCACAGCAGTTAAGAATCCGCCTGCCAATGCAGGGGACATGGGTTCGAGTCCTGGGCCGGGAAGACCCCACATGCCGTGGAGCAACTAAGCCCGTGTGCCACAACTACTGAGCCTGCACTTTAGAGCCCGTGAGCCTCGTCTACTGAAACCCGCACGCCTAGAGCCCGTGCTCCACAACAAGAGAAGCCACCACAATGAGACGCCCGAGCGCCACAATGAAGAGGAGCCCCCGCTAGCCGCAACTAGAGAAAGCCTGCGTGCAGCAACAAAGACCCAACTCAGCCAAAAATAAATAAATTTATTTTAAAAATAAAAATAAAAATTACTGTTTAGAACTATAATAAAAACTACACTTTATCAAGCACCCTCATATACACAACTCCTTTCAGTCCTCAAGGGTCCCAGGAGGTGGGAAGGAATCACACTAACCAAGACTCAGAAAAACTAAGTGATTTGCACAAGTGACTCTCCAACACTTGCTACCAAATTCCAGGCTCTCTCAATGTTAAAGTGGGTGGTTGTGAATATCTGCTCTGAGCCTCAGTTTTCTTGTCCAGCAAATAGGGCTAATAAGAATACCTAAAGAGTAGTTAAGAGAATCCAATGAAGCTCTTAAATGGCTGTGAACTCTTAGTACAGGGTATGGTACACAGTAGCACTCAGTAAATTTTAAGAATAATGATAATACAAAGCTGTATCAATTCAGTACAATTACAGCAATGTAAATATGTCTGCAAGCAGATGAGGACCAGAAAGAGGAAGGAATAATGCAAATGTATGCTGCAAAAGCAAGGCAAGAGCAAAAGAATCACTTTTCTTTTTGGAATTATTTTTGTTTTAGTACAATAAGTCGAAATCTGGAGAGAAAAAGAATATACCAAAATCTCCTAAAAAGGAACTGACATCTTTGGAGGAGCCGCATATTAAATCTGGGATCACTGCCTCTAGGACACTTGAAATAATAAACTCAGCATATGTGCCCCCTGGAGACGGCACATGGTGTGGGGAACTGGCCAGCGGATGGCGCTGTTTCACTTACCCAAGGGACCAAGGAAGCATTTATTGGCCTCAATAATATATTAGTGCTAGTTGTTCGGTCTTCCTTAAAGATTCTTTTTTCTTTTTCCCTTTTTTTCCTTCTTAAAACTGAGGCTCAGAAGCATCTCAAACAAATCTCCATGTAGTTGGGAAATAGATCCAAGTCCACTCCTGATGAACAGCAACATTCCACGGGAGATGCTTTGCAGTGAGCAAGGTCATCTGCAGGGCCAAGGAGAATGTCGTTACTTCTCCCTTTGGTCCTGTGACTAGAAGCTACCATCAGTGTTCAGCAAAGACTTAGCTGGTGTTAGCCCCCCAGGTTTTTAACCTACAAACTGGGAACAATTCAAACCACCAGAGAGATAGTTTTCAGAGTAATGAGGGAAAAGGCTAGAGGTGTCCCTTGGCTTTTCCTCCCAAAAGTCAGCAAGGCCTGAAAATCTCTACTACAAGGGCATAGGTAGAAAGTAACTCCACTCTCAGCATCTACATCGTGACAGGCTTGTAAAGGACAGGTAGGAACTGGTGTAGCTGTGGTATAGAAATGAAGTCGATCCAGGCTGTGGTCTTGAGCTTGAATCGTCAGCAACTGCCTACATGAGTCAGAACTTATGCAGCTGGTATATGAGCTCCAATAAAGGAAGTGACAGTTCAGCAAAGGATATAAATTCAGAAGAGAAATGTCAGGGGATGACACAGAACCCAGCATGACCAGAGGCTGAATCACACAGAGCTCAGACTCGGGTCCAAACAACACTCCCCTACTTGGGATGTCAAACAGGCATCTCAAATTTAATATGTCAAACACCAAGCTCCAAGTCTTTGCCCTCACCTGCTCTGCCCACAGCCTTCCCGTCTCAGGTAACAGCAATGCCATCCTTCCAAGCCCTCAGCTGGAGTCTCGTTAACTCCTCTTTTTCTCTCATATCTCACATCCAATCCATCAGAAAATGCCGTGGGCTCTATCTTCAAGATACACCCAAATCCCTCCTCTTCTCATCACCTCCACTACCACCCCCGCTGCAATCCAAACCACCATCACCTCTTGCTGGTCTTCTCGTTATAGCCTCTTAACTGGTCTCCCCACTTCCACCTTTGCCCACCATTCACTTTCTTCTCAACACAGCAGCCAGAGGGATCCTTTTAAAATCAAAGTAGGAGGACACCTTAAAAAAACGAACCCATTAAAGAGCTAATAAACTGGTTTTCATCAAAATTAAAGCGACTCTCCAGAAAAGTACTACAACATGAATGAACCTTGCTAAGTGAAATAAGCCCGTCACACAAAGACAAAACTGCATTATTTCAGTGCTATGAGATACCTAGGGTAGTCAAAATCATAGTCAGGAAACAGAATGGTGGTTGCCAGTGTCTGGGGGGGAAGGGAGAATGGGGAGTTTTTGTATAATGGGTGTAGAATTTTCATTTTGCAAGGTGATACTGGTCACACGACAATGTGAATAGTCTTAATATTAATGAACTATACACTTAAAAATGGCTAAGATGGTAAATTTTATGTTATGTGTATTATATCATAATTAAAACTTTTTTAATTCTCAAATTGCACATTTTAAATATGTATAGTTTACTGTTTGTCACTTTACCTCAATAGAGCTGTTTTTAAAATTTTTTTAATTACATTTTTTAAAACTAAGTAGGATCATATCCCTTCTCTGCTCCATGTCTTCCATGAGCTTCCCATCTCATTCAGAGAAAAAGCCAAAGTTCTCGGAATGACCTACGAGGCCCTACACAATCTGGCTCTGAAACCAGTGTGCCCTCATTCCCATTTCTCTCCCATTCACCCCACTCCAGCTACACCGGACTCCCTGCTGTTTCTCAAACACACCAGGGGCACTCCGGGGGCACTGACATGTCCTGTCTGCTTTGCCTGGAAAGTTTTCCCCCAGGTAACTTTGTGGCTCACTTCCTTACCTCTTCCAAATCTGTACATGAATATCACCCTCTTAGAGGGGCCTTTCCTGACATGGTATTTAAAACCGAAATACTTCCCCACCCCCTGAGTCCCCATCCCCCCTCTCTGCTTTATTTTTCTACATAGCACTTATCACGGTCTAATATACCACATTTTTCTTATTTATTTTGCCTGTTTCTAACCACTAGAATTAAGCCAGAAATACAGGAATCATATTGTTTTGTTCACTAATTATACCCTCAGCAACTGGTACAGTGCCTGGCACATAGCAGGTGCTTGAAAAATATTTGTTGAATAAATGAATGAGTAAGTGAATAAACGAATGAAGGAACATTTATCTGACCCTGACAAACAAGTGTAAGGATCCTTTTTGAAGATACCCCAACCCAGTCTATATAGCTGGATATCTATCAAGCTTTTCCAACCCTCATGAAAGTACTCTGATACGATGCCATCAGCATTCCCTTTCTATATTATCAGTGGAGGCTCAAGATCACATGGGCCACAAATGGCAGAGCCAGCATTTAAACCAAGAATTTCTCATCAGTTACCAAGTCCCACCATGCCACCCTGAGTACCTAAACTTTTTTCAACTTTCATATCCTTTCATTTCATTCATAATGGCATTGCTGACAGATCTTAGTTGAGCAGTTAACCCTCGTGCCATAAATTTCTATTTGTCACACCCAAAACTCAATATATTAGAAGGCTACCCTTCTGGTTTTTAAAATGGAAATTGATGACATTGTATGCAGGAGCATAGGAGCTGCAAATCCTCACCCGAATCTCTCCATCTACCTGAAGGCAAAAATAGAAAAGTCGGAAGCACTCAGAGCTGCAGGCCCTCCCCGCTGGAGATATTATACCACCATTCCAGGCCCAGGTACCCCACACTTAGGAGGTCCAGGGTTTGGTTTAGCAGCTGGGGCGTACAAAGAAAGAGGTGCAGCTGGAGCCACCCATGCGAGGACAGCACTCTCTCCCTCAGCCCTCGAGGTGGCCTGACATCCCTGAGCATCCAGAAAAGAACAGAAATAGACAGGTTTTTATGAGGGCTGTAACCCAATTGACAAAGGCGAGCTCTCTCAGCCTGGAAATGTCCCTGCTCTGAACCAGTTGCCTTGCCAACAAGCCACATGTTTCTACTCTGCAGAATCCAATTTCTGAGCAATGTGACAGTGACAGGTCCAGAGACATGATACAATTCCAAGGTGCCTTTGAACACCTGCTGAATAGCTAAGAACAATGTGGATCCCTGGATGTACTTAGCAACATGGGAGGCACGCTAGGCAAAGGCAGGTCGTGCCCAGTTTATGCAACAGCCCCCCACTTACTCCACCCCATCCCAGCATTTTACAAACTAGAGGTAACATGTAGCCTTGTCCTTTATCACCACCATCATTATAATCTTTGTAAATACTTGCATGGGACTCACTCTTTAAATGTATTAAGTTATTTAACGGTCATGACAACCCTATGAGGTAGGTATTATTAGTATCCCATTTCAGATGATAATTTGAATAATTGCTAATTATTTGAAAAATTGATAATTTACCCTAATTCACCTAGCCAGAGAAATGTAGAGCCAGGATTTGAAACTGGACAGTCTGCCTCCAGAATCCATCCCCTTAAACACTTTGCTATACTATCAATCTCCAATATTCCCTAAATGGTAAAACCAAGAGATTGTTCTAGCTATCATTACTGCATGACAAAGCACCCCAAACTTCATAAAGTAAAATACCCATTTTATTATGCTCATGGACAGTGTGGGTCAGGAATTTGGACATGACACACTGGGGGCACCTTGTCTCTGTCCACAAAGTCTATCTGGGGTATCAGCTAAAAAGATTTGAAGCTGAGACTGACTCAACAGCTGGGGATCAGTATCGTCTGACGGCATCTTCATGCCTGGCAGGTGATGCTTGAGATCCACTGGGACCTCAGTTGGGTCTGTCAGCACCTACCTGTGGTCTCTCCGTGTGGCCTGGGCTTCCTGTCAGCATGGTGGCTGGGCTCCAAAGCAAGGGCCCCAAGACACAGAAAATAGAGCTGTCAGCTTTTTTTTTTTTTTTTTTTTTTTTAACAAGTAGGTTGTTTGGGGTTTTCTGTTTTTGTTTTTGTTTTACATTTTTAAATTTTTTGACCACATCACGTGGCATGTGGAATCTTAGCTCCCCAACCAGGGATTGCACCTGCACCCCGAGCACCGGCAGCCCGGATTCTTAACCACTGGGCCACCAGGGAAGTCCCCAGCTGTCAGCTTCTTAAGGCTAAGACCCAAAAACTGGCACAGTGTCATTTCCACCATATTCTATTGGTTAGGAAGTCACGAAGTCCACATTCAAGGGGAGGGGACACAGACTCCAGCTCTCAAAGAATCTTAGAGTCATTTGTTTAAACCACCAATGAGACCGTTTAGTCCAACCCCTTCAAGTTCTAGCTGAAAAGCTGAAGTGCAGAGAAGTTAAATGATTTGTCCAAGATCATATAACATGTGTTAGTGGCAGACAGAACCCAAATGCCTCTGTGCCCTGTCTCATACTCTATGCCACTGCTTCTCACTTGGCTGCACCTTGGAGTTGTCTAAGGAACTTTTAAAAGTGCTGATGCCTGGGACATCCACGGTGTTCCAGTGGTTAAGACTCCGCTCTTTCAGTGCAGGGAGTGCAGGTTCGATTCCTGGTGGGGAAACTAGGATCTTACAAGCTGCATGATCGATTAATTAATTAATTTAATTAAAATGCGGATGCCTGGGTCTCATCTGCAGAGGTCCTAATTTGTTTGGAGTGCGACCTGTTTGGAGGGCATGGAAATTTGTAAAATCTCCCCAGGGTCTGTAATGTGCAGCAGCGTGAGAGCCATGCTCTGTGCAATTTCCCACGATGGTTCCATGCAGGCGACACAGGTCACTGTTTCACTGTGGCTCAGCATTCGCAGAGGTCCTAGCCTGCCATGGGGACAAGCCCCACTAGGAACAGATTTCTGACACCTTCCTCTGGATCACAGACTCCATCCTGAACCATTCTCCTTTCTGAGATACCTCTCCCCAGCTCCTTCCCCTCCCCACCTCCCAGGTGCCCCTCAGAAGCCAGACTCCTTTCACACTCAACTCCTCAACTATGAGTCAAGTCCACGTCTTGGCCACCACCTGCCAACTCCAGGAATTCAGTTCTACCTTTGGGACCCTCAAGAGTAGAGACCCAAAGGCCACGTCCTCTGCTCCATCCACCTCGCCCCCTGGATGACCACTAAGCCCATATTTGGAGCCCCCTCCAGCTCCGAATATGTCTTCCTTCCTCCTACTGGGCCATACAGCACTGCTGTAAGAGTGCTGTCTAAATCATGCTTTAAAAGGTTGCTTCTGTGAAACCACTGGTCAATTTGCTGGGAAACTAAAACTATCAACTTGGTTATTTCACTGAAATAATTGGTCAGTTGCATCATATGTCATGCATTATAACAAACTGGCCAGAAGCATTGGCCTAAACAAATATTTTCAGTGTTTCTCCTCAGATTTAAATTCTCATGAGGCTGGATTTAAAAAACAACAACAACAACAAAAAACATACCAGTGGAGAAGCAGCCTTTCTGATTTTGCTATTCTACTGGATTTACTGATTTATATTAGGTCAGGAGAAGATCTCCTGAGAATAATTTTATAAAGTATATTTACTCTTCACCTTACACAAAGATGAACCTTTCTAAACTTCCCAGGCAATTATTTTTTTGTAAATTGAACTCTGCTGTAAATGTTCCAAAGAAGAGGCATTTAAAGGAACGCTTTCAAGCGTCCTTATCAAGGATCATTATACTACTTTCTCCAATTTTGTGTTTGCTTGAAAATTTCTATAATAAGATTAAAAAGGAAGGAAGAGAGAGAGGAAAGGAGAGTGGGGGTGAGTGGGGAGGGAGGGAGGAGAGCTGGTCACCCTCAGGGGATTCTATGGTAAAGTGAAAAATCTCTGTGTAAGGTAATGTAAATAATACCCTCCCTGCCCAAAAAACAACAACAAAAAAACCCAAACCTGCATTATTATTTCTGTGTATGTATATGTGTGTGTTTTCAAGCTGTATATATGTATACGTCAACACATATAAAACATACATATGATTTTTAGCATATATATGATATATATCATATACATTTTATAAATTCTAACTTCTCTAGTCTAAAAATCTAAAATAATTATTCTTATAAAGCATTCATCTCCATCAGTCTTCATTTCTCTCTCTCTCTATTTAGGTCTCACTGCTGGGCAAGTGAGAGGCTCACATCCAGCTTGGCTTACAAGAATCCCATCTGCTTTACACATGCGTATATACTATAAGACATAGTTGCTCTTTGGGTGGACAGAGCAACATTCCATGCAGCCTGCAATCACTTCTTCCATGTGCCCTTTCATCTGCCTTGGTTTTCCTCTGTAAATTCTTAGTCCCACTCCAGTCCACGATAGAGTTCGTCAATTCTTCCTCAGTGCCCCATTCACTGACATAAACTCTGAAAGGCACTGCTTTGCAGATCAAAGGGCTTACGAGGTGCTCACCTAATGTGGATTCCAAGGGATTGGACAGACAACAAAGGGAAGCCAATAAGAGCCGGAAGACCTGTGGGTCCTCGCAGCCCCAGGAGAAGGAGCATGCGCAGTGCCAGAAACTAGGGCACGGCAACGCCTTAAGGACGTCCTGGAGAGCCAAGGTGGATTCTCACTCCTGCTGTTATATTTTTATTTCCATCCTTCTCTCTGCGCACATAGCCTGGCAGGCACTTAAATGCCCAGTCATCAAAATTAAACAGCGGATGACATGATTCCCTGACTCCTGACTTAGGTTCCCCTGACAGAATTCTTTCCATCAAGAACATGAGCTAAAAGACCCAAAGGCGATGCTGAATCCTTGGTCCCTAAACGTATTTTCCTCACAATACACTTCAGTCAAAGAGAATCCAGTCCTCTTCTACTCCTTGTAGACCCTTCAAAGGAGAAGCTGCTAATGATAATTCCCAAACGGGAGAGCTGTGCCATGTGAACCTGACACAGTATCTTAGTCTTTTTTCAAATTTCTCCTTTCCACCAGATGTATCATTGCTGGTATCACCACATCCCTTCACCCATTCTTAAGTATTAAAATAGGGAAATGTTTTAAAAATCAGTCAACAAATGTGCATAAAATAATTTCCAGCAAAATCTTTCCAGCAGAAAAAGATATAACTATAAATGTTGAAGTTGTAAGCCATGGGATGGTCATTTTTATATATAAATACATAACAATATATTCCATGAAGGGTAGAGACCAGCCATTGGCTGATATATTAAAAGCCAGTGTTTAAGCTGATAAAAATTATATGAGGGGCTGACCAATGTCTAAGTTAACAAAAATTATAGAACATACTAACTGGGATGGTTTTCTTCAAAACGGAAACAATGTTGAAATTCTCAGTTCTTTCTTTCCAAACTCTTTATTTATTACTCTCCCAAGAGGAAACCTTTGAATGAATGCCTCCTATCAGCCTGTGGCAAATTGTGTTGTCTAAAAATTGCCTCCGTAACACTGCTTATCTCACATGCACTTTGTACAATGTGATTTCTGAACCCCTCTCATTTGAGATGTGGGGATGTGGTTTCTCCTCCTGAATCTGGGAGGGCTTGTGACTGGAGTAAGTGATGTATTGCAACTTCCAAGGCTAGGTCAAAAGATGTGGCTCTCTAGGTACGCTTAATCTGAAACGGAGTCCTCATGCTGTGGGGAAGCCCAGGCAGAGGCCACATGTATTTGTTCCAGTCAACAGCAATAACCACCACACAGACATGTCCTGAGGGAGCCTTTGAGGTGACTCCAGCCCCAGCTGAAACCATATGGGAGACACTGAGCAAGAACCATCTAGCTGAGCCCACTCAACCTCCAGAACCATGAGAGATAATAATAAAACAGTTATTGTCATTTTAAGTCACTAAGTTTTCGGGTAGTTTATCATGTAGCAGTAGGTAACTGGAACATATTGTAAACCATCAGCCATAACACAATTGAACAGTATGCATACAATGATAGTATTAGAAGAAAACTTAATTTCATCAAGACTAGTTGTCCATCCAGTGATGAGCCTCTTCAAATAAAACCTTAGTCCTGGGACTGCCCTGGTGGCACAGTGGTTAAGAATCCACCTGCCAATGCAGGGGACACGGGTTCGATCCCTGGCCCAGGAAGATTCCACATGCCGCAGAGCAACTAAGCCCGCGCGCCACAACTACTGTAGCCCATGCGGCTAGAGCCCGTGCTCTGCAACAAGAAAAGCCACCGCAATGAGGAGCCCGCACACTGCAACGAAGAGTAGCCCCCGCTCACCGCATCCAGAGAAAGCCTGCATGCAGCAATGAAGACCCAACACAGCCAAAAATAAATAAATTTAATTTAATTTAAAAAAAAACCTTCATCCTCTGCAGTATTCAGAGCAACCACATATGCATCTGCTATTTTGATCCTGAAGAGTTATAACAAGCATAAAAATTAAGAGTTTAGACTCCAGAGCCAGACAGACCTGGACTGGAGTCCCAACTTTGCCAATTTCTAACTGTGGGAACTTGGGCAAGTCACTCCAATTCTCTGTTTTCTCACATGTAAAACGGATTAATAATAGTACTTATCTCATATGGTTATTCTAAGTGTCAAATGAGATGTGTGCAAAGCATGGTGCCTAACACGCAGTAAGTGTCCAATAAATGAGGTCCCATTATTGTGGTAGTTGATGACGATGTTATTACCAGTATTGCTCAACATCAGCCTGTAAATATATTTCACATCATATACCTTCCATAATCCTGAAAAGCAGGACTTATTATTATTCACAATTAAAGAAACCAGTTCAGAAAGGTCACTTGACTTGCCCAACATCACACAGCCTGAGGACTGTCTCCCAGTTCACTTCCCCCTTTCACCACAGCAGCCTCTCTACCAAGTGGCTTTCCAGCCTATGATGAAGCACTTTCAATGGTGGGGAACTCACCACCCACTTAGGCAGCCCTAGTAATCCATCTTCTAGTAGCATGTTTATCCTACTGAGCTGGAATCTATCTGCATGCAACGTCCACCCATTGGGCTAACTGCCCTGTAAGGCCACCAGGATCAAATCTGCTCTCTCTTTCACATAATGGCCCCTGAACTTCTAAAGACTCAATAGTGCAACCCCCACCAAGTCCTCTTTCCTCCAGCCCAACATCCCCAGGTTCTTTAGCCATTCCTCCTCCGGCACATGATGACAAATCTCCTTCCCATCAAGGCCTCCTTCTCTGCCTCAGGCTTGACAAGAGGCATATACTATTGATGATGGAAAAGCTTTCATCCTGCCCCTGGAGGCTTGTAATACATTTATGCTTTCTCAGGATGACACATACTCCAGGAGTACTAAGAATTACTGTCAATCTCTGTGGCACTGTAAAGGATTCTGGCACTTCACCATATAATCTTTTTTCTTTTCTCCCAAGGGTCTGCCTGCTTGAGAAAACTGTCATATTCTATAGCCAAGAGGAGCCAAAGTGTTCTGAGGCAGCTAAGCATACCTCTGCCATGTAGTTTCTTCCAAACACTTTCCTGATGCATCAGCTGTGGGAAAGGAGGTAAAATAAACTGCAGTCATAGATACTGCAGGCTTCAACAGCCTTAGAAAGAAGGAAGTGTCTTTGTCTAGGTTATGCTGCAGTAACAAAGAGCCCTACAGTCTCTGTAGCTTAACAATAAGATTCCACTTTTTATTCAGGCAAAGTTCACTGTGGATCTGGCAACACCCCAAGGCAGACTCACAGATCCAGAAGGTTTGCATTTTATAGCTGCACATCTGGAAGACATGGCTTCCAGGGCACTGTGGCAAGGGAAGAGCCAGCTCTTAATTGCTTCAACCTAGAACTGACATAGATCACTTTTGCTGATAGCCCAGGGGCCAGAACTAGTCACATGGCTGTGGGTGAGCCCATGGATAGATATTCAAGGAGCAGTAAGTATTCTACCACACAATCTTAGAGGCCCTTTGACCCTGAAACATCTCCTGCATACCTGGTTAATCATCATGACACCAAGCTTCCCCACATCCCCTTCTGATGACTCACAGGCTCCTCAGCAGCCACAGTGTTTGACGGCTGCTGTCACCAGTGTCACCCTCTGAGCCCCTGCATGCTGATTTTTATTGGCAGCTACAGACAGCTCCCTCCCATCTCTCTCTGCTGCCACTGACTTCCTTGAGGCCCTCATCATTTCTTTTCTGAATCTATCATCATAGTGTTCTTAACTGGTTTCCATCCCTCTCTCTGCAACACCACCCTCTATTATCTTTTATAAATTCTAATCTGAGTATACCTTTATTCTGCTTCAAATCTTGCCATAGCCACTGTGCCAAAAGGACAGATCCAATTTCCCTAGAACTGAGTGAAAAACCTTTTATAGTCTGGTTCCAAAGTCCCTTCCAGCCTCAGCACCCAGTGCCTGGCTCCTGTGTTCCCTGTGCTCAAGCCAACACAAACTCATGCCCACTCCTCTAGGTGCTACAGCACTGCCCAGAGTGCTCCTTCCAATCTGTAGCAGCTGAAGAAACTCTATTGATCCTATAATACCCAGCTCAAGTATCCCACCCTCTACGAAAACTTCTCCAATACTCCCCAACAGAGTTAGCCACCCCCTGCTCTGGGTTCCAGATACCCTGTTAACATGCCTCAATTGTGCTTCTCTGTTGGCACATTCATCTCTTCCACTTGGTGGATCTCTTACTGGCAGTGGCTGTGCCTTATTCATCCCTGTATCCCCAGGGGATAGAATGTTTCCTGGCCCAGGGTATGTGTCAATAAATGTTGAATAAGCCCATGTTACAAATTGCTCCATTCTATCTAATACTGCTGAGAAAGAAGTTATTCCTTCATACACTGCTAGATTTTTATTCCAAAACAGGAAATGGAGAAGACAATAATTTTCTAGCTCAGAGCCTGGGCTAAGGGTTTGAAAGGAGAGCGTTAAACTCCCAGGAATTTTCCCAGCATCATGAAGACCAGAAGCACCAGGGCTACCACTCTGACTTTCTGGATTGTTCTAAAGTGGACTCTCTACTCCATTTAGGAAATCCTATGAGGATGGACTGAAAATAAATAGCTTTTTGATTAGCCCCGTATTGCACCAGTTCAATGCATTCCCCCATGCCCTGAAATGAAAGGAAAGCAGGTATAAAAGCCCTGGTTATTCCGAGGAGGGGTAGGAAAGACTTAAAAACTCTCCAGAAAGCCTTCAGCACTGTAACTAAATGTTAATGTTTAAAGATATACCAATATTTCAGGAAGCCATTGGTAGTGCCACACTAAAGCTCATTCTAATTTTGAAGAGAAATATTTGAGTTGGAGGGACGGACCCCATGCTGGCTCCAAGATAAACTTTCCTAGCTCTCTCAGGCCAATTTTAATGCTAAGAGCAGCTCCACTGGAGTAAAAGTTCATTTTTGAGAGCCAAGCTGTGAATTATGCTACAGGCTGAGCTGAGCAGTTGGTCTTCTGCTGATGATGGCAGAAGCCTGAACATGATACAGAAGTAGAGGGGGGAGCCAGGGACATCCGAGGGGGATTATCACAGAAGGTCAGACTAATTAAATCGAGAGAAATCACCAGAGAGCCAGAGCTCCCACACACATCATCTTCAAATGCTCTGACACATGCAGGGTTTGATAAAAGAGGGTTGAATTGCCACTTTCATCTGCCTGAAAGGACAACAGTCAACCAAATAAAACTTTTTAGTATTGGTTTAAGCCCAGGTGTGGAGGGAAGAATTGAAAGTGCTGCCAATTCCTAATTACGCAGTTGAATCACAGACAGAGAGAGTGGGGAGAGGTGAAGTACAATTGTCTCTCTGGTTAGCCATTTAACGCACGCTTGTTGAGCACCTACTATGTGCCAGGCAGAGCTCTGGGTGCGAGGAATAAGAAAAATAAATGTTCCTTTTCCCTCCAAGGAGCTCACAACAGATAAACATTTATGTAACATTATTATGCAGTGTGATCAATGCTCCAATAGAGCTATCTAAAGACTGCAAGGAGCACTTTAGGGGGAGTCTAACTGCCCAAGTGGTGCCAGGGTTGGTACCTTAAAGGAGGCAACACATGAGCAAGGCCTTAAGACTAAGAATTCTACAGGTGGTGAATGGAAGAAAGGCAAGCAAGGCAGAGGTCACAGCACTTGCAAAGGTCAGGAGGCTTGACACCGGACATTTTGAGTGGTTTGGAAGTGCAGATCAGATGGGACATAGAATCCATGTCAAGGAATGCTGGAGGTGAAATGGATAAGGCAGTTGGTTATCTGACACTGAAGGGCCCCGAATGCCATGCAAAAGCATCTAGAACTCATCTTGTAGGCAACAGGGAACTACTGAAGATTTTAAACGGTGACATGATCCAAAATGTATCTGAAAGATTCCTTGGCCACAGATGGAAGATGGGAAAGACACCTGGCAGAGGATCTCTTTCCAAAGGTGCTAACAACAAATGCCCCCGGTGGTGCATACCTCACCACCCTTTTCCTGCTCATCCTCACAGGGAGGAAGCTGCTGATCAGCAATTCCTGAGAACCTACTGTGTGTTCCCAGCACTGTGCTATCTGCACTCAGAGCCATGAGAGTGTGCTGAAGCCAGCTCCTACTGGCTTATACTGGCTCATACCAGTTCATACTGGCTAATGAGAGCCAATTATGCCCATCTCTTTTTGGCTTCAGTGACATCCCATTGGTAGCCTGAAATCAGCCATGATGCAAGGCTTTTTCCACCTTAGAAATCTGCAAACGCTACAAACCAGGGCTTTTTTTCTTTTCCAGAGAGCCATTTATGAAACATTTACCAGCACACCCCTTGAAAAGACCCAGTTCCAGCCCTCCATGAGAGCAATATCTACTTAAAGAGAACAAACTAATACACATGAAAGGATGCAAGAACAATTCAGTTCAGCATTTGTACCCACTAAAGAAGGAATCATGCAGCACGCACGGGCAGGTGGTGCGGGGTGGTGGGCAGAGAGAAACAGAAGCCTGACAAGCCCAGGTTCTCCGCATCCCTTGCCCAGCCACTCTCACCCAAGCTGGGGCTTAATCAATTAGGTCCCATCTGGTGTTAGTTATCATGACTAGTGATCTCCAACTATAGTTCTCAGAGGTGACATGTGACCTCAAAACTAAGCATGCTGTCAGAGATCTACAGACGTAGAAGGAGCCTCAGAGAGAGAATCCAGCCAAAACCCCACTTCATTCATCCATAAAACGGGGCATCATATGGCAGTGATTTACCGAAGTCCTCAAAACAGTTAACGGTGAAATGGAAACCTGAATACAGTCCTCCTCTCAGCTCAGCCTGTGCTCCAGTGCCCACGTCATTTTTACATTTGTAAACAAGTGTCCCACCATGACAGCCTACCCTTTCCATGGACCCTCAGAGAACACATTTTTACAGTATTGTCCAAGACTGGCATAATCTTCCTGTCCTCAGCACTCCTGGGGAGGCCTGGTAGCCAGGAAAGGCATCTTAGATGCTGTTAACTGAATGGAAATCTACTCAACAACATATCAAAGCATCAAATCAGTAAATATGTGTGCAGACTGTCTTCTGAGGCTCCATGATAAGTTTGGCCATGGGTCCTGGGCTCAGGTTCTAGGGCCTAGGAGCAGGCTGAGAGCACATGAAAGGAGGGGGCTCTCAAGATCAGCATGCAGGGATGACGGCAGAATCAAGAACCAAGTGGGTGGTTAAAGGGCCAGAAGAGGAAGACAGGTAGACAGGGAAGAACAAGATGATCTGGAATGGAGGGGAGGTAGGGAGGGACAGCCTCAAGAGTGTCCCTGGGGCCTAAGCCACATCCACTGATGTTTTCACTAAATACCGAGAGCTTCAACCATGGCTCCCCAGAATTTGGACCTCATGCTCCAAAACATTTTCCTAAAAAGATTTTTGGAGCTAAAAGAGAATTGCCAAATTTCTCCTTTGACAAAGCAAGAACAACAACAACAAAAGCCTCACTAGCACCATTTCATGAAATAATAGATATTTAAACCACCAAAGTTTAGAAAGAACAAATTCTCAGAATCAAGGACATTTATTTAAATTGACGACATATAGCTTTATGAAAAACACTAGCAATGACTTTGTTCACTGTACCATGGACGGCTGCACTAGATCAGGTGGGAGGAAGTGCCAAGCCAGCCTAGACATATGTGCAAATCACCCAGTTTCTATATGTGCATGTCCCTTATCTCAATTACGGTAGCTGAAGAGGGGGAGCATTCTCTTGGGTTATTTTCTCCAGCACCAGGTGGTAAGCACCATTGCTAGTCTTTCCAGAATCCCTTAGGCCTCTTCCATTTACAGTATCTTGAGCCTGGCTCCCAGCGTTGCTGTGACATTCACTGCTCACACCTTACAACCTAATATGAGAAGAGAGAAGAAACCCTAGTTACTTTGCCTTGTGTAAGACCATCTTTGCACCTCTCTCACCCAGGTATTACAGATTTCAAAGAAGGACAAACTAAGCCCAAAGTTAAGAGAAGGAAGGAAATAACAAAGAGCAGAGAAGAAATAAATTAAAGAGACCAGAAAAACAATAGAAAAAATCAACAAAACTAAGAGCTGATTTTTAGAAAAGATAAAATTGATACACCTTTAGCTAGTCTAAGAAAAAAAGAGACTCAAATAAAATCGGAAATTAAAGAGGAGCCATAACAACTAATACCACAGAAGTACAAAGGATCATAAGGGATTACTATGAACTATTCTATACCAACAAATTGGATAATCTAGAAGAAATGGGTAAATTCCTAGAAATATACAACCTTCCAAGAGTGAATCATAAAGAAATAGAAAATCTGACCAGACCAGTAATGAGTAAGAAGATCGAATCAGGAATTGAAAAATCTCCCAACAAAGAAAAGCCTAGGACCAGATGGTTTCCCTGGTGAATACTACCAAACATTTTAAGAATAATTATCACCAATCCTTGTCAAACTCTTCCAGAAAACTGAAGAGGAGGGAACACTTTCAAACTCATTTTATGAGGCCAGCATTACCCTGATACCAAAACCAGATAAAGACACTACAAGAAAAAATTACAGGCCAATATCCCTGATGAAAAGAAATTTTTAATTCTCAACAGAATATTAGCAAACTGAATTGAACAGTACATTAAAAGAATCATACACCATGATCAAGTGGTAGTTATTCCTGAATGTAAGGATGGTTCAACATACACAAATAATTAATGTGATATATCACATGAATAGAAAAAAAGCTATAAAACATATGATCATCTCAACAGATGCAGAAAAAGCATTTGACAAAATACTTCTTTTCATAATAAAAACTCTCAAGAGGGAATTCCCTGGCAGTCCAGTGGTTAGGACTCTGGCTCTCACTGCTGAGGGCCCAGGTTCTTCCCTGGTCAGGGAACTAAGATCCCATAAGCTGCACGGTGCGGCAAAAGGAAAAAAAAAAGGAAACACTTTCAAGAAACTAGGTACAGAAGGAATGTACTGCAACATAATAAAGGACATATATGACAAGCCCACAGCTAACATTATACTCAACGGTGAAAGGCTGAAAGCTTTTTTCTAAGAAAAAGGCATTATGCTAAGGGAAATAAGTCAGGCAGAGAAAGATAAATACTATGTGGTCTCACTTAAATGTGGAATCTAAAAAAAAGATAAACCCATAGAAACAAATAGTAGAATGGTGGTTGCTAGGGGCGGAGGGGTGGGTAAAATGGGGAGATGCTGGTCAAAGTATCTAAACTGGATATGAGATATAAATTCTGGGGGCTAATGTACAGCATGGGTGACTATAGTTACAATACTGTATTATATATACTGTATTATATACTTGAAAGTTGCTAAGAAATTAAATCTTAAATGTTCTCAACACAAAAAAGAAACGACAGTTATATGAGATGACAGAGGTGTTAACTAACCCTACTGCGGTAATCGTTTTGTAGCATGTAAATGTATCAATTCATCACATTGTACACCTTAAACTTACACAATGTTAAATGTCAATTATATCTCAATCAATCTGGGGGAAAACAGTGCTAGAGATTTCATAAACAGAAAGACATTCGTTGGCTCTCTACATTTAGATGTACTAAATTCATAAAACATGACCTCAAAGCTCAAAAGGTTTCTAAAGCTTTAACTCTGCGCTGTGCTGGCACTTGAGTTTAAAATTCAGACTGATGTTTCACGTCTCCCCAGTCCTGGAGAGAAGGGGAAAAAATGGCACGTGAACATAATGACCCATCCTAGGTCCACAGTTGTTGGTAAGTTACAGAACCCTAAAATGTCAGTTAGAAAAGAGGTCTTTTGAATTACCTAACCCAGGACTCACAGATTGGTTTCACTGCACATATATATATGTATCATCTGAGAAGGAGTGGCTGCCTGTGGTGCTGGGGAGAAATGAGGCTACATCTGAGCCCAAAGGGGAAAAAAGGCTGTGACTGAATTTATCACATCTGCCATGGGCTCTGGAAGAAGAAAGGCAGCACTCACCAGGAACTCAGGCAAACTCCCTTTGTGCAATTAGAGAAACCAAGGCAACAAAGGGTTGCAGCCAGTACATCCAGCTCGCCAGGGTCCGACCCTTCTCAGTTCTTGTTTGCTCATCAATTCCCACACCTGAGCCCTGTGTGACACCTGCCAGCAATTCCCCCTTCCTGGTCCTCCCCCTTCCAGGACTTGCTTTCTCCTTCTAAAACAAGCTGAAAATTCAGAGTCTACAGTGTTCTACCTGCTCCATGGGGCCCCACAGGGAGTTCTGTTTCTGGAAATTTCCACCTGTCCTACTTGAGCTATTCTTGGGTTGGCAGGGTTTTGATGTGACACACCTCATCTCCTTAACCTAAGTCCCAATCTAGGTAAAGTGCCCTTACCTAGGTTGGCACTTACCACACTTGACTTAACTAGTGTTTGGGTCGTAGCTATTCCTGTATTTCTAAGCCATAAGGTCCTTTAGAGAAGGGGCTGGATCTTTGTAGTCTGCACAGTGCATAACATAGGGCAGGGACTTCCCTGGTGGCTCAGTGGTTAAGAATCCGCCTGCCGGGCTTCCCTGGTGGCACAATGGTTGAGAGTCTGCCTGCCGATGCAGGGGATACAGGTTCGTGTCCTGGTCCGGGAAGATCCCACATGCCCCGGAGCAACTAAGACTGTGTGCCACAACTACTGAGCCTGCGCTCTAGAGCCCGCAAGCCACAACTACTGAGCCCGCGTGCTACAACTACCAAAGCCCACGCACCTAGAGCCCGTGCTCCGCAACAAGAGAAGCCACGACAATGAGAAGCCTGCACACCGCAACGAAGAGTAGCCCCTGCTCACCACAACTAGAGAAAGCCCGCGCACAGCAACGAAGACCCAACGCAGCCAAAAATAAATTAATAAATATATGTGAAATGAGAACATGAGAGGCTATAACTAAGTCTCTTGTTACTCTTTCGTACTTCAGAGCTTCGAGACCAAAGTACACGTTTTTAAATCTGACAGAGCAATGCATTTCACCTCCTTCCTTCTGTACAACACACCTCACCCACACCACTGAAGCTCCCGCACCATTTTTCCAGGTAGTCACCATGCTTGCCTTATAGCCCTTCACTCTTTTTTTGCTTAGTGCAGTAGTTTTCCAATTTTATTTTAGCAGCAGAACTCTTGGGTCAACTCTTTGGTGAAATACTTCACCAAACCCCAAAGATAAAATGGCAAAAAGCAGTGCAGTGAGGGTGCCCTGCTCACATCTCCCTTGCTCCTTTCAGCATCCCTACTGCACTCCCAGGGCCCCCAGATCTCTAGAGTTCAGAGCATCTCTCACCAGCTTGTACCATTCTCTCCAGTATCCTATCCCCTAGCCCAGCCTCTACTTAGATGCCAGCCTAATATTAACACTGGTCTAATCTTAACACCCCTTTCAACCTGCCATCAAGTTCACTCCTTTGGTGCCATCAAGTTCAAACCCTTCCTGCTGGTTCCTCAGCAAAAACTTAACCAGACACACCTTCAACCTATGCCCCCACTTCCCTCCTCTACTTATGTCCCTCTGGCTTCAGAAGAATCTCCTATACACACCATGCTGCTTTCACTCACGAGACTTCCTTCCAGATCCAGAGCCCCCTCCTTGACGAGACCCACCCCCCCACCCCGCCTTCAAGTAGCCCATTATCCTCCCCACCCCCAGCCTCTTTCAGATTCCACTGCTTGACGCCACCCTTCACTCACACCAAAATCCAGGGAGTCACCCTAAATCCTCCCTCTCCCCGACCCTGCACATCCAATGAATCACCAGTGTTGGGATCTGGCCTTGTGAATATAACTTAAACCCATACCCCTCTCCCTCCTCACTGCCATGGCCTCATTCTTAGACTCTCTTACCTCTCTTAGGGATTCTTGGAAAAGCTTCCTGATGGGTCTCCCTGCCTTGCCAATTCACCCTGTCCTAAGCCTAAGGTCATCCATCCAAATTATAGTCCCCTTCCAATGGCCCCCTTGCTTAAAATCCTTCAACAGCTCCCACGGGCTTTGCGTTAAGGTCCAAGCTCTAAGCTGAGTATAAAAGGCTATATATTCATCCTCTGGTCCCCATCTACCTTTCTGACCCCACCTACCATGCTCCCAGGCTCAGCCAGCAGTTCAGCCACCCCAAATCATCACCATTTTTCTATAGGGCCCTTTCTCCCTCACCTCAGAGAAAGTTGACGTTCCACCAATACTCACCGGAACAGACTTAGCTGTTAAATGCAGAAAGACTTTTGAACAGGTTGGTAAACAGCCACTGCCCCAAACCCCCAAGTGCCTCCTGCTGTTCTAGCCATTCCACCCCCCACCTCCAGCAATCCCAGGGTGAACGTCTGGACCAACAAGGAGGAAAGTTGTTAAACACCTTGGCTCTCACCCCTGCCTGGGGGCCTTTGCATGTACCCTCTGCCTGGACCACCCTTTACCCCAGCTCCTGGTATCCCCTACTTCTCCCCCATGACATCCCTGTCCCCCACCCCCAGGGAGAGGCAGGAGACTCCTCCAGTCTCACTGTGTCACCCCCTCCTCTGTCTCCTCATGGAGCCTTCTTTGTGCTTCTGTTATATAACCTGCCCTGTTATACTGCGAATTCTTACTCATCTCTCCCTCTCCCACTCAACCAAGAAGCTCCCTGGGAGCTACGGCCACGTCTCATCCACATCAGAGATGCTCAATATGTGTTTGGTGAACTAGGCCTCCTAGCAATTTAGAAAAGCCCCACCTCCTTATAGCTCTCTATCTCCTCTCCTTCACGTAATCCCAGACTTTCACATCTCTAGCACCACCCCAGGGCTTACTTTGTGTGGAGCTAAGCACACAGAAGGTGCTCCATAAATACTATTTCTAAGGCTGATATGTATGTACCTCCCCCCTCCAAAATGAGGACATAACAGCCCTGCTTAGCTGAAATCAAGAGATCCAGCTGGGGCCAAGTGAACCGGGAACTAGCTGCCAAAAACAGCTAAGCACACTCGTCCATGCAGCTGGCGGAGCCAAGAACCACTCGTTCCAGCTCCTCCTTGTAAAGGAGGAGCACTTTGCCCAGCACCCCCTCCCCAACCCGAGCTTTTCCTCCTGCCCTCAGTTGAGATCCCAAATAAGGCAGCCCAAAGCTGGGTTACAGAAAGATAAAGGAGGGGCTCAAACAAGCCTCTGGTTTCAGCTGCGTGGTGCTGTGTGTTTTTAAAGGAGAGAGAAAACAGAATCAAAAGAATGTCTTTTCTCTTTCAGAGACAACCACAGGCAAAATCACCCAGGCTTTCCTTTCCCACCTTCAGCAGATTTTTTCCTAACAGGACTTAGAACACAGGGAGAGGGTGGGTGTTGTCTCATGGGCTTGGAGCAGCGAAATCTGATAAACAGAAGTGTCATCAGTGCTTCCTGGGCAGGCTGGGGAGGCGGGGAAGAAGGAAGGAAAAGAGGGAGGGAGGGAGAGAAGAAGGAAGGAAGGGAGGGAGGGAGGGAAGGAAGGAAGGAAGGGGGAGGGAGGGAGGGGGGGAGGGAAGGGAGGACACATGTAATCAACAGCTACCACAGGCCAGGCACTATGCCAAGTGCTTTGCACGTGTCCTCTCCCTGAACCATGAAAACAACCCTCTGAGCTTGGTATTATTCCTATTTTAAAGCAGAGGGAACTGAGGCTTGGGGAAGTCCTTTGATGTGCCCAAGGGTAGAGGGCTAGCAAGTGGCAGGGCTGAAATCATAAGCCAACATATCTGTGATTCTAACACGCTCTCTGCAGCACTGGCCCCTCTGTCCCTTCCTTTGAGTTTTCCCAAATCTCCAACAGGATCAAGCTTTGCTTGACATCACTCTGCCCGCTTTCTGCTTGACGGAGCAGGTCTACACCCGCTGTGGCTTCTCAACATCAGGGGAATTTACTCAACACCCACATGCATGCGTGTGCTTTTCACAAGGCCAGAGCTAAAGATTAATAGTGGAAGGGGGATTAAGGACAGCACTGTTTCCACACGCCCAAGGAAAGTGGAGCACTAGAATCGCCCCTTATTTGAGCATCTATTCAAAGTATCACCTACGCTGCAGGCCTTCCTTGGCTCCCTATCTAGTGTTCTTCTTACCCATCCCCCACTTCCCCCGCTATTACAACACACATAGTTTCTCCTTTCCCCTTACCACAGTGTGGAATTACTCTTACCCACGTTTCCTTGTCCAGTATCTATCTGCCCACTAGAATGTGAAGTTCAGCTATGACAGAGGCAAAGCATGCTGTCCAGGAGTTCTGAGTCAGACCAGAACCCCAACGTGGTTTATTCCACAGGCCAAACCCCTCTACCTGGTAGGTCTCCCCACCACTCAATTCACTCAATTTACCTGGCCTGAAAGAGCTGTGTATAATGTACTACCTAACATGAAGCTGGTCTCCAGCTGGATGTAGAGTCTCAACTCTGCTGCCTTCTATCTCTAAGAGATTCTTCCAGCAGCATCAGACTAGATCTCTCCTAGATCTTAGAAGAGCCACTGCAAAATGAGACAAGGGGTCCTCCTGAAGGACGCCTTGCTCTGGCTGCCCACACCTTGCATCAGGTTGACGGAAGCACTACCTCATTTTCCCATGAACTGCTTGTTTGCCAGTCATAGGCAATTGGCTGTAAGTTTACAGCAGTTCCTGAAATGCCAGCCAAATACAGATTCCAGGGTCCTGAACTTTTGATTCTGGTATGTTGTAACTTCAAATCTTTCCTTCTTACTAGACCCCTGGAGAAAGAGAAAAGAGATTAACCCTGTCTCTGCACTTGTTACCTGTGGACAAGCCATCAGCACTGATAACTCAGAGTTCATTCATACAAATAATGGCTGGTCCAACGTTACTTTAAAACTCTTGCACTGGTGATTTTGGAGAGACCAACAGTTCAGTCACTCACCTCCACTAAGGGGACAATGTCACACAGCAATAGGTTCCCACCCATCCCCAGTCCTTCAGACAACTTGCTATTTATGAGCACGGTCAAGATTTCCTTCTCCACTTGAAGCTCCAAAATCTGTGTGTGGATGGGGCTAGACAGTTACACTCAGTGGAGAAATCAGATCAGGCTGATAGCTACTGCTCCTGTCACTTATCTCCAGGAAGCTCTTTAGGACGAAGACCTTGAAATATCACTCAGAAAAATCTCACCCAGCCCGTCCCTTTGCAAAGACCAAAAGCTCTGGTCTGGGGAGAAAGCATCGCCACAACAAGGTCTCTCCAGCCCCACACACGATCATATGCCTGACTTCTGCTGCTCCACTTCACACACTTGTTTCTCTCCACGTGGGGAAGCTGGGTGGTACAACCGCTGTACAAAATCATCCCTGGCACAGTCGCACTTGAGAGAGAAGCCGAAGAAGCCATAAGCCACAATCACCCATTCCAAAATCCCAAACCTAAGAGAAGCCAAAGACTAAACCCTTGTGACATCACAAAATTGATCACACAGGTGCCACAGAACCTGTCTCATTGATAAGCATAGTGTGGATTCCCAGCAACTATGTTCAGAAGAGATCCCTGGTTCAAGGCTTCCTCCCACAGTGGAAGCACCTCCTCTTCCCAGATGGCTCCCATGACTCCACTCCATTCATAAACCAGAGCCTGAGCTTATGAATGAGCTCGCACACAGAGCTGAGAAGTCTTACAGAGAATATGACTCCTGTCCCACCACAATTTAATTCATCAAGTACGGTTACTGGTTTCAAGTCTACTTTTAAGTTAATTTTGCATATACTACTTCCCACTCCAAAGTAGAAAAGAACTGGAGTGCTACCCAGTTAGAGGAAACAACTCATGGAAGTCTTTCTTAGAGTTAATCAAAGGTACCCTTGTTTCTCATATAAAATATGCAAAATTAAGCAAATTATACCAAGATTGCTCTTTATTCTTTTCATTTCATCATAGGTTTGGGGTGTCACCGGAATGGCGCTATATTTCTAAATGGCATTTCTCTCCCCAGCACAAGGGCTATTTTGTCTAGCTTACACAGCTGCCAGCTACAGCAGTGTCATACACTTGGCATTTCCACTCCTCTGAGTTTCACCTTCCCAGCCAAGAACTCTGGCCTTCTGTACCTGCTCCCCACTAAAAACACTCTCTTGAATGTAACTTGACAACCCAATTCAATTCAATCCACAAGCATTATACTTCCATTCAGTAAATTTGTACCTCTTAGTCCGCAATTAAGAAGGAAATATGGTCCATGTACCCCCTACATCTTACAGCAGGAAGAAAAATGTATGTATCTGGCTTAAATGAAAACTCCCGGCAAGCTAAGATTCAAAAATCAGATCCCGAGTAAAGGGTTTGCCCTTCTCTAAGTGGTTTCTGAACCAGCCAAGTGTTCCTTCCCCCTGTCGCTCACACGGGGGACCTTCCCAGCCATCCACCTTCTTAAGGGGAAATTCAAGGTCCAGAAGTAAGCAGTGGGTATGATTTAGTTGCAACCCTGAGCCCTAACTCCAAGACACGACCTGTCCAAATATGTTACTGCCATCCGTGCATTTACCCAGAGGCTGATCTCCATCAATAGTTCTTTTGTTTGGAGTTTTGCAAACTCTACTGTCAAAGGCAGCTACCATCGGCAGATGTGAACAACAGCAGTGTTGGCTAGTGTTTCTCTGACCTAACCAACCTGCCAATTCCTCCTGCTTAAAAGAAGTGCCTGAATGACACCTCCACTGGCCAGCAATCTGCTGGGCTTCTTCTTCCAATCCTCTCCTTCCCCCACCCCCTTGTCTGGGTCATGTTTCAAGTGTTTTTGGTTACTGTGGCATGTTGCCTGTGAATGTTAAATGTTCCGCAATCTGTGGGCTCCTTAGTGCTTTTGTGCAAATAGGTTGGCTTTGAAAAAAAAAAAAACTGATCTCAACGAAAGAGAGCAACACAGCAAGTCAACAGTTCAAACGAAGTTACAAAGGAAGAAGGCTGCCTATTCAAGAAGAGGTACACACCACAACACAGCACAGCATGGCGAGGAACTAGGGTGTATCTTCTGGGGAGGCAGGATGCATGGGGGAGTAATGACTGCCTGCCAGGAAATGAATCCTGCAAGGCCTTGGGGAAATATGAGAATCCCTGGGTCTTGGTGTCCTCAAAAATGGAGAGATTTGTACCAATCTGATGGCGCTGTTTGTGAAGATTTCATGAGGGGAGACATGTGCTTGGCTCAGTAACTGTGAGATCAGATTAGTAACTAAAACACACTGCTGAGGGGAAACCTGAAAATTATCCAAAGTAAGTCTCCATCTGCAGATATTTCAAATCTGGATGTTCAAAAAGGGATGCATATGCATATGTTTTGTACACACACACACACAGAGTTTAGCCTGTATTCTTTTTGTATTCTTTGGAATAAACAATGATTACCATAATAATGGTAATATGGCTACCACTAATTGAACACTTACTACTTGCCAGGCACAAGCACTTTATCTACACTCCTTTCATCTTCAGAACAGCCTTTCTGGGGATGACTAGGGTCCCAGTTCAGACTTGAGACTCAGAGAGAAGTAACAGACCTCTGAATATACAAGTAGTTAGTGGCAGATCCCAGAGTTCACCTTCTGGACTGCCTGACACCCATGTCCAGGTTCTTCTCACTACACTGTACAACCTCTCTTCTTATGGAAAAAAGGCTGCTAAGTATAAGAAGGAAATGTCCAGCCAGCGGGGCCTCCTGTTCCCCAGATGCCGGGAATTATGGAAAAACTGCTAAAGCAAGCTTCGGTTCAGAGAGAGGTGGATTTCTCCTTGTTCGAGCTGCCAGTCTGTGCTGACAACCAACATGTTCCAACAGAATTACCCAAATCCCTGTCCTACCCAGTGAATCCCCCTCCCCCATGTGGCAGCCCCAACGAACAGCCCAGGGTTGCCTAGTTCAAGGGCGTGACCTCTCTCCAGTTTGCAGAGACAGCAAACGTACCCAGGGAGCACAGGACACTCTCAAAGCACAGACACACGCCAGGCCTAATTAGCTTATTTTTACCTATGCTGCTCCTCCCAGCAGGGTCCAATCCCTGCAGCCAAAAGGCTAAGAACCCTGCTGCCAGCATCTCTGCAGCGGCTTCTCAGAGCCTGTTCATAATTAATTTTATAAAGGGCCTTGGCTCCCCATCCCCATTCCATGTGCCTGATTCAGGTGAGATCATGACAGTAATCGTTGCCAAAGCTCTGTCCAGTGGAATATGTGCCCACTGGTATGTGCGTGTGCGTGTGTGTGTATGAGAGAGACAGAGACGGGGGGTGGGGGCAGATTCTTCAACACACCAAAAAGCTAACAAACGATGCTCTCATGCTTTTCAAATCTAGGACTGGCCTGAAATTCAGGAATTTATCCAACTAATTGGGTGCTTTTGTGTGTGTCAGACACTGCCCTCAGCACTGGGGATGTAGAAATGACTCAGACATAGGATCTCTGTCCCAAAGGAACTTACCATGAAATAGAGCATCTACACATGTCAATGACAAGACAGGTAGTCAGTGCTGTGAGAGGCATCAGGACAAGCTGCTACAAGACCACAGAGAGGGAATATCTCACTCAGTGTTAGGAGGTCCAGGAAGACTTCCTGAAAGCCATCAAAAACTCAGAACCGGGCTTCCCTGGTGGCGCAGTGGTTAAGAATCAGCCTGCCAATGCAGGGGACACGGGTTCAAGCCCTGGTCCAGGAAGATCCCACATGACACAGAGCAACTAAGCCTGTGCACCACAACTACTGAACCTGCGCTCTAGAGCCCGCGAGCCACAACTACTGAAGCCCGCGCACCTAGAGCCCGAGCTCTGCAACAAGAGAAGCCACGGCAATGAGAAGCCCACGCAACCGCGACGAAGAGTAGCCCCCCACTCGCCGCAACTAGAGAAAGCCGCGTGCAGCAACGAAGACCCAATGCAGCCAAAAATAAATAATAAATAAATAAATGTATTTTTAAAAAGCAATATGCACCTGTTCCAGGAAAAAAAAAAAAAAAACAACTCAGAAGCTAGCACAGACCCTGGCACGATAAAGGCACTCAACAAATACTTTCGTATCAAATAAAGTGTCTTCTGTATTGACTGAAAGTTTCTCTATATTGACTCCCTGAAAACCTAATAAGAATTAGCTAGGCATATTTGTATCAGCTAGGAATGCTTTCGCCTACCTCAAGTAGTTTAAACAATTAGGGGGGTTACTTTTTCATATAATAAGAAATCCAGACATAAGTGGCAGCTGGTATTGGTCCAGCATCTCAATGATGTCAGAAATGACATCTCAGTGATTCTCTCGATCTTTCCCACGTGGTCACAAGATGATTTCCATAGCTCCAAACATCACATATAACACCAAAGCACAAAAAGAGAAGGAAGAATGGCACCAATTTGGCTTCTCTTTTTAAAGAAAATCTTTCTTCCAAAATCCGCTCCCCCCGCCCCCGCGCCGTAGGTTTCTGATCACTCCTTGGCCAGACCTTGCTAAATGGCTACTCCCAGTTTCAGAGAACCCAAGAAAGTCACAGTTTTTAGGCACCATAGTGAAGACAAGCAGTATCTTTTTGCATCTGGCTTATTTCACTTAGCATAATGTCCATTTTGTAACATGTGTCAGAATTTCCTTGCTTTTTAAGGCTGAATAATATCCTGTTGTATGTATGTACCATATTTTATTTATCCATTCATCTGTTGATGGACATCAAGTCCTACCTATTTCTTTTTTGCGGTATGCAGGCCTCTCACTGCTGTGGCCTCTCCCGTTGCGGAGCACAGGCTCCGGACGCGCAGGCTCAGGAGCCGCTCTGCGGCATGGGGATCCTCCCAGACCGGGGCACGAACCCGTGTCCCCTGCATCGGCAGGTGGACTCTCAACCACTGCGCCACCAGGGAAGCCCTCTACCTATTTTTTATGCCCCCGAAATAATGCTTTCTCCCATAACCAGAACATTCTAGCCCTCAGTAACCTTTCTTAGTGTATTCACCATCTCTGTGAGAAATAAACACCTATTTTGTTTAAGCTGCATTTTCTATTAATCAAAGTCAAATCTGATCTTTATTAATATACCTCATTTGTCAAATGAATATATTCACAGTACCCACCTCTGAGGGCTGATAATCATATGGTATGTAACTGTGTGACCATACCAGTTGTTAAAATACTTCCACACCAGGACTTCCCTGGTGGTCCGGTGGTTAGGACACCATGTTTCCATTGCAGGGGGCACAGCTTCAATCCCTGGTCAGGGAACTAAGATCCCATGTGCCATGCAGTGCAACCAAAATTTTTTTAAATTTCCATATCAATAAACAGAAGTCACCTCAACACTCGGGGGAAAAAACATGAAAAATTAAGAATTGATTTAGGACTCACTGATTTTGCTTCAATTTTATAAATAGTTAGTTAGTGTTTTTTTTGTTTTTTCTTTCAGTAAGAACTTTTTCTCACCTCTCCCAGGACAGCACATGGATGTGTGCACTTTGTAGTACAGTGTTTAATTTTATCCATCAGCAATACTAATCCTGCTCACTTGTTTGCCTAAGTAATGCCAAAACCATGGGCTTGGTTCAATGTTTCCCTCTCAGTCAGTGGTCTTGATGTTTTCCCCACCCCTGTCTTTAAGAACAGGGATTCAGCCTATGTGTCCTCCTCATAAGCATCTTAGAACCAGACTGATTGCCTATATGCCCATGAGGATATTTCCTTCTACAACCCAATTCTCCCCATGCATTACCATTCAGTCTTTTAATCTTCTAAACTGCCATACAGGAAAGCGAGGCTCAGAGCATCTAAGAGCTTGTAAGTGGGTGACGTAGCCAGATTCGAATCCAGGTCAGTCTGAGACCAAAACCTGAGCTCTTTCGATTATAATACACTGTCTCCCAAGAGCAATGATATTAATTTTTTATAAACATACACATACTTTTTATACTTTACAAAAGGCTTTCACTCAAACTCTTTGCCTTTATTCTCCTCATAACCCTGTGGAGTAGGTACTACCTCCATTTTACAGATAAGGCAAAGTAATGTGTTCTGCCCAAAGTTACTGGCCAGATCCCAAGAGTGTGTCCTGATGTGAGTGCTTATAAGAATTCTCTATGTATTAACTCATTTAATCCTCATAATCACTCTACAAGGAACACACTGTTGTAGTTATTACTATGATTACTTTTTTAATAATAGTAATAACTATTAGTTATTAATAGTAATAACTATTACTACTAATAACAGAAGAGAAAGCTGAGACATGAAGAACTTGCTAAGTGGGAAAATCAGCATTTGAAACCTCACGCTTATCCCCTAGGCTTCACTGCACATCAGCAGCTTAGAACAAGGCCAGGCACGTGGTAAGTGCTCAAGAAATGTGAGCCTACCCCAGACCACAGCTTTGGGGAACTCCAGAACTCCAGTCAGTTTCCCGTATCTAGGAGAGCACTCTCTCTGCCTGATCAATCTGTTGCTATCATCCAGGACCAAATCTTCTAACATTTGTGCCATTTGGTTCCCAGCGCCGGCATCGTTGGGAAGGTTTCTGTCCCACAAGGGAAGCAGTGTGGGTTGCCATAAAAATGACCCTGAACTAAGAAGACAGGGCAAGGCAAACTTCACATTTCTAAAGCTCAATTTCCTCATCTGTAAAATGGAGTGGAAATACAGTTGTCAACAACTTCACAGGGTTGTCCTTAAATTTAAATGGAGTATAAAATGTAAAGTATTTTATAAATCATGGAAGCTATAAAAGACATTAGTTATTAGTCACAGGGGAAGACCAAGGGGGTAGAGTGGTGGTTCAGGTGTGGGTGGGAGTGATTGTGGGGTTGTTCAGAAAGAATGACTCCTTTTCATACCCCTCTCTTTTCTCCTCCCTTGAGCCTGAGCATGGGCAGAACAGCAGCCTGCAGGTCTGTTGCTACATACAGATAAAACAGAATTCCCGTGTTGGGAGTTGCTATAGACTGAACACTTGTATCCCCCTCAAAATTTGTATGCTGCTTTCTAGTCTCCAGTGTGATGGTATTAGGAGGTGGAAACTTTGGACAATGATTAGATCACAAGGGCAGAGCCCTCATGAATGGGATTAGTGCCCTTATAAAGAGGCCCCCGAGACGTCCTTTATGCTCTCCACCATGCAAGTTTATAGCGAGAAGACAGCCATCTATGAACCAGGAAGTGGACTCACACCAGACACTGAATCTGTCGGTGCCTTGATCTTGGACTTCCCAGACTCCAGAATCCTGAGAAACAAATTCCTATTGTTTACAAGCCATCCAGTCTGTGGTATTCTGTTATAGCAGCCCAAATAGACTTAAGAAAGGAGTTTTGTACAAATTATTTTGAATTGACATGATTTCCAACAGCAGATCTGCCATATAACTATTTTAGCCTCGACATCATGAAAAAAAAGAGCTCCAAAACAACAACAGTCATAACACAAACACACACACACACACCTCAAACCATTATTTATAACTGGAAAAAATTTCTTGATGAAGTCCAATTCATACTCATTCCGTATAGGGTTTTGTTTGTTTATTTGCAATGCAAACCATTAGTTGCTTGTTTTATAGGGTTTGAATTACTAGAAAAGCTATTACCAGCAAATAGGATTGGCAGCCTGACTTCACCAGGCAGACCTGAACATTTGCATTTTCTGGCTTTTGTATGCTTAAGTTCACAAACTAAAGTCCTCATCAACAAGCTTTTTACATTTGAATAGATTACAAAGTGTTTATAGGTCCGGGTCCTTCCAAGGCAGTAGTTAATTGGACTCACAAACAACAGCAGGAGAGTCTCATTATCCTGATTTAATGAAGGAAGACACTTCATCCAGAGAAGTTAAGGGACTGGATCCAGGCCTGAGCACTGAGTCTAATCATCATTGTCATCAGCATCATTACCGTAGTCACTAATTTTTAACATGCTAGGAGGGCACTCCAACAATCTGTCCTTGTCCTCCAGGAGCTCAGAGATTAATAGACCTTTGATGTAACCATTTCTCAAAGAGCTAAGTAGGTAATAAAACATAAACTGAGAGTCATGTATTGAGAGTCATATTCTGATGCCTCAGACCTCCATTCTTCATTAGAAGTCAAAGGAACCAACTCCAAAACCATGGGGAGGTCAGTGCTCTGCTGGGTCTCGGTTTCCCCATCTGCAGTACAGAATCAGTACCCCCGATCATGACTTCTTTTCCTAAGGATCACCTGGCACACTTGTTAAACACTCAGATCCCCAGGCCCCTACATTGCAGGTATGGAATGGACCCAGGATCAGAGTCTAGGGAAAATACTGTTCTAACTAAGGATGCAATAGAGGACAGGACGAAAGCTTTGGGGCTAAATGTGTCCAAGACACTGTCATTGTTCAGTGCCGCCCTCACAGCTGCTGACCCAGAAATATGGTTTATTTTTGAAGTTTAGACAAACCCAGGGCCTAAGAGATCACTTATCTCCATAGTACATAGAATTGAGTTCAGCTAAGAATGCTGAATGGCAATGATCACCCAAGTAGGACCATGATGAGGTGCCTTTTCCACAGGGCACAGTCTATCCAAGAGTAGTCAGGAGGGCATAAAAATGAGGAATGGTCCAAGCCAAAGAGTTTGGGCTCCAAGTGACCTGGAACAAGCTCCTTACCTTCCTTGAGCCTCAGTTTCCTCAGTGGTAAAGTGCGATTAATATACAGCATAGGGCTTCCCTGGTGGCACAGTGGTGAAGAATCCGCCTGCCAATGCAGGGCACACAGGTTCGAGCCCTGGTCTGGGAAGATCCCACATGCCGTGGAGCAAATAAGCCGGTGCGCCACAACTACTGAGTCTGCGCTCTAGAGCCCGCGTGCCACAATTACTGAGCCTGCACTCTAGAGCCCACGAGCCACAGCTAGGAGGCCGAGAAGCCTGCGCACCTAGAGCCCGTGCTCCGCAACAAGAGAAGCCACCGCGATGGAAGCCGGCGCACCACAATGAAGAGTAGCCCCGGCTCCCCACAACTAGAGAAAGCCCGCGTGCAGCAACGAAGACCCAACGTAGCCAAAAATAAATAAATGCTCTTTAAATATATATATATATATATATACACACAGCACAGATAAACCTTGAAAACATTATGCTAAGTGAAAGCCGCCATTCGCAAAAGACTACATATTGTATGATTCCATTTATATGAAATGTCCGGAGTAGGCAAATCCATAGAGGCGTAAAGCAGATTAGTGGTGCCAGGGGCTGGGGAGAATGGGGAATGACTGCTTCACGGGTACAGGGTTTCCTCTGGGGGTGATGAAAATGTCCCAGAACTAGAGAGGGGTGACTGGCTGCACAACACTGTGAACGTAATGAATTCCAGTGAATCGTACGTTTTAAAATAGTGAATTATATATTTTGTGTATTTTACCACAATCTTTTAAGAATGCAAATGACAATAACTTGCCTCCACACTCTCTCCCCAACTAGCATTTAGGAAGTCAGTGACAACAGAAGGGACACCCAGCCAGGCAGGCTGGAGCTACTGTGTCTTCCTCCTCATAAGCATCTTAGAACCAGACTGATTGCCTATATGCCCATGAGGATATTTCCTTCTACAACCCAATTCTCCCCATGCATTACCATTCAGTCTTTTAATCTTCTAAACTGCCATACAGGAAAGCGAGGCTCAGAGCATCTAAGAGCTTGTAAGTGGGTGACGTAGCCAGATTCGAATCCAGGTCAGTCTGAGACCAAAACCTGAGCTCTTTCGATTATAATACACTGTCTCCCAAGAGCAATGATATTAATTTTTTATAAACATACACATACTTTTTATACTTTACAAAAGGCTTTCACTCAAACTCTTTGCCTTTATTCTCCTCATAACCCTGTGGAGTAGGTACTACCTCCATTTTACAGATAAGGCAAAGTAATGTGTTCTGCCCAAAGTTACTGGCCAGATCCCAAGAGTCTGCTCCTCTTCTTCCCCTGAGAGCAGTTTCCATGCAGAGAAATTAGATTACAAACAGAAATAGGGTAGGTCCCGTGAGAACTTTCTAGATCAAGGGTATGGGGGGAAAAAAAGAAAGTTTTTTTGTTTGGGGTTTGCTTTGTTTTTGTAAACTTTGTATTGCTAGTCATCTATTTTCCCATCAGATATGGAAATGCTGACCCTCCTGAGTCCCCAACTGAACTAATGTACATTAGCTCAGTTAAATGCACATTTCTTCCCTAAGAAAGATCCCAGGGGAGGAAATATGTTTAATCTGTTGCTTCTAGCATCTGAAAAAGAGCAGAAGGAAAAAAGGCAATAGACAAGAAACTCATAGAAGCATGATGTATTGACTCCTTTCATTAAACTAAAATTTATTGAGCATCTACTATGTCCTAAGCATTCTAGGCAGATTTGGGACTTCCCTGGCAATCCAGTGGTTAAGACTCTGCGCTTCCAGTACTGGGGGCTAAGATTCTGCATGTGCCTTGCGCACAGCCAAAAAAAAAAGATACAATGGTAGACAGGGTGGATACCTGACCTCTGACCGCTGTAGTATTTTCAATCCAACGCAGTATTACATAAACCAAGCGGATCACCTAGAGAGCTATTTTAAAAACAGATTCCATGGGATTCCCCGGTGGTGCAGTGGTTAAGAATCCGCCTGCCAATTCAGGGGACATGGGTTCAAGCCCTTGTCCGGGAATATCCCACATGCCACAGAGCAACTAAGCCTGTGCGCCACAACTACTGAGCCTGCACTCTGGAGCCAGTGAGCCACAGCTACTGAAGCCCACGTGCCTAGAGCCCGTGCTCCGCAATGAGAGAAGCCACAGCAATGAGAAGCCCACACACCACAACAAAGAGTAGCCCCCGCCCACCACAACTAGAGAAGGCCTGCACACAGCAACGAAGACTCAACACGGCCAAAAATAAATAAATAAAATAAAAATTTTAAACATAAATAAAAATTAAAAAAAATAAAAACAGGTTCCAGGGCCCTGTCCCCAGAGATATTAAGTGAAGCCTAGGAACCTGGATTTTGAAAAGCTTTCTCAGTGATCAGAAGCAAGAGCCAAATCTGAGAACCTAGACTAGTCCTTCCGAAACTTGCCCAGTCATAGAGGTACCTGCAGTACTTGATGAACATACAGATTCCCAGGCCTTTCTCCTAGGATGGAGCCCTAGACTCAGAATGTTTAAAACAAGCACATCGGGTAATTCATGGGATCCAGCAAGCTTGGGAAACAATGTTCTGGCAGGGTTAGAAACACCACATAACCCAAATCTTATGCCCCCAAGCACTAATCACTTCATACAGGAAGAGTAACAGTCCCACAAGGCATTATGGAGCCCCCATTATAAAATGAAACCAGTTGTCTATACCATTTGGGAAGCACTCCCTTCTCATAAGATTCTGCCCCTTTCAACAAAAATTCAAAAAGAAAGAAGACACACCTTCTATGTGTTTGTGCTATAAACCATTACCATCAAATCAACTTGAAAGAATTCTGATTTCAAATAAATTGTGCCTCTGTGCAAAGCCCTGTGATGCCAAGTTAACCAGAAGGCATTTCTCTTGTAAGGCCATGAACCTGAGTGTACCTCTAATACCTTATAAATAAATAATGGACGTTAAAAATAGCAATAATGAACTCAGAAAAATACTAGCTAATTTACACCATAATAGAAATACCCAGGGATCTTTAACTGAAGGACGGATGCCAGCCTCCCTAATAAGTACACCAAACCGTAATATTCCACATGTAAGTGTAATTTCTAAATTGCAGTGTATAACTCAGAAGGGTGTATGTTCTCTGAAAGGCAAAAAAGTATTTATATGAATGCTATTACTCAGCTGCATCATCCCCTGATGAGAAAAATCAAAGAAATTACTGGAACAATGTATTCCTTGAGACCCAGGAGCAAAATGTCTCAGAAAAAGGCGATCATTAATCTTTATACAGTCGTGGAGATAAACCAGTGCTCCGTGGCACATGAAGCACTCAGAGCTGTGAGCCTTTGTGTGAGAGGCTTCACTCCTTATACCCCCAGAGGGCTAAGAGAGCTGCCACTGCTCAGCATCTGTGTCCCCAGAAAAGCCCTGTACCAAGACCGGCCACTGACTGACAACAAGAATGATGGGGTCAGCTGATGGGGTCACCACACACCAGAGTCAATTTCCCAAAACCCAAATCTGATGTCCTTTGATAAAACCTAAGTTCCTAATTCTGGCATATGGGATCCCACCAAAATCAGCCTCTACCTACCTCTGCAGCTGTATCTTTAGTCATTTTCACTCCTCTTCCCCTGCCCTTTATTTCCTTACTTCACGTCTTACACTCCAACAATTTTAGAATATTTTGAGTTTTCTGAACATACAATGGTACAGTGGTTCTCAAAGAGGGGCAATTTTACACCACACACACACACACACACACACACACACACAGTACATTTGGAAATTCTGAAGACATTTCTGATTGTCACAAGCAGAGCTGTTCCAAGCATCTTCAGGTGGAAGTTGGGATGCTGCTAAACGTCCTACAGTGCACAGGACACCCTCCCACAGAAAGTAATAATCCAGCCCAAAATGTTAATACTGTCACTGTTGAGAAAATCTTCCTTGGTAAACTGTATTAATGGCCCCAAATCTTCACCTGTCCCTGTATCTATACCCTCAGCCCTTTAAGTTTGCAGTCCTCACCCATCATGGGCAGGGCTTTGTTCCCCACCCCTTGACTCTGGACTCAGCCACATGACTTGCTTTTGCCAACTGAATGTAGCAGAATTGATAGAGCACACGTTTCCACTTGGAGCCAGTTCCCAACTAAGCACAGGCTAAATCCACCATTGTACAGGAAAACCCATGAGAAATAATGATTATCATTTGACACCACTGAGTTTCTCAGTGATTTGTTACACAGTGATAGCTAACTATTACACACGTGCTGCTTCATGCCTTTGCATACGCCGCTCCCTCTGCTTAGGAAGCCCTCTACCCTCATGCCTATTTTACTTGAAAAATTGTTACTAATCTCTCAAAATCCAACCTGGAGATCTCCTTTTCTAGAAAGTCTTCTCGGATTCCCTGCAGAAAAGTAATCTGTCCCTTTTCTTTGACACATTTTTACTGTTGTACTGTACTACGCATATTAACTTGTCTTTCTCTTTTACTAAATAGTGAAGTCCTTCAGGGCAGAGACTTTGTTTCAACTCTCTGGTCTTAAGGTAGCACAGCACTTAGAGTGTACATTCAGGAAATATTTATGAAATGCAAAGGGATGGATTGGAAGTTTGGGGGAAGGTGATTATCAAGGACATTTATCAGCTTTGCCTCTCACACTGGAATGGTGCCTGGAACATGGCTCAATCCTTGTGACAAAAGAAGAGACTGTTTGGCTCCAGCCTGCGGTCTGGATTTCCCTGCCAATCAAAGTTGTCATGGAGAGGAGCAACCTCTGCCATTACAGTTTAGCACAATGAAACTGTTTAGAGGAGAGCCTTACCTTCAGGAAATTCCAATGAGCCTGTTTTATTGTTAGCCTCCAACAGTGATGACTCCTATGGGATTAAACAGAGTGTAAAGTAATTGCTAAAACATCCCCTGCTGTGGACAGAGAAGGCTGAACAAGACATAATGCTCCCACTTCACTTGGGATGGAGGGGACTGGCTCATGGAAACTAAGAGTGTTATTGGAGCTATACAGGGTAGGAAGAGGTAACCAAGAGAGGAGAAGATGCATGGTGATGCAAAGGAAAGAGTCCAAACTTTGGAAATGGACCAGCTCAGGGTGAAACCCCAACCACACCTCCCATCACTTCATGACTCTGTATCTTGATTTGCTCATCTGTAAAACAGGGATATAAAACACTTCTCCTCTAAAGGGTGTGATGATAAAAGAGATAATACACATGAAAATGCCTGATGCAAAGGGGCTCAATAATTTTAGTTCCCTTTCCTCCCGTGGAAATTTGGAGTAAAAACATATCAGAACAAATATGCCAAAATTATGGGACCCAGACCAAGAAAACATAAGCTCCAAAGAGATAGTCTTACCAGAAAACTGAGTAGGAAACAACTCAGCGGGAATTCTTAGACACTAGAAACCTCCTTCCCCACCAATAGAGAACCATGTGGCTGGATTCTGGCCAGAAGGCAGCACCTCTCATCTGCCTCTCTCTTGCAAGGATGGCTTCATGAACAAATGACTTGAACAGTCATACAGGGTCCCTTGCTCAGAGGAGCCTCACACTTGGTTTAATGGTCTGCTGTTACTGTCTTGAAATTCTTTACAATTTTTGAACAAGGGGTGCCAGATTTTTATTTTGCACTAAGCCTTGCAATTAGGAAGCCAGCCCTGGGGCTTCCTTAGTGGTGCAGTGATTAAGAATCCACCTGCCAATGCAGGGGACATGGGTCCGAGCCCCAGTCTAGGAAGATCCCACACGTTGCAGAGCAACTAAGCCTGTGTGCCACAACTACTGAGCCCACGTGCCACAACTACTGAAGCCCACGCGCCTAGAGCCCATGCTCTGCAACAAGAGAAGCCACCACAATGAGAAGCCCAAGCACCACGATGAAGACTAGCCCCCGCTTGCCTCAACTAGAGAAAGCCCACACGCAGCAATGAAGACCCAACTCAGCCCCAAAAAATGAATAAATAAAATAAAGAAAATTTTAAAAATATTTTAAAAAAGAAGAAGAAGCCAGCCTTGCTCTCTTGTTCTTCATTCCCTATGAATAAGGGACAGCCTAGCTTTTCTCCAGGAACTCCTGTCTGCTAAAAGATATGTGTACCTCACAGGACCCAGCCCACTGGGAAATTCTAGCTTGAAAATTCATAGAGTCATCACTAGCAGAAATCCCTAGGAGAGGACTCTCAGGGGTGGAAGGTTGGGGAGGATGCAGACTCCTGCAGACCAGGACTATCAGATAGGGTGGCTTCACCTGCAAGTAACAGAATATGGGACCAAGAGTGGTGATAGAGACATGTAATTAGTTCATCTAAATAGAAACCTGGAAAGAAGCTCTACCAGGGTGTTTCAGCATCTCTGTGACTCTCCTTGCCATGACTTCATCATCACAATGTGACTGCAGCCATTCTAAAAATAGGTCTTCCCACAACACCACTCAGAGGACGGGAAGGAAGGGAGCCTCTTCCCATACCTATTTTTATTAGAAGAAATTATCTTTTCCAGAAGTCCCCCAGCAGACTGTCCAGTAGGTCTCATTGTCCAGAACTGGGACAGATGGTCACAGCTAGTTGTGAGGAGAGCTGTTAGGCAATACAGATCTACCATAGGGGAATGAGATGACCACAGCTGCCTTATGCCATCTGAACAAGGGTGGGTCCTGTTATCAAGGAGGAAGGAGGAATGTCAGTGGACAAATGACCTTGGATTTGGTGTCATCCCAGTCCCATACCTACTCCTCCTCTGAGGAGCTGATGGAAGCCTGCCTTCCCATCTCTTGCCAAAACTGTTCATGGTTGCCCAAAGCCCCCCGCATAGGTGTGGCAGAGGGAGTAAGGACAGTTCATCATCCCATGTGGACCACTCAACTAGTTTCAGAAAGATTCAGAAGCTCTCTCATTTACCACCAGATCCATGTTCTTAGGTAATTTCTATACACCAAGCTTCAGTTTTCTCTCCTGTAAAATGGGAATAATAATGCATGCTATATAAAGGTGTGGGCAGGACTAAATGAGATCACTGTATAAAACACTCAGTAAATGTTAGTTCTACCTTCCCAATGTGTTACAAGTGAAGATAGTTAAGCCCCAGAGGAGTTAAAAAACTTAATGAAGTGGGACTTCCCTGGTGGCACAGCGGTTAAGAATCCGCCTACCAATGCAGGGGTCACAGGTTCGAGCCCTGGTTCCAGAAGATCCTACATGCCACGGAGCAACTAAGCCCACGAGCCACAACTACTGAGCCTGTGTTCTACAGCCCACAAGCCACTGAGCCCACATGCTACCACTACTGAAGTCTGTGTGCCTGGCGTCCGTGCTCCACAACAAGAGAAGCCACCGCAGTGAAAAGCCCGTGTACCTCAACAAAGAGTCCTTACCACAACTAGAGAAAGCCCGTGCGCAGCAATGAAGACCCAACGCAGCCAAAAATAAATAAATAAAATAAAGTTATTGGGGAAAAAAAACAAACTTTACCAAAGCTTACAAAGCCAGAGGGCAGCAGAACTAAAACTTGAACCCAGGCCTTGCTGATGTTGGGTCTGTGCCACCTCTTTGCTCCTGGGGCATTTTTCCACCCAGCACATTTTTCCAACCCTTGCCTTTGCACCTGGATGACTTTTAGGTGTTCAAGAGTTTCTTGCTAAAATGCAAATGCCCTTGGGAAAGGTATCACTATTATGAGCAATTTCCTCCTGGAAGATGGCTGTTCTCCTGACAAAGGAAGGTCTTGTGGGAGCTAAAGGCCAAGTGGGAAACAGAAAGAGTAAGAAACAGGCTGAGAGGCCCCACAGGCATATTTTCCACCTTTGCAACCTTGTTTCCAAAAATGACACCCAAAGAAGTCAGGCAGGTGTAACCCCAGGTGTCACCACCTCAAACATGGTTGTATTTTCTTTGAGCTGACAGAACAAGGATAGAAATGTAATATAGAATTGTGTTAAGTCATATTAAATTAGGGCACTATTCAGATCCTGGCATGGAACTTTAGATAATAACAGTTTATTGATTTGTAAATTACATTCAGTCAGAATTAGGTCTGTCAGCATAAAGCTGGATTTTGGTAATGCAATTATTTTCAGCAACACAGCATTTGGATATCAATATCAATAACATTTAACTTTAGAGAAGAAAAAAAATAAACACCTACTACCATGACCATTAAGAATTATGAACCTCCCTATATAAGGCAATTGGTGGGAAGGTCCCACAGGCTGTGGCCCCCGAAGCCTGGAACATCCATCCACGGGGAAAATACAGACTCACTGATTCAGTGTCTGGTGAGAACCCACCTCCTAGTTCACAGATGGCTGTCTTCTCACTGTATCCCCACATGGTGGGAGGGGCAAGGGAGCTCTCTGGGGTCTCTTTTATAAGGACACTGATCCCATTCATGAGGGTTCTACCCCCATGACCCAATTACCTTCCAAAGTCCATGCCTCCTAATATAAACACACTGGATACTAGCATGTAGCATATGAATTTGGGGGGTGGGGGTGGACACAAACATTCTGCTATAGCACCCTTCATCTGCCTTCGCCATGACACAAGTAGTAAGAAGCCCACAAGCTGTGATTTGAAGAAGCTTAAGAGACCAGTTCCTCAAACTTCATTCTCCCCTGACATCAAGCCTGGAATTCAACCCTTGATGCTGTGTATTCACTCATTGGTGGCACAAATATTCTGTTCCAACCCTAACTGGTTACTGCAATTCAATTCTGGCACTACCACCTGCAGTTAGCACAGATGCACAAGTTAAAGGCTCAGTGCTCTGTAAGACTCTCCTCACTTCAGATGCTAACTGTGCTTCAGGGTGTCTCAGACTACCTATGCTTTTGACTGACTGACTATAAATTTGAAGGTTCCCATGACAGGCTTGATAATTTGTTAGAATTACTCACAGAACTCCATAAAGTGTTATACTTATGATGACAATTTTATTACAAAGGATACAAATCCGAACCAACCAAATGAAAAGACACACAGTACGAGGTATGGGAGGGTCCCCAATGCAAATCTTCCACACCCTCTCCGAGTGGAATCAGGGCATTTCACCCTCCCAGTACATGGATGTGTTCAACAACCAGGAAGATCCACTGAGCTCTGGTGTCCAGAGTTTTTATTGGGGTTTCACTGTGTCAACACGATCGATTAAATCACTAGCCATGTGATTAAACTCAATCGCCAATCCCCCTGCTGCCTAGAGGTCAAGCTGGCTCAAAGTTAAACCCTCTAATCATATGGTCAGCCTTTCTGGGGACCAGCTCCCATCCTGAAGCTATCTAGGGGCTAACTAGGAGTCATCTTATTAGCATAAACTCAGGTGTGACGGGGGTTCATGAATAAAAAAGACACGCTTGGGCTTCCCTGGTGGCACAGTGGTTAAGAATCCGCCTGTCAAAGCAGGGGACACGGGTTCGAGCCCTGGTCTGGGAGGATCCCACATGCCGCAGAGCAGCTGGGCCCGTGCACCACAACTGCTGAGCCTGTGCTCTAGAGCCCATGGTCTGCAACAAGAGAAGCCACCGCAATGGGAAGCCCGCGCACCACAATGAAGAGTGGCCCCCGCTCACTGCAGCTAGAGAAAGCCCATGCGCAGCAACGAAGACCCAACGAAGCCAAAAATTAATTAATTATTTTAAAAAGATACTCTTTTCATTTGGGAAATTCCAGTTTTAGAAGCTCTGTGCCAGGAACCTGAGACAAAAACAGACAAATTCTTTATTATCCAACACACATGAGCTGCCTTTGCCAGCGTAAATATAGCAAGGCAGGTAAGCCATGGGGCCCCCGAGTCTGTCATTTCCCTTTTAAGAAGAGACACAAAAAGAGCTAGTTACCTTGGCTTTTTGTTTTTGTCATATTTATTTCTGTTTATTTTTCTGAATTGATATTTCTTTTCCTGATACCCTAAACCAAATTCTGGACCGCTGAAATTCTGCCTGCCCAAAGTACCAAAGTAGGACCCCTCCTCACCCCCAGATCCAACCTCCTACCACAAACACATCAGCATCAACCACTAAGTATTGTTTCAATGATATTATAAACCCACAGAAATTTTTAAATAGGATACTCATTTTGTATTCCTCACAGCCAGCACATATTAAACTGCCAAGAACTTATCTGGTGCTCAATAAACACTTGTTCAGTTTAATTAGCTGATTAATTTGAATATTAGCTATAACATATCCAACTCAGAAAACCACAAACATTTAATGAACACAAACTGTAATCCAAGCTCTTGAGAAATAACAATGAATAAAGCATAGTCCCTGGTCCCAAGGAGCTGACTATGGCATAGAGAAGACAAAAAATGACAGTAATAGTTTCATTATAACATTTAAATTCTGTAATAGAATCAAAGTACTATAGAACCTTAGTAATGATTATTATTTGAGTAGCAATGTGTGTGTTGTGGCATTGGAAGGTAAGAATGCAAAAGATGGAATTCACAGAAGGGAAGACGTTTGAGCCATCTTTCATGGGAAGAGCCAGACACCAGTAGAGGAGCACAGGCAAATTTTCGGCAAAGTAAAACTGTGGAGTGGGTGAGAAGGGGGCTACAAAGGGGAAGCAAAGAGTAATTTAAGGGTGATAGCATTATTCTGTATGGAACTAGGGTACATACATTTTTCTGTGCATTTGTCAAAAACCGTAGAGCTTTACATCACAAACGGTGAACCGTAATGTATGCAGATTTTTTTTCCTTTAAATATCAACCAGGAGATGGGAGGATCATAGGATGAAACACAGACTCTGACAAAATAATTGAAATGTTTTACAGATATATGAACAGTGTTGGAGAAAAGAATCACTCATCTAAGTAACTTTGGAAAATGTAAGGCAAGAGACAAATGGAAATCTACATAAATATGGTACTCTAGTTGATAAAGTTGTTTCTCACAGGGTTACAGGTTAAAAATTCTGAAACCATTTCACATGTACACTGGGACTGAACTAATGGGTAAATAGATGGTGGATTGTGGGAGCCAGGTTTATCACTATCAGTGAGGGAAATTACAGATAAGCAGGAGGGAAAGGCTAGAATAAACCACTGGGTGCTAAATTCTGAGACATTATCCTGAATTCCCTTTTAGCGTATTATAGACACAAGTGGACAGAAATCATTACAGATATGTGTGTAGTCATGAGTTAGTATACACACACATATTTCTTGGCTCTGTCAGCTGGGAGGGCCTAGAAGCAATGACATTCCAGTAGCAATGAGCACACCATGTACCCACATCTTAATTTCTAACACCATTCCCCAATAAAAGGAACCAGGGCTCCTTGGAATATGGCTGAGTCTGAGGCTAGGGCAGGGAAGATACAAAATGAGCCCAGAACATCTTGTAGTGCCAAAAAAATTAAGTACTCAAAAAACAAAAGGATAGGGACATTTAAAAAAACAAAACAAAAAAAAGAATGCAGGAGCCAATTTGAAAGATCCTCAGTGGTCAAAGCTGTAATAATTTAGTGTAGTACTGGATGTTAACCCAAAGTATATAATAAACATTCATGAGTCCATACCGATATAAACAAATGACCTAATAAATAAATCTAGGCTTAGAGACAAGGTTTCCTTACAGAAGAATTCCAAATAATTTATATAGATACTCTCCCTTCCAGGGAATGCAGCTTTGCAGCTTTATCTCCTACACACACACACTTCTTGAGTGTATGACGCACTTAGTGACTTGCATCTAAAGAAAAGAGTATACAAAGGGAAAAAAACAGAAGTAACTTTACAGTGAAGAAATCTGGCAAACACTTCCTTAACCAAATGATCAAGGTTAACATCAGTAAACCATGTTAATAGTTTATACCTTTGATGTGATGGGATGAGAATGGTACTTCACCTCTACAGTCTTCTTCCCAAAAACCCACAGCACCAGCCTAACCAGGAGAAAAACATCTGACAAACCCAAACTGAGAGAATTCTACAGAATACATTCAACAGGAGCATTCCTCAAAACTGTTAAGATTACCAAAAACAAGACTTGAAAAACTGTCACAGACCAGAGAAGACTAAGGAGAGATGACATCTAATATAATGTGGGATCCTGGATGGAACCCTTGAGTAGAAAGAAGACATTAGTGGGGAAAAAAAAAAACAAACCCAAAATACAATAAAATCTGAAGTTTAGCTAATAGTCATATGCCAATGTTGGTTTCTTAGTTGTGACAAGGGGGCCAATCAGTCAGGTAGTCATAGAAATGAGGGTAAACAGACTAGAGGCAATCTGAGCTAGAAACAATAGCACTTAGTATGTAATTAGATAGGCTAATTAGGTTGGTTTGGGACAATCAGGGAAATCAAAGATTACTGAGTATTTTTATCTTAAATAACTGAAAGGTTGGTTATGCTACAAACCAAACAGGGATTTCGGAGAAGATTACGGGGACAGATCATGAGCGTGAGTTGAGCCTGCTGAGTGTAGAGTACCTCTAGTAGACCCAGGTGCAAACATACAGCAAGAAAAATGAAGTCCAGACCTGACCTCAGGAGGGAGGTTGAGGCTGTATAGGAAGCAGTGGTCACCAACACATCAAGTGCTCTCCAGCGTAGTCCGATTCAAAGTGCCCTGGAATGGCAGTCTCCCCTTTTCTACATTCAGTTCGAAACCATTTCAAACATGATGATAGATTTCTCTCAAGACAAAGCTCTTTTTAAAAATGATTATGTAAAAAAAAAATGTTTAAAAATAAAAAAAATAAAAATGATTACGTGACCTTCAAGAAATTCCATCCACCTCTCATTTCAGCCTTGAAATCCGAATACGCTCCCTCCAAATGAACTTTACATGTCCAAGGTAAAACTGACACCATGGGCTAACGATCTTATAATTTTACTCTTAAATGATGGCTGAGCAAAGCTATGTAGTATAAGTTAGTGTAAACATGAAAACTAATTAGAAATCATTTGAAGAGGCAATGTAACATGGTGGTTATAAAGACAGGCATTGACAAATGATAGACTAGGTATGGATTGCGGTTTCAACACTGACTAGCAGTGTAACTTGGGCAATTTACCAAACCTCTTACAACCTCTATTTCCTCACCTGTAAAATGAGGTTTAAAAACAAGTGTTTAGATATAGTTCCCCACAATAGGATAATTGTGAGAAATGAATGACATGCCTGGCATATACTAAGTCCTTGAATAAATGTTAACTTATAGTGGTAAAAGTATAGTAATAGTAGTAGTAATGTTTGCCTACTCGGTTTCGTGTGTATCGTAAGTTTGTATCATGCTAACTTTCTTGAATTATTGTAAGAATGTTTTCAGTTATATAGTCACTCATCAACTTGTTAAGACTGTAATATTTCACGGTAAATGAGTAATAAAACATTGGATCAATTCATTTTGTCACTGGTTTACAACTTTAGGAAAAAGGAGGCTGGTTTAAAAGAGGGGGAAAAAAGTGAGTCAGTTTTATCTTTTTACTTATAGTTTGTCTCAGATGGCTGGCATTTTGAAATCCTCATTTTGAGAGGAAAAGTCAGTCTCACAGCTGTGATTTTTTTCCCATCTTTGTAGAAAAACATGCCTTTCCTAACACCTGGAAGGACTCCAGAGGGAAGCTAAGGTGATACCCGTTGTGATGCCACAGACTTTCTGCAAAAACTTGATGAACATGCCAGGCCAAACAGAAAGGAACGTTGTAGGCAAGATTACAAGGTTTGTAAAACAACAGCAAAAACAAATCCCACCTATTTAAAGGACGACATTTGATGCAAGTACAATGGAATTAGCTCTCTTTGTGACAAAAATTTAAGCGCAGTTACCTTGCAAGGAAAGAAAGAAAATGCAATTAATTAATGCCAGTGATGGTTGACCATAATGGAAAAGACATAATGTGCCACCAATTGAGCTCATCTGCATTCGATTCAGAGGACACTTCTAACGCAAATGCATCCATTTTATTTTAAGTTATTAGTTAGGTGACAGACTGAAACCAGGAATCTTGAACATAGCAAAGAACATTTTCTTCTAGTCCTTTTTTTTGTTTGTTTTTGCGGTACGCGGGCCTCTCACTGTTGTGGCCTCTCCCGTTGCGGAGCACAGGCTCCAGACGCGCAGGTTCAGTGGCCACAGCTCAAGGGCCCAGCCGCTCTGCGGCATGTGGGATCTTCCCGGACCGGGACACGAACCCATGTCCCCTGCATCAGCAGGCAGACTCTCAACCACTGCGCCACCAGGGAAGCCCTCTTCTAGTCCTTTTTATACACGCCCAGCGTGGTGTCTTACACCTTGTGGGCAGCTAAGAACTGTTGACAATTTTGACCTTGAGATGAGTAATTAGAAGAGAAATTAATTCTAAATCTTGAGTGTCAACAAATAATTTTAAATCTTCTAATTGATTTCAGACACCAAGGACAAACAGCGCAGGGATTAAAAGCCACTCAATAGGGACTTCCCTAGTGGCTCTGTGGTTAAGAATCTGCCTGCCAGTGCAGGGGACACGGGCTCAAGCCCTGGTCCAGGAAGATCCCACATGCCACAGAGCAACTAAGCCCGTGTACCACAACTACTGAGCCTGCAATCTGGAGCCCGTGAGCCACAACTACTGAAGCCCACGTGCCACAACTACTGAAGCCCGTGTGCCTAGAGCCCGTGCTCTGCAACAAGAGAAGCCACTGCAACGAGAAGCCCGCACACCGCAACGAAGGGTACCCCCCCGCTCACCACAACTAGAGAAAGCCTGCATGCAGCAACAAAAACCCAAAGCAGCCAAATAAATAAATAAATTTATTTTTTTTAAAAAGCCACTCAGTAGCTGTGAAGTTGTGGGCGACTGAGTCTCAGGTTCATTATCTGCAAAGTGGGAATACAATAGCAGGGCCTACCCCATAAACTCGATCTGAGGATTAGGAGAGGACAGCTACCACACTAAGCACACGGCCTACAGAGATGTCAGACATCAGTAACTAGTCCTCTTTGTAAATAATTAGCAAATACCTCTCAGTGGCTGCACTAGGGGAGGTATAATTTCTCCTCTACCCTTGTAGGGTCTCTGGCTGGGCCTAAGAATTAAATTGACATAAAACAGATCAACAGGACAAAAGCATATACATTTACTTAGTAATTTTTACATATATATGGGAGCCTTCACGAGAAAAATGAAGACCCAAAGAAGTAGTTATGGCCCAAAGCTTATATACTAGGTTGGAAAAGAGTGGTGAACAGTGAAAATATGACAAGACAAAGGGGTGTGGGCTAGCACAGTTAATTGTGGAAAAGTAACTAAAAAAAGGCTAATTTAACAAGGTCTGTTTGTACAGATTTCTCTCTGCCTTGATTCCCTGTCTCTGGTGATAGTGTTTCTTTCCTCCTAGTACAGGAAGGGCACCTTGCACAGGGGCGTTTTATCTCCTGCTTTCAAGAAGAGAAAGGAAGGTCAGAGTAGTGCCCTTTTTGCCACTTCTTCAAAGTGCCTTTAAAGTAATCAATATGCCCAAAAGGCATGTTCTGGGGTGACATATTCTGACATCCTACACTGCCTTTACACACTAGGGGCACAACCCAAATCAAAGGCAATAAAATGAGAAGTACTATCTATTTCACTGACGAGAAAACTGAGGTGCAGAGAAGTTGACTTGCCCAAGGGCACACAGAGCCAGAATTGAACCCAAATTCCTTTAACTTTAGAGCAGTTCTTCACAGTATTCAATGACTGCCTCTCTCAAAGGGGTACGAAGGTCATCGGAACACATGCCTTTTACCACCCACAAAACTTCCAAGGCAACGAAGAAGAGGTGAGTTTGGGAAAGGAACAGAGTATCAGAAGACATTTCAGAACCCTCTCCATGAACCCCTCTCCACAAAGGCAGCTGATATGATGATCCCCATGGAATCAAAGACTCCCAATCCCAAAGATCAAATGACCCTCAACCCCAAAGATGCACTGACAGCAATTCTTCAGAAGCTGCCCAGGACAGAGTGGAGAAGGGAGGCCCAGGAGAAAAGAACCCGGGCTGTCTGGTACTCAGCCTACTTCAAGCCTAAAGATGGAGGGAAGGATAGTATTTCACATTGGAATAATCATTATAATACATGAATTTCATTAAAGATTTTTCTCAAGCCTTTTTTTTAATCTGGTTACAAAAGTAATACATATTCATTAAAATAGACTTGGAAAAAATACAAGGGAAGAAAACAAGTCACAATACTACTACCAGACACAACCACACTTAACAGTCTGATACATTAATTTGTTTTATGTAAATATGCATATTTTAATAGCAAAAAAGGACATCATCCTGTTCTTGCTATTTTGTAACCTGCTTTTCAGTAATATTTCATTCACCTTTTCCCAAAGCATAAGTTTTCCCCTCCAAGTCCCCTGATAGCTCATTTAATGGCTGATACTCTCCTTTGTGCATTTATTAGAACTTATTCAAACAGTCTCCAATTCTGAGATGTCAAGGTGGTTTCTAGCTTATTGCTACTACAAACCATGCTTTTTGTACAAACATATTTAGCCCAGTCATGATGATCTCCTTAGTATAAATTCCTAGATGTAACTATTAGGCCAAATTATGTGCTTATTTTTAAGGCTTTTAATGAATGTTAACAAAATGACCTCCATAAAGGATGCACTGATTTATACTCCCACTAGCAGTGTATGAGGACCCTCTCTTCAAAAACAAAGAACAGGGCTTCCCTAGTGGCACAGTGGTTGAGAGTCTGCCTGCCGATGCAGGGGACACGGGTTCGTGCCCCAGTCCGGGAAGATCCCACATGCCACGGAGCGGCTGGGCCCGTGAGCCATGGCCACTGAGCCTGGGGGAGAGGCCACAACAGTGAGAGGCCCACGTACAGCAAAAAACAAAGAACAGGGACTTCCCTGGTGCCACAGTGGTTAGGAATCTGCCTGCCAATGCAGGGGACACGGGTTCGAGCCCTGGTCTGGGAGGATCCCACATGCCGCAGAGCAACTAATCCCGTTCGCCACAACTACTGAGCCTGTGCTCTACAGCTGCGAGCCACAACTACTGAGCCCACATGCCACAACTACTGAAGCCCGTGCACCTAGAGCCCGTGCTCCGCAGCAAGAGAAGCTACTGCAATGAGAAGCCCCACGCACCGCAAAGAAGAGTAGCCCCCGCTCGCCGCAACTAGAAAAAGTCCGCACACAGCAACGAAGACCCAATGCAGCCAAAAATAAATAAATAAATACCAAAAAAAAAAAAAAAGAACAAAAAGCTGCTCAATTATTGAATGCAAACAGTTTTGTTAATACATTTTAACAGTCAAAATATAACTAAATAAGAGCAAGAATAAGTTTATTTTGTCCTCTCTACAGGGGCCTACTCCCCCTTCCAGGAACTCCCCATCCTCCGTCTATCCTCAGCACTTCAAGAGAACAGCCCTAACTCTTGTCACTGGCTTATCCAGGAAACAATGGTGCCCACTCAATATATATATTCCTGGATACTGCTGAGGTAATCCATTGACCAGATTTTATCTAATTTTGCAAATTCTTATCCTTTTAAAGACAGGATTACTTTCTGGGTTGCTGACTCAAGGGAACATTCCTTTGAAGGTAAAAGATCTATTAACATATAAAAGAACAGTACACCTTGGCAAATCACCCATCACCTCAGATAATCTGTCTTCCAGGAAAACCACTTAACACTATGTAAAAGTTCACTTCTCAAATCCCAATGGTTTTGACCTATTTGGGTTCCTTTAGTCATAAGAAAAGCTCATTGATCCTGAAAACCTAAAAAGCCTAGTAAGTAAACAAAAGACTGGAAGCTACTGATAAAATAAGTAGTTATTGGAGTTCAGGATCAATTCACTTCCAGTCTGTTGGAAAAAAGCTAATTTATGGCAGAAAACCATGATTAATCTTAGAATAAACAATATTATGATGCAAGTGAGTTATGAGTTACTGGAGATAGGAAGAATATTTAGTAGAACATGACTTATTCAGACATGTAATTCTTTCCTTAGCTTAGTAAAGCTGTGTGGCAAAAATGCCAAAAACAGCTTTGCAACTGGAAAATGCAATTTAAAATAAGTAAAGATTACTCCCAGGTAGTTTATTGCTTTAACTACATCGGGCCATGTCCCTGTAACAGACTGCATAATGACTCTCATATCATTTTTTGGTTTGTGCCAAATATCTTCAGTTAGTTTTGCTTTATTGGCTTCACGCAATTTATTGCAGCACTAGAATGTGACTGTAATACAACTAGTATTTTAGTTTTAAAATATCTTTAAAATACCTTTTTATCTTCCACTGGTAATTTTTCGTCTTTATGGTGACTATACTGTCTGCATTAATACAAGCCATAGAAATTATACAGTGTGGAACCTTGTTTTCAGCAGCTCCTTTTCTCATGAAGAGCAAAATCGTAAGAGCCAACTCCCATAACATGCGTGAGAGCCAAGTATGTGCCCAGGGAGAAGCAACATAAATAACAGAATTTACAACTCAGTAAAGTGATTGATTTGACTACAAATTACTAGAAAGCCTAATTTTCCCATTGATTAGAAAAGAGGTGAAATGTCCTTTAAGATCTTCTATTTATAAGTAGTCTTCAAATAAATCCCTGAAATGCAGACCCAGTATCCAAAGTGGTAGCTTTTGGAGAAGACTAGAACCCTTAAGATACTCTTCGAAAATATATATAGTTAGCCTGGTTTGTATTCATTAATTTGACCAACTTCCCAACACGACTGTAATCTGCTAAGAAATTTTTAAATTATTTCCAATTTCCTGAAAGTTGGCTAAGTAATGTGCTAAATATGATTTTACTTATAGTTAAACCAAATCAGTAATATACAGCATTACCTTAGTGGTGGTTTTGTAGGACAGGAAGAAAGAGGACTGTATCTTCCAGTTCTAAGAGCTCCTTATTCTAGGCACCTTTGCAGAGCTGTACCAGAAAAGAAACAAATCAAGTCAGATTAGTCACTTAGGTTCAGCTGAAAACATATTTCTCAACCATTTCCTTGTATCCTGCCTAAACTTTGCTGTGAATAATTTATCCCATAGACTAAGGTATCCCACAGACTCTTTAAACAGTCTCTTGTTAAAATTCAGAATTCCAGGGAGAGGTAGCATAGTAGACTATTATCAGTCATTACTTCTTAATAAAATGAGTTTATTAAATTGATATATAAACACAGCAGAGTCATAATGGAATAGCATACAGGATGGTTATATTTTGAAGGAGAAAGGGAAAGTTCAAAATATGAGTTCTGCACACAGTAATCTCAGCTCACACACTGCAATAGGGGCCAAGGGGCAGCCAGAAAAGAGCCCAACAAAGGACCGGAGTGCCAGGAAATCACAGGAGAGCACAGAAAGTGAAAATAAAAAGGCTTCATTAAGAACTAAGAGTAATTCAAAAATAATAACAACCATTGGCAACTATTTGAAGAAACTGAAATCTTCACACATTACTGGTGGGAATGTAGAGTGGCACAGCCATTGTGGAAAACAGTCTGACAGTTCCTCAAAAAGACCCAGCAGGGCTTCCCTGGTGGCACAGTGGGTAAGAATCCGCCTGCCAATGCAGGGGACACGGGTTTGAGCCTGTGGAAGATCCCACATGCCGCGGAGCAACTACGCCCGCGAGCCACAACTACTGAGCCTACTGGAGCCTATGCTCCGCAACAAGAGAGGCCGCAATAGTGAGAGGCCTGCGCACCGCGATGAAGAGTGGCCCGCGCACCGCGATGAAGAGTGGCCCCTGCTTGCCGCAACTAGAGAAAGCCCTAGCACAGAAACGAAGACCCAACACAGCCAAAAATAAATATATTAAAAAAAAAAAAATTTAGCCATCCTCATTTAAAAAAAAAAAAAGACCCAGCAATTCCATTCCTAAGTATACAGGAGAATCAAAAATACATGTCCACACCAAAGCTTCTACGTGAATGTTCAGAGCAGTATTATTCATAACAGCTAAAAAGTGGAAACAACCCAAATATTCATCAACTGATGAATGGATAACCAAATGTGGTATAATATATTCATACAGTGGAATATTATTTAGTAACAAAATGAAGTACTGATATATGCTACAACATGGAAGAACCTTGAAAACGTTATGCTAAGTAAAAGAAGCTAGTCACAAAAGAGCACATATTGTAAAATTCCATTTATGTGAAATGTTCAGAATAGACAAACCTATAGATACACAAAGTAGGTTACTAGTTGCCTAGGGCTGGGGGTTCAGCAGGTAGGGAATGTCTGCTAATGGGCTTGAGGCTTCTTTTGGGCAGTTGAAAATGTTCTAAAATTAGATTACGGTGATGATAGCACAACCCTGTGAATATACTAGAGAACAATGAACTAATAAGGACCTACTGTATAGCACAGGAAACTCTACTCAATACTCTGTAACGGTCTATATGGGAAAAGAATCTAAAAAAGTGGAGATATGTATATGTATAACTGATTCACTTTACTGTACACCTGAAACTGACACATTGTAAATCAACTATACTCCAATAAAAAATTTTTTAAATGAACTGTATACTTGAAATGAATAAATTAAATGTTATGTATATCTCAATATACCTATTTAAAAAACTAATTATACCTGGAGTTGACCCAAGTTCCTCATCCAGTCCTATTACCTATATTTCTAATTAACTTCTAACTAACTTATTCTGAAAGAGCATAGAAATGGATAACCCAACAATTAAAAATGTAAAGAATGTGAACCCCAAACCAAATAGAACTGGATTGGAATCTAAGCTTCATGAACACTTTTTGGACCCCTGAGGTAGACAGTTTGTCCGGACCATGACTGGTTGCTCTTGCCCTGATCAAACACTGAGTACAAGCCCCCCAACCTATTTGCCATCCTATCTTGCTAAGTAAACAACTATATTTTCAAAATAAATTCCAGATTTTAAGTTTTCATCAATAACATTCTAGGATACAAAAGTTTAAAAAAATAATAATAAAACCCAATTGCTCATTAGAGGCAGTTTAATTAAACATATTCTTGAGTGTCTTCCAACCCATGTGAACCACCAGGAGAATGATGACCTGGCCTCTTAGTTGGAATGCCAGGGAAGAAAAAATACAACCTTGACATAATTATGCGATTGAGATCACGGCTGGAACACACAGGAAGCTACATAGAAATTCAAGCTCAAAGCCTCTAATAAACAATTTCATTTGCCAAAATTTTACTTTTAATGAAATTTGGATTTAGCCTTAATAGATTTGGTGGCATAGCTGCCCACAACATGACTTCTGTAAGGAACTGTAGAAAAACAAGTAAGTACTGACCACTGAAAGAGTTAGTGTTTTGGAGCTTACAGTCTGAAGATGAACTCTCTAGATTTCACAGAATCCAGAATGCTCTGTATCGGCTATAGGAAACTCCTCCACAACAACATATCTCATTATCTTTAAGACAAAGTGTAGGTGTTTACCCCAGCCCTTAACAAAAATTTTACACAAAGTGACTCTTCGTATTACAGATTCCCTCAGACTGAACATAGAGTTTACCCCATCTTTGAAAAAAGTTTTCAGTCATCCAGCAAATGTTATAGACTCCTTAACTTGGCAGATTTATTCTCAGAATTCCATATCGTCTTTCTGCTCAGCAAGCCTCTGAACCAAGCACCTTGCGTGAAGAGCAAAAAAGCTTTTGGGTACAACTTGTCCACGGGTACAACTCTACACTCTGCTTCTTACATGTGATAAATCTTCTTGAGGAGTTAGTTATGAACAACAAAGACTTCATACCACATTTATTAGTCTATCCTCAGCCTTCGATTCTGTGGACAGGGACTGTCTTTGCACTAAACTAAATTCCAATTTTAGACAGAATAAAAGAGGGCTTTCTGAGTCCTACTTCATTTTAGCATGTACATAGTAGGCAACTTTATTCCTATTTCAGACACATGGGATGCCTGCCCTCCTGAGTACTCTAGGGTGAAGCTTTTCAACAGGAAGAGCCTTAAGACCCAATTCAAACTGTAGGCTAATCACTGTCAAAAAAAAAAAAAATCAGTTCGAATTCAACTGTGCCAAAGAGAAATGATTGATTTGGGTAGGAATCTGTCAACGTTCAAATAGACTATACTACAGAGTTCCATCCATCAAGTTACCACATGCTGTAGTTTAAGGGTATGATTTTTTTTTTTTATAAATTTATTTATTTTTAGCAGTGTTGGGTCTTCATTGCTGCGCGCGGGCTTTCTCCAGTTGCGGCGAGTAGGGTCTACCCTTCATTGCAGTGCACAGGCTTCTCACTGCCGTGGCTTCTCTTGCTGCGGAACACAGGCACGCGGGCTCAGTCACTGTAGCTCACGGGCTCTAGAGCACAGGCTCAGTAGTTGTGGCTCACGGGCTTGGTTGCTCCGAGGCATGTGGGATCTTCCACAGGCTCAAACCCGTGTCCCCTGCATTGGCAGACGGATTCTTAACCACTGCGCCACCAGGGAAGCCCAAGGGTGTGATTCTTAAATAATTCATCCTGGTGGGATATCAGAGGACTGTGTGAGATTTCAGCAGGGACTCCCCACAGGTCACTTCGTGTCCAGGAAGCCAACTAGAACCATGGCCTTCCAATTTTTCTTGCCAAAATGCTCCTTTCCTGGCTCTGTGATATAGAATTACAGGGCCTCAAATAAAAACCTCTCTAGGCATTCAAATTGCTAGCTGCATTTTGATGGAAATTTTTTCTTGAGTACAGGCTCTGCTGTAGCTTACCACCTTGCAAACTTGAGATAACCCTTGCTTCAGGACAAAAACACAGGCTTTTACAACTTCTTTCCTGAATAAGAAAGGCATCTTTATGCAAGGGGATCTATTGCTTCCCTGGATAACATTACAATAGACCATCCTTGAAAGCTCATACACTGAAGCTGACTTTGTATGTTCAATCGGAAAAGGAGGGACTTTCGGTTTGTTTGCTTGAGGGGTTGTCTGTTATTTTATGGATAAAGGGTAGCTCATACACTCACCAAGGTATGGAGAACCAGGTTTGAGGTTCAGCTTTCAGGAACAATGCCCAAAATCACACCACAGAACTGAGTTAGTGAGGACACCGTTAACACTGGCCCTGAGCTCTGGACACCTCAATTGGCCTGTCCGCCTCTTTCACACCAGGAGCACCACTCTGCCACCACTGCTGCTGCCTCTTGTACTGAGAAAGCACCACATCCCTGCCTTCTTGTAACTGTGGCACCAAGTGTCGCCGACCCTTTCGAGTGGGACCTCAATGAGACCAAATTCAGTTCAGACACAAGGGAAAATTTTAGCCTTTGATCAAAGAACGGAGAGGCGGGAGCTTATGCTCTAAAGTACACGTTCTCCCCGACCGGTGGTTGGCGGGGCTCGTTTACAGAGTGTGGAGGGAGGGGCAGAGTTCTCGCGGGTCCTCCGCAGGCCTGTTGCACACAGGTCTTCTCTACCCGGCCCAGCGCACCAAGCTGAAGTGTGGGGCGCACGCAGGCTGGAAACTCTAATCCTAAATGTTAGGTGCAAGTACTCTGCACACGGCCCCCTGTAGGCAAGTGAAACTAGAGTAGGCACAAAAGGAGTTAGACCTTATTATTACTGACCTTTTCAAGTCGGGCTGCAACAAGGGTCTTTCTGCCTGGTGTCGTTGGAGCCAATAAAATGAGAACGCGTTCGGTTCGGACGCAAAGGAAAGTTTTATTCTTTCATTAAAGAAGAGAGAAGTACAACTTCTAGAGCACACACTCTCCCAACAGGCTGTGGGCAGCGGGGCTGCTTTATAGGAATCTCGTCAGCGGGGAGGAGAGCGGGCAGAGTGCTCGCGAGACTAGCGCAGCTGTGCGGCTCATGCTCTCACTCTCCCAACAGGCTGTGGGCAGCGGGGCTGCTTTATAGAAATCTCGTCAGCGGGGAGGAGAGCGGACAGAGTGCTCGCGAGACTGGCGCAGCTGTGCAGCTCGCGCTCGCTCCACGTCTTAGTGCCGGGCACAGAGCTTCTGCACATGGCCCGCCGCCGCCATCTTGAACTGAGGTATCGTGCGCTGCGCTTTTGCACACGGACCCGCCTGGCCAGCTGAGGCGTCTGTGCAGCCTGTTTGCGCTCTGGGAACTCCGGTCTGAAGGGCCGGGTGCGAGGCGTCTGCCAGCTGCACCCTATGAGCAAGTGAAACCAGACTAAGCCCAAAGGAAAAAAAAAGGTTAGACTTTATTTTATTACCCAGATTCTGCTGTTATTTCTTGGGAATTGTTAATGGGCTTTGCCAGTGACAAACCCCTCCTCTACCTTTTGTCCCGCTCAGGTGAGGCCTATCGGCTCTGCATTTTGGGCAGAAGGCCCTGGGGGTCGGCTTCCTGCTTCTGTGCCTTGAGTGGGAGGTTACTGTTTCCTGCCAGCCTTTTTCCCTCTCACAGAACGGCTCCCATCCGTGAACCATTCCTCTTCGGGCGTTTGGGAGAGGCTCACTTTCTCGGTCACATGTGACTGGAATAGACAAGGTCTGTGGTTTCCATGCAATCATGCTCCAGGAGCCCTGTTTCTGTGGGTAACAGGGTGGCAGGATTCAGCTTGTGATAGGCTTTTATGGTAGCTACTGGGTTGTCTAAGAGCATAACCTGGGTTGAAACAATCTTCTGGGGGATACCCAGCCTGTTCCCTTAGAACTTACTAAAGCCTGAACCAGGTGTGGAGTCCATATAGTGACTGGCTGACCAAACATTAACATTTTAGCCTCCTTTAGCAGGGTGGGCGTCGCTGCTACTGCCCGTAGGCAGAGAGGCCATGCAACCACTCGAGTACGGGAGTCCCAGTGTTTGAGCTAACACCCCAGTGGCAATCCCCCTTTTCTCATGTTTGTAAAGGTCCAAGGGTTTAGCTACATCTGGGAGGGCCAGGGCAGGGACCTGAAGTAATTGCTTTTCTAATTCGTTTTTTTTTTTTTGGCCACTCAGTTCCCCCACCAGGGCTTGAACCCCGGCCACGGCAGTGAAAGCCCGGAATCCTAACCACTAGACCACCAGGGAACTCCCTTGCTTTCCCAAGTCTTGAAAGGCCCCTTCACATTCTGAATTCCACTGAAAAGGATCATTATCCTTTTCTTTCAACTTTTCGTATAGAGGCCTAGCTATTAGACAAGGAAGTTCGGGATCTGGAGGCAGCAAAACCCAGCCATTCCCAGGAAATCCCTAAGCTGCCTCCTAGTTTTAGGAGGGGTGAGGCTGCAAATGGCTTCTTTCCTTTCCTGGGATAGATTTCCCTGACCTTCTGTGAGAATGAAGCCTAGTTAGGTCACCCTAGATTGTGATATTTGAAACTTTTTCTTGGGCACCTTAAATCTTTTATCGGCTGGATGGTTCGGAGTGGTTACAGTGTTTTTGTCAGAGGCCTCCTTAGTAGGGCTGGTGATCAGAACGTCATTTACATACTGGAGGAGGGTTCCTTCCTCCAGATGTAGGTCTTTTAGGTCTTTAGCTAAAGTTTCCCCAGAGATGGTGGGGGAATTTTTTGAACCCTTGGACCAGGACTGTCCAGCAGTGTTATTGTTGCATATTTGGGTCCTGACACGCAAAAGCAAACATTTCTTGTGACTCTGGGGCTAATGGAATACAGAAGAAGGCATGTTTTCAATCTAATACAGAATGCCAGGTCCTGGTGGACAGAGTGGTCAGCACGGTGTAGAGATTAGGGACTACTGGATGTATATCCTCGGTGGCTTCATTGGCTGCCCTGAGGCCCTGCACCTCTGGTATTACCCACTGGGTATCTTTGTGGGGAGATTGCCCAATGCCCAACGAGGCCTTTCGAGGAAGAGGGTACTGTTTTCTATTGGGCCATATATGTCCAGGTTTTAGAGGCACTATCACGGGACTGGCTTCTACAGCTCATCCCACCCATCCCTGAGCCCAGACCTCAGGATTTACTCCAGGGAGGTCAACTTGCTATGTCCTGGGAGAGTTGGTCTTAGCCATTAACAATATCATTTTGTGCCCTTTGTCTAAGGGGACACCAGTCTCCAGTTTGTCTCCCACTAGGTGGACAGTAGCCCCCAGTTAATGTAAGATATCTCTTCCTAGCAGGGGTATAGGGCATTCGGAGACATACAGGAAGGAATGGAGTGAGCATGTGTTCATCCAGTTTACTTTTTTTTTTTTTTTTTTTGGCTGTGTCGGGTCTTCATTGCTGCACGCAGGCTTTCTCTAGTTGCGGTGATTGGGTGATTGGGTGCTACTCTTCGTTGTGGTGCGTGAGTTTCTCATTGCTGTGGGTTCTGTTGTTGCGGAGCGTGGGCCTCAGTAGTTGCGGCACATAGGCTCAGTAGTTGTGGTGCACAGGCCCAGTTGCCCCGCGGCATGAGGGATCCCTCCAAGACCAGGGGTCACACCTGTGTCCCCTGCACCAGCAGGCGGATTCCTAACCACTGCACCACCAGGGAAGTCCCCCGTTTACATTTTACATTCTTGGGCCTTCCCATAATTGTACAACTCTTGTGACTGAGTTTTGCCGGATCTGGTGTTCAGAACTAAGTGGGACGGGTGTCTACTAAGAATTCAACAGGCTTTCCCCCCATGTCCAATGTCAGCTGGAGCTTCTCGGGGGTCAGTTGTAGTGCCAGCTTAGGAACCCTCTGGCCCCATCATTCTTCATCTGTTTGGACCATCTGCCTTCGAGGGTAGTAGCCTGGATCTGTCATTTCCATCCCTCTTCGTGGGCAGCGAGAGCATTCCCTCTTCCAGTGTTCCTCTTATTTTACATATGGTGCACTGATTGGGTCCTAGTTTCCTTGGCTTGCTATCCCTCAGTGGGGGCCGGGGGTCCCTCACCAGAGTCCAGGGTCTCCGTGGGCGATTATTCCAGTTTCCTGTGCCAATGGGTGGACATTGGAGGGCAATAGCCAGTAGGTGGGCTTGTCTCTGGACCCTTTTATCTTCTGATTTTTTCTCCTCTACATCTCTGTTATTAAACACCTAGTAGGCAACCTCGACCAGGAGAGAGGTAACAGTATCTGGTTCTATTTCCAGTTTCTGAAGTTTACGCCTGATGTCAGGGGCACTTTTGGAAATGAAATATGACCTCAGGTTTGCATTCCCTTCCAATGACTCAGGGTCAGTGATAGTATAGATTCGGAGGCATCCCCTAAGGTGCTCCAGGAATCCAGAAGCATTTCCCTTGGCTCCTGATTGATTTCCTTTATCTTATTCCAATAGACGGGTTTCTTTCCTGCTGCCTGAATTCCCTTTAGGATCATATTTTTATAATGGGTCAGCCTCTGTCTTCTTCCCCCTTCTCCATTGTCTCTGGGTCCCAGTTAGGTTCCTTATCTGGGACTGCTTGAATCCCTCGTCTGAAAATAGCATGACCCACCCACGTTGTTTCTGTTCTCTTTGTCTGCTTAGTCTCAGACTTTTTGAAAAGACCTTTTCTCCCCCTGTTAGGAGTACATTGAGGAGGCTCTGGATGTCAGCCCAGGTGGGGTCATGGGTCTGAAAGATTCCCCTAATCAGATTCAGAAACCCCTCTGGATCTTCCCAGAACCATTTACTATGACTTTTCCAGTTAGATCAGAAGTGGTAAATGGGATGTATACCTGGATGAGCCCTCCTTCTCCATCGGGGACCTGCCTCAAAGGGATTACTTTTCCTAGTGGGTCCTTAGACCTTGGCTGGTAATTAGTCCCACTTCATGTACATGCTGGGCTGTGTTCAGGGGGAAGGGGCTGGTATGGAGGGGGCCCTCATGCCTGTGGCCCAAATCAGGACATATGAAGGAAGGGGGTAGGGAGAGAGAGTAGGAGGAGGGTTAGGGAGGAGATCAAGAAGATCCTCAGAGGGAGGGTCAAGGACTGGTGTTACCTCAGTGGAGGAGAGCTCACATCTCTTTTGAAGACCTTCTGTTCTGATGTAAGGCCATAAAAACCTGGACATAGGGAATTTCACCCCATTTCTTTTGTCTCTCACATAGCAGGTCCAATCATAAAATGGTGTTATAATTTAGAGACTCAGTAATGGGTCAACTTTCCCCATCTCCCAGCTGATATTAAGGCCAGGCTGTATTACATAGGAAGACAGACACATGAGTTTCAGCCTCTGATCCCAACGATGCCACAGTATGGTCCCCTCAAGGGGGCTCCGTCCAGATGACTCTGGGGGCTACACTGTGAGCACCACATCCAGGTATTGGGTTGCTAGGCAGAGTTGCTCTGAATTCCCCCAAAGGCTGCAGAGTTCTACCCCATCAGAGTAGCCTCAAAGACCAGGAGTCAATCATTCCCTTGTGAACCTCCCAAAGCACCCACCATCCTCCTGCTGGTGCCGTGGTTGAGCCCGTTGTCTAGTGGATAGGTGCAGGCGAAAAGGCCACTGAATTGTTAATGGGCTTTGCTGGTGACATTATCACTAGATTCCATCTTACTTTTCCTGGGACCCCATAGGCTTTGCTGGTGACACAGGGTTAAAGTGTGACGTGCGTATAACTGATTGGCAGAACTTATATCCCCTGCCTGAGTCCTAGCTTCAAGGGATACTAAGAAAACAAATACAGAATATTTTAGGGTCTATACAGGATAGTTTTTGCCCCAAACCAAGACTCAAAAAAAATGAGGAGTTTCCTAAGCAAAGAAAGGGATTCACTTGCAACCTAGCCATGATAAATGACAAATATCTACTACAACTAGCATTCAGTACCGTACTTCCAAAAGTATCATTATAATAACTAGTAATTAAGATTAAGAATTAATGCAAAGAGTAAGCTAGCTATTCTTTTAGGTAAACAATGGCAGTGCTTCCAAAACCTAATTTTTCATCAGAATGATTAGGAGAACTTTGTTCAGTTCCCATGTATGGAGATTCTGATTCAGTAGACTGGAATCAGGGCCTTGGAATCTGTATTTTAAACAAATTCCCAGGTAATTCAACTGCAATCAGTCTTCAGTCATTTGGAAACTACTTGTTGAAACCTTGTCCTTATACTCCTAGCCCTTGGAAAACAAACACTGGCCTACGTTAGTTTTGCTCCTAAGGTTCAAGAAGTGGCTGCATAAAGAATCCATCCTCATTTTTTTTTTTTTTTTTTTTGCAGTATGTGGGCCTCTCACTGTTGTGGCCTCTCCCGTTGCGGAGCACAGGCTCCAGACGCGCAGGTTCGGCGGCCATGGCTCACGGGCCCAGCCACTCTGCGGCATGTGGGATCTTCCCGGACCGGGGCACGAACCCATGTCCCCTGCATCGGCAGGTGGACTCTCAACCACTGCACCACCAGGGAAGCCCAATCCTTATATTTTATAAGTGACTAAGAAAGACACTAAATTCAAGGAAGATTAATAGGAATGATTAAGTGTGATTTATCTATATGATGAAATGTTAGGCAGAATTTTTTTAATGTTTATTACAAAGAATTTTTAATGGCATGGGAAACACCTATTATACAATATCTAGAGAAGAAAACATAATACTTAATTTTATGTTGTGTATGCGTGTGTGTTGTGCATGCTCTCAACCATGTAAAATAAACGTTCACATAAGTGACAAAAGTAAGATATAATGTGTATGTTTCACACCTCCCGATCTCCACCCACTAATGGAAGAGAGGCTGGGAAAACTAGGAGGAAGATTTAAGCAAAGAAACTAAATCTGTCAACATAATTAAGAGCTGGGGGAGAGAGAGAAAAGACTCCAGTTATAAAAGAGGAAGTATCTTTTGAGAAGGGTGACTGTCACTTATTACACGGGTCCAATCAGGACCTTTTCAGGGTATTCTGGAACTTAGATTATTCTTTTCCCTGCTAGACATAGAAGAGGAAGCATGTAGGCCAGGAACAGGATTTCCCAACCTCAGCACTACTGAGATTTTAGGCTGAATAATTGTTGTGGGGAGCTGTCTGTCCTGTATATTCCTGGCTTCTACCTCCTAGACACCAGTAGCATCCTGCCCCTTCTACCCAGTTTTATCATCCAAAAATGTCTCCTGACATTGCCAAATGTCCCCTAGGGGGCAAAATTACCCCCAGTTGAGAACCACTGTCCTGGAGGTAGCTCAGTGCTAACTTGGGCAACCTTGTAGCAAACACTCCTGAGAAAAGAACCAACTCTGGGCAAGCAGAACTGAGAAATGGAGACAGGAATAGTAGTGGGTCACATTGTTTGTGCCCAGAAAAAGACTCCCATGAGACCAGACTTAACCCCAGCCTCTACAGGAGCTTATATGTCTCCCCCTTTTGTTTTTTTGTTAAACTCATTTACGTTGACTTTTTTGTTGTTTGCGTGAGAAATCACCCACTCTGGGACGTCACTGGTGGTGCAGTGGTTAAGAATCCGCCTGCCAATGCGGGGGACACAGGTTTGATCCCTGGTCCGGGAAGATCCCACATGCCACGGAGCAACTAAGTCTGTGCACCACAACTACTGAAGCCCGCGCACCTAGAGCCTGTGTTCCGTGACGAGAAACCACTGCAATGAGAAGCCCGCACACCGCAACAAAGAGTAGCCCCTGCTCGCCGCAACTAGAGAAAGCCCGCGCACAGCAGTGAAGACCCAACACTGCCAAAAAATAAAAAAGAAATCACCCACTGTAATGCCCTTAAAGTTTTTCAAGAGAATTAAGGTTAGTGGAGAAATAAGATAAAAGAATTGGAATCCCTCAAAACATCTTCAACTGGTTGGAGGGATCTGTCATCTACCTAGAGTTCCAGATGTTAAAATGGTCACCTGATAGAAAACAAAATCTCAAGCTGGTGCCATTTGCAGGAGGGGAGGCCAAGTCCACAACCACTCACAGGATGAGGAACCACATACTGAAAATTCAGTATATCCACTAGCCTGGAACTCATGAAATTTGAAGGGCAAACATGGGACCATCCTGTTGGGACACTTTTGAAACCCAAGGCCAAAGGTCACACAAAGAAAATCCATTCCCATTCAAGATGTGCACTCAGTAAAAAATTATTGAACAAGTTGAGATCCTATGTTGATAGATACAGGGTTCCAAAGTAAGTTATGAGGCAGCTTTCCATGGAGAAATTTCAAAGGAGGTGGTCAAGAGCTAGTTAGATGACTCTTAAAACCCTCACCCAAATCAAGAAGGGGACTTGGATATTAGTGAACAGTTGTTTTGGAGAGAGTTACTGATGTGTCAAGACTCACTTCACACAATGAGGAGAGAGAGATAGAGGAAGGTAAGGGCTGACAGCATGGACTAGTGTCTGACTCCCACCTGAGAAATCCAACGTGCAAGAAGCAGTCTGGTGGACTTCTCTGTGGACTGATGCTCTGGGATCAGCCTTCCCTTCAGAATGTGTTGGGGCAAAAGACGCATGTGTGTTTCCAGTGTCCTGGATGTGGACCGTGTGGAAGAGAGAGCTGATGTAAGATTCACCAAGGAGTATGACCAAGTCTCAGTAGAGAGCAACTGAAGGTAACACCAGACTCCGGAAGCTGTGATAAAAGCAGAAGACAGCTGAAGTCCTCTCCATCACCCAGGTGAGGGGAACATGAGACAGCTGGGAAGGGAAGTCTTGGAAGAATCCACAAACATGCCCAAGGAAAATAAGTCAACTTTAAACACTTACCAGGCTCAGGTAGCACAAGGCCATCTAATGACAGTACCAATCAGTTAAGAACATTCCCCTCCCCTCCAGCGGCAGAGAGATAACATTCTCATTGAACTGGCAGAAAATAACTAGGGAAAGAAAGAATCCAACCATAACCCCTTTTCCAGGATAAACTGCTGCAGCAGAAGGGCAAGATCATGGCCTTTTAATGAGAATTGAAGCGCCAGTTATTACATGGGATTGGACATACATATTTGAGACTGTGATTTCAGTGTAAAGTAGCTGTAGAACCTTTTATTTCCTAAAAGTGAAAAATTGGCATGGGCCCTGCACAAGCTTACATCCAAAGGCAGTGGAAAAACTAATCCAACTGAGAAAAATTTAAAGGGTGGCAGAAGTAAAAGTAAAACTGCTTTTTGATTACATACTGTCCAAAGTACCAGTTATCTTTACAATTTAGCTGACAAAACTAACTCTCATAAGAGAGAGAGAAAACAAAGGCAACAAATTGCAGAAATACATACTTAAGTAATTGAGATGGTGGATCAATCTTTTTTTAAAAACCCTTAAAATAACAATGTTTTAATTTTTAAATATAAAGGAATAGAATTCATTAGGCAAGACTACATTATATTAAAAAAAAACAGGAACACTTGAAAAAACTTAGGCAAATAGAAGTTTGAAAATAAAAAATATGGTCCTTGGGCTTCCCTGATGGCACAGTGGTTAAGAATCCACCTGCCAGTGCAGGGGACACAGGTTCGAGCCCTGGTCTGGGAAGATCCGGCATGCCGCAGAGCAACTAAGCCCATGCACCACAACTACTGAGCCTGTGTTCTAGAGCCTGCGAACCACAACAACTGAGCCTGTGCACCACAACGAAGGGTAGCCTCCACTCGCCGCAACTAGAGAAAGCCTGTGTGCAGCAACAAAGAACCAACACAGCCAAAAATAAATAAATTTTAAAAAGATATGGTCCATGAAATAAAAATAATCAGAGTAGGTTAGATAGCAGACTAGACACTGGGGAAAAGAAACTTAGTGAACTGGAAGGTAAATTTTAGGAAATCATCCAGAGCTTCTTTGAGCTTTTCAAAGATGCTGGCATCCCATCACCAGTGGGTTTTCTCAAGATCTACTCCCCCACATGATTCCCCTCAGACCCACCAATTCATATAAGCCAGGTCCTGCAACTGGAGGGGGGCCTATGTCTTCCCAGAGCAGTGACTATATTTCCTCCCCTGGGCTGCTCTGTGACCTGATTTTAACTCTTGGTCAAGAGGAATGAGAGGCAAGATCTCAAGGAAGATAAGCCTCATCTTGTGAGGCTTTGCAGGTTTACACACAAGAGAAGGCTGCCTTCCCCTAGCAAAGCAGAAATTCTGCTTCTGCTAGTCCAAAGTAATAGAATATGGGGGCCCAAGATTCTCAGGCCTGTCTATCCAAATGTCCTAATGCCAGAACTCAGTCTTCTATCAGGGTGCTTTCTTTGGCGTAGGGAACCTGGTGGGGTTGTACTTTCAGTCTCTTCTGTAACATTGCTATCCTTACAATTGGTTCCTGAGCCTGGATTTCAGCACTGTCAGCCCTGCAGCTGCAGGAGATGTATCTGTTTAAAAACTGCCTTGGGGGCTTTCTAACGTTCACAGTGTGCCTGAGTTGACAGCTGAATTAGCCTGCATTTTCTATTTTTAGGCATTCTGTATCAGTTAGGGTTTGATCAGAAAAGTAGAACCACTAGAAATGTTCTAGACTATGGGATTTATTATAGGGATTCGACCTTATGCAATTGTCGGAACTAGTTATACAGTCTACATACATCTGTTGCCTCTGCATCCAGTGCTATGACTAAAGTAGGCCAGGCAGACATGTCTGATCCAGGAGTCAGAGAAGCTGGAGGAGACCTGGTGGGAGCTAGAAGAGCTGTGGGCTGGCAGCTCCTTCATACCCACAAGGCAAGCCAGCAGATCAGTGACAATATCCATGAGTTGCCACAACACCTGGTACCCTGCCCACCTTCTGCCCTGGCCTGAACATTCAGGTCCTCCCAAACCCCAACATCCATATGTTGAAATCCTAATAATCAGTGTGATGGCATTAGGAGGTGGGACTTTTGGAAGGTGCTTAGGTCATGAAGGTGCAGCCCTAAAAAGTGGGATTAAGTCTCTTATAAGAAGAATGAATGGGTCTCTAATAAAAGGGCATGCAGAGCTCCCTAGCCCTTTCCACCATGTGAGAATACAATGAGACCTGGAAGAGGGTCCTCAGCAGATCGTGCTGGCAACATGTTCTTGGACTTCTGGCCTTTAGAACTATGAGAAACAAAGTTCTGTTACTTATAAGCCACCCAGTCTGTGGTATTTTGTTACAGCAACCAGATCAGACTAAGACACTTTTCTGATTGTAAAAGGAATATGATTATCTTCCAAAGCTCACAAAAATCACGTGACCCAAGCAGAACCAGGCTATGCAGTAAAGGAAATGTAGTTCCAGAGTAGCTCAGGTGAGGCTGAACCTATACACCACAGCTCTTAAAGCAGTTAAAAAAATTCAATCAACACTATAATTCTTATCATTACCATTGTTCGCATTATTATTCAAGTGCTACAGCTACTCCATCTGCCCCCCAGGCCACTGACAGTCTGGTAAATGGTGCTACCTGTATGTCAGGAACCATCATACCACTTACCTCGAGCAGTGAGTTCCCCATTTCCTGCTGACCAGAGAGTAACTCCATTTCCAGCATCTACCCTGAAACTCTGCTTTCTAGACCATTTTGGCCTATATTTCCCTTGGAAAACAGAACCTGAGACAGGGGCTTGTGTGCAGGCAGCTGATTTAAGAGGTGATCCCAGGGATAGGAGTGGGGAGCAGGTGAGAAGGAAACTCAAAGTGGAGGGTGAATTCTTGAGTTCCTCATCACTGTGGAAAAGTAGGGCTTAATTCTGCCAGGATCTCTGAGAAGCCATGTAAAAATGCACTTCAGAATTGTCCACAGGGGAGATGGATGAAGGAATTATTTACAGTTAAAGGGAGTATTTATCTACCCAACCCACATTGGACAAAGTTTGTACCCTAGGGTGTTAACTTCCTCTCACTTTCCAAGAAGAAAGTAGATGAGGGGGTCTGTGGGTATCCCCATACTGGAAGCCATGAAAGCTGTGCAGGACACCTGACCCAGGGACATCATGTTCACATGCACAGAGCTGTTGGCTACAGCAATGGCCAAAAGTAAAAGGTGAGGAACAAGGATTTGAAATGGGGCGCAAGTGCTGCCCAAGACAAGGAGGAAGGGGAGAAGGAAAAGGGAGAGCACGCAGGGAGGACACAGAAATACTGGAAGTTTTGGTCCCTCAGATAATACCTGACCAGGTGGAAATCACAGGTACAAAAGCAGACGGTCAATTTATTTCTTTATATATATATTTTAGCATCTATATTGGAGTATAATTGCTTTACAATGGTGTGTTAGTTTCTGCTTTATAACAAAGTGAATCAGCTATACATATATCCCCGTATCGCCTCCCTCTTCTTTCTCCCTCCCACCCTCCCTATCCCACCCCTCTAGGTGATCACAAAGCACAGACCTGATCTCCCTGTGCTATGCGGCTGCTTCCCACTAGCTATCTGTTTTACATTTGGTAGTGTATATATGTCCATGCCACTCTCTCACTTCGTCCCAGCTTACCCTTCCCCCTCCCCATGTCCACAAGTCCATTCTCTATGTCTGCATCTTTATTCCTGTCCTGCCCCTAGGTTCTTCAGAACCATTTTTTTTTCTAGATTCCATATATATGTGTTAGCATATGGTATTTGTTTTTCTCTCTCTGACTTAACTTCACTCTGTATGACAGACTCTAGGTCCATCCACCCCCTACAAATAACTCAATTTCTTTTCTTTTTATGGCTGAGCAATATTCCATTGTATATATGTGCTACATCTTCTTTATCCATTCATCTGTCGATGGACGCTTAGGTTGCTTCCATATTCTGGTTATTGTAAATAGAGCTGCAGTGAACATTGTGGTATATGACTCTTTTTGAATTATGGTTTTCTCAGAGTATATGCCCAGTAGTGGGATTGCTGTGTTGTATGATAGTTCTATTTTGAGTTTTTTAAGGAACCTCCATACTCTTCTCCACAGTGGCTGTATCAACTTACATTCCCACCAACAGTGCAAGACGGTTCCCTTTTCTCCACACCCACTCCAGCATTTATTGTTTGTAGATTTTTTGATGATGGCCATTATGACTGGTATGAGAGGATACCTCATTGTAGTTTTGATTTGCACTTCTTTAATGATTAATGATGTTGAGCATCCTTTTAAGTGTTTGTTGGCAATCTGTATATCTTCTCTGGAGAAATGTCTCTTTAGGCCTTCTGCCCATTTTTGGATTGGGTTGTTTGTTTTTTTGATATTGAGCTGCATGAGCTGCTTGTAAATTTTGGAGATTAATCCTTTGTCATTTACTTCATTTGCAAATATTTTCTCCCATTCTGTGGGTTGTCTATTCGTCTTGTTTATGGTTTCCTTTGCTGTGCAAAAGCTTATAAGTTTCGTTAGGTCCCATTTGTATATTTTTGTTTTTATTTCCATTTCTCTAGGAGGTGGGTCAAAAAGGATCTTGCTGTGATTTATGTCATAGAGTGTTCTGCCTATGATTTCCTCTAGGAGTTTGATAGTGTCTGGCCTTACATTTAGGTCTTTAATCCATTTGGAGTTTATTGTTGTGTATGGTGTTAGGGAGTGTTCTAATTTCATTCTTCTACATGTAGCTGTCCAGTTTTCCCAGCACCACTTATTGAAAAGTCTGTCTGTTCTCTGTTGTATATTCTTGACTCCTTTATCAAAAATAAAGTGACCGGGCTTCCCTGGTGGTGCAGTGGTTGAGAGAGTCTGCCTGCTAGTGCAGGGAACATGGGTTCGAGCCCTGGTCTGGGAGGATCCCACATGCCGCGGAGCAACTGGGCCTGTGAGCCACAACTACTGAGCCTGTGCGCGTCCAGAGCCTGTGCTCTGCCACAAGACAGGCCATGATAGTGAGAGTCTTACGCACCTCAATGAAGAGTGGCTCCCACTTGCCACAACTAGAGAAAGCCCTCGCACAGAAACAAAGACCCAACACAGCAAAAATAAATGAATGAATTAATAAACTCCTACCCCCAACATCTTCTTTAAAAATAAATAAATAAAAAATAAATAAAGTGACCGTATGTGTGTGGGTTTATCTCTGGGCTTTCTATCCTGTTCCATTGATCTATATTTCTCTTTTTGTGCCAGTACCATACTGTCTTGATTACTGTAGCTTTGTAGTATAGTCTGAAGTCAGGGAACCTGATTCCTCCAGCTCTGTTTTTCTTTCTCAAGCTTGCTTTGACTATTCAGGATCTTTCGTGTTTCCATACAAATTGTGAAAATTTTTGTTCTAGTTCTGTGAAAAATGCCATTGGTAGTTAGATAGGGATTTCATTGAATCTGTAGATTGCTTTGGGTAGTATAGTCATTTTCACAATATTGCTTCTTTCAATCCAAGAACATAGTATATCTCTCTATCTGTTTTTATCATCTTTAATTTCTTTCATCGGTGTCTTATAGTTTTCTGCATACAGGCCTTTTGTCTCCTTAGGTAGGTTTATTCCTAGGTATTTTATTCTTTTTGTTGCAGTGGTAAATGGGAGTGTTTCCTTAATTTCTCTTTCAGATTTTTCATCATTAGTGTATAGAAATGCAAGAGATTTGTGGGCTTTAATTTTGTATCATGCTATTCTAAATTCATTGATGAGCCCTAGTAGTTTTCTGGTAGCATCTTTCCGACTCTCTATGTATAGTATCATGTCATGTGCAAACAGTGACAGTCTTACTTCTTTTCCTATTTGGATTCCTTTTATTTCTTTTTCTCCTCTAATTGCTGTGGCTACAACTTCCAAAACTATGTTGAATAATAGTGGTGAGAGTGGACAACCTTGTTCCTTATCTTAAGGAAATGTTTTCAGTTTTTCACCATTGAGAACGATGTTGGCTGTGGATTTATCATACGTGGCCTTTATTATGTTGAGGTAATTTCCCTCTATGCCTACTTTCTGGAGGGTCTTTATCATAAATGGGTGTTGAATTTTGTCGAAAGCTTTCTCTGCATCTATTGAGATGATCATATGGTTTTTCTCCTTCAATTTGTTAATATGGTGTATCACATTGATTTGCATATATTGAAGAATCCTTGCATTCCTGGGTTAAACCCCACTTGATCATGGTGTATGATTCTTTTAATGTGCTGTTGGATTCTGTTTGCTAGTATTTTGTTGAGGATTTTTGAATCTGTGTTCATCAGTAATATTCGCCTGTAGTTTTCTTTCTTTGTGACATCTTTGTCTGGTTTTGGTATCAGGGTGATGGTGGCCTCGTAGAATGAGTTTGGGACTGTTCCTCCCTCTGCCATATTTTGGAAGAGTTTGAGAAGGATAGGGGTTACCTCTTCTCTAAATGTTTGATAGAATTCGACTGTGAAGCCATCTGGTCCTGGGCTTTTGTTTGTTGGAAGATTTTTAATCACAGTCTCAATTTCAGTGCTTGTGATTGGTCTGTTTATATTTTCTATTTCTTCCTGGTTCAGTCTAGGAAGGTTGTGCATTTCTAAGATTTTCTCCATTTCTTCCAGGTTGTGCAATTTTTTGGCATATAGTTGCTTGTAGTAATCTCTCATGATCCTTTGTATTTATGCAGTGTCAGTTATTTCCCTTTTTTCATTTCTAATTCTATTGATTTGAGTCTTCTCCCTTTTTTTCTTAATGAGTCTGGCTTATGGTTTAACAATTTTGTTTATCTTGTCAAAGAACCAGATTTTAGTTTTATCGATCTTTGCTATTGTTTCCTTCATTTCTTTTTCATTTATTTCTGATCTGATCTTTATGATTTCTTTCCTTTGGCTAACTTTGGGGTATTTTTGTCCTGCTTTCTCTAATTGCTTTATGTGTGAGGTTAGGTTGTTTATTTAAGATGTTTCTTGTTTCTTGAGGTAGGATTGTATTGCTATAAACTTCCCTCTTAGAACTGCTTTTGCTGCATCCCATAGGTTTTGGATTGTCGTGTTTTAATTATCATTTGTTTCTAGGTATTTTTTTATTTCCTCTTTGATTTCTTCAGTGATCTCTCGGTTATTTAGTAGTGTATTTTTTAGCCTCCATGTGTTTGTGTTTTTTACAGATTTTTTCCTGTAATTGATAACTAGTCTCGTAGTGTTGTGTTCGGAAAAGATACTTGATACGATTTCAATTTTTTTAAATTGACCAGGGCTTGATTTGTGACCCAAGATATGATCTATCCTCGTGAATGTTCCATGCGCACTTGAGAAGAAAGTGTATTCTGTTGTTTTTGGATGGAATGTCCTATAAATATCAATTAAGTTCATCTTGTTTAATGTATCATTTAAAGCTTGTGTTTCCTAATTTATTTTCATTTGGGATTATCTGTCCATTGGTGAAAGTAGGGTGTTAAAGTCCCCTACTATGATTGTGTTACTGTTGATTTCCCCTTTTATGGCTGCTATCATTTGCCTTAACTATTGAGGTTCTTCTGTGTTGGGTGCATAAATATTTACAATTGTTATATCTTCTTCTTGGATTGATCCCTTGATCATTATGTAGTGTCCTTCTTTGTCTCTTGTAATAGTCTTTATTTTAAAGTCTATTTTGTGTGATATGAGAATTGCTACTCCAGGTTTCTTTTGATTTCCATTTGCATGGAATATCTTTTTCCATCCCCTCACTTTCAGTCTGTATGTGTCCCTAGGTCTGAGGTGGGTCTCTTCTAGACAGCATATATATGGGTCTTGTTTTTGTATCCATTCAGCCAGTCTGTGTCTTTTGGTTGGAGCATTTAATCCATTTACATTTAATGTAGTTATCGATATGTATTTTCCTATTACCATTTTCTCAATTGTTTTGGGTTTGTTATTGTAGGCCTTTTCCTTCTCTTGTGTTTCCTGCCTAGAGAAGTTCCTTTAGCATTTGTTGTAGAGCTGGTTTAGTGGTGCTGAATTCTCTTAGCTTTTGCTTGTCTGTAAAGTTTTTAATTTCTCCATCAAATCTGAATGAGATCCTTGCTGGTTAGAGTAATTTTGGTTGTAGGTTTTTTCCCTTTCATCACTTTAAATATGTCTTGCCATTCCCTTCTGGCTTGCAGAGTTTCTGCTGATAGATCAGCTGTTAACCTTATGGGGATTCCCTTGTATGTTATTTGTTGTTTTTCCCTTGCTGTTTTTATTATTTTTTCTTTGCATTTAATTTTTGATAGTTTGATGAATATGTGTCTTGGCATGTTTCTCCTTGGATTTATCCTGTATGGGACTCTGCACTTTCTGGACTTAACTGAGTATTTCATTTCCCATATTAGGGAAGTTTTCAACGATAATCTCTTCAAATATTTTCTCAGTCCCTTTCTTTTCTCTTCTTCTGCAACCCCTATAATTCTAATGTTGGAGCATTTAATGTTGTCCCAGAGGTCTCTGAGACTGTCCTCATTTCTTTTCATTCTTTTTTCTTTTTTCTGCTCTGCAGTAGTTATTTCCACTATTTTATCTTCCAGGTCACTTATCCGTTCTTCTGCCTCAGTTATTCTGCTATTGATTCCTTCTAGAGAATTTTTAATTTCATTTATTGGTTGTTCATCACCGTTGGTTTCCTCTTTAGTTCTTCTAGGTCCTTGTTAAATGTTTATTGTATATTCTCCATTCTGTTTCCAAGATTTTGGATCATGTTTACTATCATTATTCTGAATTCTTTTTCAGGTAGACTGCCTATTTCCTCTTCATTTGTTTGGTCTGGTAGGTTTTTGCCTTGCTCCTTCATCTGCTGTGTGTTTCTCTGTCTTCTCATTTTGCTTAACGTATTGTGTTTGGGGTCACCTTTTCACAGGCTTCAGGTTCGTAGTTCTCGGTGTCTGCCCCCAGTGGTTAAGGTTGGTTCAGTGGGTTGTGTAGGGCTTCCTGGCGGAAGGGACTGGTTCCTGTATTCTGGTGGATGAGGCTGGATCTTGTCTTTCTGGTGGGCCGCGTCCGGTGGTGTTTTTTTGGGTTCCTGTGATCTTATTATGATTTTAGGCAGCCTCTGTGCTAATGGGTGGGGTTGTGTTCCTGTCTTGCTAGTTGTTTGGCATAGGGTGTCCAGCACTGTAGCCTGCTGGTTGTTGAGTGGAGCTGGGTCTTAGCATTGAGATGGATCTCTGGGAGAGCTTTTGCCATTTGGTATTATGTGGAGCCGGGAGGTTCTGGTGGACCGATGTTCTGAACCTAGCTCTCCCACCTCAGTGGCACAGGCCTGACACCCGGCCGGAGCACAAATACCCTGTCAGCCACATGGCTCAGAAGAAAAAGGAGAAAAAAAGAAAGGAAGGGAGGGAGGGAGGGAGGGAGGGAGGAAGGAAGGGAGGAAAGAATGGAAAGTTATTAAAATAAAAAAAAGTAAACTTATTAAAAATAGAACAATTAAAAAGTAGTAAATTAAAAAAAGAAAGAAGATAGCAACCAAACCAAAAAACAAATCCACCAATGATAACAAGTGCTAAAAACTATACTAAAAAAAAAAAAGAAAGGACAGAGCCCTAGGACAAATGGTAAAAGCAAAGCTATATAGACAAAATCACACAAAGAAGCATACACATACACACTCACAAAAAGAAAAAAAGGAAAAGAATATATATATCTTTTGCAAAGTCTGAGGTCTCTGCCAGCATTTAGTAGGTGTTCTGTAGGAGTTGTTCCACGTATAGATGTATTTCTGTTGTATTTGTGGGGAGGATGGTGATCTCCATGTGTTCCTCCTCCTCCATCTTGAAGGTCTCCTCAGAGGGTCAGTTTAACAAGCAGTGACCATGGACCCTCAGGCCATTCCAGCTGCAGGCCGATGACACATGGGAGATTAGTATTGCTCTTCACATACCACTCCAAAGAGTCTCCCCAGGATAACTATCCCTGTTGCTCTCCTACATTATACTAAACTCATCCAAAGCCAAACTCCAGGTGAAAGTGACCCATGTAAAAGAAGGGTCATAATGATAAGAGCAAATACCAGATGTCTAAGTTACCCAGTTATATACATTTTATTGAGTAAGGGCTAAGAGAGGGAAATAAAGAGAGAAAGAGACTAGTCCTGCTATTAAGCAAAGGCCAGGGGGAGATTGGAGATCTAAATGCCCTCTCCAATGAATCATGCAAGAGCACTTTGTCATAGCTTGAACCCTTCCCTGACAAGTTCCCATTATCGATTTTGTCCCTAAAGAACAGCTCAGGTGAAAAGGAGGGGGGCTGAGAATGGGTTTATTTGAGGATGCTGACCTATTACAGCCCACGCATAGAAAGAGTTTCCTTTTTCTCCTGCAGCCACCTTAGAAATGTTTCCAGGGAACACAACATCTCCCACAAGATGTGTAATCCTTATCAATGTGGCAAAGGGGCTATCAAAGCAGCAAAGATCACATGGCTGTGAAGATAAAGGTTTGGTAGTTCCTGGGTGGGCTTATCAAGGTTTAGCAGTAAGCAAGTTGTGTTGCTTCGACTGCTTTTAAAAAGTTCATTGATTTGTAGCTAATACCAAGTTGTTATAGTTTCATGAGTAACAGCTTGTGGTTTGCAGAATCAAAGCCTTTTCCTGAATCAATAATAGTGGATTTACTGAGGTGGCTTGAGCATCTGCAGAGAGGGGAGAAGCCAAGAAAGATGCCCTGGTAGAGAAAAGGAGTAAATGTGGTCAGACCATAAGTGGTTTATAAAAGAGGAAAAATGACACTCTCCTTCTCAAAGCAGCAGGAATTGAGCCTTTTAAGAATTCGAACTAACCTGTAAAGAGACTATTGTTTTGAAAACATTTACAGATTAAAAATGTGCATACACACATATAATAAATTGACTCTAAGTGGGGGGAAGGCCAAATTGAAGATTTTTTTTAAAAGCGCATCAATTGGTTTAATCTTCATCAAGACAGCTTTTCCACATCCTGAGCTTGGCACAACTGAGTTTTTTTCTAGACCCAGCTTCTTGGAAAACATTGACCTCTACCTCTCTTTATTCCCTAGGGGGAAAATAAGCACATGCAAGTAGGCACACATGCAGACTCACACACACAAACCCATTATATTGTCCCTAACTGTACTAAGACATATTTCTAATAATATTTTAGTGTTGTGTTGGACTTTCATAACATTTTCTCAGCCTACTCCATTTAAGCTTCATAGTATCCATGTTGGACTGAGAGAGCTGTTATTTTTATCCCCTTTTGAATAAGAAAAAAATTTAGTCCTAGAGGGAGTCAGAACATCCAGCCTAATTTTCCTAGCGGTGCCCAAGGCAGACATCAGTAACTGATCAAAGAACTGTTTCCCAAGAAGCTCAGATTAAGCCTTAGAATCCTTCTGTCAGCTGACCTCCAGGCAGCCACTATCAGTTGATAGAAGATGACATGAAAAGTAAAACCTATTTGACATCCTGGACCCAAGTGACCTGCCCAAGGTCATAGGACTACTTCATGGTAAAGCCAAGTCACACATCTCTTCTTTCTGTGCTTTCTTTATGAGGTAGAAAGCTTTTACCCCTGTGAGGTAAGTTTGCCTTTTCCACAACCAAAAGCTATGGCCACTAGGGGAATTTTACATCCTTTCATACAGCTGCCAAACCCCATTCATGCTTACTATTTTAGAAGGCTTAAGACATTACAGAGAGTTCCTAGAAGCTTTGAAATTACGTATGTGGTTCACATCATATTTCTACCAGACTATGTTGCTCTAGATAATATGTAGCTGTCAGAATCTTTAAAGCCTAATATTCTTTAACTTAAATATCTATTGAGCCCAAATAATTTCTGAGAGTGATAAATGCCAAGAAAAAGATGAAGCAGAATAAAGGTCTGAAGAATGACAGTGGGTGGGGATGAGGTGAGCAATTACAGATGTGGTGATCAGGTAAAGTCTCTCTAAGGAGGTGACATTGGAGCAGAAACTTGAATGAAGTGAGGGGTGTGCCATCTGAAGAGCTGGAAATAGCAAGAGGAGAGGCCTTCGAGAGGGAATAAGTTGTGCATGATTGAGAAACAGCGTGGGAAATGTGTTAGGAGATGTCAGAAAGGCCATGGTGAGGAGTTTCCATGGTATTCTGGGCATGATGGGAAGACTGTAGAATTTAAGGCAGGTAAGTCATAAAGCTGACTCAGTTTGGAAAGGTCACACAGCCACATATTTATTTTTAAAGATTACTCTGAGAGTAGTGTGAACAATGTACTCAGCAGAGGGGGAAAGAATGAAGTTGAAGCAAGAAGTTGAGGTCACTCACTGCAAAATTCCAGTTGAAGCTGTCTAAATCAGAAGTGAGAATGACCAGCCTGATGGCCAGAGGAGAGTAATCCATAAACAGAGACTGACTGGGGGTCATTAGCTATGTAGGCTTGGGTCTTCCTAGAAGCAGACCTGTAGACAGGAGTACACATACAAGAGATTTATTGGGGGAAATGCCTGTGAAGGATAAAAAGGCATAGGCAGAGAAGGCAGAGAGAGCCTTGAGACCATGGGGCAGGTCTGGCAATTGCACAGGAGATGGGGGAAGGAAGATGGGACCAGAGGAGTCTCAGACTGCAGCACAGTTCCCAGAAAGGGTTAGCAGGGGGAATCCTCGTGCCAAAATTGCCACAGGAATGGCCCTGCCATGCTTAGTCATTTACCAGGAACAGCCTGTGGGAAGCATGGGTTTCAGCAGGGATGTGGGGGTGGATCCAGAAGGATAGCAGCTGAGGTCATCAGTCAATTATGTTTCCCACAGCAGGAGATCTGAGCAGCTGATTTTCATGGCCACCATAGCAGCCAAGAATGTGGATGGGCCCATCCTCTCCTGCCTTCTCAGGGACTTAGCTCCTACGTCTTCATTCTATCCATCTCTACTCAAACAAGCTTTAGGAAGTTGCATCTTTAGAAAACCTTCTCTTGATCTCAAATCCTCCTCCAAATAATGCTTTCTCTTGTCCCCATACACATCCAACTTTCTACAAAGAGTTGTCCACCAAAGGTGCTTCTACTTTCTCGTCTCCATTCACTCTTCATTCCTCTCTTCTGCTCCTCCCATGGCACTGAGGCTTCTGTTAAAACCAGCAGCAACCTCCATCTTGCTAAATCCAATAGAGACTGAAGTTCTCTTCTTACCTGATCTTGGCAGAATTTGAAGAGGTTGATTATTCACTCCTTAAAATAGTTTCTCTTCGCTGATTTCTGTGATGTCACATTCACAGTGTTTTCTTTCTGCCCCTCTTATTATTCCCTGCTGGCTCCACACTCCTTCTAAACATTCTCACTCTATTTTCCTTCAGTCTGGAAGAGCCTATTGCCTTCCTGTGTGGTGGGAAGCTGCCTTTACATCATGTCTTTCATCCTTTTTCTCTGGAGCTTAAAGTAGAAACTCTGTGCTCAGCCCTCCAAGTTTTACCTCCTAGGAAATCACAAATCCTTTCTTCTCTCCACAAAATCTGTCCCTTGCAAATGAAAAGGATTTGTTTTTCCTACCCTTATTTAAAAAGTAACCTATTTTGAGAACAAGGCTAAGCCTTTGTTCTAAGCTTTGTCGGCCCTTCTCTGAAGCAGTGGAATGCCTCATTTTCAACGGTGGAGAGTCCTAGAACAAACGAAATTGCTGAGAATGAAATATCTCAGCACCAAACTGTCTATCAAGCATATCCACCTGTATATCTCAGAGGTATAACAAAATATTACATGCTTAAAACTTGTGATCCTCTCCACATCCAAATCTGTACTGTCTCTAATCTCCCTCCACAAAGAGAATGGTTCCTGTGCTCATTCAGTTGCTCAGGTCATGAATCTGGGAAACAGATTCAAGTTTCCCTCTCATCCCTCCCTCTCATCCATCACCTCCAGTGGAGAACCAGATCTTGCCCATTCTGCTGCCTCAATCCCCAATTTTCTCTCCCCTGTGTTCACTTCTCTCCATCTCCACTCTACCGCCCAACTCTTAGCCATCATTATATCTTCTCTGGATTACTGAAATAACCTTCCAACTGGTTTCCCTGCTTCCCTTCTTCTTTCTAATCCTGTCCCCACGCAGTAGCTGAATGATCAGACAAAGCCCATCAGGTCATGTGAGCACCCTACTCTATATTCTCTTAATGTTTCCCCAGTGCACTTGCAATAAAATACAAAATGCTTGTCGTGACCTTCAAAGCTTCACGTGTTCTGTCTGCTGCCTCCATCTCTAGACTCACAGCATGCTGCTTTTTCCCCAGGCTCCAACACAGGTGTTCCCATGGTCTCTGAATGCTCCAAGTACTTTCCTTTCTCTGAGACTTCACATGTGTTAATCCTTTATCTTCCCAACACCCATCCTTTGCCTTCTATTCAACATCCTACCTCAGATTCCTTAAAGGGGATTTTCCTGAACTTTTCAATCCAAATTAAATCCCTAAGTTACGCTCGAGGCACCCATTTCTTTTCCTTCATGGCAATGATTGTCATCTGTAATTTAAAGTCTTTAATGAGGTTTACCTATTAAATGCTTGCAGCCCCACTAGACTTAAGGCAGGGACCATGTCATTGCTCATCAACTATCACAATCCCTAGCACATAGTAGGGACTCACTATTTGCTAAATTAAGAAAATGGTCTCGTATAGGTAGAATTACAAAGGAAGAAGGAAGATGATGGAACCTTAGAGAAAAGAGATCATGTAAAGAGGAGGCAAAGAAAGAGGAGCCAGAAAAGAAACAGAAAAGATCAGGAAAGAAGTAGAATCAGAAGAAAAAAGAATTTGTGATTTTAAAAGAATTACATGTTAGAAAACTGGGCAAGAGTTTTTAACTATACATCCCAGACAGAAAATACCAAATGTTGGTGAGGAACAACTGGATTTATCACACATTACTGGTACAAGTGTAAAATGGTACATGAACTGTTTGGCAATATCAGAGCTGAGCATATGCATACTTACTGTACCAGCAATTCTACTCCCAAGTTTATGCCCAAAGGAAGTATGTGCATATGTGCACCCATAAAAACATGTACAAGAATGTTTATTGCAGCACTATTTATTATAGTTAAAAATTAGAACAACCCAAATGCCCATCAACAGTAAAACAAATAGTAATATATTCATACAATGGAATATCATATAGCAATGAAAATGAATTAATTATACTATACACAATGACTTGGATGCATCTCACAAACTTATTGTTGTGCAAAAGTAGTTAGACATAAAAGAGTATATAGGATTTGATTCTATTTGTTTAAAATTCAAAACTAGGCAAAACTAATTTACAGTGTTAGAACTCAAAATAGTGGTTGCCTTTGGGGAGAGCATGAAGTGATGGGGCACAAGTGAGGTTTTGGGGAGCTGGTAGTTTCTGTTTCTTGATCTGGGTTTAGTTTGTGAATATTCACTGAAGTGTACACTCATGATTTGTGCATCCTATGTTTCCTATACTTCAATAAAATTTACTTAAAAAGACAACTTGGTAGTCTTCTATTTAAATTGCTTAGCAGCTTAGCAGTGCCTAAAATAGATTATCACTGAATCTTTTCAGGAAATGGAAGTGTTGGTGTGTATGCCTCTGCGTGTGTATGTGTGGGTGTTGAACATTGAATATTCTTCAGAAATGCAGTCAGGTGAAAGGAAACATCAAATTTATTATGCTTTCTTAAATAACTTGGCTTATGTGCCATAGTGTTTCCATAAAAGATTCTCTATTCAATGAGAGTCAATCTACTTGTGTTGTTAAAAGGATCTTAGGTAACCCCAACCCCATGCCACGTCTATCAGATTTCATTTTACCGTCTCCTTTTATTCAGTAAATCATTCAATCACTGAGCATTTTCTCTACACCAATCCCAGTAAGAGGTGGTGCGGATTCAGAGAAAACACTATATATATGCCCTTCTTATCTCTATTCATAGGGCCTGAGGAATTCATCAGGGATGCTTGCCAAGAGTGTCTAAGCCTCAGGAACAGGGGCAAGAGTGTGTGAGGTTTTCACCTAGAATAGCTGAAAATTATATAATCAAAGGGGCAAGGGAAGCCAGAGTCCACTGGGAGAGAGAAATGATACAAAGAATCACAGATGGTAGGCAAGCTGACCTCAGGACACAGACACTAAAGAGATCAGGCACAGGTCAGGAAGTAGATATAAAGATGTCCCAACAGAACAGCAGAGAATCAAGAGTGGCAGTAGGTGGGGTCCATATCCAGTGCATCGATAAGGGGTGCATGGTCTCTAAAAATTTAAAAACAATGTGAAACTGATTAAAAGTCTAGCTGCCTTTTGTTATTACTACACATCAGCAATCCTAAAAAAATGTTTGTAAAATACTCCAGCCTCTGAATGCTCACTACAGTAGTGTTAATAGCAGTGAAAAATTGGAAGCAGCCTAAATGTCCCTCACTTGAAGAATGGAGGAATGGATCATGGTATATCATACAGGGCAGTGGAAATAGATGACCCAGCACTCCATATGTCAACCTGGGAAACTCCAAAGCATAATGTTACTAGTTGCAGAAGTCTACATAGTCTAATGCCATTTACACAAAGTTTTAAAACACATAAAATGAGAGTTACATGTGGATCCGGGTTGCAGAAGTACACAGAGTGCGTGGGCATGACCAGCACTGGGAAGGGCAGTGACCCTTGGAAGTAGGGAGGAAGGAAAGCAACCAGAAAGAATACACAGGACATATATTTGTAATTTTTTTTTAAGCTCAGAAGTGGAAACCACAGTGCATAATTTTTACTGTCTGTTTTTTCTACATGTCAGAAATATTTCATAATACAAATACAATTTTGAAACACACACACACAAAAAAAATGGGATGACTGTGCCTGCCTGACCCTTAATACACTAGTACAGGTGAATTGATTCACAAAAAAGCTGACATATGTGAAGGTATGCAGAGCCCATTGCTATTGGTGGCAAGAGGTGGGCATGGGACCAGGGTAAAAAAAAAATCTGGGGCTTCCCTGGTGGTACAGTGGTTGAGAGTCCACCGGTCAACGCAGGGGACACGGGTTCCCTGGTCCGGGCAGATCCCACATGCTGCGGAGCAGCTGGGCCCGTGAGCCATGGCCACTGAGCCTGCGCGTCCGGAGCCTGTGCTCCACAACGGGAGAGGCCACAGCAGTGAGGCCCGCGTACCACAAAAAAGAAAAAAAAAAAAAAATCTGGTTTTCTCAGAAAGAGGCTTTAGCGGTGTGTTATCTGAAGACAAGATGACATGTTCTTAACACTGATGTAGGGTAAAAAGGTTAACATCCATGTGAAAACCTTCCCAGAACCACCACGTCCAGACCTTATATGTAGGCAGGCAGGCAGGGATGACTCAACTCTCAAAAGCTCTGAGTCTGGGAAACAGCATGCCTGTTAGAACCAGGTGCCATGACATTTTGGAATATGTGTTGGTAAGGTTCTCCATGTTAAGTAGCTTTACAAGTTGTTATTAGAATCACGTTAGTACAGCGCTAGAGCAAACATCCCACGTCCACAGATGATTCTTTCCAAGAAACCTATTGGTTTGCTTTTCGTCTCTTTTCCTTCTGAATAGCAGCTGACAGACCAAGGGGAGCTGGCCCGGGCCTTTGATGCCAGTGCCAATTGAACAATAGCCCTGCTTGTGGCAATCATCCTCTTTGTTCAGGCAAGAGAATGCTGAAGCTGTTGCTCTGGATCCTGTGTATGTGGGTGGCCAGAGCAAGGTGCATTTGGCAACCAGATGTAGATTCTGGGTGGTATGAGCTGACTGTCCACATAGCTAAAGCTTGGGACTTGGCTGGAACTCTCCTGACCAGTGCAATCAGAGAGACCAGATGGACTCGCCTCCTGGTCCTTTGAAGATGGTGTCCTTTATTTAGCTAAAGGGAAGAGACAGCCAACCATCTGACCTGGAAAGCATTCTTGGGCAGCCCAGTTCTTTTTGTGCACATCTAAAAGAAAGGGAAAGTGCGCTGTTGAAAGGAAATTTGGGGAGAGCCTTTGCAAGCCACTGAGGAGCTTGTAAAATCACACTTAACAAATGGGCACCAGAGGTTCTATTAACCAGTGGGAACTTCCCATTTGTTTTCCTGGGGCAGCTCCACTTAGAAAGCAGATGACACTACAGGGAATTTGTCACCCTTTCTAGGGGTTTCCTTGCTAGTGCTGCTATAGTGCTGCCAGTGCTGCTCTGGCTCCTACTGACACCACAGCCATTTCTAGCCACTGGAGTTGCTCCTCACTTTAGACCACCCTCCTTAGGAGAACAATCTGGACATGAGTGGTAGGCTGGGGTGCAGGGGCTTTGCTTGCCACGCCCTTGTTTGTGCTGCTCTCCGGTGGAGGTACTGAGATCACAGTCCCATGGGGATCCAGTTTTGATCAAGGTGGACTGTAGCATAGAGCTCCATCCCTGCCCACACCAGGTCCTGGGATTCCTCTAAAATGTAATCCATTGGGCTAGGCTCTCTACTTAAATCCATTTGGAATCAACCAACCACCTTATGTTTTGAGCTCTGTCCCTCTAATACAGTTTCCACACCGTAGTTTCATACACTCTCTGGCTAACACCCTTCAGATAGTCTACCTAGTTGGATGAGTCTTTCGTCCCTTAGCACAAACTCTTTTCCCATAGAGCCTGCTCTATTATCCTGCTCATCTGACACTTGTTGGAGTTGAGGTTTGTGTCTGGGAGCACAGGACCACTATGCGCAGTTGTATAAGTTGTTCACTGCACAGTCTTCCAGCCAAGATGGTGAATGGGGACTGAAATACCATTAATGGGTCCTATGGACTTATACTATCTCCATTTCATCAGTACCTAATGAGTGCAAGTGCCAGTGTTTGACACCTTTTCTTCCACTTGATTAAATAAGCACACCTCTTTTTTAGAAGAGCTATTACTCTCAATTCCAACTTCATAGTTCTAGTGGAAGCTGGCAATATTAATAGCGGTGAATAGCAGTTAATGGCAGTTAATAGCAGTGAAAAATTGGAAGCAGCCTAAATGTCCCTCACTTGAAGAATGGAGGAATGGATCATGGTATATTCATACAGGGCAGTGGAAATAGATGACCCAGCACTCCATATATCAACCTGGGAAACTCCAAAGCATAATGTTACTAGGCCAAACACCTGGCCTCAGGAGTGGCTGCATGACACAAGCTGGGACGGAGTCTTTTTGATGCATATGTAAATGGAATTATTTTCTTAATAATTGTTCATTGCTATTGTATAGAATAAAACTAATGGGTTATTTAATACTGTTCTTGTACCATGTAACCTTGCTGAATGCCTTTGTTAGTTTCAATAATTCAGGATTCCTTAGGAATTTCTATATAAAAAAATCATATGTGCGAAGAGAGAGAGTTTTACTTTTTTCTTTCCAGTCTGAATGCATTTTATTTATTTTTCTTGCTTAATTGTCCTGGCTAGAACCTCCAGTATAATGTTGAATATAGGTGGTAAAAGCAGACGTCCATGTCTTGTTCCTGATCTTAGGGAGAAAATTTTCATACTTGCACCATTAAATATGATATAAGCTGTGAGTTTTTATATTTTATGCACTGTATCAGGTTGCAGAAATTCCCTTTTATTCCTAGTTTGTTAAGTGTTTTTATCATGAAGGGGTGTTGGAATTTTTTTCAAAAGTTTATTCTGGGTCTACTGAGATGACTGTATAGTTTTTGTCCTTTATTCTGTAAAATGGTATATTACAATGGCTGATTTTTGAACTTTAAACCACCCATTAATTCCTGGGACAAATCCCACTTGTTCATAATGCATAATCACTTTTATATGTTGCTAGACTTGGTTTTCTAGTGTCTTATTGAGGATCTCTGTGTTTATACTTACGAGAGATAGAGGCCTGTAGTTTTCTTTAATTGCGGTGGCTTTACTTGTTTTGAGGTAACATTAATACTGGCTTCATAGAATGAGTTAGGAAGTGTTCCCTTCTCTCCCATATTTTGAAAAAGTTTGTGAAGATTGGTGTTAATTATTCTTTTTATGTTTGGTAGAATTCATCTTGAAACCAAGTCCAGGCTTTTCTTTGTGGAAACTTTTAAATTACTAATTTAATCTCTTTATTTGTGATAGGTCTATACAGACTTTCTAATTCTTGAGTCGATTTCAGTAGGTTGTATTATCCTAGAAATTTGTTTATTTCATCTAAGTTATCTAACTTTGTTGGTATATAGTTGTCCATAGTATTCCCTATAATCTTTTATTTCTCTAAGGTAGTGACCTCACCCCTTTCATTCCTGATTTTAGTAATTTGAGTCTTTTTTTTCCTTAGTCACTCCAGCTAAAGGTTTGTCAAATTTGTTGATCTTTTTAAAGAATCAGCTTTTGGTTTTGTTGATTTTCTCTACTGTATTTCTATTCTCTATTTCATTAATTTCTATTTTGGTCTTTATTATTTCCTTCCTACTGCTTGCTTTAGGTTTGTTTTTCTTTTTCCATTGTCTTAAGATAGAAAGTTAGATTAGTGTTTTGAGATTGTCCTTTTTAAATATAGGTATTTACAGCTATAAGTTTACCTCTAAGCACTGCTTTAGCTATAACCAACAAGTTTTGGTATGTTGTGACTTCATTTTCTCAAAGTGATTTCTAATTAGCTTTGTGACTTTCTCTTTATTTAGGAGTGTGTTGTTTAATTTCCACATATTTTTGAACTTCCCAAATTTCTTTCTGTTACTAGGGTTACCAATGTAACACTAGTAATTTTATTCCATTGTAATTGAAGAACATACTTTGCATAATCCCAGTCCTTTTAAACTTACTGAAGTTCTTTTATGGCCTAGTATATGATCTGTATCACAGGATGTTCTGTGTGCTCTTGAGAAGAACATATATTTTGCTGTCGTTGTGTGGAGTGTTCTATAGATATCTCTCATCTCTATTTTGTTTATAGTGTTATTCAAGTTCTTTATTTCCTTGTTGAGCTTCTGCCTAGTTGTTCTATCCATTATTGAAAGTGGGGTATTGACATCTCCAAATATAATTATTGAATTTTGTATTTCTCTCTTCAGTTCTGTCAGGTTTTTGCTTCATGTATTTTGGGGCTATGTTTTTAGACGCCTTTATGTTTATAATTGTTAAATCTTCCGGATGGATCAACGCTTTTATCATTATAAAATTTCCCTCCTTATCTCTAGCAACATTTTTGTTTTAAAGTCTATGGTATCTGATATTAGTGTAACCCCCCCAGCTTTCTTATAGTTACTATGTGCATGATATATCTTTTTCCATCCTTTTACTTTCAATCTGTTTGCATCTTTGGGTATAAAGTGTGTGTCCTGTAGACAGCATATAGTTGGATCTTGCTTTTTATCCAGTATGTCAGTCTCTGCCTCTTAATATGATTATTTAATCAATTCACATTTAATGTTATTATTGATACAGTTGGATTTACATCTGCCATTTTACTTTTTGTTTTCTATATGCCTCATGTAATTTTTGCTCTTCTGTCCTCCTTTACTCCTTTCTTTTGCATTAATTAACTATTTTCTATGGAACATTTAAACTCCTTTTAATGATTCTTTCACTATATATAGTTTAGTATTTCTTAGTGGTTTCTCAATGGCTTACTATATACATCTTAACTTATCAGAATCTACTTCAGATTAATTTCAGTGAGGTATAAAAATGTTCCCTCTATATAGCTCTATTCCCTCCTCCACCTTTTTTTTTTTGCTACAATTGATATACATATTACATCTATATATGTTACAAACCCAACAATACATTTCTATAAGTATTATGTTACATAATTTTATGTCTGTTAGAGAAGAAATGAGAACAAGTATTTATAGAGTTTGTTATATTAACCTTCTTATTTGCCATTTCTGATTTTCTTGGCTTGTTTCGTGTGCATTCAAAAAGCCATCTGGTGTTGTTTCTTACCCCTATACAGCTTTGCTCCCACTTGTGTCTTTTGTGCTGTTACTGTCAAATATATTACACTTTTATACGTTATCAGCCTAAGAATATCACATGCATATTGTTTTATGCAATTGCTTTTTAAATCAGTCAAGAGAAGAAAGGAGAAAAATATGCATTTATATTCTCTTTTATAATTACATAATTACCTTTATTGGTGTTCCTGTTGTGTGTGTGTGGATTTGAACTACTGCTTGGGTCACTTGCTTTCAGCCTTTGACTTTCAGAATTTTCTTTAGTATTTCCTATAAGAGAGATCTGAGAGCAATAAATTCTCCTGGTTTTTGTTTATTTGCAAATGTCTTTATTTCACCTTCATTTTTGAAAGATAGTCTTGCTGGATGTCAGATTCTTGGTTGACATTTTTTTTTTCTTTGAGCACTTTGAATATGTCATCCCATTTCCTTCTGTACACCATGGTTTCTGATGAGTCAACTATTAATATTGGATTTCCCTTGATATGAGTAGTTTTCTCTTGCTTATTTCAAGATTTTCTCTTTGTCTTTGTCTTTACACATGCCTGGTGTAGAGCTTCCACCCTGTAAGTGGAGGTTTGGTGGAGGAAGAAACCCCCAGACCTCTCAGTTGCTCTTTTCTGGATTAGAGTTTCTGCAACATAGAGCTGGAGGGATGAGAAATGCTAGTGGCCTGCCCTCCTGGGGAGGCGCAATAGTCCTCAGCTGGGATGATGTTCTTGGCTCACCCACTCAGAGTGGAGCTTCTGTCACTTTGAGTTGGGGGGTAGGGAGCGGGGGCAGGGAGAGGAAGCAAGTCCTGACTCAAATGTCACAGACTCTCACTGCTCTTATTGCAATTTTGTAGATTTTCTTGAATAAACGTTTCTTCTTTTGCTGTGTGCCTTTAGAACAATTTCAAGATAATTCAAGTTATTGTTTGTTAATAATTTTCACCCACTATGGATGTTTCACTGGGGAAAGGACCAGCAGAGCTCCTCAGACTGCCATTCCGGAAGTTCACTCCAGAATACACTGTTTTAAAAAGCTACATAGCTTTGTATGCTTCTTTTTCCACTTGACTTAATAATCCCCTATATTATTACAAGCTCTTCATAAGTATCATTTCTAATTATTGCACAATAGTCCATCAAGTCAGATATACCAAACTTTAATAAACTTTTTATTAGAACAGTTTTAGATTTACTGAAAAAATAGGAAGATAATACAGATTTTTGATATATGCTATACCCAGTTTTACCTCTGTTGTATACAATTTACTTTTTGTTTCTTTCTAATTTTTCACCATTTTAAGTAATGCCATGGTGAACATCTTTGTGCATAAGTATTTTTATACTTTAGGTTACTTACATGAGGTAGATTTTTACAGAGGTTTCATTACCTAGTCAAAGTATTTTAGAACATACTTGACTCTCTAAGATTAAAGTCCCAGGCTTGGGTCTCTTATCACAATTCTGCTTAGCATCAGAGTATTAATTACATTATGATTTCTAGGTTAGTTCAAGTAAAAGGTGTACCTCTTAAGCATAGCCACTAGCAAAAGATGATCATGAAACTAAATAGTTTGCAAGAATTGACTGAGGTCCTAAGAATGAGGTGATCTTTACACCCCCAGGAAGACTTGTTCAAGTCTAACTATGCCAGTCACCCTTACTGATCAGCCTAATCACGACTAAATATATAGGAGGGCAGTTAGCCTTTTCAGTTTGACCATAAGATAGAGAATCAAACAAAAGTTACTTATATTTGGTTCTATGTGGTAGAAAGTTGGTCACACCAGTCATTCTCAAAGTGTGGTCCCCAGACCAGTAGAATCACTGGTCTAGAGAGAACAGATATATGAGGTAAACTTCAAGATAACCATTTGGGAGTTATCTGATATAGGAAAAAGAGGTAATAAATCACTAAAGTTATAAAACCACTTTTTGGTATTCAAGCCAGGCTGACTGTGGATGGAGGGAGGTAGCTTGGGTTCAGTGCACATAGCAGGCAAGCTCAGTATTCTCTCTGAACTGGGATTTGAGAGCAAGGTCTTGGTACAGCCTGCTCCTCTCCTGCCATGAGTAATTCCCAAGATGTAGAGAAAGGGCAAATTAGAAGGCTCCTGGAACTCTTGAAGACTGCAGAGGCTACCATACCACCTGAGTAGCCGTTGACCAATGGCCCACAATGAGTGAGCAGGGAACCGTGGTCACACAGGCTGGAAGAGTCATCCTCAGAGAGGGCATAACTGTTTCTGAGGCTCTGCAGAAAAGCTGCACCAGTATGCTTTCTTTCACCCACCCCAGTGGTGATGAGAACATGAGTGTCATGATAACAAAAACAGGGCTTAGTTTGCATGCCTTGTATTCATTTAAAAAATCTTATAAAATCTGGGGAATTATAAATGCTTCAGAGCATAAGGGACAAAGCCAAACCCTAGCAAGCTGAGGGGTTCTCCTAGAGTTCATGAGCTCCGACTTCTTCCTTACCCCAGTCCCTTGGAGTAAGTGATTGGCTATGGGGCAGGTAGAATATAGATGAGGCTGAAGCACAGAAACCCATGGAATGGCCCCAAATCCTTCCCCCGGTCCTATGTGCTGGAGGTTGAGGCAGCGAATGGGGAAGAGAGGAGGAATGGAATTAATATCCAGATCTAAAGGAAGTGGGCGGTAAAAAGAGACCTTGTCACCTGGAGGAAGACAGGGTTGGCCAGGGCCAGAGGGCGATTTGGTCCCCTTCTCTAATTAAAGGATCTATGACTGAGGGGCAAGGAGGGAAGAACGTGCATCTCTAGAAGACTTCAAGTATAGGAACCCCACTCCTAGGTGGGCAAAGTGGAAACATTAGGTCTAAAAGGTACAGTTCCCACTTCTGCTCCAGAACTTCACAATTGTTAGGAACTACCCCCAAAAGAGGGAAAAGACCCACATTTCTTATTGTAATCCCAAGTGCTTCCCAGGTTTTAACAATCTGAGGTACAAAGAATGTTACTTCAGCAGATAATCCCAAATTTATCTAGTGCCAAATCCCCACCTGCGTAATTGTCAGACCTCTGACCCTGTTGGCATTTCCCCTCCCTGTTAATCCCCTGGAGTGCCCAGAAGGTCTTCCAGTTGCTTCTGCGGGAGCCTGGCCCACCACCTGAGCCCTGCTCCAAACGGTGACCTCAGCCTTCCCTTCGGGCCAAGAGCTCTGGCAGCCTGCTCACGGCCACCCACAAGGAAAACTGTTCTGGGACACCCTGTTACTCTCCCAGAAGAAGCAAATATCTCTTTGTCACTTGTCTTGTTTGGCCTGGGGACTGGGAGAAATTAAGATATCCAGGCAAAAGAGCAATCTGGAGTTCAGAGACCAGACAGGTCAGTTTGTACTGCATTTTTATGGGCACAAATACATACTATGGAAACTGGCATTTCTAATAATTGCCTCTGATAAATAGCAGTATGCTACAGTGCTCTGTGGTTTCATCGCGGCTTTAAAATTAAGACACACAATATAACTTGCACATGGCAGTTTTTCAATTTTTTTCCTTAATCTTCGTGGATTGTCAGGGATGATAATGATTATTGTTCACTTGGCTAGCTCTGGCCTGGCAGAAGCCTGCAGAAGGAAACAGCCTAACAGCAACATTAGCCCTTTACAGTGGGTTCAACAAGCACTGCCTCTGGCCGAGGCCGGGGTATGCGGGGATCATCATAGAGGGGCTGCTTTTGGGAAACTTGCCCACATTCCTAGAAAGAGAACATTTCAACCAACAGAGTGATCAAATCCCATGGTGGTATTGGTTAACTGTTTTTATATTAATTTATTTTTTGCTTTTTAAAACTCTACTGAATTTTTTTTTTTTGCTCAAAAAGTAATGCATAATTGTTTAAGCAAATCAAATAATTCAGAGGAATTTAATAGTCTCTCCCTTTTTCCCTTCAGTGCCACCATTTTGAGTTTGCCATTTTCCTTACATACATTTAAATACATCTAAACAGGGGCTTCCCTGGTAGCGCAGTGGTTAAGACTCTGCCTGCCAATGCAGGGGGCATGGGTTCGAGCCCTGGTCCGGGAAGATCCCACATGCCACGGAGCAACTAAGCCCATGTGTCACAACTGTTGAGCCTGTGCTCTAGAGCCCGCGAGTCACAGCTACTGAGCCCACGTGCAGCAACTACAGAAACCCACACACTTTAGGGCCCGTGTGCCGCAACTACTGAGCCTGTGTGCTGCAACTACTGACGCCTGCGCGCCTAGAGACTGTGCTCTGCAACAAGGAAAGCCACTGCAATGAGAAGCCCGCATGCCACAACGAAGAGTAGCCCCCGCTCACCACAACTAGAGAAATCCCACACGCAGCAATGAAGACCCAACACAGCCAAATAAATAAATAAAATTATTTTTAAAAAAGAGAGTACTGCCTTTATCTTCTTGTGATGCTGTTTTCTGATTTCCCTGACACTGCTTTGAAGAGTCAGTATTTGAAAAAAGAAAAGCAGAAAGAAATGGTTAACCTCTTCATTGGCCTTCAGCATGGTGGCTCCAATGAGCTGTCAGTAATAGCTTTCCGTAACAAGTGGGATTATAGTCCTCTTCACAATTCATCCTTTTCACCCCAGTACAGTAGCAATGCTGAGACCTTCAGGGATCACATCAACCAAATCCCAAGGTAGAGATATTTAAATTCAAAAATCCACACTCACTTGGACCTGTCCTTTCCTGGCTACCGTGGTGCATTTGGGCTTTGCATCTAACTCCTTGAAAATTTATTTTAAAGTAAATGGAGTCTTGTTTTGAGAGTGAAAAATTATTTCAACATGCACCCCAGATAGCATGGCCGCAAATGGAGTATAAATGCATCAGGATCCCCACTTGAGATTTTCGTTTTAGCCCAATGCATTCAAAGCAATAATCTACATTGTGCCAAGCCAAGTAGTGAGTGACTATGCTAGGAGGATTAAAGGATTATTATTTTTTTTAATCCACTGGAACCCAAGCCATAGTCCCTCTATCAGTAACATTAATAACTATAGTGGACTAAATTCAGATACCTCTTTTCTTCAAGATTCTGAAAATGTTTTTTGCCAAATGTAATTTACCAAATCACAGATTGATTTTTAGAGTTGGAAAGATCCTTAGAGATCAGCCAGACAAACTGCTTATTTAAAGATGATGTTTGAAAAAATAAAGAAAAAAAGATGATGTTTGAGGCCCAGGGAAGACAGATGACTTGGTCCAGGTCTCTCACATCCACTTACTGACAGAGCAAAACTCAAACCCAGGCGGTCAGATTCTTAGCCTGGGGTGCTTCCTCCCACACTCTTGCTATCCAAAGTATGGTCTGTGGACTTAACCACGTGGTATCACCAAGGAGCTTATCAGAAAAGCAGAATCTCAGGCTCCACCCCAGATCTGCTGAATCAGAATCTGCATTTTAACAAGAGCCCTCCTCCAGTGTCTATGTGCACATTAAAATCTGAGAAGCCCTGCTTTACATCTCACTGCCACTGCCCACAGCTCCATGACCTTTGCGTTTGACATCACACCATTTTCTGGACATGCCCAAGAAAGTGCGATAAAATAAGTACAATAATCCTGTGGAAAGAACACTCCTTGAGAAAAATGTTATAGTGACATCTGACCACAGCAATGAAAGAAAAAGATCAGAAGAGGATTCCTCTGGTGTTTTTGCAGCGAACTTAAACTGCGCACTTGGAAAAACGGGGTCCTTGCTCTGAACAAGCTTACAAGATAAGAGAAATCTAGGGCCCAGGGAGCAAAAATAACATTGAATTCTAAATCAGGATGCAAAGGGTTTAGGGAAAACTTCCTGTGGGACACTCCTAATTCATCCTCCTCCCTGGTGCCAGAGAGGAACTTCTAAACTGCAACGTTGACCGACTCTTGTCCTTCAGTGACCCACCGCTGCCTGCAGGGTAAAGTCCAAAGTCCCCTGAGTTGTTCCTGTGCTTCCTGTTTAGCCTCATCACCCTCTTTCCACATAACCCCTTCTTCACACCAAGAACACTGGGCTGCTTGCTGTTCCCTAGTCTGCCATGCCATCGTTCATCTTGGAGCCTTTGCAAGACACTCCTGCATAATGCATCCTCCCTTCCTCGTCCCTTCATATGGCTAATTGTTGCTCATCCTTATGGTCTCTGACAACGTGCCACCAAGAAACATTCTTCAAATTTTAGTTAGGTGCTCCTCCTCTGCCCTTCCCATTATGCCCTGAGTTATGGACTAAATGTTTATATCCTCCCAAAATTGGTATGTTGAAGCTTTAATCCCCCAGTGTGATGGTATTTAGAGGCGGGTCCTTTGGGAGGTAATTAGGTCTAAATGAGGTCATGAGAGTAGGGCCCCCATGATGGGATCAGTACCTTTATAAGAAAAGGAAGAGACACCAAAGCTCTGTCTCTGCCATGTGAGGACACAGCAAGAAGGCAGCTGTCTGCAAGTCAGGAAACAGACTCTTGCCAGAAACCAAAGAATCAGGCTCTCACCAGGAACCAACTCTGTCAGCACCTTGATCTTGGACTTCCCAGCCTCCAGAACCCTGAGAAATAAATGTCTGTTGTTTAAGCCATCTTGTCTCTGGTATTTTGTTATAGCAGCCTGAGCAGGCTGAGATACTCTGTGTCCCCCACTGTCGTGCTGGCTGGTTATTCCTCATTTGTCCTGCAAACAGCAGGCCCCTTGAGGGCCAGGAGCATGTTTCTCATTGTCCATCCCCAGGACATTGGGCTCGGCACATAAAACACATTCCATAAATGCTTGCTGAATGAAAAAGAAGAGTGTGTGAATAGATTTGTGCTTGCAGGAGATGGAATTTGAGCTGATCCCTGAAAGACAGATTTTAATAGCTATGGAGAGGAGAAAAGGCATGAATAGAGGAACAGGAACAAGGATGGTTATGAGCCTATGAATGAGTGCACGGAGAGAATTAGGGAAGTGAGAAGGATGGGGAAGTTTTGTCTAAGACAGTGGTGAGAGAAAATGGGGTTGGGGTCAAGCAAAGGAATTTGATTTTCTACTGTTACTGCTGTCAGTTCCACCCTCTCCCCCCCCCCCAACCCACAGAAGCACACAGGGATCTTAGTTCCTGGACCAGGGGTTGAACCTGTGCCCCCTGAAGTGGAAGCATGGAGTCTTAACCACTGGACTCCTTAACCAGGGAAGTCCCACTGCTGTCAATTTTTTGAATGTTTTTATTAAAGTATAATATAGATACAATAAAGTACATGTATCTTGAGATTATAGCTTGATGAATTTTTACATACATACACTGTTAGGGGCTGAATTGCGTCCTCCCCCCCATTCATATGTTTGAGTCCTAAACCTCCAGTACCTCCAAATATGATTGTATTTGGAGGCAGGGTCTTTAAAGAGATATTTACATTAAAATGACGCCATTAAGATGGGCCCTGTGTCCTTATAAGCAAAGGAGATTAGGAAACAGACACACATAAAGGGACCATGTAAAGGCACACAGAGAAGATGGCCATCTATAAGCCAAGGAGAGAGGTCTCAGAAGGAACCAACTCAACTGGCACCTTGATCTCAGACTTCTAGCCCCAGACTCTGAGAATATAAACTTCTGTTGTCTAAGCCCCCCAGTCTGTGGTATTTGTTACAGCAGCTCCAGCAGGCAAATACACTCACTGTGGGTGCACCATCCAGACCCATGTACAAGACATTCCAGCACCCCCCAAAAAATCTGAATTTGACTGCAGTGACAGAAGTCATTTTTGGTCCCTGAGCAGGTGACTCACCGAAGCAAAATGGAATTTTAGGAAGATTAGCAAAGCGATTGGATGAACTGGTAGTAGGGGTGGTGGGGATGAGTAGGGGAGAAAAGAGGGGGAAGAGGCATGGTTCACAATCTCTTGCTAAAGTCAAGGAATTGGTGAGAGGATAATGGTGAAGGAAACGAAAGTGCATTTTAAAGGACTGGGAAAATAGCAGTGATGAACAAGAGGGAGGACTCAAAGAAGACTCTGAAGTGTTTGTCTAGGAGACTAAAGTGAGGAAGTATCGAAGACAAGTATTGGCTATTTGGAGAAAAGAGTCAGTTGGAGTGGGAAATGCCACACTGGGTTTGGGTCACGCTGGGTTTGAGGGGGTGACAGCATATTCAAGTGGGCATGACATATCCAGAGGTGGAAATAGAAGGCAGGAGCCCAAAGCAAGTGAGGATAAGAGTGTGGATGTGACTCGGGTCAGAGAAGTGGACCATGTGTGGACAGAAGGGAAGAAAGGCAAGAATGAATGCTAACAAAATAACGAAATAATAATAACTAACATGATATGTGTTTACTTCCTGAAAGGTGTGCCTTTTACATATTTAATCCTCACAACAATCCTGCAAGGAACATTCTGTCATTATCATGCCTGTTTGACCAAGGAGGAAACTGAGGCACAGAGAGATTAATTCACTTTTTTAAAGTCACACAGCTCATCAGTGGTAGATCTGGTTTCAAGCCCAGGTACCCTGACACCAGTTCACTCAAGTCAGTGTGCTTAGAGGAAAGAGGAGCCAGCAGCAGAGGAGACCATCTGAGCTCCTGTTTATCCCCCAGTCTCCAAATAAACTGGCCCAGTGCTATTCTATTCTGTAATTTAAAATTCCTCAAGCTGTGGTGCTGATGTCTTTAGAAATGAACAAGTCTTTGCCATCAGTAAGTTCTTCCCAATGCCTAACCTCAAACACCCTGGTTGCACTTTAATAAAGGATGCTGCCTTCCCTCTCTGTTCTGCTGCCTGGGGAGTTTGGATCAGCTGTCTGTCTTTATTATTATCTTGCATCCTTGAAGACAGTATATTTATTAGCAGTTATTCAAATTATTTTAAAATGTGAACTTCTCACACTTTTCCTGAACTCTGGCCCTTGAGTCCAAGCTCCTCCTCTGTGGTCTCTTTTCTCCCGGACAGCTCAGGTTTCGTCATCAATCTGGCACATGGAGCCCCAGTATAGCTCATAGTCCCGCAGGTCTAGGGGAAGACAAGATTACATTTCCACAAATGTGCTTCCATGCATATTTTGAAATTTTAGAGCTGTCCATAAGCCTGAAGAAATATACTGAAGCAAATAAAAGACATTGACAGGTGCAAAACTCTGAACCACCAGAATTTAGCCAAAAGGATTTCTAGGCCATTCTCTTCAAACAATTTTGTTTCCTATTGTGCTCCAGATTTCATCTCTCTGTGTGTTATTTTTTAAATCTTTTCCTGATAATTTTGCATTTATAAAATAACACCTCATGTGCACCCAGCAAATGTGCAAACTGTTTTATAATTAAAGAGGTCCCTATTCCCCAAATCCTAGCATATGTGGTTAAAACACATGATTTGCTCAGTGTTTTAATGGAATATGTGGCTAAAGGGCCAGAGCCCTACTCAGAATCACCAGCTGAAATGATGCTCAGAGCATTAACCATTATGTTTGTAGTCTTACATTGCCTTTATCATGTTATATTTATTTTTGACCAAGAAAAATCCATTCCTCCTAGCAGAATTCTTTGGAAAGATGGAAAAGAGCTATTGGGGAAACAAAATGCTAAATCTAAAAACATTCTAGATTCCTATTTGTTGGGTTTTTCCCCACCAAGTCATCTGAGAGATATTTCTTGTTCCACAGCGGTTATCTGGCCACGAACATCATAACCTAATTAATCATTGTGGCTATTTATAAGTATGACTTGCATATAGAATGTTAATTATAATCGTATCAACAATTACTATTAACAAGAATGAATTGCACATGTATTGAGCTTTATGATTTACAAAATAATTTAACTTGTTTATTTTATTTTTTACTTATTTTTTTTGGGGGGGTGGCGGTGGGGTACGCGGGCCTCTCACTGTTGTGGCCTCTCCCGTTGTGGAGCACAGGCTCCGGATGCGCAGGCTCAGCGGCCATGGCTCACAGGCCCAGCCGCTCCGCGGCATGTGGGATCTTCCCAGACGGGGGCACGAACCCATGTCCCCTGCATCGGCAGGCAGACTCTCAACCACTGCGCCACCAGGGAAGCCCTAACTATTTTATTTTTATTTATTTATTTATTATAAATTTATTTATTTTTGGCTGCGCTGGGTCTTTGTTGCTGCACGCAGGCTTTCTCTAGTTGCGGTGAGCAGGGGCTACTCTTCGTTGCGGTGCGCGGGCTTCTCATTGCGGTGGCTTCTCTTGTTGCGGAGCTCGGGCTCTAGGCGACCGGGCTTCAGTAGTTGTGGCACGCGGACTCAGTGTTGTGGCTCACGGGCTCTAGAGCTCAGTCTCAGTAGTTGTGGCACACGGGCTTAGTTGCTCCGCGGCATGTGGGATCTTCCCGGACCAGGGCTTCAACCTGTGTCCCCTGCATTGGCAGGCAGATTCTCGACCACTGTGCCACCAGGGAAATCCATGTTTAACTATTTTAGCTTTCCCCAATGACCCTGAGATAGGCAAGGTAGATTTTACTTTATTTTATTTTTAAATTTATTTATTTTTTGCTGCATTGGGTCTTCATTGCTGCTCATGGGCTTTCTCTAGTTGCAGTGAGTGGGGCCTACTCTTTGTTGCGTTGCACAGGCTTCTCATTGTGGTGGCTTCTCTTGTTGTGGAGCACAGGCCCTAGGCACGCACACAGGCTTTGGTAGTTGTGGCTTGTAGGCTCTAGAGCACAGGTTCAGTAGTTGTGGCACACGGGATTTGTTGCTCTGTGGCATGTGGGATCTTCCCAGACCAGGGCTTGAACCCATGTCCCCTGACTTGGTAGGCGGATTCTTAACCACTGCGCCACCAGAGAAGTCCCAGCAAGGTAGATTTTTGTATTCCCATTTTATAGGTAAGAACACAGAAGCACAGAAAGAGATGAAGTGAATTTCCAAATAATATGTAGTTGGAGAGATAAAGCTTTGTAGGTCACATTTTCTTATAGATTGACAGGAGAATGAATATAATCTCGAGTTATGATTTATTTACAGAGTTTAAGTACTTCAACTATCTATACCCAGTGAGTATCTATGTAGCCAAGCAAATAATCTCAAGACCCAGCTAGCTGTTTCCTATCTTGTAGATTATATCAGCTGAGAAACTGTCCATCACATCTATCTAAAGAGTCCGAAGTTGAGACATGTAATTCTCTGATAAGTTTCAGTTTTGAGGCTAAAACTTCTCAAACTTTCAGAACATGATACCAGGCCAATTTTGCCTCATTTAGATGATGGGGTAAAATGTTTTTAATGTATTCTTTCCATGATAAAAGTGGGTGACCCATTTCCTTCATTAACATCAATAATTCACATTAACATTTGGATAGCACCTTAGTTTGTCAAAGCATATTCAGTTATAGCATTTGATCCTGTCTGAGACTCTATGACCCAGGTTGGGTTCATAGTAACATTCTCATTTTCCAGACAAGAAGACCAAGGTACAGTTAATAAAATAGTCAAGAATTTAAGGCATGCCTACTATGTGGCAGAGACTACACTAAGTGATAGGGGTGATAATGATACAGATAAAAAGTACATGCAATCCCGCCTCTTAATGTTTTCAGTCCAGTGCAGGGAGTAGACAATGAAATAATCACACCAACAAATGTAAAATTTGAACTGAATGTAATAGTGCTTTCATCCACATATTCCATCAAAACATTGTATAAACCATGTGTTTTAAAAAACATGTAAGGTGAGGGAGCTTCAAGATGGCGGAAGAGTAAGACGTGGAGATCACCTTCCTCCCCACAGATACATCAGAAATACATCTACATGTGGAACAACTCCTACAGAACACCTACTGAACGCTGGCAGAACACCTCAGACCTCCCAAAAGACCTCAGACCCCACGTACCTGGGTAGGGCAAAAGAAAAAACAGAGACGAAAGAATAGGGACGGGACCTGAACCAGTGGGAGGGAGCTGTGAAGGAGGAAAGGTTTTCACACACTAGGAAGCCCCTTCACGGGCAGAGACTGCAGGTGGCGGAGGAGGGAAGCTTCGGAGCCGCGGAGGAGAGCACAGCAACAGGGGTGCGGAGGGCAAAGTGGAGAGATTCCCACACAGAGGATCAGGGCCGACCGGCACTCACCAGCCCGAGAGGCTTGTCTGCTCACCCGCCGGGGCGGGCGGGGGCTGCGAGATGAGATTCGGACTTTAGAGGTCGGATCCCGGGGAGAGGACTGGGGTTGGCTGCGTGAAGCAGCCTGAAGGGGCTAGTGCGCCACAGCTAGCCGGGAGGGAGTCCGGGAAAGAGTCTTGAGCTGCCAAAGAGGCAAGACTTTTTCTTGCCTCTTTGTTTCCTGCTGCGTGAGGAGAGGGGATTAAGAGCGCTGCTTAAAGGAGCTCCAGAGACGGGCGCGAGCCGCGGCTATCAGTGCAGACCCCAGAGACGGGCATGAGATGCTAAGGCTGCTGCTGCCACCACCAATAAGCCTGTGTGCAAGCCCAGGTCACTCTCCACACCTCCCCTCCCGAGAGCCTCTGCAGCCCACCACTGCCAGGGTCCCGTGATCCAGGGACAGCTCCCCTGGGAGAATGCAGGGCGCGCCTCAGGCTGGTGCAACGTCACTCTGGCCTCTGCCGCTGCAGGCTCGCCCCGCATCCGTACCCCTCCCTCCCCCTGTCCTGAGTGAGCCAGAGCCTCCGAATCAGCTGCTTCTTTAACCCCGTTCTGTCTGAGCGAGGAACAGACGCCCTCAGGCAACCTACACGCAGAGGCGGGGCCAAATCTAAAGCTGAACCGCAGGAGCTCTGCGAACGAAGAGAAAGGGGAATCTCTCCCAGCAGCCTCAGGAGCAGCGGATTAAATCTCCACAATCAACTTGATGTATCCCGCATCTGAGGAATACCTGAATAGACAATGAATCATCCCAAATTGAGGAGGTAGACTTTGGGAGCAATGATATATATTTTTTTTCCCTTTTTCTCTTTTTATGAGTGTGTATGTGTATGCTTCTGTGTGTGATTTTGTCTGTATAGCTTTGATTTTACCATTTGTCCTAGGGTTCCGTGTGTCCGGTTTTTTTGTTTGTTTTTTAAGTATAGTTTTTAGCATTAGTTATCATCAGTTGATTTGTTTTTTTGGTTTGGTTGCTCTCCTCTTTTTAAATTTTTTTTATTACTTAAAACAATTTTTTAATAATTATTTTTTATTTTAATAACTTTATTCTATTTTATTTTATCTTCTTTCTTTCCTTCTCTCTTTCCTTTTTTTCTTTCTTTTCTTCTTCCTTCCTTCCTTTCTTTCTTTCTTCTTTCCTTCCTTCCTTCCTTTCTTGCTCTCTTGCTTTTCTTTCTTTTCCTCCCTTTTATTCTGATCTGTGTGGATGACAGGCTCTTGGTGCTCCAGCCAGGCATCAGGACTGTGCCTCTGAGGTGGGAGAGCCAAGTTCAGGACACTGGTCCACAAGAGACCTCCCAGCTCCACGTAATATGAAACGGTGAAAATCTCCCAGAGATCTCCATCTCAGTGATAAGACCCAGTTCCACTCAACGACCAGCAAGCCGCAGTACTGGACACCCTATGCCAAACAACTAGCAAGACAGGAACACAACCCCATCCATTAGCAGCGAGGCTCCCTAAAATAATAAGGCCACAGACACCCGAAAACACAACACCAGACGTGGACCTGCCCATCAGAAAGACAAGGGCCAGCCTCATCCACCAGAACACAGGCACTAGTCCCCTCCACCAGGAAGCCTACACAATCCACTGAACCAATCCTAGCCACTGGAGACAGACACCAAAAACAACGGGAACTACAAACCTGCAGCCTGAAGAAAGGAGACCCCAAACACAGTAAGTTAAGCAAAATGAGAAGACAGAGAAACACACAGCAGATGAAGGAGCAAGGCAAAATCCCACCAGACCTAACAAATAAAGAGGAAATAGGCAGTCTACCTGAAAAAGAATTCAGAATATGATAGTAAAGATGATCCAAAATCTTGGAAATGGAATGGAGAAAATCCAAGAAACGTTTAACATGGACCTAGAAGAACTAAAGAGCAAACAAACAGTGATGAACAACACAATAAATGAAATTAAAAATTCACTAGAAGGGATCAATAGCAGAATAACTGAGGCAGAAGAACGGATAAGTGACCTGGAAGACAAAATAGTGGAAATAACTACTGCAGAGCAGAATAAAGAAAAAAGAATGAAAAGAATTGAGGACAGTCTCAGAGACCTCTGAGACAACATTAAACGCACCAACGTTCGAATTATAGGAGTCACCAAAGAAGAAGAGAAAAAGAAAGGGACTGAGAAAATATTTGAAGAGATTATATTTGAGAACTTCCTTAATATGGGAAAGGAAATAGTTAATCAAGTCCAGGAAGCACAGAGAGTCCCGTACAGGATAAATCCAAGGAGAAACATGCCAAGACACATATTCATCAAACTGTCAAAAATTAAATACAAAGAAAAAATATTAAAAGCAGCAAGGGAAAAACAACAAACACACAAGGGAATCCCCATAAGGTTAACAGCTGATCTTTCAACAGAAACTCTGCAAGCCAGAAGGGAGTGGCAGGACATATTTAAAGTGATGAAGAAGAAAAACCTACAACCAAGATTACTCTACCCAGCAAGGATCTCATTCAGATTTGTTGGAGAAATGAAAACCTTTACAGACAAGCAAAAGCTAAGAGAATTCAGCACCACAAAACCAACTTTACAACAAATGCTAAAGGAACTTCTCTAGGCAGGAAACACAAGAGAAGGAAAAGACCTACAATAACAGACCCAAAACAATGAAGAAAATGGTAATAAGAACATACATATCAATAATTACCTTAAATGTAAATGGACTAAATGGTCCAACCAAAAGACATAGACTGGCTGAATGGATACAGAAACAAGATCCGTATATATGCTGTCTAGAAGAGACCCACCTCAGACCTAGGGACACATACAGACTGAAAGTGAGGGGATGGAAAAAGATATTCCATGCAAATGGAAATCAAAAGAAACCTGGAGTAGCAATTCTCATATCACACAAAATAGACTTTAAAACAAAGACTATTACAAGAGACAAAGTAAAACAAAGACTATTACAAGAGACAAAGAAGGACACTACATAATGATCAAGGGATCAATCCAAGAAGATATAACAATTGTAAATATTTATGCACCCAGCATAGGAGCACCTCAATACATAAGGCAAATTCTAGCAGCCATAAAAGGGGAAATTGACAGTAACACAATCGTAGTAGGAGACTTTAACACCACACTTTCACCAATGGACAGATCTTCCAAAATGAAAATAAATAAGGAAACACAAGCTTTAAATGATACATTAAACAAGATGGACTTAATTGATATTTATAGGACATTCCATCCAAAAACAACAGAATACACATTCTTCTCAAGTGCTCATGGAACATTCTCCAGGATAGATCATATCTTGGGTCACAAATCAAACCTTAGTAAATTTAAGAAAATTGAAATTGTATCAAGTATCTTTTCCGAACACAACGCCATGAGACTAGATATCAATTACAGGAAAAAAATCTGTAAAAAGTACAAACAACACATGGAGGCTAAACAATACACTACTTAATAACCAAGAGATCACTGAAGAAATCAAATAGTAAATCAAAAAGCACCTAGAAACAAATGATAATTAAAACATGACGACCCAAAACCTATGGGATGCATCAAAAGCAGTTCTAAGAGGGAAGTTTATAGCAATACAATCCTACCTTAAGAAACAAGAAACATCTCAAATAAACAACATAACCTTACACCTAAAGCAATTAGAGAAAGCAGAACAAAAATACCCCAAAGGTAGCAGAAGGAAAGAAATCATAAAGATCAGATCAGAACTAAATGAAAAAGAAATGAAGGAAACAATAGCAAAGATCAATAAAACTAAAAGCTGGTTCTTTAACAAGATAAAATTGATAGACCATTAGCCAGACTCATCAAGAAAAAAAGGGAGAAGACTCAAATCAATAGAATTAGAAATGAAAAAGGAGAAGTAACAACTGACAGATTACTACAAGCAACTCTATGCCAATAAAATGGACAACCTGGAAGAAATGGACAAATTCTTAGAAATGCACAACCTTCCAAGACTGAACCAGGAAAAAATAGAAAATATGAACAGACCAATCACAAGCACTGAAATTGAAACTGATTAAAAATCTTCCAACAGGGCTTCCCTGGTGGCGCAGTGGTTGAGAGTCTGCCTGCCAATGCACGGGACACGGGTTCTGCCCCAGTCCGGGAAGATCCCACACGCTGCGGAGCGGCTGGGCCCGTGGGCCACGGCCACTCAGACTGTGTGTCCGGAGCCTGTGCTCCGCAATGGGAGAGGCCACAAGTGAGAGGCCCGCGTACCGCAAAAAAAAAAAAAAAAAAAAACTTCCAACAAACAAAAGCCCAGGATCAGATGGCCTCACAGACGAATTCTATCAAACATTTAGAGAAGAGGTAACCCCTATCCTTCTCAAACTCTTCCAAAATATACCAGAGGGAGGAACACTCCCAAGCTCATTCTACGAGGCCACCACCACCCTGATACCAAAACCAAACAAAGATGTAACAAAGAAAGAAAACTACAGGCCAGTATCGCTGATGAACATAGATTCAAAAATCCTCAACAAAATACTAGCAAACAGAATCCAATAGCACATTAAAAGGATCATACACCATGATCAAGGGGGGTTTATCCCAGGAATTCAAGGATTCTTCAATATATGCAAATCAATCAATGTGATACACCATATTAACAAATTGAATGAGAAAAACCATATGATCATCTCAATAGATGCAGAGAAAGCTTTCAACGAAATTCAACACTCATTTATGATAAAAACCCTCCAGAAAGTAGGCATAGAGGGAACTTTCCTCAACATAATAAAGGCCATATATGACAAACCCACAGCCAACATTGTCCTCAATGGTGAAAAACTGAAACCATTTACACTAAGATCAGGAACAAGACAAGGTTGCCCACACTCACCACTATTATTCAACATAGTTTTGGAAGTTGTAGCCACAGCAATTAGAGGAGAAAAAGAAATAAAAGGAATCCAAATAGGAAAAGAGGAAGTAAAGCTGTCACTGTTTGCAGATGACATGACACTATACATAGAGAATCCTAAAGATGCTACCAGAAAACTACTAGAGCTAATCAATGAATTTGGTAAAGTAGCAGGATACAAAATTAATGCACAGAAATCTCTGGCATTCCTATACACTAATGATGAAAAATCTGAAAGTGAAATTAAGAAAACAATCCCATTTACCATTGAAACAAAAAGAATAAAATATCTAGGAATAAACCTACCTAAGGAGACAAAAGACCTGTATGCAGAAAATTATAAGACACTGATGAAAGAAATTTTAGATGATACCAATAGATGGAGAGATATACCATGTTCTTGGATTGGAAGAATCAACATTGTGAAAATGACTCTACTACCCAAAGCAGTCTACAGATTCATTGCAATCCCTATCAAACTACCCCTGGCATTTTTCACAGAACTAGAACAAAAAATTTCACAATTTGTATGGAAACACAAAGGACCCCGAATAGCCAAAGCAATCTTGAGAAAAGAGAAACGGAGCTGGAGGAATCAGGCTCCCTGACTTTAGACTGTACTACAAAGCTACAGTAATCAAGGCAGTATGGTGCTGTCACAAAAACAGACATATAGATCAATGGAACAGGATAGAAAGCCCAGGGATAAACCAACGCACATCTGGTCGCCTTATCATTGATAAAGGAGGCAAGAATATACAGTGGAGAAAAGACAGCCACTTCATTAAGTGTTGCTGGGAAAATTGGACAGCCACATATAAAAGAATGAAATTAGAACACTCCCTAACACCATACACAGAAATAAACTCAAAATGGATTAAAGACCTAAATGTAAGGCCAGACACTATAAAACTCTTAGAGGAAAACATAGGCAGAACACTCTATGACATAAATCACAGCAAGATCCGTTTTGAACCACCTCCTACAGAAATGCAATTAAAAATAAAAATAAACAAATGGGACCTAATTAAACTTAAAAGCTTTTGCACAGCAAAGGTAACCATAAACAAGACGAGAAGGCAACCCTCAGAATGGGAGAATATATTTGCAAATGAAGCAACTGACAAAGGATTAATATCCAAAATTTACAAGCAGCACATGCAGCTCAATCTCAAAAAAACAAAAAACCCAATCCAAAAATCGGCAGAAGGCCTAAACAGACATTTCTCCAATGAGGACATACAGATTGCCAACAAACACGTGAAAGAATGCTCATCATTAATCATTAGAGAAATGCAGATCAAAACTACAATGAGGTATCATCTCACACCGGTCAGAATGGCCATCATCAAAAAATCTAGAAACAATAAATGCTGGAGAAGGTGTGGAGAAAAGGGAACCCTCTTGCACTATTGGTGGGAATGTAAATTGATACAGCCACTATGGAGAACAGTATGGAGGTTCCTTAAAAAACTAAAAATAGTGGCTTCCCTGGTGGCGCAGTGGTTGAGAGTCCGCCTGCCGATGCAGGGGACACGGGTTCGTGCCCTGGTCCAGGAAGATCCCACATTCCGCGGAGCGGCTCGGCCCGTGATCCATGGCCGTTGAGCCTACGCGTCCGGAGCCCATGCTCCACAATGGGAGAGGCCACAACAGTGAGAGGTCCGCGTAACGCAAAAAAAAAAAAAAACTAAAAATAGAGCTACCATGCGACCCAGCAATCCCAATACTGGGCATATACCCTGAGAAAACCATAATTCCAGAAGAATCATGTACCAAAATGTTCATTGCAGCTCTATTTACAATAGCCAGGACGTGGAAGCAACCTATATGTCCATCAACAGATGAATGGATAAAGAAGATGTGGCACATGTATACAATGGAATATTACTCAACCATAAAAAGAAACGAAATTGAGTTATTTGTGGGAGGTGGTTGGACCTTGAGTCTGTCATACAGAGTGAAGTAAGTCAGAAAGAGAAAAACAAATGCCATATGCTAACACATGTATATGGAATCTAAAAAAAAATGGTCATGAAGAACCTTGGGGTAAGACGGGAATAAAGACACAGACCTACTAGAGAATGGACTTGAGGATACCGGGAGGGGGAAGGGTAAGCTGGGACGAAGTGAGAGAGTGGCATGGACATATATATACTACCAAATGTAAAATAGATAGCTAGTGGGAAGCAGCCGCATAGCACAGGGAGATCAGCTCAGTGCTTTGTGACCACCTAGAGGGGTGGGATAGGGAGGGTGGGAGGGAAGGAGATGCAAGAGGGAGGAGTTATGAGGACATATGTATAACTGATTCACTTTGTTATAAAGCTTAAACTAACACAGCATTGTAAAGCAATTATACTCCAATAAAGATGTTTAAAAACAAACAATAAACAACAACAAAAAATGTAAGGTTTTTAAAAACATGCCGGGTTTTTATGAAAAGGAGAAGTCTATATTCGTCTGGGAACCTAGAATATGGGGATATGGCTTTTTTTTTTTTTTTTTTTTTTTGGCTACGTTGCACAGCTTGCAGGATTTTAGTTCCCAGACCAGGGATTGAACCTGGGCCCACAGCAGTGAAACTGCCAAGTCCTAACCACTGGACCACCAGAGAATTCCAGGGACTTGGCCTTTTCAAGGAGACCCAGCACAGCTTTTCTGGGGAAGTAAAATGATCTGAGAGTATAGGGGATAAGTAAATGGAAAGAGAAGAGATTGATTTTGGAGGCAGAGAAGGAAGCCCTGTAATGGGAAGAAGCTCAACATGACAATTGGAGGTCAGTGTGATGGCATGACAGAGCATGGAAGAATGCAACTCATTGCAAAGCTGAAAAGATTGCTTCTATGTGAAAGGTTTTAAACTTTCATTCTAATGACAATGAGAAGGCATAAAAGATCTTTAAGTATGGGGAAAGGGGCACAATTTGGTCTGCAGTTTGGAAAGATGATTCCAGATATGATGTAGAGAACACATTGAAGAGAGCCATTGAATAGCCAGATGACTATTTCAGATGTCCAAGTGCAGGAGTGTGGACCATGGATTGAAGTTGGAGAGAAGATGGATTTGAGAGATTTTTCATAGGTAAATTTGATGGGACTAGATGGTAGGTTGAATATGGGGATGAGTATGAAGAAGTAAAAGGTGACCCCAACATTCCAGGCTTGTGCAAATGGGTCATGGTGTACAACGGAGAATACTAGAAGTGCAGACTTGTGGCATGGAGATCATGAGTTTGGTTTGGGCTGATCATAAGACATCCAACAAGAGATCCAAGAAGAGTTGATTTATGGAGGTGAAACATAGAGGTCTGGGCTAGGGATACAAATTTGTGAGTCATTCTCATGTAGGTGATATTTAGAGCCATAGATGTGGATGAGACAAGATCACCCAGAGAGAGATTATGAAGTGAGAAGAAAAGAGGGTCCTAGAAAGAGCCTTGGGAAATTCCAACATTTAATGGCCAGAGAGAAGAAGGTGTGTCTATAAAGGAGAGAAGGAGTTGCCTGCAATCCAGGAGGAAACCAGGAAGACCTGGGTTAATGGTACCTAAACAGAGATTTTGAAGAATAGGGGAACTATTGAGTCAGGTGGTACCGGGAGGTTATGTAGTATAAGAATTGAAAAACACATCCACTGGATTTAGCAATATGGAGGTCACTGGTGACCTTAGGAGTGGGAATCAGAAGCCAGATTGCAGTGGATTGAAGAGAGTGGGAGATGAGGCTATGGAGACTATGAACTAGGCAGCAATTTCAGAGTTGGTTTTGAAGCACACTTAGGCTCTAAGGCACATGTGATAAAAAATATAATAATAAATAATGAAAGCCAGTTTTTAGTTTGAATTTGAAAATATGGAAATAAGCAAAGTTAAAATTTGCTTTGCAGTTTGTCTCACCTTCCTCTTCTGCTGCCCTCTCCTCTAAGCATTCAAGATGCTCTCAGGATTTCCCACTCCAGCTTGACTTTCCAGGCTGACCCCATGTCCTCTGGCCCGTTGGCTCCCTGCCTGCACTACTTAGCACCCCCAACCTGCTTTTAGAAAGCTGTCATACTGGGGAAGGACCTGGTAAACCAATTCTTACCAAGTGTGTAGTAACACTCTGGGCTAGGGGTTTGCTTTTTCACTGTGGACAATTCCATAACAAGTCTGAGGGTCTGGGCATACAGTTTAGGATGGGCAGGTATAAACTAAGGGACTCTGATAAGGAGATCATATTGTGGAGTGGAAGTAGCACCAACACGCTAGATAATCTCAAATAAGTCATTTCATCTCTCTGGACCCCTCCCCCGTTTTTCATCTGTCACATCTGGTATTGGATTATATCTCCCAGCCCTTCCAGTCCTGGCATTGTTGGTCTCTGCAGTAAACCCCGACCCAGTTGATGACATACTCCTTGGGAAGGGGAAGAAGGGAGAGAATAGATGGAGAGAGAGAGAGGGAGAGAGAGAGAGGGAGAGAGAGACAGGCATTTCTCCTGCCTCTAGGAAGAAGGTTTAAAGTTAAGTTAAGCTAGAACAGAATCAACTGAGGTGTGTAAATCAGATCGTGTTCTAAGTGCTCCGAGAAGCTGCTATTTTTTAAAAGAGAACTCCTGAAGGCAATCTTCAGTAAAGTGAGGAGTCCTTTTGGAGAAGGCATAAATGCCCCTGTCTTTATCCCTTTTTAATCACCTAAATGTCCGTCTATCAGGTTTCCATAAGCCACCAGGTACATTTGTGCTTAATAACAACATGCAGTAAAGAAATGGTTGAGATGCTCCGATAAAGATTAATGCTTGACTTCCTCTTTCAATTCTTTCCTATACTGCATTTCACATTGAAAACCACTTTTCCCTTTGCACTGTAGCTTTTGAAATATTCCTTATGAAGTCACTTTATGCAGTAGACAGTGAAGAAGATGTGCTGTTATCAGGAACGGGATGTGACGTGCATCCAAAATACCTCCCCTAATGAAGAACCGTAGTCTGGAAACAGACGGATGGTGTGTGACAGGTGAGCAGCTCTGTGTCTGAGCTGTAGTTTGGGGAAGGGGATTCCAGTAAGCTGTATGAGTGAGGCCTCTGTGTTTCTGTCCTTGTTGGCTTCCCCTCCCAAAGCAGGCTAACACTCTGGCCTCCATTTACAGTCACCACTTCGTTCATTTGGAGAAGACAAGCTGTCCAAGTTAATCCATTAGTTAGCCTTCTGCATTAACACAAAACATATGGTGCTGCATGCTTCATTAGTACAGACAAGGTGTTCCAGTCACTGTGTGCCTGCATAGAGCATACTGTGGTGCCTGCCCCCAAATGAATGCCTTCATGCTCTGTACCTTTGCTAACACACCGCCTCAGTCCGTGGCCGTTCTCTTCACTCGACGAACCTGGACAAAGCCTTCTGATCTCCTGCCAGCAGCCACTTCTGTGTTGATTAACCGTCCCTCTCTGCGCCAGGCCAAACCAAGCTGGGCTTGCCTCCTCTAGTGTTTGCTGCCCATCCAGAAGAACAAGAGAACTGCAGCTGGACAGATCTGTCGGCCCAGGGCCGGCCCTAGAGATGAGATGATTAGGGAAGATAATGATGAACGAAGGACTCACAGGTGAAAAATGACTTCTTTAGAATCCTTATTGATCGGCCAGCTGAGGGCTTTTTCATGTGGAACCTAAATTTGACATCTCAAATTGAACCTGACTCTTGAATAGTTCATGCAGTTTTAGACCTGGCAGTAATTTTAGATGGAATCTAGGGCTTTGCCTAGATGGGGAAACCGAGGCCCTGAGCATGAAAATGACTTACCCAAAATAACACAGAGGGTCAATGCCAAAGTCAGGGTTGGGACTGAGGTCTGATATTCAGGTCACTACCACGGGCTCCAGGACCATTTTCTTATGCAGGACCCAGGTTCTGTCAATAAGCTAATGTATCCCTGCTGGTATAAAAGACAAGATCAGCCCACACTGGTCTAATCTGGACCTTGGCTCCAAAAGGGGTAGTAAAAAGAAAAGTGGACAGAAGGGGGCATAGTGCTTGGGGAGGGAGGAACCAATCTGATAAGGAGTAGCCGGGAAAACTGCGACTGCTGCTGCTACTAATATATGAGAGGTTGGGGGAAGGCACAAGATGGTGCTGAAAATGCATAGTCTCCTTTTGGAGAGAGCTGTCTTTCCTAAGAAGCATTTCACTTTGTGATGTATTTACTCCATGAAGCGAAGAATCCGAGGATGGAATGAAGAAGCTCTACCAAGCGGGCCCTGGCAGTCAGAGGCAATGGGGAATGGTACCTTCTCTTAACAGGCAATCCAGGGGTAGGACCTGGATTGGGGAGAAACGCAAATTGCCTGAAAGTACGGCAGGGCATGCCCCTCCCACAGAGTATGAGAGATCCAGATTCCCCAATTCAAATGCAAACCACACTGGGAGCCCCTACCAGCCCCAACTCAGTGATCAGTTAACACGTTGGCATGCATTATCACTGCATGGGTTTGTAGCCTGCAAGTAAATGGATGGTCATGGTCAAGGCTGGGCAAAGACCCACTGTGCCTGCTTCACACAGCATAGCTGTGCATAGCTGTGCACATGCTCACGTAGCACATATGCTTCACATAGCTGTGCATAACTCCACAGATTGTGGAGCTCTGGTCCATGGAAGACAAAGCATCACCTCATCATCCCATTCTCAGTAAAGGTTCTTGGATCCCCTTGTTAATGAGAAAGGAGAATCATTAGAGCCACACAACAAACAGTCACATTACTCATACATACCTTCAAAACAGTGTACACAATTTGCCAAGTACTGTGCTAAGCACTAGGCTGCAAAAGTGACTAAGGTATAGCCCTGCCTGAGCTGGACACATCTAGTGGGGAAGACGGATATCCACACAGCTAACTCTAATGAAATGGGATAAGGGCTATACAAGAAGAAGGGAAATGAACTAAAATTTGCTACTAAGCTACTACAACCCAGTAACTTTCATCCATTCCTTCATTAGCTCATTCACCAGACATTTATTAAATGTCTGTAGAAGCTGTGCTAAGAATATAAAGATGAATAGAAAAGATCTTTGCCCTTGAAGAAATCACATATTACAAGGGAAAGATAAATGGATAAACAATAAGTTAAAAAAATGTTACAGTTGCTATTTCAAAAGTCTGTGCATGCACAAAAGATGTTCAAAGGAGTCGATTTTTAAGCATCTCAAAGTGTCTCAGGTTTTATATAAAAGGATATATACTATTTGAGTCCATTTATATGAAGTTCTAGAACAAGCAAAACTAATCTATGAAAAAATCAGAACAGTGGTTGCCTTTGAGTGGGGTGGTTGACACTTCCCTTGACTAGGGGTTGGGTTATACAGTTATATGCATTTTTCAAAACTCATTGAGTGGTACACAAGATTTGTGCATTTCATTGCTTGTAGATTTACCTAAAAAAGAACTCTAAGCAAATATTGAATTCTAGATAATGATATACATGATGAAGTATTTGGGGGGGAGGTGTACCGATATCTGCAACTTACTTTGAATTGCATCCAAAAAATAAGAAGGATAGAAGAATGCATAGATGAATGGAGATGTGTTAAAGAAAATATAGTAAAATGTCATTTGTAGAATTTAGGTAGCAGGTATGCAGTTGTACACTGTACAATGCTTTCAATTTTTCTGAAAGTTTGAAAAATTTCAAAATAACATATTAGTGGGGAAAAATGAGTCTTGAAAGTAAAATAGGCATCCCCCAGGCAAACAGGATGAGAAGGGGCTAAGCTAAACCCATTTCCAATTTTCTAACCCTCATCTGCCTTTCCGCCTCCTCTACAGAGCCTAGAATAGCTAAATATTTACTTATCTCCTTGCCAGTTTGGGTAGTTGTGTGGCACAGCCAATGAAGCATTAAGTGAACTCTGCTGGTTCTTCTGGGAAAGCTTTTGTTTAGTGGGTGCTGCCCCTTCCTGACTCGAACACAAACATGATACCTGGAGCTGCAGCAGCCTCTTGCAACCATGAAGGCAAATCTAAAAGAATAAAGACTCCTGTCCTGACTTTACTAAGCAGTGGAACCAGTGTCAGCAGCAGCCCATCTCCAGACTTCCTGCTGCATTAAAAAAAAAAAAAAAAAAAAAAGGATGGATTTGAGGACACAGGGAGGGGGAAGGGGAAGCTGGGACTAAGTGAGAGAGTGGCATGGACATATATACACTACCAAACGTAAAATAGATAGCTAGTGGGAAGCAGCCGCGTAGCACAGGGAGATCAGCTTGGTGCTTTGTGTCCACCTAGAGGGGTGGGATAGGGAGGGTGGGAGGGAGATGCAAGAGGGAGGAGATATGGGGATATATGTATATGTATAGATGATTCACTCTGTTATAAAGCAGAAACTAACACACCATTGTAAAGCAATTATACTCCAATAAAGATGTTAAAAAAAATCCTTGTTTTTTTTAGTCACTGTTGGTCACGTTTTCTGTTACTTGCAGCTGAAACATTATGAGCACAAAAATGTAAAACAGCCTGGTTTTCAGGTAATTACAAGCAATCTGATGGCTGGATCCAGAGTTTGGGGAGGAAAATGTGGAGTAGAAGATGTAGCTATAGAGGTTGGAATAAGCCAGACCCTGGAGGACTCAGTGCAATACTAAAGACTTTGGATTCTCTGAAGGTAGTAGAGCATGGGGGTAACCTGATCAGATTGCCCTTTAGAGCAGTGGTTCTCAAACTTGTATGAACATTAGAATCATCTGGAGTTAAAAGTGCAGATTCCCAAGCCCCACGTCCAGAGATTCTGATTGTCAGAGATGTTGTTGGTGCCCTGCGCATATCCTCTCTTTTATCAGCAGCTTCTGTGACCAGTTCCATGCACACAGACAGCTTCCTGTCTCAATACCTCTGTGATTCTCTGACTGATGGCTTTCTCTAGTCACAGAAGCATGCTGTGTGTACCCACGAGGCAGGCCAGGAGTGTCAGGGAGTTAATGCTCCCAAGGGCAACCTTTGACCAATGAGGAATGGGAGCTGGTGAATAAATACTCCAACTTCCTCTCTTACGGGTGGGAAAATTCTGAAGTGTGTGCCTAGCAGCCTCTCAGGTCCCCTTGGGGTTGAGTTCCACTTGCCCACAGTGATAACTCTCTCCTTAATATACTTTTTACTGGTTTTTCTTTCCTTCCCTGTCTTGCTTCCCCAGACCCCCACCAGTACACTGCTGGGATCACCTCTCAAATAAACATCTGGCACCCAAATCCTTGTCTAAGGTTCTGCTTTTGCCAGAACCCAAACTAGGATGCTGATTCAGAAACCCAGGGTGGGGCCTGGGAATGTGCATTTTAACTGTCACCCCCCCCCCCCAAGTATTCAGATAGTAGACTGAATCTCAGTCCCTCTACCACAAGTAACTTCCCCTGTTGCCACTGGCAGACAAATTTGTAGATTAGAGTGAAATTCTTTGGTGGCAAGCAGATTTTTCAGTTGAATTGAGACCAAGAGATTAAGCAAATTCTCTAGCTAATTCAGTTAATCTGTGAAAAGTTTCCAAACCTAAGCATTTTCAAAGATAAGAGCTAACTGCAAGGGCCCCAGATCAGCTTATGACGTTGAAAGAGGTAATCAGGAGATTGTCAGAACCCCACTACATAAATACATAAGAATAAATAAAGAATCCTGACTGTTCCTTACCTCATAACGCCCAGAATAATTTTTCGTCTGAATTTATCTTTTACTGAAAAAAGAGAGGAAAACTAGATCTTATCAGCTGAAGCAGTAATTTTATTGTGTTTAGGGGCCAGGTAAAAGTTGTCTCCTGTTGTTTTAACATGCCCTTACTAAGAAAGAGATGGGTCAAATATTTTGATACCATTTTTTGGCCTCAAATTAGGATCCTGGGAGGAGGAGCTCGTGGAGAAGAAGTGGATGCAAGAGACGCCAGATCGGGTTGTTGGGTTCCTCTGATGAGGTCATTTCACCAGCCACGGGCATCAGCTTCCTCTTCAAAAGCTCAGGTAAGGTGACCAAAACAGGAAAGGTAGTGTCCCCTTATGGTATGCTGTGGCTCATGAATTTTATTTATTTATTTAGCTGCACTGGGTCTTAGTTGCAGCATGCGGGATCTTTAGTTGTGGCATGCATGCGGGATCTAGTTCCCCAACCAGGGATTGAACCTGGGACCCCTGCATTGGGAGCATGGAGTCTTATTACCCACTGGACCACAAGGGAAGTAAGTCCCTGTGGCTCATGAATTTTAAAAAAGCATCATTTAAAGCCGTTTCCAAGTACTGTTCCAGGGGGTCAGTTATTCCCACAATAACTGACTGGTATTTAAACTTGCCTGAAATACCAGCACCTCATTAGTGATGGTGGGCAGCCACGCCATTCCCTGTACCTCCACGCTGCCCCAGCTTTGCTTTTGGTAGGGCATCCTGGTCTCTGTGCCTTTTTTGTCAGGTGGAATCACAGCACCATTCCCTGCTGTTGTTATCAAAGGTTAGGCCTAATGCCATTGATGACAGACAGGTTGTTAGAGAGCCTTCCCACCAAAATCTTTAAGAGTTAGACAGTTCTCTTCAACTCTATCTGCTGATATCATTTCACTGGCTCTTCTGGGGGAAATGAAGATGCAAGCTGTCAGAAAAGTAAGTATGGGCAAAGCTGCGGACTGATAGAAGATAAAAGAGGAATGCAAAAGTACCACCGGATCAGCTTTTCTTTAATCTTAACAGAAGGGACATAGGGAAAGTCTGCATTTCTACACCTTGGGTTAGTGTTCACTTGCTGTCTTTTTCTGTCGTTGAAGAGTGAGTTTTCACTCCGAGGAAGCATGCAATGCTGCCTAAAAGTCTCAAGGAAAGCTTAGAAAGAGAGTATTTGGGCACAACAGGAAGATAGGAACAATTTTACCCATACCCTGAGTTACAAGGGAAGAGGTTACTTTTTTCACTAAATCACTTTTATTGCTCACCAATCACAAACAACCCTTAGAAAGCCTATAAGCCTATGCACATGCATTTCTGGGTCATACAGAGATTCCAAGAGGTAGGGGGCACAGTCTCAGCCCTGGAGAAGTTCAGTGTCCTGGAGGAGAAATGACAAGATTCTAAAAGATAAATAACAATCTGAGCATGCATATGCTATGTGATAAATGGCAACAGTATGAGTCAATACTATTATTACAAGGTTCACATAGGTATCTCTTACTACAGGGTTCACACAGATATCTCTTAATAATAGGACAGGCATCCCCTTCCTTAGGATATGTTATTTATTGGGGGAGTACAGGGAAGGTAAGAATGTAATTGCTTAGAGTAATTTTGATGTTTGCACATAAATGCATAATGATATTATTGATCCTGAATACAAACTATCAGGAGAAGCAGTTGTGAAATCTGGTGGGAGTTTGCACCTGGCAGCCTGGTTTCGCTACTCATCAAGAAGCCGAGGAAAGAACCCAAAAGTACCTGTGGCTCCCAGGATGTGGCAGTGACCTAGGGTGCTTACCAAATGGAATTAGTACTAGAAGATGAAAGTTTGAGGACAGTATACAGCAGCATCAAATAGGAAGGAGATTGCTGTTTTTATCCCCAGCCATCAAAGTGCTTCACAAAACAATATTAGAAGCTGCATTTTATAAATTACACCATCATAGGAGATTGTGAATTGGCATAAAAAAAAAAAAGAAAAATTTATCTTTTTTTTTTGAGAAACCTATTCATTGTGAAATTCAGGAGCTATTATTTGGTCCCCAAATAATTGTCCACATTACAACAATGAATACTTTATTTATTTACTATGGTTGTAAGAGCAATGTCAGATTTCTTAAAAGTTTTGATTAAAGTGTTTTGTTTTAAGTTTTAATTAAAGTGTTTTAAAACACTGAAAATAACAACATTTCCCAGAAAATAATGAGTTTCTTCCTGTTAGCTGTTGAATCATTTACTCCCATATCTGAATAATAACAGCACAGCAAAGCCAGCAGTGGTAATTAAATGATTTGTGAACATAGGTTAACAGATTAGTGCATTATGATGTCATTGTCCAATTAGGGTAAAAATGCTAGTCTTACCTAAAAGACTGACAAAATAGTAAAACAAGAAGGAACAGGTAAAAAGTATCATGCAAAATATTACAACGTATGTAATGTCATTTTTCTGCTTACTACATGAGAGGGGTTATGAGCGTCTTTCAGATCTTACATATGCAAGCTATACACACCTTGGATTAGTTATGTTTTCAGGGTGAATGGGAAGCTGTCTACACGACCTCAAATAACTGAATTGTTTGTAGTTTTCATATGACAACCACCAGCAGCCCTGGCCTGTGAAGACACCTAAGGGAAAGTTCCTTTGAATTCCCCTTTATGTATCAACAAGATTTAAAAAGAAAAAAACAACTCAAGGAAATAAGGAATATTCATCTCTCACTCTTATTATAAAGAATTTTCAATTTATCAACCATTTATTCAACACATATTTACTAGGTACCTACTATATGCCCAGCAAAACATTAGCTTTTTGAGGGGCATGAAGATGCATGAAACAGACTTCTCGCAAAGCTTTCTTTCAGTTAGAGAAATAAGGCATACAGGTTATAAGGTCATAAACATTAGGTAGAGGTAAAGTGCTGTAGAATTTCAGGAGAGGGATTGATAACTTTCACCTGGGGAAATCAAGATGAAGTGTCAAGAACTTGGCTTAACTGATGGGAAGTGATGGGGGGTGAAAGGCTTTGCAGACAGAGCAAATGGCAAGCACAAAGGCACATGTAATTTACTATTTATTCTGCCACCAGTTGGGAGGTTTAATCCTAATTACATCCCAGAAAAGAAGCCAACTCTGCGCTTATTTTTACTGGCAATGGAAGTGTTGGGCAGCTGAAAAAATTTACCCTCACAACAGCCAGTAAGTTAGTGACCCAGCAGGGGTTTGGAGGCTCCAGAATTCTTTTAATCCCCAGTGATCGTTTAAACAACTGAGCCCCCTAAATATATACAAATCTTGTATTTGAACGGATTTGGAAAAATAAAGAGGCCTGTGAAATGCACACACCACTCTTTCAAGTCTCTGAGCAATGCTTGCAATATTGTAGGACACTTTGGGTCCTAGCGATAGCTTTTGGCAGCAGGGAAAGTCCTCCATCCCACCTTTGTTGGTGTCCACTCCACTGACATGTCCTCCCTGCAGCCTTGGGAAACAGCCTCAAATGGCTGGCTAAACACACAGTAAGGATATGTTGAAGGAAGTTTCCTGCTTTCCCTATTAGTTGCAAGAATTGTGTATATAAGTGTAAATGTTATAGCAAAGATCAAGCTGGTTATTAATCCAAGTCAGGGCAAAGAGGAAGAAACTATCAGCAAAGAGAAGTGATTTCTTTTTAGGCTTTTGCTTTGAAGGCTAGAATTTGTTTAATTAAATGAGACCTTCTGCCCTATTACTGACACGAGGACCTTTTCACTTCACACTAGGGAACTCAGGGCAAGTGAGCCATTAACACTCTGTCTCAAAGCCTAAGCCTGCCATCATTTCCGTTATCCTTGCTCATTCACACCTTGTCTTCTGGCCACTGTTGTTCATCTCTTAAACCTAATATCATCAGCCAGTTTTTCTTTTTAACTTTTACCAAAAAAAAAAAAAAAATTTAGGCACACCTTTAGAAGAGTGTATTTTCTGACATGAGTTACGTAGTAAAGAGAGATGTGAAGACCTTGGAGGTGATTCAACTGGGAGCCATGACGGCTGAAAGTTTGTAAAATAAAAAAGTTTCTTTCATGTGAAAGAAACTGGCTCAGGAAGACTGGAAGGGAAAAACAGGCATGATCTGACACTGTTCTTCAGAGGTAAGGAATGTCTAGAGCAGACGTGGCTGTTAGCTCCCATCACTGTAATTGCTGCTTTTATAGCTTGCTGATGCGATCTGGCTTGTAGGGCCTCACAAGGTGTCCCCCAGAAATCAAACACTCATTTGGAAAGGCGGGACCTTGCTTCGGTGAAAGATCTATTGTCATTATTGCAGGCAGGAGTGGTAGACTCCTGGCCCTGCTCAATCACCAGCTTGCTGTGGGAGATCTTGTGAAGGTCATTGAATTTACCCAGTCTTCAATTCTTGCCTTTCTACGATGAGAATATTGGACTAAATGAGCTCTGAAAAGGGAGACCATATAATTTATTATTAAAAAAAACGGGACATTTTTGCTAGAACAAATTGTCCGGTCAAACTGGACAATATGTCTGCATGACAAACCAGCACGCATGGGCACACCATCTCAGAAGTGCCCTTGCATGCTGCAGTCTGTGATTCCCAAGGCCCTCCTTTAAGAGCGACCCCAAAACTTCCAATGACGCTCTCAAATTCAAAGGGAAAACAGACACAGTAGCATGGTAAAAAAAACAACAACAAAAAACAGCTACTTTGGAAAAAGTATTTTAAATGCAATTTCACTGTTGCTGTAGAAGAAAGAGGCAGAAGCAACCTCATGCCAGAAATTAAGAATCATTCGAAACAATTTGTTTAGGAAGGGGTATTGAATTCTCTCTCAGAATCTTCTGAGACTAAAAAAAATACAAAGAGAAAGATATATTCTATCATCTACCAATCTAATCTGTACATAAATTTTGCTGAAATCAAGGTAAAATTTCTATAATAAGCAAAAATAAACTAAAATATTGTCAAAGAACAAAGCAAGACTAATTAGCCCAAACTACGGTGAATTAGGAATTTTAAACTCATTTTCAAAATGTTTTCTATTAAATTTCTAGTCTATAACATAAATTCTGTTACTATTAATTCTGACACAACTTTTAAAAACTTCAGCTTAAGACAATCTAAGATTCTCTAGGCTGAGAATCTAGAGCACACACATTCCATAACACAAGAGCTCAGAATGTGTGTTTTCAGCGTCTTTAAATTCCAGAGATTGAATGTGGTAGAGGGATTGGTTTATGGTTGGTCTGGGAGTTAGCTTTTGGGATTTTTGCCATTTCACCACCCACGGAACATTTTAAAGCAGAAAGGTTAATGATTTATCTTTTGTACAGGTTTCTTTTCTGACAATATTATTGTTGGAATAAAAGACCTCGTTTGAAAAGAAAGTCTGACAGCATTCTGAGAATCTCAGGTTAAGGAAGAACATTCTAAGGACAAGAAGTTTCCAGCAGTGAAACAGACCCACTTGTAAGAAGGGAAGTCCCCATCACCTGAAGTATTTCTGTGGATGCTGGGTGGCCGTCCCTTAGGGCCACAATGGAGACAGTGTTTCAATGGATGAGAGGTTGGGTGAGGTGGCCTCTGACGTACTGGCCACTTCTAAGACTTGCCAGTTTTGTGATCCTAGGGTTCCTAGGATTCTGGCTCTGAATCAGTAGCTAAAATATCACCTAACACTATTCCCTGGAACAGTGCACTTAACACACTAGCATCTTCCCACAGAAAACTAACACCCTCAGTGTCCTATGTGCGCTGATATTAAATTGCTTTCGTTATGCTTGGCCCAGAATGAGGCTCAGTTTCATTTTGACTAAAGCAACTTTAATGCATCTGGGAGAAACAAAAATCTCTAATAACACACCTCAGGTCTATGAAAAGAACCCATTCCTACATAGCCAGTCCCTAGTGAGAGAGGAGCACTTCGGTACACAAAAAATCTATTGCAGTCATTTCATATTTAGTGAAAAGCCAGAGGAAGTAAAATCAGACCTGGATTGAGTTCAACACCTGAGTCAGTGGTGCAGTGTGGACAAATGATGAGAGTTTTCATTCATTTACATTGGCAGATTTCCAAGACTGCTCCACATCTGTACAGTTCAGCCTCCGTGGGCAGGCAGCAGGGCAGAAAACATGCAACATTGTGGTGCCACTTCTGTGGCAATGAACAGGGCTGCTGCTGACCAGACTCAGCACTGGTTGCAGCAAACTCCATACCTTATCAGGGAAAAACCCTAGAACTTTAGTAGGAAGAGGAAGCAACACACAGGAGGGTGAAGGGGTGAGCTAGAAATGATTCATCAGTATTAGGGGGCGTTAGATGGGATTTGCCAAAGAAATTAGCTTTACAAAGATAACCTTGAAAGAGTACTCTTTTCCTTTACAAGGCTGGGCACATTATGAATTAAGAAATTCATAATGTATGCAGTTTTAAAACATACATTGAATGTTTGGATTGATATGAATGCCAATAATTTTCCTCTTTGGTCAGGAAATAAATATATTTTTCTACATGACCTTTGACATCTCTAGGAATGGTCTTCCTACAAATGTTGAAAGTAAAGGAAAACAGGACTTAACTGTTCTCTTTGAGTCATCTCTGAAACGGGCTAAGTCAGTTTGTAAGTCACCTAAAACGTGCCTGGAAAAACTAACCAAATAAAAGACAGGTAACAAATTAACTCTATAAGAATGAAGTGTACTGAACAGATAGATTAATTCAAGGCCAAGTACAAGTATTCTGATTTGCAGGCTTTTGTGGGACTTGTGGGAAAATGTAAAGTAGCCATCATCAGAGGCCCTTACTCACAGTGGCTGTGTTCTTTGCAGATATATGGTAGGGCCATTGCCCAAAGCATTTTGGCCCTGGTAGTAGAGAGAGTGAATCCAAAGGCCTAAATAAGCAGCTGACCTTCAATGTGGCCTTAGGTAAATCATTTCACCTTCTAATCCTTGTCTACAAAACTGAAATAATAAAATCTATTTAACTTGGTTTCCATGGTAATTAAATTTCACAATTCATCTAAGTATTTGAAAAATTTAATGAGTATATAAAATATATCAGACACAAAGTAAGGATCTAAGTAGACATTTCTCCAAAGATATACAAATGTCCAATAAGCACTTGAAAAGATATTCAATATCATTAGCCATCAGGGAAATGCAAATCAAAACCACAATCAGATACCATGACACATCCACTAGATTGGCTATAAACAAGAAGTTAATAAAAAGTATTGGTGAAGATGTGGAGAAATGGGAACCTTCATACACTGCTAGCGGGAATGTAAAATGATGCAGCTGCTTTGGAAAGCAGTCTGGTAGTTCCTCAAAAGGTTAAACATACAGTTATCATAGGAATTAGCAATTCCACTCCTAAGTATACACTCAAGAGAAATGAAAACATATACCTGCAAAAAAACTTGTACGAGTATTCATAGAAGCATTATTCATAATAGCCAGAAAGCAGAAATAACTCAAATGTCCATTATCTAATGAATGGATCAAAAAAATGTGGTATATCCCTATAATGGAATATTATCTGGCAATGAAAAGGAATGAACTATTGGTACATGTTACAATATGGATGAACCTTGAAAACATTGTACTAAATGAAAGAAACCAGTCACAAAAGACCACATATTATATGATTCCGTTTATATATTCAAAATAGTCGTCAGTAGAGACAGAAACTAGATTAGTAGTTGGTTGGGGCTGGAAGGGAGATGGGAAAGGAGTTTGGGAGGTGACAGCTAAGGAGTATGGGGTTTCTTTTATGGAGTGATGAAATTGTTCTAAAATTGACTGTGGTGATGGTTGCACAACTCTGTGAATATATGAAAAGCCACTGAACCATACACTTTCTTTTTTATTTTTTAAGATTTATTTATTTATTTGGCCATGTCGGGTCTTAGTTGCGGCACACGGGATCTTCATTGAGGCACATGGGATCTTTCGTTGCGGCACGCGGGCTCTTTGTTGTGGCGTGCGGGCTTCTCTGTAGCTGTGGCATGCGGGTTGTCCCTCTCTAGTTGTGGTGCACAGGTTCCAGAGCATGTGGGCTCTGTAGTTTGTGGCACCTGGGCTCTAGTTGAGGTGCGTGAGCTCAGTAGTTGTGGCACACAGGCTTAGTTGTCCTGGTGTGGTCGGGGATCTTAGTTCTCTGACCAGGGATAGAACCCGCGTCCCCTGCCTTATAAGGTGGATTCTTTACCACTATACCACCAGAGAAGTCCCTGAATCATACAATTTAAATGGGTGAACTGTATGGTATGTGAATTATATCTCAATAAAGTTTTTTTTTAAAAAGGGATGTGCCAGGCAATTTGCTAGGCACTCGATATATAATGAATGTGAAATGCACATGACGTGTGCTTAATAAATACAATGCAAACACATAATGCCTCATTTGCTTTGAATAGAGGGGAAAAAGAACTTTTAAAAGGAATACAAGTGCATATGAAATATAAAAGCCTAAATTAATGTGCTAATTAGGAATAAAATAACCATAACTAAGACCTATCAACACGAAGTATCGTACTAGGATGTCATTAAACTGTACTTGAGTGTACAGTGAGGTAAAGACTTTAGTGGCAATCATCTTTGGTAATACACTATTGAGTCATAGTGTTATTTAAACAGAAAGCAAAGGCCATTATAAACTACACCTGAGAATCAAAGACAAAAAGACCGTTTATTGCTAGAGAAGAGATCCAAACAGGAAATTATGCCTCTCTGTACCATCCTGGCTGTCGTATTCTGAATGTACATGATTCCCCAACTTCCCATCTCCACCACACAGTCAACCTTAATACAGGAAAATAAAAGTCTTGCCTTTTCCCATCTTGGCATTTATTTTTTTTAAGAGGAAGCATATTTATTTATTTATAATTTTTAATGTATTTTTTTAGATTTATTTTTTATTGTTTTATTTACTTTATTTATTTTTGGCTGCATTGGGTCTTAGTTGCGGCACACGGGATCTTTGTTGAGGCATGCGGGATCTTTCGTTGCAGCATGCGGGCCTCTCTCTAGTGGCGCGTGGGTTTTCTCTCCAGTTGTGGTATGCAGGCTCCAGGGTGCGTGGGCTCTGTAGTTGTGGCGCACAGGTTCCTGAGTGCGTGGGCTCTGTACTTTGTGGCACACAGGCTCCCTAGCTGAGGCGTGTGAGCTCAGTAGTTGTGGCACGCAGGCTTAGTTGCCCCAAGACATGTAGGATCTTAGGTCCCTGACCAGGGATTGATCCCACGTCCCCTGCATTGTAGGGCAGATTCTTTACCACTGGACCACCAGGGAAATCCCCATCTTGGCATTTAAATGAACAAAAAAACCATTGCATACTTCCCTAGTCCTTGACCTTTCTTATTTTCTGTTAGCCCCAAGAGGCTATCATTTTACAGCCTAAAAGCTAATGCAAACCTCAGAATTATTGATGGGCATGGGTTCCGTGGAAGAAGTCACCATCCATATCCTGCTCAAGCAAGGCATGAACAGCTGGGGAAAGATGCTAACACCCATCTGAGCTTTCAGTGGCCCAAGATCTTAACGTTCTTGTCTAGGCTTGACAGTACAGATAGAGTAAGACATTCTGGGGTAGCACATTAACACAAGCAAAGGCAGATTTGCAGAATGTTTCAAGTGGCAGTCATGTATCTTAGAATGTGTAGTTCTGGAGGAAAGAGCTGGTGCTATCCTGATACCAGTAAGGACCAAAACTCTGGTGGAAAACATGTGTGGGTGCATGAAAAGTTTTCTTCAAAATGATAGGGACAAAAAAGAGAGATCACTGTGTGGAGGAGACCCAACAACAAGAAAAAAAGAGTCGAGAATAAAGATAAGAAAGGAAGGGAGGGAAGAAAGTGAGGATGGAGAAAGAGTACAGTAGAGTCTGTTGGTGTATTTAAAAATCACCAGAGAGAGAAATGTTAACTTTAACCACCAAAGAGAAAAAGAACCTCTTTCAGGTATACCCCTTTCATAAAATGAGATGATGGCAGGAGAAAGTGAAATATCTTAAAATTTAATATATGTTAAAAGAAAAATAAGGTGGTTAGCAGAGGACAGAGATGTCATTTCAAAGTACTAAAGAGATAATGAGTGGACATAAAATTATTCATATGGATATGACAGGGGGATTGGACTTGTGTGCCCAGAAGAAGGCCATGACAAGGACTGATGTGCTGCAGTGGGAACACAAGGAGGACAAGAGTGAACCATGCAATAAAAATGGAGGCCGGGCTTCCCTGGTGGCGCAGTGGTTGCAAGTCCGCCTGCTGATGCAGGGGACATGGGTTCGTGCCCCGGTCCGGGAAGATCCCACATGCCGCGGAGCGGCTGGGCCTGTGAGCCATGGCCGCTGGGCCTGCGCGTCCGGAGCCTGTGCTCCGCAATGGGAGAGGCCACAGCAGTGAGAGGCCCGCGTACCACAAAATAAAATAAATAAATAAGGAGGCTAAAATTGACTGCACACTGAATTTGGCTAAAGGAGAACAGTCCAGAAGACAGTCAAATCAGATTCAATGACAAGAGTAAGAAAGAGAAGAGTAACTACAGTGCACCCCGCACAGAAGCAGATTTGAGTGAAATTCCAAAGCGTTTACTGAAAGACTTACCTGATTTTGAAGAAGTGTAAAGCATAAATATTCAGCTGGGAAGAGCAAGAACTTGGAAATAGAATACAAGGTCTAAGCTTGAAAAACAAACAAAAAAGTCAGTTTGCCATTTACAAGTAAGTTTGTGTTCCTTCTTTTTGTTCACTAATTGTTTTCTTTGTTTGGCTTTGTAACTGGGAAATACTTTCCCACAGCAGCAGTGTGCTAAGTGGTGGATAAATTCCAAAAGTGGCCCACAAAGTTCTGTTTAACTATTAAAACTCTACCTTCACAGTAATTCCGCTAGAATCAGCCTTAGTTCTGAGTCCTGAGATAAAGGAGTGATAAGGTACAAGAGAGAAGAGGAAGAAAAACAAGGAAAGGAAGGGATGAGAAAAAAAAATAAGAGGAACAAGAAGGGAAAGAAAGATGATGGGAGGTTTTCTTTTTTCTTGGACACAGAGTTTCAGATCCTGACTTTAGTCCTGATGTCTCTGCTAGGTATTAGGAAGCTGTCAAACTCATGGTCAACTGTACGGTATCTATGATTAACAGCCCTTAATTTTCCTGGGAAGAGATCATTGGAGTTTTTTAAAATGTGGAAGAAGATATTTGGTAGCAAGTTTCCTCTAGGACAATTAGTTCTTCTAACCATTCCTGTTTCTCACAGCCTCACCCCTCCTTTGCTTCTGTGAAGGATTCAGTGTTTTCACTTAGAGCTTCCGATGAGTTTTGGTGTACAGGGATAGGGTAGTTGTTTGTAGATATGAAATTTATGAGATGGGAATTAACTACATAGAAAAAAAAAACCCCTGGTTTCTTCAACTGTATATGGAGAATTGCTATTATAAAGTATAGATGAAGTATAAATAGACTATTTAAATCTCTTAATATGGGGAGGTACTCAAAATCTAGCACATTTCAAAGCACTTTATCAATGGGTGAAAAATTGTGTAATTACTCAGATTTATAAGGGATGTAATAATTTAAGAATGTAGGTAAATGACAGATATTCAGAAAAAACATGGAGAGTCAATTTGGAAATTAAGGAAAGAGGCAATTGAAAAGGCATTAAAAAATAACGAAAATGGTCAGAATTAAATAAACATTTGCATAAGCAAGAAAACGATTAGTCAAGCTATGGAGAAGAATTACTCTTAGAAAGAACAGAATGAAAATGAAAAGACTGTACAAATAGCCCACTGATTAGATAATTTGAAAGACAATTGTTAAACTGTAAGAAAGAACAAAAGGTGACTGAGACTGAAGAAAACCTTCAAAAGGACACAAAAATTGTTTAAGTTGTAAAGGTATGTGTTACATTTGCAGGATAAATAAATCTGTGAGAGGGTTGGAAGGGGAGACTTTAAAATGTAATTGGCCAATAAAAGACCTTATTGGTGACCCTTCAGGGGGGAAAAAAAATCTCCCAAAGGACAATGAACTATCTATCATATGGTGTTTTAGTTGAATTTTGGGGTTTTTTAGTTGGAAAAAAAAATTTTTTTTTTAATGTACTGCCTCCACTGGGGTCATTATGCCTCTAAATTGTATAAGCAAAGAAAATAACGACAGATGAAAAAGTTTGCTTAGTAATGTTGCTTATTTTTAGCTGTCCAGAAGTTATTTTTATTCACCTTATTTCCTAAGAAGCTGAGCAATGTTCTTATTTATCATTTAACAACATTTAATTGAATACTTTATCACGTGTAATTGCTAGATGCCTGCTCTCAGAAGACAGAGCTGAGGATGTAGTCAACAAAACCAGGTTCAAGCCCCAGCTCTGTCACTTACAAATAACGTTAAGTAATTGAACCACAGTTCCCTCATCTTTTTATAAAATAAAGGTCTTGAACTAGAAGAAATTATATGAACTCTTAATCCCTTCTAGGTATGTTTATTGTTTTCTAAAAGACAAATTAATGTTTAGCTTAATCTTTATGTTGTAAGTTATTGCAATCTTCAGGATGGTTTTATATGTGTAAATTTTCACTAAGATTTATTGACAGACTAAAATAAGCCAAAATTTATAGAAACAGTAGGTGAGAAGAAAAAGAATAAATGGATTAGGGCTTCAAGGGCAATATTTCTGCCATTATATGGAGAAAATATTTAGATATCATTTAAAAATGTTAAACCCAGAAATTACATAAATAACATGCAATTGTTGTGTTAACAATTAAGATGTAAGTACAGATAGTCCCTGACTCACTATGGTTCAAGTTTTGATTTTTCAACTTTATGGTGGTACAAAGGTGATACGCATTTAGTAGAAAGCATACTTCGGATTTTGAATTTTGATCCCCTGGGCTGGTGATATGTGGTCCCATACCTCTCGTGATGCTGGGCAGTGGCAGCGAGCCACACAATCACCAGGGTAAACAACCGACTTTACAACCATTCTGTACTCACATAACCATTCGGTTTTTCACTTTCAGTACAGTATTCAATAAACTACATGAGATATTCAACACTTTATTATAAAATGGGCTTTGTGTTAGATGATTTTCCCCAGCTATAGGCTAATGTAAGTGTTCTGAGCACGTTTAAGGTAGGCTAGGCTGAGTTAGGATGGTTGGTAGGTTAGGTGTATTAAATGAATTTTTGACTTAACGATATTTTCAACTTGCAATGGGTTTATTGGGTCACAATCCCACTGTAAGTCAAGGAAGATCTGTATATGTTAGCATATGAATATATTAATAATAGCTAATTAATATTAATAAATTGTATTATTCATAGCTAACAAAATGCACAAATGTGTCAAATGTGATGTAATTTTCATAATAACACTATGCGATTTTCGCTATTATTATCTTTACAGATAAATGTAAGATAATTTACTCTGAGGCTTGGTGATATTTAATAACTTATTCAAGATCTCACAGACTGTGTGGTAGGGTCCAGAGCCTTTTACTGCCCAAGATGGGATACTACTGTATACACTATTTGTAACTTACTTTTCAAAGTTATCATGTCTTCAATGTGGTTCTCTGTTTATAAATTTACTTCAATAGCTTCATTTCTAAGGATTACATGATATTCCATTGTATAAATGTACTATAATTTATTTAAACATTCTCCCATTTGGGGGCATTTAGTTCATTTCGAATTTTTTACTCCTTGTAGGTGAATCTTTGCACATTATCTTTAAATATTCCTCAGAATAAATTTTTAGATACAGAATAACTGGGCCAAAAGCTATGAGTATTTTTAAGACTTTTTGTATTAACCAACCATGTATTTTATGTTATTTCTTTATTTTTTCTTAATAAATTTATTTATTTATTTTATTTTTGGCTCCGTTGGGTCTTCGTTGCTGCACATGGGCTTTCCAGCACGCGGAATCTTCCTGGGCCAGGGTTCGAACCCATGTCTCCTGCATTGGCAGGCAAATTCTTTTTTTTTAAAGAAACTGCTTTTTAAAATTTTATTTATTTATTTATGGTTGTGTTGGGTCTTCGTTTCTGTGCAAGGGCTTTCTCTAGTTGCGGCAAGCAGGGGCCAGCTCTTCATCGCAGTGCGCGGGCCTTTCACTGTTGCGGCCTGTCTTGTTGCAGGGCACAGGCTCCAGACGCGCAGGCTCAGTAGTTGTGGCTCATGGGGGCCTACTTGCCCTGCGGCATGTGGGATCTTCTCAGACCAGGGCTCGAACCCGTGTCCCCTGCATTGGCAGGCAGATTCTCAACCACTGTGCCACCAGGGAAGCCTGGCAGGCAGATTCTTAACCACTGAACCATCAGAGAAGTCCCTGAGCAGTGTTTATAAAAACTCCGGATAGTCAGAATAGAGCTTACCTGGGGCAGGACTCGGGTTGGGATTTGAATGATGGTATGAATGGCGGGAGGAATCCTCCTTGGATGCTAGAAATAATTTTTTTAATGTTTCTTTATTTATTTGGCTGCGCCAGGTCTTGGTTGCAGCATGTGGGATCTTTGTTGCTGCCTGCGGGATCTTTGTTGCAGCATGCAAGATCTTGTAAGTTGCAGCATGTGGGATCTTTTAGTTACGGCATGTGGGACCTAGTTCCCTGACCAGGAATCAAACTCGGGCCCCTGCATTGGGAGCACGGAGTCTTAGCCACTGGACCACCAGGGAAGTCCTAGGTACTGGAAATATTGTATATCTAGATCTAGATGGTGGTTACAGCATATATATACATGTATAAAAGTTCATCTAGCTGTACATTTAAGATCTGTGTACTTTACAGTATGTATGTCATACAGTATGTATGACAATACAGTGTGTATTGTCAAACAATCTCAGATTCTTGGCATTATGTAAACCAGACATCTAGGGCCAACTGGGGTTTCATTTTATTCCCAGATATTTTTATATGCGTTTGCTGTCATTTAAACTTATTACATATAGGCAGTAAACACATAAACACAATAAGTCAAACTCTGGCAAGCTAACAGACTTTTTTTTTTCTTCTAAGTTTAGATGAAGCCCCCATCTTCAATCCCTAACAGCCTCCAGTTTTTTTCATTTTCCTTGTACATAAATTTTTGTATGTATCTTTAATTGTTAACCGAAAATAAATTTCCAGGAAGCTGGCTTCCAGTGATCCGAAGAGGGGGTGGCATGAAAACCCTGTGCCAATAGTATTCTAGAAGTTAAATGGGGCACATGTCTCAAAAGAATAAGATTTTGATTAAACACTGTTTAAACCACTTGGACCACCTTAGAATAGAAGACTCAGATTGTAGCATTTTTCTTATCCTTAACAAAATGTTGGAGTTTGGAGTAACCCAAGAGAGAATAGTGAAATATTCTACTTTTCCTAAGCATACCCAGATCTAATTTCTCTCTCTAGAAACTCATTCTCAGTCTTTAAATTTTGAAAGACAGAACATAAGATTTGGTGACTTTTCCAAAATCTTAGATACGTTAGAAAAAATGTTGATCTAACTTCTGATAAAGCATGCATCTCTCATTATTAGCTTTGTTAAGATACAGAAATCAAGATCCAAGCTCTTTTTGATTTGGACTGTATTGTACAGGCAGTATTTTCATATTGCTGAGTAATTACTTGGTTGCAGGTGTGTTTACTTTGACATTACTTAGATCTGCTTTCATTCTGCCCTTCAAACACCCATTCCTTTCTGTTTTCTAGAACATATATTGTGGTTGGCAGCAGCGAGTGAAACCTCAGCCTCCATCTGCATTTCTCTAACCTCTTAGCACAATAGTGTAGACATTTGTTTGTGAACACAATAGGATGGAATCCAGTTCATCTGTTAACAACTTAGTGATGTTCTAAACTTTTACTTCCAAGTTGTAGACCCTAACATGACTTCATGTCTTGGCTGAGATTCAGAGTTTCAACATACACAGACAGATACAGACTTTCTCTTCCCCCTACCATGCTGGGCTGTTACCAGCAGTTTCTGGGGCATGAAAAACATCCGAACCGGCAAACTTCAGAAAAAGCAGGCTTTTTTTTTTTTTTTTTCCAGGAATAGTTTGCTTTATTGTGACAAAAGGCCAAACTGTTCCCCTGTTTAAAATATGCAGTGGAGTTATTTTAGCTTCTAAAATTTTCAGTGCTGAGTAGGAATATATACTGAGAAAAAGGAAAAGAAAAAAGAGTTCTATCAACTCTTCTAAGCTTAGTAATTTTGTGGTGCTCTGAAGCTTTCAACATTGGTCTGGATCCTTGCAACCTTCACCTAGATAAGTGCTTAGCATGTTAGTAGTCAGACTTATACCTCTCTTCTCCCTGTAATCATCCTGGTGGGAAAGGATTCTTCTCTGCAGTAACTAAACAGCCCCAGAAAAAAAGATCTACAGATACTAGCATTTATAGGTCCATCAGTGACAAAGCCAGCTTGAAGACTCATCCCCTTATGATGAAGCTCTCCAGGCACCAATCTTCTCTGGAACCTGGTATTTCCAATTAGCTTATTATTGCCATATTCTTTAGTATGAACAGACAGCCAAAGAACCAGACAATGGAGGAAAGCCTCTGACATGAAAGACAGAGACCAAACAATGCAGGTTGGGGTGCGGGGTTGGGGGATAAGGAAATGGAAATAAAAGTTTCAGGGAGTAGAAAGAAAACTTAACAATGATTAACAAAAGTGTTAGGGAGAGGAACCAATATAATATATTCGTAAAATAAGAATGAGATGCCTTAAAAATGGGACAGAGAACAAGAAATAGTTCTTGGAGGGGACTTCCCTGGTGGTCCAATAGTTAAGACTCTGCACTCCCAATGCGGGGGGGCCCGGGTTCGATCCCTGGTTGGGGAACTAGATCCTGCATGCACGCCGCAGCTGCAACTAAGAAGTCCACGTGCCTCAATGAAGATCCCGCAGGCCTCAGCTAAGACCCGGCGCAGCCAAAAAACATAATAAATAAATAAATATTAAAAGAAAAGAAAGAAATAGTCCTTGGAAATTAAAAGCTGGGAAGCAACTTCAACAGAAGGGTTTGAAGACAGAGTTGAAGAAATCTCCCAGAAAGTAAGACAAAGAGATGGAGGATATGAGAGAAAAGATAGAACAATAAGAGGATCAATTCAGGAGGTTCAATTCAGAAGATCAGTGGTTGCCAGGGTTGGAGGGGAGGGGGAAGGGGAGATGAATAGGCAGAGCAGAGAGGAATTTTAGGGCAGTGAAAATGTTCCATTATGATACCGTAATGATGGATACATGTCATTCATTATACGTTTGTCCAGACCCATAGAATGTATGACACCAAGAGTGAACCCTAATATCAGCTGTGGACTTTGGATGATTATGATGTGTCAATGTAGGTTCATCGGTTGTAACAAATGAACCACTCTCCAGTGCAGGGGACACAGGTTCAATCCCTGGTTCAGGAAGATCCCACATACTGCAGAGCAAACTAAGCCCATGTGGCACAACTACTGAGCCTGCGCTCTACAGCCCGTGAGCCACAACTACTGAGAACTGTGTGCCACAACTACTGAAGCCCGTGCACCTAGAGCCTGTGCTTTGCAACAAGAGAAGCCAGTGCTCTGCGACAAGAGAAGCCACCGCAATTAGAAGCCCGCGCACCGCTACAAAGACCCAACACAGCCAAAAATAAAATAAGTAAAAAAAAAAAAAAAAAAAGAACCATTCTTGTGGGGATGTTGATAACCGGGGAGGCTATGCATGTGTAAGCACAGGAGGTATATGGGAAATCTCTGTACCTTCCCCTTAATTTTGCTGTAAACCTGAAACTGTTCTTAAATATATATATATTTAAAAAAGCCTAAGAAGGGACTTCCCTGGCGGTCCAGTGGTTAAGACGCCACGCTCCCAGTGCAGGGGGCCTGGGTTCGATCCCTGGTCAGGGAACTAGGATTCCCGCATGCTGCACAGTGCAGCCAAAAAAAATAAAATAAAACAGAGACACTCTGGGTAGCATGTACCATCACCAAAAAAACTTAAAAAAAAAAAAAGCCTAAAAAATACGTTACAGGGAGGAAAACCAGATCCTATATAATGGGTTGGAAATCCCAATGGCATCAGACTTCTCCATAATGAAATTGGAAGCTTAGAGCAAATGAAGCAATGCCTCAATATCCGGAAGGGAAATGATTTGCAACCCAGAATTTTGTTCCCAGGTAAACTACCAATCAAATGTGAGGATAGGATAAAGACGTTTTTAGACATTAGAGAATTTAAAATAGTTCCACCAATATTCCCTACTGGAATACAAAGAGTTACCATATGATTGAGCAACTCCACCTCTAGAAATATACCAAAAGAACTGAAAGCAGAGACTCGGATACTTGTACACCAATGTTCATAGCAGTATTGTTCCCAGTAACCAAAAATGGAAACAACCTAAGTGTCTATCAACAGGTAAATGGATAAACAAAATGTGGTATATACATCCAATGGGATATTTTTGTCTTAAAAATGAATGAAATTCTGATACACGCTATAACATGGATAAACCCTGAAAACATTGTGCTAAGTCAAACAAGTCAGACACATAAGGTAAGTATGTATGATTCCACTTATATGAGGTACCTAAAATAGGCAAATTCGTAGAGACAGAAAGTAGAATAGAGGTTATCAGGGACTGTGGGAAAGAGAGGGAATGAGGAATTATTGTTTAATGGGTACAGAGTTTCCATTTGGGATGATGAAAAAGTTCTGGAAATGGATAGTGGTGACAATTACACAACATTGTGAATGTACTTAATGTCACTGAATTACACTTAAAAATGGTTAAAATGGTCAATTTTTTGTTACATATATTTTACCACAATGTAAAAGTGTTGTAAAAGGAAGACAGTGTTGTCATAGTAGTCTACTTGGCATTACCAGATCTTTGGGGTTTTTAAAAGAGGTCAGAAATTCAGATTAGTATAGGATATCTCTTGAGTTTTAATTTGTAATTTTTTAATAACACTGTGTGAGTCAGACAAAAATAATTCCACATTTAGGCTCAGTCGAGACTTCTACGGAGATATATCGGGCTGGCCACAAAGTTCGTTCGGATTTTTGTAAGATGCTATGGAAAACCCGAACGAACTTTTGGGCCAACCCAATACTAGCAGGTTATTTATTTATTTATTTATTTATTTATTTATTTTTTTTTAAACATCTTTATTGGGGTATAATTGCTTTACAATGGTGTGTTAGTTTCTGCTTTATAACAAAGTGAATCAGTTATACATATACATATGTTCCCATATGTCTTCCCTCTTGCGTCTCCCTCCCTCCCACTCTCCCTATCCCACCCCTCCAGGCTGTCACAAAGCACAGAGCTAATATCCCTGTGCCTTGCGGCTGCTTCCCCCTAGCTATCTACCTTACTACGTTTGTTAGTGTGTATATGTCCATGACTCTCTCTCGCCCTGTCAAAGCTCACCCTTCCCCCTCCCCATATCCTGAAGTCCGTTCTCCAGTAGGTCTGCGTCTTTATTCCTGTCTTACCCCTAGGTTCTTCATGACATTTTTTTTTCCCTTAAATTCCATATATATGTGTTAGCATACGGTATTTGTCTTTTTCTTTCTGACTTACTTCACTCTGTATGACAGACTCTAGGTCTATCCATCTCATTACAAATAGCTCAATTTCATTTCTTTTTAAGGCTGAGTAATATTCCATTGTATATATGTGCCACATCTTCTTTATCCATTCATCCGATGATGGGCGCTTAGGTTGTTTCCATCTCCGGGCTATTGTAAATAGAGCTGTAATGAATATTTTGGTACATGACTCTTTTTGAATTTTGGTTTTCTCAGGGTATATGCCCAGTAGTGGGATTGCTGGGTCATATGGTAATTCTATTTGTAGTTTTTTAAGGAACCTCCATACTCTAGCAGGTTATTTATGATGTGGCAGAAAGACTGGGATTGAAGAATTCCAGATTCTACTCACTGCTTTAAATTACTTAATAGCTCGTTGGTTGTGTTTTCCTTATCTGTAAAATGGTATCAGTGATAGCTGCTATCTCATTCAAAAGTGTTGGGGTAAACACAACACTGTCATATAGTACAGTCAACTTCTTCAAAGATGTCATACATGATCCTCACATCTGATGTCATTGTGTGAGTAAATTGATAAAGTGTCTTCAGTCTTTTGCTTAAAAACAGAAAGCTACTCTCTCACCCCATCCAGAGAGAGAGTGTTCTGAGTTGGGGGTGGGGGTGGTGTCAGCTTATTGAACAAAAGTCGGGATTTAGTAGATTTCATGGGCTTGTTCTAGTGTTTAAAATGTTTTTTATTAGGCAATAAGAATTGTGCTTTACCCTCGTTATTTGGTAAGATGCTTAGATAACTAGACAGCATTTCTAAGCTCTAATGAAATACAATCTTCTCAAACTCACTGAGCCCCAGTTTCTTCATCTGTAAAATGAGGATATGCTCTACCTTGTCTGCTTGGCAGGGTTGTTTTGAGAATTCCATGAGGTCCTTTCATTCACCTCTTCATTTGGTAAATATTCACTGTGAGCTTATGAACTATGTTGAATGCTAGGAATGTAATGCTCAGCAAGAGACATGGTCCATACCTTCCTGAAGCTTTCAGTTATGTGGGATCGATTACATATGTTAAAGCACAGAGAACAGTGCCTGGCACATTAGTAGATGTCAGTACATATTAGTTTCCTAACTGTGGTGGTCAGTTTTATGTGTTATTTTGACTGGGATATGGGGTGCCCAGATATTTGGCTAAAGTTATTTCTGGGTGTGTCTGTGAGGTTGTTTCTAGACGAGATTAGCATTTGAGTCAGTAGACTGAGTAAAGCAGATGGCTTTCCCCAGTGTGGATGGGCATCATTCAATCCATTAAGGGCCTGACTACTGAGCTGAGACATTAGTCTTCTGCTCTTTGACTGGGACTTATATACTTGGAGCTCTTGGTTCTCAGGCCTTCAGACTCGAGCTGGAACTTAAACCATTAGCTCTCTGGTTCTTGGTCCTTCAGACTTGGACTAGAATTTATACCATTGGTTCTCCCGGTTCTCGGGCCTTCAGACTCAGACTGGAACTACACCACTGGCTTTCCTGGGTCTCGAGCTTATAAATGGGAGATTGTGGGACTTCTCAGCCTCCATAATTGCATAAGCCAATTCCTTCTAATAAATCTCTTTACCTATATGCATATGAATTTGAGCATCTGGTGGGCCACTTTTGGTTAGCAGAACTGGCTGTAGATTTGCATTGGTTCTCCTATTGGTTCTGTTTCTCTGGAAAACCCTGATTAATACACTTCCCTTAAAGTAAGGACCCTCAAATTTACCCATGCATATCCAGGTCAGTGCCCTGAAATCAAGAAGATGGACCTCAGCTGCAACCTGGTTCCTTATTTTGTAGGGTCATATTGCCAATATTTTTGGCAATCCTAGGCCATTGCTACTCATTCTGTAAGTATAGGAGTCATTCTTCTGCCCTATAATATAAAACTCCAGTGAGAGAGCAAGTCATCCAAATTATATTCCCCAGAGAAAAAGGAAATGCAGTTTTGTGTCCAGAGCAGAGAGGATTCAAAAGTTTACCAAAGTCTTAGGAACTTAAATTGTAGGCAGGGATAATATTGCTGTTCATCACTGTCTACTTATTTTCTATTTAGAGTTTTATCTTCCTCGTAGAGGGGGTTGGTTTAATAGAGTGTCAGGGGAAATGTCTAGTGAGTGTATTGATTGAATGTATGATGATAAATGTGGGCAACTTATCTCCTAATCTTCCTCTAGGTTTGCCTAGCTGAGGGTGAATAAAATTATTTTGAATATAGCCAAGAAAGTCTTTTTTCTTGGCCTTGGGATTCTAAGGCCATACATATGCCTAAATAACTTTTTTTCCCCAGAAAGAGTAAGAATTTGTAGATGGGCTCCAGGTGGAAGATCTTTCCGTACATGGTACTTTATGCCTAAATGTTAAGTTTCATCATTTCAGCTAGGAACAATTAAGTTATGCTAGGATACTACTTAAAGAAGGAAACAAAGAAATACATACACTGTTCACATATCAAATATGTTCACATTTGACAGAGAAGATGGTCATAATACCTCAAGGGGGAAAAGCCAGGATTTTCATTACCAGGAGCAAGAAAGGTTTCTAAGGCACATCACACACTGTGTGCGAAATAGAAGCAACCTGAAGGGATAGGAGGAATAAGGCTGTATAACAAAGCAAATTAATTTACATCAGATTCCATTTTCTAATATGCAATATTTCTGAGAAAAGTTTTACAGAAGACAGCATTCTTATTATTGTACATCTCCTCCCTTTTGCTTGCTCGAGACAAATGAAATGCTGAAAAGGTTATTATTACTCTGATGCTGTAACAGAAAGTGTACTTCTGTCATATCCAGAGTGACTAATAATGTTCAGGCCAATCCATTACTCCATTAAAATAATAGGGTTTACTTGCTTTAAAGGTCACTTGGGCTATAATGTTGTTATTGTCCTTTCTTCTGCTCTGTAGTCTCATTTTCACAGAGGATTGGTAGAAAAATAGAGGGGATATTGGCTACCACTTGTTCATGGGCATAATGCCACTGGCACCCTTTCCCTGTGGTCCTGCATCTTCTTGCTAATGACAGACATGCATGCAACAGGGGTTTTAAAGGGGTGCGATATTTGTGTTTCAATATGGAATCGATAGCAACAATAACAACAGAAATTGACTCCTGGGTATTTTTTCTTCAAGTTAGAAACTACAGTGGGAAATACTTAAAGAACATTTGTAACTCAAGAAAACTTGTGGAGCTTGAAATAAAAACATCATAGGTTATATTAAGCAGAGTGGTAGAAAAAGGTTTTTAACCAGAATTTAACTAAATTTCTAATAATTCTATTTATTTAAAAAATATTTATTTATTTGGTTGCGCTGGGTCTTAGTTGCGGTTCGCTGGCTCCTTAGTTGCGGCACGTGAGCTCCTTCGTTGTGGCATGCGAACTCTTAGCTGTGGCATGCATGTCGGATCTAGTTCCCTGACCAGGGATCAAACCAGGGCCCCCTGCATTGGGAGTGCAGAGTCTTAACCACTGTGCCACTAGGGAAGTCCCTCTAATAATTTTAAATTCCACTAAATAGTTGAACCACATCTCAAAAACTGTAATAAAAAATTCATTCAAACCTTTGAAAACAAAGAATCATTCCTCTCCAGTTGCCTTAGGTTAACCTGTATTTCTGTCCTGTCACTTTTATGTAAGGAAACATATGGCCTCAAACTTTGCTTTCTGGCAATAATAATTTCCTATTGTAGGTTTGCCTTTAGTTAGTTTCCAAAAATCTTACATGCTTAAGGTTTTGGAGCCATGTAAATTTCTGCTCTGTAGTCTCACTTTCACAGAGGGTTGGTAGAAAAAGAAGGATTGGGCAGTTCTCATTCACAAAAGAAATACAAACTTTTTTGTTAAACTGAAATTGTTTGAGAAATTCTAAACTGACTGTTGTTGTTGCTGTTTATTTTGTGGAAATAACTAAATGAGGAAGCTTAAGATAGTAAATAAAACACAGGACTCCTGGGTTCTAAGTCCAACTCTATCACTATGTTGCTGTGTGACACTGGCCAAGGTACGATCCCTCTCTGGGCCTCTGTTTACTTGCAAATTGGGTATATTTGACTATAGCATCTCTAATGATATATAATATATAATTATATATAAAATGGAATGTGATATATATGTATATAAATACATCTCCTGAAACAAGTGTACAAAGCAATGTAGTCTATAGAGCAATGTCCTACTAGCCCGCTGGGCTAATCCTTCCTCATTTTACAGTCACACTTGGGCCAACACATTTGGAGTCCTTTGCAGTTTCTTGTAGGCATGAAGAAAAGCATTTTGCTATAATATATTAACTTCTGGATTTCTTTTTCCTAAGAACGCAAGGTTTTGGCTTAATATGTTTCCCCCAGCTTTTTATTTTATAACATTTCAAACCTTCAGAAAAGCTGCAGGAATATTCAATAAAGAGCCATATACCCTTCACTTAGATTCACCAATTGTTAACATTTTGCCACATTTGCTTCCTTTTTTTTTTCTCTTTCTCTACTCCCTTCTTGGATATATAGGCATTGCTGAACCATTTGAGAATTTATTGTAGACAGCATGACACTTCATCCCTAAATACTGTAGCATATATCTCCTAAGAAAAAGGACATTCTCCTACATAACCACAAGATAATTCCCTGAGAAATTTAACAATGATTCAATACTATTATCTAAAATAGACTCTGTATTCAAATTTCCCCAATCATCCCAATACTGTCCTATGTAGTTTATTGATATTTTGTAGTCTAGCATCCAATCAAGGATCATCTGTTGCATTCAATTGTCCCTCTCTTTACTCTCCCTTGTTCTATTGATAACAATTCCTCGGCCTTTTTTGTTTGCTTGCTTTTCATGATATTGACTTTTTTTTTTTTTTTTTTTTGAGCCGTGACACATGCTTGTGGAATCTTAGTTCCCAGACCAGAGATTGAACCCGTGCCCTACCAGGTAATTCCCAATATTGACATTTTTGAAATGTTCAGGCCAGTCATTTTGCAGAATGTCCCTCACTTTAGATTTGTCTAGCTGTGTCCTAATGATCAGTTTCAAGTTAAATATTTTTGGAAGGAATAGTGTGTAAGTACTGTTGTGCCCTCAGTGCATGACATCATAGGTGTGTGATATCATACTTGGTGCTGCAGGATGTGATCATTTGGTTGAGATGGTAGCCACCAAATGTTTGCAATGTTAAAATTCTATTTCCCCATATAATTAGTAAGTGATCTCAGGAATGACACTGAGACTTTGTGGCTATCCTGTTTCTCAAAGGTTTTGGCATCCATCATCAATGGTGACTGTAAGGTTATTATGTTTTGATTGTCCACTACAAAGGTGAATTGGGATAATCAACAGATTTCTGGCAGAATGGAAGAAAGAGAATGGACTTGACCAGAGATAAGCCTGGGCGTGTGTGTGTGTGTGTGTGATGAAGGTGCTGAGGTAGAGAAACTTTGACATGCTGTTAGCTAAGGTTGGGATGCCTAATGTGGGGAATCCAAGAAAAGTTAACTTTTGTTGGGTGTTGAGCAGAACATACTCTACTGTTTCTGTCTTTGCAATTTCTCTACGGTATAAGACCTAGAGCTTGACAATAATGGGTACATACAATATGATAACGCATAAAATCTCTGTGTGGCTTTTTTTATGGTGAGTTACAACTTCCCTCCCTTATTCCTGCCCTGTTATATTTTTGGTTGTAATATCACTATATTTCTGTTAGATAAGATTAAGGTATTATTAATGGGAAATGCAATTAGAAATTAATAATATAGGAGAAGCAAAAGTTTGTAGTAGATTTTGCAGGTGGTGAAGTGCTTGATTCCATGTGATCAAGCAAGAGTAACAAAGAATCTGAGCACACCTCTGTTTTTATCTTGAAGGATCGTACCACAATATGTTCCATATTTGTTTTTTTATGTTTCTTTGATTTATTGGAGTTAATTTTAAACAAAAGCAGAATTCTATACTAATGTGTAGTACTAGTTATTAATGATAGGGAGAACAAACTGAATCGAACAAATTTTGCTATAAAGAGAACTCATTCTGTACAAAAGAGCAAAAATAAATAATAATAATAGTCATGATGATGATCAAGAATGTTAATGAGCTTCTGGAAATAAGATCCTGGAAAGCAAAGGTATTCTAATAATAGTACAGTAACTGGAACCAAGAGCATGGAAGGTGAACTGTGCCCAAGATTACATTTTAAGTGGCAATAATAATCTGGCATAGGAAATGAGGAAGTAAAACCATGAAACAATAGATTCCATGTATTCAAGCAACAGAAATTAAGAAGTCTGAGAAAAGACTTTTTTGCCTTGCAAAATTATACCAGCATATGTCCTCTTTCATTATCTTCAGATTTCTCTAATTTATCAGATGATTCGAACCCAAAACAGGGAGAACAATGTTTTACTATGATGTCAGTGTTTTAGGAAAAAAGAGCCAGGAATTTGAAAAGTACTTGCTTTTTGCAAGTACAAAGATGTCATTGTTGTTGCTGCTGGGCTTCTAGAATAACTGCGTAATTGTTAATTATGAAAACAGATAATAGTAGTGGATATAATTTGTCTTCCAACAGGAGTGCTATGCCACTAAAGTACGCACAATGGAGATTAAAAGAACAACCAACAAAGTGCAGGATATTAGGACGACTTACTTTTAAGCTGCAATACAGCCAAAATATACTGTTAAGAACTCAGAATTGTCTCATGAGCGAATAATGAAATAGCCATGTTTTATTAGCTTTCTTTAAAACTATGTACAAGTTGAACAACGTTTTAAAGCACTTGTTTTAAAAAACACTTTTGCAATTTTCTGGAGCCATGATTTCTTTTTTTCTTTGAGCCACAGTGGTTAATCTGATTTCGGTGTTTCAGTAATTACGTAAATTAACATATGCTGAGAGTAATTTCATTTGTTGAAATGGATACCAGGTGAATATGTAATTAGTGGAAGGTTGTCTCTTTAAGACTTTGTGTGCAATTTTCCAAGATTAGCCACAGTATGGAAGAGTAGAGTGTTAAATTGTAATAATTTCTGGTCAGTGACCAAACTAGTATCTAGTTTATTTCCTGAAAATTGAAGTAAAATGACAATTTCCTCCCATCTTCTCCTACCAATCAAAGACACATTATAGAGTGAACAACCATCCCAGTTGCGCAGGTCCCAGTTTTAGCACTGAATGTCTTCTATCTAGGGAAACCCTTTGGTTCCAAGCAAACCAGGACAGTCAGTCATGCTAGTACACACATCTCACTCAAAAAGAAATATTATACTTACACAGTTTTATTTATTATTATAAATTTAACATATAGAAAAGCAATTTAAAAATAAATTTCCATCCATATTGCCACTAAAATAAATCAACTATATATGTAGTTTTGTTCCTTCTAAACTTTATATAGACAATATATAATTTAATAATTTAAAAAGCAATTTTAGTCACAAGGTATGTACAGTTCTATGTCATTGATTAACAAATACATATCCTCACAAAACCATATGTATAATTTTAATGAATCCATAAACTTGTAACATATTTCCATGTTATATTACTTAATTACCCTTTATTGCAGGACATTTATGTTGTTTTCCTGTTTTTTTCCCTATTACAAATGATAATGCTAATAATATCTTTATATAATATTCCCCTTTTAAATTTAAGAAATAATACTTTGGGGGAAAACATACATATGGTAGAATCATATTGACAATTTATAAACAGTTCAAATTATAAATATTTTCTTCTGCTAGCTAGTTTCTCATCAGCTAACCTGCTATTGAAATAACCATTTCACGAAAATTCTTGGTAATATGAGCCCATTCTAGAAACTGGCTAATATTCTTTATTTGGATAGTTGAAACAATGTGTTTGCTTGTTCTGAACCTCAATAAATTTTCATCACAAATGAAAATGTCGTTTCCTCTTTTTAGGATCTTTCCAAAGAATTAATGGCACTTGAAGAAAAATGAGATCACTGGGTAATCATAATCGTAGAGAAACATCTACTGTGTTCAAAAATTGACAGAGGCATTGAGGAACACAGAAATACTACCAACTCATTTTTGAGGACAGATGCTTGGTAGGAGCCAGGTTTTATACTAAGTCTGACCAATCAACTCTCACTTGATGCTTCCTTCCTTTTCGGATTTCTGAAGTAGAAGTATGAAAATCTAAAAATTCAAGTCCTCTTCTGTACTATAATTAAAAGACAACAGGCTGAGCCTGCAAAATCTCAACTCAAATACAGAAAGGATAAGTTATCAAATCAGTTAACATTTATTGGGCACCTGCCAATCCTTATCCCCTAGAGTTTATCAGGTGATAGGAAAAAGTCACGAGATGTGTGTATAATAACAAAATAATAGAAGAGTGTGGTAAGTTTTGTAACAGTAGTGTGGAAAAAGGGGTCGTGTCTCTTTGTATAAATACGCACCTGCGTATTTATAATGACAAAAACTGTAAACAACCTAAATGTCTGTAGACAAGATATAAATAAATATGTTATGGAATAATCATATACCGGAATATTAGGCAACAGTGAAAATGAATGCATAGGAACTATATGTATCAACACCAATAACTCTCACAAATAAGACATCAAATATAAAAAACAAGTTTTAAAAGAATAGATTTAGGTTGATACCATTTATGTAAATTTTGAAACATGCAAAAGAATACTATATGTTGTTTAGGGATACTTCCAATGAAGCAAAAATATAGAGAAATGCATGCGATGGTAAGCATGGAATTCAAGATAATGATCCTCTATGGGGAGGGTGGGGAAGGGTGGGGAGGCTAAGGAGTGGAGAGTGAGGAGGACTCAGTACCAAAGGAGATACATAGGAGGGTTCAAGTTTTTTGGAAATGTTTTATTTCTTAAGCTTCTGGGAGAGTACATGATTGTTCATTATATTATTTTGAAATATATAATAATACATTGAAATATACATAAATTAAAGTGCCACATAGGGAGAGAAGAGGCTGTTGATTCTGAATGGAAGTAGCAATCTGCATAAACTTTTTGGATGAGTTGGTGTTGATGGATACATTGGTCTTGATGAATGAGTAGACATTGAGTAAGTCCAGATGGCAGGAGAGGAGATTCTGGGGTGATGGACTAGCATGGGCAAAGGCATGGAAATGTTCTGGGTAAGAGCTAGCTTAGGACGCATAGAAATATATATGCTGGAATAAAGGAAGTTAATACTGTAACTGGGACCAGATGGTGAAAGACCTTGAACAGAACTGAAATGTAAAGTAATTTACTAGGCTTTATAAATAGGAGCTTATAATTAGGTCTGGGTTATAATTTATTATATTCTTCCTGTAATTCCAAAGGATTGATAACTTCTTCAACCAGGATGTTATCTGAATCTGATTCTTTCAGATCTATACTCTTCAAATAAAAATAAAATCAGGAACCATCACAAGTCATCTACCAAATCCAATAGAGAAATTGATCCTCAGAGTTCTAATCAGTAATAAATACGGAGATCTCCCATTGGTAGCATTAAAGAGTCACTTACGGGGGCTTCCCTAGTGGCGCAGTGGTTGAAAGTCCGCCTGCTGATGCAGGGGACACGGGTTCGTGCCCCGGTCCGGGAAGGTCCCATGTGCCGTGGAGCAGCTGGGCCCGTGAGCCATGGCCGCTGAGCCTGCGCGTCCAGAGCCTGTGCTCCGCAATGGGACAGGCCACAACAGTGAGAGGCCCGCGTACCGCAAAAAAAAAAAAAAAGTCATTTACAGTTTTTTCTTATGATTATCCATAAATTTCCCCACCTGACCATGTCAATGACCCTTTAAGTATCAATAGAAAGGATTGCCCTGAGAAGGAATAGGAAGATTAATTGGTTTTGTGAAAATCTAAAGCTTGTTAAATTTGCCAGAACTACCTTTTCATGTGATCATCATTTGGTCACCAGCAGGTATCTTTCATTGGCTCCATATGGCAGAGTCTGAAGAATATGGGTTAATCAATGTGTCATTCATCAGGGGCACCTGCAGAGATGATGAAAGATTGTATTATTGTACGATATTATAAAAGCAGCACAACATATAGCAAATTGAACTACATGTTTCCTCCCCCACTCTTTTTGTACATTAAAACTGCAGTTTGAAAAACAACTTCCAGTGCAGAAAAAAATTAAAACAGCAGGTGATAATCAGTGCAAAGTTACAACAATGTTACTGCTGATGGGCTACCTGTCAGTTAAAGCAAGCTATCACATCTCCCCAGGAATATTTACTATAAAAAATGACTTACGAATGTTAGAGAGGGACATTAATGTGTTAGTCTCCTTATTTGTTCATTTGGAAATGGCATAAAGATAGGTCCATTAGCCAGCTCATTTCTACCTTGGTCTCAGGGCAGACACACACACAAAGTACATAACTGAAAGTTATAAATGACCAAAACATAAACCTTAGTGCCTTGAGTTAAAAATCAATTTTCCTAATAAATTAAATTCAAACACTATATACCAATATGTAATATCAAGAAGGATGTATTAATAATTGCTGTGTTGGCAGAGTGCAAAGTGCAAGACTTAGAGGGATGTAAAAATTTAGTAATTTAGAAAATCTGATACCCAAAATAGCTACCACTGCATGGAAGGCTCAGAGTTTAGTTCAGTTGTTGAGCTATAATAGTATTCTCTGCCTAGTCAAGGTTGAATGTTCAAGATGTAGTTTGAGTATTAATCATTGATTCGAATAAAAGATTGCACAACTGGAGAGGCTCTCCTGGGTTAAGTAGTTTATTCCTTAATACAGATGTAAGTTTTTTCCTTTGTGTATTCCAGAACCACTTGAGTGTCTTCCCTACTAAACAAGCAACCTTCTTTGGAATTATTTTTTTAGCTTTACTCTTTATCAACTACAAACTTTTAGCTAAGAAATCACCTAAGCTTCTGCTGATATGAATTATGAATTCATTCAAGCTGCCCATTTCAAGTTTAAGCTTTATCTTTTGTTCTGCCCAGTAAGAAATCTGATGATATGCTATGCTTTATTTTGGTTTACTTACAGTATTCCATTGGATAGTCACACTGTATGGTATTGTGTGAATAAACCAGAGCTTTCTTATCCATTTTACTGTTGATGAGCATTTTGGTAGTGACATCAATACATGAAAAAAAATGAAGTATTATATAGGTACTCATATGTACACAAACAATACCCCCACATAGCATTACATTTTTTTGTTGTTGAAGTGTAATATACATACAGAGAAATGTAATTTGATGAAGTTTTACACACTGAGCACACATGAGCAGCCAGTACCAATCCCAGGAAACGGAACATGACCAACTCTCCAGAAGCCCTATTTATGGCCCCTCCCAGTCATTAGCTCCCTTCAAGGGTAACTACTATCCTAACTTCTGATAGCACAAGAGTTTTGCCTGTTTTTGTACAATACATACTCTTGTGTGTCTCACTTCTTTTACTTAGCATCATGTTTATGAGATTCATATATAATACTGCATTTAGAAGCAGATTGTTCGGGCTTCCCTGGTGGCGCAGTGGTTAAGAATCCACCTGCCAATGCAGGGGACACGGGTTCGAGCCCTGGTGGGAAGATCCCACATGCTGTGGAGCAACTAAGCCCATGTGCCACAACTACTGAGCCTGCGCTCTAGAGTGCACGAGCCACAACTGCGCTCTAGAGTCCGCAAGCCACGAGCCTGCGTGCCACAACTACTGAAGCGCATGCACCTAGAGCCTGTGCTCCGCAACAAGAGAAGCCACCGCAATGAGAAGCCCGCGCACCGTAACGAAGAGTAGCCCCCACTCGCCGCAACCAGAGAAAGCCCGCGCACAGCAACGAAGACCTAACACAGCCAAAAATAAATAAATATTTTTTAAAAACCAGATTGTTCATTCTTAGTGATGTATAGTGTTCCGTTATATGAATATATCACCAATCATTTATCTACTTTACTGTCAATTAACATTCTGATTGTTTTCCAGTTTGGGGGTTATTATAAATAGTGTTGCTCTGAGCTGTTAATAGATATCTTTTGGTATATATTTGATATTAGTATATTCCTAGGAAAGGAATTTCTGGGCCAAAGTATTTTCATATGTTTACCTTTAAGACATATTGCAGTTTTCCAAAGTGGTTGTACCATATATGTAGCATTTGATTGCTTGAGGAATCATTCTGAGGAAGGCATTTCAGCATAACAATTATGAGAACAACTTTTGGAGTCACTCAGGCCAAATTCAGCTTACCACAAAACAGCTATGGCAAGTATGCTTAAACTTCTTACAGCTCAGTTTACTTACCTGTAAAACAGATATAATAAAACCTTTTTCAAGATTTATGAGAATTAAATGAGATATTTATTTTAATGCATCTTAGAACAATGCCTGGCACATAGTAAGTGCTTAGCTTATTATATGGTGTCTGTTAATCATTAGCTCTTACAACATAGACAGTATGGAGAATCAGAAACAAATATGGGCAATATAATCCACAAACAATTTTAATTCACTGATGGAAGAAAATTGAGACTCTGACCCAAAAGGCATTACCAATTCCAGTGAGCATTACACTTGCACCCTGAAAAAAAATCATTTAAGCATTATCCCAAAATGCATTTGCAAATTACTCTTGCCAGAGGCAAGGTTCTTGGATGCAGTGCATTACCATCCATTTTTTTTCCTATCAGACATTACTCTTTAAAGACAGGACTGCCAAGTGCTACTCTGGAAAGTCACTAATATTATACTTTTTATTATATTTGCCAATTTCACACCTTCCTCAACCCAACCCCCAAAGTTGTTGAACAGTGACTGTAAGTACATTAGTTGCTAGTTTTCCTTGAAACTTATCAGTATTTATGTTCCACATTCTTAAAAATACTAAAAGTAAGCCCAGATCCTTGCTTTAAATTACAAAGACCTTGCCTTTTTTTTTTCTTTTGTAGGAATGAGCTTGATAACCTCAGAGTAGATTTCAGCAGCTGTTGGGACAATGCCTAAGAAGTTACACTGTGTACAGAGGTACTGTTTTAGTTAATGGCTCCAGGGGCAGCAGGCTCAGTTATCTTAGGCAGGTAATTTTGGAAGGTGGCACCCTGTTCCTAATAAATTGAGTCAGATCCCATCTATCAGTTACTAGTTTCAAGAAATACAGCACTCAATCTACTTCAAAATACGTGTTTTGAGAAGGCCAGTGGTAGACCTGAAAAGGGACTTTCTGAACATATTGAAACTCTTTGACTTACAGATGAGAAAACTAATCATTTAACAGTCTTGCCTAAGGTTAAATGTTTGTTCCCTGGACACTTAGAAAGCTTGAGTCTCATTCACGGTTCAGTGGTTGCTCCTCTTTGCTCTTGTTTCTCAGCGTCCACCATCCTCCTGTCCCGTCCCGTCCCCTACCTCGACTTCAGAAAGATCCAGACCTGGGCTCCGGAAATGGGGACACTGAACAACTGTGCCTTAAGGGAATGACCAACCATTAAATTGTCGTAAGTGCAAAATGAGTGAGGTTTGCCTGCTAGAACATTAAGATCTAAGAAGGAAGACCTTCTCTGTTTTATGGACCACTGTATTTCCAGCACAGTGCTTGGTACATAACAGGCTCTAATAATTGTTAAATGAAGAAATGATTGAATGAATATTAGTTATGTCTGGTTGTCACGTCCTTTTTCTTTTCTATCTTCTTCCAGTTGTACTAACAAAACGTGCAGATTTAGATTCAAAGAGGAGAAATCATGTACAAAGCGCCCAGTACGGTGCCTGATTCATTGTGGGCAATTAAAAATCGTCCGTTCATTTTCCTTTTCTTCCAAGTGTAGGGTACTGGGGGTAAGGGGTGATGTGCCATGGTGTTTCTGTACCTGGACATAAACTGACCTGGGTAACTAACAGGCTGGTGGAAAGGGTTGTCGGCGTTTTTCTGATCCGTATCAGAAATTCCAGTGCCCCGAAAACATACAGCTATTTTACCCAGAGAGGCTGGTCGCGTTTGATGATCTATTCTGGGCTGCAGTCAACTCTTTTAATACAACTTTTTATAAGCATCAGCTACTTCGCGGCGGTAGGAGGGGCAGTGACAGGAAAAGCAGGGAATCCCCCTCTCCCCAGATAAAGGAAGCCCTCTGTGGCAGGGTCTGTGTTTTGCAGGTCTAACGGGTCCTCTGTCTGCGGCGGTCCCCGCCCCCTCCAGCCCCGCCTCCTCGCCCTAGGCCGCTGCAGCCGAGGTTCAAGTTCGGCACCCGGACGCGCGCTCGCTGCTCCGAAGCCTCCCGCGCCTGTCAAGGGCCCCCGCTCGAAGGCTAGGAGGGCTCAGAGGTCATTAGGGTGCGGGGGTCACTCGGCCACGCGTTGTGCTACCACGTGGCAGAAAAGTTTCCAACTCTGCCGTGGGGCCTCCCAGTGCCCCCCAGCGGAGCAGAGGCCCGCGCTTTGACACCCGCTCCGTTTTCTGTTGCCTGCAGTCGCACCCCATCTCGGGGAACCCCCACCCCCTCCACCCCGGTATCCTTCTCTGAATCCCCTCCTTCCCTCGCTGCGAAGGTCGCCCCAGGAAAATACCCTGGGCGGGGGTCTCTGGAGAAGGCGGCCGGGGCGCCTCCAGCTGGCCTGGGGTAGGGGGTCCAAGGACAAGTGTCCCGAGGAGGGCGCGGAGGAGGGCGCTGAGCTGGGCGCGCGGAGTAGACAGGCGACAGCGGCCCGCACTTGACCCCGGTGCGACTGGCGGGAACATTCTGCGGCTCCCACACTCCCGCGCGCCAACTCTGGCGGGTCGCAGCTGGCCGCACGCAGGCTGCACCCTCCACGCCCCCACCCGCCCTAGCTCCCCATTCCTGGCTCCCCTCCGCCCCCAGTGCGCAGGCCCGGCCGCCCCAGCGCGCATGCCCTGGGCTCGCGAGCGTGGCCAGCCCCCAGCCTTTTGCTTTCTACACACTCTACAACTGGGGAGGCGGGGTGGAGGGAGCCCGGCCGGCCACGTGATCCAGCCGGCCGGGGCCGCGGGGGCGGGAGCGCGCGCCGAGCGAGGCGCGGGGAGGGCGGTGCGCGTGCGCGCGGCGCGCGCGGGCGGGCGCGGGGCTGGGCTGAGGCGGGCGGCGGCGGCGGTGGGCCGGCCGCGGAGGGGGAGGAGCGGGAGCTGAGCGAGGCAGGCGGGCGGAGGATGGGGCCGTGCCCGGGCTCCCGCTGCAGCCGCCGGGGGACACGCCGTGCACCCTCCGGCTCGGGGCTCTCGCGGCGGCGGCGGTGGCAGCGTTAGCGGCGGCGGTGAGAGCGGCGTTCCCGGCGCTTCCTGGCCGTGCTTCTCCCTCAGGCTGGGCGAAGAGAAGAGGCGGCGGCGGCGGCACACCGGTGTCTCTCCCGCTGGAGATTTCTTTCTGCTTTCCTCGTCGACTGACTCGCCCCCTCCCTTTTTTGAGGAAGGGTGACCTCTTCTCTGGGACTGGAAAAAATATTTTTTTGAGGAGGGGGGGTGGGTGGCAGCCTCAGGGGCTGCTTCTTCTCTTCTTTCATCTCCTCCTCCTCCCCCCTCCAAGCCCGAAAAGCAAACCCCACAACTGCTCCAGCATCCTCCTTCCCTTCCTCCACCTCCCTTCTCCACCTCTTCCAGTTTCGCCCTCTCCCCTCCTAATTATTTCATTATTATGCTTCCCTCTCTGGGGGGTCTCGTCCCTCTCAGGTCGCTTGGAAGCCTTGGCCTCCCCTGGATGCATTTCTTAAAAATTTTGGAGCCAGGGAGTGAGTTTTCTCTGAGGCGTGTGTGAGAGGCGTCGAGGGTGTTTTCCTTCGCGAGGGGCGGGTGAAGTTCATTGCCCCCACTTTCCCGCGACCTTTTCGGGCCCGATTTGGAGTCGAGGGGGGGCAGGCGTTTTCGGGGGGCGGGGGGCGCGGCGGAGAATGGCCGCGGGGAGGGCTCCCCGGAGCCTCCTAGTCTCTTGATCAAAGCATTCCGCTATTCTGATTTATTGCCTGCTTGGTGAGTTTTTTTTTTTTTTCCTCCCCTCTAAAGGAGACCTGTGTGTTCAGCCATTACTTTGCTCGGCGCTGCTCACAGGAATCTCCGACCCTCGGTGCTGTGGGCAGCCCCGCACTTGGGCTCCTCGCCTCTCGCCCTCGCTCCCGTCCCTCCTCCCTCTCTCCGCCCCTTCCCCCTTTTCTTTCTCCGCTCTTTCTTCCCCTCTCTCCCTTCTTTCGGCCGCCGTCTCCCCCGCGCCCTCCTCGGGGCGGAGGGAAGCCGAGAAGGGGGAGGGAGGGATTGGTGTCAATTTTTTTGTGCGGCCGCGGCCGGAGCCTGTGGCGGGCAGGCGGCGAGCGGGGAGACCCCGGCGAAGCAGAGCCATGGATGGCCCGACGCGGGGCCATGGACTCCGCAAAAAGCGGCGGTCGCGGTCTCAGCGAGACCGGGAGAGGCGCTCCCGGGGCGGACTGGGGGCCGGCGCGGCCGGCGGCGGCGGGGCCGGCCGGACCCGGGCGCCCTCGTTCGCCTCGTCGTCGGGCTCCGACAAGGAAGACAATGGGAAGCCCCCGTCCTCCGCCCCGTCCCGGCCCAGACCCCCACGGAGGAAGCGGAGAGAGTCCACCTCAGCCGAAGAGGACATCATTGATGGATTTGCCATGACCAGCTTTGTCACTTTTGAAGCGCTGGAGGTAAGGGGGACCCCCCTCCCCCCGGTTTCCCTTTATAGGCACGACCCCCCCCTCCGCCGGCTGCGCCCGGCTCTGCTGCCTCCCCCGCCGCGCTCCGGTCGGTCTGGCTGGCTGTCTGTCTAGGCTGAGGTCTTATTGTTGCGGGGGGGGGGAGCTGGGGGCGCGGGCAGACAGGCAGCAGGAGGGAATCGACAAGCCGTGCCTGGTCTCCAGGTTTCCTCGTTCTCTCTCTCGCCTTCCCCCTGCGCCCCCTCCCTGCACCCCCTCCACAGCAGATGGGCAGAAAGAAAGGGGTTCAGGCATCACAACAATGCGCCCCCCTCCACGGAGAGCTCTGCCCCTACTCCTTCCTCCTCTCCCTCCCCAATCATGGCTTCTTGGCTGGTGGAAGTCTCTGCTGGGTTTGGGGCGCCTGTGGACGGTTCTCTGTGTGCTTTCTACAGAGCCATATGTCCCTGTGTGTGTGTTTGTATAGACCTTTCCTGGGTGTCCTCGGGACCAGAGACTGATGGGGTTTTGTGGTTCTTTGCCCCCCTTCCCCTGCCCCCTTTTTTTCTTTTCATTTCTTTTTTCTTTCTTTCCTTTTTTTTTTTTTTTTCTTTTTTTTTGGTGAAGCTGGGGAAGGGGGCGTTTTCTCCTGGTTGGGAGAAAGGAGGGAGGAGGGGAGGGAAGAGAGGAAAGGATGGAATATCTTTCTGTATTCCGTACAGGGCTCTATTACAGAAAGGGTTAATTGTAATATTATCTGTACACATACATATGCACATGTGTGTGTACATGAGCAATTCGGTTAAAGGACAGAAAAATGTACAATAGAGAGGACTGGTGGGAGGAAAGAATAAAATCCTAGCGGGTATCTGAAAGGCTTGTCACCCAATTGTCCCTCTCCTTTTCCTTTTTTTTTTGAGTTTTCTTTTTTTTATCTTTCTGATTGGCTTTGTGTGTGTGTATATCTCTGTGTGTCTTTCTTTATTCTTTGGGCACCTGCAGCATTGATTTCCAAATGCACATTTTTCTGCCAGCTAAAGGGCTCCTTGGGGGTGGTGATGGGGGGCAGATAGGAGGAGACTGTCCAGGGGTCAGAGGGAAACTCTCTTTACCTGGATGGATCTGATTTGGTGCTGGCATGGGTCACTGGCCTGTATAAAGGTAACCCCCTTTTTTCTCCTCCACCCCCAACACGCCACACATACAGAGCGCTTTGAGACTCTGCAGAGTTGGTCCGGCTTTCTTAAGAACAAAACCAAGATAGGAGTTGGTTTCTAGCCTTTTCTGCACCTGATGTGATGGTTTGAGGTTCCTGAAAGAAACTTTTCCTTTTCCCTTTGGTTTTTGCTGTTATTATGGTATTGTTTGCAATGCTCAAATGTAAGCTTTGTTAATGACAGCTTAAGTCTCACATGCGGTAACTGTACAGGTTTAGAGGTTTAGACGGCTGGTTCTGTGTGTGTGTTTGGGTGTCAAGTTTAAATATTTTTAAAAAGGAAGCCTTCCTGTTAGGGTTGTTCTTTTCTGTTTAAACTGCTTTTTGGTTGGGCTGCTTTTGGTGGTGATGGTGGTGGATGGTGGCTAGTGGCTGGGGAGGAAGGGAGGGTGGTGGTATTGGTGGCCATAGATTCTGATGTTAGTGATTGAATCAGTTGTCCTTGGGTTCTAGAACTGGTGGTTTATTGGCTAAAATGGATCTTACGGAGTTCTTTTGAGTGTTGAGGCTCACCACTTGTTAGGATAATTCTAACTGTGGCTTCAACTTTGCCAAGGTGGGAGGGTACTGTACAGTGTGACCTCTTTCTCTCTTTCTCTCTTTTGCTTTAAAATAGGAATTGAAATGTCAATACGTGTCCTAGTACATGAATTAGAAAACGCTGCCTAGAATTTGGTTGCTATCAATGGATGGTTTAGGACAGTATTTGTAAGAGCTGCTTATAAGTGGTTTTGCTTCCTGCATGGTTATCCTGCTCTGCTGTGTGGCCCTTCTCAGTGAGCAAGAGGGGCCTCCAGATTCCCATGAACATTTTTGAAGACCAAGTAAAGATAAATATAATTTATGCAGTTGTTTTTGATTGTTCTACTTTTAATAAATATTTGACTGGGCTTGTGATATATATGTCTATCCATCTGGCTTTTGTGAGAAAATGTGCCCATTCTAGTTTCTTTTGGGTGTAAAAAAATTTTTAATTTTTAAAGGCCAAGTTTGAAATGTACCATTAATACCATTCCTTTCCTTGCTGTGATTATTTTTCTGCTACTTTTCTAGATTCAAAGCCCAGGTTACTTTGGTTATCTGAATATTACACTACCTTCATATCTGAATATCATTTGAATATCTTTGTGTGGGTATAAAGGTCTAACTTTTTAAAAAGTTTCTTTAAAACTTTATAGAAAACTTAAACATATACAGAAGTACAGAGAACAGTATAGCAGTCCCCAATGTACTGATACACCACCACCAGGTTCAACAATTGCCAACTCATGTCTCATCTTTATGCCATCTACTCATTCTCTCCTCCTAGATGTGATGTGAGAAATTGGTATGTATTTTTTAAGTGGTAATGACTCAAAAAAACACAAAAAACCCACCCAAACCGATAGTACCATTATCACACCTAAGTTAATTAACAACAGTTCCCTAGTATCATCAAATATCCTGTCAGTGTTCACATTTAGGCATCCTAATTTTTGTAGGAAAGCTGTAAATACACTTCTGAGGTTAAAAACACACAGTGGGGAATAAAAATCATCATGTATGTCTGGTTCTCTGGGAAAAGGTAGAACTGTTTGCTGCTTATCACGTTTGTGTCCATGCTGGATGGTCAGACATATGTGTGTGGTGATCATTAAAATAAAACCTCTGGTGTCCCACTGTACTCAGTTTGGAAGATTTACTGAACTATCACTAAGAAATGTGAGAGCTTATTAGGAAACAGGCAACTAAACTATGAACTTGGACAGAAATGTATGTTACAGGAGTGCCTGTAAATGTTAAGAATTATTAGAGATTCTAAGAGTTATCCTAAATACATACTGTGTTTTTGTGTGCAGAAATGAAATCAGTTGTCACCACGTGTCATCAAGGTTGCTGCTAGTATGATACTGTGATTAGAAACTAGAAATATTGGCTTGCACAGCTTGGCTTTTAAGCTTATGTGGGTTCAGAGCAGTAGCTAGCTAACTGTCGAGTGTATACTTTGGGTGTTAATGGACACATCATTTGACTCCTATGGTTTTGTCTAGAGTAGCTCATTTTGACTTCCCTTTTAAGAAGAGGCTCCTAACTCATAATGAAATGTCCTGATAAAATTGTTCCAGACTAACTGTGGTTTTACTTACAGTACTGGAGGAAAAATTAGAAACTTGTCTAATGAGAATCTACATTTTTATGTTGATTTATTTTTCACTACTGTTGGTTCTTATTTAAAATGAAAGCTTTGGATGGGGTTTGAGAAGTCCCACACTTTATATGCAGTGAAACTGGCAGAGGTAGTTTCGTATTCTGCAGGGACACTTGTCTTGAGTAATTGTGCCCTGAAGTTCAAGTATGTGATTGTGAAGAGCCTCATGATAGAAGATAAGAGGGTAAGTGAGGAGGCGAAAGTTGAACATGGTGTTCTTTTCATTATGCATTTGAGAAGCAGAATTACCATTTGGTATGGTATTGTTTATTTGAATATTCTTTGAATACAAGTGAATATCCCCAGATATCAAGCCTCATTAAAAAGTGGTTTCCAGCAAACAAAGTATAAATGGGAATGTTGGGGTTCTAGTAACTGTCAGCATACCCAGATGTGCCAGATAATATTACCTTTCTGTCGTCATTTGCATTTCTTTCTGTGTAGTCTTGATTAGGAAGCTATGTGAGCACTATGACTGAAAATTTGCAAATTCATTATTTTCCCCCTCACTCGACTGCTGTGTACTGGGTTCTTAGGGCAGCTGCCTTTTGTACAACTGACCAAGGGAAGCAAAGATGAAATTGTGGGATTAGCAGGTAGGAGGCTAGTTGGAGCTTTGCAGGCTGGTGAAAATGAAGGAAGACTCATTTCTGGTGGGTGGAGGATCAAACTAAGACTTTCATGTGGTCTTCATTTCCTATGTGTTTCAGGGCTTACCCTCACACTGGTAGCGTAAATAGGCTGTACAGAATTTGATGTGCTTGTAACGTGCCAGGTTTATAGGTTATAATAATTTACTATGGTCAAATCTCACTTATTCCGTTGTTTAAAAAACATTAATCGTTTTCCTTGTATCAGTCAGCAAATATTCATGGAGTGTTTGATATGTGCAAGATACTAGAAGGAGTACAGACACCTAAAATATATATAGTGTCTTGAAGGAGTGTGCAGTTTAGTTGAAAAATTAAGTCCAGCACCTATAAAATGATTTTGAAACAGGCACTTGAATGCCTAATACCAACTAAGTGCAGTAGGCTTTCAGAGAAGGGATAGTGAGATAGGCTGAAGTGTTTGAGAAGGCTTCCTGGAGAATATGGGGCCTGGAAGGTTGAAGTGATTTGGATAGACACGGAGGGAGTGTGGGGGGGTGGGCATTCTAAAAAGAGGGAATGGTGAAGAAGGCACAGAAACAAGATGGGTGATTAGGTTTTGCGGGCAAGGAAGTGCTGGTAGAAATGAGAACAAAATTGTGTAAGAAAGAGTGCTTGTTCAGGAGTCGGGAGACCAGTGGAGACCCACACTCCAGGCTTGGCTGTCCTAACTAGTTGAGTGACCTTGGGAAGGCACTCTTTAAAAGCCTCATTTTCTTTTTCCACAAGTTGAGAGGTTTAGAGTAGTTTTAGAGCAAAGGTACCCAAGCTGGAATGGAACATAGTTCTGTGGACGTTCATAGGTTGTGTTCCAGACCAAAAAAACGTGATCTACTCTCAGATAGTTTTGGAACTTGACGGGCTAGACAAAATTAAATGGGTGACTTGTTCTGCCCAGGTTAGAAGTCTTTTGTAATGTGTATATGAGTTTTGAATATTAGAGAAGGAGAAGTGATGCGCCTTATTTCCTAATTTATATGACCACAGGGCACTTTTTCATTCTTGGCATTGTAATTCATAATCTATAATCCAGTATGGGAAATGCTGGAAAAGATTTCAATGGTCCCTTCCAGATCTTGGCACTTGATAGTCTCTGAGTCTAGGGTGAGTGGGCTGATGATAGACAACTTGGAAAACCAGGCACAGAAGTTTGGAGTCAGAGTAGAGGCTGCTGCTCAAGTAGGAGTGGCAAGGGGAGTGTGAGATGTAAATAATGATTAGTCCACTTTTCCTCCTGCTCCCTTTTCCTGCCTGGTGTCAGCCCTTCATTGATTGTTAACAACCCCACACATGAGGTGAATATTGGTGAGTGATCTCATTAATAGTTCTTTCATTGTGATAGCAGCCCAATTCTGATGCTACCAAGCTGCCTTCCAGCCAGAGTGAGTTTTATCCTATCTTGGTTCCTTCTGGTTTCCTGTACTGCTGATTTTTAGCAAGCTGGCAAAGAAGGCTGGATGAGAAAGGAGGTTGACACTGATGTTAAAATAAAGGTTTCAAATTATCTGCCTTTTGCTCGCTTATGTATGATGTGTTCATTCAAGAAAGGTCAGAACCCTTCATCTGCTGTTACACAGCAAGTGAAAACTATGGAGCTATGTTTTTGTTGCATTTTTTGCTTTCTATCTTGGGAAGTTTGGGATGGGACTGTGGAGTAAATGGGTCTGTTCCAGCATTTCACTTCAGACAATTTGCATAGCTTTAGGATCTGAGAAGTTCCTAAGTGGTGAGAAAGTCTACAGAAAAAAAAAAGGACTGTGAATGTGCTTGGTTATGAATTCAAGTATATTACTTTGCTTAGTGAATTTCAGTATTTCACTGAACAAGGCAGAGCATCACTCCAGGAGTATTTATGGGAGATGAGGTCGAAGATGGCGGTGTGGTGATTCCACATGCCTTGTGTTAGTAGTTGAGATGAACTACTTTAGATCTTTTTTGGAAGTAGGCAGGGTATACATGAATCAGTAAATTTAAAAACTGAATCACAAAGTTAGTGATTACCCTTTCATCCTTTTTGAGAGTGTTTTCCTCTAGCTTTCACCATTGAAAAAGGGTTAAAAAAGACAGGGCATTCAACATGATTCCAGGAGATTCAAGGAGCATTGAGGGTGTTAAAGAGATTCTAACTATACAACAGTTCTATATGCTGTCAAAAATAAATGGTGATTTGAGAGAATGTGAGAATGTGAGGATTAGAAATAAGGTCCCCAAGCCAAGAAAAATAAGAGTTGAGGGCAGCTGTTAAAGAATAATTTAGGTTCCGCTTGCTAAATTTGGAAGCCTTTGGACATAAGGTCCAAAGGCTTGGACATAAGGCATATGTCCAAAGGCTTTGGACATAAGGTCAATTGCACTTTTTGATGGAGGGAGTGTGTGTCTGTGTGCACGCACGCAGAGGGTGGATGGTGGGTTAGTTTTTAAATTTTATTTTACCCCTGTGCTGTAATATACTAATATTAAGTGTAGCCTAACTTTGTAAAAGTGCCTCCTACTATTTCTTTTTTTTCTCAAGAAACAACACTTTTTTCAGGGTTAGGATTAAACCCAATATTTTGTTGATATAGGAAAAAGACCTTGGTAATGGGATAGCAGCTGTTCATTTGAGAAAGTTCTGGAAAAAAATCAGATTAAAAAACTCTCAAATAATTGAAGTTTGGAAGAGCAGGAAGGGAATTAATTTGGCGAAACCCAAGACAGGAGAGGATCAAAACCAGTTTAGGGACATTTAGCTGGGTCAGAACAGTTTTTCTTATATAATGTGTACCTGTTCAATGAATAGATGAATGCAGAATTTTTTTTTTCCTAGAAGTGGGGCATAGAATTTAAGGCTGGTGAGACCCTAAATTTGCATTTCTTCTTCCAGATCTGAACTGTGTTCTTCATTTCTTCTAATAAGCCTGCAGGGTAGGGGGTATGCAGTCAGTACCTATCTTGTAAGGTCACAAAGAATAGATCCTTTTTATGCTGTTAGTGACTGAGGAGGGGAGGGGTAGATTTAACTTAGTCTGGCTTCCTTTGCTCGCTTAGGAAGAGACTAGGCAAGTACAGCCTTCTTTGTGTCATTCCTTTTCAGTCTCTGATTCCATCTTTTGCAAGGGGACTTGTAGCCTGAAATCATTTGTATTGCTGCTGTCTTTCTAGGTTTTTATTTCACATACTAGTGCATGTGTCAGTCTCATCCTAGGATCCAGTAGACTCCCCACCACCCACTGCCCGCCTACCTTCTTCTCTCCCTCCCTCCCAACTTCCTTCCCCCTTTCCTCTTCTCTTCCTTTACTGAGACAGAGTTATCAAAACTACGAATTTTGAAAGGCAATGGATTTAGGAAGTTCTGAATGAAATGTAGAGCTTTAAATTACAAACCTTCATTATTTGAACATTGACAGTCTGTTTGAGGGACTCTGAAGGTAGCCCCATGAGGATAAATTGCTTGCCTCAGTTTTCTGGGCTGTATCAGCTCATCATTTCTGATTTCTCATTCATTTGTGAGCTCTGGTTAGAGTTTGCGTGAATAAATACCACAAATGACCAAGTACATACAAATATTTTGTCGTTTTGGCTTGCCACTCTACCATGTAGTGCCATATCTCTGGGCCCTGGAAAACACAAGTGCGTGGAGATATGGCATTTGGACATAAGTAAAATGGAGTCACAAGAGGAGGAGGGAAAGCCCACAGTTTGTAAGTAAAGGAAAATGACTAATGCAGGTTGGGATTCATTTTTGACAGAAAGCCTTCAAATTGCAGGTACTGTGTGGTTGTTATTAACTGAAGCATTTTGAAATGACCTGGGTTAGATACAGAAACACAGCCTGTGAAGACAAAATGCGACTCTTGGTTATATGGGTGAAATGTGATACCTTTAGACTGAATCTGGGACAGGATTTAAGTCAATGCCAGGGTCAAGTTGTGATGATTCCTGAGGGATGTCAGGGATGTTGTTTTCCTTGTCTCCACACCTACCTTCCCGTGTAGTACAACCCACCAACTTCATTTTACATTTCTGCAAAGTTTCTCATGGCAGTGATATTTTAGAGCTTGAAAAGAGGAATTAAGAGAGTCTAGTATTGCAGTGATTTCTCGGTAGTTATAGTGAAGTAGACTTTTTTTTTTTTTTTGGTTGTTTGCTAGGGTCTCTGTTCACTTATGCTTACTGGCTAAAGGTTGCTGGCTAAAGGTGATTTAGTGAATAGTTTTCCATAGTTAGAAACTAAGTAAGAAAAAAAAAAACAACCCTAAGGAAATAAAGATGTGGATGGAACAGTAGTTGAACATTAGAACATCACTTGTTTTCCAGCCACATACTAGAAATTCCAATGTTCCACCCATTCTCTCTGTACATGTTCAGTTGGCAAAAATAATGAAGGTCCTGGATTGTGCTGTTCTAAGAAATGATCTTATATAGTTCAAGTGAAATTATACTTTCACTGGGGCAAAAGGGGAAACAAGCATTTGGTTTTGTGCGTTGCTACATATTACAAAGTTTGCTCCTTTCTCATTTGTTAGGCTGATCAATTTGATTATTTGTGAAAATTACAGTTTTGAGATTAATGTGCATAGCTACATCTTCAGGGGGTGTTATCCTAAAGGTAGGACCTCAGCTTTTTCAGAGCAGTCTTTTGATCCATTTCAGTTCAGCTATTGTTGGTTGATGTGCTTTCTAAGCCAGAGCAGCATTAGAGGCACAGTTGTTGTCTTGAGAAATGCTGTAGTTCTACCTCTCATTTTGCAAATGAAAACACAGCCTAGAGGGGTTAATTGTCCTGCTTAAGATCACACTGGGAGTTAGAGGCTCTCAGTGTTATCCAGTGAAACTAGGAGACTGCTTTTCCTCAGTACTTGGATTTCTAAGGATTGAGAACATTGGAAGGTAAAAAAAAAAAAAATAATAATAATAACTGCAAATGAGGATGATCAACCATGATTGTAAAGATTCCCATTTTTTCCAAGAAATGTTCTGATTATTACCCAGTATCTTTCCCCCAGTGTACAATTGGCCTTTCTCTGCAGGTCCATTAGTCTTTTTTAACACCCCCCTCCCCTCCATAGTGAGGATGTAAAAGAAAAAATAAATATTAGGGTGATGATATGAGGGTTTCTTATCCTTGAATAACCGATGGAAAGATAAAATAATTATTTGAATGTAAGATGATCGTAATGTGGCCCACTTAAAATTTTAACGTAATTTTTTGGGTAGAATATTTTTCTTCAGCCTGGCAATTCAGAGAGACTCAGAGCAACTTACTAAAGTTGGTAGCAGAACATTTGAAACAAGTGAACTTTGGAATCTGGTTGAGTTGAAGGCTCAACCAAACTTTTCTTCTGAAGAAGAAAGACTCAAAATATTAAATCCACATGATGTGTTGGCTAAGGCATCTCGCCTGTTTATTGCTGAACCAGAAAATTTATAACAACTGTTTGTCATGTGTATATATTTATAGCCATTCATACAATGAAAAGAAGTTTTCATGAGATTGTAATAACATATCAAGATGGATGTAATTAAAACAGAAGCAGATTGACACCCTGAATTAAATGCAAACCATAAACCAGGATACCTGAGCATTGGTACCTTACATATTTGCTGCAGGGGGCAGTCAGTCAAATATGCAAATAAAAAGACATTGATGAATTTCCCTGGGTGTGTATGTTGTGGTTGCAGAGAACCCAACTATTTTATTAATCTTTTATCAAGCATTGTTTAGATTGCAGCAACAATGGAATGTATTAATTTGGCAGACCAAATAGCTTAGGACCAGAAAGTAGGAAATAATAAGGGGAACACATGATTGATATACTGTACTATAAATAACACATGCAACTGACAGAGGGGGCTGAGTAATCTTTAGATCTGTGCTTAATGTCACTGATGGAGTTGTTAAACCAGGATGTTTGAGTTGAACTTCAGTCAGAGAGGCTGCCTCCCATTTAAAATGCAGGTCTATCTCTAGTTATACCCTGGACTGATGTGTTGACAAAATTGGTGTAAATCGAATTTTTGTAAATTGGGTGAACACACCAGGGGAATCTTACTGTGAAAAAATATGATTAACAAAGAAAATCAAGTATGGTACTCCTCCTGTCTGCATAGAAGCTTGGATTTTGTTACAGTGAGTCTCTTTAGATGGGCATTGCTTTTCCTGAGACACTTTTCTGCATGTGTTCCCCGTGCTCCTGGAAGAAAGTGACTGTGAGGTTTGCATTTTCTGTACAGGTTTCATACCTCACTTGGTCGGTGCTTCCAGGAATAATTGGTGGTGATTTGAATAAGCCCACATCATTCAGATTTCAGAGGTTGGTTTTCAAGTGTGTGCTAAGGAGGGCTTGCAGCTATGAATATGGAGTATGATTTCCATATCTGTTCCATTGGGAAGTCCAGGCATGTCATAACCACTTCAGAGCCATGATTGTATGGAGACACCCTAGCTATAATTTTTCTATATGACAGTTCACTTTTAAAATTGTAAAGATGCCAAATGCAGGACTGTATTGTTATTAGGGAAGTCTGTGACATCTGTTATATCTTGTTAACCAGGGGAGGAAAATGCCTTAATCAAAACATCTAATTATGCCCTCTCAACTGATGAAAGATCTTTTGCTAAATTTTTGGAATTGGCCTTAATGGAAGAAGCTGGCCTCTACAGGAACTGTGAAGTAAATTTACTCTTTTTATTTGAAAAATACTTATCGCAAACCATGGTGAATAAGGGTATTTTAATTTTATCAAATTGCTCTTGTGCTGTGTGTTGAAGTAGATATTTTCAGAAGTTGTCTAAGCCAGCGTGAAGTTTTTCTTTTGTCCTCCCTCTCACCCTCATAGCATGTGAGGCCCCAGAGGCAGTTTGTACTTGCAGATGTGAGCCTAGGAAGATACTTGGTGGCTAACAGCCACCTGGAGAGGGAGCAAATGATAATTACAGGTGAGAAGCTGGGGGATAATTCAGCCTGTGTGCTGGGAGGTGTGATTTCATACCTGAGTGTTAAAACCTTCCCTGTTAGACAGTTGTGTTGTTTTAAAATTAGTTTTATTAGTCTAATATAGAAGTGGCCCAGATTGTTCCAGGTCATCTTCAGTTGAAGGAATATAACTGTTTTTAAGCACTGAATATATAGTGTGATTCCAGAAATATTTCCTGTGTTTAAAAGTAGTTTCATGTAATACCTGAAAGTACCAAAAACTGTGTTTAATTCAGCATATCTACAACACTTCTCGCTTCCTTGATCACTTTATAAAAATTGTTAAATTTTTTGGCAATGTATTTTGGATCATGCATACTTTAAACTTGTCCAGTAAAGCCATCCTTTATCTGTATTTCAACCCAGAACTAATTTTATCTGCAGCAATTTTGTTTCCAGAATCACAGATAACAATAGTAATAGTAGTAGTAGTAGTAATAATAATAATAATAAACTTACTGATAATGCTGACCTCAGAGCAATGCTTTATTTCTTAAGTTTCAGAGTATTTCGTCTTTTTGAAATGATTTTCCCATGGATTGAGATCTTGGGGAAAGCCTAAGGGAGTTTTTTAAGTGTTGACCGTGACACAGTGTACTCCGTGTTTTATTTGGGATCTGGTGGGAAGTTCAAGTGCTGTTAATTTTTTCTTGGTCTGTTATATGCTCTGTCATGGCTTGTTGTGTGTAACTTGGGAATAGGACTGGAACCTTGGAAAAGAGGGAGCCAGAGTTATCTTCCTATATTTCTAATGTATTGTTTCATTTCCCTCTATTCTCTAACTTTAGCCTCTGTAGTCTCCCTACATATATCCTTCTTTGGAGGTATCTGAGGCTCTCAGAATTGTTGCTTCCTTTACTCAGTAATCCATGTGTAGTAGGTACTCAGTGCTTATTTAGGGTTGATCTATTTCCACAAAAATTCTATGAAAAGAAACTTTAGGAAAGGGAGCTACTACTTACTTAGTACTTACTCTGTGCCAGGCATTGTGCTTGGAATTTTGCATTCATCGTGTCGTTAGAGCTATGCTGTGGAAAAAATGAATGATATCCCTGTTTTATAGTCGAAGACACTGAGGCTCAGAGAAGTTAAGTCAACTTGCAGAAGGTCAGTATGAGAGGCAGGAAATGCAGCGGTTTCTGCCTGACCTGAAAGCTCGAGCTCCTCATCCCTTTCCGCTCTTCTTTTAATACAGATTCATTTTGTGACAGAGTCCCAAATGGGTCTCTGGTAAGCTACACTTGTTTGTTCCTTGTTGCTGCTGAAAATTGTCTTGGTTACAAGGGATTTTCTAGGTATAATAATAGGATTTAGGGAGGGGAGAGTACCTCACCATCTTTCGGGAAGTTCTTTATTTTGTTTTTAAAAGCTGGAGTTTACCATAGGTGGCTGCCACTCATACAGTACATCGGTAGCATGTTTGTTGTTGGTTTGATTTTTTTTTTCTCTCTCTTTTTCTTTCTCTTTGTCCCTTTCACTGTTTTTCCCTGTATTAAAATCTGAACTGTTTCCTGGTCACACAGATCGGGTAGATTTTAAGCCTTTGTCAAAGGCAAGTGCTCAGGCTGGTAATATTGAGGGTAACTGTGTACTGAATCCTTTCACATACTTAATGTTGCTGATTTCTTACAACAGCCCCTAGAACAGAAGTGTAGAATTGGAGAAGGGACTGGCACCCTCTCAACAGGGCATTGTGGGTATATAAGCTTATTTTCTACTATAAATTCCTAAGTATTTTGCTTGATTTTAACCTATTCTAAGAAGTAGCACTTCTCTTGGCAATCTATTCCACAATAAAACAGACCCTACTGGTAGGTTTTTGTTTTTGTTTTTTAACTAATAGGTACTGCATTCTTTCTGGTGAAAGAATGTACTAAGATATCTTTATCTTGAAGGTACCAATGACAAATAGTACATTATTTCCTCTGTCATTGTTTCATTATTCTAAGCACATTTGCAAATTGTTCTTCCCCATACCCCACTCCACCCTGTAGAGGTTTGTTTATGCTACAAAAGAGTATGTGGTCTCTTCTCTCAAAGGAGAATGTTACTGTTAGATTTACTTCTTATGGAAATCTCAACTGTGATTAGAGTACCGTACATTCTGTTTTTTTTTTTTTTAATATAAACTTATTTATTTATTTATTGACTGCGTTGGGTCTTCGTTGCTGTGCGCAGGCTTTTTCTAGTTGCAGCGAGCAGGGTCTACTCTTCGTTGTGGTGAGCAGGCTTCTCATTGCAGTGGCTTTTCTCTTGTTGTGGAGCATGGGCTCTAGGTGCGTGGGTTTCAGTATTTGTGGCACATGGGCTTCAGCAGTTGGACACATGGGCATAGTTGCTCCACGGCAGGTGGGATCTTCCCAGACCAGGGCTCGCACCCATGTCCCCTGCATTGGCAGGAGGATTCTTAACCACTGTGCCACCAGGGAAGTCCCAAGTACCGTACATTCTTGAGAAGCCCCCTCTTCATCTCCTCTGGGCCAAATTGGGCCTCCACACAGTTCTTCTTCTAAGACTTGGGAATTCAGACCTGGCTGATGACCATCCCTTAAGGAGTGGTATAACACACACACGCACATGTGCAGTACCCTCCCTGGGTCTGACATTTCAAAAGATTTCTGGGTGAAAATGTGAAGATAGTCAAAGTAAATACTTCTGTGAAAAGTCTCTTTTTGGAGAGAGGAGACAGTTTCTTCTCAGAACCATTATGCTCTGAGACCTGCAGTCTTGCCCCTCTCTCTCCAGTTACAGTTGAGCACTGTTATCCTTTTGCACATCCAAAATGGAAACACAGCAGATTTCAGTTTTTAGCAGTTTATGATTGTAGGGGAGACCTAAGTCAAAGCATGTCCTTTGAAATTTAACTATAACTATAAAACTCTAGTGTCGTAGGCACCATACCTTTAAGTTCAGAGTTTTAAAAGCAATCCCTTATACCTGAATTTTATATATTTATACAATATGAGTTCTGTATCACTCTCGGGCCTGTCCAGATTGTGAACACTAGGTGGGATCTGTGTATTTTAAACTTTTCCTTGTGTTGTTGCTTGCCTCTCGGGTGGTTTATAATACCCCTGTTGTGATGTTTTCTATTAGGTTGGGTACAGATGGGTGTCAATTTCACTTCAGGGCAGTGGGTGCCCTCTGTTTACTGTTTTCAGATGAACATTACCTTAGCATTGTGTTGTAGATTTCTACATTAGCTGCCCATATTTCATCTGTACTCTTATTTCATTTAGTATGGTGTCCCCGGGATTAAGGACAGAGAAATATGTATGCTCAGGCTGATTTTGAAATTACATTGTTGAAATAAAGCCCATATGGCCATTGTAAAATGGTTAGTACTGCATATAATTGCCTTCCCAGTGATGTGCTTTGTCATTACTTCCATCTTCCAAGAAGCACTCCTGTAGCATGCTGACAGCAATGGCGTCATTAGAAAACATGGACATGCAAAGGCATTAAATTGTCTTTAGCTTAAGGATTAGATTACAGTGTTAGAAGATGGGTCACCACGCTTCCAGTCGATAACTCTTGCTTAGTTCAGCACTGCTAGGCTGGATGATAGAGATTTGCAAAGGTCCTGTTTACTTGTTAGCTGAGTATATTTCATATCTTTCCTGCAATTTTGAGGAAGTCTTTGAGCTGTGTATAAGATCTTATCACAGTATTGTAGTCAGCTGGCTTTTCTGGGGTTTTGCTCACAACTGTTCATGCCTTGTGCAGAGTTCTTTTCTAGGACATGATACTCCCTCAACCTGTGTTTTCCTGAATGTAAGGCCAAAGCTGGCTAAGGCAGGAGGTCATTTATATGTAAAAAGAGACTTTGTAGTGGAGTCAGGAAGTCACCAGGTGGTTGCCACGTGGCCCAAATTTACATCCTCCATTGTATAACATCTGTCTCCACGTGGGTCCACCACCCTTCTTCCTTACCCCCTTAGAAGCAGTGAGATTTTTGCAGCCTAGAGGCTTAGCAGTAGGTCCCAGAGGCTCAGAGGCGATGTAACAGGGCATGGAAAGAGATCCCAACCTGCCCCCTGCCCCCTATAGTAGGACATGCCTACTATTTGGTTGTAGATATTTCAGGGATACAGCAGTTCTGGAACATGGTATGGTTTGAATTTTTAGGGTACTTTATGCAGCTGCCAGTGAATAATAAGTGAAATCACAGAATGGAAAGTCATTTATCAAATTTAATGTTTCTCTTTGGAGTCTCACAGAAATAACATGCACTTGAAGACTTTCTGAGTAGTAAGTGACTTTGGAGATCATTTGGGCAGTGGTTTTTAGGGCACCTCAGGGGACACTTTAGTCAGTGGAGGGGAGGCCCTGACCTCATTCAACCAGAGGTCCACCTTTACCTGTTTTCTATATGTAAGAGTAAGATTCTCTTTGGGAAGAAAAAGTTATCTGAATTCGTCTGTTCTTTCATTCAAGAAATATTTATCAATTGCTTCTGTGAGCCAGGCAGGCACCGTTGTAGGCACAGGGGATGCTGTAGTGAATAAGAGAAATAGATATCTGCTGTAACGGGGTTTATATTCTAGCAGCGGTGGATGACCCGCTGTAAATCATAAACAGGTACATAATGTGTTGAGTAGTAACAGGGTTTTTAAAAGCAGGTTAAAGATATGATAGTGAGAATCTGGTATGTGTGTGCAGATGTGCAATTTTATAGAGTTGGTTTTAGATGAGGCCTCTTCGAGGAGGTGATATTTGAGCAGAAACCTGAAGGAAGTGAGGGAGCAAGCAATGTGGATAGCCAGGGGCAGAGCATTCAACCAGAGCAAAGAGCAAGGGTGAAGCCTTGGAGGAAGGAGTGGCTTGGTGTGTGAGTAACTGTAGGAGGTGATGGTGGCTAGAAAAGAGTGAGTGAGGAGGAGAGGGGCCGAGATGGGGGAGGCGCCTGTAGGAACTTAGACTTTTAAATCCAAGTGACTTGAGAAGTTTAAAAACAGTGAGAACAACTGTGTAAAGCCCTCATTTCCCAACCGATAAAGTCTTTGAACTTCCCCAAGATCACTTAGCTGGTATTAAAATAAGACCCGATCTAAAACTCACGTTATATTCCTTTATGGGAGCCTCCCATTGTACCTCACCGCCACCACTCCAGGCCTTAGGAGCTATGGGGCATCTTTTTTTGGAGACCAGAGTATTTGTATGTCCTCTCCTGTTTATATGGATATGGTTCTCCCAAAAGACATGCTTCAAGAATATACAGAATTCCAATGCTTAATCACCACAAATTGGAAACGAGCTCTGTTCTTCAGTGCCAGAAGTCTCCGCCATTTGGGTGATTATTTTAATAACAGCAACAACAGTGATAATGATGGCTAACATTTATCGAGGGCTAACTGCATGTGATCATCATTTTACCCAGAGCATTCTCACATTTAACCCTCACAACAGCCCTGTGGAGTAGGTAACATTATTATCCTCACTTTAGAGATGACGAAACTGAGGTTCAGAGAAGTTAAATAACTTCCCCAGATTGTAGAGCCAGAATTTGAGCCCAGACTGTGTGATTTTAGGGCCTGCACTGCCTCTTTCATGAGGAGGAGGGTGGGTGGGCTTGTCACTGGATAAACATTCACTGGCATATGCTCTCCCCACCCCATTTTAAAAAGATGGTTCTAGAGCTGAGCCCTAGGAGTAATACTGTCTTGTTGCAACCCGCTTTGGTGTTTGATTATATAAAGGATTTCACAGCCAGTCTGGCTTAGTCCTGGCAACTCTGCTGATCTTAGGTGAATTGTTGGTTAAGCAGATACCTTTTGGTCTTTCTGAACTGAATTTGACTGGGACATTTTTCAAGAACTGTACTGTGAAGTATGTTACAGAATTCAGACCATGTTTTCAAGTCAGCAGACCCAGTTGCATTGGTCTTGATTTTTTTTCTCCCCAGTAGTGTAGAAGCCCCAGACACTGTCAGTTCCAGTACTCCCTAGAATGTACTTTTTAGTACTTGGGCTTTTTGAGGAACTTTTTATGATGAGCTTGCTTTAAAATATATTTGTGTAAAAAATGCATGTATATGTATATATAGGACTGTGAAATATTTTATAACTATGGAATAGTATAAAGCATAACATGACCAACACCCATGGACCCACCACCAGCTTTAACAGAGCTTAGCACTTTCTTAAAATTGGGCTAATTTTAGTGTGTATTGTCTGAGGAGGAAGCGAGTCAACTGTAAGCCTGAGAGCAGGGGATTCTCAAATCTAGCTGCACATTAGAATCCCCTGGGGAATTAAAAAAAAAGTCCCCATACCCATGGGAGGGTGGAGGGAGCCCCCACCCCATCATCAGAAGTTTTAAAAGCTCCCCAGGGGATTGTGTTGTGCAGTCAGGGTAGAGACCTTCTGTTTGAAGGAGGGCGTGTCAGTTTTTCTTCACTGGGTTTTCTCAGATGCCCAGTACCAAGCCATGTCTTTAATGAACTGTACTCCTAGGCTTCTTTTTTTTTTTTTTTTTTCTTTTTCTCTGTCGAGCTTTTTAATGTGGTTTTGCTTTCCAAGATTTTGAAGGGTAATGTCCTGGGATGCTCCTCTCCTGATGCTGTCTTCCTCCCATCCATAACTGAGAAAAGCTGGGGATACATTTACATATTGATTACAAAGCCTTTTAGAGACTAGGAAGGAGGCATTAGAAAGGGGACTGAGAAATTCAAAGGTGCTTCTGTTGGAAGTGTTTGGGATTAGCTGAAAGTTGTTATAAAATTAACATAGAAGTCATTGGGGACAGCTGATTTCATGTGGAAAACCATGCATCTTTACAGGAAGGCTCTGAGCTGTTGGGTGGCACTTGAAGGGCTTTTTTGGCCTGAGACACAGCTTTACCTGTACCTGTAAGATGTGTGTGACCACCAGAGTGGCCAGTTCTCTGTGGGTACATCTGAGACTGTGACACCTTTCACAAGTACTGTCAATCTTGATTATTTGGGGCCTGATTTTCTCCTGTGGGTCTTAGTTCCCTGGGGTACCCACACCCCTTCTGCCCACTTATCCATTTAATAAACGGTTACAGAGTTTCTTCTCTATGCCAGGCACTGTTCTAGGCACTGGGGGGGGGTGTAAACAGAACTCCTAGCTTCAAGGAATGACATTCTGGGTGTTATATTCTGGTGTCATATTGTTGTTTGGTGTGTCTAACAGAGAAAAAGGTGTGGTGGGGCTGTAATCCTCCCCTAGAAAAGCACTAGGGGAGCCATTAGACAAAACGTTTTTGCCTCATTTTGCTTAAATTAAGTTTTCTGGTTCTGAGGATTTTGATTATAGATGCTTTCATGAATGTATTTCTTCAAGGGAGGTTAAGCATTGGGACATTGAAGTTTGCAGGGACTTTCGGAATCAGTTGGTTTTATCTTACTAGTTACCAGCTTAACATGGTGGGGACGAAATAGATGTACAGCCTAAGCTTCAAGCTTAGAGAAGATGCTGGAGAAATAATGATACTCAGTTCTCTTTCTACTTCAAGTAGAATCCCCTAATCCACCTACATGCTCATAAATTTGAGGGAAAGGAAAGCAGAAATGGAAAGTTTATTTCTAGGGCTCTATACTGGGCCAGGCTATCAGGTCACTTTCACTGGGAAGACAATCAGAAGTGAAGCTTAAATCTGTCACAGTTTTCATAGCAGTCAGGGAATTGGGCACTGATGAGGACCACTGGATCCCCAAATAGAGGGGAACGCATTAGAGATTGTTTGGAGTCAGTTAATAAAATAGATCGTGAGAAGAAAATGTCAAGTTTGAGTGAAAAACGCACTGAAAAAGAAATCTTACAGCTTTGGGGTTATGTGGAGGAAGAAAACAGTGGTTGATACGATTTCCTTGCTGGGTCATCATCTTCATCAGATATAGTTGTTGACTAAAGAGGGAAAAACTAAATTCCATCATATAAAGAAGTCTTTATATCTGTGAGCTCTTTAAAGAGAATCATCTAAAAATAATAAAAAAGCAAGTATATGTTGTTTTCATCAGCTTTTGGATTGCTAAAGTAGACTTTGACTTCAGTGTGTGAAGCCGGTGGGTGGGAAATGAGATTTTTTTGTTACTGTTGTTCAGAGGATGAAACACTTTCTCTTTCTAGCTTAGGCTTTACTGGTGGGTTTAGACATCTGTGGGTCCTCGGGGACTGTGTGTGCAGGTGAATAGAGATTCCAGTACTTGTGTACCTGCCCAAATCGACAGGTTTGGGTCAGGGACTTCTGAGGGTTCATGGAAGTGAACCAGAGTTTTGCACCAAAACTCATGTAGAGATACAAGATGTTTTGTTTCTCCTTTTATTAGAAAGGACATGAAGGTACTTAATAGTTTTTCAACTTTAACTCCACCGTTAGCTCAGTATTGATGTATTCGATAATTATAATGAGAACTAGCATTTACTGAGTGCTTGCTATGTGTCAGGTATTCTGATTTCTTATTTTGTGTAATCCTCACACAGTGGTCCCTTGAGGTAGGTGCTGCTGTCATCTCTATTTTGTAGGGGAGGAAACAGCTACAGAGTTTACACCTAAGATCACATAACATATAAGTGGTCAGCCTCATACATTCTGGCCTCAGAGCCTGACTTGAACCATTGCACCACAGAACTTAAATCAGTGCTTCTTAAGAGTTTGATTCTGATCTTGTTTTAATGGGGCTTTCTACCCTTCCTTAATCCCTCCTTACTTCTGTACATGTTTTCAGAGGTGATAATATACTCCTTAGGCTGTCACCTTATTACAGATGAGAAAACAGATCTAGAAAATTATGTTTTGTAACCACTCAGTAGGACCTACTGAGTTAGTGGTAGGACAGCGATGTGGAACCCAAGTTTCCTAATATATAGGTCACTGCTTTTCCCACTGCACTGTATTGGTTCCATTAACATTTTTTTTAAACTGAACTAAATAAAAATTTATAAATTTAATTTGTGTCATTCCTGTGGAAGAACTAAATTAAAATAGCTAAGGACTGCGTGATTTTACCCTAGGGAGGAGGGTGGTAGGCATTTTAGAAACTAAAGTTTGCCTGTGGGGTTATCTGACCTACTCCTGAGGACATCTTTCTAGTCTTTGGTAGGTTTACTTAGAAGTGGAAAGTATTTAGAGTATAAGAGCGATCCTCAGACTTCGGTTTTGCATGATTTGAAGATTCCTGGAAGGGCAAATTTTTTTTTTTAGATTTAAATTGGTTGTGTGTTCCACTGGAGGTTAAAGTTAAAAAGACATGAATGGGGGGGTGGGGAAGGGCTTAAATGCAAGCCTTCCTTAGCTACATTTCCCTGTCTGGCAAGTAAGACTTTAAAAGAGGGTGGAAAGAACCACCTTGATTCTTGGTTTTTGGCTTTTTGTTTTTGTTTGTTTTTTCTTTTGGTCCTGTGATTCCTTTTGTTGTAACCTCTTTCCTTGGCTAATGCTTTGTTTAAAAACAAGTGCTCTGGTATTCTAAAACAAATTATCCAGCAGGCTCCCTGATTGTGCTCTCAGATAAAAGATCCCAGGGTAGTGCTCTTTCTGTCTTTGAATTGCAGTTGCCTGTGCATACCCAAAAGCAAAATTCAGTTTACTGCAGAGCTTCCAACCCAGATTAATGTGGTTATCTAAAAGTAGAGAATATAAATTTGAAAGGGGAAATGTGGATTGTGTTTAACCCTTCAAAGGCCTCTAATGGGAACCTGCTGTAATGGGTAGTAGAGTTTTGTCTGGGGTGAGAGACTGCGGGCTCCAGTTTTTCTTTGAGTTTTTTGCTAAATGACTTTGGTTGTGTCATTAACTTCTGGAAATCTTAAACTCTCAACAACACATTAATGACAGAATAGGGGGCAGGCTCCCAGACTGTGCTGTGGAAAAAGCACATGTTCAGATTTTGCCAGTGACCCCGAATCCCATGTGGCCACAGACTAGTAATTTGATTTCACAGTTTCTATTCTTAAATTTGCAGGATGAGGTTCCTAGTAGGAGTAATTTAGTGATGATAACATATCAGCTTCCTTTTAGGGGAAAAATTGTAATTGTGAGAAGAATATTCATGAAAGCCTTTGCCAAGTATTTTTTGTATTTGGTAAGAGCACCCTTTCAGTTATCAAAGCTTCTGCAAAACTTTCCCAAATAATTACACTTGGTCACCCATGTTGGTTTAGAGAATCTGGATTGGATGGTTTCAGATGGTTGCAACTCACAAATTATTGCGTTGTGTGGTGGTTTCCAAACCCAGTTGCACATCTGTACCCCCAGAGGAGCTTGTTAAACATACAGATTCCTGGGCCCTATCCCTGAGCTCCTAAAAGTTAATCCCTGCCCTGTAGCTCTGGTACATTTGTATTTTCACAGGCTTCCCAGGAGTTCCTTTACAACAAACTCTGGTACAGAAATTTTGGAATCACTATTATAGAAAATATTCTTGAGTCATTTCTAGGGGTGGCAGTAATGGTGGTGGTTTAAAATAATTAATTTCTATGCTACCAAACCCGTTCTGAAAATAAAACATTCATGCATGTTTGGTTTTAAAACTGTACATATTGTAATAGATAGCTAGTGGGAAGCAGCCGCATAGCACAGGGAGATCAGCTCTGTGCTTTGTGACCACCTAGAGGGGTGGGATAGGGAGGGTGGGAGGGAGCCGCAAGAGGGAGGAGATATGGGGATATATGTATATGCATAGCTGATGCACTTTGTTATAAAGCAGAAACTAACACACCATTGAAAAGCAATTATACTCCAATAAAGATGTTTAAAAACAAACAAAACAAAAAAACTGTACATATTGTGAAATAGAACACATCCTGAAATAAGTGTAGTTTATAGCTCGGTGAATTCTCACAAAGTGAATGCTCAAGTAACCAGGACCCAGGTAAAGAAATAGAACATTGCACAAAATATCTGAATTTTATTACATCTTACTCTTCCACCCCTTCTCCTCAAATCCCAAGAAACTAGGAATGTAAGTAAAGGTTGATAAAACAGTACAATAAGGTACAATGTAAAAACTGTTCTGCCTTTCTGTACTAGATGGCTCTTAATCGTTATCGTTTCTGTAAGTTTCTGGTGATGTTAAATTAAGTTTGTATTGTTTATCTATGTTTTGATTCAGCCTTAAATCAGTTCCTGACAATGCCTGTGTGTTAATGCTCACAGCATACATCAAGATTAAGCTCAAAGACGTATCTTTTCTGAAATTTAATTCACTGAAAATATTCTCATGATAGTTTTGAAAAATGTGTAAGGACAGATTACCAGCCCTGGCAGTTATGACTTTGGTAAACAAATGAGTCTTGTCATTACTGCCAGGGTAGCCTAGTAAACCTGTCTCAGTAGCCAAAATGTCTTTATCTTGGTATGTGAGGAAAAGTAGCTTCTTGGTTAACAAAAATAAAACAAGTTCTGCCCTCCTCTCTATCCACCCCAGAATAATCTCTCCTCTGATCAATTCCATTCAGAGCATTTAAAGCCAAAGGTAATGAAGTTTCCCTGAGGATTTTTCTTTTCTTTTTCTTTCTTCTGTTTCCCTTTTATTTTGACACTGAAGAATCATTAGATTCTTAGTGGGAGGAATCCTAGCTGTATTAAACAGCAGACTTGCTTGTTTTCTTTGGAAGGAGATGCTTATGGTAAAGGGTCTGGAGCAAACCCAGCATCAGAGCTGTGCTAGGATGAAGGAAGAGAGCTGTGGCAGCTGCACATCTGCACTTCCCTGGCAGGCAAGGTAGGCACGTGGGCTCTGTGCACACACAACTGCCCCCTTCCCTGTTCCTTCCGCTGCTCCCCATCTTGGTTATCTCCAGTATCAACTGAGCAGGTGACAAGACTCCAATCACCCTGCTCTGGACAGCTTTCCATCTTTTCAAAAGTACACCAGAGTAGGGGTCCCCAATGCCCGGACCGCTACCGGTCCGCGGCCTGTTAGGAGCCGGGCCGCAATAGCTGGAGTGAGCAGCGAGCTATGGAGCGAAGCTTCATGTGCAGCTCCCCGTGGTTCACATTTCCGCCTGAAGCATCGCTGGCATTACCACCCGAACCATCCCCCCGCCCCGTCCGTGGAAAAATCGTCTTCCACAAAACCGGTCCCTGGTGCCAAAAAGGTTGGGGACCACTGCCCCAGAGGCTTGTTTTGTTACAGTACACTGATTAAATAAATATTCCTGTGTGCACAAAGGAACTGAAATCTGTTACAGCACTCTGCAGTTATCTGTCCATTAGTAGCAAAGGAACTATTGCCCGTTTCTCTACTCTCCCCCCTCCTTTTTATTCTCTCCACCACCAAGATTCTGAGAGGTGCAAGTAACAGATAAATTATCTGAGCTGTGCTTTCAGGAGCGTTTGAAGCAGGAGGGTGGTGTCGTGCACTTTGGTGCGGCATGCTGTTGGGGCAGTGCCCAAGGTGTGTAGATAGTAGAAGAGCTTGAGTGATTTAGATTAGAGGAAACTTCTTGCTTTGGGGTTGTTGGACCTTTGTCTCTCTCCTTCAGCTCTTAGCAGAAGTGGATTTAGGAAGGTCTTTCAAATTAGCTTGCCTCTGTTACAGGAAAGGGTGCTTCTGGCATTGAAGTGGTTCTGTGTGTCTGGTGTCAGTCGTGGAAGCCACAGAGCCTCTGTGAGACTTGGTCCCACTGTGTTTATTTATTTACAGGTTCCCTTCAAAAGGTAGTGGCCGGAGGGACCCTCACCATTAGGGCAGGTAGCCATAGTGGACAGTTGAATGACAGGAATTCTAGCCTTGGTGGTGCTGGTGGGTTTCCTTGCTTTTTTTTGGATGGGGGTGTAGTTGGTTAGCATGAATGCATGTAGATTTTAAAAAAATGACTGATTTAGAAAGTGTTATTTGTAACCCTTTATGTGTAAGCTGTCAAACACCTCCATAATAAGGAATGATTTGTGTGCTAAGTGTGAAATGATGAATACTTTCCTGTTCACACAGGGCATTAAAAAAAGGGTCTGGGACAGGGAGGGAGGAGGGAAGGAGGAGAAAGACTGAGAATGGAACATAGGAAATTAAGCTTGCGGAGGAAACACCGTGCATATTATTTTGGTGTGAAGGAAGTGTCATGCAGAGAGAGTGTGACCAAAGAGAGGTGTTGAAATGTTAGCAACTCCTAACATCTACCGCTAAGAGGGGGACCCCTTTGACGGAAATGAGATGGGTGCCCTTGTGTAGATGTGACTTCAAAAAATGTGAGGAGCCTTGTATGTAAGCAGGGAAAACTGTTGGAGTGGGTAAAATGAAATCTCTTAGTGTGTCTCTTCCAACTGACTGTGGGTAATTAGTTGGAAATGACATTAACCTGAGCTTAATTGTAATTTTGCATAGTAACAACATACCAGCTGTTCACTGTATTCTTTCCTGGTGGTGCGATTTAATTCTTTTTTGCTATCTTTTAAGCTCTAATTTTCTGTTGTGTTTTCGTTTAACCCCTCCTTGCTGCCATGTCCACAACCCCCGCAGTTTAGCAGTAGTGTCATTTCTGCTGCTTTGGTGCCCACTCCGTGCTGAGGGCTTGGGATGATCTTGGTTTTGCTAATCAGTTGGCTTTTTAAAAGGACACGTTGGAAAGTTACCGAGATAAAACATGGGTGATTGCAAACCTTGTTGTGTTTTGGGCTCCTCCAAAAGATTTTAGCTCATGATTTAAATAATATGGATAATTCCAGGCCTATCCAAGGTGCTCAAAATATCAAGTGAACAAGCCGAAAGAGAAGTTAATTACTGAACAGTGATTGCTCTGATATAACCAATTATTGGGTCATTAAATGTTTATTACCTTTTATATGTTCCTTTCCCCCATAAGGGCAGTTTCTTTTTTGAGTCATTAAAACAGAAATGGGATTAAAAAAAAATTCTGCTTAAAAAATTTCCACAAGACTGAAGTATTAAAAAGGTCTTGTGTGATCTGACAGCTGAATAGCCTGTTTTTCTTTGGTCTGTTGAATTAGTAATTAATGAAATGTATTGCCTGAGCAGAGAAAATAAGATTAGTTTTGCTTAGAAAGAAAACAAAAGCAAAACATTAACACTTAAATGCAGGTTAATACTAAAGTGCAACATAAGACGTATAAAAAGATGCTGTGTCCCCACACGTGTGTAACCTCCATTATCAACCTCCCCCACTGAAGTGGCATATTTGTTATAACTGGTGAACCTACACTGACACAGTATTGTCACTCAAAGTACACAGTTTACTTTAAGGTTGACTTTTGGTGTTGAACATTCTATGGGTTTGGACAAATGTATAATGACAGGTTTCAACCACTATAGTATCACACAGAGTACTTTCACTGCCCTAAAAGTGCTCTGTGCCCCGCCTCTTCAACCCTCCCTCCCTCCCTCCCTCCCTCCTAACCCCTGGCAACCACTGATCTTTTTTTTTTTTTTTTTTTTTTTTTTTTGCGGTACGCGAGCCTCTTGCAGTTGTGGCCTCTCCCATTGCGGAGCACAGGCTCCGGACGTGCAGGCTCAGCAACCATGGCTCACGGGCCCAGCCACTCCGCAGCATGTGGGATCTTCCCGGACCGGGGCACGAACCCGTGTCCCCTGCATCGGCAGGCGGACTCTCAACCACTGCGCCACCAGGGAAGCCCACCACTGATCTTTTTAACTTTCTCCATAGTTTTGCCTTTTCCAGAGTGTCATATAGTTGGAATCATGCAGCATGTAGCCTTTTCAGGCTGGCTTCATTTCACTTAGCAGCATGCATTTAAGATTCCTCCATGTCTTTTCAGGCTTAATAGCTCATTTCTGTGTGATACAGAACTCCTTAATCATAACAGTTAGGGGCAAACAAGGAAAAAATTACCAATTGTACAAAACCCCAAGGAATAAATTAAGAAATATTAAGCTCAAAAAAAAAGTATAAAAAGAGTGGAACTCCTTGAATGATAAGATTGTCAATGGTAACACTCATTTAATTAATTCATTCATCACTTTCTTGAGTACCAACATTATGTTTAGGAGGACTGGGGTTATATAAATACAGAGGGGGCAAGGGGCCGTGTCCGCGTAGAGCCTCTGGGTTAGCAGAGCAGTTAAACCAAATGCTTTAGTAACCATTATTGAAATGTCAAAGCAGTAGTGTTAATAGGCAGAGGTACATTTCTGTTGGGCAGAGGTGGCAGTTATGAAGAGAGAATTTACTTTTGGAGGCCGTGGTATCCTGTGGATTGAGAGCAGGGGGAGGGTGGTTATGAAGAGAAATCTTGCTCTTGGAGGTCGTGGTGTCCTGTGAATTAATAGCAGGTTCTTTGGAGCCCCATCACTTGGGTTCACATCCCAGTTTTGCCATTTACCAGCTCCGTGTTCTTTTACTTCAGTTTCCTCATCTGTAAAATGGAAAAATGGTAACGCAGGGTTGTTGTGAGGATTAAAAACAGTGTCACTGCTTGTGACAGTGTCTCGCATGTATTGAACATCTTAGGTGGTAGTGTCATTTTTGTGGGATAATGCAACAGAGAATTCTTTCATAGGGGAAATGATAATTTAATTGGATGCTGAGGAACAGAAAGATGTTTCAGGCATTTCTTGTATTGTCATGTGTAACCACATACTTAATTTATAATGCCTAGAGTAATGTGTGCTTATGTAGCACCATTGTCAAAAGATTACAAAGGGCATTTACAACTGTTTATTCTCAGAACAGCCCTCTGAAGCAAGAAGACTGTTTATGCACATTCTGCTGAGGTGTGAAAGGCTGCAGAGAGCACGGCAGTGCCAGCGACTGTTCTTTAATTGAGGTGTGCGTGGAGTCTGGCTTTATTGTGGGTAAATTAGACCAGTGGAAAGAGGGAACTTTTAAAACTTTTTTGTTTAAAAAATTGTTTTGGGGGGACAACTATGTTGTGATAAATAAATTACAAAGATGTTTTCTGTAGTCTTTAAGCAATAGTGAAACTTTGTTTATTCCTAAAAGTACCAGATCGCAGACAGTTGAATTTAGAGGAAGTTTATAATAATGATGATCATAATGATTATTTGTCGAGCACTTACTGTGTTCTAGGCACTGTTGATCGTCATAACTCTGAGGTTGCCACTCTTATTATCCTCATTTTACGGATGAGGAAGCCGAGGCACTAAGATGCTCAGTAATCTCCCTGAAGTCATGTAGCAGTGTAGATCTACGGCCTAAGCTCTTATTCAGATATGCTTTAAGCTGTATAAAGCATTTCATTTTGTTTTGTATGTTTTACAACAGCCCTTTGAGAAAGGTCTGTTATCTCCATATTATAAGGAGAGAGAGAAGTAGTCTATGAGAAGCTAATGGGGCATCATGGTGAATTTAGTTTGGAATGAAAAATTGGAGGTGGCTATTTTATGCTCTTGAATTATTCCAAGCAAGGCACTTTACTTCTGGGCCTTGGGATCTATAAAATGAGAAGATGACATTCTGTCCCATTGACTCACACAATGTAATAATTTGGGGGGGAAATTTAAATCTGTACAACTCTGAGTCTATGCAATTCTTGTGTAGTTTGGACTCAGACTTATATGTGAGTCTTGGGCCCACCACTTACAGATGTGTCGATTTACCTAATTTGTTTGAACGTGTCTTATTATTTATTTGTAACATGGCCCTCTAGTTCTGCCTCTGCTCAGGTAATATAATAATATTGTAAGGTAATAATATACCTAGCTCTCAATCTACAGTAGGTAAGTGGGATTTTTATTAATTGGTATAAAACCAGGGGTCACACAGGAAGCTGGGCCTGGGCAGGAACTCCAGCCTCTTGACTCCCCTGGGTCCTAGTTCTCTCCGCTTACATGCCACGCTGCTGGGGATGATGAAGAGGTTATCATAATGAGATGTGCCCTGACTTAATAGAAACTACAGTCTTGATTCTTCCTCTAGATTCATCGGGTTGTCATGTGTGTGAAATGTAGTGACTCCAGTAAGGAATTTGTTGTTTTCATGAAGTATGGCCGTGAATGGTAGACTGTGAGCAACATGGGCAGGGGGCCTGCTATCTGCAGTTTATCCTGTGCAGGCGGCTGGGATACCTGGTCCTAGAACAGGGTCTAGCATCATTTATAGTGTGAAGGAAGGAAGGAATGAACGATCTCATTGAGCTGTAGAAAATAGGAATGAGAAGGGGAATAGGGTATTTAAAATTTCACTTTTATAGGAAAGAGGAAATTGAGGCACCTGATTGGGCAGGTTAAGCCTAGTCTCTTAATCACCAGGTCTTACAAGTGGACATAATTTATACCCTTGAAGGTATTGCATGGCAGTGCCCTTCTGTTAAGATTTATTGTGGAACAAGATTTTATTCAGGTCAAGAATTCCTTCTAAATTAGAGCATATTCATTCCTCTTTTGTGGTTTCAGTCTGTGGAGTCGAAACTTGTCAGGAAGGTTTAGCAAAGCTGTGCTTCTAATGATGTGGAGTTCTCACTGGCAGCTGTGCTAAATAAACCTCTTGCTGTAAACTAGCCACGAGGAAATGTCTGGTTGTGAATCGTAGCATGACCTTTCAGGGAAAACAAAACAAACAAACTACCAAACACACTAACCAGATTTTTTTTTTTTAGTATTAGGGTTGTAAACTCTGACACTTAACAGTTTGTCAGGCCCACTTGGAGCAGTTAGACAACTTCCTTTCTCTATTTCTGTTTGTGCAACACATGGATGTGTATATCTTTTAACAGCATATTAAGAAAAAAATTTAAAGCTTTTCTTCCACATCTCTGGTTTCCTAATCATGGAACTTTATACAAATGCAGATTGCTGAGTGTCACTCAAGGCCTACTGTATCTGAATCTCTCAGAGGGTGGGACCCAGGAATCTCTTCTGAAGAGCACCCAGAGAGATTGTATGATTAATCAGATTTGGAAACCGCTAAGAGAACTACGATATTGTATTTTTCATCCATCCATCTATTCTTATCCATTTATCCATGTCTTGAGTAGATGAGAATTGGTTACTCATGGGACAATGGTTTTCTTAAGAACTGGGCATAGAAACCAGCATTAGAACGTAATCCTTGCCCCATGGGGTTCACAGTCTGGCTTAAAAGTTTTTAACTTTGGGTCGAGCTTTAAAGGATTCACAAATGTCTCAAACATCATGGGCAGAAGATTTTGTGTACATACGTTTTTCTAGCTTTCATCAGATTCTCTAAGGGGTCAGTGACCCATAAAAGGTTAAGAGCCAAGGTCTAGAGCTTGTACAACTGTTCCGAAAACAGTGGCAGAGGGCAGTGTTTCTGTTGCCACCTACAACGTTTTTGACCTTTTCAGAGGCAGTAGCAGTTTGAGAGTTGCACCTGTTTTCTGCCCCATTTAGAATATTTAAAAAGAAGAGAATAGTGTAGCACCTGGGTTGTGGTCAGAACAAAATGAAGGGTTATTGAAAGTAACTATTTGGTGAACTGCCTCAAATTTAATGTCAAGTTGCTACTTACGGTAAAACAGCCCAATGGTCAGTCTGATGGAAGAACCTTTTAAACCAGCATAGCATAGGGAAGGTCCACTCGTTTTCTTACAGTATGTAATTAGCTGAATTATAGATAACAATTTTCACCCCATGGATATACATAAAGACTGTCTTGGGCTTCCCTGGTGGCGCAGTGGTTGAGAGTCCGCCTGCCGATGCAGGGGACACGAGTTCGTGCCCCGGTCCGGGAAGATCCCACATGCCACGGAGCAGCTGGGCCCGTGAGCCATGGCCGCTGAGCCTGCACGTCCAGAGCCTGTGCTCCGCAACGGGAGAGGCCACAACAGTGAGAGGCCCGCGTACCGCAAAAAGACTGTCTTATTTTTGTTACATTCGATCCCCAGCATGTCCACTGAATTGCTTAATTCCAAAATAACATTACCAGCTGTACTGCTGGCTCATCCTTCCTTAGCTCCTAAAATCCCCAAGTAACACTGTTCATCACAGAACAGAATTTGATATTAGAGAGTTCCATCTTGAACTGCTGCAGAAGTTTTACTTAGCAAAAATACTAGAACCCCTTATGTGTAATATTCTTATCCCTAAGGATAACTTTGTACTTCAGTTTTAATTAAGGTCTTCCCTTCTCTTTTTGTGGCTTCATATGTCTCTTTGGGGAACAAAAATTCTTCAAATATTGTAGCTCTGGTGATGCTACATTTTAGGGTTGGATAGTTTTGGAAGAAGAGGGCAGTCAATGGAATTACATGTTATTAATGGGTAAAATTCCTTGTCCATTTATTTGGAAATTGTTCCTTTGGGGGCTAGGAGGGAGTTAGAGGCCTACTTCATTGTCACTGAAGTCTTATAAAGTCTTTTTAGGCTCTTCAAATGTCTGTATCACTTATTTTGAACTTGTGTGTGTATTACCTTGCATTATTCATTATTCTCTTAAAAAATAGTGACTATTTTATCTAAGTAGATTTTAACTTACTGGATGGTGATTATGTCTTCTAGGTCTTTATAGTTTTGCCATTATTTAGCATACTGAGTCATAATAGACACAGTAAATATTTGATTAATTGGATGTGTTGATTACCTTTGAGTCTTGGATCCCCAAGAGACCAGAAAATGGACTAAATCTGGAGTTAGAACTTGATACATGCTTTGGAAGTTAGGAATGTAAAAATGGATTGTCAGATCTGTCCCTTAGGCTTATTCAATATTCTCTTATTATTTTTTATATTCACATACAGCTGAATCAGTTCATATTCTGTAGTTCTTTAAAATCTTAAGTATATAGAATTCCACAGTTATAAAGAGAATTTTGTGGTAGAGCCCCAACACTTTTCATTTAAATATTAACTGAAGTGAAACTTCAGAGAGGTTTTTTATTAGTTATTGCTTTTAAAAAGAAAGATCTCACCACAGACTTGATCACTAAAAGATACCTGCTAATCAAATAGATATCACCCTTAACCTGTCCTAATCAAATACAGTCTTAATCAGCTCTCATTGGGTGGAGGGACTATTGAAGGCTTTTAATGAATGAATGACTGTCATCGATTATCTCGAAAATCAGGATTTGTAGGCTTGAGGGAGAGGGATCGGACTGTGAAGGGGTTTATCACAAACCATACTGTGTGAGAAGAGGATCTGGGAATATTTCTCTTGTAGAAAAGGTGGCTGCCTTAAAGTATTTACAGAGTTGGTTTCAGGAAGAGGGATTTAGATCCAAGTGGTCCCATTGGAGAGCACAATTTGGCATTCTTTATGAAGAGAATAGATTTCTAATAGTGCTTTCTGGGGTCTTGAGTTTAGCTGTTGAAGGCATTCAAACAGGCTCACTTATCACTCACCTGGATTATTGTAGTGGGGGGTTAGCACCAGGAATTAGTGACCTTTGAGGTCTCCCCATCCCAAAGATACTATAATTATATGATTTTCTAGCCAAAGTGTCTGAGTAAATCTAGTCATGATTCAAAGTCCATATCTGCTCCCTGTAAATTCTTTTTCTTTTTAAAGAACTTGTTGGATGCTGTTTACTTAGTATTTAATCTCATGGCCATCAAGTGTATTGAACTGGAACAAAACCAAGTTTATCCAGTCTTCCTGGTATCTAGGTCTCTTCTCATAGTCTGAGCTCTTAAAAGTAAGGTCATTTAAAAGTAGCATCTTGGCTTCCTTATTGCCTGTGTGTTTGCAAATCAAAATGTGAATTAAGTTTGGTCATTTGGAATATACATATACATGTTTTCATTTCAAGTCACTTAAGTGACATCTTTAAGGAAGATGGTCATGCTTTACTTACTGTAGGGCTTCCCCACCTCTTTCCTTAAAAAACAAAAAAACCCTCCAGTTTTCAGGCTGAAAAGGTATTTTGTGATGGCTGAAAATATGTCTGAGAGTAATAATATGGTCTCTAAACACAATTAGATCTGGACTGGTGAGGCATTATTACAGTAAATGGATATTTTGTAAATATTAGTTTTTTTGGGGGAAAAAAGCAGGGGGTGGCGGTGTGCAGGTGGGGTCAATCTTACCAGGAAAGCTGAAATGAATTCTTCAGCCCTGAAGAACCAGAGGGCACTGTGGCTTAATGTTCTGGCCCTAATTCAGCATCCCGTCTCTTTAGACACTTGGCTCTGATTCTTTCGTCTCAGAACCGAAGTCTTAAGGATTAAGAGAAGAGAGAATGGAAATGCATCATTTTCCCTGCCAAAGGAGGTACTTAAACTGGGAAAGGAGGAGGGGACTTTAACAAATCAAGCCTTGGCAAGGAAATCTGTCATGAATCAGCAATGACTTGGAAAGCCTCTGTCGCTGTATTTTACAAAACTAAGCATTTGCCACTACCAACATTTGTCTCTTGCTTACCTTTAGGATCAGCTTCAGGTTGCTCTATGGAGGGAACAAATTCTTTTTTTTTTTGCCCATTTTGACAACATTAGGCAATTAATTTACAACTGGCTCAATTAGACTCCGGCCCATACAGTGTGTGCATGGCCTTTTAAAGAGCCTTTGTTTTGACGCTAATTGAGCTGGTTGTAGCAGAGACAGCCAAACAATTTACATTTATCTTTGGCAGGACACAAGGGCTCTCTCTTGGTATGGACAGCTGCATATTCTGTTTCTTCTACCAAGTGTGGTACTAAAATTCTGTGTGCTTATTTTAAATTTCTAATTAAGAAAACTTTGAAAATGACAAAAGCATGTATTATTGTAGACAAATTGGAAGATTTAGGTAGATAAACAAGAAAGAAAATAAAGATCACACATAATCTTATTGCCACCAAGAGAACCATTCATAATCTGGTATTTGTCTTACTATACTTTTCCCCCTTAAAGGGAATGCATGCATCTGTGCATATATACTTTTTAATATGTTCTGATTTTACAAATATGCAACCACACCATACAAACTGAATTGTAATCCACTTTTTTCCTACTTAATAAGTTGGAAACATCTTATCATTTCATAAAATGTTGTTCTGCAGCATTTTAAACGGCTGCATGGTATTCCATTGTGTGGATGTACCAAAAAGTATTCAACCAGTCTGCTCTTATTGGACACTTAAGCTCATTTCACGTTTTTGATATTATAACCAGCATTGTGATACATATTCTTGTTACTAAATCTTAAAGTTCTTAATAATTTGCAGCAGATAAATTCCTAGATACTGAGTTACTTGGACAGGGGCATATATGTTTTAAAATTTTTTGGTGTGTATGTACTGTCAAATTGTGCTTCTCGAAGGTTGTACCATTTTTCACATTCACTCGCACTATATGAGAGCTTTATTATGCTTATTCTTGGTATTCAGGAGAACAATATAGAAAGTATTTACTCGGAGGTGGGTTAAATCCTGATCAGTGATTTTACTGTTGCTGCTAAAATTTATCTCAACTGTATAAATCTTCTGTTCCCAGTATCAGGTGAAAGAAGCCAGCCAGCTACCTCATATAGTCCAAGAGAGTTTTGCTTGTTTTAATAATGGTATTATGCTATTTTGTTTTGAAAAGGTAGAGACTAAATAAGTAAGTAGGTGCTTCATTAAGACAGAAGTGGTTTGTTTTTCCTTAGGGAAGATTCTGAAACAATATTTTTCATATGAGTAAGGACCAACCTAAAGAAATAGACTAGAAGTGGATAGCTTTGCTCAGTACATGAGAAAACATTTACCTTCTTGAGGTGGCAAAGCCCATGGATGTGTTGCCTGTCTAACCCATGACTAGAGGAGCAGGATAAACTCTGGCATCTCCATCACGGGTAGCCTTGCAGAAGCCATCACAATACATTGTCTAAATTTCTGTTACAGTGACTACTGCTTTGTTTTATAGTCTCCTTGCCTAGACTGCAAGGCTAGAATTCACAACAGCTGATATTGCATCTTTCTGTATTTGTGATACCTGAATGTTGGACATGTAGTTAGACAAACAGCAGGTATTCGTTGTTAATTGGATGAATAAATGAATAGACTAGATATGCAGGAGAGTTGAAATTAAAGAAAAAGATCTTTCAGATCATCTGGGGCTCCCCCCACCGTCCCCACCCAGTTTTATAGCTGATGAAACTGAGGCTTAGAAAGATTAAGTGACATCTTGCTCAAGAGCAAGTTAATGATCCAAGCAGAAGTTGGAGTTCTCTTCTCACTCTGTATTTCTCAGATTCTTACAGTGCTAGGATTGTGTGTTTTTCTCAAGGTGGTACTTGGTATGATTGTATTTAAAATCAATAGTAAATTCTCATTTCATACGTCGTACAGCTTCCCTGACTCCTTTTGTTTCACTAGTGAGATCAGCCTCAGTTTTTGTTAAAATTCAGCGCACCCTTAAGTCACATTTCTTTCTTCCCTTTCTCTCTTTCTTTAATATTCTCATTTCTCCAATTTCATTCTTAGTAGACATTTTAATTTACTCCCAGCAGTATTGCCATGTTAAAATGCATTGAATTGACCTCTTATCTGGAGATCGGAGTGAAGGTCTCACCTGCCCCAGGGATTTAGCCAGGAATTGAGGCAGGTAAAACAGTCTTCTCCCAAGGCCCAGGTGCTGCTGGTCTGCCAACCTGTACTTTGATTCACGGATGGGGTGCAGATGTGCCTTGTTTTACTGTTAGAAAGCAGCTTCTGAATACAGTTTCTGTTTGAAACTCTTCAGTTTGCCAGTGCAAAATAATGTCTGCAGCAAAAGTTCATTTTAGGGTAAACCAGGAGTAAAGGGGAATTAAAGAGAGTTCTTTTTTTTTTTTTTAACTTTTCTGTGTTTTAATTTTTTCCTGTGACTTTAGCCTTTTCCCCTTCTTAGTGAATTATTATAGAGTTTTATTAAAATTGTAAGTTCTGGAAATTGGACACCATGGTAGTTAGACCAGCACGGGATACGGTACTCTTAGGTTCCATAGTATTTCAGAGTACATCTCTTTATTGTATGTTAAATGATAGGGAAGTATAATAAAATGTACCTTGAGAGTAGTTATCTATTTTATGTCCTGTAACATTCAGTACTTGATGCAAATGTAGCAGATCTTGACTCAACAAGGGACAAAACTGGTTATAGCCCAAGAGAAGGATGGCAGGTTCCTTGTTGATGGCATAAGTTCAGCAAAGTCATACAATTTGAGACCTAAGGGGCCTTTATATTATCTAGTCCAACTCTTTATTTTACATATGGGGAAAGAATTAGCCACTGGTCCAGGGTCATTCAGCAGGTAGAGAGAGGCTGCAGGCTGAACCTAGGATTGAATGCCAACTCTGCTGTTCTTCATTTTCTGATCATAGTCGAAGCATTTAGTCTAATCTCTCCTTAAAAGAGCACACTATTGGATGTTTCATTGACTTGAAACCTGTTGTGATGCCTTCGGGTGCCCAAAGGCTACCCTGTTGTTCATTGTTCCTGGTTGCCTAGGTCATTCCATGCTTCTCTGAGGGTGGGCTTAGACATGACTGGAATAAACGATGTGTTGAGACAGTTTAGAGAACTGTCTCTGATGAAATGACTTCTTACTTGTCTAAGAAAGCAGTGAAAAGACAGCAAGGGGACTGCTATTTCCTAAAACCATTGACTGTGGATGGAGAGAAGCCCCACGTGGCAGATGGTCACAGCCCTTGGCAGCTGCCTTGCTGTCTTTGTCCTCTCTTGCAGCCTTAGATATGTGGGAGCGTATGGTTCTTAATCCTAACCTGTATTTCTCGATTCAGTGTATGATCTTGGTCAAGCACCTCACCTCTTTTGCCTCAGTTTTCTCTTAGGAGATTCAAGGGGGCTACAGTGGATGATTTCTGAGGCACCTTCCGGGTCTTGAATAATTATTCTGAAAATGATTATCTATATAGAAGTTTATCCACATGATCAAATAACCAAACATGTATTTCTAACAGTCCGTTTTATTACTGTTTTGATTTGTTTTCATGGGATTTTGGAAAATGTCTACAGACTTTACCGTGATCAAGCTGCTAGCAGTTATTTAACAGAACACCCAGCAGGTGCTCGGGGGCTATGAAAGAAATAGTGTCCAGCCTCAAGGAGACCAGAAAGATTTCTTTATCTCCCAAGCTGGGGATGGAGGACATTCTTCTCTTCCAGTGGATTTAAGCTCCATGAGTGCAGGGCCTTTGTCCTTCTTTTATAGTGCAGGGCTCAGTAAATATTGGTTGTATGAATGAAGCAATGAATCCACTTGTCAGTCTTGCTTATATTTACTGAAGATGTCCCACTGAGATTTGTTGTTTTCTTCAACCTGTAAGTGCTGTTAACTTGAATAAATTTCCCAGAAAGTATTCCCCACCTTCTATAGAAGAATGAGACCAAGATGCTCTGAGGCTAAATGAAAAAAACCCGTAAATGCTACATTCCTTTCTTGGAAATTCACTTTACTATCAGCATATTGAAAGCATTGAGATGTCTGCCTTAAAATAACTTTGTTCAACCCGACATTTCCCAAACTGATTTGAACTCAGAGTCCTAGCCATTCCACACCCCCCATGGAGTAGTTGTTAACATTCTGCAGAACTTTGACCTGTGAAAGAGAAAGGTTGGTATAGAGAGTAGTAATACGAAATAAACAGAAGCAGCAACATTAGTAAAGAATAATTAATACAACATATGACAGAGTATATATGTTAAGCATTGCTTCTGGCAGACCTGTGTGAAGTTGTGGTAGACCTGTAGGTTTTTTTTTTTTTTTTTTCTTTTTAAATTTTCTTTTAAAAATGACTGTTTGTGCCTCATTGGAGATTTAAGATTTGGTGGTAGAGAGAGATTAAAGGAAGTTGCAAATGATCTAATAGCTATTTTATAGTTATGGAAGTTGAATGGTGGAGTTTTAACTTGTGTCAAGGGCTTCCCTGCCAGGTACTGCAGGGAAATAATGATGAAAGGAGTCTGTGTCTGCTCCTTTAGGAGCTGGCTGTCAGTGAAGGAGACAGACATGTAAACAAATTATAGCAATAACGTGCTCAGATGTGTAACGAACAGAAAATAGGACAGAGGAAGGAATGGTATTTTTTCCCTCCGATTTAGAACAGGGTTGCTGTTCATACAATAAGCCAAAACCAAACTAACTGGAACCCCCATAGGTCTCCCAGACAAAATTCTCATACATCAAGACTTGGATGACTAGGCTTCTTTATGCTTTCCCTGATCCAGCATAATTGCATCATCTGTGGTCCCATCTGAGCCTTGTTTACACCTCTGTCATTGGCCTTATTACAATTGTATGTGAACGACTTCAGGGCACAGCAGGGTCACCTTTGTCCCTGTATCTCCAGGGCCTGCAGCATCTACCAGTACCCACAGTGCATATTGGCTGTTTTGTTTAGACTTGGGGCAAGGCATTAGGGCTGTGCAATTTACTCACTTTAAGTAAATTTAGTAAATAAAAATAAGTTTTATACAAAACATAGACTGGGAAGGTAGTAGCAGTATTAAGCGTATGGCTCCTTCCCATAGCATTTTTTTCCTGAACACCTACATATGACTTAAATTTCAAGAATTCAATAACATTTTTGTAGGAACTCAACAGTTCCACATCATGAAGTGTTTTTGTTTCACATGAGTGTTTTGTAATCATTAGTTTTTGTAGGACCTTTCTCTTACACCCTGTACTTCATCTGGAATATCCTAGAGTAAGTTCAGCTTGATATTCTACTCCCCGCCAGTGGTTGTGTTTGAGGCCCAAGGTCAAGGTGTTGATTGATGACATTTCCCTTTAAAGCATTTGTATCCATCTGCAATATGGGGGCAGAGTGACTCCCAGTATGGTGCAATGGAAATAAGTGACATGGTTTTGAAGTTCATTTTCTTTGTGACCTTGGGCGAGTTACTTAACTTTCCAATAACTGAGGAGGTTGGATCAGAATTAGCACAGTTGCTTCTAATGCTGACACATTCCATGATTCTCTGGGGAGGATTCACTTCCATGGAAGGTTTAAAAGTGGATACATTTTTAGGTTAAATAGCTTTGCTCGGTTACTTTTTTTGCCCCTTAACCCATATAGGAGCCTTAAGGCTGATGGTCATGGAGTAAAACCAAATTACCTGGAACTCTCAAAGACTGCAATTCTGATCCTATTTTTTATTTTAAGGGGAAGAAAAAACTGACAGTAAAACAAGCTTGTCTATATCCATGAATCAGGAAAGATCCATCCCATTTTTCTACATACACAGTACACATAGCCAGATTGAGTGAGGTGCTGCAAAGTCTCAACTGAAAACAAAATTGGTTGCGTTTTTCATCCTAAATTTAGGAAGAATTGTAGTTGATAGATACATTTTGAGTACTTTCATCTAGAGTTAAGGAGTTGCCTTGGGGAGGGACTTGCCTGGTGGTCCAGTGGTTAAGTCTCTGAGCCCCTACTGCAGGCGGCAGGGGTTCGATCCCTGGTGGAGGAACTAAGATCCTGCATGCTGCATGGTGCTGCCAGAAAAAAAAAGTTGCCTTGTAAGAAGTTGGCTCCCAGCTTTATGATGAAGATGATACTGGGTAACCTTGGATATGTCACTGAACCTTTCAGAATTTCAGTATCCTCAATGGCTAGATTTGATATCTTTCTGATTACTAACCGCTCTGTGACTAGATAATTCTAGGCATTTATTTCAGGCTCCTTCCTGTTCATTTCCTTGAAAGATAACGATATTGCCATCCTGCCCCCCACATAATCCCAGACAGTTATTGATTTGTGAGGGAGAGGAATATTTTAAAACACTTCAAATGGTACATTCGAGAAAATTATATTAGTTACCTATTGGTATATAACAATATTACCAATATTACCACAAAGTTAAATTTTTTATGGCTTAAGATAACATATTTATTATTAATCTCACAGTTTCTGTGGGTCAGGAGTCTGGCACAGCTTAGCTGAGTCCTTTGCAAGGCTGCAGTGAAGATGTTGCCCAGGGCTGGAGTCTCATCTGGATGCTTGCCTGGGGAAGGATCCGCTACCAAGCTCACTCAGGTTGTTGGTGGAATTCATTTCCTTGCAGCTATAGGACTGAGGGCCTTATTTCCTTGCTGGTTTGGGGCTCCCTCTGCTTCTAGAGGCTGCCCACAGTTCTTGTCTTGTGAGGTTCCCCTCCATATGACTGCTTGTTTCCTCATAGCCAACAGGAGAGAACAAGGCAGATGCTACCATCTTTTGTAATGTTATCACGTAATCACGTACACATGATCATGTACCTCTGTCATCTTTGCTGTATCCTACAGGTTAGAAGCAAGTCACAGGCCCCTCTCATACTCAAGGAGAGAGGCTCATACGTGGGCATGGACTGGTGTAGGTGAGGATCGACCACCTTAGGAGTCTCTCAGCCACACATGTGAAAGACAGAAACCATATTTAAACTTTTTTGTTTGTATTGTGGATCTGTGCTTAAACATCTTATTTGATAGTACAGCCATAGTTATCAGTAAACATTGATTAAGAATCCTGTTCAGTTAAAGCTTTGGGCCCACTGTGTTTTTGTACCATGCCCTTGTTTTTCTGAGTCCACAGATACTGGTAAAGGCAAGGTTTGAGGCTTCTTCATTCTTCTGCCTTCCTACCCGGCACTGCACCTGTAGGTTTTAGGTGCTAAGTGTTGGTTGAAGGATTGTAGAAGCATTGAATTAATTTGAAGAAGGTCTCTGTCATTGAATTATTCTCCCTCCCCCAAATTTGTATGTTGAAGCCCTAACCCTCTGATGGGATGATGTTTGGAGATGGGGCCTTTGGGAGGCCTTAGGTGAGATTATGAGGGTGGGGCCCTCATGATGGGATTAGTGCCCTGATAAGAAGAGGCACCAGAGAGCTTGCTAGCTCTCTCTCTTTACCATGTAAGAACACAGGGAGAAAGTGGCTGTCTGTAAGCCAGGAAGAGAGCTCTCACCAGAAACTGACCATGCTGGCACCTTGATCTTAGACTTCCAGCCTCCAAAACTGTGGGAAAATAAATGTCTGTTGTTTAAGCCACCCAGTGTATGCTGTTTCCTTATGGTAGCCCAGGCTGACCTATCCCACCCTCTGTTCTCAGTGTAACAAAAGATAGATGTCTAAGTACAAAGGTTGCAGGATGGCAGTGACCCCCTGGCAGCCAGTGAGCCAGGGAGAGTGGTGTTTAATTGTAGCCATTGCATTCTTTACTGAGTTTTCCTCACAAATATTTGTAGAGGGTCCCTAGACTTTTTTTTTTTTTTTTTTTTTTTCTGGGCAAAATGATGATCTAAAACATACTGCCTTTGGTTTTTCAGTGTTGGACTGCCAAATAGGAACACTTAGTGAAGACAGATATTGCTCTTGAAAAGTCTTGTTGGTGGGAACTTACACAGTGAATTCTTAATTTCTTTTTCTGGAGTCTTAACTTTAAAAAATTCACTTGTTCATTCGTTGGTCCATTCATAGGTTGAGATGCAGAGGGCTCAGTACCCTTTCCCCAGTTTTCTACCTTTCTGACTTTAGTAAACTTACTTTATCGCTCTAGGTTCCCCCTTGATAAAATTGGGATATTCACATCTGCCTAAAAAGAATGAAATAATTACGTAAAGCTCCAAGCATGTAATAGGCGCTCACTGAATGACAGTTTGACTAACTGTAGAGGAATGATTAACATGTTACATTTATTTATTCAGTTTCATTCATCATACCAGCAATGGCATGGTATAATATATTAGAGATCTCAGTGAGTAAGAGGATTGGGGTGGGAAAGGAACCAAGAAAATCTCACCATCTTCCTTCTGCTTGAAAACAGATTTTTAATTCTTGAACAGGGGTTTTTTTGAGTATTTTTAAGCCACACAACACTTACTTGTTTTTAATAATTGTAGTCAAACTTGTCAAGCAGTGAGAGTCATTTTTTGATGTGGTACTTAGTTGTAAGGGGAGGAATCACAAGTGATTTAGAGGGAGGACCTTAGAATTTGCGAAATCCACCCCTTTCATTTTCTAGATTAGGAGGCAGAGTGTGTCATGTGGTGACATGCAGTCCTATGGAAAAGAAGAAATAGGAGTCATACATCTTATCTTTTATACAGACTCAGCATTTTCAGTAATTCTGTTGAAACGAACACTAAAGAAATTTAAACCCACCGAGGTCAGCCTGACCCCCCGCAGGGCATGCTGCATCTCTCTGCACTGAAGAGATTGAATAGCTGCTTTAGGATTCAGGTGTCAAACTCCCTCAGTGATCAAAATTCAACTTCTGAGTTAAAGGGAGATTGTATTGGTGTTTTTGGGGGCTGCAGGAAGGGAGCAGTGGAAAAGAGACTTCTAGCCTGGGGCTCCTGCTGTTCCCTTAGGGGATTTAGGGCCTGTAAAAACACTTTGAGGTCTCTGAATGACAACACATAAATAGCAGTGACCCTTAATTGAAAGGGAGGAGACCAAGTGGACCAGAGGTCAGGACTTTACAGTGATGACTAGTGGCCTGGGGTTGCCAGCTAAAATGGTCTGGGTTTTTTTTTTTTTTCCTTCCGACTCTTGCCCTTCCCCCTTACTGGGCTTGGAGATCCAGGAAGGAAGGAGGAGGGACCATTAACTAAACTAAGATGTGATGTGGATGGTCCCTGGGTGGACTGGAATTTCAGAGGAGAGGAAAGCCCCCAAGCCTTTTTTAAACTAGTGTATAACAACCTGACTACTACCAGCAGTTTGCCAATTACCCAATTATGACCCAAATTTGTACATTTAAAAAAAGCAGTCTGCTACTATTCTTCCTTATACAAGGATTTTAGTCACTGTACATCTTGTGTCTTTAAATAATGTATTAGGAACATTTTCAAGTCTGTAAGTGCTTTTTTAATGAGAGTGTGAAGATTTTAATGGGACTAGATTGCTTTTCGTGACATTTCAGAGTGACTTAATTGTAACAATGTTGAGAGGCTATATTTTAAAGTTTGCTAAGTATGTCTGCTGTGGATTATAGTCAGACACTTAAAAGGACTGATGGATGGATAGTGGAATCAGATAGCTTTTTCCTCACTACTCCAAATATTAGCTCTTTTCAAATACGGTTACAACAAACCAGGTACACAGGTCAGGGCTCTCTTAACCCTTTTAATTTTAAAATAGGAACAGAGGCTAATAACTGAGGCTAGTGGGGATAGTTTGAGATAAATTCTTTAAAACTTACTAGGGCAACGATGTTTGTCCAATGGCATTTTCTATCTTTTTACAGAGCCAGGAGGCTAGGCTATCTTTGTTCACACTGCCTTATAGTCCCTGAGCTCTTCTCTGTTTGCTTAAAAAAGTACCTGTCTTATGTCTCATTTTTTCTGAAAATTTAGCAAGTGTTTCTAAAATATTGTCACTACCAAATAACAGTTTACTTTTTTAATGATGAGAATTTAAGACTTTGTGAAACTCAATTTTTTTCCTACCTTCATAACAATGGGATTATTCAGAGATCTTTTCCTGCACAAATGTTCTTAGGATTCTAGAACTTGTGGCAGGTTTCTCAAAATTAGATCAGATGGTCAAACAGTTTCAATACCATTCTTAGGAGGGGTTTGGATTAGTTTCCTAGGGCTGGGATTGCCTAACAAAGCACCACTTTATTAAACTGGGTGTTTAAAGCAACAGAAATATATTCCCTCACCGTGCTGGAGGCATGCAGTCTGAGATCAAGGTCTCAACAGGGCCCATGTTCCCTCTGAAACCTGTCAGGAAATACTTCTTTGCCCCTTCCTAGCTTCTGGTGTTTTGTCGGCAATCTTTGGAGTTCCTTGGTTTGCAGCTGCTTAACACTGATCTCTGCCTCTGTCATCACGTGATATTCTCCCTGTGTGTCTCTGTCTTCCTTTAAGGACACCAGACATATTGGATTTGGGGCCCACCCTATTCCAGTATGACCTAATCTTAACTAATTACACCTGCAGTGAACCTATTTCCAAATAAGGTCACATTCTGAGGTACCAAGAATTACAATTTCAACATATCTTTTTTTCAGGGGATACAATTCAACCCATAACATGATTCTACTTTAAAAGCACCCAGGAGATTCTGATGCAGCCTCCACAGGTTCTCAAAACATGGTTCCTGGCATGTCTGTACAGACAGAATTCATCAGGAGCACTAAAGCAATTATATATATCTATGCATGTGTGTGTGTATGTGTACACACACATACACACACACACACATATATACATACATACATACATACATATATATATATATGGTTTAAAGAAGAAAAATAAGCCCCTAAATCATGTACTCACCACCCAGCAGAAAAAATAAAACCTTACCAATACCTTTGAAGGCCTTGGAAAGCCTCAGGTGTTTGTTTAAAATGCAGATTCTCCTCTGAGGGTTTAGGTTAGAGACATTCCAAGCGACATGAATTAGAATTTAGTAACTTTTTTTAACCACAAGGTGTGTTTTAAGTTGGTCTAGAAAATTTAACTTTGGAGTGGGATGGAGTTTTTTGTTTTTTGTTTTTCCTATTACAGAATAGAAAAGCTGCACAGTGTGGTGGAAATGTCATTAGCTCCTCTTCTGTTTGGGATGGTTTCCTGAAAAAAAAAAAACAAGTCACCTATAATTTTCTGAATTAGTTTAGATCTGTGGCTTAGAGAGACTTACAGTGGTGCACACTTAATTTTGTGGGAGGAAGGTGTGTATGTGTGAAGGTAAGGGATCTATTATTGATTATGTTTCTTAAGTTCTTGTCTTTCTCCTGGGAATTTTGTGAAGATTTATATCTGCTAGATAATTTTAAGTTTGTAAAATGCCTTGAGTTCCTTGGGGGAAGTGTTACATAAATGTAAAGAAATTATGCAGCACCTGAATTTGGTTGTTCATCCTTTTTTTAGTGTGTTTTAATTAAGAACTTAGCACTATTTAAGTTGGATGGGTGGGGAAAGGCCTTAGTCACTCAAACATGGTTAAACAAGTAGGTAGGAGCAGCATTTAGGCTGGAACTCAAGAAGGAATAAATGAACAGGACCTCTTCTGGATATCAGTCATTTTCTATGGCACTTGCTGAGCTGAGCTGTAGGTTAATGTCTCCTCCCATGTTTACATGGTGCTCTTGGAGAATCAGGCCCCCACAACTCCCCTTTTAAAACTTATTTACATACTTTCAGATTCCTTAGACCTTTCTAGTTTTCTGGAGTGAGGTGGAAACCTTCCTTTTTTTTGTGGGGGGCTTTGTTGGGTCGTTGCTGCATGTGGGCTTTTCTCTAGTTGCAGCGATTGGGGGCTACTCTTCATCGCAGTGTGCGGGCCTCTCATTGCGGTGGCTGCTCGTTGCGGAGCACAGGCTCTAGGTGCATGGGCTCAGTAGTTGTGGCTCACGGGTTCTAGAGTGCAGGCTAAGTAGTTGTGGCACATGGGCTTAGTTGTTCCGTGGCACGTGGGATCTTCTTGGACCAGGCATCGAACCCATGTGCCCTGCATTAGCAGGCGAATTCTTAATCACGGCGCCACCAGGGAAGCCCCTGGAAACCTTTTTTTTTTTTTAAAAGAGTTTGTCTCACTCTCTAGGTACTCAGGGAGCAAGAAGCCACCTGACAAACCATGTTGACTTCTGGTACCCTGTGCCTGCATGGCCCAAGCAGCTGGCTTCCAAACTACCTCCTTCTGCCTGTTACACAGAGCTTTGTGTTCGAGTGGGTGACACCTTCCCAGGACCACTGAAGAGTGGGGAAAGGAAACAGTTGCCAACACCCCACAGTCCAGTCATGCCTCTTTGGTTTGCTGTGTTGTCACAGTCTCACCTGTATGTTTGTTTTTTGCCTTGTTGCTCTGTGAACAAAGAATCACCTCATCCTCCTTTCTGTGGCTGACCCCAGACTTTTGTAACCTTTCTCATTCATTCACCATGTCTATTAAGCACCTACTACGTGCTAAGTAATAGGCACTTGCGAATTATACAGAGTTCTTGACGCTGTGGAGCTGTCTAGTGGAAGACACAAACATCAAAAAAAAGAAAAGTCAAAACCAATAGCCAAATAGGTATAATTAGATGAAGGGTAAAAAGGACAATCACAGGCTCTTAGAGTAAATAACAAGAGAACCTAGCCTCTCTAGGGTGTTTTAAAGAATGACACTTTCAGCAAAATCTGGAATGATCACTAGAAATTAGCAGGGAAGGAGGAAGAACAGGAAGAACAGGAAACATTGTCTTCTAAGAAGTATACCATTAAATTGTTTTTTCTCTTCCTTTCTCTCTGCCCTTTTCTTTCCCCACATAGTCTTATGGCACAATTTCAACCATCCAAAGTGAGCCAGTTGCTTTGCTACTTGGATGGTTGGAGGTCGGGGGCTTCAGGAAGGGGGTGGGAGTTAAAGCTGAATATAAATTAGACAGCAAGTAGTTTTTCTTTATTGGTATAGTTAACCCATTAAATTGGGCTCTTGGCATACTATTTCTCTAAACTGTGCTCTGGTGACCTTTTTGGAATCCCAGTGCTGTCCTGCAGACCCTTGCTGTATGTCTGGGGTGGGTTAAGGGCTTGGGAAGGATACACGTGCCAAAGGAAGTCCTTTTCGGCACTCTTTCTATCTGTAAGAGGTAACAAAGCTGTAAGATGTTTTACTTTTTAGGTATAATTTTTCAAACTTCCAAAACCACCAGGAACCTATTAAAATATGTACTTTTCCTAGTCTTTTTATCCCAGACCTGCTGACTTGGAATCTTAGCAGTAGAACTCCTGGCTGTTGTCAAGCACTCTATTGAGAGCCACTGCCATGATGGCATGGATCACCAGTGGGTCATTCCAAGCGTACAGATGAGGACTTTCATTGTTTCTTATCACCAGTACCAGCTCTGTAATTTGCAGAGTGCAAAGTGAATATGCAGAACCCCTTATTAAAAAATTATGAACAGCTTAAAGGGGGCAACTGCAGAGCATTAACCAAGCATGGGGCCCTCCTGAGTGCAGGTCCCTGGAAGGCTGTGCAGGCTGCAAGCCCATGAGGCTGGCCCTGTGCACCACTTCTGTTTTCCTTCATAAAGTGAACTGCTTATTGCTCCCTGTGTACCACACTGTTTGTTGCCTTTGTCCCTTGGGTCTCCCTGTATGAAATGCTGTTTTTCATCTCTTCTCTCTCACCTGGGCTCACCTCAGTTTTTGCATGCACTTCTTAGAATCCTGTGCAAGTTGCCACTGCAAGTCTGTGTCCTTTGAGGGCATGCTGCTCTTCGTCCTTGTATCCCCTGCCATTAGCTGAGGCTCTGCCACTGCCTCCTCATAAGTTTGCTGAATAAAATACTTTAACCTGAATGCTTTTTTAAAAACTTAATTAGGTTACGGACCCCTGGGAATGCAGATCTAGTTCAGAGCGAGGTGTTGCCCTGGCAGAGGTGTTGCGTGAGTGGCCTGGGCTGCCTGAGCATGACTGGGGTGAGGCAGCGTGCAGGACTGGGTGGGAGACAAACTCAGGACATCTCTGGCAAGTTGTGTATCCTGCGTGGTCGACACCTTTGGTGGCTGTTACCCTCCCTCTGATGGTCAAGATTTCCTATCTGCATCTCTCCTTAACCTCTGAGTTCCAGGAAATGACAGCTTTTCCTAAGCCACTTAAGTTCAAATGTGCTGTTAGCAGAACCTGAGGAAATGTTTCTTGTGGTAGAAAGAGGACCACTTACTCAGTGGTTACAGTTTGAAACTAGACATTCCTGGATTGTTTGAGTGGGTATGTTCTGGAGAATTCCCCAAAGCTGGATGCACATGGTAAGTGAAGTTGTGGCTCTGTAGGCTGAGAATCAGGCTGTGCTTACTACACTTAAAAGGACTATTCCTGCCTTGAGGTAACCAGAGGTAGCTATGAATTTGGGCAAGAGGTCTATGAAACCTCTTCATCTCACAGATGCACAAGCAGCTGGAAGTTTGGAGAAGTTAGAGAGCATGTTCAAGGTTGATTCAGATATTTGGTGCCTGAGCTGGCACTGGAATCCGTGATTCTTACTCCTCTTGAGGCCTCAGTAAATATTTGTTCAAAGATTATTTTATTCTTTCTTTGAAGATTATCGTCTGGCCTTGACCTGATGGAGTTAATGGAATGAAATATGTACTTCCCCTTTGAAATTGTTTTGAGGAGTTAAAGTGAACAGATTGTCTAAAACAGTGCTGTCCAATTGAAATATGTGAGCCACACATGCAGTTTAAAAGTCTTTAGTACCCACATTAAAAAGTAGAAAGTGGTGAAATTAATTTTAATAACTTAACCCAATATATCAAATATGTTTAATCATTTCAATATGTATGCATATATGTATATATTGATATAGCCTATATATATATCAATATAGAAATATTGAGATACTTAGTTTCTTTTCTCCCAGTGTAGCTACTGTACCAGACAGTGCAGGGCTGAAATATACTAGCTTAGGGACTGACCTGGTGGCACAGTGGTTAAGAATCCACCTGCCAATGCAGGGGACACGGGTTCAATCCCTGGTCTGGGAAGATCCCACATGCCTCGGAGCAACTAAGCCCGTGTGCCACAACTACTGAGTCTGCACTCTAGAGCCCACGAGCCACAGTGACTGAGCCCGCGCACCTCGAGCCTGTGCTCTGCAACAAGAGAAGCCACCACAATGAGAAGCCAGCGTACCACAACGAAGAGTAGCCCCTGCTCACCACAACTAGAGAAAGCCCGTGAGCAGCAGTGAAGACCCAACACAGCCAAATAAAAAATTAAAATAAATAAATAAATATACTAGCTTATACATTTCATTTTTATTTTCTCTTCTTTTTTAGGATGCTTTAACCCATACTAGTTAGCATATGAGCTTGTTACTGGTGTAATGATACACCTGGGGAAACAAGGATTTGGGACGTAGACTAACTTGTTAGTTTTAGCCTGACAGTTGGAGTAGGTCAGGTGAATGCAGAATGCTGTAGATATGTCTTTGTGGTGGGCATCTGGAGGTAGTGCTTGCAGCCTCTTAGGGGACAGAAACCACCTTGTATGGAGACATGTGCTGTCAGTCAAGGAGGATATCTCTGCTGTTGAGTCAGCCTAGGCTTTGATCTGTCTGCATAGAGAGCTTGCTGCTGAATTAGATTTTTGCTCCTCTGGAAATGAGAAGGAAAGTGTGGGTTTTTTGAGTAAGGTTACTGGTCAACATGTGAAATCTTCCTCGGGCCATTTAATTAAAATCTGAACATCAAGTAGATCATACAATCATTAGCCTAGGTATTGATAGATCATTGAAACTAGAAAATTAAGATATCAAAAGACCCACACACATATTTGTCATCAGATCTGCCCTGATTTCTAGATAAAGACTAGTATATATATGGTTTTTGGGGTGTGATTTGAATGGAAGTTTTTCCTTCTTTTTTAGATCACTGCTCAAAGTCTACTGACAGAATACAGGGAGACAGCCTTGATTAGATTAGACCAGATTGGATTAAATCAAATGGTTAAAGCCTTTGGAGCCTCTAGCTTGTAGGAGACACCATAATGGCCTTCATAGCGTCCCTAAATCCTATTAGGTAAGTTAATCTTATTGAAGAATTTAGGTTTGCATAAATCAGCATTGCCCTTATACTCTCTCTGGTGGTCTCTGGCTCTTCAGGTGAGCTGACAGTAAGTTTCTTGGAATAGGTTGGTTATGTTGGTTTGGGGCAAGTTATTCTAAACAACTTGAAAGTAGATACCTGCCGTTGGTAGAGAGAATATCCCTGTAGAAACATAGTCTGTCTCCTGGCTGCTCTTTGGCATGGTGGCTGTTAGTGTCTGTGCCAGGGATGTTTTTAGCCTTGGTTTTGGGGAAAGAAAGTCAGCAGAGATGTGTGTAAATAGTTGTAAGATCAGCTGCTGTGTCATTGTGGCAGGTGTGGGGGTGGGTCGATTGATGGGTGGGAGCTTTATTTTTAAGCTTTGTGAAATCATCTCTTATAGCCTGTGTCCATTTTAGAGGTTGTCACAAAGAATCATGTGCTGAGTATATAACATGTACTAAATGTTGGGAATTAAAGAATCTTGGAACTTTGGAAGCTGGAGGCATCTTCGTCTGAGATTTTTCAGGGTGCGCTTGTAGTTTTGTTATAAGTTCGAGTTGGCTCTTGCCTGTTTCTACAGATGCAGTGACCATATTTTTCTGAAGCAAAACATCCTTTTCGTCACAGGATTTTTTAACAATTTGTGAATATATGGACAGGCAAAGTTTTATTACAAAGGCACGTAAATTGTGTCAAATATTATAGATTTACTGTCTTTTGGAAAAAGAAAAAGGTACAAGAAATTGGGGCTCTCCAGCTCTGAACGTATGCTTTACTGCATCCACAGTGAGGACTGGTGGAACTGTGGGGAAAAAAGAAAAGTAAATTAGACATATCTTTGCTAAAGGTGGTTTGGTTAGACATGGATAACTTTAAGACCCTCAATGATTATTACATACTGAATTGACCTCCAGAGTTGAAGGAAAATTTTTTCTAGGCATCTTTAAAAATAAGTTGCATAGTGCCTCAGCTAGGAGCTGAGCGACCACCATTGAGATCCTCTGAGTTAACTGGTTCGCAAGCAGAATGCAAGGCATCTGATGTTGCATCTGGCTACTCAATGAATAACCATGAAAAGATTCCTGTATCCAAGGGGCTGAGGAGAGACTCTGACATGGGAACTTGCACTGTTGTCATAGAGTAGGGACTTCTTGATATAGCCTAGGGGACTTGTTAGCTCTGGGCTCTGCCTGTTCTTAGGCCAAGAAGTGAGTTAAGCTCAGTTGTTTTTTTTTTTAATACAGCAGGTTTTTATTAGTTATCCATTTTATACATATTAGTGTATACATGTCAATCCCAATCTCCCAGTTCATCCCCCCGCACCACCACCCCTACCCCCTGCTTTCCCCCCTTGGTGTCCACACGTTTGTTCTCTACATCTGTGTCTCTATTTTTATTTAACCTTTCTGGTGGGGCAGCCCTGTATCTGTGTCCTGTCCTCAAAGACTAAAGAGAATTTCAGGTGTGGGCCAGACATGAGTCTGAAGAACAGTTATGATGGATGAATGGTTTTGATTTGCTTTTAAGAAGGAGAGTGCAGCTAGCCCTCTTTGGATGAAGATAATATCTCTATCCAGCCCTCCTCTGTATTAAGTGTATGGTGTTCTCTTCCTGTATAGCACTTGTATTTTCAAGAGCCGGGGTCATTGACAGAACACTTCTCACTCTTGAGTTTCAGAGCATAGCAGAGTATACACGTCTGAAGCCAGAAATGTAATTTTCTCTAAGTGTACTAAGTATTACTTTAATTCTCCTTATAGTGAATGCACATGCTCGCACAATTGTGGGTTTTTTATGCTCCTTGAGGAGGACTAGCCCCCTTTTTACTTTTATTGATTCTTGATCGCGCAGTTCTCAGGGTTACCTTTGTTAGGAAGCAGCCGCTGGAAGAATGTGTGCTCGTTTTGTCCTTGTGACCTTTACTCCTGTGCCCCTCTGACCCAAGGCTCACCCTGCCTGCCCTCTCTGCATCAGCCCAGCTTTGTTCTTCTGGGCTTCTTGTTCTTACTCTATGAAGGATACATCCTTGCTTCTCTCCATCTCAACTTAGTGTCCACGTCTGTTGAGGCAGTTCTAGATGGGAAGACGTTAGGGAGGGAATTTGAACAAGGAGAAAGATTGGATCTGATTAGGAGAAATTTATAAAACTTCTGTATTCAGTGCTAATCGTTTTCAGATGCTTTGGGATCACGATATACTTTGGTCTGGAGACCTTTGAGAGCTGCTTTTAACAGCCATCAGACAGCCCTGCCTGCTTTTTCTCCCTGTCCCATCTCTGCTTTTCCCCGCCCAGTTTGCCTGGAAGAGCACACCAGATCTTTATAAACTCACTCATTCTCCTCTTTTAAAGGGCTTCTTGATTTGCTTCCCACATCAGCTGCTCCCAATCTTTCTGAGCCCCTTTGGGAAGGAGGAGAAGCGCCCTCCTCTCCATAGTTTACAGACCCTTCCATGTCTTGCCCCAGAGCCTCACAGAAAGCTATAATAATGCCTAAAGCTTATTTATGTACTTAAAATGTGCCTAGCACTGTGACGAGCCCTTTACATGGATTATCTCTTATAACCAAGTCAGCCTGATAACGTACATGTGCTGTCACCGTCTTCACTTTACATATGGGAAATTGATGCCTGGAGAGTTCAGTAACATGCCACCATGTCCACAGCTGGAATCAAGTGATGGAATCAAGATTCAAAGCAGGTAGCCCAATCCCAGGGCTCACGTCCAACTCCTCAGGGAAAGGTTGGGAGTTCAGAGCCAGGAGAGCTATGCTTGTGGCAGCTTTTTAAAAGCTGAGATACCTGGTACACAAACCTAAACACTTATGGTCTTTATATTTTCAGTTCACTCAGTAAACCCAGTGTTCTGGATTGATCTTTGATGATGGCAACTATGTGTTGTAAGAAACCAGAAAGAGGGACTTCCCTGGTGGTACTGTGGTTAAGAATCCGCCTGCCAGTGCAGGGGACATGTGTTCGAGCCCTGGTCCTGGAAGATCCCACATGCCTTGGAGCAACTAAGCCCATGTGCCACAACTACTGAGCCTGCGCTCTAGAGCCCACGTGCCACAGCTACTGAGTCCACGTGCCACTACTGAACCCTGCGCGCCTGGAGCCTGTGGTCTGCAACAGGAGAAGCCACTGCAATGAGAAGCCCGTGTACCACAATGAAGAGTAGTCCTTGCTCGCCACAACTAGAGAAAGCCCGTGTGCTGCAACGAAGACCCAGTGCAGCCAAAAATAAATAAATAAATTTATTAAAAAAAAAAAAACAGAAAGAAAAATGTTAGAGGTGGGGTTTTTCAGCTGTAGTCCCCCTTGGCTGTGCAATCAAATAACAGGACTCCTGATGAAGAAATAAGGCCCTAAGTGCTCTTGCTTTGGAAAGGTTAGTTAATTGGTAGAGGTTGTGTTTCTGTGGTTAATTTGTGTTCCTTAGTCACACGTGAATGTTCACAGGCATCGGGTGTGTCATTCAGCAGTCCCATAAAACAAGGAGCTCTTCAGCCTGCACCAGTTGGTGCACCTGAATAACAATAGGGAAGCTTGTTGACCGTTTGGCACTTCACAGCCCAGTAATTAGAAACTATAAAACAATAATACAGACATGAAGCAAATCCTCCAATTAATGAAAAAAGTCTACACTCCTGCTTTGTGGCTGAGTGCAGAATCACAACTGGCTGCTTATACAACACAGCAAACACTTCAGGATTTTGGCAGCTGTTTTATACATATAAAAAGCTCTAGGCTCTACATTAATTTGGGGACCCTCATATTTAAAAAAAAAAGAAAACAACAGTTGCCTGGCTTTCTTGTTTTTTATAAATTTACTGCGGTGATTCTCAAATCATGGTCCCTAAGCTAGAAGTATCAGCATTATCTGGGAACTTGTTAGAAATGCAGATTTTTTTGGGTCCCACCTACTGAATCAGAAATTGTGAGGGTGGAGCTCAGCAGTTTATGCTTTAACAAGTCCTCCAGGTGATTCTGATGTACTCTACAGTGTGAGAAACACTGGGGAGTGGGTAGAGGATTTGGGGCATGGGCAGTGGGTCCCCTTTTGGGCCACCCAAAGGTGAGCCCTAGGCTTTTGACCAGAGGTTGGACAGCTGGCCTGAGAATGTATGAAGGCCCCCTGCTCTCAGGAAGGCGGGAGGAGGTGTCTCAGGGAAGGAGCTATGCCTTTTTGGGGACCTGGTTGGGAGAGAGGGCTTTGACTGTGGCTTATTACCAACTTGTAAGGAACCATTTCAGTATTTTATTTACCATCCGGGCTGTGCTGGTGCATTCAGCTCCGACAGACCCAGATTTACTGGACAGTGAAGAGACATAGGGGCAGAAACAAAGACCATCTTATTTCGCAGGCCGAGCCTTTGAAGTGCTGCTGATGCCATGTGCTCATCCTTGCAAAGAACTGTCACTAAAAATGGAAGGTTAAGATGGGAGTGGGGTGGTGACAGGACAGATTCCTTCTTTTCTCTGTACGTCCCCTCTCTCTTCCGTATTTCATGTCTCTGCCTCCAGCTATCTTGGCGGATGGGATTTGTTTAATAATTTTCTTGGGGCCTCCTGACAAATGGCCCCTCTGCCACTCCCTGACTCTGTGGTGACCGCAGCAGGGACACAGGGTCATTTCAGAGCCATTAGAAGTCCGTGCACAGCTGACCACTGTATCTCTTGGAAAGGCCTCTTGGGAAATAAGAGCTTGCCACCAGTGTGAAATGAGTTCTTGACTGGTGTTACCACAAAGGCTCGGGTTCCTGACACTCCGTGAACAGCTTGGTGGACTGCCTGTTGGGGACAAAACCTGATAAAAACAGAAACACCCAGCCTGTAGTTTCTGGGTGTTTATCCAGATTTTTAAATTTTGCTCACATTTTAAAATGTGTTTACTTTGCTCACATTTTTACTGCCTTTTAGATCATTGAGTTTTCTTATTCCTTAAAAAAAAAGGGCATAGGACTTGTTGGTCAATGAATGTATGCTAGTCTTTGATTTAATCACCATCAGCACAGGAAAGCAGCAGGGATAGAGGGGTGAATGAGACATATCCCCTGTCCTCCCTGACCTCCAGACTGATTTCTGGGGGAGGAAACTGACCAAGAAAAGAACCACCCAGATCTTGGGTTAACTTTATTCCTTCTGTGTTCTCAAGTGGGAGAACTTGTTTGAATTCCTGAATTTGATGTTGGATCACAAGTCCAGCATGAGGCTTTTTTTTTCCCCCCTGGGGGGAGAAAAAAATTATGTTACCAAAGGTACTTCAAATAAAGGAACCTTCAAAGCCTGATGCAATCTGATATTAAGATACCAGAATACAGAAGCCTACTGTCACATTAAAGCAAGGTCTTGGTTATTCCCTGAAATCTTGGGTCACTAAGACATCCAAGGAAGGAAGCTATTTGCCAACACATCTGGAATTCTGGTGGAAACTGTGAATGTCTGGACCATTCATCATTGTGAAGGCTTGTTTTGTATTTATTCTGAGGGATCTGTGGCCTGTTGACTCTTAGGAGGTGGTAGTTGTTGATTTTTCTTTCCTGCGACATTCAAGGCTCACGGAGAAGCCAGAGGCTCACACTGGAGTGTCTGCTTTCCTGGAAGTCAGAAAAGATAGTCCTTTCTGCCAGATGAGTGGGTGAGGTGGGAGCCTTTAGCCCCTTGGATTGTCATGAGTGGTGTAGCCTTACTGTATTGGGACAGGAAGGCTGACCCATCATTCTCCCCAGCCTGCCTGCCCTTCATCTTGATTTAATTAAGTACACAGCTGATGATGTCAGCCTGCCTCCTGGCTCCCTCAGCTTCCCCCTTGGAACAAAACATCCGGGCAGACGGTCCTGACCATTAAAGTCTAAAGACCCAAGCTTCGTTTGTTCTGAGGTAATTAAAATAAATCTGCCTAAACATCTCCAAATGCAGATAAAACCTAGTGCTGATTAGAGGTGACCCTCTAACAAACCTGATTTGATTAGGCAGAACCAGTGGGGTGCAGGCAAATATTTGAGACTCTGGCCAAGCTGATTTTTCCATTGACCTTTCACTTGGGGGAAAAAAACCCATTTGATTCTTTCTATCCCAGAGTACTTGAAAACTATTACCTGTGACAACTAAAGGACTTTGGTGAAATAAACAGGCAAGACCTGTGGACTTGACCTTATGATTCTCAGTCAGCTACCACCTGGGACATACTTGCTTCCTGGCAGATCAATGGAGAATGGATTTTGCCGGAGGTCCTGGCCTGGAACACTAATTAAAAAGGACGTTCTAAAATGCACCCAGGCATGTTCTGATAAAGTCGTAGCAGATGTGGGTGGTGAGGTTTTTTTTTAAAGTCAGCTTCTTTGTTTATTAAGGTAACTTTTAACAGTTTGTTACATACAGAAAAACCAACCTAGAACTGCTTTAGTGTTTATATCAAGACCTCATTGCCAATTTAGGAGAAATTTCCTTAATTGCTTTGTCTGCTGGCTCCTGTGATAGTGGGCACACCTCTCTTACCATTTATCACATTGTGCTGTAATTGTTGGTTTACTTCTCTTGTTCTGTCTTAGAAAGCAGGGAAAATGTCTAATTCTTCTCTATGGCTGCCCAAATGCCCATTACACTGAGCCAGATACAGGGGTTGGCAAATTATGGCTTATAGGCCAAACCAGGCTACTGCCTGTACGGGAATGAACTAAGAATGATTTTTACATTTTTAAGTGGTTGAAAGAAATCAAAGGAAGAATATTTCATGACACATGAAAATTATGTGAAATTCACATTTCAGCATTCACAAATTTTATCGGAATACAGCCAGGTCCATTCTTTTACATCAGCGGTCCGTCCCCAACCTTTCTGGCACCAGGGACCAGTTTCGTGGAAGACAGTTTTTCCACAGACCAGGGTGGAGGGGGGATGGTTTCGGGATGATTCAAGCTCATTACATTTATTGTGTACTTTATTTCTATTATTATTACATTGTAATATATAATGAAATAATTATACAACTCACCATAATGCAGAATCAGTGGGAACCCTGAGCTTGTTTTCCTGCAACTAGATGGTCCCATCTGGGGGTGATGGGAGATAGTGACACCTGACGTGTGTTGCTTATGTCCAGTCTACTCCGTAATCTCGTTTCGGTTGCTGTCAGTGTAGAAAACCCTGCTGCACAAAGACAGGATGTTGGAAATGGAAGCAGGCTTTTCAGTGCTTTTGTGGCAATCTCAGGATACTCCGCCTTGACTTTAATCCAGAATGTATGGAGATTTGAAGTTGTCTCAAACATACTTTTAAGGCTACTGTCATTTGTGATCTCAAGCAGTTGATCCTCTTCTAGCATGGACCAAGTCGATTCACCTGGCTTATTCACAAATGGGTTGCGGATCCATTCCTTCTCAGTTTGGGGGTCTTTTGTGGTTGGGAAGTAATGCTCCAACTCTTTTGAAAGCTGAGATAGGTGATCATGCACCAGCTGGGAGAAAGAAGACCCTGGCTTAGTCTCTTTCAAAATCTCTGCTAATGTTTGAAACATGTCAAAAGTTCCAATGTTCACTCGTCGCCCCCATAATTCCAGTTTGGCTTTGAATGCATCCACTTTATCTGCCGACTTGAACACAGTTGTCATTCTCCCCTGAGGTGACAGATTGAGTTTGTTGAGCAGGTTGAATATGTCACACAAGTAAGCAAATTTTGCAACCCATTCTGTGTCACTGCAATGTGCTGCCAGAGGTGACTGTTTCTCTAAAAGAAATCTCTGGAGCGGCTCTCGTAACTCACATACTCTGGCCAGTGATCTACCTTTAGAAAGCCATCTCACTTCTGTGTATAAGAGAAGACGTGTGTGCCCTGTGTCCATCTCCTCATAGAGCTGCGCAAACAGACATGAGTTAAGGGCCTGTACTTTAATGGGGTTGATAATTTTAATTACAGCCTGCAAAACGTTGTTAAGTTCAGGTGACATTTTTCTGCTAGCCAGCATTTCTCTATGGATGACACAGTGCGTAGACTCACATTCAGAAGCGACCTCTTTGACCCGAGCAGTGATACCAGAAAGCCATCCAGTCGTCTGTGTGTACACCGACACAAAATGACCAATTCGGTTTTCCTGATACGTAATCATTCAAAGACTTGAATAGTCCTATAGCTGTGGTGTTGGTTGGCAACAAAAGTGCACATAACATATCCTCATGCACATCCTCCTGAAAAATATATCGCACAGAAACAAGCATTGTGGGCTTCCCTGGTGGCGCAGTGGTTAAGAATCCACCTGCCAATGCAGGGGACACGGGTTTGAACCCTGGTCCGGGAAGATCCCACGTGCCACGGAGCAACTAAGCTCGTGTGCCACAACTACTGAGCCTGCACTATAGAGCCTGCGAGCCACAACTACTGATGCCCATGTGCCTAGAGCCCGTGCTCTGCAACAAGAGAAGCCACTGCAGTGAGAAACCCGTGTACCACAATGAAGAGTAGTCCCGGCTCATCGCAACTAGAGAAAGCCTGCTCTCAGCGACAAACCCAATGCAGCCAAAAAAACAAAAAACAAACAAAAAAAGCATTGTTGTCTTCTTGTCAGCATCAGTAGACTTGTCAACCTGGATTGTGTACCATGGTGACTCATTAAGCCTAACAACTGTGCCTCAGTATCCTCTGCTATTTCATCAGTTCATCTAGTTATGGTGCTAGCTGAAAGAGGAGCATGTGCCACCTTTTGAACTGCAGCCTCTCCTAAAAGTTCACGACACATGTCTTTAGCGGCAGGCAGGATCAACCCTTAATCAATAGTAAAGGGCTTCTTAGCTTTAGCAATGCGGTTAGCCACTAAGAATGATGCTGTCAGTGCAGACACATTTGATGAAGTGGAGGCCTTCAATAATTGCTTCTCTTTTTTTTTTTTTTTTTTTTTTGCGGTACGCAGGCCTCTCACTGTTGTGGCCTCTCCCGTTGCGGAGCACAGGCTCCGGACGCGCAGGCCCAGCGGCCATGGCTCACGGGCCCAGCCACTCCGCGGCACATGGGATCTTCCTGGACAAGGGCACGAACCCGTGTCCCCTGCATCGGCAGGCGGACTCTCAACCACTGCGCCACCAGGGAAACCCTGCTTCTTTTCTTTGTGTTCACGTTTTTTTCCTTTGGTAAACTCCAAAGGCTTGTCTTTTAATGCAGGGTGCTTGGTCTCCATGTGGCAAAGAAGTTTTGAAGGTTTTATGGCTTCGTTGGATAGCCGGTCGCTATGTATTATGCAGAGCGGGCCTGGAGAATGTGAATCACCTGTTGCAATGAACCCGTAATTTAAGTATGACTCTTGGTATTTTCTTTTAAATGCAGCTTTCTTTTTGTTGGGAATCTTAGAATCTTCTGCTGTCTCATCATTGGGTCTTTCCCCCTTTTCAAGGAAGCTCTCCAGCAACGTTTGGTTTTTACTCATTTTGGCTAGGGTTAGCTTGTGGGCTTCCCCAAACCGTGACTGAGACAAGTGCGCAGTTTGGGAAAGAGGTGTGGACGGAAGTGGTAAATAATATAATGGGTGGGCCACACGTGGACTGAAATAAGTGTCGGATTCTGACTTAAAGCCTGCCACCAGATGCAGTTTAATTATCACTTGTCACTCACTGATAGGGTTTTGATATGTCTGCAAGCAGCTGATTTATTATGGTATCTGTGCAGTCAAACCTCTCTGCTAATGATAATCTGTATTTGCAGCCGCTCCCCAGCGCTAGCGTCACTGCCTCAGCTCCACCTCAGATCATCAGGCATTAAATTCCCATAAGGAGCACGCAGCCTAGATCCCTCGCATGTGCAGTTCACAGTAGGGTTGGCGCTCCTATGAGAATCTGATACTGCTGCTGATCTGACAGGAGGCGGAGCTCAGGTGGTAGTGCTAGCAATGGGGAGTGGCTGTAAATACAGATGAAGCTTTGCTTGCTTACCTGCCACTCACCTCCTGCTGTGTGGTCCAGTTCCTAACAGGCCACGAACTGGTACCAGTCCTTGGCCCAGGGGTTGGGGACCCCTGATTTACATTATTGTCTTTGGCTCCTTTGGTGCTACAATAGCAAAATTGAGTAGTTGCAGCAGAGACCCTATGTCCTGAAAAGCTTGAAATATTTACTGTGTGGTACTTTACGGAAGTTTGCCCACCCCTTTCTTATTATATAATGAGCATATCATAAATTCTTATTGTTTGAATTATTTCATATACAAATCTGAGTTTCCAGATAGGGCTATTCTGATCCTAAAAGTGTTCAGTGAATACTAAGTGAATGAATGACTGACCTGTTTCTCTTGTTATCCTTTTGTAACCTTAGGTTCAGGTGTTAGTGGTGCTGGTTCATTTCTGAGAGCTAGACAATTATATAGAACTTCTCTTCTGAGGAACTTAAAGAATTCTGGGCTTCCCTGGTGGCGCAGTGGTTAAGAATCTGCCTGCCAATGCAGGGAACACGGGTTCAAGCCCTGGTCTGGGAAGATCCCACATGCCGCAGAGCAACTAAGCCCGTGTGCCACAACTACTCAGCCTGTGCTCAAGAGCCCGTGAGCCACAACTACTGAGTCCGTGTGCCACAACTACTGAAGCCTGCGTGCCTAGAGCCGGTGCTCCGCAACAAGACAAGCCACTGCAATGAGAAGTCCGTGCACTGCAACAAAGAGTGGCGTAGCTCCCACGTGCCACAACTAGAGAAAGCCAGCGCACAGCAAAGAAGACCCAGTGCAGCCAAAAACAAAAAAAAAACAAAAAAAAAAAACTCTTAATTTTTATTAACTTTCCAGGTTCTGAACCCGTTGCAGAGACACCAAAAGGCACACAGAGGTTAAACTGACCAGGTCATACAGTAAAGAGATGGCATGACTCTTCGTGTATTTATCTTTTTCTCTCTTTGCTGAGGCCATTCCTTGTGATGAAAGAGAATTCATATAAGCCTGGGGATATTCATGAGCAAATTACTGCCCAGTACCATACAATGCATTCTTATAGACATCAGTATCTTTGTAGGCTCTTCACTTCATTACCAGGGAAACTCATTTAAAAAATAAACCCATGGTTTGAAAAGTAAACACTGCAAGAATGATAGCAATTACCCAATGTAAACATTGTGGCCTTTGAGAACCACTGTGAAATTGTTTAGTGAATTAAATTTATTATGCTTTTGATATTCATATATCTACTTCCATTGACTGTTTAGGAATATGCTTCAGTAGGTAGTTTATTTATTTATTTAAAAATTTTTTTTTCTTGTGGTACGCAGGCCTCTCACTGTTGTGGCCTCTCCCCTTGCGGAGCACAGGCTCCAGACGTGCAGGCTCAGCGGCCATGGCTCACGGGCCTAGCCGCTCCGCGGCATGTGGGATCTTCCCGTACCGGGGCACGAACCCGTGTCCCCTGCATCGGCAGGCGGACTCCCAACCACTGGGCCACCAGGGAAGCCCCGGTAGTTTATTTTTAAGACACTCATGTTCTTAGGTAAAACAAAACAAAACAGCAACTGGCAAATACACAGTGACCTTGAAATCTGGCGTGTTTTTTGAGAAAGTATCTTTAAAATGACCGGTGCCACAAGTACAAGTCCATTCATATGCAGTAGAGTTGGAGCGCATTGGAGTATCCAGGAGCAAAGTGAGAAATCTGTAACTTATAGAAAATTTCTAAATTGAAATACATAGTCTGCTGGAGTTTGAGGGAATGGAGGAATTTGGCATGAAGGAGAAGGAAGGAAGGTTAGGAGATACACAGAGTAAAGAAATGTGGGTCAGAGTGATCCTAGGAATCTGAGGAAGCAATGTTTTTCTCAAAACAATGCTGCTGTACTTACTTATTGTGTATCCACCATGGGACAGGTACCTTTTAATACAATTTTGCCAGCTTTACAACAGCCCTGCATAGTAGGGAGAATATCCCTGTCTTATGGATGGGAAAGCTGAAGCTTAGGTTAATTGGCTTGCCTGAGGTTTTACAGTTAGTAGCCCACAGAGCCCAGTTTCAAACCCAAATCCATCTGACTCCAGCCTTTATGTTGTTTCTACCGTCCCACTCCCCCCACCCCCCCCGCCCCCGCTTGTTTCCCAGAGATCTCATCATTGAAAAGATGCATAAATCCAGCCTGAAGCCATACCTCACCACTTTGTGCAAATGAATCTCTTCCATTTCACCTGTTGTTTTCCTTTCCTTAGTGCCACATCTTTGATTTGTGAGCTTCTCACGCCCCTTTCCCTGTTAACCATTTTGATCAATATCAAGTTGATTTTGCTGCCTAAGGTAGAGGGACATTAGGTAGGAGATTAAGCACTGTAAAAAAAACTCTTGTAAAACCAGTAACCTCCACCCAACTGAAAAGCTGTTAGGTTTGTCTTTGATGGTATGTTTTCCATCCTTTGGCCCTGGCACTCCAGGGGATTCTCAGAGGAAGGGTTGAGAAACAACATTCCAGGCTTAGAGTCCACATTCCTTGGGTTCTGTTGGAGGACTTCTTGGCAGCATTCAGAGAAGCCTGTGTTTTCCTAATTTTCCATCCTGGGCCACCTGCTTAAACCCTTCCTGCTGTTTTCCTTTTGTACCTATGTGGTTGGCGCTCCTGGGTCTTTTTATCAAGGCTTTCATCATTTATACCTCTGAGTTTTACGGGAGCCTTTCATTTAAAAAATTGATGTTTGACACAGTTACAGACTTTTATTTATTTATTTTTAATGTGTTCACTACTGAACCTTTTTGGACTTTATGGTGGCAGCCTCCAGGAGAGAAAAAATCCATCCAAGCAAATTCTAGGCAGAGGGCAGAGGGTGTGCGGTTGATGGAAACCCATTTATTATTGATTTCTCAGGATGCAGATCTTAACTGTTGATAAATTTGGAATTTACTTATTTGGGAAGATGGTTCTGTAATGTCAATGAGAAGTTGATTTTGGAAAAGATGCTGACTTGGATGTGGCTGATGAGCCAGTGCAAACAAATAGTGCATTTTCACTTTTCAACCTCGTTGCACAGAGAATGTAGAAAGCCCATAGCATTAGGTAGTGGGCAGCCTGCAGATCAAAGCAGTTGAACAAGGAGCAGCCCAGGAATGCCCCATGCCCTACATGGATGAGATTGGTAGAAACTCTGTTTCCCTGCCCATGTTAACATTAGTCTGTCTGCAGAGAATTCTGTGTATGCAGGTAGTGTTTTTGATCTCCAGAAAAAATTGAGACTAAAGAGGAGTGAAGTGAAGACTGCAAGCCTGGAAGGATTGATTGGTGAGGTACAAATGTTCAGAAAAGAACATTTCTTGAAGGTGAGCTTGTTTTATCAAAATATTGTGGAAATTCTAAAGAAAAAGAAATTGAGTCAAGTTAGTAAGAAATTTGAAAAGGGAAAAATCTGAAAGGGCTTGATTTGAAAACTGAAAGGTTTGTCTTTGCCACAGTGTTTCCTATTCTATAAACTAGGGTGTTTGGGAGGTGGAGCAAAAATGTTTGAAACCTTTCCTTTCACCAGCTTCTACTGATTAGTTAGTTTTCTCCCGTAAACACAGGTACTGGTTAGTACCTCAGCCTTCTGGTGCTGGTAGTTTTTTTTTGTTTTTGTTTTTAATATCATATGACCTGCTTCTACAGATAAGTTGTGAATAAACTTAACGAGGATAGCAACTGGTGTGATACTTTTTAAAATCTCTAGGGCCTAAGGTCCATGACCAAGGGGAAAAGAAACTACTTTCTTTAAAAACCCTGAAGCTCCCATTGTGTTTTCCTGATTTTGCTAAGGGGAGTGTTCACGATATTGTAGGTTAGGACTGTAGACAAACCTTGTCTAGAATTATGGACAAGACTGCCCTTGCGAATGATAAAAACATGTTGCAGTGCTCCATGTATGTTTGTGTCTTCCATGCGGAAGGTATTCTGGGCCACGTCTGTCTTTGCCATTTACTTATTACCTTTAATGGTGCTGCCCAGCCACTCTGTGACAGTGTTATTTTAACTTGAAATAGCATGAGGGTTAGGAGAAAGCACCTTGTGAATGTGAAGGGGGATTCTCCTGGGCACCTGTAATTGCAGTGATTTGAAATGCTTTCACAGATTTGTAGGAGAGGGTAATTTTTCTTCTTTATTTGCTCCTTTTATCTCGTTCTAAAGCCAGTATTACCTCCCTTCCCCCATATACTTCTTATTTCTTCCTTCCTTTCTCTCTCTTTTTTTTCTGCTTTAAAGAAACCCTTCCTATTAAGAATCAAAGGCATTTGGAGCTTCTTGTTTTTTTATTAAGAGTTTATTTGACTTTTTAGTACTGTGTAGGAGATGGGGAGAGTCAGGGCCGTTTCGTTGTAATTGCTGCCTGGAAGAGTGAACCATCTTATTACATGGGGGAGAGGTGTTCTTGGGCATTATTTTGCCATTCTAGGTGTGTTCTGGGTATTGCTGGTGGTGGCAGTGACCTCTTCTTAGAGCAGGGTCCTCAACACTATTCACATTTTGGGCTGCATAACTCTTTGTTGTGTGTGAGGGAGTGTCTTGTGCATTGTTGGATGTTTAGCAGCATTTTTGGCCTCTGTATCAGTAGCACCCCCAAAGTATGACAACCAAAGTATCTCCAGACATGGCCAGATGTCTCTGGGGGGCACAGGATCACCCTGGTTGAGAATCCTGCCTTAGAAGAAAAGAAATGCCTTTGAAGCAGAGGGTGGCCACGAACCTCTTAGGGCTGGAGGTTCATTTAGATGCTTTGGTATATTAAAAACACCTCTCAGGGAATTCCCTGGTGGTCCAGTGGTTGGGACTCCATGCTTCCACTGATGGGGGCCCGGGTTTGATCCCTGCTGGGGGGACTAAAATCCCTCAAGCCGCATGGTGTGGCCAACAAAAAACAAAACAAAACGCCTCTCAAATATCAGTGATAAGGGCATATTTATATAGTTGAAATTCCTTTGTAATCCATAAATATCATTTTAGCTCTTAGCTTAAACTTCCTGGGGACTTCCCTGGTGGCACAGTGGTTAAGAATCTGCCTGCCAATGCAGGGGACACGGGCTCGAGCCCTGGTCCGGGAAGATCCCCCATGCCGCTGAGCAACTAAGCCTGTGCGTCAAAACTACTAAGCCTGCACTCTAGAGCCCATGTGCCACAACTACTGAGCCCACGTGCTGCAACTACTGAAGCCCTAGCGCCTAGAGCCCATGCTCCGCAACAAGAGAAGCCACCGCAATGGGAAGCCTGCGCACCACAACGAAGAGTAGCCCCCGCTCACCACAACTAGAGAAAGCCTGCGTGCAGCAACGAAGACCCAACACAGCCAAAAACAAACAAACAAACAAATAAATAAAACAAATTAAAACAAACAAAAAACTTCCTAGCACGATTAGTGTGATATGTTATGTTTTATTACTTTCAAAATGAGGGGGTTTGTAGTAAAATGTAGTAATGTCAGAGGTCTCTCTCAACCCTCATGTTTTATGATTTTAGTTATAAAACAAATCTTATGCAATTATAGAACTTAAGAGCTGAAAGTTTGTGATTGTTTAGTCCACTCCTGTTAGTTCTGTCCAATGGGGTTTCCACAAATAGATCAGGCCACAAAAAATAGTTGCTTTTTACAAGTGGACATTATTAAATGCTCATATTTAGAGAATTCATCAGAACAGACTTTTATAAAAATGATTACTTTTTTACCGACTGATTGGAATTCAGGTGATTGACTGCCTGAATTTCAAATATGTCTGTTGTTTGCAATTAGGCTTTTAAATGTTGGTATTTATTTTTATAATCTCATGCCCAAGCTGGTATTTGTATTGCCAAATCGCTTTATGCTCTGCTACCTTGATGAGGGAAACTGACTTCTCAGAGTACTTTGGCTGATATATTCGGAATAAATTGTTAAGTCTTCTATTCCAACTGCTTTTTTTTTTTTTTGTGGTACGTGGGCCTCTCACTGTTGTGGCCTCTCCCGTTGCGGAGCACAGGCTCCGGACTCACAGGCCCAGCGGCCATGGCTCACGGGCCTAGCCGCTCCGCGGCATGGGGTATCTTCCCGGACCAGGGCACGAACCCGTGTCCCCTGCATCGGCAGGCGGACTCTCAACCACTGCGCCACCAGGGAAGCCCCCAACTGCTTTTTAAGCATCATGAGAGTAGAGAAATTTTTTCTTTTGGCCTGCATGAGAGGTGGTTAAGAGGGAAATCTAATACCTATTATAGATTTATATGCCTTACATGCGATGTGCCCAACCAGAAATAACAAGATACATACCAGATGTGAAGGTGCCAACAGCTCATACAGTTATGCTAGGGATCATTTTCACCATTTGAGGGCTGAAGTACATTTCTTCATCTCTAACAGGATTTAGTATAGTTGCTTACATTTGAATCGGGAGCTGAGATTAAGTACCTATGTATGCCTGTGCTTTTACTAGAAGTGTTGGGTACTGTGTAACTTTTGTATTTCTGGAGCTTGATAAACTATAAAGCGTAGAATATTCAGATTCATGGCCAGGCTTAGATGGATGGAGAGGTGAATTCTAGTGGAAGCTAACAGGTGAGTGTGCTTTTTTTGGGGGCTCTTGCTTGGAAAACCATTCTGAAGGGGTCATCGGACACAGTGCTGTTCTTAATTAAGCCTTACTGGAAATAACAGGTCTCTTAACCTGTGCTAAAAAGGTAATTGTGCATTCATTAAATATTCAGCAGAGGGCTTGAACTGTGCTTACTTTGGCAAACAAGTAGATCCCAAAATGAATCAAACAAATTGTAATGTGGAACAAATTGAAATACCTGAGGATTTGTCTTAGATATTTAAACTCATATTTTATCCTCCATGTCTTCATAATACCCTCAGAAAGCAAAGAATCTTTCGGAAATGGCAGTGAAAGTGCAGTATTATCTCAAACTGCAGTTATAGTTCTGGACCTGGTCCATGGGCCTATCTTTCCTTTTACTCCTGGCCTGTGTAGCCAAAAGAGAGTACTTAAGGTGTTTATTTCACTCTGGAAGATTTTTACAAAGAGCAGTTTTTAATGAAACACTGCACATGGCATTATTATCATTTCTAACACAGAGAACTCATTTTCAATTTTGCTATCAAGGAAAAATGACAAATAGAGAATGCAAGAAAAACCAGATGGACTAACTGTATTAGGAGCTTAGTATGCATATTTTGTGTCACATATTAGCGTGCATTAAGTCAAAAGGGAAAAAAATGAGTTTTGCCTACATGCATTAAACCAATAAGGCTGGCAGAGTTCCAGGCTAGCTCTTGTGGATTAATTGTTTTATAACTGTTTTAATTAAAATTGTTCAGTATATGATTAACCTAAAAGTTTTTTCACAAAACTGTTGAACAAATGAGACATTAATATTTTACATTAACCATCGTGATATTGCTGTGGTTTCCAGAGTGACTGCTTGTTGAAGCGAACCATGGAAAGTGGTAGGTGGAAAGCGCTGTGTCTCGTGCTATGACCAAGGAAACCTACAAACAGAATAACGTAATGAAAGGACCAGTGTAATGGGGTTGTCTGTTACACTGAAAATTCCTTAGATGAGCATTTATGGAGTCAGCCTCCCTACTCCCTGACTATCAGTTTAGAGCTAAGTGTCTGTCAAAAATTGTAATGTTGAGAAGGTTAACAGTGTAACATGGCAAGAATGAGTTTATTATGTCTTTTCCTTCCACTTGGCTTCATCACAGTGTTGGTGTACCACATGAGATCGTTAGATTTGAAGGGGTTGGCCAGTAGAAATTATTGACATTAAGTTCTGCGGTTTTAGTTTAGGAGATAGGTACAAATGTTGGTTTTGGAATCAAAGGGAAGGTAGGAAAGGTTTGGATGAACCATCACTTTTATTTACTTGCCATTCGTAAGGTTGGCACCAGGCTGACGTAAGAAAAACACATCTCATTTTGCAAATGGTAAAACTGAGGCCCAGTAAAATTTCACTATGTGTAACTTTGGCTCCTTCAGTATACAGATCTGCATTTCTCTCACTCATTCCACTCCCCATTTATGCTCCCATCTTAATGTATTTCAGTTCATTAAAAGATTGGGATGTCTTCTCGCCTCCTCTAAGCCTTTCACTCTGACTTCACTCTGTGGGTTCAGGTCATGGTACTATATAAATTCAAGGTGCTGGTGGTATTTGAACTCCGTAGGAGCATGTTTTAAAAGGTGAGATTCATACTACTCAGTGGAAATGATGATGACAAAACTCAGGTTGTCCTGACTGTCCAGAAAGTGATAAATTCTTTAGGGTCCTAGGCTGAGTTTACCTATTAGGTTCTATGACACTTGATACAAGATCATCTTTGCAGTCTTAGGTCTGCAGAGTCTGGGATGCAGCATCTGAGCAACAGAAATATATCTGCCTTGCATGTACTTAGTCAGGATCATATGGCATTGTGATGTGTCCAGAGTTTAGCTGTAGCCCTGATTGGATTTCTTCGTTACCTTGTCCCATTGTTTCTTCCTGGTACCAAAAGGTTCCCTGTGCTAGCCTTCTCCTCTGCTCTGTATAATCATTCTCCCTCCTAAATTCCTTCTGTTTGGCTTTTTAGGCACCAACTTTTGAATAAATTATTCATATATTCAGTATATTTGAAGTAGTTAATAATCAGACTATAATCATACATTTAATGGTTGTATAATTGTCTGTACAAGTTGCCATATTTGACAGAAACCAGCTTTACACAAGTGATTTTCAAGATAAATGGTTTATCAGGCATGTTGCTATCTGTTCATTTCTTTAGGCTCTCTTGAGTTCTATCATGGTGTGATGTTAGATCATTAGAAATGCGCATACCTGGACCATATTATTTTGGTGCTTCAGAGAATTGCCATCATGGAGTTAGAGTGCCATGTCCTTGGTAAATGGAGAGTAAGAGCACTCAATTTAAGAATTCCATATTCTATGTTCAAAGACTGTCTCTATCTTTTGAAATACCGTAAAATGAATCTGGTATCTTAATGTTACACACACACACACATGCACATATACACTAACATATATATATAGAGAGAGAGGAAAAAAAAAAGAGAGGGGGAGAAAGAGAGAGAGAGAGACTATATCTATCTATCTATCTGTCATCGTCTTTGACAATTCGGTGCAGGAAAAAATATCCTCTGACCAGCATCTGCATTCTTTTAACTTTCAAATGTTTATTGAATGAATGAATATTACGTAATTAGGTAAGAGTCCTTTTGCACGTTCTAGGAAATTCCAAACTTCATTCAGTAACCAATTTTAGATATCCCAAGTCCCTGGTGGTCAAGTACTGTTACTCTTTTGCTTGGTGAGTACTGTTATGCATCTACTTCCAACAGGTTTTTCTTTGGTTTGAAACAGTCTTGTGGGCCATGGTACATCTGTACTGGAGACATGCATAGTCACTTCACCATATTCCCCATGAAAAGGGAAACAATAAGAAGAGTCAAGCATATGGTTTTCCTGCCCTGTAAGATCTGAAATTCTTGCTGTTAAGACAGTACATTCTAGCAAGAAAGAAATGCCCAAAGCAGGACTTTTCAGGAGTACCAGAAGTAGGAATAGGAAGATAGTCGGGGTCTTACTACCTTCATTCTACCTCTTTTCTCCATTTCACTACCTTTATGATGTGTTCTCTGCTCCCCTGAGTCTCCTTTCCAGTCCAGTAGCAGTAATTACTGTTGAGGTAAACCTCCCAGCTATGAGGCCAGCTATCAGAGATGTCCGCAGCCTGCCTTCCACCTCTACCCTTTCATAAAAATTAGGCTTGTACTGCTCTTCATCAGCTCTATGGCTACACTTCTCTCATTTGTTTTTCTGATGCAACAGCAGTCTTCCAAAAATACTACCAAGGCTAATAATCCTTTTACTGTTCAATACATCTTTTGTCTGAGGCTTAGTTACTGTCGCAGTTGATGGCATGCCAGCTGATGGCAAGCAACAAATGAATGTTTAAATAGTGTGTAATTCAACAGATGTGCCAATCCAGGTGATTTTCCCAATAGCAGCCACACAGTGAGTGGAAGAAGAGCAGTAACTGAGTGTACAGTGGGTTGTTCCAGATAGTCTCTGTTTTGGCTAGCTCATTCTTGCTGATTATAGATTGACGTATTTTGCCTCTATGTGGTTTTTGTGGCTCTATTTTGCTACTTTATTTTGATAGATGTAGGCAGTGTGGCTTCCACTTGGGGATGTTTAAAGTTCAAATCATGAAGAAAGTTATATGATAGCACAGCTTTATTTAGTAATTTCCAGTGATCATCACCAAATAATATTTTCTGGGAGTCCTAGGTGTATAAAACTCATCTTCCAAGTGCACAGCTAGTATACCACACCCTCTATCAAAGCATAGTGATTGTGACTGGCCCACTTTTAACATTACTCAAGGAACGAAGGGAACTGCCTATCCACTATTACTACACAGTACTTAAAATATACAGTCCGATACATCTTAGCACACAGCAGTCTTTGTGAAGATACCTTGTCAATCAAGATAAGTAAATATCTTCTCTCTTTTCCATGAACCCAGCAGCCAATTTGCTTATATTATAGTTCCTTGTAAAACTGTTGTTAAATTACTTTGTGGCTAGTTATGTCACTTGGCTAGAAAAATTGTACTGGAATTGTCAGCTTTAGTCCTATGCTGCCCATCTTTTGTAACTTATGGTCAGCCATATGTTTAGACCAGATGAGGTAGGACGTATGATTGGATACAAGTACATTCTTGGAAAATATATCAAAATCGTATTCTACTAGAAGTGTGAATTAGGTTTCCCCCCCCACATATCTTCATACGCAGAGCAAGAACCTGCCATTTTTTCCCCCTGATCATACTAATAATAATAGTTTCTTGGTAGTCATGATTAACATAAAAGGAGAGTGCGGAGGGTAGGGGGGTGGGTAAAGGAGATTTGATCATCGAAGGACACATAAAGGGCCTTTAATGGACTGTAATGTTTTACTTAACCATGACTGTAGTTACAGTAGTGTTCATGTTATTATTTTAGAAAACATACATGTTTTATGTACTTTTTTGTACACGTAATATGTTTCACTATGTATATATATTTACTGGATAAAAAATGAATGTGGAAAATACCCAAAAGCGCAAAGCAAAAGTGTTGAATCCTTCCACCAAGAGATAATCCTTTTTCTTTTTTGACATGTATCTTTCCAGTATTTTGGGGACAAATATATGTTAAAATATTCTGTCCACTCTCATGGCTTTAGATTTTAATAAAAGTATATACACATATGTGTGTATATGTATGTATATAAGCCTGACTTTTTGATTTATTATAATATTTTGGCATGAGGTTTCCGGAATTCTGTAGAATTAGTATTAATAGCTATATAGAGTGCCATTGTTTGGATATATCATAGTTTAGTTACCCAATTCTCTATTATTGACATTTAGGTTATTTCTGATACTTAAATCATAGAAATAACATGCGTTTATCTTGTAGGTATTTGAAATTAAAGAGGCTAAATTGGACTCTTATTTAGTATGTAGACATTTCATAAAAGGTAAATTTTATTAGATGGGATGACTCTGGCTTCAAAAGCTACTTGAAAGCTGATTTTTTTAACCTTTAAGGAAAACTGAAAAAAAATTCAGTTTTTTCCTTTTATGAAGTAGTATGTATGGTGTGTTGTGTGTAAGTCAAAATGGCTCCAAAATCTCTACACTCTTTTATGGGCTGGGAAGTTATTTTATTAATTCACTTACTGAATAGTTATTGAATACCATCGGTATGCCAGATACTTTGTGCAGCTCTGTGGATATAGAGATGGAGACCTGGTTTCTGCTTTCACAGTCAGGTGGCATAATGAACAATAGGGCTAGTGTTGTCAGCCCATAGACTCTTGAGTTTATGGATCTGAAAATTTCTACTTGGATGACTTTGCTGTGATCTATATTATTAAACAGGTGACTTAGGAGCTTATATACCAGCAAGGCTGCTACTTTATCCTCCTTGCCTAAACCCTTCATCCCTAAACTGTATGTTGTTCTTTCAGTTTGAACCCTGGAATTCAGACCTGAATAGGGCAGAATTGGAAATGACCTTTTCATTCACAGCATGAGTGTGACTGAGGATGGGCTATGCAGTAACTCCTCTCTGGTATTGCTAAGGCTTTTGCAGCTCTAAAATTCTGTGATTTTCTGATAGTTGAGCCTCTGGAGCTCCTAACACGGAATCTTTTCTCAAATGTTAAATTTGTTGTAGAAGGAAACAAAAATTAGATCCCTCCTTTTTGAGATACCAGCTGAATTTTGGAGTACAAATACTGACTCAAGAATGAAAGAAAGGAGAAGAATACATTTGCCTATCTCAGGAAATCAGACGGGAATTGAGAGTATGCCTGTGTTCATCTTCTGTAAACAAAACCAGTAATGGAATGATAATTTTTTTTTCCCTTCCTACCTCATCCTTCCAAAATAAAAAACAAACCCATAGTTTTAGGGTTTCTACTTTGAGAGACATATCTGTGGCTTGAGGCTTCAAGTTAGGAATATGATGGCACAGAAAAACCTGTGGGGCCCCAGAAACATCTGGAATCATTCATGATCGGACGAAAATAAAATAAAATTTATTTTTTATGTAATATATTGTGTCCTGGAAGTATGGTGGCTGTAAATTCTTTAGCTAGGAAAATATAAAAGGAAAAGTTTGTGGACAGGTGTGTTCTCCCTCTGTTAAAGTCTAGAGCATAATTAATTAAGCAGTGTGGCTGTACATTTCTTGCTTGTTTTACTTGCACCATCTTCCGCACGTGTCCCAGCACTCATTAGCCTTGGACAGATCACTTAAGAAATCTGTTTTCTTCACCTGTAGAATGGGGTACTAACACTTGCCCAGCCTATTTTATAACGTGGTTAAAATGATCAAGTAAGAAAGCATATATGAAAGTGCTCACTATAAGTTGATACTTAGGTATCAAAAAAAAGGAATGAATGGGAGTAGCACAGAATACTTACCTCTTTGGCCACTGTGTGTGTATGTTGACCTCTGCCACTTGGATTTGGCAGCCTACTATGCAAGTGTGTAAGTTTGGGATTGATCTCAGGGTTTTGGTTGATGATGATGAATAATATGGCCATGAATAGATAAAGTTCTGAAGATATCCTTTAGGATAACTAGATTTGTCCCCCTCCCTGAGGGTTGCTGGTCATTTGGGTGAAGCATCAGTTTGTGTAGGGAATACTAGTTATTAGGATACTTTGTTCTGTTTTATTTAACTTTTGGTGTAATTCAGAAAAAGCTTTGAGCTGGCTTACCAAAACATGTACAGTTCAACAGGATTAAAATAAGATAAGGAAATAGGGGCAAAGAGAAAACAAGTGTAGATAAAATACAATAAAACCATGTTAAGGCTAATGGACAGATTCACACAGGATAGGGTAGGGTCTTATGCAATGGGCAGAGGTGACTTCCCAGGGAGCAGAACAAAGAGGAAAACATTTTGCAACTTTATCAAGAAACCTCCTCAGTGGAGAGGGTGAGGGCATGAACTCTGCCCTTCTAAATGCACAATAGTGATTTGTGAAACAATTGTTTTTATGCTCTTTCTCAGTGCATACTAATAACACAGTGACAAAGCATGATACAAGGAAAGAGTAACCGTAAGGGTCAAGATCATGTATTCCATGTAGGAGGCTCTGAAGGGCTGGCTTGAGCCAAAGAAAACATTTAGAACATGTCAAGGAGGAGATGAGCTGCCCGTCCTCAGGCAGTCCTCCACAAATATTCTTTACCCCAGCTGGGAGCTGGCATCCCTCTCTGAATGGTTTCCAGTGATGTTGTGGCACACTTCATTGGCCAGGATCCCAGAGACCCAGGGATGGAGATGCCTGTCTTGTCTTGAGAGTTAAGGGTCTTCATAAGCTGTTGGCATTTCCTTCTTTTTCTCGTTTCCGGCATGTCTGTTGTGAGGATCAGACATGTGAATTGAAGTAGTTCATTGCTGGAAAAGGCAGCTAAATGCCGGTTGTGATTTTGGGGCTCTGGCTATGCTGGGAACCACTGGAAATTTGTGGACTGTCAATAACTCATTTTATTTTAGCCATTGGGTGACCATTCAGTGGCTGCTAATTCCATTTATAGCTCATGGTGACTGAATTCAAACCCATCATGTTTCTAGAGTTTGTTCCTGGAATCAAATCATTGGTAAATGCTTTCATTAGAGAATTCAGCTTGAACTCTCTGCCTGTTTTTCTGCTTCCCTGTTGTTACTAGCTCTAGATACTCCGAAAGAAAAAGGAAAAAAAAAAAAATCCTCAGAAGGACTGTGTGTTTTTAGAAACAGGGATTGTATTCTATGCTTTACTGGGACACAGAAGGAGACTGTCTGGTTAAGACAAGAGATTGTGGCACTAAAAAAGGAAATTGGCAGGCCCGTCCTTGGTACTTTTAGTAAAGAAAAGAAAGGGAAAGACGGGCTGGCTGGGGATTATATTAAAGGAAGCCCTAATCCTCACCTGACCCTACTCCATTCCCTGAACATAGAAGGGTGGTGTTCCTACGTAGCAGTCATTTTGGGGAGCTAAAGACCAATTTGTTCGTCTTTCTGCCATGTGTATTTAGGGTCGTAATGAAGAGATGGAAGCCTCTTAAGGCACAATCATGGCTGTTCTGGCATATTGCTTTCTTCACTTTGCCAGAGCCAGCCCCGTCAATATCTATCGCCAAGTTTGTGTCCGTATATGTTGCTTGTGACAAGAGGAAAGATTCTCAAGAATTTGGCCCTATTGGTGGGAATGTAAATTGATACAGCCACTATGGAGAACAGTATGGAGGTTCCTTAAAAGACTAAAAATAGGGCTTCCCTGGTGGCACAGTGGTTGAGAGTCCACCTGCCGACGCAGGGGACATGGGTTCGTTCCCCAGTCCGGGAAGATCCCACATGCTGCAGAGCGGCTAGGCCCATGAGCCATGACCGCTGAGCCTGCACGTCCGGAGCCTATGCTCCGCAACGGGAGAGGCCACAACAGTGAGAGGCCCGCGTACTGCAAAAACAAAACAAAACAAAACAAAACTAAACTAAAAATAGAACTACCGTATGACCCAGCAATCCCACTACTGGGCATATACCCTGAGAAAACCATAATTCAAAAAGAGTCATGTACCACAATGTTCATTGCAGCCCTATTTACAATAGCCAGGACATGGAAGCAACCTAAGTGTCCATTGACATATGAATGGATAAAGAAGATGTGGCACATATATACAATGGAATATTACTCAACCATAAAAAGAAACGAAATTGAGTTATTTGTAGGAGGTGGTTGGACCTAGAGTCTGTCATACAGAGTGAAGTAAGTCAGAAAGAGAAAAACAAATACCATATGCTAATACATATATATAGAATCTAAAAAAAAAAAGGTTCTGATGAACCTAGGGACAGGACAGGAATAAAGACTCAGACACAGAGAATGGACTTGAGGACACGGGGAGGGGGAAGGGTAAGCTGGGACTAAGTGAGAGAGTGGCATGGACATATATACACTACCAAATGTAAAATAGATAGCTAGTGGGAAGCAGCCGCATAGCACAGGGAGATCAGCTCGGTGCTTTGTGACCACCTAGAGGGGTGGGATAGGGAGGGTGGGAGGGAGACGCAAGAGGGAGGAGATATGGGGATATATGTATATGTATAGCTGATTCACTTTGTTATACAGCAGAAACTAACACAGCATTGTAAAGCAATTATATTCCAATAAAGATGTTTAAAAAAAAAAGAATTTGGCGCTAAAATTGGTCAGAATAAGGCTATGTTTGTATTTCTGCCCATAGCCTGCCTTCCTTATAGGTAGGAAGTCCTTTTTATAATTATAGGGTAACTGTGCCAGCTAATACGTTAACTGGGGTTTGATGTGGGTTAGTTACTCCAGAAGTCACATCAACTGTTTGACGTCAGTTTATATTCCAGCATGTGCTCCTCAGGCAAAAAGGGGGTTAATAATGGACTGATAATGCCAAGAATGAGAATCTGATTTCAAAAACCTAGAAACCAGAAATAAGAAGGGTTTAGTGGTTTTGTTTTGTTGAAAGCATACTTTTTCTTCATAGATGCTTTAAGTACCAAAGTAGTTCATATTTTTCCTAAATATGAAATGTTTTCAACATATTGCAAATATGTAATTTATCCGTTTACCATCAGAGCAAAATAGGACCAGGAAATCGTACTCCTGTTCTGTAAATAGAGAATCAAAGGCATACTTGGAGAGTGGCAATGGTCATCCATTTGTGTGTTGGACATGGCTGAGAAGAGAACCATTTTAATCAGCTCGTTTTTATTTATTGAGTAAAAGGAACCAAGTAACAGTGGAGGGCATAATGGAACCAGGTATTCAGGTGTGTGGTAAGGGTGAGAGCTGTTTTATCTCAGTTCCTGTGGTGTGGCCCCCCTGCTTTGATCACAGGTCAGTTGGCTAGAGAAAGAATAGTTGAGCTGAATGCTCTGTTGAGGCTGAGAGGGACAAGAATGGGCATCAGGACAGAGGATGTCTGTGGGGACAGACGCTGATGGTTGTGCACAACGTCCTATACGTTTGGGCTCCCGCATATTTTAGCTGGTTGCATTTGTTATTATGTTAGTCTTGGTGTCTTTAACCCTGAGTGACAGTTGACAATGGTGCAGGTCTTTAATAGAGGAGAAACTGGTCTGACCAGTTTTCTTTTCTTGATAATGCTTTCACATTTGCAACAGGTAGAGGAAGAGAGACCTTGCTTCTCTATTCTGGGAACCTTACCAAATCTAATAAGGAGTCCTTGGTAGCAGTAACCCCTTTTAAGTAGCCCAAGTGGGAGACTCTGATCTTTTTTGTGTATGTGGCCTAGTTCCTGGATGAGAAGCCAGCTCTGATGTTAGAACTTTATAGAATTGCATAAACCTTAAGTTCTGATGTTTGTTTTTAGTGTTGCTTTTTTTAAAAATTAAAGAAAAAAAATTTGAAAGGAAACATTCTAACCATGTACTATACTCTGCCTGTAGGGCCAGTGAAACTTACTAAGACTTTTAACAGATTGACATAGACGCTTAATTCTCTCTAGGACTCTTTCTCTTTCAAACAGAATCCTGTACTTTGATCATTTCCCAGGGTGGCTTTTTTGTTGCGTTTTGACTCTTGAATCCACAGCCACATGATGAGTATATTTGTATGTACATATATTCACATCTCAGAGGACTGGCATCATCTTGGCGGATCTTTAAGAAAGTTTGAGGAGTAGGTTCTTTTAGTTTTTATTTTATGCTTTTGCAGACCTTGGGGGAAGGTGTGAGGTGGAGGTAGATGGGAAGACTGAAAGGGAGGCTAAAACCTTTATACCTAAGAAGTTGAGTCAGCAACTCCTGAACCTACGGTTGCAGGGCTCAGAAACAGCTCCAGTTATTTTGAAGGATACCATATCATTCTAAAAATAAGAAATTATTTGCAGCCACATCAATGAGTAACATACTCTGCAGCGTTTTAGAAGGGAAGTGAGACACAGGGAAATCAAAGAAACCCGTTATACACCCTTAAGTATAGCCCTGGGATTACCCAGGGAGGCTTTCATAGAAATCGAAACCCACATCCTGGGATGTTAGCAACCCTGGACAAACTCTTTCGCTCCCCTTCCTTGAGGTTATTTTCCTCTAATTCTTTATGCATTTAGAGAATTGCTGAGGAAAGTCCACGTTCTTCCTTTTTGAAAATGCAGATATTTTTAGAAATGACCACACTCTAAACTGAGTTCTGAGCCTCCTCTTGTAATTTTTCAGGCTGTGGTCTGGGTGAAGATAGAACGATGGAGGTCTCATACCAGAATTTGGTTGAAGTCAGCTACGTCAGTGTATCTTGACTTACATAAGTCTTACAGTCCAAGTATTAGATTGGTAAGACCCTTTTATGTCCCTGTAGCCACCAACCAATTTTGGGAGGAAAACCTGAAAATAAAGAAGGACTTAATTCATTATTCTGTAAGAATCTCATTTCTCTTTTTAATTAATTAATTAATTATTATTATTATGTTTTTTAATAAACAGGCTTTCTTTTTTTTTCATCTAAGTTCTTATTCACTCCTGAAACACTGTTTTCCTACTATGCTTTGTATATTAGCAGCAGATTTTCACTTGATATGAAAAGTAAGTCCATTGGTTTTCACATGTAGATGCTTTTCAAGAACACACAACTTCTCACCACCCTTTTTAACAATAAAAAAATCATTGGCAGTTTTGGTACCTGTTTATGGAGATTCCTTGAGAATTATCAATGGATAGAAAATTCCCCTAGGCAGATAGAAAATGTGGTCTACTTGGACATCTTATTAAGTGGAGCTTTTTGCATATAAGGGCTTCTGAAGATGTTTAGGCTGTCAGAGCTGGAAGAGTTTAGAGGGCCTGAAAACCACTGTTTCTTTATAAATAAGGAGAGCCCGAAGCCCAGAGAAGTGAGTTGCCTGAGGTTGAGAGTTAGTGGCCCCCACTGGTCTCCGAGCTGCTTATCACACTACCTTGACTAACAGCGATAACCAGTACATCCAACAAAGAATATAAGGCCCAAGTTTTCTGGTCTTCTGAATCTTCAAAAGAAAGGTAAGTTGTATTATTAAAGTTCACGCTAAGTGTCTTTTATTACATTATGATTGTTTGAAAATTGTGTACTGTTGTAAAACCAGACCGCTTAACTAGAAAACCTAGCCTTTACCAAGTAGTAGTGAATATACTGCTGTATATAGAGGTAGAAAGAGAAAGTTGTCTATTTGACGAGTCAAAAGAAAAGATGGTATCTTGCGCTCAGCAAGAGGCCCCACATGGATGAAAGGAGAAATTGAGACTAGTTACTGTGGTTAAGGAAATGGTAATGCTCAGATGCTGATCTAATCGAGTTTTGAGTTTTGTTTGCAAAACCACCAGTTTTTATTTTGGTGCTTTTCAGATATTCTTACAGCCTTCCTGGGGAGATTTATTTTTTGGAGACATTGCTCACATTGTTTACTCCTCTAGGTTAAGTGTACTAGGCCATCTGTTGTTAATTTTGTAGTTGTATTAAATTCCATTCTTTGCCTGGGTTGTAAGCACCAAAAGCAAACTTAGACAGAAGCAGAATCATTTGCAAGTCATGTAGCTTTGTGCTGAATGGTGGTTTTTATAAGTGCAGTTTTCAAATGGGCTGAGATTCTATGCTGAGTTTGGGGACAAGTAATTTAAACCTGGGGATCTTTGCCAGTTCTCTGGAAGAACTCTCTCTGAGACGCTGGGCAGTTGTTATTCCAAAGCAAGCTCTTGGGGTAAAGCTGGCAGTGATATTGATAAATTGCTTTTAAGATGCTTGGAGCTGAAGGACAATGATTTTGTAATACTCTTTCAAGTTCTCAGGATGACCTCTGAAATCTGGAACAGCTAATATGAAAGGCCAATATTCTTTAGGGCAGGCACAGGAAAAGCTTGTCCTCTCGTTGATCCTCGTGCGAGAGTTTCTTGGAGAAGCCAGGCCTATGGGTCTTGGCGGCCAGGCGGAGACATTGAGAGCAGTACTTCTGGCATTTTCAGTCTCCCCTGAGGCTTTAAAGAACGTTTCAAGGAGAGCTGAGAATCATCCCTCAACTATCAGTAGCCTCCTGAATTGGCTTCTAGGTGTTGTACATGGGACCACTGTGTGCAAAAGCACAATTTATATTGTATCTGGGTCTCAGCATCAAGTTGCTCTTTTTCCAATAGTTTTATGGTAAGTGGTGCTTTCTCTGATAGGATTTCCATTGCGAGTTGAACAAAAGAAGATGACAAAATGGGGTTATTACCTAACCAAATTGCCTCTTGTACAGACAAGCTGAACTGGTGCTTTGCCTGGAGTTGGCCTGGAGTTTTCAGAAACTCAATTGCTGCCTTTATAAGGCTGTGCCTGGGGTTGTATTTCCAATCTCTCTCAACTTTTGTTCCTGTGGAAGGGAGGAAGTGGAGCTGGGACAGATATATTGCCAGATAGCACACAATAGCACACAAAACGAGAAAGACATGGCGTGAGCCATTCACGGAGACAGGTTTACACTCTGTGCTGCCCTCAAACCATAGATCCATCTATTTCAAAGAAACAACCTGCCCACTGTATTATATTTCAGACAGGGACACAGCTTGCAAGAGGGATGCTGACTCCTTCTGTTTAGTTTTGCCAACAATGCTGCGTATTTTGCTGTAGTCAATTTTGTGGGGACGGGAAAGTTTATTTGGCAAAGGAAAGCCTGTCTCTAGCTGTGCAGCTGAAGAAGGGAGATATCAGGGGAAAGTTTTGGCCATGCTGTTGCCTTAGTGAAGTGTATATGTGTAGCTGGGTTTTGTTACTATTTGGCCAATTGTATTATCAGGCATTGGGGGTATTACACCTATTCCACAACAAGAAAAACAAAGCTAGAAAGATTGTGATTGACCCAAGGCCAGAGTGTTTGACATTCATGGTTTCTTTTTGGCTCTTTCCATAGGCCTGTTTCCTAGAGATATGGCAGAATTAACATGTGTCAGTTTGTTTCATTAATGTTACGTGGTGATAACATTGCATAGTAGTAAATAGCCTGAGTTCTGGAATCTGTCTGCTAGGGTTCACATCCAGGCTCAACCATGCCCTCACTGCACGATCCCTGTGCCTCAGTTACCTTACCATTAAAATAGGTATTTCAGGTCTTACCTTATAAGGTAGCTCTGAGAGTTAAATTGAGTCAATACATGTAAGGCATTTAGAACTAAGTATTTTATAATCGTAGCTATTACATTTTTGAAATGTGTGTTGATTTCGTGGCAGATATGTGTGCTACCTGGTAGATTGTTCTATAAACATTTCAAATATAAAAAATAACTGGATGCATTAAAATTTACTTTCCAGATTGACAGTTTTAAGGAATGAAAAAATATTTTGGTAATGGTCCAGATTTGGAAGAAATCAGGGAAAGAGAGGACAGTGTATGTGTAGTTTTACAGCTGTACATGGTGGGCTTGTAAAATATGTACAGTTGACCGTTGAACAACACAGGTTTGAAATGCACGAATCCACTTATACAGAGATTTTTTTCAATAGTAAAGTATACTACAGTGCTACATGATTCAAGGTTGGTTAATTCCACAGATGTAGAACTCTGGATATGGAGGAAGCAAGGATAGGAGGGGCCGTGGATACAGAGGGCCGACTGTAAGTTTTACTTGGATTTTCCACTGTATAGGGTTGGGCACGCCTAACTCCTGCGTTGTTCAGTGGTCAGCTGTAATTGTGTATCTTCTGTTGATAATAATTTATTCTGGGGAGGAGAAGCAAACGTTGATTACACACCTCCTCTCCTGTGAGGTAGATTATTTTTGTTTTTGATTTGATTTGATTTATTTTGACTGGATGAGACAGTTGTTTGTCCTCAGTTGAATGAATCTAGAGATATGAGAAAATGTTTTTACTTTTGTGACATGCAAGGACCTTTGAATGAAATCACTCACCTTTCCTTGTGTATTTTTTTTTTACATAGATATTACTTCTTTTTTTTTTTTTTTTTTTTTTTTTTTTTTTTTAGCGGTACGCAGGCCTCTCACTGTCGTGGCCTCTTCCGTTGCGGAGCACAGGCTCCGGACACACAGGCTCAGCGGCCATGGCTCAGCAGCCATGGCTCGCTCCGCGGCATGTGGGATTCTCCCGGACCGGGGCACAAACCCGTGTCCCCTGCATTGGCAGGCAGACTCTCAACCACTGCGCCACCAGGGAAGCCCTAGACATTACATTTTTAAGTCAGATATGTTTTTAGGGTATCGTTGTTTTCTGTTATATTGGAAAAATATAATTGCACGAGTGTGTTGTTCTCAGAATGAAGTCGGTTCAAGCATGTTGCCTTACACTAGTAGGAATCCCTTAGTAGTTTTTCTTCAGCAGACATTCATTGATTCAAGTCATTCATTGATTGATTTGTGAATACCTAAGTAGAGTTGTATAGGTAGGGGATTTTCAGAGTTAGCTTTTGAGCATTTATAGCATTTTGTCCACATGGCAAATATACTATGTGAGTTCAGATAAAGTCTGGTATGAATTTACTTTAAACAAGTGCATTAGGTGAATAATTCCAGGCCTGTGGGTTTTTTTTCTTTTTGTTTGTTTTATGGTCACACTTTTTTTTAAAATTATTAAAGTTTTTTCTATATTGTGGTAAAAAACACATTACATTTATATCTTAAACATTTTTAAGTGTACAGTTCAGTAGTGTTAAGTGTAGTCACATTGTTGTGAAACAACTTTTTCATCTTGCTTGTCTGAAACTCTATGCCCATTAAACAGTAACTCTCCCTTTCTCCCTTCCCGCAGCCCCCAGTAACCCTCATTCTGTTTTCTGTTTTTGTGAATTTGACTACCTTAGATACCCCATCTAAGTGGAATCATAACAGTATTTGTCTTTCTGTGACTGGCTTATTTCACTTACATAATGTCCTCTAGATTCATCCATGTTGTAGCAGGTAACAGGATTTCCTTCCTTTTTAAGGCTAAATAATCTTCCATTTTATTTATATACCACATTTCGTTTATCCATTCATCCTTCTATGGATGTTTGGATTGCTTCCGCCTCTTGGCTGTTGTGAATAGTGTACTGCTGTGAATATGGGTGTGCAAATATCTCGAATCCATGCTTTCAGTTCTTTTGGATGTATACTCAGAAGTGAGATTGCTGGATCATATGGTGTGTCTACTTTTAATTTTTTGAGGAATCTCCATACTGTTTTCTATAGTGGTTGCACCATTTTACAATCTTACCCACAGTACACAAGTATTTGCCAGGTCTGTCTTTTAAATAGTGCTACCCTGACTGACAGAGTGGTTTGTGGAGAACAGGGTAGCTGTGAAAGTTAGGATAGCTGGTTTCAAGCTTGATCAGGTCCTTGGAATCAGCCTCATAAGTACTGGGTAATCATGCTTGTTAAGGTCATACTGCTGGACCAAGGCCTGTAGATTGGCACTGAATTGTGCACGGAATTGGCCTGGGTGTTGGGAGACTTATGCTGCAGTTGCTGTGAGTGGTCTTAGGCAAATCACCTTAGTGCTCTGCTCCCCGCTATTATCATCTGTAAAACGAGGGGGTTGCACTTCTACCTTAATTTACCTGTTCCAGAATCTTACTGGCCATTGTAGAACCCAAGCGTCTAGGGAAGATTATGTATAGCTTTTTGAAATTATTTGATCAGATATCCCTTAGCACCAATTTGGGTTCTGTTTTTCTTTGTTAAACATATATTTTTCTTACTCTTTTATTGCCCCAGACACTAAGCGATGTGGAGGGAGACCTTGGCGATTAAGAGTGCTAGCAGCCAGTCAGAATGTCTGGGTGAAAAATCCTTGCTCTTCCATTTACTAGGTGTATGACCTTGGACAATTTAATGAACTACTATGCCTCAGTTACTCCATGTGAAATGGAGATAATAATACCTGTGTCCAGTTCTTGTGAGGTTTAGGCAAATTAATGCATGTAAGGTGCTTTGCATGGTACTAACACACAGTAAGCACTCAATAAGTGTAAAGTCTCATCGTCATATAATATCCTAGTTACAGTGTGGAAAATGAGTGAGGCCATCTTCCATTAGAACTCCACATTTACACTTCCTGAGGATATTGCTTCCTTACAATGTTTTCTCTGAGGTGGGAAGAGTATACCTATTGTACAGCTGGAGACACTGAATGGCAGGGATTATGCTTTATTTGACTGGGATTAAAACTTCAATTTCACGATTGCAGCCCTTCTTTGCCTGGCATACTGTCTCAGACTTACTGACTGTAAGGTCTCATGAGAATGGGTTTTCACGTTAGAATCTGGTAAGAGCTCTTTCTGTGCCCTTCACCTTTTTATTAGTAGTCAGCATTCCAGGCTGACCTGAGGTAGGATCATTTTGGTTTCTCTGCAGACCAAGATCTACAGTTGAGAAAACATTGGATGTCTGCATCCTTTTAGAAATATAACTTGGTACTAATACTAGCTTCTTTAGTACTAATTTAGTACAGCCACTTCAGAAATCTGATTTACGTACTTAAAACTTGGCCAGTCTATTCAAAGGTGGGTAGATCTTGCATATGTCTGCCTTCTTGTGGGTAGCAGCAGTGCTGCAGTTACTCTCCTGTTACAGTTCTGTTAATCAATATAGAGGCAGAGAGGGGAAGACCTATCCAGGAAAAACGAAGCCTCTGCTTGAAGAGTCCCCAACTTGTGTTCAACAGATGATGAGGGACATGTTGGAACCGCACTAGGTCTCAGTTTCCCCAACTATAACATAAAGGGTCTGAGCCAGGGGATATTTCAGGGCTTTTTAGGTTATGAGAGTCAGACATCTTGAGATTGGAAAAAGCCCTGTGGGTTCTTACGGCATAATAGATACCGACTTGGGTCCTTGGACCCTTTAATGGATAGAAATTGGTAAGAGGCCAGATTAGAAATTCAGGCAAGGCTTTTTTTTTTTTTTTTTTTTTTTGCTCGGTACGCGGGCCTCTCACTGTCGTGGCCTCTCCCATTGCGGAGCACAGACTCCGGACGCACAGGCTCAGCGGCCATGGCTCACGGGCCCAGCCTCTCCGCAGCATGTGGGATCCTCCCGGACCGGGGCACGAACCCATGTCCCCTGCATCGGCAGGCGGACTCTCAACCACTACGCCACCAGGGAAACCACAGGCAAGGCTTTAAACTGGGACTTGTGCTGCGGCACTAGGGAGCGAAAACAGGTAACAGGTACCCTTGCTCGCTCCTGAGGCGGGAGCAGGGGGAGCTGGTTTCTTAAATGGGGTGAGGGTAAGAGTGGATCAGTGGGTTGTGCAGGAGGTGTAGCTTTGGTGGCCTGCCCACCCCCTTGGTGGTGCTGTGTGCAGGGATCGTGCGCAGTACCCTGCTTTTGCTCTCCGTAACTCAGAAATGGCAGTTGGTTTGTGGCCTTTTTGTATCTTATTGTTCATAATTGCCCCAACTGGACATGCATGCAGTTATTTTTACTCCCTGATAGTTTCTTTGTATTCTGTTGCTCAAGGAGACCGTTGTCCAGGTGCAAGCACTCTGGTAAAGGGTCCCAGGTCCCAGCCCTATCTCATTATGAAGACACTCTGAGAAGTATTTTTATTGTGTGTCTTGGGAAGAAGGGGGCATGGGGAGGTAAATGGGTGGGCATTTGGGGAGAAACTGGAAAAAGGAGAGACTAGGGAGTTCCGATGATCTGAAATGAGCTACCCCTTCTGGAGTGCTTGAGTGGCAGTTGTACCCTGGGACGGTCTCAAGCCCTTCTCTGAAATGGCAGCCCCATCAGACCAAGGGAGTCTTTAATGATGGCTCTACTGTGGCCCTTAGTAGGGCCAAGGCTTGCTGCCCTGGTTCATAGCTGAGATGGAAGGATTGATGGATCGGTGCCCCTCTTCTGTTTTTTTGCTAGCACTGTCTTCGTACCCTGTTGCCATTTATGTTTTTTGATGAATGATTAATTAGAAAAATAATCATTTGTAAATTGTGAGTGAACTAGACATTTGGCCCTGCCTGTAGGGAAATGGCGCCTCTGAGCCGGGTGTAGCTTGCAGCCAGTACATCAGAGAAACAGTATTCCCAGACCAGTGATGAATTTACATGAAGTTCCTTTGCAGCATGTTAATGACTGTTACAGCTGAGTAACTAGTGAAAAATAATAGCAAATGGGAAGAGTAAATATTTAATGCCTCTATATCATTTTTAGCTTGCTATAAAATATGCATTTTGATTTAGGAGGGAAATGAAGGAATCTTGGACATTAAGAGTCAATGTAAGTTTGTCTGAGTTACATTCTGTTTCCTTTTCTTTCTTTGTACTTAAGTAAATTAAAAAGATAAAGTGAGTTGTTGCCGAGGCGAATTTCACTAGGGAAGTGGTTTTTCTGTAAATTTCAGGTTACAAGATGCTTCTTTCCTGGCAGTTTGAATCTATATGTCCCGTCAACATCGTTGATTAAATGCCTGGTGTGTACAGAGGCCCATACTGTCTTTAACATATAGCTTTCATCCTGTTACTTTCCTGCTTTAAAACTTCAGTGACTCCTCACTGCGTCTAGGATGAAAGCTGGACTCTGTAGCCTAGCTTTTAGTGCCTGTGTGCTGTGACCCCAGCCTGCTTTCCTGCCTTACTCCCGAAGAGAACTCCATGTGGACCCTTTGCTTAATCCAGAGTGCTTGACTCCTTATCCTTGTAACACGCCAGAGGCGTTCTCACCATTGCACCTCTGCTCAGATCATTCTGGGGCAGAAATGACCTTCTGTTCTTCTTTGCCTATCTAAAGCCTACCCTTCCTCCAAGGCCCAGTTCTAGAAGTTTCTCTGACTTCCCTGACTAGATAGAGAAAAATAGAGAAATAGAGAGAAAAATGAAAGTGGGTCACAATTCTCTGTCCCCTCCAGTTTGCCACCTCTGTACTTTAGGGAATTTAGAATGAGTCCTACTTTCCCCCACTTCCTTCTTGGCCATCTTCTAATTCTAGACAAACTAAGCTATTTGTCCAGGCGGGCAGGTTGTTAACAGCAGAAATTTCTGAGGATTAAAATTGAATTTAGTAGGGAAACTGGCCTCAGGGATAGTGCCGTGTTTTCTGAGATCAGAGAGTTTTGATGCGGTTTAGCAGGAAGTTGCGCTGCTTTCTTCTGAGGCCACACTGGTAGAAGTAAGGTACCAGAGAAAGGGTCCAGGCCTTATTACTCCATTGTTAAAATTGCCTTGGAGTGTTGAGTTCAGAGCCAGATAAAATGATAATATTCAGAGAAAATGATCAGGATGGTGAGGCGGGCCTGAAAACATGAAGGCTGGGTGGATAGAAGAGAACAAGGGAGGCTGTGTCCTCTGTTTTCAAATATTCAGAAGGCTGTCTTCAGGAAGAGAGGTAATTAGACTTCACATATGGACCTACGAGTTGAGAACAAAGACTATTGGGGGCTAGGTTATAGGAGGATGGATTTGAGATCAATATAAGAAATACTTTTCTCATACTGTTGTGAAAAAACGAAATGGAGACAGTAGCTTTCCCAAGTGTGAAGTGAGGTGAACATAGGAGACGGTCTTCTAATCTTAAAGATATATGGCCTTATAGTGACTGAACCACAGGTACTAGAATGGAAGATTAGAATAGGTCATTTTGTCCTCTAGAGTAAAACCATAGGGTTTTGGAGAAGGATTTAGTAGTGGAAAGAAACCAACCACGCTGTGTCCAAAACCAGGACCAAATCCTGACGTGAATCAAGGAATAACAGGTACTGTTTTCTGAGCTGGTACTGAAATGATGATGAAAACAGTATGAAATCTAGAACTGGCAGTTACTAACACTGGATTCAAGGACCCCGAGACTAGTATTTAAAAAGGAGAAGATCCTTGCAGAATTATCAGGGAGTCACAAGCAGTTTCAACATTAACCTTTCTCTCTTTGGAAAATTTTAAAAGACCTATTGTTTTAAAAATAATAATCATAGAAAAGTAAGACCACAAAATTGTCTTGGCACGAGTAATTTGGATTTATAAAGGCTAGTGTTTAATGGGGACAGAGTTTCAGTTTAGGAAGGTGAAAAATTCGGGAGGTGGTAGATGGTAAGAATTGTAGAATAATGTGAATATACTTAGTGCCACTGAACTGTACAGTTAAGTATGGTTAAAATAGTATGTTTTATATTATGTGACTTTTACCACAATAAAAAGAATTAAACATGCCCCAGGATACAAATTTTAATGCATGTGTATATCTTTCTATATAGAACATCATACCTTTTGTCAGATTCTCAAAAGTGACTTTGACTCAGAAAACATTAAGAATTACTGATCTGGAGTTGTGGTTCTCAAATTTCTGGATTTAATCCATGTAGGTGGGGCAGAAGTTCCTTACATCACCTTTACCATCCAGCATCAAGATAAGCAAATATTAGTATGAGCCATATATATATGATTTTATGAGTCGTATATATATGATCTTATTTTATAAAGCAGTGTCCCATAAGCTTAAACAATATAATTTTGTTGTGCTTTCCTTGGTGGTAGATGGCAAATGATTTAAAGAACGTAAAAATTATAGATGAATGTTTATTATACTAGCAAGTTTGAGGGAAGTGGGCTTGTTGTATATATCTGCTTTAGCTGTAGGGGTTTGGATTATTCTCATTTTTAGCCAAACCACATATGTATTTTAAGGTCTCATTATTGAAAATTACAGGACAAAAATGTAAACATGTACCGCTACACATTGAGATTAACCAGATAATCTTCAACAAGTCAAACTTATAATGATAAAATTGAACTAAAAGTAATTTAAAACTGAAAGGCAGGAATAGCAGTATTGCAAACTGTGACTGACTCAAGACAGCACTGATGCTACAGTGTTAATAAATCATGTTTCCTGAGCACTTGAGAATTCTGAGTTCCAGTATTGGTGTGAGTGCCCAGTAGACGCTCTGCAGCATTGTAGGGCAGCCGAGTTTTTGGTAGACCAAAATTTAAGTTCTTTGTATACTCTGCTAACTTGCTGATTTTAATTAATACAGATTTTAGGACCCCCCCCCCCAACACTTATTAGGCAACTAGCAACTCTTGGTCATATTAATGATGAGTATCTGTGTAATTGCATATTTACCTTTGAGAGCTAAAAAAAGATGCATAAATCAGTTACAGATCTCTTGTGGTTACTAGTAGTTACAGGACCCTACTTTAAGGAACACCAGTCTACCAGATTAATTTATGGTTGTAGATAAATGATACCAGACATTTTGAGGGAGGATTAATATCTAGGAGACTATCCAAATAATGGCCTTTTCTTTTCTCATTTTGTTTAAAAATTTAAAAAACCCCAACACATCAGCCTAAATGCTTCTGATAACCAGATACCCTTTCTTTTTAAATACCCCTTTATTTACCAACCGCCTTACGCCTGGCCCCGGAGTAAGATCAACAGCTGTGTGTGAGTAATTTTTTCCCCCTCCCTTGCTGTGCGCCTCCTATCAAATTGAAATACCCTGGCGCTTTCTTCCCTTTTTGAAAACACAAAAGAGGATTAGGCCATATAATGGACTATTTATGTGTCAAATTAAACGTTTTACTCCGAGGCTGTTTTTGAGTTATGTGAGCAGTAAAAATATGTATTAAGCTGCCAAGCCTTTTAAAAAATGCGTATTATTTAGCTGATAGCCTGTAACAGTCTGATGGACCCGTAATGGTGTTTTGAGTAAATAAGCATTTGAACAATTATGAAAGTTATGTTTACATATGTATTAAACAGCCCGGGTAGGGAGTGACCAAAAGTTATTACCAGTTGACAGCTGCTGTCTGGTGACCAATTTGAAATGAATTGGTGGATTCCCTTCAGTGTAGAGTGAACAGGTTTCCCTGTCAGGGGAGGAGGCTGTGTAATCATCAATGTGCGTGTGGGGCCCCAGCCCTGGAGGCCTGCATGTTGGGCAAATGAGGCACTGGAATAAAACGTCTTAACTCCATAGTGAGCTGCTCCTTAGATTTACAAGTATGGTCTATTTTATTTCATTTTATGTCTTGAAATTTATAAATATGTTCACAGAATACAGGCTGTGCAAAACAAAATATTCTGTTCTTGGGAAGAGGGACCATGTATGTTTCCTCGGCATATACTTTCTAGGGCAGTGATCTTGAAATTTTCAAGATCATGTGTCCCTGTCAATAATAAATATTTTTATATTCACGTCTAAATTGTATACATATTTACACATAAAAGCTTACACAAAAAATAGGAGTTTAAAGGATTGAGGTAAAAAATAAGTGCACATAGCTGAGCTGATTTTACTTTTGTACTTGAGTGAATCCCCTTTGCACATACCCTGGGATAAGCACACCTTGCGTTGGAGACCAAGGCTGGTACCTTGATACTTTTGCATTGTGGAAAGGGCACCATGGATCATAGAGCTGTGACTTGGGCATGGCATTCATAAACTTGGGCAAGTCTTTTAATTACCTTAAGCCCCAGTTTCCTCATTTGTAAAATATAGATAACTACCTGTGAGGTTGTCATAAAGATTACTGATAGTAAACATCATATGTCCGCTTAAGCACTTGCCGGAAGCCACCTCATCTCTCCCTGACCCTTTCTAAAATAGCTCCTTCCTCTCCAATCACTCTTGATGCCTACTTTGTTTTACTTCCATTAAAACAGCTTTTCGCCATATGAGTTAATACTGTTTAAGTCTTCACTGGATGGGAAGCTTTGTGAGGAGAGAGACTTTTCTTCCCTTGTTCACTGCTGTATCCACATCTCCTAGAAGAGTGCATGACACACAGTAGATGCTTAGTAAATATTATTTGAAAATGGAATGTTGGTCACTTAATAAGTTGATTAATAGAGGCCATTATTTCTTTCATTGAGTGCCCTGCGCATAGTTGGTGCTCTAGGATAGGAGTAGTAATTCTCTGTGTGTGATTTGCTCTCAGTGGGATCCAAGGCAGGAGGTATTTTTCCTGCAGGAGAATGGATTTTTTTGTCTGTTACAGCCAGCTGTTTATCAGAGTGAGGTTAGACGTGAAGTCTGTAGCCCTGGCTCTGAGCCAAGTGCACTGACCCCCGTGTGGTTCTGATGCATCACCTTGGCCTCATTAGCAACCTTCTGTGGCCCACCATGCCATCCAGCTGAGAACTTCACAGGGCCAGGGGTGACGGGCCATGTGGATTTGCCTCAGGGAGGGCAGTGGCATTGCCGTGTCAGGTCTGTATAGAGGACAAAAATAGTTTCTTACGTGGTTGACAGGGAGCAGTGGAGGGGACAGAACCACACCTTTGGAAGACACTTTTCTTGGCTGCTCTTTGAAATGAGTTGTTACAGAAACACCTGTTATTTTGAAGGCCTATCATTTTTAAGGTCACACTTTTGATAGGGCTATGAAATAAAGGCATATGGAGCGTTTTCCAGTGCTGCTCTGGGAACATATTCGTGTGGTGATTTAATAGGAGGGATGAATGAATATGAGGTTGGGGAGTCTTACATGTATGAACAATTACACATGCAGTTCAGTAGCCTACAAGCATTAAAAATATAGCATTTATTGATTCCTTATATCTTTCAGCTTGGTTCTTTTCTGTTATCTCTTCAGTTGATATGGATTTGTGCTCAGCTTTCCGAAAAGGGGAGATGGGGAAATATATTCTGGGATCAGCTGATATATTGCTCTGAATTTGACCATTTTAAAGGGTTATGGTAGATATCATTCTGGGTTGTGTTGTAGGTGAAGGATGGGGGCGTTTTCTTTATCCTCTTCTGGCCCACATCCTCTAACAGGCTACTTATTAAGGGCATTCTGGGCTGTACAGAGTGAGCTAAGAATGTGATCAAGCTCATCACATTAGCCCTATTTTCCAGGCTTGAAAAATAAATTTTAAAAAATAATCGTCTTAAATAAATATAAAAATAAATATAATAACCTCCAGAACCCCTGGAGATTCTACCATTCAAGAGCTTAGTGGAGAACGCACTACCCGAAAGACCTCTTTTTGAAGATGATCTCCTTTAATTAATTTAAGAACATCGGAACCCTCCTCATTTTAACTTAAGGAAAGGATCTCTCTTTTTTATGGTGTTTTAAAGAGTCATGGTAGATGGAAATGATGGGGAAATTGTTGCAACATGCAGAGAGGTTTGGAGTTGTGTAGTAGATCTCAGTAAAATTCCTGACTCAGCCAGTAATTATCTATGCTGTCTTGTAAAGCTAGATAAACTGTGAGCCTTAGTTTCTTCATCTGCAAAATGGGAGATATTTATTTCATACACTTGTGAAGACTTGATGAACAAGAGAATGTGAAAACATCTGTCACTGCCTGGTATATTTTTGACATTCAGTAAATCGTAGCAGCCCATTTCCGCCTTTTTGGGGGTAAAGCCACAGGAAGTTTTGGTAAATAATTGAAGTACTTGGTGCTAAAGGGAAATTTACCTCATGCTGTGACTTTTTTTTTTTTGTACAAGCATGGGATTCTAGAAATAAAAAGAGGGTATTTTTTTTTTCCCTTGCCCATATGGGTTAGTAATGCTTTTCTTGGCTTTTGACAACAACAAAAAAGACTAATTTGTTGCCTCTGGAGTGTGTGTATGTGATTTTTAACTGTTTATGTAATTCATTGCTTATCTCAGGGACTGGAACCTTTCTTCTTAGCCTCAAGATTCCTGCAATTTCATGTGCTAATCCAGCTGGAATTTGTATTGCATAGTACAAGAGAGTGTTGAAGTTAGAGGAGAATCTCCAGATGTAATCTCTCAGAAGAAGAAAAAGGCAAAACTTAAGAGAATTTGGGACTTGTTGTGTAGCTAGTGACAAAGCTGGAGTTGCAGCAGATCTGATTTCCACAGCATTGCTCTAGCACTGTGGCTCTCAAAGCATTTAATGGACCAGCAGCATAACCTGGGAACTTGTTGGAAAGGCAAATTCTTGCACTGACCCACTGAATCAGAAACTTTAATAAGCCTCCAGGGTGATTCTGATGCTGCTAATAAAGTTTGGGAATGACTACTGTAGTCTTTACACTATTTGGCAGGGATATTTTCTGAGTTTCATGGGCAATGTGAGGTCTTCATTTTACTTTTCAGATGTCTTCTCCTGCTGTTTGATGTCCCCTCTAAAAGCAATTCCAACTTTGGTGTTGGTTTCCTTAGATTTGCACGTGATTGTTGCTGGGGCACTTCTGTGAAACTGGTATTTGTTGCCATCCTTTCTTAGCATCTACCAAGGGTGTCTGAGCTGGGCTGATTTCCTTCCAAGACAGACCCAGGTTAGGGTACAGAATTTTTTCAGATACAGGGTATAGAATTTTTTCCAGAACATCAGCAGGGTAATTTGGCTCGTTGTTGACATGTCATTGATGTCTGAAAAAATTACTCCTCCCTCTTTAAACACTCTGAATGTCCTTACCCACATATCTAGATGTGCTATATAGGAACACTAGCAGGTAACCTGGAATTCTCAAGAAGGCCACCATAACCATGTAAAGAGGGAATGAAGTCTTGCCTGAATGTCTTTTAGTTGCTTCAACTGGAGATAAATGCAGAGTGACCTCCATTCTGTCCAAGGAGGCTGACTTTCTTGTCACTTTGTGTAACATTAATTTCCTAATGTGTTTCGGTCTGTTTGTAAAAAGGATTTTTTTCCTAGTGTCTTAGCTGTTGGCTGGACTTTTACATTTTCATTGGTAAAATATGTATGTTTGTGCTGTGAGTGGAGAAGGATAGGTTAATAACATTGAACCAGTGTGGCATATGCAGTTAATTAACACTACCAGAAAAGCTGGCTCACGGTTATGTGTAAACTTTTATTTCCAAACATCCAGAAATTGTTCAGAGTTATCTGACTCACTTATTCTGAGGGGTAGGTTAGGAAGCTGTATGAAGCTGTATGGGCAGAAACTTTTGGACAGTCATTCTCAAACTTTACTTTGCATTAGAGTCTCCTGGAGGGCTTATTAAAATGCATATTGCTAGACCTCATCCGCAGTTTATGGTCCAGCAGGTCACAGTGGGGTCTAAGAATTTGTATTTCTAACAAGTTCTCAGGTGGTGCTGATGCTTCTGGTCCAGGGACCTCACTCTGAGAGTCACTGCTTTAGGATGTAGATGTCTTGCTCCTCTTTGCCAAGGGAAAGGGAACTGAATTGCAGGGGCTCCCTTTTCTTTCCGCAGAAGCGTTGCCTCTTTTAAGCAAACATTAAAACAAGATTTATGCACTACATCCATGGTGTCATGCACTGAGCTAGGTGCACTGGGAATAAATAAAGTGGTCTCTGCTCTTGGGAAGCTCACTGTTTAGAGAGGGGATTAACATAAGAAAACAGCGGTCAGGATCTAATATGACAAGTGCTGCGGTGGAGATGTCAGGGACAGATTCTTTAGATATGCTGTGAGGACTGGCCTAAGCTTTCCTCAGACTATCTCAGCATTATATCTATGGGTGTAAGCAAAACAAAGCATCTTGTTAACTCTCAGATCAGCTTTCTCTCTTCTTTGATTTCTTGGGCATCCCACACTGTGTATTCAGAACCTTCAGAGTTGGCATTGTCAGCTCCTCACCCCAGCTTTTGTGGAAGGGTCCCTCCTCCTTTCCCTTTTCCGTTTATATTTTAAAATTACAGTTTCAGACACTGTCCACTGTAGCAGGAGGATTTGTAACAAGATCAAGTTAAGTGATCTTGGTTGAACTAATGTATGAGACAGCTTCAAAAATTCATGAGGTACCAGGGGAACTTTCTGTAGCTGGATCAGCATGCAGCATTTCCCTTCACCTCTTCAAGCAGATCAGACATTTGTGACAGTGCAGCAGTTTGAAGTAGAGCCTTCCAGGTTGTGGCCCTGCTCATTAAGACACTAAGACAGACCTGAGGAGAAAGAGCAAGGAGCGTGGGTTGTTACTTTCAGCTGCCCTTGTTTCCCTAACTTTGAGCAGTGACTTTGGGTTAACTGGTAAAAACTGGTAACTCCAGTTATGCATAGAACTAGTGTCTAGGGCAAATTTTTCTCCCCAGGTGATCTCTTATGGTGCTATTGGTGTTATTAGGGAGTATCTTGATCTATTAATAATGGTCCCATAATTTTAAGCACAGTGAAGCAAGAGGTGTGGGTGTGTGTGTGTGTTTGTGTGTGTGTGTAAGAAATGGAGTGACATGGTTAGTTATTAGTACGTTCCCTACCATCTCCCTGTGAAAAGCTTCTCTAGACAGGAACAAAGGATGTAGCTAAATCCAGTGACAGGTTACGGTGCTTTCCCCATTTTATTGATTGTTCATTTCTAGTCTCTGACCTTATTTACTACTTATTGATCTAATAGAAAAGCAAATAACTTTCCCTAGATAGCACTTAGGTGAGCTGAGCTTTGATGACATGTCTCCCAAAGGGTTTTTAAAAAACTACTTATCGGGACTTCCCTGGTGGTCCAGTGGTAAAGAATCCACCTTCCAATGCAGGAGACGCGGGTTCGATCCCTGGTCCGGGAGCTAAGATCCCACATGCCGCGGGGCAACTAAGCCCATGCGCCACAACTACCGAGCTCACGCATGCCACAGCTAGAGAAAAGCCCGTGTGCTGCAACGAAGAGCTCGCGCTGCAACGAAAGACCCCGCATGCCACAACTAAGACCTGATGCAGCCAAAATAAATAAACAAACAAACAAACAAATGAAAACTATTAAAAAAATTAAAAAGTACTTACCTACTGAGTGGCAGCCTCTATACCATCTAATGTACGTATATACCTAATCTGTGAGCTTGGGGGCCCTTTCTTGTTTGGGTCACTGATGTCACCGGCTGGCCCTGTCATTTTGGCTCCTCTTCTGTAAGATCCTACACGTGCTGTGGACTGCTGTAATGGCCTTGCAGTGCACACAGTCTTGGAGTCAACACAGGGAGCATATGTGAGATCCCACTGGGGATGATGTGTTGCTGAGTCAGTTCGGTCAGTGTCTGCCAACATGTCAAGTTTTCACACTAAAGAAAGCCAGAACCACTTTATTGTTATAGATTTTATTTTGAGATCTCAATTTGTGCTTTTGAGCTCCAGTTTGCTTCCAAATAAATTCTAAGTTTATTTAAATTTTATTTTTGGCTGCTTCGGGTCTTTGTTGCTGAACATGGGCTTTCTCTAGTTGCAGCGAGCGGGGGGCTACTCTTTGTTGTGGTGCATGTGCTTCTCATTGCGGTGGCTTTTCTTGTTGCGGAACACGGGCTCTAGGCGTGTGGGCCTCAGTAGTTGCAGTGCACGGGCTCAGTAGTTGTGGCTCGCGGGCTTAGTTGCTCCGCAGCATGTGTGATCTTCCCGGACCAGGGCTCGAACCCGTGTTCCCTGCATTGGCAGGCGGATTCTTAACCACTGAGCCAGCAGGGAAGCCCAAGTTCTGAGTTTTTAATTGCTAAAAATGCTTAATTCTTTGCTATATGTGCTTGGGAAGGGAGAAGTTAGGATTTGAGTTAGGTATATATATGGTAAGGAAACAGTGGCATGGATAATCTAACACAGGAGGTGAGATAGATTTGGCTGCTGAGCCTGCGCGTCCGGAGCCTGTGCTCCGCAACGGGAGAGGCCACAACAGTGAGAGGCCCGCGTACCGTGAAAACAAAACAAAAACAAACAAACAAAAAAGCATATAGAGGAATGTCTCACTCCTATCCCTGGACCCATATGCCCTATTCCCCAGCCTCCCATAACTACCTTATTAGTTTCTTATGTATCCTCCATAATTTCTCAACGCAAATACAAATACATTTGAATGTACGCCATAATAATAGTCAGATACTTTAAACACAGTTCTGCATTTTGCTTTTTTGTGATTATCAGTATATCTTGGAGATCATTCCCATCTCAGTACAGAGAGAGCTTCCTAGTACTTTTTAAAAGCTGCATAGTATTTCATTGTATGGTTGTACCATAATTTATTTAACCAGTTTCGACATTTAGGTTATTTCCAATCTTTTGCGATTACAAGTGATGCTGCAGTGAATAATTTTGATCACATGACATTTCGTCCATGGGTGTATGTATATCTGAAGGATAAACTCCCAGAAGTGAAATTTTTAGTCAAAGTATAATATATGTGCATTTGTAATTTTGATAGTTATTGCTAGTAGACGTTGTACCAATTTATATTGCCACCTGTTTAAGAGTAGGGATTTCCCCGCAACCTTGTTAACTGGGTGTGTTGTTAAACTTCTTAATTTTTGCCAATCTGATAGGAGAAAATTGGTATCTCAAAGTGGTTTCAATTTACATCTCTTACTATGAGTAATAGTAAGCATTACTATTACTGAGCATCTCATTACTGAGCATCTTTTACTATATTCAAGATCTAATAGTACTTCATTTTCTGTGAATAGTCTGGCCATATTCCTTGCTTGCTTTTCTGTTGGGTTTTTTTTTTTTTTCCTAAGTTTTAAGAATAAACTATTTTGGAAAAGTTGCAAAGATTACTGAGATTTTTTTTCTTTCCTTATGCCATTATTAGCTGTGTTAGTTATTTTAGACGGTTTCAGGACATACAGGTCTCCTGAAATTCTGGGTCTTGTCATAGGTATGTCAGGCCAAAGAAGGATGCAAATCTAATTCATGACTCTCAGCTGCCTCTGGGGATTTTCCATCTGAAGTGACAGGTTTGGGAGATTCTGCTGAGCCTCTGACTCTAGCTTCCATTGTGGGACGTATAATTCTGAGCCTATCTCCCATTCTTCTTCTTTTGCTACTATCAATTATTAACTACAAAGGTTATTGAAGTGAAAACCTTGCCTGGAGTTTGTGTTTCTTGAGATTTATTTCCAATTATAAATGTGGTTTTCAAGTGACTGAATCTTTCATAGACTAGGTTTCAAGCACATTAAATATTTGGTCGTCCCCCTCCACCCCATCACATGCTAATTGAGAGAATGAGCATCTGTAATTTTTCTGGAACACAGTGCTGTCATTTTGTCCTGTTAATTGGTTCAGAGAGTAAGGAGCTAAAATGTGGAGGCAGAGGTGCTTTTCCCAGTTGGAGACGTGCCTTGAGTCTTTGTGTCCCGGAAGGGTCGGCCTCACCTGCAAGTTAAAAGCATTGGCTTCAAAATAAGACCTCCCGGATTCAGATTCCTGCTTTGCCAGTGCTAGCTGTGTCTCCTCAGACACGTTTGTGCTTTACTCTCTCCATGTATAAAATAGGGATAATGATAGTACCTGCTTCATTGAGTGAATGTGAGGATTAAGGTTCATAATATGTGTGAAGTACTTATTGGCACTGGCCTGGGACATTGTAAGTTGCCAGTAAATAGTGACTTAAAAGGGACAGTGATTTCAGAGCCCATGGGATAAAGTAGCAGTTGTGTTACATTTGACTTTCGTTGATTAGCTTTTCTTCCTGCTCTGTCCTTTACCTAGAGAGGAGTTTAACCTACTAACTGAAATGTGACTCACGCAGAGGGTATCTGAGTATTAGTGAGTGTCAGACTCTAAACAAGATGAGCTGTGACATGCTGCCCAGGGTCCTCAGGGAGCTGGCAGTCTGACAGGAATCTGAGCACAGACACCTCTAAACGCAAAGCTGACTGTCACCACCCTGGGGATGCAGAGAGAACATAAAGTTACTCTCCTTTTACTGGAGTGCCTAGGATATGTGTCTTCAAGAAGGGCACCATTTGAGCTGAGAACCGTTAGTAGGTGAAGCAGGGTTATGAGGGAACCTGGGCATTGATGATAAATAACCTTTCTGTAGGGTTTTGCAGTTTGGGAAACATTTAATATATTTCATCTTACCTCAATTAAACCTCATAAAATAGCTGAGTTTACTGCTGAGGAAATTGAGGGTTACTTAGGTTACGTGATTTGCACAAGGTCAGACAGCTCCTTGGTGTTGTTGGGGTTTGACTACAGGTCTCCCGACTCTGAATTTCCAGATGTTTTCCCCTGGTCTCTTGGGTGAAAGGACGGACACCAGCAAGGGGGTGCTAAGAAGAGAATGTCAGCAAAGGAGGCGCTTGGAATAGCTCCTAAGTGTCCCTGGGTTTAGATCAGACTCTTCTAGGACATCAGAGCTAGAAGGAGGCCTGAGAGCAGCCGGCCTCTTGCTGTGACTGATGAAGATGGCAGTGTGCTTGTGAGGGACTTACAGGGACCCATACGGTGCTGGCAGGCAGCTTTATGGAGAGAGCAGAGAGTTCCCCATGGCTGTTCCTGGGTGGTCTTCGGGGGTTGATTAATTGCTGGCATGGAGGGAGTTCATTATAGGAAAGGTAGGTAAAGTTAGAGAGGGGAAGACCTGTAACTTGAAAGGCAGGCAGTTTCCCTGGGGTATTTTCCTCAGCAGCACAGAAAAAGGGCTGTAGTTTAGTATTCAGTTGTGGTTCCAGTAGTGTAAGGACAAGGAGAAAGAGGCAAAGGCAGAGAGAAAGGGAAGGAAAATGAGTGGATGATTTGAATAAAGGTCACTGAGAGATCTTTGTGAAAGATACATCCTCAGTGTCTGTGGGGCAGGCATCCGAAATCCTGGGGACTTGGTACATGGGAGAATGTCTTTAGCAGTTCTCTGACGTGAAGTGCTCTGGGCCGCCTTGGGTGTGTGTAAACTTTTGTCATGGTGTGGGGGGCACAGTGGCCACTATAGGTTATTTCTCAGGATCGCATTTTGGGGTAGTTTTTACTTTGGATAGGAGGTTATTCTAGGCAGAGCTGGTGTGGACCAGCAACATCAACACCCCCAGAAGATTTGGGGACCCCCTACCCCAGAGCTTACAAAATCAGAATCTCCAGGGGGGTAGGGTTCAAGAACGTGTATTTTAACAAGATCCCCAGGTCATTTGTCTGCATGTTACATTTTCGGAAGCATTGCTATCGTCTAGAGGCCTTCCAAGGTCCTCCTTAGGGTTCTTTGCTGCTGCAGTTAACATGTCATTCACTAAACTTCTATTGAATTTTTGTTATGTAGGCACAACACAGGGTGGACTCCAATGTGGATCCTGCCTCTCCCGGAACATACGGTCTAGATGAAGAGATAGGATTGTTTACAAATAACTAGTATAAAGACAGAAACTGTTAAAGGCCTGTAAGGGAGGCACAAAGAACACCTATGGCCGTTTGGAGGGTGGAGGCAGGGTCCACATTGGAGTCCACCTTGTGTTGTGCCTACATAACAAGGTGGACTCCAATGTGGACCCTGCCTCTCCTGGAACATACGGTCTAGATGAAGAGATAGGATTGTTTACAAATAACTAGTATAAAGACAGAAACTGTTAAAGGCCTGTAAGGGAGGCACAAAGAACACCTATGGCCATTTGGAGGGTGGACATGTTTCTGTGGGTGTGTACAGGGTAGGCGGTGTGCAAAGGAGGGAAGCGTTACCTTGGACCAGGACTCCTGGGTAATTCTAATCAGTGGTCTTATGCTTCGTTGCAAGCCTGATGGTGGCTTGACTTTGGCCAGAATATGGCCATACCAGTGTGTGGGCAGAGGCCTGTCTGAAAACTGTTCAGCCTGCCCCATCACATGACCGGGTCTGCTCTTGTCGACCTGATAAATGCTTTAAAAATTGTCGGGATTATGTAGATGACTCATGGAAGGACGTCCCCGGCATCTGCTTTTGGATCTCCTCTCACCTGCACCACCTCAGAAGCCTGCATATCCACCATTCTGTAAAGGAAAAAATTGATTTGTCACTGAATTTCCATGCCTCAGCCTGGGAGAAATGTAAATGTTGTACTGGCCTTTAGTACTCTGCCTCCAAGCCTAGATTTAGAGCTGATCATTATACTTTCAGAGTAGGTTAGGTATGAAAATAGCAGCAGCTTGAAGAGTCAGAGGAAGCTGTTTGCTCTTATCTGCAGGTTTGGTCAGGGTGGAAGTACGAATATTAATACATTCCACTTAAACAATAAAATAACTCCCAAGGGAGAGGAACTATAAACTTTAGTAAATATCAGAGATGTTAAATGCTAAAAATAAAAGCTCTCTGCAGCTGTTTGGCTCTTTAAAGAGAGAGTTTATTGGTCAGGATTTCTGGTCTGTTTGGTCATGCTGTGCTACCCCCTTTTTTTTTTCCCCCTGTGTGCATGTATGTAAATTCATTAGAATATAAATTAGTTAATTAAGTAGTACAGTGTTTCTAGAGTTTGCAATAGTAACCTGGCTAGCTAACTTAATTAAGTCCTTTGTCATTTTCTTTGAGAAACAAGTTTCATCTTGGGACGTCACTGTGTCCTGGCTGTTTTACTTCTAAAATGTACCCTGACTCTATCCTCTCCTTTCTGTCTCTCTTTTCTCTGGCCCAGAAACTTGGACTGAATCATCACCCGGGCTTCATTCTCTCTTCCCCAATTGTTTCACTGTGCTGTCACCACTGGAGATTTCTTTCAGAAATCCCATACTTTGCACATTGCAACTAGAGTCTAAAAAACCTTCAGAGGCTTCCTGTTGTTCATAGAACATACCGTTTTCCAAACTCCTTAATAGGCGATATGAGCCTCTTTACAGTCTGGCTCCAAAATACTGCTCCAGGTTCCTTTCGAAAGATTTATTCTTCCCTATTGCCCAGCCCACAGAACTATCTACTGTTTCCAAGTACAAACAAAATATAACCACTAGCAGCCTACATTGGTAGGGATGACTCCAGGTATTTGACAGCCGTTATCTGACTACAGTGTTAAATTTAGCATCAAAGAGTTCTGTCATTTGTCTAGGTCATGCACCTTGTTAAGTGTTAGAGCTGGGATTTGCATTCAGATATTTTGATATTCTAACTTCCAGTTCCTGTTTTTATGTTTCTGTGCCTTTGCTTATATGTTTTCTATGCCTAAAATGTTCTCCTCTTCCCTTTTTTCTTGTAAGACCTGGAAACTTATGTGTTAGGCTTTCCTAACAAGGTGCTTCCATAGGTCTTTTTACCTGTCTCAATTAAGCTGGATTATATAATTATTACTAGAAGTAATAGTACCTAGTACTAGTAGAAGGAGCTGGTCCTAAATCTCAATTTTTCTTCATTTCCCCTACAAATATTAGCTGCCTAATAAGTATTATAGAATGAATGCATGAATGGATGAAAGGATGACTGGGTAGATGGATGGTCTAGTCTGGGTCCTTTTGTGATTTGAGTAGAGTATCCCTTGGCTAAGTTCAAGGCTGCAGAATTGCTATGTGGGAAGAATGCATGTCATTTCAGCTATATCAGATTATAGCCAGGGATGGCCCAACAAGCAAGGATTAAATACCAGTGAGTTGTTGATCTTCTATTTGGATCTAGGCGGAAATTTAGCTGAGGAATTTGGAATGAGTCCGTTCATGGAAATTATTTATTTTTTAAGAGTTGATTTTCTGATTTGTAGTAGTTTGCTAGGGCTGCCATCACAAAGTACTAGAGACTGGGTGGCTTAAACAACAGAAATTTATTTTCTCAAGTTTTGGAGGCTAGAAGTCCCAGATCAAGGTGTCGGCAGGGTTGGTTTCTTCTGAGGCCTCTCTTCTTGGCTTGCAGGTGGCTTCCTTCTTACTGTGTCTTCACGTGGTCTTTTCTCTGTGCGCGTGTTATGTCTGAATGTTTTCTTCTTATAAGGACACCAGCTATATTGTATTAATAAGAAATCGTTTTAACTTAATTACCTCTTTAAAGACCTTATCTCCAAATATGATCACATTCTGAAGTACTAAGAGTTAGGACTCCAACAAATGAATTTTGGGGAAACACCATTCAGTCTGTGACAGTGTATAAAGGAAATTCCTTTACTCCACCCCTCCCCTCTCAGCCTTTTCCTTTTGTTCCCTTTTGGCAATTTCGTTTCATCAGAGGGTGGTCAAGAGGAGAAGTAAAGATAGAGAAAAATGAATTTATTTTGGGTGGATTTCAGGAAATAGCTTGAGGGGGGAGTGGCTCAAGCTGGTGGTGAAAATGATTTGGACACTGCCTATGTACATTTGTATTGTCTTGGCACATTCTGGTCTGGTTTTCTGGACAGATGAAAGCTGACTGTGTGGTGGAGGTCTAGTCTGTTACTAAATGAAAAGGGAAATTGATAATCTTGCAGTTTGTTTTGCCCACCTGGAAAAGTGAGAACTCTATCCTTATCTTTCAGCCCTTCTTCCTAGAAGTAGCTCAGGGACTTGGTGAGCACACTGCGGGCAGGCCCAGGACAGGTTAGCCTTGTACCCTCTGCCATGGTTGATGCCCTACCTGGAACTGGCAGATGTTTACAAACTATATGTCAAATCGAATTACTGAACTTGCTCGGCTCAAATACTTTGTTTTTCCCCAGACCTTTTGTGAGGAGTTTTTCTCTATCCTTGTTTAATTCCTACCCTTGTCTCCAGTTGTCAGCTGTGGCTTATGCCTTTTCTTCCCATTCTCTTTGTAATTATCAAGTAATTTATTAAATAGAGACAAGCTTGACTAGACATTAAATAATTGCAGGTGTGCAGCTGAATTGAGCTGCTTTCCTTAGGAACTCACAGCTGTTTGTGTTGTATTGGGTGATGAGATTTCACCTTACCTTGTTTCGTTATGCAATATCTTGCATATTGTAAAATAGAAGAATGTTTATTAGAAGCTTCTGCTCTAAGCAGTATATAAAGGCTGGTATGCTCCCAGGAAACCAATATAAAGATACCGGGAGACCAGGTCTGGAGCCTTTGCAACCTCTGATACTTCTCCTTTCCTGGGATTTTTTCATTTCTGTTGAATTTTTCTTGATAGGGAACACCTGGTTTGCTCCTGAGTCTCCAATATGACCAGTCATCATATTTTAAAAGAATTTCTTTTGCTCTTTAACGTTAACTGTTAAAGCAAGATTTTTTCCATTTCTTCCTAAGAGATCAGTGGTATGTCCAACAGGTTGGCTCCTTCTGTGTTTTAATTATCAGACCGTATCTGCATGCTTTTTACACAAACTTGCCCCATCAGAAAGAGTTGTAGCTTGTATAATTGTGAATTTTAGTCCTGTGTTATGTTGTAGTGCCACCAGTTTGCTTTCTTTGACTGGTTTCACATAACAATTGCTAGAGGTAGACACCAATTTTATAGTACTTAGTTCAGTGCAGAATTTAGAGTAAGCTGAAGGATTGTTTGGTTACACTATGCAGTAAACCCAATGGTTGCAGTAACCAATATACATGGATCTACTCTTAAGGACGTAAGGAATGTCATGCTGCCACTTACCAGCTGTGTGACCTTGGGCATGCCACTTAAATGTCTTAATCCAAGTTTCTTCATCTAGGTAGTTGCAAGGATTAAAGAAATTTGTATTTGATATTTGCATGTACACAGTATTTGCGTGCAATATTTGCATGCACATAGTGTGCCAGGCACTATTCTGGTTTTTGGATACATTTGTGAAAAAAAGCAGACCAAATCCCTACCCTGGTGGGGTTAGCATCTGACTTTAGCTTAACTGTCAACTAGACAGAATCCGCTTGGTAGGAGAACATGATAGCTAACATTTATGAAAAAAATTTAATTGAAACATGTAACTAATAACACTGAGTTTATTTGGTACATTTAAACCCTATTTCTGTCTAGTTTAGTATGTCTGCCTTATAGAGCAGGTCTTAGAGCCCTTCCCCATAGAACAGCTGACCATATTAACGGTCTTGGCTGTTAAAAAAAAAAAAATAGGTGCACAGTCTCTGCATCTATTATTTTGGGATTGTTGGTCTTGGGATGCTGACTGTGTAGCCTCCTTCTCTAGGCCTTTGCTTTATAGGTTGTTTCTAACATTCCTGAAGGGGACTCAGAGAATGAGCTCTGAGTGACACGTTTGATCCTTTAAATCTGTTTGTGAAAGCCCAGTTTGTTCAAGTCAAGTCTGAATGGCTCAGAGAGGACAGTGCGATGTTTAGATTACCTAGCCCTGTCTTGTATCACTGATTTGTTAATATCTGCAGAATCACAAGCAGAAAAAATATCCCAGAGCATCAGATTGACCAGTTCTCTTGTATTCTTTTTCATGGGCAGCTGAAAGAAAAACCTTTTTGAGGAAAGCTCTTTCTCCTTTTTTTGTGTCTTTTTCTGGAACAGAAAGACAGCATTTGTGATAGCATTTTGACTGTGGGATTCTGGAGTTCAGACTTAGGAGGGTGTTAGTGACCAAATGTCACTTCCTTGGGGGCAGGGGTGGTGGTTGTCAGTGAGTCTAGAGCTGTATCTTGAGAGGAATGGGCAGCGGCTCCTGCAGGGACACAGAGATGTCAGGCACCCATCTCACAGTCCACTGAATGCTGGGTTCACAGCAGTTGGAGTATTTAAACCAGGCTTAACATATAGTGTGTGTTATTATGAGAGATATATGAGGTCAGAGTTAGGACCCCATCATGTGGTAGCAATTTACATTCTTTATTTCCTGTATTTTCTTTTAGGGAGGGAATAAATAATATGTGATAATGAAGAAAGACATGTTTTTGTGGCTTTTTAAAAAATTGAATTTTGATTTAGGATATTTTATGTCATGGATGTTTTTCTGAAGGACATGAAATTTGGTTGCTTATTTAGAAGCTTTTGAGAAAATTGGATCTCTGACACACAAGCAGTCCCACATTGAATTCCCTCCATTTATTGCTGCAAAGACACGAACATTTTTGTCAAAGCTGTGGGAGGGGTGTTACATGCTTGTTTATCAGAGCCACCAAAAGTAGCTCAGACATCCCTCACGACTCAGCTGATGTCCTTGCTGCCTGGTTGGGTATTTGTGTACTGAGGACCTGCTTCCTTGCTGAAGGCTAGGAACATGTCACAAGGCTGGCTAGTGCCCAGGTTTAGACTACCTTGGAAGAATTGGCTTGAGGGCAGAGAAGAGAAGTTTGGAAAGCTCCTTTCTTCCTCTTGTGGCATTAACCCCTGTGAAACCAGACTCGGATGCTTTTGTTCTTTTTTCCAGAACCAGGGTAGTATCGCTCATCTGGACTTAAACTAGTTGGTATTAATCACAGGAAGAGGCTTTGTGTGGGTGTCAGGTGCAAATTGTTGAGCTGTTCAGGTGGAGTTAAATTTGACACCAGAGGAATGAGTTAGCCCCAGCAGGAGGTAACAATGGGTTGAGGAGGTCTGCACTTCAACCAGAAATTTTCACTTCATAATGTTTTTTTAAAAAATTTATTTGTTTATTTGGTCGTGCCATGTGGCATGTGGGAATCTTAGTTCCCCAACCAGGGATTGCACCTGAACCCCCTGCAGCAGTCCTAACCACTGGACCACCAGGGAACTCCCCACTTCATAATATTTTTACTCTAACTTCTTGCTCTCAGTGTTGAGAAATGCCCATCTGGCCATTCAGATAGTTTGGGCAAGTTTTCACCCATGAGAGTGCTCTCCTTAAAGATGGTGAATTGACTCATTCATGGCTCTTTAAAAATAAGCATATTTCTGAAACCATCCATCCTAGTGTTCAGCAGTCCAGATAACAAGGTACTTTTGTTCTGAGTTTGTTGCAAGCATGCACTGACTAAGGGTGGAAAGGGCAAAACCAGAGATTTTTTCTTCTGTTGAATCTTTTCACCATGAGGATGATTTTGTCCTTTAAATAAAATAAAACGGAACTCTCAATTTTATTAAGTGAGGAGTGTGGGGGAGATAGGAATGAGGCAAGGTGCTATCCCTGTTTCTTAGAAAACTCTCCTGATACTTTGTGAGCTGTGTCCATCAATCAAATTTGAGTCATTACTTCAATAACATGACATAAAACATCTTCCTCCTTTTAAAAATTATCTTTCCTTTAAAAATTTCTAAAAAATGCCAGAACCTTCCCAAGTCAGCTTAAAACAACTCAAGTGTGAAGGGATCTGAAATTACTTTAAACAAAGCAAACGGTTCTGATTCTCCTGCTTGGGAGACATTTTCTTCTTGAAGGCCAGCCCTCTAAACTGTGGGAAGATTCAAAGCAAAATCCAATTAAAGTCCCTTAATGCCGATAAGTAATTTCTTTTCTTTTCTTTTCTTTTTTTTTTTACAATTTTCTTTTTTTTTTTATATTGGGGTATAGTTGTTTTACAATGTTGTGTTAGTTTCTACTGTACAGCAAAGTGGAGTTCCCTGTGCTATACAGCAGGTTCTTATTATCTATTTTATACATATCAGTGTATACATGTCCATCCCAATCTCCCAATTCATCCCACCACCCCACCACCCCTCCTTTCCCCCCTTGGTGTCCATACGTTTGTTCTCTACATCAGTGTCTCTAAATTATCCTTTTATATATCTTACTTGTATGCAGCTTGCAAGTGAATATCACTGTGAGAGCTACAGTTTGTCAGGGTTTAGATCTTAATTAGCTCATGAGATTGCATCCTTTTGAAGCTGTATACCACAGGTTGTTGGCTAGTTTTCCAAAAGCAATTAAAATGCCCACTATTATAATTAAGCTTGTTACTGGTTGTATGTTCTAGTTATAAAATGTATTTGGCAATTAAAGAAACTGAGATTGGGGCTTTTGGCTGGACTCTTTGGGATGCAGTAAACTGGCTTCCACCTTAGTATCCTGTTAGGAGAGTCATTGATATGGGTACTTAGATGGTGGGTCATATCTTAGGTCCTTGAGTATTTATTGTTATTCCATAAATAAGAGCAACCTTAGTTTTTTTACAAAAAAGCTAAAGTTAGGGAATGTGAGTTCCTGATTATGTCCTACTCTATATACAGGAGACAGAAATCTAAATTTCCAAATTACAGTCTTGTAGCTGAGAAGTCCTTTTAAAGAAGCATTGTCTTATCTTTAAGAAGGTAGCTTGACTGTGACAGTGAACAATTTAATCTCTTAAACTAACATCTCTTGCTCTGGTCAAATTTCTTGTCTGTTTGTTGAACCAGGAGTTTGGCGGAAATGTTCCAGGTACAAGATGTGGTTAATATCTGTTTCTGAACCACACAGCATGTAGAAGTTGGTAAGCGGTGTTTCCACCATCTCACAGTGAGATTAGTCTGAGCTGGCCCATGGGAGAGGCTGTGATTGTCAGGGCTGCCCTTGGTGGCAGATATAATTCTTAGTGGCTTTCTTTGCACGATGCTTGCCTTTTATTCTTTCTTTTCTTCTCTTGACTATTTTGGACTATTTCTTTGTTTCTCAACACCCAGAGTGGCATGGTGGATGAGACCATGGGACAAAAGAGTCATTTAGTGTACAGGTGGAAATCAGTACTTAAAAAATGAGGTTGAGGGCTTCCCTGGTGGCACAGTGGTTGAGAGTCCGCCTGCTGATGCAGGGGACACAGATTCATGCCCTGGTCCGGGAAGATCCCACATGCCGCGGAGCGGTTGGGCCCGTGAGCCATGGCCACTGAGCCTGCGTGTCCAGAGCCTGTGCTCCGCAACGGGAGAGACCACAACAGTGAGAGGCCTGCGTACCGCAAAAAAAAAAAAAAAAAAAGAGGTCGAGGTTTTCTTGTGTATTTTATTTTGAAATCCATTTAGCACACATGGAGGAAAATGGACCTCTTAGTTTATGTGGTTCCATCTCTTTGCCTTGCCTGTTTGTGCCCCTCACCTCCCACCCCCATGCAATAACATGAAAATGATAGTTTAAGAATGAGCTTAGAGCATTTAGCGGCTGGGCTGGGGGAATGCTTCACAGGATCTTAAAATCGGAGAGAAAGAGAAAAGGGCAAGTGTTTTGTAATTACTGTTTGGTTTTGAGGAATAGTGGAAGGATTGAATCCTATTTTAAATGTACTTCTTTCCAGAGTTCCTTTAAGGTCTTGATTAATGATTTAAATTATTTTCTTTACTGTGTAGAAAGATTAGAATTATTAGAGATACATTTTTCTTGGGAAAAATACTGTTTGTGGTTCTTGGGATGTTAAGTCTATAATATATTAGTATAGAAGAAACTTGAAGTCTTGTGGGTCTAAGGACATTTGCTTTAATCCATATATACTAATACTTCCTGTGCTTTCTTTGTATTAAGTTTTCCATAACTTATTTCTAGCCTTGTAAAAATAGAGGGAAGAAACCCCAAATTATTAGTTTGGTTTCTTTGAATTCTACAATTTTTCCCATGTACAGAACAAAATAAAACCAGTGTTTGCTGCCATCCTACAACAGATGATTATTGGTTCTGAGGAAGTGACTGTCCGTAAAGTATACATTTGTGTGTAATATGTGGTATTTATTATGTGTGGTGTTTTATAGTTAAAATACAACATAATCATCATGAAATAATACACATGAAATGAGATGTGATGGTAAGATGAGATTGACTTAAAAATAAACAGAAAATAAACAGAATCTCTATAAGCAGTCTGCCTTGTAGACCTAATGAGTCAGGCTTAACTTGTACTTCAGTTTCCTGCATAAAGTCATATTTAGCCTCCCAGTTCAGGATAATACACCTCCTTTGTGTGTCCATAGCACTCCATATCTCTCTCATTGTGGTACTTCCACAATTGTTTATGTCTGATTCCTCCATTTGACTATAAACTATTAGAACATGAGCAGATATTATGCTTTTTATTTTTCATTTTATTTTACTTTTCCTCTTTGAATTCTTTAAAAAGAATTGAAGTATAATTGATATACAGTAAACTTCACATATAAGTGTGTTAAGTTTTGACGTAGTGTATACCCATGAAACCATTCCATGGTTAGGATAATGAAGATATCTACCACCCCCCAAAGTTTCCTCATGCCCCTTTATAAAACTTCCTCCTGCCTTTCTCTATTCCCTGTCTTGAGGCAACCACTGGTCTGCTTTCTATCTCTATAGATTAATTGGCATTTCCAATAATTTTATATGAATGGAATCTCGTACAGTATTATTCTTTTCTTTAGTCTGGCTTTTTTCACTCAGTATAATTATTCTGTGATTTATTCACATAGCAGTGGTTATCAATAGTTTCCTTTTTATTGCTGAATGCTATTTCATTCTTTGGATATAGCAAAGTTTGTGTATCCATTCATCTCTTTTGGGGCATTTAGATTGTTTCCAGTTTTCTGCTATTATAAATAAAGCTGCTGTGACATACCAGTCTTTGTACGAACATATGTTCTCATTTGTCTTAGGTAAATACTTAGGGATGGAATGTCCAGGTCACATGGCAGGTATATGTTTAAATTTATAAGGAGCTGCCCAACAGTTTTCTAAAGTGTTTGTACCATATTAGATTCCCATCAGTAGTGTGTGAGAGTTCCAGTTCCTCTGTATTCTTGCCAACACTTGGTATGGTGGATATTTTAAAAATTTTAACCATTCTAATGGGCATGTAGTAGAAATCTCATTGTGGTTTAAGTTTGTATTTCCTTGATAACTAGGGATGTTGACCATCTTTTCATGTGCTTGCCATTCATATATCTTCCTTTGTAAAGAATATGTTCAAATCTTTTGTCTATTTTTTGAAAACTGGGTTGTTTGTTTTCTTCTTACTGAGTTTAAGAGTTCTTTACATATTCAGAATTCAAGTCTTTTGTCAAATATATGATTTGCAAATATATTATCCCAGCCTGTGGTTTGCCTTTTCATTCACATTAACTGTCTTTTGAAGAGCAGAATTTAAAATTTTGTTGAAGTGCACATATCAATTTGTTCTTTTGTGGATTATATTTCTGGTGTCATTGCTAAGAAATCTTTGCTTAACCAAAGGTCACAAAGGTTTTCTTCTGGAAGTTTTGTACTGTTGGATTTTACATTTAAGTCCTTGATTCATTTTGAGGTAATTTTAGTGTATGGTGTGAAGTATGGATTGGAATTAATTTTTTTTCATATGGATACCCAATTGTTACATCATTTGTTTAAAAGACTGTCCCTTCTCCCTGAATTAGCTTTGCACCTCTTAAAAAAATTAGTTGTCTATATATGCATGGATCTATTTTATCCTCTATTCTGTCTGTTCTATTAGGTCTATGTGTCTGTCTCTTCTCCAGTATCACACTGTCTTGATTACTGTAGCTTTATATTAAAATCTAGCAGTATGAATTTCCCAGCTTTATTCTTTTTCAACCATTGTTTTGACTATTTAGTTCCTGTGTTTTTCCATATAAATTTTAGAATAATTTAAACTATAATTTAAAAAAATCCTCCTGGGATTTTGATTGAAATTTCATTAAATCTGTAAATTTCACTAAATTTGGGGAGAAGTGTTCACTATATTGAACCTTCTAATCTGTGATCATAGTGTATCTCCCCATTTATTTTGATCTTTTTTGATTTCTTTCAATCAACATGTTGCAGTATTTAGCATACTTGTCACATATATGTTTTACACTTATTCTTTCTACACAGCTTCAATTCAAAAGGTTCAGAGACTCCTCTTTGGTGCTGTTCTTGAGATACGTTTATTTTATACCTAATAATAATTTCAATTGTGTTAGTCTTCACCATTGCCTTAGTTTTCCTGAGGAAGCCAAATTTTATTTGGAGTCAAACATGCCACAGGAGGTTATTGACTACCTAGGTAACCTGCTTAGATTTAACATCAATGAATGACTTTAAAGCAATTCATATAACTCCTTCTTTGGCTCATATAATTTTTCTTGAGGCATAAGCAAAGGTGGTTTCAGAAATATTTAGAGCAGTTGTAATCCAACTGTGTTTGAAAGAAGAATTTTAAATGGCTGAAGAGCTGACCACTTTTTATGCTGGGTAGGTAGCAGCCCAGAGGACGTTGGTGGCTCTTGAAGCACTATCAATATTTCTTACCTGGAAAGCAATGAAGGACATATTTTAGGTTGGGAATAGATAATTCATAGGCTAGTGGAGTGCCGTGTTCCAGTGGAAGGATTCCTTAGAGATCATCAGTTCACAGAAAGGGAAAGCGAAGCCTGAGGATCGTACTATACTCTGTGACTTGATGTCCTTGGAGGATCATACTATATACTCTCAGTGAATTCTTCTTGAAAGCCAGTCTGTTTCCATCAAAACCTGCAGAGACATAGCCCTTCCCACTCAGCAGATTATGTACGGTCAGGTTAGGCAGTCAAAATGGAGAGAGAGGAATTGGTGTTGGGTTATTAGAGTCAGGGTGGTCATTGATCAGAGATGATGATGTGACCTGTAGGATCATTATGAGAACTTCCCATGAGGGACAAATGTGGATGATGATTGCTTACATAAACTAGTGCAGTTAACTTTGTGCCAGGCACTACTCTACGTGATTTATGTTTATGAGCTCCTTTAATCTTAACAGCCTTGTGAGGTGTAGTTACTGTAATTATTCCATTTTGTGAGTGAACACAATGAGGCACAGAGGGATCAGGGATTTTTCTAGCGAGTGACAGAGGTGGGAGAGGAATCCGGGCAGTCTGGCTCTAGAGTATGCACGCCTAACCACTGCACTGTCGACAGACTGCCTAAGAACGTGTCTATCATGTGAGCCCATAGGGGAGTGATCCCCAAAAACCTCTCTGCCAGCCTTGGGGACCTTGAGTTTCAGTTGCTTTTTTAAGTTTTAAAACAAGAGAGACTTCTGTTAGTGGTAAGATTTACACTTTTCACTTCTGAAGTTCTGAATTTAAAGTTCTATGGAACATATAGGTTTTCTAATATTAAGTATATGTGTGTATGTAAAAGTTTCACTTGTTTAGAAAGTCCCTTCTCTCCCTTAACTGCATACAATCTGTTTTAAATGTTTGTTTCCCAAGTTTTTTTTTTTTCCTCTCTGAAGAGGACAGACTCAGGCTTATGTCAAAATGCAGTTGACTGTGCCTTAGATTTGGAATGTGCCAACAAAAGACTGTACAGCGATGTATACAGTTGGCTCTTGAACAATGTGGGGGTTAGGGCCACTAGTCCTCCCCACAGTCAAAAATCCGCATATAACTTATAGCTGGCTTTTTGTATCTGTAGTTCCTCTGCATTTGCAGTTCTGCATCCGCAGGTTGAACTAACTGGGGATTGTGCAGTACTGTAGTATTTACCATAGAAAAAACTCCACATTTAAGTAGAACTGCACAGCAGTGCTGTTCAGGGGTCAACTGTACTTATATGGGGCCAGGTTATAAGCACTCTTAAAGAATCCCAGTGACTAAAAGGACCAAGTACAGTATTGGGAGAAGAAGCTGTGGAGCAGCTGCCTGCCTCCAGCCAACAAGGCGCTCCTGGGTGACGTTTGCCACAGCTCCTTGGGTGTAGGCATTAGAGAGTATGAAAGACGGCCTGATGGCTCTGTGTTTGTGGCTCCACTTGGAAACTTTACAGCATTTCAGCTGCTTGCTCCTGTGTAGGCACAGAACCATAACTTAACCATAATGCTTGACTGTAAGTCTGAGGGGAAATGAGGACAGGAAAGTTGGACAGCATTTTCCACTTGGTGGAGGATGGAGACCAGAAGGAAGGGATGGAAGGGAGTAGAATAAAAGTAAAAAGTGATGAGTTTAGATACATCTTGCTTGAGGTTTTCTATTGTTGAGGGAGCCATACCCACAGCAGTAGCATTTGTACTTTGGGAAGGGGGTGGAAGTAGATCTTCTGGAATGTAATCTGGACTGATTCCTTCTTGAATGGGGGAACATAGATGATTGTGTGGAAAGGCTCTCACTCTCTCTCTCAAATGTACCCACATATGCACACTGTTCTTGTTTTTGCTAACTACAGAAGCTAAACAGAGGGCAGTTGGAAAGAGTTCATCCACTGTTTTAATCCTTGGGTGAGATTGTTAAATGATAGCTGTGTTCTGGTTAGCACAAGAGTTTTTTTGTCCCTGGCAGCAAAGGAGGCCAAAGATGGTATTTGAACTTTGGCTCTTTAGTTTAAGTCACTAAAAATTTATCGAGTGTGCCAGGTACATGACATGAACATGAGATATGGCATCTAAAGGCTAATTGTTACAGCAGTTTATGTTGGTCTGGATAGACTTCCACTTCTCATATAGATTTCTGTACTTCTCATAAAAGACAGAGATTATCATTGATGAAAGATATTAGAGATTATCATTTTAAAAGTATTCAGTAAATATTACCCATTCTCTCTGAGAATGTGTGGGCATATCAGGATCCTTGGTGGGTATGTTAGTTTCCTGTTTGCTACTGTAACAAATTACCACAAAATTGGTGGCTTAAAACCACACAGATTTATTATCTTCAGTTTTGTAGGTTAGAAGTCCAACATGAGTCTCACTGGGCTTAAAATCAAGGTGTCAGCAGGACTGCATTCCTTCTGGAGGCTCTAGGGGAGGTTCTGTTACCTTGTCTTTTCCAGCTCCTAGCGCTTTCTTGCATTCCTTGGCGTGTGGTCCTGCCTTCATCTTCAAAGTCAGCGATAGCAGGTCGAGTCCTTCTCATGAAACCATCTCTCTGTTTTCCTACTTGTATAGTCACCTCTTCCTCTTCCTTTGAGATTACATTAGGCCTACGTGGACAAACCAGGGCAGTCCCTTTAAGATCAGCTGATCAGCATCCTTAATTCCATCTACAACCTTAATTCCCCTTTGCCATATAACATAATATATTCACAGATTCCAGGAATTAGGACATTCAGCATCTTTGGGGAGCCATTATTTTACCCTCCACAGTAGGGGAGACTTTTTTGAAACTTTGCTCATTTCCCCCATCAAGTGAAATTATATGAGGCCCTCCCTCTCACCCTTTGCATAATGAATTGTTAGCTGTGAATACGTGCTGTGTATGTGAGTGGTGGGAGGCTTGTCACTCATTACCTTAAAGCCTCACTCTTCATTGTTATAAAACCCCAGTCACCTAAATCTTTGATGATTAGTTTTGTAGAATCATAGTGTTGGAAGGAAGCTAGAGATCATGGTAGCCAGCCTGCCCTGCAGGTGCTTACAGACACATTATTACATCTTTTCCAAGTGGCTGTCCCACCTTTGCTGACGTGGAATGGCCTGCTTTGGGAGGTCATGTCTTCTTTGAACAGCTCCATTTTTCTGTTAGAAAATTCCTGCTTTATATTGAGGGGAAGTCTCTCTCTCTGCAGGTTTCTATTGGTTCTTTTTTGTTTTACTCTCTGGGGTCATATTGAATAAATCTAATTTCGTACTTGAAGCCCTTGAGATTTTTTTAAAGACAGCTATCATATCCCCCAAGTATTCAAACTAAAAAACCTCAATTTCTTCAATTGGGTCTCATATGAAACTATTTTGAGGCTTCTTTCCATCCTGGTCCTTCTCCTGAATATGATACAACATGAAGAAGGGGAGACTGAAGGATGATTTAATAGGAGCCTTTAAATGCCATGGGGATTGTTACAGAGAGGAGGCTGGTAAGATCTCTGCCATCACCACGGAAACAAGAAATCACAGGCTTATGTTATGGCTAAAGAGATTTAGGTATCAGGAAACCTGTCTTAACCTTGTGGATTGAGATAGTGCAGCAGACTGCCATGGGAAGTTGAGGGATCTTTTGCCCTAGAAATCTACAAGATAAGCCTTTAACCTCAGAAGTCATTTATCTTGTATAAGAGACTTGGCTTCAGTTAAATGTTCTGCTTAAAGAACATTCTTGTCATTGCTTGTCATCCATGCCTGATGCCTGGATTTCCCTCTTGCGTTGGCTCATTGGATGTAAGGCATCATCATGACTGCTGTTAATCACAGGGGGAAGGAATCTGGTTCAGGGCTTTATGAAGGAAGGGAAACAGTGGCGTAGCTCAGGATAATTAATAGCAAGTGGAGTGACAGTTTGATTCCCTGGTAGGGACCCTCGCATTGTTGAAGGAAAAAATCACTTTATTCTTTCATAGAGAGAGGCAGCTGTAATTCTGGTTGGATGGAATCCAATTAAAAGGAACTGACATGCAAATTGATGATCAGACAGTGTGAGTATAGAAAAAGTCCAAGAAGAGCTCTGTAAGAAGTGGCAGAGAGCAGTGTAAGTAATTTGGCATGGTAATGTGTGTAAGAAAAATGGACACGTATGGGTTGGCTACCTGAACAGTTATAAGTCTGGAATCTCAGCCAGGTGAGAGCAGGAGACTACTTGGTTTGATGCGTTTATAGCTACTGAACTTTTAGACATTTTGGTGTTGAAACATACATTTTAGGAGTTATAGCCTTTCACAATACAGTGATTATAAATCAACCCAAATTGGTAGCGGTTAAGTAAAATCTTCCCAAGAATATATGATGGGAATCCAAGCCTGGCTCTTTGAAAGATCTCATTGTACAGATATACTTCACCTGACCTAATGATGTGTCCTCAAAGATATTGTGTGAAAATTGACTCCTAAATTTAGGATGAAGTAGAACAGCTTGCCGTTTATAGTAACGCTATTATGAATCATTTTCTAAAGTGAAATATCCATTTATAACCAAAGTCATGACCAATTTATCCTTGGAGTAAACTCATAAAGTCCACGTGTTAGGTTTGCTTAAACAAAGGTACTTTTCTTTGAAATGAAATAATTGTAGAGACACATAGCAGTTAAGCTTTAGAGTAACAGAGGAAAAAATGGGCAGGATTTTTTAAGAAGTCAGTATATTGCTTTTTAGGGAGGAAAATTCTGCTTAAGAAGTCAGATAGCCTCTGCTGTTACAGTGGGAGAAGGAGAAGGCTGCCCAGTGTATTGCAGGGAGATTTATTAGGATCTTTTGGGAACTGCAGCAGAAAGGGCTATGAAATTTTTTGAAGAAGGAGGAAGGAAGTAGGACCACAGCATTTATTAGACTTTATTCAGAAGAAAGCCAAAGAAGGTGAAATGGAGTTCACCCTGAGAAAGCTGTGGAAGATTGAGGAGCTAAGACATAGCAGCAGCAGCAAGAAGAGGCCAGGGTGTTGTGGGCAGAGTTTCCACTCCGCAGGAGAGCACCCAGTTGTCACTCTGGTCGGCAGCAAGGGATGTTAACAAAGGAGATTCAGAATGACCAGGGTCCAGTTTTTGTTGGTCCAGGTGTGACTAGTGTGCCTGCTGCATACGGTATAAGCCCCAGGGGATCTTGCCCCCCTGCAGCCACTCTGCTTGGGCACTCCTGCAGCTGTGTACTCCCTGCCCAGGGCTGTCACTTTTACTTTTCACTCTGCCCAAAATGCTCTAACCCTCAGGGGTCCTTCCCTCACTTGATTCAATTTTCTGATAGAAGCTCCCTTTTCAGGGAGACCTTTCCTGATCATCTAAAGCGAGCACTGTTTCTTCCCTTAGTCTGCTTTACTTTTCCTCTCAGCACTCATTTCCACCTCAAGCATAAGTTTATTTGTTAAATGTTTTTCCCTTTTCTCTCTAGTAGAAGTAAGTTCCATGAGAATTGAGACCCAGTTTGTTTCGCTCACTGTATTCCCAGCACCTAATCCAGACAAATTTGTGGAATGGGTTTTTAGGGAGTCTTTGTTATATGAGCTTGGAATGAGAAGGGGACTCAGTTGCTCTCCTAGATTACATAATATGTTATATAATTATAATAATTATGATGGGCTCAGCACAGAGTGCTGTGAGCTTTGAGAAATAAGATGGGGATAGTCATCACAGAATGGGAGACTGGAGCTGGAGTGGTTTAGAGTTTTGTTTGGTGGTCAAGACAAGGGAAGGGTATTGTAGGCCGACAAAAGAGGGTAAATAGAATTGCAGAGGTTTAGACATGAGTCTTGTCTTTGGAAGTCCTTCAGTGAGCTCGATGCGGCTGCTAGAGCACAGGTGCATGGTGAGCCTTGACACAGGAGTGCGAGGTATGGTTGGGAAGGACATTTTATACATATGTCAAGATATGATTGGGGAAGTTCTTGAGTTTGGACTTTACCTTTTGGGAAGTGGTGAGCCCAAAACTCTTGAATCAGTATCCAAAAGATACCCTGAATGAGGGATTGGAAGAGGGAAGGGTGGAGAGGTAGGATGTAGAGCAGGGTTGATGTGATTCTTCCAATCTTGAGAAGCAGGAGAAAGTTTGGGATCCCCACGTTGAAGGACAAGAAAATGAAAAGCAATTTTCTTTGTTAATGGATGCACGATGATATACTGCGTATAGGTAGTGGATAAAGGTTGAAGACTAGTAGCTCTTGTAACTGTTTTGTTTTTCCAGTAGGGGTTTAAGCTGTGCCACTGGGACACAAGGAGAGGAGAAGGCCATTTTGGTTCATAGAATAGAAAACTTTAACTGGGAAGTGCCTTGGCAAATGGATAGGGATTCTTATTCTAGCTCATGTGTTTTAGCAGCTGTGTAGCCTTGGACAATTCATTTACCTGCACTTCTGGTTCCCTTTCAAGGATGGGCTTTGTTGACATGCTTACATTGGTTTTTTTTTTTGTTTTTTTTTTTTGCGGTACGCGGGCCTCTCACTGTTGTGGCCTCTCCCGTTGCGGAGCCCAGGCTCCGGACGCGCAGGCTCAGCGGCCATGGCTCACGGGCCCAGCCGCTCCGCGGCATGTGGGATCTTCCCGGACCAGGGCACGAACCCGTGTCGCCTGCATCGGCAGGCGGACTCTCAACCACTGCGCCGCCAGGGAAGCCCCGATATACTTACATTGTTAACGTGCAGAACAAAGTATACAATTTTGGAAATTTTATGAAAATTCCCTTTATAAATATTGGATAACATTAGGAGTCCTTTCCTTTAATAGAAATAGATATGAAGAGAGTAGAACTTAAATATTCTCATCAACCCCCCAAAACAAACAAACAAACATGGAGAAATAGATCTGGAATTGCTTTTTTCCTGGAATATAGTATTACCAAAGTGTCAGAGCCCCTCACACCCTGAGAAAACATGACCATTGCTAAGAGGTGGCCTGCACAGTTTTTAAAGCAGCCAGTAGAGGAACGACTTTTCGCTGCTCATATTCTCCATGTCAAAACACGTTCTGTGTCAGCAGTTGGTGAGAGCTACTGCAGAGCAGTGCAGAAGCAAAAGGAGGATTTGATCATGTTGGATGTACTCCTGCATATTAACCTGCAGGTCACAGCAGTTCTTGTTCCAAAGAGCTGTATACCAGGCAGTTGGACACTTTATCCTGGTTTTTACTCCCTTCATTATTCACAGCATTTCCTGTCGGGTACCCCCCACCCCCGTCACTTCAGCCTTGGTCATTTGCAGTAGTTGAATTGTGGTCTTCTATGTATACAGAATGTTGTATAGGCTACATAGTTCTCTGAGAACTTTTAGGAAATTTGGGAAACTTTACATTTTAGAATGCTTTCTTCACTTTTATTTTGGGCTGTGTTGGGTCTTCATTGCTGCACGAGGGCTTTCTCTGGTTGCGGTGAGCGGGGGCTACTCTTTGTTGTGGTGCATGGGCTTCACATTGTGGTGGCTTCTCTGCGGAGCATGGGCTCTAGACACGTGAGCTTCAGTAGTTGTAGCATGTGGGCTCAGTAGTTGTGGCATGTGGGCCCTAGAGCATGTGGGTTTCAGTAGTTGCAGTGTGTGGGCTCAGTAGTTGCGGTGCACAGGCTCTAGGACGCGTGGGCTTCAGTAGTTGTGGCACGCGGGCTCAGTAGTTGTGGCTCGTGGGCTCTAGAGTGTGTAGGCTCTATTGTGGCACACGGGTTTAGTTGCTCTGCAGCATGTGGGATTTTCCCGGACCAGGGATCGAACCCATGTCCCCTGCATTGGCAGGCGGCTTCTTAACCACTGCGCCACCAGGGAAGTCCTTTCTTCACTTTGAGAAGGGGGAAGGAGAGGAATGTTTTATAAGGATTGCTTTGAAATAGGTCCATTTTGAAGAGTTTTAACTTGGGCAAAGGACAGAATAGCTTAGTGTCTAATATTAAGTTCCTAGAGTCCTGGAACTAGGTCCCAATTCCAGCTTTTCCAATTATTAGTTATGTGACCATGGGAAAGTCACTTAGTTTCCCCGTCTGTAACATGGGGGATACACACCCTAGTTCACTGGCCTCAATATGAAACAGCTCATTACACTCTAATGGTAGTTTAGTGAAATGGATGAGTAGTCTCAGTTTACCTCCACAGGCAGCCGCAGAAGTCAAGCCAAGCATCCTGGAGTATCTGGGAATCACCCAGAAAGAGGATGGAAGTCTGCAGCACAGTGGTAGGGGATGGATGGGTGGGACCCAAGAGTAAACTACAGAAGTAATTGATCTTAGCAAGCAGGAAGGGGTCTCCAGGGAGTTCCTGAGTGTCAGCAAGGGATCTTGGTAATGATGGGGAAAATAAATCACTCAACTGGAGGAGTCAGACCACCTTGGATGTTGCCCCTGAGCTGCCACCAACATTGTATGTCACATCCTCGTGGGTGAGTCATGTTTCCTTTCTGACCGTCAGTTTCTTTGTCTGTAAAATGATTAGATGATTTCTCAACTCCTTTTCTACTCTAGTGATTTCACCACTTCATTGGCTTTGAAGAACTGTGAGAGGCCGGACTGTCACAGAACAACCTGCCATAGACCTTGGCCTGTGCAAATCTTTAGTTTTGTTTTTTTGTTGTTTCAAAGAAGTTTCTGTTCAAAAGGCCACGAAACATTTCATCATTGGACTTTGAGGGAGTTGTCTCTTTAATCTCTCACGTTTCCTTTTTTCCCCTACAAATGATATCCGTAGGACTGCTGTTGTCTTATGCTCTCTGGATCAGCACTTTTGCAGAGAAATGAAAACATTGCACTTTTAAAGGCACAGAAAGCAAAAACTAGCATCAGGATTCAAGGTTACAGGATTGGTTAACTTTCTGGTTTGTTTTGCTGAGCTGAATGAAAAAGATTTGATTGAACGTTACTGCTTATGGATAAATATTAATAACCACAAAAATTCCCCAGTGGTAATTTTTTTCCTTCTTTGCAAAGAATTTCAAATTATGATCTAGGACTGGGATTATTATTGTCAACTGGATATGAATGTGAGAAATGTGGAATAAGAGGATGAAGGACGTGGTTGGAGAGGAGCAGCTCTTGGGGGTGAATGTCCAGAGAGGACATGTGTTCTGCACATGTGTAGCATTATTGTTCTTGTGTTCTTGATGTGTAGCATTATTTTGAATAGTGATTTGTTACGGTTCAGATATGTAAGTAACTGGCAACTGCCCCAGAACTTTATAACATTAGTTAATAGAAATAGTATTAGAAAAAGAGTCATCAAAAGTAGAATTTTTCTTTAAGATTTAAGAACTGAAGTGTTCTCAAACTTTGATATTCCGAAGCGAAGAATTTGTTAGGTTGGGTTTGAGAGTACCTAGTAATACCCAAGTAGATCTTTACCACAGACTTAAAATACACTCATATGTAGTCACTTTTTTTGTTTGTTTGTTTTTGTTTTGTTCTCTGTCCCAGCTGACTTTAGGGGAAAGGCAGTGTGGTATTGGTATTAATTTATTTGTAAAATCAATAGCAATATATCAAGCACTTGCTGTATACCAGGATTTACCACCATTAAATAAGAGATGGCCCCTGCTGCTCTCACGGAGTCCCCCTGAGTAAGGTTCAAAAGTTCGAAAAGTAAGCATGATTGTCTTGCAAATAGATGACTGTAGGAGTGTGTAGGTATGCTGTTATTTCCAGCACATTGCCTACCACATACCCTACATGTGCTGGAGATACTCATTAAGTACTTTGAGAGGATGGAAGAGGGGGCATTTGCAGCTTGGAAAAAGGTCAGAGAAACCTTCATGAAGGAGGCGACATGACAATGATGTTTCAAAGGACAGGAAAGAGTATGCCATGTACACGGGCAGGGTTGACATTCCAGGGAGAGACTAGCATGAGGAGGTACCTGCCTCCTTTTCGAGTCCTGAAAGTAGCGAGTACATTGTTGCTGGAGGTCTGGGTTTGTCTTAAGGGCAGTGGCAAATGAAAGGCAGAGTGCAGGCTCTTTGAGGGCTGTCTGCTAAGATTCAAGGGGAAGATGTGCTGGGGAGTTGTATGCTGGGAATAGTTGGTAGCTCTCCCGGATTTAAGTGTTTCCTGAAATAGATGTACACTGTGATGTAGAAGTACCAGGATCAGATCAGTTAATCAGTATCTGGTTAATGTACATGTACATGCAGAATTTGGGCAGCAAGGTGCAATATGTAGAGTGTTATATGAAAATACTGGATGCACACAACTACAGTATTAGTTTGCACAAGAAATCATTGTGATGCAGGTTGATGGAGAGCTCAAATGAGCAAGGGGGTTAGGGAGAGATGTCAGATTAGCTTCCCCCCAACCCCGCCTGCAGTGGTTCTCAATTTGGCTACAAATTATAATCACCTGGGGTTCTTAAAAAATTTCTTAGGTACAATTTACATGTAGTAAAATGCATAAATCTTAAGTGTACAAATCAATGAATTTTGACAAATACACACACCCACATACCCTTCAAATTAGAGAATATAATTATCACCTGAAAAAGTTCTTTAGTCCACTTCTAAACAGTCCCTTCCCACCCCTCCCATAGTCAACCACTGTTATGATTCCTATCACCGTAACTTAGTTTTGCCTACTCTTGAGCTTCATAAAAATGGAATCGTATGGTATGTACTTTTGTGTGTCTGGCTTCTTTTGTTAAACGTAATGTTTTGGGGGTTCTGTGTTGTTGCAGAAATCAGTTCTTTTATTGCTGAGTAGTCTTCTGTTGTGTTAGGTGTACCACTGTTTGTTTAATCATTTCCCTCTTGATGGACATTTGAGTTGTTTCAAATTTTTGACCATTATAAATAAAGCTCTGTTGTGCAAGGGTTGTTTTTGTTGTTGTTATTGTTTTGTGGACATAGGTCTTCATTTCTTTTGCATAGATTCCTAGGAGTGGAAGTATTGGGTCATAAGGTATGTAGGTGTATGTTTAACTTTATAAGAAACTTCCAAACAGTTTTCCAAAGTGGTTGTACCAGTTTACACCCCCCCCAGTATTTCATGGGAGTTCTTGTCATTCCATATCCTCAAAAAAATTTAGTGTTGTTAGTCTTTTTAATTCTAGCCATTCTAGTGGGTATAAAATGGTAATCTCATTGTGGTTTGATTTTGCATTTTCCTGATGATTTAATGGTGTTCAACATGGTCTTCTTTAGTGAGGTGTTTGTTCAAGTCTTGTGACCATTTTAAATTGGGTTGTCTGTTATTTAATTGGGTTGTCTGGAGTTCTTTATATAATCTGGTACAAGTCCCATGTCAGATATATGTAATATGAATATTTCTCCTAGTCTGTGGCTAGCCTTTTCAATTTCCTAATGACGTCTTTTGATGAGCAGAAAATTTAAATTTTGATTAAGTTTAGCCTATCTTATTTCCCCCTTGTATGTTTTGAGTCTTTTGTTCCCTCTCTAAGAAATCTTTACTTAGCTTAGGTTAAAATATTCTCCCTTGTTTTCTTCTTTACATTTATATGCATTTACATTTTGATTTATGTTCCATCTCAGATTTTTGTGTGTGGTGTGAGGTAAGAGTAAAAGTTCATTTTTTTCCCCCTTACATTTATCCAGTTGTTCTAGCATTATTCTTTGGAAACACTTTGTTTTCACCATCGAATATCCTTGGTGACTTTGTTGAAAATCAATTGCCTTTTTAAGTCTGTTTCTGCTTATGTCTATTCTAGACTCTTTATTCTGCTCCATTGATGTATTTGTCTATCCTTCTCCTGATACCACACTGTCTTGATTACTCTAGCTTTATGCTCTAGTAAGTATTGAAATGAAGTAGTGTGAATCCTCCTACTTTGTTCTTTTTCAAGATTGTTTTGACTATTCTAGGTTCTTTGCTTTTCATATAAAATTTTAGAATCAAATTGTCAAATTCTAAAAAAAACCACGTGGGGGTGCTTTATGAAAAAATCCTGTAGTACCCAAGCCATAGTCCATGCCAGTTAAATCAGAATCTTTTGGAGGTTGAATCCCAAGTATTTGTTACCACTCTCTAGGTTATTCCAAATGCAGCAGGATTGAGTATTAATGTGCCAATGGGATTTTAGTATGGTACCCTAAAAAAGAAATTTGGTAGTAGATTACTGGAGTGGAATGCATGTGTAGGAGTTGAAGTGGGCCGCCAAATGGAAGAGATTGTCAGTGCTTATGGAAAGAGGGAGAGTTTGGGAATGATGGAAGGGTAGTGAGAAACTGTGTGGTCTAGGAAAGTTCTCTCTCCTGGGGGACGTGCAGTCTCTTTGCTGAAGTGCTGTCTTGTGCAGCTACCATTCCTGATCGCTCAGGATTTCCTCACCCTAAGCCAACCACAAATGTAGCCTAAAACCAGAGGTTTGAAAGCTAAGGAACACTTTTGTTTGGTAAAGCATATAAACACATTATTTTATAGCGTAGCTTTCCCCTGGATTAGAGAAATGTTTGTGAAATCTGGATAATAATGAACTGGGTAGGCACTTTGTTTTTTTAAAGCTTTTTGAAGGTTTTATGTCTTTTTAATAACATCTTTATGCCAACATTGATTCATCCATTCTTTGCATGGGTCCATAGTTTTGTCAGAAGTGCTGCCTCCCTAAAAGGCTTTAAAGAAAAAAGGGACAAAAAGTTGCAATCAAATAATGCTGTTCTTTGGGAACATATAAGCTATGTGGCCTGGTAGGTGTTTGCTTGTGGCTTTTTTTTTTTTTTAAAACACGTTTTCCTACTTGAAGAGAGCGTTTGGAACTAGTCAGCTGAGTCCCTCTTTCTGAGCTACAAGTTCTCTAAACAGCTGTAGAGAATTAATTTCAGTTAGAGCTAGCAGAGCTTTAATCTCAACTTTCTGCTCAGTGTTATAGAAAATCCTCTCTAGAAAATAACCAGTATCTACCTGCTATGGGATGTTAAAAAATTCAGATGAACATTGGATTTTTGAGTGTTTTCCTAGTAGAAACAGCATGGAAAATCCTTTAGTGAGCTAGATTTTACAGTGCACACAGAAAGCAAGGATTGACGATATATTTATATTTCTGTATGTGTGACATGTTGGCTGTACTATCTTCTTGTTTCTAATAGATTTCAGATATGCCATGTCCAACTCCAAACCTCATTTCTCTGTGAGGGGTGAAACATCTTAGGAAGAAAGAGCTTTAATATTATCAAACTTGTAACTCCTTTATAAATATATATGTATTCTCTTCAAGGCAGGGAAGCAGGTGGGCAAAGGGTGGGAGGAAAGCTCCTTTCCTTTTTCTGTTTACCCTTATATTTAACAACACACACACATATATTTCTTTTTTTAATGTTTCTGTAAAGAGGGAAAAACATTCACAGACTCTGCTTTAAGAAATCTTCCTGGGCTTCCCTGGTGGCGCAGTGGTTGAGAGTCCGCCTGCCGATTCAGGGGACACGGGTTCGTGTCCCGGTCCGGGAAGATCCCACATGCCGCAGAGCGGCTAGGCCCGTGAGCCATGGCTGCTGAGCCTGTGCTCCACGACGGGAGAGGCCACGGCAGTGGGAGGTCCGCGTAACGCAAAAAAAAAAAAAAAAAAAAGGAAAGAAACCTTCCTCTATCCTGCCTTTTTAATACCTTTATTTATAGGATTTGTCTGTAAGGCAGACGTCACTTTTGTAGTGGTAAAATCCTAACAAATAATTTTCTATTTTGTTAAACGTTTAAAAAGTCATTTCCTATGTTATTACTATATTATCTTCTTAATTTCATGACTGCGTAATAGTACATCAAATTGTGCCATTCATTTATGTTCTAATGTTGGACGTTTAAAATAATTGTGTGCTGTTATACCACAAAGAGCTTATTTTTACTATGTAGGATTCCCCTTAATTTCTTTGATAGATTCTCTGTTGTAGAATAACAACAGGGTGCCTTTTTGTTTTAAGGGCTTTTTCAGTGTATACTGTCTTTACACTGTGTACTATTTTTATACTGTGTACTGTATAGAGGTGTTTAAAATACCAAATAGCTGTAACCTTTGATTAAATGTGTGTACCATCATTCCTTGGATTTTTCTCAATAGTCAGAGACCACATGGGATCTTTGGAGTTTTTTTTAAATTAACCCCGACTCTATAATCTGTGGGCATTAGGGATCTGGATACAGAAAAACCTGCAAGTTGAGGACGTCCATCAGAAATATACAATATGTGCACCAGATCTGAGTACTTAGTGAGGACTTTGGGGACTGTATAACAAAAATGACTTCAGAAAATAGAAACACTGGAGGCAGTACATATATCAGTTTAGAAACATGGGCTTTGACAGAAAGACTTGTTTAACCCAACTGTACCACCTACTTACGTGACCTTGGATAAGTAATTTAACCTCTCTAACCTCAGTTTCCTCAGTTATAAAATGGGGATAATATTGATGAATCATTTAATTAAGTAAGAGAATGTATGTGAAATACTCGACATGATGCTTGACCCACAGCAAATCCCAAGTAAATTATAGCTGGTATTACTGCCTTTATTAACAGTTAACATTTATGTAACATTTATGACCTATGGAGCCCTTTAACTTGCTGTTTCTCATTTGTGAATCTGGGTGCTTTATATAGAATGGATTTTTAAATGTTCCATGGACTTTTTATGTATTGCCTCAAGAGGTCATTTCTTTTCAGGTACCTATACAGCTGTGTACACTCAGTTGTCATTTGTCATGTACCTTCATGCCAGTGTCTTCTTATCTAAATTAAACTCTAAAACCCTGTTTGAGTCCAAGGATTGTATCTTATTCAGCTGGGTTGTCCTTGTACATAGCACTGGGACACAGAGTCCAGACCCTTTGCTATTAGAGTTCTAGCTCTACAATTTATTATTCAAGTGACCTTAGGCAAGTCAGTCTCTGGCTTGCTAAGGCCACCCTTTCTTCATCTGTAAAATAGGTAACAAATGTGAGGATTACTTTAAGTGATGTGTTAAGAAGTGCTTTGCATAGCAAATCGCAAATTTTTTTCCCCCGTAACTCACTGTGCCTAGCTCAGTAGTTGGTGCTTAGAAAGTATATGTTCATTGGGGTTGGAGGCTGATATGAAGGCAGTGGACCCAGTTCTTAACTTCAGTATCAAGATATGTTCATTTAAAAAGTGAAAATTGTTTTTTTGGGGCCAGTCGTCATACAGGGCTCTATGGCAGGCTCATTAATACCTTGGTACCTTGCCTTGAAGTGTTTGCTTCTTGATGTTGTAAAGTTTGGGCATAGTTACACATAGGTTCTCAGAGCAGTTTCAGCGATTTAACCCTACCTTGAGGAAATAAACTTAATATATAATAAGTAAATATGGATTTCAGAGTATGTGGTCCCTGTGGTCAGTCTGGAGAGGTGCATATGAGGATATTCAACAAACACTGGGATGCTGGCTCTGTGGAAGACTCTTGGCTAAATCAGTCTTGTTTCCCATGGAATTTCTTTTCCTGGTTGACCACAGGTGTATTTCTATGTGTTCTGTGTGTTCTCCGTTTATATATTTTTTTTTCCAATTTGATTTTCAGAAATGATGATGCTGAGATTTTGGCTGTGGTCAATTTCAGTAGACAAGACCCAAACACTAGGTATCCATTTCTGTCTTGAATAAAAAGTAAAGTCTTGTTATAGAGAAAAAAAGCAAAAGTATTTAATAAAAAAAATTCTTTGTTCATTTTGGAAAATGGTACCTTTGTTAATCCCCTAAGAGACAATTTATTATATTCTGACAGTATCATTGAATAGTCCAAGAAAGCATGATGCCTCAATTTAAATTTATTTTTCCTGGCACAGTTTTTGTTCTTAAGATTTGTGCCTGAAGGAAGAGGATGTTGTTTCTCATGGGGAGGGGAAGTGCCTAGTGGACAGAGAAAGGTGAAGAGTGTTGCTTCCTTGAATATAGATTGGGGTTTAGTTTCCACTTAAGGATATTTCTGGGAAGAACAGAGCCAGTTCTACTTAGCAGCTTGGTTTTTGCTAATTATGGAGGGCAGGATATGTTTTCATCTAGTCTGTTCCATCAAGTCCTGTTTATACTTTTGGGATATGGGGAGTTAGCTTTGACTCAGGTGAGGTGCACAGGTGACATGTGTCATTTCTATCCTAAGATGGTAGAGATGACAGGCTGCTTTCAAATAATAACTTGGGGGCTAGGGCACAGGAACCTTTGGCATTATCTTCAGATTAGTCAGTGGCTGGCAAATTTGATGAAAGAACAGAGAGGGAACTGTTTTTATTAAGCTGTGATGTAATCTCTACGTGATTAACTCTTTATGGCTTTAAAAAAAATTAATTTATTTTTGGATGCGTTGGGTCTTCATTGCTGCGCGCAGGTTTTCCCTGGTTGTGGTGAGCGGGGGCTCCTCTTCTTTGCGGTGCGCGGGCTTCTCATTGCAGTGGCTTCTCTTGTTGCGGAGCACGGGCTCTAGGCATGCGGGTTTCAGTAGTTGTGGCGTGTGGGCTTCAGTAGTTGTGGCACGCAGGCTCAGTAGTTGTGGCACGCAGGTTCTAGGGCACAGGCTCAGTAGTTGTGGTGCACGGGCTTAGTTGCTCTGCGGCATGTGGGATCTTCCCGGACCAGGGCTCGAATCCGTGTCCCCTGCATTGGCAGGCAGATTCTTAACCACTGCGCCATCAGGGAAGCCCCTTTATAGCCTTTTAAGTACAGAAGAAATTTGCATTAGGAATTAATAACCAAGAGTCTTTGAATTTATGAAGTCTGAAAAAGTGATGACCAGTTGTCAATATTTTGGTCATATTTCACAAGTGTCCCCTCAATCCAGTTGGTAGAGAGAGGTTTGAATGTGGTGACCCTAGTGAAACCTTCCTCTGAGAAGGGAGTAGTCAAGTCAAGTAGTCAAGGCTACAGTCTGACAATATTTAAAAAATTATTTGGGTAGCAGAAGAGAGCACCCCATTGGGGTGGTTTTTAAAAGTTTTTTTAAAACTTTAAAAACAATATCCATGACTTGGTTACATTGTGTAAACAGCAAACAGTGTTAAGGATGAGCCTCAGGGATAAACCACCATTAGCATCCCCAGTGTGGTGTATTGTCCTTTTCTTGCCCCAGTCAGCAAAGTGGTCCTAGACTTTGGCACCAGGGAGTCTCTCAACATCCCCGTTGTTAAAACAGTTCCTGTGGTTTGTTTATCTTCGTTGGGGTTCCTTAGTAGCAAATCCCAAACCAGTCACTTTTTCCCAATAGTATTAATGTTCTAAGAGGGGCTATACATTATATTAAAGTCAGGGTAGTTCTCCACGGGAATGCTGGTTTTTAAATGAGACTTATTCAGCCTTTTTTTAGCTGGTGTTTCATTACCACCAAGGATTTATAATGCAATAGCTCTGAGGCAAAGCTGGTAAGAAAGCCAGCTTCGCTAATATTTAGAGTCATAAAATTCTGGATATTGGACAAGCTCTTAATTACTCTGAATCCGTCTTTGTCTTAATAAAAGTTGGATTGTACCCACTAAAACAAGATGGCTGTGTTTGCATTAATCTCCAAATGTAGGTTAATACCTTTTTAAAAGCTGTCTCTTAGACAAGAGACTTGAAAATTAATTTCCCATTTTCAGCTTACAATGAAGAGCTTTTCCACATGTGGAGTTTGAAGGGCTGCCATTTTTCTGATGTAGATTCAAGTGCCAATAATAACTCTCAGTTCTCCTCCATTTTTTTTTCTTTAAGGTTTAGGTAAGGGAAAAAGTCTCTTCTGGTGTTTGGAGACTTTTTCTTTTTTTTCTTAAATCTGCTTCAAAGTAAATAGAGTTCTGTTTTCTCCAAGGAGTTTGAATCGCTGGGGGTGAGGGGTATGATGAAGATCTAGATAGTGGGAATCCAATTTTAAGCCATGGCTGGAGAAATCTGGGTTTTACATATACCACTGTGAACAAACTCAATATTTTAATATTTTTTTTTGTTGTTCTGTAATGTCTAAGTACTTACATATTGGGAGGTTTCCCTGTAATGGTATATTCTTAACTGACTTCTTCGAGTGCAAGATAGAAAATTCTTTTCCTTTTTTTTTTTTTAAGCCTCCTTTTAAGCCTCCAGAGTATCTACTGCTATGCAGCCACTTAGTACCACTAATTCCAGGATTCATTTCTGTGCTACAGATGGTCAGTGAGATTATAAGGGCTCTGAGAAGATTTTTATATAAATTGAGGTCTTCTCAGTTGAGAGTCTCTGTCTGACACACTAATTTTTCTTCCCCACTTCCAATGCAGGAGTCTCCAATGTGCTATATTAACCCGGTTCTACTTTGATTATCAGTGGGGCTTGGGGCAGAGGGAACTAGTGACAGGTTTAAGAAGGAGAAGTAGAAATCAATATACTGTAATCAAATGAGAGGGAACAAGTCATAAAAATCCTCCTCTTATTAAAGGTACAGGTGTTAAAAGCATTGCTTTTCTGTATTTCAGTCTCTTCATTTTATAGACGTTTTTATATAATAAAATATTTATGTAGTAAATGAGAACCATACACAGCTTATATTAACTATACAGACTTCCAGGCATCTCCCCCCTGGAAATTCTGATTGAGCAGGTCTGGGATAGGACCTAGAAATCTGATTCTTATGATCAAGCACATTTGATATTCATTCAACTCCATTTCTTCCTCCCAAAGCTCCAGGCTTCCATGGATGATTTGTAGAATACACTTTTCCTCTCTTTTGTCAAGTCTTTGATCCAGTATGATTTTGTGAGGGGAAGTCTTAAATAGAACATTCTGCAAAAACTTTTATGTAGGACAATATCACTGCCAAAACAGACACTTCAGTATATAGTTTTTGTATCAGTAATGATGGTAAAAGAATAAAGAGGCATCTGAATGGGTAGGTACCCCAAATCTGTCATTGTGAATGATGGAACTGGGGTGTCAGGCCTGAGGACAAAAGGAGGTAACCCAGGTGCTGTCTTCAAACACCTGCAGAGTTGTCCTGTGGAGGAGAGCTTGCACTTCTGGTGGCCCCCCCAGAGCAGACGTGGGACTAACAAGTAGGTGCTGAACATAAGAAATAAGTGTAATGGAGGAGACCAGTGGACCTGCAGCCTTCATGAAATACTGCTTTACCTTCTACTTATTTGTAGCCTGTAGAGCTAATATTTTCCCCCAAAGAAATCTGACTTAGACTGCCAGTTAATAAGAGAAGAATGGAGGTGCTCAAGTGGAAGCAGCCTGAGAGGCATGGGCAAATTAAGCCTCTCTTCTCCCTGAAGCTTGTAGGACACTTCAGTAGAAGCTTGGAGCTCACTGCAGTGTGGTGAGTCCTCTTCAGTGAAGGTGGCTGCGCAGGTGTCCCCCTCTCTGCCCCCACATGGTGTTTGCGAGCTCCGTAAGGGTCGCTGCTGTAGATAGCTGGCATAGGTCCGAGGGCAGGGCTTAGTGAAATGTTGCTTGCATGAAAGCTCTGGAGGAAATTTATATCTCACGCTCAGGGCTGAATGGGAAGATTTCTAAGCTCCTTTCTGACCAAGAAAGTTTATGGTATCTGCTTTGAAGATTAAGCCTCAGATCTCAGCATGAATGACCCAAGGATGTAAGCTCTGTGCGGGCAGGGACTTTGTTTCCTTTAGCGCTGCATTTCTAGTGCTTAGGACAGCACCTGACATTAGTGGGTGCTCAGTGAATATTTGTTGAATACATGCATATAATGAAGAAAGTGAAAATTATCTAAGACGGTACATTGTGACTCTCTGCCCTCCCCTGCCCCCATTCTTGTCCGGGAGAATTCTCATTTAACCACCCATCTATCTAGTGATCAATGCTCCTTCTTCCCTTTGGCCTTGGCCATCCATCCTCACTCCATGGCTCTCATCTCCTCCTTCCCAAAACATGTTTGGCAAAGGGGAATACGGAGACCAAGGAAACTGTGGAAAACAAAGTCTTGTCAGAAAGAGAGTGAATTTCCCTAGGCACATGAATTGGGAAGCCTGTTGGCTGATGATTTGATTTGGGTATTTCCTGTGATTTTCAGTTGTTGTGGTATGTTCCTGTTTGCAGAGAGAAGAGAGAATTTGTTGTAGGTTTATGGCCTAGATTAATTGGGATATTTTGTGAAGCTTCTGAAGTGTTATCACTTCATCTTTATCCTTGCCCGCTATTACGCATGAAAAGCATTTGAATTATTTTAGAGAGGATGTAAATTTGCTTGTGTTATCCAGTGTCAGCTTAAAGCTGATTAGCATTTTGCATCACCTTTGCAGCTTATAAATCATCCACTTCCCTTCTCAGTGAGCAGGCCGTAAGTCAGCAAGGAAGCACCTGGGGCAGGCCCAGCCACCTCTTGTCCTGTGATTTAGAGAACACTCTAGACTTTTTGTGGGTCCCTCTGTGGCCTGGTCTCTGGTAAGGCTTTTCCTACATGGGAAATGAGTAAAAGCTTTGGATGGACTTTTCCCAGGGAGGTTCTGAGGGTTCATCTGGACAGGAGAGATCCACACAGTTATAGTTCATTAGCCTGGTCCAGCCACAAGTATGGTTCTTTGACCTATTTGCTGTTTAAAAATTTGGAGGCAGTTGCCAACATTTAAAAATTAGGAAATTTCATATAAAAATCCAGATTTGCAGTTATTCTTGGAAAATCTGAGGGTCTGGCAGACACTGAGTTCCAGTTGGTGCTGAGAGCAGGTGTGCACCAGAGAAGGTTAGCTATCCTCAGTTTTTGTATGGGCTGAGCCAGCTTTACTCAAGGCCCTATGTTATAGATATGTGAATTTGTGACACCCTGCTATAATGTGTGTATTTTTTTAATAATACCAATTTTAACTTGGTTGACTAACCATTAGAGGCCAACATTTAGTGAGCTGTTACCAAGTATTAATACCAGGCACTGTGCTAAGTGTTTATGTATATATGTTTATTTATGTAGTCCTCACAATTATTCTACTTTTATACATGAAGAAATTAAGGCAGAGAGAGGTTAAATAACTTGTTCAAAGTCACCCAGCTTGTTCAGGGTCACCTGTCTCCTAACACTGGCCTGCTCCTCAAACCCATGTCCTTTGAGGAACAGTGGGTATCAGTTGAGAAGCTGGTGACAGTGACACAGTCCCTGAATTCCCAACCTGCACCTGGGAGAAGGAGCCTGCCCTGCTCCAGGCGTAGTTACAGGGGAGTATTTGAAAGGCAGCCCCTTATACAGTCCTACTGATTTCTTTCAGCCTCTTGTTTTCATCATCCATCCTGTTGTTCTAGGGTGCTTGTTTGTCATGTATCAAAGCCCTGTTATAGTGAACCCAAACAAGTCATTGACATTTAAAATTAAATTGCACCAGGTATTGTCAATAGCTACACTGCTCATTGACAGTGCATTGCTAATTACATTGAGAGAACATCCTAACTGGGTATATTATGCCAAATCAAGTTGGAAACATTGGCTCTCTACCAGCAAATTCATTTTGATGTGCAGAAAGTTTGGGAATTCACAGATCTCTCACCAGTCTCAAAATACTGGGTTTATGGAAACTCTTTAATGAATTTTTGCTAAAGTTTTCTTGCAGCAAAGGGGAATTCTGATCTCTCCACTGCTAAGCCGGGGTGGGGGTGGGGGAAGCCGTGCCTTTGAAAGGGAGAGATCTACAGATTTGGGATGGGGTACATTTCAGTGCAGGGGGTTGGGGGGTTAGCTGTTGGGTTCCTTATCTGTATATCTAAGCCACATACTTAGATCCAGCTTTTTTTTTTCTTCTTCCTCCTCTTCCCCTTTTTCGTTCCTTTCTCCATCCTTCACCTACCCTCGCCTCTATATGTGGAAAGAGAGAGAGGGAGAGTGCCCGCGCGCGCGCACACACACACGCACACACACACACACACACACACACACACCAACTCTAGGCAGTGTTCCTAGTGCTTGATGTTATTTAATTCATTTGATTCCCACCATAACCTTGCGAGACTGATATGCTACAGATAAGGAAACTGAGGCAGAGAGAGAGTAAAACATTTGTTCAAAGTCACATGGTTAGTCTGCTCTTCCTAGGGCGCAAACTAGGCTGCCCTGAGGCCAGTGGTTCCACCTCCTGGCTCATGTTGCTTGTGCTCTGAGGGTAAACATTTAAGCCTATGTGTCTCTGGACCTAGGAGTTCCTCTGGAGGCCTTGCAAGTAGCAGTTTAGTTGGCAGGGCAAATTAAGTATGCGGGGTATGCTGCGCTGAACCCAGGGAAGGTGGGAGGGAATCTAGTCTTTGCTTGTGTTATACATGCTTATTGGTTGGTGGCAGGAGTGATTGACGCCAGAATCAAAATGACGTAAAGCAGCTTCCCTCAAGAAGCACTACTCTAACGGTTGTTTTCCTCTTTGTTGCCCCAGGTCCCTTGTGAATAGGATTTAGCTGTGATTCAGCTGCTGCTGTTCTTTTGGTAATCAGTGTGGAGGAGGGAGATGAGGGCTGCTATTAATGGCTTCTTATTTCAGGTTCTCCTAATCAGATATCCCGCAGTTATTAATGTGCATGCAGGATGCTCTCTGGTGTCCCTGGATGGCTTTGTTAGGTGTACTGGACTGTTAAGCTTTCTGAGATGGAATGTTTTATTAGGTTCTGGCCTGGGGGTTGGATGGCTGGAGGTTTTTAAAAAAATGCACTAAGAGAAAGGAATATGGTGTAAAACCAAGCTTATGATCTTGGCGGGGGAGGGGAACAGTACCATGCAGGGCATGTGGGTGGGTGGGACAGCAGTTCAGCAACGTCACCTCCCTCTCCTATAGCCCTGAAAACTTTACCTTGGTAATACCCTTCAGATATTAAAAGTGAAATAACTGAGAACTATTTACTAGGCAGCTAAATGCAAATTCTCTCCCCCATTAGTTTTAATTAGGATGAAATCATACATTTAAATAACCACTTCTTCTAATAACTGAACTTCTTATTCACTCTGAACCCAGGCGAATGCCTCTTTCTGTATGAACGGCCCACCTCTGAGTCACTTCACACCTGCCTGTTGACACAGCCAGGTTCCTAATGTGGGTGCACAGATCTGGGATTTCAGAGCGTGACTGGCACGGAGAATCTTGGGTATACAGCTTTCTGCACTCTACCTTGGGGATAGACAGGATAGTCCAACCAGAGAATAAAGAGTTTGCAAGTTCAAAACAAAACAACCACCTAAACCAGATTCTACTTGGTTTCTATCTTACTATTTCTTTAAGTGTTTAAAGGGTGCATTTTAAAAAATCCTCCACCCATTTGTTCCATTTAAACAAATGTTATTAAGAACAGTAATAAGCAGTTGAATTGAAAGAATTAGATCTTTGAGGCTTTTACTGTCAGATTTGTTCTAATTCTTTAGTTTTTCCTTGATGTAGTGTATGTGGTCTGTTTTGAGAGAGTGTGGAGATGTGATGTGTAGAATGGTGGCTGTTGTGTGTGCATGTGTGTGGGGGTGGTGGTTGGGGGAGGGTTGAATCTTCTGTTTGGAGGATCAGAAATAAATAAGCAGCTTGGCTTCAACCCCTCAGTGGCATAACCAGCTAATGAATGAGAGGACTGCTAAACTCCCAGTTGTCTTCCTGGCTTGGAAGACTTAATAAAGTCTGACTACCTTTCGTGGGCCAGTGATAGGAGAAAATCAACAGAAGACATGTAGTTTATAGCAACCTGAAACGTGCCAGAGACATGACTAGCTGCCTTTTTGGCCCTGGGGAGGTGTGGCTGGCCCTGCTTGCATCCTCCAGGAATGGGAATTGTGCCAGACACCAGCTAGACAAGACCAGCTGCTTCTTCGATGTTTTGTGGACATGATTGGCTGTAGCTTTTTTTTTTTTTTTTTGCGGTACGCGGGCCTCTCACTGTTGTGGCCTCTCCCGTTGCGGAGCACAGGCTCCGGACGCGCAGGCTCAGCGGCCATGGCTCATGGGCCCAGCTGCTCTGCGGCATGTGGGATCTTCCCAGACTGGGGCACGAACCCGTGTCCCCTGCATCGGCAGGCGGACTCTCAACCACTGCGCCACCAGGGAAGCCCTGGCTATAGCTTTTGATCAGGACATTGTTCCTAATGAAGTCTGACCAGCATCATTTAGACAGGAATGAATGACAGCTGATGTGCAGGATTTTCCTTGATTGGCAGCAGTTGGAACTAGTAACCAGAGGAGGTGCGGGGAGAGAAACCAGCTCTGATTGACAAGAGCTTATCTTTATTTAATCTACTTCCAAAGCCCTGCAGTTGAAATATTAGGCAATTGAAAGAAAGGAAGATACAACTGTGAAACATAATTAAAGATTCTTGACATACTTTAAAATGTGTTCAATAGGAGAGCTATGAAGAGAGTCCAGGTGTGAGGTTAGCGCTGCTCCTGTGATGTGAGAGAGGGCTTTCACATAGGGATTGTTAATTTTTATCCAAAATTAAAAATAGTGGTGGGCTTTGAATAGTTCTAGCTGTAAACAATTCTGGTTCTATTTACCATTCCTTTGACTTGCCAACCTGCTTGGAAAAGTTTCCTGTGCAGAGGCCAAAAATGGGTACAGTATTAAGGGTGGTCATTTCTCATCAAGTTGTTCCATTGAGGACTTGAATCTTTAATGTTCATTTTTTTTGTTTTTTTGTTATTTTTGTGGTACGCAGGCCTCTCACTGTTGTGGCCTCTCCCGTTGTGGAGCACAGGCTCCGGACGCGCAGGCTCAGCGGCCATGGCTCACGGGCCCAGCCGCCCTGCGGCATGTGGGATCCTCCCGGACCGGGGCACGAACCCGTGTCCCCTGCATCGGCAGGCGGACTCTCAACCACTGTGCCACCAGGGAAGCCCAGTTTTTACCTTTTTTTAAACACACAAATTAGATGTTATTATCCTTTTTACAGATGGTGTTTTAGATTTACCTGTATGGCTACCAATTTCTTTGTTCACAATTTCTTTAATTTCCTTTAGTGAGTGTCTACTAGTAGTAAATGGTCTTTTTTAGTTATCTAGGATGTCTTTATTTTGCCCTATATTTCGAGAGGGCTTTGTCTGGGTACATGATCCTAGGTGGAAAGTTGTTTTTTTCTTTCTACCTTGTAGGACTGTTGTGAAGATTACCTGAATTCATATCTGAAGCCCCTAGCACCGTGCCTGCTATGTTTGCTTGTTAAATAACAGTGGCTATTACATTCTCAGGAAAATATTGGAACAAATTTGAGACAATTTAGGTTTAGTTGGAATGTCCATACTTTTATGCTTTTTTTCCCTGTCATTTCCTTAAAACTTTGATTTCACTAAGATTTGGATGGGAGTGGATTTAATAAGCAACATTACTAGCTTAGAAGATAGACAAAGTTTGATTCAACTGTGGTTTCTGTCACTGGCTAGTTGTATGTACCCTTTGCAGGTTATCTTACCTAAGACTTGTTTTTTTTGCATATAAAATGCTTATCATAATACGCTTTCTCAGGGTCACTATGAAAATTGCATGAGAATACATTTAAAACTCTTAGTGAAGCCTCATATAGTAGGGAGTTGTTTACGTTTATTACTGGTTTCTTGTGAACCACTTTTTATGATTTTTACGTACAGATGTTATCAACTTTTCTTTTTCCGCCCTGCCCCTGTTTTCATTTCCTATTCCCCAAATCCCTGAGAAGAAGGAGTGTCTTCTGCACAACTGACTTTCTATTCTGCTGACTAGGAAGGCCTTCTGCAGACTGATGGCTCTGGCTTGGAGGCAGCACTTTTATACTTATTTGTCCTTAGGTGGGAAAATAGCTTTCCAGGCTTAGTATCTATACCTTGCTACCTGTAAGACTTTCTTTCACTTATCCAAAAATTGTATGCTGTAGTTTTACTTGTGGCTTTGAGCAAATTACTTAACCACTCAGTGCCTCCGTTTCCTCATCTGTAATATGGAAATAATAATAATTCCTTTCCCATAGGATTGTTGTGAGGACTAGATGAATTGATACATGTAAAGATCTTAAGTGTCTGGCACAAAGGAAGTGCCAATACTTTAGCTTTCATCATTGTCATTGTTAATAGCCAGGACTGCCTTCTGTGCCGTGCTGTTGGCTTTTGGATAAAAAAACTGTGTGTCTGCTATAGCTTTGTCCTTTACCTGTTTAATACCCAGTTCATGTGTATTAGCTTCCATATAACACTTATCTCATTTGTTCCTTAATAACATTGTCATAGGTTAGGTAGGACGTGTTTTTTTCAACTTTATTTTCACATACAATAAAATGCACCCATTTTAAGTATACAGTGCTGTGAGTTTAGAATTGAATCACTACCATAATCAAGACCTAAAACATTTCTATTGAACCCCAAATTCCCCTCTTTCCCACTTAATCTTCCATTCTTACACCTGGGTCCAGGCAACCACTGATCTGCTTCCTGTCATCATAGATTAAAGTTCACTTTAGTTTTTATATCAATGGAGTTATATTTTCTGTATTCTTATATCTGGCTTTTTTCACTCATGGTAATTATTTTTGAGGTTGATCACATTATTGGTGTGGTCTAGTCCTTTGTATTGTTGTGTGGTATCCCATTGTATGGGTGTACTGTAACGTTCTTAGCCATTCTCCTGTTGATGGACTTTTGGGTTGTATCCATTTTGAGGCTATTATGAATAAAGCTGCTGTGAACATTTATGTACAGTTCTTTGTGTAGATACGTTTTCATCTCTCTGGAGTAAATATTTAGGAGTAGCATTTACTGATATGAAGGGCTTAGAGGTCACACAACCAGAAAGGCATCCATTCCATTGGACCAGTGATTTTCACACTTGTAGAGCACAGGACTCTTTCACATGAAATACTGCTCAAAATACCCATTAAAAAATCAGACTAAAGTGATGTAGACAGGTTCCTCAGAAAGTTCAGATAGTCCTTTTATGGCTGTTAACCTGCTAAGCACCCACGCTCTTCTCGTTGAACCCCTTTGCAAAGTGCTGCACCACTTTGGCTACTTCTTGAGAGCAGAGTCTGGGGCCCCTTGAGGTCCAGTCCTTAGACATCTCTTCTTCTCTTTGTAGTCCCATCACCTTAGTTGTTTCAGAACCGGTCACTGAGCACTTTACCTCTGCATTTTGGTGTTCTAGAAGCAAGAAACTCTCACTTTTTACAAATACAAAACAAACCAAAAAACCCCACGCATACACAGTGCATAAGTTAGGCTGTACAACTGGTGAGATTAGAAACATTACCACTTTGCATTGCTGTCAGTCAGTGCTGGTTATGTATCTCCTTGATTCAAAGGGCTCTTCAGGGAATGTAGGGTCAGATAGGTCCATTAAAGCTTTTAGGCTGTTTACCTTTGTCACCCGGTACTATTTACGGATGGAGCAGATGCCAGTATGTTCCATTGCCTTATTCTGAAGCAGTGAAGTCTCATCTTATGTTATCAGAGCCCGGGTTATGAAATTTGAAATGCACTTTTCCTCCCTTGCACTGTTACAACTGCATCAAAGCATTTTAATCAACCTGCTTTCATTGAAGTGTACAATTTTTCTTCTCATTACATCTGCAAGCTCTCAAGTTTACAGACACGATCTCCTTGGCTAGACTAATATTACTTGGTCATTCTTGCATGCAAATTTAAAATTTAATATCTTGCTGCAGGTCTGTTGAGTTGTATGCAAATTCCAATATAGATTATATTTTGGAGAGGTAAATTAGAAATTACATTCGGGGGGGAAGTAATATATGTGTGGGCTTAGAAAAAGTAACCTTGTAGTTTGCATGGTGCATGGTATTTCTTCCGAAGAAATGGGATTTTGAGTATTCTGTGTGGGTTTAGAAGTTGTGTTGTCCAATTGTGTTACTGGTAATAAAAAGATAAAAACAATGCCAGTTCTTGCATCAACATATTTTTAAATTTTATTTTTTATTATTTTTTTTACCTTTTTATTTTGTACCAGAGTATAGCTGATTAACAGTGTGATAGTTTCAGGTGCACAGCAAAGGAACTCAGCCATACATATACATGTATCCATCCTCCCCCAAGTTCCCCTCCCATCCAGGCTGCCATGTAACATTGAGCAGGGTTCCCTGTGCTATACAGTAGGTCCTTGTTAGCTATCCATTTTAAATATAGCAATGTGTACATGTCCATCCCAAACTCCCTAACTATCCCTTCCCCCCATCCCCCCCCCGTAACTATAAGTTAACTATAAGTTCGTTTTCTAAGTCTGTGAGTCTGCTTCTGTTTTGTAAATAAATTCATTTGTATCATTTCTTTTCAGATTCTGCATATAAGGGATATATATACCATATTTCCCTTTCTCTGTCTGACATCACTCAGTATGACAATCTCTAAGTCCATCCATGTTGCATCAACATTTTTTAAAATGACATTTGGCTATTTGGGATAGCCATTTGGGATTAACTGGGTTCTCCCACTTATTTGTTCATTGAACATATGGTTGTGGATGCATACTAGGTACCTGGTTTTCCTCTTGGCTTTGATGATACATCAATAAACAAAACAGTCTGTGCCCTTATGAAAGTTACCTTCTACTTGGGAGAAACAAGTCACAAGCAAATAAGTAAATATTTGTTATATCTGATGGTGATACATTCTGTGGAGAAAAATAATGCAGGGTTTGGGAATAAGTGAGTGCTGGGAGCGGGTGTGGGGTCAGGGAAGACCCCCTAAAGTGACGTTAATGCAAAGACTTGACGAGGAAAGGAGGTGAGCTGTGTTATTTTTCCTAGGAGAATGACAGGGAGACTGCTAAGTACAAGTGTCTCAAGTGAGTACTTCCTGCCATGTTTGAGCAGCAGCACGGATGCAGTTGTGGTTGGAGCAGAGTGGGAGGTAGAAGTGGAACAGAGAGAGAGAGACAGGAGGAGAATCTAGAGAGTGGTTGGTAGCAGAATGTGGGGGTGGTGGTGTCATGGATCATATAGGGCCTTGTAAGTACTGTGAGGACTTTGGCTTTTGCTGAAGTGAGATGGAGAGTTGTACTGGGAAGTATTAAGTAGGCGGTGACTACCGTGTTGAGAATGGAGTTTATGGAGGCAAACACAAACCTTCAGATGATGGAGATGGGACACCAGCTTCAGCCATTGCAAGTCTGTACCTTCGGAGCTGACTGCAGAGGGCTGGTGGCCAAAAAGAAGCTAGGATTGGATAGAAGAACCTGGCATTGTTGGCATTTTTGTGTTTGAGCATCCTCAAGATTCTTTGCCTGTGGCAGAAGCCTAAGCATCTATCCTGTTGGTGCCAAGCAACCTGTGTTTTGACAAGTCCTTCAGGTGACTGTGATGCACTTGTTAAAACACAGAATGCTGGGTTCCCCCCCACCCCCAGAGTTTCTGATTCAGGAGGATGAGGTGGGGCCCAAGAATTTGCATTCTTTATACCTTCTTGTTCCTAAGTGATGCCAGTGCTGCTAGGTCAAGGACCACACTCTGAGATCCATTGCTCTAGTGAATAGGAATTGATAAATTATCTGCAAAGTTAACTTTCTGCACTGCACTTCTGCCTTGAAAAATAATGGGTTGAAGCCTTCGCTCTGAGCCAAACTGCCTGGGTTTGAATCCCAGCTTGTTATTGTATTGTGACCTTGGACAGGGCATTTAGAATGGTTTCTTGCACATAGTAAGTTCTCAGTGAAGGCTGGATATTATAATATGGCATATAAGTATAAAATGATGTGGTGGAAACAAAACATGAATAATTTGCCGAATGTAAGCGCTGGAGTAAGCATTATAAACACTATCTTGTTTTGTTTTCAGGATGAACTGCAATGTACAGTCATCCCTTGATATCCACGGGGGATTGTTTCCAGGTCCCCCCTCAGATACCAAAATCCACGAGTGCTCAAGTCCCTTATATAAAATGGCATAGTATAGTCGACCATTTGCATCTGTGGATTCTTCATTTGTGTATACTGAGGGCCACTTGTATTAATACTTCTGTTTTATACACACAGAAGTGACTTACTCATAATCGTGCAACTAGTAAGTAGCAAAGATGGGTTTCAAATTCAGGTGTCTCTGGCTTCATAGCTTGAGAGTTACCACTGTGTGTGCTGCCTGACAGCACTGATTGGCTCTCACACAGACTCAGGTTCAAATCTGAGGCCCCCCATTTAATATATGTGTGTGTATGAGAGAGAGACAGGCAGACACAGAGAGATTTAGATAGAAAGAGAGAAAGCGAGAGATAGTATTTGCGGTAATTTTCTAGATCTCTGTTAGGCCACATTTTCCTAACGTAAAATTGGGATAAAGCATGGAGACTTAACAGGGTTTCTGTACGAAGTAGAGTATAGATGGATTATCATTGCTAGTTATTTTCTTTCCTAATTAAACTTCAGAGCCAAATCCAATCTAGATAGAATGTATTTCTCGGATTTTTCTTTATAGTTCCTTATAAGAATGGGTTTTTCCTAATATGAACTTTGAATTTTTGAATTTTGTGGACAGGATTCTTGTCATCAAGATCTCAGCTTGGGAGGAAGAGATCATGTTCCCTTTAAAAACATCCTTCTCTGCTTGGGGTTCTAGTGCCGTCATCTCAGGAAGTTCACACACTGTTAGGAATAAAGCTTTCCCAGATAAGGCATCTGTGTAGAAGAATTAAGTAGGTGGGAAAGTAGGTGTGTGGGGAGACCACATGTCTAATTTTTAAAAGAGCTAGTGTCTCATGGTGGTTTGCAGAAATTAAAAGTATTACATAAAAGTGGCATATAACAGTAATCGTTACTGTTATAAAATCCCAGTTCATGGATCAGTTGTATGAAACCTGGTCATAAACTTGCAAAAGCCATTAATTGACAACTAGCTGTCACAAAGCTCTGAACTTTACTTCTTTCTGTTGTAGCAGTAACTGGTGAAGCCCTTGGTCCCTAGAGATTGAAAGAGAAAATTTATATTCAGAAGATACATAGACAATTATAAGGAGCTCTTATTGACTGCAGGGGAAAGAGAAACGGATAGCTATTAAAATAAAAGTATGGCATTTGGGCCAAACAGGCAGCCCCATCTGTCCTGAGAGTCCCCAAGGCTAGCACTGGACATAGAGTGAGTCAGGTTCTTAGAGAAAATTGTGTTGTTGAAAACAGGGGTCCCCAAGCCCCAGGCCTCGGACTGCTACCAGTCCGCAGCCTGTTAGGAGCTGGGCTGCAGAACAGGATGTGAGCGGCAGGCGAGCGGGTGAAGCTTCCTCTGCCGCTCCCCGTCTCTCTCATTACCACCTGGACCATCAACCCCCGCCCCCGCCCCATGGAAAAATTGTCTCCCATGAAACTGGTCCCTGGTGCCCAAAAGTTTGGGGGGCCACTGGTCAAAAAGAACAAGCTTGGTCTTTTGTTGTTTGTTTGTTTGTTTTTGTGGTACGCGGGCCTCTCACTGTTGTGGCCTCTCCTGTTGCAGAGCACAGGCTCCGGACGCGCAGGCTCAGCAGCCGTGGCTCACGGGCCTAGCCGCTCCGCGGCATGTGGGAACTTCCTGGACCGGGGCACGAACCCATGTCCCCTACATCGGCAGGTGGTCTCTCAACCATTGTGCCACCAGGGAAGCCCTTGGTATCTTTTTTAGAGTAGATGAAAATATGAGTGTGTCAGACAGCTCTTGCGACAAGTTTTGTTTCAGAAAAACAGTTTGATTGGGGTAAGTATAAGTTATCTAGGAAAAAAAAATCACTGATATGGCATAAATACCTTCCTTGTTCCTCAGTGATGTGATTGTGTGACCAGGGAGGCATGGGGTAGGTGGGAAGAGCATGAGCCTTGATGACAATCACCTGACTAAGAAGCAGGCTCACTTAGATGTCTCTGAGCCCCAGATTTCCCTCCTGTAAATTGGGAATATTGAAGAGTTGGTTGTTAGGATTAAATGAGTGGCATATACGGTGTACCTAGTCCAGTGCTTGATTAAACAGTGATGAGGCTGGTAAATTTTAGGCATCTAAAGATCAATGAGGGTGATTTGGAATGCATTTCCTATTTATTGACCCGAATTCCTGTGGGACACCCCCCCCACAACTGTATGAGATCTAATTCACAAACAGTTTAGTTCATCTATGTAAGGTATGCAGTTCAGTGGCTTTTATTGTATTTACAGATATGTGTAGCCATCACCACAGTTTTTGTTTGTTTCTTTGTTTGTTTTTGCGGTACACGGGCCTCTCACTGTTGTGGTCTCTCCCGCTGCCGAGCACAGGCTCCGGACGCGCAGGCTCAGCGGCCATGGCTCATGGGCCCAGCCGCTCCGCGGCATGTGGGATCCTCCCGGACCGGGGCACGAACCCGTGTCGCCTGCATCGGCAGGCGGACCCTCAACCACTGTACCACCAGGGAAGCCCCATCACCACAGTTTTAGAACATTTTCATCACCTCAGAAAGAAACCTGCATCCTTTAGCTGTCACTGCCCTATTCCTTCATTCTTTCCCTGCCTATTTCTTACAGGCTCCATCTTCCTTCTTTTTTTTCAGTTGTGGACTATGCCAGTTTGCCTGTTGCTGGATCATGTGATTGAAATTTTCTGAATTTTTCTGCAAATAATCAATTTAGCTTTTCCCCCTCTAAAGTATTTATTTCTCTGGGTGTTGAAGCAGCTGCAGCAACCAACGCAAGGGCTCACCATTTTGCACTTTGTGGCCGTTCATATGGCAGCTTTATTCAAAACCGCTCCTGTGCTGCTTAAGTTATTTGTCTTATACAAAAACAGTTCTCCCTGGCTTGCGGCTTCTCTGCTGCCATGTTGACAAATGTTGCTTCTAGTGAAATACACAAAAATAAATAACAGCAAGGGAGAAGGGAGCATAGAGCTAAGTGAATTCATTTTGCTTCTTGAGTGCCATTCTCATTTGTTTTAAAAACCACCCCGGCATTGCAGGCTGGAAAGGAGGAGGCAGAGGGAACCGCAGGAAAAGAATGGGCCACATTTGATTCTCTTTTTAAATAAATTTATCTATCTGTCTATCTATTTATTTATTTATGGCTGTGTTGGGTCTTCGCTGTGGTGTGCGGGCTTCTCATTGCAGTGGCTTCTCTCATTGCAGAGCATGGGCTCTAGGCACATGGGCTTCAGTACTTGCAGCACGTGGGCTCAGTAGTTGTGGCTTGCAGGCTCTAGAGCTCAGGATCAGTAGTTGTGGTACATGGGCTTAGGTGCTGTGCAGCATGTGGGATCTTCCCAGACCAGGGATCGAACCCGTGTCCCCTGCATTGGGAGGCGGATTTTTTTTTTTTTTTTTTTTTTTTTTTTGTGGTACGCGGGCCTCTCACTGTTGTGGCGTCTCCTGTCGCGGAGCACAGTCTCCGGACGCGCAGGCTCAGCGGCCATGGCTCACGGGTCCAGCCGCTCCGCGGCATGTGGGATCTTCCCGGACTGGGGCACGAACCCGTGTCCCCTGCATCGGCAGGCGGACTCTCAACCACTGCGCCACCAGGGAAGCCCCTAGGGAGGCGGATTCTTAACCACTGTGCCACCAGGGAAGTCCTATATCTGATTCTTTGAAGGGACTGGTTGAACAGGCAAGTTGAGGGGTATCTGGAATGTAGGGCCTGGGGATAAGGAGGAATTTACCTTCTTAAGGTAATCAGAATACCTTGCAGATATTCAGATCGTGACAGTAACCCCCATTTGGGTAGTCTTCAGAGTACACTTAGTGCATTCAGTTGTTTTCTCATTCTGTTTACAGTGAGCCTCACATTTAAGACTTGCTGACTCAGTAATGAATGATTGTAGTTAGTTTGTGTGTGATGGTGTGGTAGGGTGTGTGGGCAACTGGGAAGATCGAAGGTGTGAGGCTGTTGGAGTTCTCAGTGTTCAGACTGAAGGTCTGACCTAAGTGAGGAGACAGGGGATGCTAACAAGTATTGATTGCCTGTTATGAGCCAGGTGTTTCCACAAGCATCATCTCATCGAATAGTCCACAAAGATTGGTGGTCTTATCTCCATTTTATAGATTAGGGAGAACAGAGTTTTATGGAATTAAGGTACTTATTTGTCAGCGATCACCCAGAAACTAGGGAGTGAAATAGATGGAAACTCATTGCTTCCAGTCTTCAGAACCTGTTCCTGTTCCATTGTAATAATAAGCAGTAAAAGGTGTGGAAGGAAAAAAATGGGAGGGACATTGGAAAATTAGAAGCAGGAATAATAATAGCAGGTGGTGCAGACCAAAATGTTTTGTTTAGAAAAATAAGTCGCACATCTTTTTTGAGAGTTTTTATTAAGTAAAAATCACCAAAATAAAGTAATTTTCAAGTGCACATGAAGCTTTCTTTGAGGTGGGTAGGGTAAGAATGATCACTTGACCAACTATGATTGACTAGAAAAAACATTTCCCTGAACTTTCATAAATTGTCTTAGTAAGCACATTGGTGAGGCAGTGGCTGATAAATAATAGCCTAATTGGTCACGTAAGGTGTGGGAGGTTTGCTTAGCCAAAAGTCAGCTTTCACTCTGGGTCTTGCAGATTGATTCCTGCCCATTTGTTAAGTGACTTTCAATGCTGTTTATCTCCTAAATACTCTGTTATTTTTGTTGTTGTTGTTGTTGTTGGTCTATTTCTGATAAGGGCTGCCTCTGGAGAGGAGACATGGAGAAACAAGAGTGGTGTGAAAAGACTTACTTTTCCTTATATTCTGTGTACCTTTTGAATTTTTTTTTTCCACGTATTATTCTGTATGATAGAAGGGTGGGGAAGGGTGTATAGTCAGGCAGAAGGAAAGAAGTTGGGTGAAAGGAATGGAGTATTAGTCTGAACTTCAGGTCTTTACTCATTAGTGGTTGAACCTGAAGGGTTTTTTCTCAACACATAAACTTCTTCAGCTACATAGAAATCCACATAAAACAGGTGCTTGCATATTGCCAGGTACTATCAGGAGGAAGGAAGTACAGTATAGTGTTCAGGATTACAAGAGTCTGAAACCCAGACTTCCTAGGTTTGAACACTGTCTCTGGCACTTAGTGACTGGTTGTGACCTTGGACCTTACTTAAGCCTTTCTGTGTCTTGGGTTCTTTGTGTTTAAAATGGTGATTATAATAATATTTCTTTCATGGAGTTGCAAGGATTAAATGTCTTAATCCACATAAAGTTTTTTAACAGTGCCCAGCACTCAGTACTCATTGGAAATTAAATGACTGATCATCACAGGTGCTGATCTGCCTCATTACTTCTCTGCCCCTCTTTTCATTGTATGTCCAAATTCCCCCTACTCAGTTGCTCAAACAGTGCTCCTATGCTGGCTAAGGAGCGCTTTCCCTGAGTTTAGCTGGTCTGGCACTGGCTCCTTGGAGTGTTATTTTCTAGCAAGAGCAGGATGTTTGGACCCGGGAGAGTGAGCAGGCTGGGTTGGGTCCTGACTGTCTTCGGCGGCGTTCAGTCTTTTGATGGGAGGAAACACGACTTGTCAGAACACAGCTTTGGATTGCCCAGGTTTCCTGTTGTACAGATGGGGTCTGGAGTCTCTCTGGACCCCTTGTCATGGATCCAAGCCAAGGCTTTTGCTTGCTGAGCCAGGAATAATACAGGAATTAGTCTTTTTCTTCTTTATACTAAGCACTAATCAATCTGTAGCTAACTCTGTATCTAATTTCTGAACCAGATGCCATGAATAACTGCCCCTGAATGTGTTTGCCAATAAAAGGATAAGTTTAAGGCTTTTAATCAATGCTGCTTACACTCAGTATTTAAGGTCAGAGTCTTGTGTGAGACTTATTTAAATCAGGATAATTGTTGGTTAAAAAATGAATGGTTTTTTTGAGATTATGACACTTGTGGGTTCTATAGTGAATTAATCTTCAAGAGGATGGAAAATTGTCAATTTCATAAGCGTTCTCGTGCTCTCTAGTCCTTCAGGTCTCTTATGGAAAAATATGACTTTGGGAGGAAAGCATTCTTTATCAATGGGAAAAGAGATAAGAGACTAATATAAATTTCTAAGAAGTCACTGATGGAGGGAGCAGAAGGGAAATTAGAAATGAAGCTGAGTATTTTGGATCTGCAGTGAGCTGCAGAGCTGTGGGCTATGGCTAGGCTATGGCTGCTGTTTGTATTTTAGGTAATATGAACTTGTAATTGTGTATCTGCAGCATACCTTTCTCAAAGGAAGCCATGCTTCTTGAACCGCGACTGTATTGCCTAGAGTTTAGAAATAGCTAAGGTTTAGATATTGGCTCCATTGAATGGCCTAGGGCAAGTTAGTTTACCTCTTGGACCCTCAGTTTTTATAATTATAAAATGGGGATGGTAGTAGCACTTCACAATTGGAAAAATACGGTGTGATCACATAACATGAGAATGGGAAGAGTAGTGGCTGGCACATAAGAAGTGATGAAAGGGGGGTTTCCTTCCACTTCCTTGCAGGGATTGCCTGGCTTGCTCTCACGCATTTTGTCTGGGGTGCATCTAGATACATGTAACATGGAAATTTTCCTACCTTGTGCCAGCGAGTTGGAAATTGTTCCTCTTGACCTGGTTTTTGTGCTCAGTGAAAGACATGAGAGGAGTGAGTCAGGAAGTTACCAAGTTCTGGAGAGGCTCAGTGGTAATTCTCTTCGTCAGTGGCTCCCTGGCTCAACAGTTCGGAGTGTACAAGGATTGGTGGATTTGGAGAACTGGGCTCTGCTTCTTTGGCTACGGGGAAGTTAGTTTGTCTTTCTAAAGTTGTTTCCTCTTCCATAAAATGGGGATGCCAATGACTTGGGATCTGTGAGGGTTCAATATGGGTGATGGTTGTGAAAGACCTTTATAAGTGGCAGGGAACTCCAGAACTGCATGGTGGTGATATTTTCATCATTGTGAGTTGACAACAGTGCTTATCCAAAAGTCAGTTCTGGTGTTTTGCCAAATGTTGAAGGCTCAGGAAATACCCTCTAACTCAAGGAAGATCTGTCTCCACTCCACAGCTGGAGGAGCTTGTATCCAGAAGGCAAGACAGCTGGGCTCCCAGGATTTCTGGGAGAGCTGGCAGTCATCCCTTAGCTCTGGCTCTCAGACCTGCAGGCCAGTAATGGGGGATTGTAATTAAGATGGTGATGAACAGTGCCGCAGTATAGGCCTTTGCCTGCCACAGGTTGGTTTCTGCTGTTCACTTGCTGTCTAACAATGGCCTGTTCTCCTTTGCTTCAGCTGTGACATCCTTTCTCAATGACCTTTAGGAAGACAGAGCTGGATCTATCTTGCTTCTTGCTGCCTACGTGCTGTTGTGTGCAGAGTACCCTTGCTGTCCTTTCCTTCTTCTGGCGACTTCACAGGTGACTAAACCGGAAGGGGAGGCTACAGAAAGTCAGACTGCCAAGCACCTCTCTCCATGCCTCCCCCACTCCAGACCTCAGCACTGTGTGAGGAGAGGCGCTCATCTGGCAGAAAGGTGGGGATAACTATCCAGTACATGCAGAGGCCCCAAGAGATTATGATGAGCACAGAGCAGGTTAGGAGGAGCAGCAATGGACAGTTTGGACGTGGGGATTAAAGTCAGCTGGTGCCAGTTAGTGGAAGGTCTTTTCTCTCTCTATGAGGCTTTTGATTTCAACTCTGTAGGATGTAGGGATTTGTTGGAGGATGTTAAGTAGCAGGGGATGATAGTATGAGGTCATACTTGCTCATGGCAAGATAGATGATGAAGGATGGATTGTGATGGGACTGGAAATAGGAACACAGAAGACAGTTGCAGTATTTCAGGTGGGATGTCATGTGGGGCTTGCCTGTCTAGGGCATTGCCATTGTGGATGTCAAGGAGAAGTTGCAAGAGGTTTTGTTGGTGCAAAGGGAACTGACATTTCAGTGCCTGCTTTGTACCAGGAACATCCAGTACTTTACATACATTAGCTCATCTGATTCTAACAATAGCAGTGAGAGAAAGGTGGTTTTGTTTTGTTTTGCCATTTTGCAAATAAAGAAACTGAGGTTTATAGGATATGTAGCTTGTCTGAGGTTCCTGGCAGCTGGTAAGTTGTAGAGTAGGGATTTTAACTTGATTCCATCAAACTCAAAAGTCCTTTCTCTTCCCACTACACCACACTGTGGCCCTCAGGACACAGCCCTCATGTAGTGGTTTTGCATTAGCAAATAACTTTGCAAGGACTAGTCTATTAATAGTGATCTCTTTCAACATTCCTATGAGGTGAGGGAACACAGTTAATTGTTCAGCTGAGGAATTAGAGCCATTGGGAGGTTAAGTGACTCGACGAGGTCATCTATCAAGTGGTTTTGGGGAGAGCAGGAAGAGGTGAGGTTTGGAGCAGACCATTTTGAGACTGTAGTCTTACAGAAAACAAGAATTTGTCAGCCCAATTTTATAAATCCAATATTTCTTTTAGTTCACAGATTAGGAAAACTGTAGTGGAGATGGTATGCAAGGCAAGTGCCTGAGGCCAAGATGGCACAAAGCATGGTGGTATCTTGGGGTTACTTTATAATCAAACTCTTTCCTGTTGCATAGTCTTTAATTAAATCAACAACCACCACCCCGCCCCCTCCCAAACTAATAATCTTTATTAAGCATGGAAATTGGAGTAAGGGTGAAGAAACCTGTCTCTCAAAAAGATCTCAATAATAAATTATTTCCTTTGCTTTAAGAATTGTTTTGCTGAGCTTAATAATTGGGAGAATTCTCACTTTAACCCAGCTTCGTTTTTTTCATTTGACTTTATGTGTTTGACTTTATTATTGGTTGCCATGGGGATACTTAGGGTGACACAAAGAGCAACATTATGATGAGAGCCATGGGAAACCCTTGTTAATTATATTGTGCCTCCATTCCTTGTCTGTCATTTTCTCTTTATTATCATTATTATTACTAATTTATTTTTTTATTTTTTGAGAGATGAATGCATTGCGTATAGTGGGGCCTGGGAATTAGTCTAAAGCTTTGCCTTTTACTTGGCTGGACACTTTGGGCATGTGGGATCAAGAAATAGATCACTAGGTATCTTGTAATCAGAGTTGGAAGAACTGCATTTGGGAAGAGGGAGTAAAGGCCAGGGATTGGAAAGATGCTGAACTACAAACCTGAATGATTTCACATTTTGTTAACGGTTATCCCTTGATGCATGCACTTTCATGATTTAACCCAGCCTTGCAAACAGAGACCATACTTTGGCCAACCCTCAGCCTTCTAGTGCTTTCTCTCCAGAAGTAACAAAGTAAATATATAGCATTGGCTTGTACATGTGTGGCTGGTAGCTGTAGGTAGTGAGGTGACCACCTGCCCCATTGAAACGTTGTCTGGTGTAAGATGCTGGTGAAGTGATCTGGTTTCTGTAGCCTGGGTGCCGAGTGTGGGGGAGAAGGAAGTGACAGTCATTTACAGTGTCATGTTTAGTCTTTTGCAGATGTGCTTACAGTTATAACAAAGACAGAGAAGAAATTATAGGGTGGGAAAGAAATGCCTATAGACAGCCTGCTGAAGCCTAGGAAGGAGGAAACTAGTATTTGTGTTTTAGGAATGCTAAGCCCTTGCTTACATATCAGCAAGCAAAATATTGGCATTCACTTCTGACTTGAGGGAGGCATCTCAGAAGTCAATAGAAGGAAATGCCTAAACACAGGCCTTACTCAGAAAGAGAGGAGAGCCGTGGAAATGCTCAGGATTATCTCATAAAAGCTCTTTGCGTATTTGAAGCCTGTAATGAAACCAGCCTTGTTCTCTACGCCAGACAACTCCAGTTGTTTTTCTTACCTTTTTTCACTGTATCTTTACTCATCTCTTTTATGCTTTTGCCACCTTTCTCTGTTTCTTCATCTTAAATAATACCAGTCAAAATTGAACTTTGTGCCCTAATACAGGACTGATTTGCTAGTGACTGCTAGTTTTGATCAGAAAACAGTAGATGAAGAGTGATGTCAATGGTGAGGATGCTGAAATCTTTTTCTTTGCCTAGTCTCGTTTTCTGCTCCTTCACCTGTGCATGGTGTTGGTGCCTGGAACATGGTGGGCATATAAAGTGAACGTCTGCTGAATGAGTGAAAGGATATATACCCAGTTCTTTGCTTTAAAAGTCAATATTTACTCTGGGGCAATTAAAAAAAAACAACAACACCTCATTTTGTTTTTCATTATGAACACCAAAATTGTTGGCTTGAATTGCCACAGCAGAGCATTATGCAGCTTGTACAAAGACATAAGACTTTTCCCAAAGAAGACCATTCCTCTCTCTCCTCTCAGTTAGTCCCTCAATCCTTTCCTTGCTTCTTCTCTCCCTCCTTCCCGGCTTCCCTTCTTTCCTCACTCATTTATTCATTCAGTTCGTTCAGCAAAGGCTTTTTCAACCTCTGCTGTGAGCCAGGCATTATTTTAAGTGCTGGGGATATTATTAGAAACAAAAAATAAAGCTCCTGCTCTCATGAAGCTTATATTTCAGTGGATTAAGGAACGTGATTGACCAGAAGAAGTAATCCTTGTTGGTGACAAGGCTTTCAGGGAAGTGAAAGGTTGGTGGTTGTGTGGGTGATAGAATTAATGTCTGCTCTTTTGTCAGAGACATGCTGGCAAGATAGGTTGTGATTCCACTTTCCTTTCTATTTACATCACCATCTGAGTCCCTATATAGCATTTTACCTGACATGCAAGATTCCATTTGGGCAGGGTTTTGTCAGTTATCATTTATATATCCTTTCTTGAAATTGGATTAGATCTCTTTGATTTATTTGGAGAGAGAAATGGGTAATACACAGTATGTTTCTGCTGAATATCTGTTTTGCTATGAATCTGACACAGTAGTGTATACCTTATTTTTATTCCAGTGTGTTTTATTTAACATTCCATTATTCAGAGATTGGTGGGATTTTTCTTCTTACCTTTCCTTCTACACTGTTTCATTCCAGTTTTTTAAAAAACAATCTAATTTTCTTAATGCCCCCCCATAACTTTCAACAATTTGAACACAAAGTACACAAATCAACCCTATGAACTAAAACCCAAGCCTGTGACATTCATTTGTTCATTCATTCAGCAGATGTACAAAGCAAAAGAAGATACATGTTTCCTCTCCACAAATTTCACAGTCCAAGAGGACAGTGAAATAAAGAAACTTAAATTAGAATTCTCTGGGGTAAACATGCCAACAGAATTCTGAATAAATATCAGTGCGCATTTAAGACATAAGTAACTAAGTCCGCCTGGCTTGTCAGAGAAGGCATGTCGACAGAGGAGGTGATCTTTGATCTGGGTCTTTTTTTTTTTTTTTTTTTTGGCGGTACACGGGCCTCTCACTGCCGTGGCCTCTCCGGTTGCGGAGCACAGGCTTCGGACGTGCAGGCTCAGCGGCCATGGCTCACAGGCCCAGCCGCTCCGCGACATGCGGGATCCTCCCAGACCGGGGCACGAACCTGCATCCCATGCATCAGCAGAAGGACCCTCAACCACTGCGCCACCAGGGAAGCCCCTGATCTGGGTCTTGAAGAGTGAGGATGTGTTTGCCTCTCAGGACCAGCTGAGAGATAGCTAGATTTCATTGGTCTTGCTGTAATCACTGAGGCGTTGATACCCAGCATGGCTTTCTCTCCAAGTACTGGACTTGGGAATGGTGGTCTCTTTGCAAATACAGCCTGGGTTTTGTTTGTTTGTCTCTGAAACAAGGTTGACATCAGGACTGCTTCTTTATTTTGTTACTGCTGTTGTTCATCAGGTGGATAGGTCTTCAATTTTCATGGTGCTGCATTCCAACATTTGGGGTAGGTTACTTTACTGCATGTTAACTTTCTGACTGGGGCATAGTTATTAAGTGTATCAGGAACTAGCTGTCGGCCCTTCTCCTGCCCTCCTTCTGCTCAGGTAATCTGGAGTAAACATAAGAAACAAATCTACGTTGTCACCATGTTTGGTTCCCAACTCAGAACCTGTGGAATGGCCAGGATGCCATCCAGTGAAAATGTATCGGGGAAGCCAGAGCGCAGAGGGTTTCTTTTAAGAGTTTAGAAAAGCTCACTGACCTTATTTATTACTTGCTGAAAGGCCCAGTGAATTTGCCAGTCTCCTTCTTGTTCTAAAAATTGCCTTCAGTTGTTGAAGTTGTGGAGTTTTTCTTGTAACCCCCACCAGAGGTCTTTCAGGGGAGACAACTGGTGGGAGAGTAGGCCTTTCTGCTTTTTGTGTCCCCAGGTAAGAGATGATCATCAACAGCATTATATCCTGTGTAGGGAGTGGGCTTGCTTAGATCATTTCAGCTCAGCAACCCGTCCTCATTATTCCTAATGCCCAGAGTTAGGGCCTGGTTTCTCTTTGTGTTAGAAGAAGAAAAGGACAAGTATAGGTGTGAGTGAGGGGGATGATAGTTACAATGGTAGGATCATACCGAACATGCAGTAAGCACCTTGCAAGTGTTGCTCATTTAATCCATATGACAACCCTACGACATAGATCTCTTCTGTTGATAAGCAGACTGAGTCACAGAGAGTTAATCTGCGCAAAGTCACACAGCTGTCTGCCTTGGGAGCCCACACACTTGATTGCTATGACTGAGCCAGATGCCTTGATGATGTGTGACTAGTCGTCAGACATCTGGTGTCACCCCTGACCGCTGTGTGCTGGGGAGTCACATCTCATTGGTGTCTGTCAGCAGGTGTTCTTTGGAGTGAGACTCTTCTTTTTGTGACTTGGTTATGGCTTTTAAAGACTCTGTTTTTTAATATGTTTTTAACCTCCCCCCCGCCCCACCCCACCCCTGAATATAAAGGACCCATTTCAAAGATTGAAAGCCTTTTGGAAGCTGAACCTGACTCCCAGGTCTTCATGTTTTCAGTTTTTATAGTCCTTGAAGGGTTCCTTTTGCCTTTCCATCATAGAGAGGATCCCATCATAGAGAGGCTTTAATTTTTGCTTGCATTTTCCCATTCTGTGTTTTGACTTCTGGCCTAAAAAATGAAAGAAAAAAATGTTTAATATTAAATTGAAAATGAAAACCATGTCTTTTTCCATGAAGTTAACTCTGTTGCATCATATGATATAAACTCAAGCAATAAAGCCCTGCCCCAAATACAAGTGCCATGTGCTATAAAAAACACAGATTAACATAAAAACTTACCAGAATAGTTTAAATGAAGATTCGTTTTATAGTGAAAACAGAGAACAGTTATTCCAGACCATAGAGAGAGGCGTTTAATATATTTAAATTGGTCTCTTATAAATCACTGCTTTCTACAGAGGCTGAATGGAAGGCAGAGGAACCTAACTCCTTTATGCAAAGAGCTGCTGTCCATTTAAAGTAATTGCAAGTGACCGTAAAGCATCTCCAACATAATGTTGCATACGAATGAGAAAGTAGGTTTTGATATTCAGAAAACTCAAGTTCCACGCTTGTAGCTGTAGTTATTTGGCTTAGTATGTAAGGCACTTATCGCATAAGGTGGTTGCTGATAGACTTGAAGGCAGGTAGATTTTCCCAGTGGTCTGCTAACTTCTTATTCAGTCTTGGCCAACCACTAATACAATGCTGAGAGTTGCTTTCTATTTTCGCCCCTCTAGCTTGGGTCTGTTTGGTGTACTGGAGTCTATGAATCAGAAAGTCTGTAGCTTGCAAGCTACAGATAAATGCTTCCTCTGCTGCCTAGAAATGGCCCTGGACTGACAGTTTGTTGTCCTGCCCTGAGAGGGAATAGGTTCCAGATTTGGTCTTTAGCCTAGATTTGTTGGGATCCTCTGTGCCGTCCCAGAGTGGTGTGTTGCTAGATAAATGTAACATCCACCAACTTTGTCAGATAATGTGTCTGGCCTAGTTGCTGTGCTGTGATTGGAATCGAAACATATGGCTTGTTATTAGGGCAGTGACTGGCTGTGGGGGACATGGATGTCTGTTGTTTTTCGTCGCTTATTGATTTAGTGAGTTAGAATGCCTTTCCTTTGGTGCTAGCATTAAATAGTTCAGTCCTGTTAGCCATTTTGTAAGATTGTCTTCATGTGTGATTTGTGTATGTTTCCTTGATCTGGGGGGTACAGGGTCAAGGACTTAGGGGAAGGGATAATTGTTTACAGAAAAAGTGGAGGGGCATGGATTTGAGATCAAATAGGAGGTTGGGGAATGTAGGCTTCCTCTGAATATTGAGGAAATTCTTTAATCCCGATTAACTTTGGAAAGTCCCTTCTTTGCTCTCACAGTAGGGAATTTGGCTGGGTGAGCTAATACTTGGAATCGGAACCAGGAGTTGTGGGTTAAATTTCTCCCTGGCAAAGACCAATATTTGGGGCTTTCCTCTACTCGTGTCTTGCTGCCTCTCATTGGGTCTTTTCAAACTGTATACAATAAAGACTGTCTTGATAAATAGTTTGGTTGTGTTTTGGGTCGTTATTAAAGGTTGGATGAAGCTGTTTTTTATTCTTTCAGCACACTTATTGAGTACCTACTATGTGCCAGATGCTGTTCTTGGTCCTGGGATTTATTGATATACAAGAGCAACAAAATCCTTAGTCTTACAGAGTTTGTATTCTAGTGGACTGTTACGTTACAGTGCTCATTATTTGAGAGGACCAAGGTGTTAGCTGTCGCTGCTGTGGCACGCTGGTACGGACTGAGAGAAGAGACTGGGATTCAAGTCCTAGTAACTGTCCTGACTTGCTGAGTTTCTCTGAGCCTCAGTTTTCCCACCTGTAAAATAAGGAAATTGAATATTCTTTTTATTATCAATAAATCATATTGAATGATTTATAGGGTCTTTTCCCACTTGTGTAGTTTATGATACTGGTTCCTCTGAATATTTTAGCCTTTAATCTGAGCTGGGCTTGTAGCCAGTGACCAGTGTTCACATGTTAATTTAAAAAAGAGTTTTTATTACTCAGCCATAAAAAGGAACAAAATAGTGCCATTTGCAGAGACATGGATGGACCTAGAGATTGTCATACAGAGTGAAGTAAGTCTGAAAGAGAAAGGCAAATACCATATAATACTGATTATATGTGGAATCTAGAAAAATGGTACAGATGAACTTATTTGCAAAGCAGAAATAGAGTCAAAGATGTAGAAAACAAACTTATGGTTACCAGTGGGGGAAGGGGAGGTGGGATGAATTGGGAGATTGGGATTGACATATATACACTACTATGTACAACATAGATAGCTAATGAGAGCCTACTGTATAGTATAGGGAACTCTACTCAGTGCTCTGTGGTGACCTAAATGGGACGGAAATCTAAAAAAGAGTGGATATATGTATATGTATAACTGATTCACTTTGCTGTACAGCAGAAACTAACACAACATTGTAAAGCAACTATACTCCAATAAAAATTAATAAAAAAACAAAATTTAAAAAAGTCTTTAGACTAAGGAAGAAGATAATTGTTTCTGGAGAGTTGATATTTCTACACATGGTCATGAAATTTTTTTTAAAATGTAGTGAATTTATAGATTTTTCAAAGCACATTACTCCAGGACACTTTCATTCTCATCACAGTGAACGTCTAAGACAACATTTATTTTTTAAAGTCTTGTGACATACAGGCTCTTGGCAGTATATTCACTGCTGAATCTACAGTGATGGGAGCCTGGCTTTTGAAATAATGGTAAAAGAATGCCATGGGACAGAATTTTTAAAATATCATGAAAACTGAGTTGCTTCCCAGATTTTAAAAAGAAGAGGAAAAAACAATAAGGGAATCTTCATTTATTCTGGAAGCATGTATGTCCTGACATAAAGTCTGAGTTTCCCTTGTGTCCTATGAACTGGTTGGTTGCAGGTAAGGAGAATTGCCTTTTCTTACACGTGCCTCGGAAACACTCATCATTGTGTAAGAAATAACTTTTTTGTTTGTGTGAAATCATAATATAGAACCCATTCTGCCATGCACCTCCAATATAAAGCTCAGGGATGCAGGCCTGTTAATCAGGCGGAAATATGGGAAGTGAGAAGTGAAACATAAGTCTTATTTCACACCTCTAAATGATTGACTGCAAAGAATGAACTTAAAAATAATAATGCAGCCTTCTTCTTGGCATCACACCTTTTAATAAGACGGGTTAAAAATATTTAGGGTGAAACTTCATCAGGATGCTTTTAATTGCTTCAGCACAATTTAGCAGTATATTGAGGTGATGCCACCACTGTGCCCAGGATCCTGGAGGAAGATGCTTGGGGGACACTGTCACTCACTGATACATTGAGGATGATTTGGTGGAACCCATTCAGGTTTGGGGATCTCATTTTCCTCTCAAATGCACGCTGTGAGGGTAGAAGGCATGGCAGCAGTGGCTAGTATGAGTATGATTTACATCTGTTTTTAAGTTGCTGTTCTTGTAAGAACAGGCACATAAGGCATCCTTGTTATATCTACCTTTGTAACAACATCTCCTCGTCCTTCTAGGTCCATTTCAAATGCCTTCCTCTCTGTTACGTCTTTCCTTACCACCCCCAACTGGCTATGATCTCTCTCCCTTATATTTCAGACAGATTAGACTGAGACTGTGAGTTTTTATCCCAGGTTGACCACTTAAAGGCTGTTTGACCTTGGGCAGATTACTTTGCCCTTCTGTATCTTCATTTCCTCATCTGTAAAGTGGAGATAATAAAAGCACCTACCTCTTAGGGTCATGGTGATTCTTAAATGAGTTAGTATAGGTGATACACTTAGAACAGTATCTTGCATTGTGCTGCTGCTGTTTTATCAACATTATTTTACTTCCCTCTTGGTACATAGTTCATGTTCTCCTTCGCTACACTGATGTATTTAACTTCTCTGCCTCAAATTGTGCTGGGTTCCTTCCAGGCTGAGATTCCTTGTAACGCCTAGCACAATACCTTAGACATGGTAGGTACTCTGTGAGCCCTCTGGATCGTTTCACACAGCATTTTGTTAAGAATTCAAAGCAGGGTGTATTCTCATTCTGAATTTTAAAACCTTGGAAGTGGATGGGGACTGATCTTGTTTGTTTCTTAACTGAAACAAACTGAAACTGTAGCACCAAAGCCAAACACTCACTCATGGTCACCCACTGGGTGGCCTGATAAGAAGGCTAGTCACTCAAGGCTATGGACTTCATCCTCTTCTTGCTGATATTACTAGCACAAATGAGTTTGCTTCTGATAATTCTCTGAGCCATTTAGGCTAGGTTAATACTGACCAGTAATTTCATGAAGTGGCGGGAACATGGGCTCCTGCTAGGATGAGCACTGGAAGACCAGCAGTGCTTCTGGAATTATGAATGCTTGTCAGAGGAGCTGCTTTTATTCCCAAGAGCTCCCCCCTCCCCCCTTCTTCCCTTTAAACCATCAAGGGAGTCCCTATGGTGATGAATGGAGAAGTACAGGGCTGCACTGGCTTGTTGTGGATCTTTCCTCAGCAGTTCTTAGAGACAACTGTGATTGAGGACATGCTGGCTGGCTGACACCTAGGTTGAGAGTACTGAATTAAAATACAGAAGTGATGAGTGTGTGGGGAAAGACCTTATAAAAAGAAGTGGTGCTTGGCATTCTAGCCAGGTTAGATCTGTTTTTCGAAGGTAGGCACTTTGGCACATGCAAAACTTGTGTGACTTCAGCATGCAGAAGATTGCACTTCACTTATCAGCCAAACCCTATTCACATTAGGAGAGTGTTGCTAGTGTGGTAAGTATGTGGCTGTGTTGTGTTCTGAAGCCAGTGTTCAGAAGCTGATGAGTTCTTTGACTTTGGGCTCTGGAAGAACAAACAGCTCCTTGAGTTTAAACTTGTCAAGTGAAAAAGCAGCTTTGGTCCTAAGGCTGTGGCTTTAAGGGCACTTACTTACCTTTGGGCCTGTGGAACAAGGTCCAGGACAGATGATGGATTCATTTTCCTCCACAGCCTCAGCAAGGTCTCCCTGCCCCTCTCTCCAGGCTGCCCGTGTAAGTGTATTCATAATGCCTCTGAGAGATTTTAAAAATTCCTCAGAGGAATCTGGAGAGGATAGAAGGACCTCCTTGATAGTTTAGGAATGTTGATCTTATCTCTTGATTGGTTGCATGTTGTTTTGGTTTCTGCTCAGGCCAGAATCTTGTTGCTGGTTATGTTGTCTTTTCTCTACACCTTCCCCCTACCCCCTATCCATGCCTTTCCCCCATAGTCTGCATCACATGGGAAATGCTTTAGTTGGGTTTCAAAAAGTTTTGGGTTGTATGTGTGCAGTCCAACCAGCTAGTTGTTTTTTTAAAAATCGTGGTAAAATACACATAAGATAAAATTTACTGTCTTACTTTTTTTTTGCGGTACGCGGGCCTCTCACTGTTGTGGCTGGACGCGCAGGCTCAGCGGTCATGGCACATGGGCCTAGCTGCTCCGCGGTATGTGGGATCTTCCCGGACTGGGGCATGAACCCGTGTCCCCTGCATCGGCAGGCGGACTCTCAACCACTGCGCCACCAGGGAAGCCCGCAAGTGCCATATTTTAGTCCTGTCTGTCTCTCCCAGGACCTTGTGCCGTGTTTGGTATATTGCTGTATCTGTGGCAATTGTCTGGTAAATACTTGATTTGTCCACAAGTGACTGATGCAGTGTGGGATAGAGTAAATTAGTAGTTTTAATCATGACCGTCTCCCCACATAGCTGTTTGACCACATCCAAACCACTCACCATCTCATGCCAGATTGTAGAAACTGAAAGAAAAATGAGCCTAGGTTAAAAAAAAAATATTAAGCACTTATCATGTGCTAGGTATTTTGCTAAGCACTTTACTCATATTTCCTCATTTAATTGTTTCAGTGACCCAGTGGAGTACGTTTCCGTTTTTCAGTGAATGAAATAGACACCGAGAAGGGTGGTTATCTGCTAAGTTCAAATCCAGGTAGTCCAGCCTCTGAGCATATATTTCATTTTGCATGACATTAGTCACAGACTTAGGACACATTTGGCACCACCAGCTCTGAACCTGCAAGCTGTGGGGTGTAGATTGAGCAGGAAGATCTAGAAGGACACTGAGTCGTTGCACAGAAGAGCCAGTTTTCAGTTAGTAATGGGAATGGAGGGGAGTGATCAGTGTGGAAGTTGGGCCGTAGGGAAGGTTGTATACCATTGGAAAGGGGCTCAGGAGACACAGTTGCCTGAGTAGGAAGGACGGGAGCTGAGGGAGAATGGTCCCAGAGGAGGATGAGGTGAATGATGTGGCTGCAGGAGATAGGTTCCTGAAAGGAGGGGCCTAGGTTTTAGGCAGCCTTCAAGGAGGCCAGGGAAGTGTGGCCTGATGGGATTAACTAGTCTCAGGGCCCTAGATGGAGTGAGGGCCATCTGTGCGGACTGGGCCTTGGGTGTCCAAACCATGAAACATGTGAGGCAGAGTGTGGGCACATGTGTTCACTTACGTTCCTTCCCCCATCCTGTGCAGCGAAGCAGAGCACAAAGGAAAAATTAACAAACATCCCAAGTCTCTCCACACATAGATCAAAACATATTGATGTTGTCTTGCAACTCTGATAATTTCATTGAACTGTATGAAGCTTAAAATTGATACATAGGCATCCCCCTGATTAGCATTAAGTGCTGCTGTCAGTCTGACATAGCTGGATAAACCAATATTGAATAATCTATTAAATATGTCACACTTGAACAAGGAGTGTAAATCATATTATATTATTTCAGCTGTAATTAGGTGGGAGATAAAATCACAAGTAGACGAGTTTAGTGAATATTTCTCAGTGTGTACACAGCGTCACTGGAATTTCTTTCCTCGCTCCACGGGGAAAAAGAAGTTGACTGCTTTCCAAGTATTGACTGCTGTCCAGGAAGTGGGAGGTTGAGGGGTGACTTATGTAATGTTCACAGAGTGGGTTTCATTTATAAATTCAGTGAGCTTGGCTGTAATCTTCCTGCAGTTAATGGCGATGGAGATGCACCATTCTGCATTTAGCTGGAAATAGCTGGCTCTCCAACTTGGAGACCTGATTGTTCCTCAGGTTATAATATGTTTATGCCTTTATTTCTGCTTCCCCTCCTTTCCTGGGAGCTGCCTGTTGCCTTTACTGTCTGGGAATGAAAGATGCAAACCAGAGCTAGTGGGCAAACAGGGTGGTGTGCTGCTCAGTCCTTCGTTGCTCCTCTTCCCCAACCGCAGAGTGAGCTCGATTATTGAGAATAAATGAGGGACAGAAGCCAAGGTGGAAAAGATAAGGAGATTGTGTTAGGAGGGTCCAAATGAACCAACCTGTAGCTAAGAAATGGAGGTAATTCTAGTCCTTCCTTCACAGGGTTGTTGTGAAGAATAAAACACACGTTCAACCTTCAGAACAGTGCTACCACATAGCAAGGGTTTCAGTACTTATCAGTTGCTTTCATTATTATAAGAAAAACAGTTGGTTTTTGTGGTGGATAGTCAGGATGGTATGAACGTGGAATTCAGGAGCATAAAAAGGTATCTGACTAGGATGGCTGTGTCTCCTTCCAAATGGTTGGTGTAGTGTAACAGGATAGAAAGTGTTAGTTCTCATTTGGGGCTGTTACCATGTCAGAGCATGTTATAAGCAATGTATACAGGTCATCTCTTACTGAGAGGCTATGGTTTTCTTTTTTGCCTTTTTTGGGGTTGGTTTCTCAAATACTAGTTTGGTCCATTTCTGGTGATTCTGTTAATGAAGCAAAACAGCTTTTACACTTTTACGTTATAAGTGAGGACCTTAGAACTTTGTGTGGATGTTATGATCATTCAGCAGACATTTAACAAACTCCTGTAATGTACTGGGTATATTGTGTGTGAATATTTTTATAGGAAGTGTTTGCTTAAAGTTTGCTACATGTGGGATGCTATCCTCAGCCCTCAGCTCACAGGGATTTCCATAAAGGCAAGTGGAGGAGCTGAAGTGGGCTCATTCCTGGCTGCCTGAGGCAGGTTTTGAGGTGCTAGCCTCTTAGCTCCATTGGAGCCAGTAGTTCTGGCTTGAGCCAGCTGGACTCGGGGGCCTGAGCTGCATGGCGTGTAGTGTGTAGGCTGAGCTACATGGAGTTAGAGGCAGTTAGAATGCTGCAAACAAGACCTTTGTGGGGGTCTTGTTTCAGAGAGAGTGTGCTTTATAAAGCAAGGATTCCCAGAGACCTACAAGAGAACAACAGAAGGCAGACATTTCCCCCTCCAGGGCAATTACTCGGCTCTGATTTTTCTCATTACTTTGCCTAAAAATTTTCTTTTACTCCCCCCTCCACCCCTCCCTCCGTCTGTCTGTCTCTGTCTCTCTGTCTCTCTCTCTCTCAGCTGTACTTAGAAGGACTTAACGGCACCATTTGAAGTTAGACGATAAATGTAAAACTGATCTGCTCATGAACACTGATTAGTTGTACTTAAAAAAAAAATAATTTCACATAAGGCAGGAACAGGTTGCTCCTTGAAGGAGCTAATGGCCAGTTGGTTTTAGAGTGGATCACTGAAGGAAATGTGGCTTCACCTGCTGCCCTCTCCATCCAAGGAGATGAGTGTTCTGTGTTGGAGAACTGTGGGGGAGGACTCAGAACCATGGAGGAAGGAAGAACTAAGGATGGCTAGTCCTGCAGTCATGCTGGCCACAGTGTGCTCATGGCTTTTGAACATTAATGTGTAAATTCCCCTAAAATCTGCAAAAGCACCAGAGATCTTTGTACATGTACCCATAGGGTTTTTGTTGTTGTTGATAATTTGCCTTTCTGTTCTATGACCTTTTTTCAAGATCAGTTGTTTCTATAGCATTAGCATGTACCTAAAATGTGACACTTAAGTATGTAGATTTGAAGTTCCAAAGGCAAAATTGCTTGGGTTTAACACTTAGTCAAAACCATGCATTGAGTGCTGCTGCGTCCCAGGGCATGCGGAAGTGAGTGAGCACTGTTTCTGCTCTCACGGGTTTAGTTCACAGTCTGGTGTGGAGTAGATGGTCTCAGTGCAGCAGCAGCAGGGACACAAGGCATGCTGGTAGCATAGGAGCTGCAGCGTTAATTCTGTGGGGGATGGGGTGAGGGTGTCTAGGAGGACTTCATGGTCAGGGTGGGTTTGGAAGACAGTGCGGAGTTTGCCAAACAGACAAGAAGGCACATCGCCAGGGCAGAAGGACATTGGTGTCTCTGGAGGAGTGGGAGCTGGGAATCCAATCCAGAGGTTGGGATTTTTTGTTTCAGTTCTACCTCATACATGTTTGCTGTGTGACCTAATTTTTTACTGAGAGGGGAGAGAAATGGGGACCCCCATGTCTCCCTCCCTTTTGTCTGGCAGAGGGAGCAGGACTGTATCCAGACTTGTGAGCTTGCCCAGACTCCAGATAACGGAGGTTTACAGAGCCTGGGGTTTACACAAATCAGTTAAGTCAGATCGAGGTTCAGCTCAAACATTCACATTGGTCCAGTGCCATTTCTGCTGCCCTACATCCAAGTTGTTACTCTGTGGTTTCTGTGTTGTTGGATTTATTCCTTTCCTCATGCGTTCAATAAATGTTTCCTGAGTTGGTTATAAACAACTGTACAGTCTGACAGAGGTATAAGGGTCTTCCTGTCAGGGAACTTACAGTCTTAAAGTGGGAATTAACTTTGAAAATATAGGCTGATTCAGATGATAAAAAGCTGGACTAAGGAGTTAGGACTTAATGATTTATACCCCTCAACCTAAAGAGGATGCCAATGAGTTTCTGAACTTGAGCCCAAGGCAAATACTTGTTGATTCCTTGACTTTATTTACTACTGTAGAATAGTGCTTTAGTGTGTTTGAATAAATTTTAAAAATACATGCGTAAAGGTAGGCCTTGCATTGTGTGAGAGTAGAGTATGTAGGATTGTGGACTCAGAGCCAAACAGCCTGGTTTTGAATCCTGCCTTCACTATATGAGCTGTGTAACCGTGGGCAATTTGCTTAGAGTCAGATTGTCTCACCCCTTACGTGGAAAATGATGATGAAAATAATATCCACATAAACTTATTGTTAGGATTAAATGAGCGAATGTAAATAAAGGGGTAGGTAAGGTGCCTGGTACATTAGCAAGCACTTTGTAGGGATTAACTATAATTGGGGAGTTGCCTGGTTGAGCCTCTCAGCTGGTTTGATTTTTCTTTGATGCCCTAGAACATTGTGACAGTTCCTCACCTGAGTGGTGCATCAGAATCATCCAGAGAGCATTTTAGAATTCACAGCCGGAAGATTTCCAGTTCCACCAAGATGAAGTAGCCCCTTTCCTCCTAGATCCTCCCCCTTAATCTAACAACATCGGACATAACACAGAAGCAGTCGTAGTCTCTGAAAGATAGAAAGAAGAGAGCAGGCTGCTTACAACTTGGGGACTTGAGGAATGACATGGTGGTGAGTCCCTTGGGTTTGCTTATTGACTCCCATGTATCTTGGACAGAGTACTGCAAAAACTTCCAATTCGTAATCACCAGGAGGCACAGACCAAAAAAGCTCTAAGAAAAGCCTGTTTCCCCTAGCCAAAGGCCTGGGAATAAAAAGGCGAATTAACAACAGGAAACCTTTTTGGTAAAACCCTCCCTACTGCAGCCAGACACGGAAGGAAAAAACTACACTCTACACCACCACACCCCACCAACCCTCTGTTTTAGTCCATCTTGCCCCTGTGCCCCATGGAAGCAGGCGGTGCACTTCCATTCCTACGTGGGGTGGTGTCAGCAGAACGGAGCAGGGTGCCTGATCTTCCACTCCCCTCTGTGGGGAGCTAGGCAGTGCTCTGAGGCGGTGCCAGGGAAGTATGAGTGGGGTCCAGCTCTAAGCTGAGCTTCCGCTCCTACCCTGCAGCAACAGGCTTCTCCCTCCCTGGTGGCAGTGGGGCTTAGGAGAATCTGATCTCACACCCTCTCTCTCTGTCTCTCTTTTTTAAATAGATCTTTATTGGAGTATAATTGCTTCACAATACCATGTTAGTTGTACAACGAAGTGAATCAACCATATGCATACATATATCCCCTCCCTCTTGAGCCTTCCTCCCACCCTCCCTATCCCACCCCTCTAGGTCATCGCAAATCACCGAGCTGATCTCCCTGTGCTATGCGGCTGCTTCCCACTAGCTCTCTGTTTTACAGTCAGCAGTGTATATATGTCGATGCTGTTCTCACTTTGCCCCAGCTCCCCCGCCCCCCGCCACCTGTGTCCTCAAGTCCATTCTCTGTCTGCGTCTGTATTCCTGCCCACTAGGTTCATCAGTACCTTTTTTTGTTTTGTTTTTGTTTAGATTCCATATATATTGATCTCACACCCTCTCTTGAGGTAATGAAGCAGTGCCCCATCTTCACTTGGAAGATGTCAGCAGGGTCGAGTGAGGAGGTGAATCCCCCCTCCCCCTCTGCCTGCAACAGGCAGGGTGACTCAGTGCTCTACCTTGCCGGGTGGTAGTGTTGGTGGGCCCAGGAGGAGGCATACTTGCCTAGCCCTCACGTTGCCCTTCAGCAGGAGACTGCCTACTAAATAAAGGTGTCCAGGATACAATGAAAATCACAAGAACAAGGAAAATCACAGCTTGAATAAGAATAGCCAATAACAGATTCTAACACTGAGATGAATCCGATGTTGGAATCTAAAAGAATTTCAAAGGAGCCATGATAAAAATGCTTCAACAAGCAATTGTTATTAGTTTTTTAAGCAAATGGAAAAGAAGGGATAATCTCAGCAAAAATCCATGGGACCAACATGAGAGAACTTTTTGGGGTGATAGAAATATTGTATAACTTGGTTGTCATGTATACCTTTGTTAGACTCATCAAACTGTGTACTTAGAGTGGGTGCATTTTATTCTAAATAAATTGCGTTATAGTAAAGTTGATTTACAGTAGTGCATGGGGCCAGTCTTCATCCCTGGAGATTTGTTCAGTAGGTGTAAGATGAAGTCCACCAAGTTTTTAAAAATACGTGCCCCAGGTGATTCTGATGCTGCTAGTGGCTCTTGGGAACTCCTGATCTCTCCAGAGTAATCTAGACTAGTTGTGAATTCTTCAGAATATCAATCTGTTAGCAATCTGTGCAAACAGAAACTTGTTCTGGTAAATTGTGAATTACCAGATAAGTACTTGCAGAATAAACAGAATGCATAATTAGAAACCATTAAGCATATTATCCCCACATGGAAATAATTTTTTGTATGTTTTTTGTTGGGTAATGTTGTAAAGAATGTTACATGGCATCCTTAGAAGCTGTAACTTGTCATGCTGGGTCATAAAGAAACTGCACTGTGGTGTGTTTGCTTTTTCTCCTATTTGGCCACACCTTTCTCTCCATTCCTTTTCAGAGCATTTTCTCCTTGTTGGCTAATGACAGGATGGATTCCACATCTGCTTGTGCGAGCTACTGCCGCCTTGACAGTCGTGGTTTTCATCAGTACCTCCCTGCGGGGGGTGGGGGGGTGCTTTCTGTCAACATCCTGCTCTTAACAGAGGCTAGGAAATGATTCCTAATCCAGTCATTAGAGCTTTTAAGCCTCTCCCATTGGCCTTACTTTAACTCAGTGACTCTCACATTGCCTCCTAGGCTGGATTTTCTAATCCTGCCAAGGAAACCTATGGGTTCTCCCCGACCTAAAGGGCACTTCCAACTCAGGCCTTCTCCCCCTTTACTCTGCCTGGTACACCTGTATGTGTGCAAAGTGGCTAAGGCTGGATGTGACGGGTGGCGGAGCTGTACTTGGGGATGCCTTCCTCCCAGGGCACCCCTTTCAAAGCAGCTGGTTCATTTGTCCATAGCAGAACTAGTCAAAGCTGCGTCAGGGGGTTGGCCGCCTGCATCTCCTGCCTGGTCCAGGTGAGCTTCCAACACTCCTCTCTGGGTGCTAGAAGGAAATTCTTTTTTTTTTTTTTTTTAATCTGTTAACAGATTTAAAGCAAACTGTGTCTGGGTGGGTGTCCGTGTGTTACTCCTCATAGCTTTTCTGTTTTGACACTGTACCCTTGGAGGCACCCTGGGTCTGGTTTCTTTGCTTTAAATAGTAGATGCCTGAGATTGGCTGTTGGTAGGACACCCTCTCTCTGAGTTCACCTTGGGGTTCTCTTGTTCTCGCCAGAGCTGGATCTGGTCTGTGGGTCATTCTCCTGGTGTCCAGTCTGCCTAAGTACTCATTGCTTACTTAGCTGGTCTTCATTTATATTGTGTGTTTTTGTATGTGTCATGGTTACAGTCATCAGACGACTAATGTCAGAGGAGGTCAGACACAGTTACAGCTTCTAATCATGTTGATCTTTTGGTAAGGGAGTTATTTGTGGGGAAAAAATACACATTAGGAATCTTCAGTGTGCATTAGAGGGGATAACACTTGAAAAATGTGCACGTGATAGCTGTCTCCAAATATTTATGTGGATTGTGGTTTCTAAGAGGGATTAGTTAGCTTTTTCTTTCCTAATGTAGAACCAGGACCAGTAATAGGAAGGAGTAGAGAAACATGTTATGGCCCTGTTTCAAGAAGAGCATTCTGTCTGACAAGGCTTTCCAAAATGTAAATAGTAAGTGTTACGTCACTGGAGGTATTCAAGGAAGGTCTGGGTATGGTAGAGAAGGTGTGGATATTGGGAAACTTCTAAGCGTATTTTCAAATTTCATCCTCTCTTGTTCTTTAAAAAAATATATAATCCATGAATGTAACTGTGGAACCATTCCTGGCTAAAGGTTTAACTTGCTTGCTTGTTCAGTAAACCTATATGTTAGTAGCAAGGAGTCTCATTGTTGCCTCAGGCAGCCCTGGAAACTGCGATGGCGGGACTATGTGTGTGTCTCTTCCTGCCTTTCCTTTGAGATGCCTACATTGGTAGTACCCTTCCCCACTGTGGTCTGTTTTTATCATGCGTCATGTGCACCGCCTTTTCCAGCATCTCTGCTACTTGACCTATTGGAGAAAGCCAGGTAACTGACCATGAATTCTTCTGGGATTGAGGCAGACAGCTTCTTCAGGAGTGGGCCCCCATTCCCATTCCAAATGAGGCCTCTTTCACTGAAGCCAAAAATAAACTGGGAAAGTAGTTGTTTGAATAAGAACCATAACCTCTCCCTTCACCTCTTGCCTTCACTTGCCCTTCTGTGGTTAAAACAACTCGAGTGTTTGGGGGAATAATAAAGGTACAGTCTCTGAAGAGAACTTCAGAGGTGTGTGTCTCACTTTAGCTCATGGGCATTTCTAGGTGACCCCAGCAAGTGTGGCTATTAGTGAAGCAGGGAAGGTTGCTAGTATGTAAATGTTTCAGTTTGGGGGATTTTTCTCCCTGCCCCATGCCATTTTCTAATTGGCCACTCAGGGGTTTCTAGTCCCAAATACTTTTGTGGTTGTGTTTTGGTATGTGTGTATGTAGTGTTAGTAGTCACTTATTGGAATAGTTGTGTTTATTTCAAATTGTATTATGTGTCTTTCTAAAAGATATTTGTTAGTTGATAGTTCAGTGAAGATATTTTGGTTTGATTGAAACTGTTGCTCCCAGGTCGTGGTAGAAGCAGCTAGCATTTCTTGAGCAATCCCTGTGAACATTTCCCTTTTATGTAGACCATAACATAACATTTTCCTGGGTTTTAGAATAAAGCCCTATAGGTACTACCGCAAGGCCTTTGAGGTTTGATCCCTAAGACATATTTGTATCCTTAATGATTTTCAGCACAGGGTTTTGTGTTCAGTAGGGGATCAATAAGTGTTGAATTTTGTTGAATATAAAATTGCTTTCAAATGATTTTTGTTTCTTTCTTTTAAAGAGAATAATTTCGAGAAAACTTTCCACTTCAGGTTAATTGCTTCTAACCCTTTTTTGTAACACTCCATGAAAGAGAGGATTTTGGATAGTTTGGGGAAGGCTGACCTCTGTGGGGTGGAGGGCATTTGCATTTTATCAGGTTTCTGGAGATAGATCATTCATGCTAGTTAATGTTGGTTTTGTTAGCTTTTTAAATTTAAGTATAGTTGATTTACAATATTGCAGTTTTAGCCAATAAATATTAATGAAGCATCTACTGTGTAAAGCACATACTGGCTACAGATACATAGAAATAAATAGAAAATAATAGTTTTTGCCATTGAGGATCTTATCATCTAGTTGGAAATGTAGCATCTAAATACACTAAAAATTAATTAACAGTAAAGGAATTCTTTAGGATTCTTGGATTGTTTAATGTAGTGGTTCTCCAACGTTACTGTGCCTCAGAATCACCTGCAGGGCTTGTTAAAATACAGATGGGACTTCCCTGGTGGCGCAGTGGTTAAGAATCTGCCTGCCAATGCAGGGGACATGGGTTTGATCCCTGCTCCGGGAAGATCCCGCATGTCACAGAGCAACGAAGCCCCGTGCGCCACGACTGCTGAGCCTGCGCTCTAGAGCCCGTGCTCCACAACAAGAGAGAAGCCAAAGCCTGCGTGCAGCAACTAAGACCCAATGCAGCCATAAATAAATAAATATCTAGATAGATAGATAAATAAATATTGCTGGGCCCCACCCCCAGATTTTCTGACTCATTTGGCCTGGGTCCTGAGAATTTGCATTTTTAGTCAGTTCCCAGTTGATGCTGGTGGTGTTGGTCCAGAGACCACACTTGGAGAAGTGCTAGTGTGATGTAGTGATTCTCAGCCTGGGCTGTACAGTAGAATCACCTGGGGAGTTTAAAACATCCATGTCACACTAGACTAATTAGAATCACTGTGGGGTGGGACCCGGGTCTTTTTCTTTTCTTTTCTTTTCTTTTTTTTAATTCCCCAGATGGTTGTAATGTGTAGTCAAGTTTGTGACTTACTGGTCTAACACACACTGGGGATGTAGAACTTTAGGATTCAGAAACAGGATGTTAACCATGGCTGTAGGAGTATGGACAGATCATTGGAATTATTTAGCCTAGTCTTAAAGAATGATAAGTGAAAACAAAGGGATGATTTCTGTTCTTATAAAGGCAATGCTGTGAACAAGTCCAGCCTGTTTTCTATCAATTTTTTGAGACAGGCTGATGAGCTTGTGAGCTCTTAGGAATAGCATGGATTCCCATCCAGCAAGGGGTCAGTGAGTAGGACAGAGGGAGGGGCTTGTCACCACCATCAAAAACAAGCATTCACTGACCACCCTCTTTTCTTCCTGATTTAGACAGAAATCGGTATTTACCCAAACAAGCTTGTATGTCTGTGTATCTGGAGCGAGGTGTGGACGTGGGCTGTGGAATAGTGATAGTGAAACTTTGAAAAATGACTCTGCCATTTTTACATTTCATCTCTATAAGCTTCTGTTTATTCATGTATAAAATAAAGGACTACACGTAGTTGTCAATAGTCAATGTATGTGAATACTAGTACAATATTAGGAACATTGTTCTGTTCATCATGAGACCCCCCCAGAATCTAGCAATGGGCATGGTGCATAGTGTCTGCTCATTAAATCCATGTTTGTTGAATGAATCATAAAGGTGGACTTTCATATCAAGTACCCATGCATTAGCAAGGACAGGGAGAGCTTGTTCCTGAGAAACTTTACAAATAAATGTTGCCACCTTGCATTTCCCAGCTTGGGCAGGAAATCTGTTAAAATAAAGGAATGCGAATGCAACAAGTAAAGCTGGAAATACATTGTCTTAATGAGTCCTAGTCATAGCTACCTATGATCTAAAGAAGTCTTTCCTTTTCAGTTCCAACTGATATTTAGCCACATCAAATTTTAGATGTTATTGTTAAATTTTATTTTTAACTTTATTCAGTTAAATTGATTATAAAATAACTTGGACTATAAGAATAAGCCTGTGTTTAATTTCTTGGAACTACTAGAGCTTTTGTTATAATAAATTTCATAGGGCTCAAGAAGTTATAAAATTAATACTAGAGATTTGGTGCTTGTTAAAATCTTGACATCTTCTATTAAGGCCCATTGGAATGATGTACAGTGAAACAGCTGTCCTGTGTTGGTGATAGGGCTCTCATCCATCCCCAGGTCCTGGGAAGCGTGATGCAACTCTGGTCTAACTGCAGCGGCTGGATTTTTGGCCCAGGGCAAAGAGGAGGAGGGAGGGTAAAGAAACCTGATCAGACCATTTGATGCTAATTTCACAGGTGGCTGGTCTCTGTGTGCCCGCCTGGCTGTTGTTATTTATAGAGCTCTAAGTAGATGTATCTACACTTAGGGACCTGAAAGGAAGGTTTGCATAAGGGTGTAGTGGTAAAAGTGCAGAAGTGGAATCTAGGGGCAAATGGTCATTGGTGAGTGTCATTGCCAGAGTTAAATGGGATCATTAGCGGCTGTCATGGTTTCCGCTAGCACCTCATTGCCTTTCCTGAATCCTTTTGAAAACAAGCAACAAACCTGACTGAAACAACCATGGATAGTCAGTCTCTCCCTTATTTTTAATTGGGGTTGATAGGATTTTAATCAGAGCTATCCACAAAGCTATGAATTAAATAATTAGAAATATATTTCTAGGGCCAAAAGGACCTGATCATTTTGAAACCATGCAACTCAGATGGGACTTGAACCCATGGTCTTTTAACTGAGATCACACACCTGGTCTCAGGACTTAATGAAGTTCAGGTTCTTTATGTCTCATTGCAGAAAGAATTCAGTGAGAAACAAAGTGATAGGTAAGAAGTGGATTTATTTAGAGAGAAACACACTCCAGAGACAGAGTGTGGGCCATCCTAGAAGGTGAGAGGCCCCGAAATATGGTGTGGTTAGTTTTTATGGGCTGGGTAATTTCATAGGCTAATGGGTAGGAGGATTATTCCAACTATTTCAGGGAAGGGGCAGGGATTTCAAGGAATTGGGCACCGCCCACTTTTTGGCCTTTTATGGTTAGCCTCAGAACTGTCATGGTGCTGGTGGGTGTGTCATTTAGCATATGCTAATGAATTAGGCTCAGGGTCCACTGGAAGTTGAATCTTCCGCCATCTTGGACCTATATGGTTCTAACCAGTTTTTGTCATGTCCTCTGGTTATGTCATTCTTTTAAAGGTTGTGCCCTGCCCCCTTCCCTGCTGTTTCAATTTCCCCCTACTCCCTCTCCTGTTCCCCATCTTACCAATGGAAAAACTGAGATCTAGCAGGGTTACATACCAGCTGAATTTCACAGTGGTGAACCTGGGGCTGGAATCTGGATCTCACATCTCCTCAGTTTAGCTCTACTTCCATCATATTAGTCCTCTAATTAAAGTACACTTCTCTTTCTTTAAATTCAAGACTTTGTCTTCACAGCCCAGCTGAAGGTTATCCTTTGTTATGGTATTTTTTCAGAATTACTTTGAGAGTTGAAAACATGCTTCTGTTATTTTCATTTCTTAAAATGAAAAATAGTATTAAAAATTCCTTCTATTGATAATACATCTGCCTCCCACCACCAGTTTTTAGCAATGGCGGTGCCTCCTTGGAGAGAGAGGGGCCCTTTGTGGGTGCAGGGACTAGCCAGAAGCAGGAAGCAGCAACAGCAGCCAGCTTGGTTAGCTGCTGCGAGTGGGCTGGAGGCACCAGCACACAACACCTGGAGGTAATGGGTTCTGTGAATCACAGCTTGGCCTTGGCATCAGCCCTGGAGACCAGCTCTCCTAAGGGGAACTCTTTTCTGCCCTACCCTCAGTGGCCTGTTGGCAGAGGCCTAGAATAATTGTTTGTTTAAAGTTTTACTAGCTAATTATTCTGCACAGTACTGACAGGCATCTCTGTTAGAGTATTTCCAGTCTCTTGGAGGCACTTCACCACATGACTTGTGATCTAACCTCAGTGTAGACTGCAGAGGCTGGGTTTTGTTTGTTTGTTCTTCTCTCCTTCCCTTCCCACTTGTTTCAAAGGCCACACACTAAGCTCTGGAGAGGGAGCTGCCTGTGGGCTGAGAATTGGCTGCCTCACTCAGGCCGGCCATGTGTGGCTGCTGGAATAAGTACCTTTGGGTCAGTCATTCTCAGGTTACCGTACACTGGCGTGAAGGCCTGTGCTCTGTGTTGGATACTGACCGTGGGCTTTGTAGCAGAAAGGCGCGTTAGTTCTCCATCTGTAAGTGGAGGCGAGGAGGTTAGCTCAGTGTTTCTAAACCTTCAGAATGGATGCTGTCTCTTTGGGTTAGGTTAATATGCCTGAGAAGGGGCCAGGTTTTAGAACCTTGCATTGTACTGAATGACCAGTAGGATCTCTTCCAGTGCTCATGGTTTTTCATGGTTCCTCCAGAAGAAGAATTTCAGGCCACAGGGAATTTATTTGTAGCACAGTCAATTCTCAGTTACCTGTCTTGTAAATGTTTTCTATTCCAGAGACCTTTCTCCCGTGAGTTCCCAGGTTATATTCCAAGCTCCCTATTTGGTATGCACCCAGGGACTGAAAGATAATTTTCTTCTTGACTCTAGGAAAAGCTAACTGAGAGGGAAATCTACCATTAAGAAAAAAAAAAAAAAAGAAATCACACCTTATGTTACAACCAAATATAAGTAGCTTTTAGAGAGCATCCTCTATTGGGAAGGAACAGTGTGTTATGTTGCCTTGTCATTGGGAAGTTGATGAGGGTTAACTGTATTTTAGCTCTCACTCTTGTGCCTTGCAAGAGTAATTCCCTTTTCTGAAAGGCTTTGTTGAGTCACTAAGAATTATTTAAATGGACTTTAAGTATTTAGGTTAGTAATGAGATTCCAGTTGTATGGGTTTGTTGTGTATTAGCAGTGGCTTGAAGTTGTGTCCCCTGCTCTGGGTCTTACCTCTGACCCATACCCAAGTCCCTGGTCCACACGCTGTGGTGCTCCCTTGGCATGTCCAGTGTGCAGAGTAAGCCCTTTGACCCTCTTAAGGGGGTGCTGGTCATCTTTCTTTGCTTCACTTATCTTGCTTGTCATCTCCAAACCTGCTGTGGCTTGAAGTACTGCTGCCCTGACGGCTCTCTCCTTTGCCTCATTGAGGATCTGTTTGAGATACATGTCATTCTTTGGAGATTAGAACATTCACTTTAGAGGGAGGGATGACTTTATACTGGGACTGGTAGAAGTCGGTTCAGGAGCGATCAGACTCGTGGTGATTTTAGGAGGTGTTTCCACTCCGGTCCTTGTAACCACAGGGTTTGTACTGAGCTGGACACTGGCCATTTAAGTAGATGCTTCCTCTCCAATTACAGAGTGGCTCCCAGCTGGCAGATTTCTCACTGGGATTCAGTTTTCTTGGCTGCTGTTGTTTGTTGTGTTCACACTGAGTTTCGCGGCATCCTTCCAGGCTCTTGAGTCTTTTCCAAGCAGGAGAGATAGCAGAATGCTTTGCCCTCCCCTTCTTTTATCCTTTTGGATATTCCATGGCTATTAGGGAAGGACTTCCTGTGAAATAAAATGAAGGCAAAGGAAAGTAGCATGCCTGTGGCATAGAAATGCTGTTAGCAAGCTTAAGGCGTATCAGAGAGATTGGTCCTGAGAGTAACATTTACTGCCTTCCTGCTTTTGAACTTTTTTTTTTTTTTTTTTTCCTTTGACTGTTTCTGAGGTCTGGGATTTATCCTGAATTTAAGAATGGACTGTTTTTGATCATTTGAATAGGTATCACCATTCAGCAGGGAATACATGTGCAGACTGAGATGTTTCTTAAAGTCAATTTGTAGTATAACTCATGTGAAATGATTTCTTTAGTTGGTAATGCATTTCTGCTTTAAATTCTCTGCCTGGATTTATGCATTCATCTCCTGTTTTACCAGGTGATTTGCTTTTATTATGCTGCTATGACAGCCCCCTCCCACCTTTAGTTACCACCCCCGAACACTTGAGCATGTTTTCCAGTGTGAGTAGGCTTTGAGCTACCCCAAATGACATGAAGTGCCACCCATACAAGATTAGAAACAAGGAGAGCCTGGATTCCAGCAAAATCTCCCTGCCTGCTTGATCAAGCAATTGCAGGAAAGATTACGTGGCCCTTTAACATTGGTTTTGGAGAGACTCAGTTGGATGGATGGAGTCCCAGTGGGAAATCAGTAATCAGCTGCCGGCTGGAAAAATCTCAAATCATGGAATGAGCTTTTCTGTCACAGCCTGGAGTACTCAGCCAGAGGAGAGCCCAGCCACTCTTCTCCAGGGTCCAGCTGTCTCTTTGAAGAGGAGAAGAGGGGATAGAGGAAGCTGTCTTCAGCTATGCTGGAGCACCTCAGTTCAGAGGGCTTTTGGTTTGCTTTGCCCCTTTGCCTTTTGCCTTTTCCCACTTGGGGTTTGCTGTTGTTTTTCCTTTAGGGTGTGAGAGGCTTCCAACCCTGGGCAGGCTCTGAAGGAGTGGCATCAGGGAAATGTGTTTTGATTTCACGTAATCTCCTTTCGTTAAGAGGAGATGAGCAGCTGGTTGACCCAGAACAATGCCAAGGGGAGCTGGGGAGTTGTTACTTGTAAATGTAGAGGAAGAAAGGAACAGATACTGGGAGGCAGTGCGTGATGTACAGCGGATGCCTTCAGAGAATAGGGGCTTGTCTTTCTGTGATTCTCTCATAACCATGGAGGAGGTAGTGGGAGGAGGCATGTGGCTTCTTGGGTTGAACTCCAGTGCAGAAGTCAACATTCTGCTCATTTAATTCACTAATTCATTAATTTCACAAATATTTTTTGTGTTGCTACTGTGTGCTAGGCACTATTCTAGGTACTAAGGATACAGTGGTAAATAAACAAACAACCATAAAAGGGCTTTGTCCTCATGATATTTAAATTCTAGTGAGGTATAGTGGCGAAAATGCATTTATAATGATGATAGAATAAGAAATAGTACGAAAGAAAAAAAAAGAAAATGGGATAGGGAGCTATTTTAATAAGTGTGGTCATGGGAGGCCTCCTTAAAAATGACCACAAAATAAATAAATAAATAACCATTAGAGAAAACAGTTTTTATTACCTGAAATATTTTAAACACTTCAATTTTAAATGTTTTTTTTTCTCGAAAGTTTTGAGCGGTTTCCAAAGACATATCTTCCCTTTCTTATCTCTGGATATTCAGCTTTGGTTAGCTGGATTAGAGTTCATCATTATAGTTGCTTTTAGTGTAGATTGGGTTAAGACAGTCTTAGATTTTAGTGTAGATTGTGTTAAGACAGTCTTAGACTGTGTTAAGACAGTCTTAGAAAGTACACAGAGGGTGTACTTTGCATAAAATTTTTCTGTATGATTGAGAGGCTCCTTCCCACTCCAAATGGCTGTTCAGCAGAGTTTGCTGCTGTTGTTTTTTTTTTTTTTTTACATGGTAGTAAGTAACTTTTGGGAATCTGAAATATTAAAGTCCCCTCCACAAACCTGACGTGAATGATAAACAGTACATAAACAAAGAATCCCTTCTTCAGAGCAGAATGCCAACAGCTGTAGACGTAACTCAGGGGCTGTCCAACAGCACAACCCAGGGCAGCGGCTTTTCACTGTCAGGAGTGTGGAATGGTGTGGTGTATTCTGTGGACTGTCCTGAATAACAGGACTTATGTTTTCTGCCAGTTCCTTTGAAAGGACTGTATTGTATGAAAAGAGACCCTTCATTTGTCATAACCCTACTCTTTGCTATTGGATCACACCTGACTACATCAATTCCACAAGACACCCTATCACAGTGGTTTCTAAAACAGCATTTCTTAACCCATTAGTGGGTAACAACCAGCATTTTTTTAAAAAGTGGAATCAGATCGTATCAGAGTATATCACACTTAGTAACCTTTGTTTCAGATGTATGTGTGTAGAGATAGGGTGTGTGTTTGTGTGTGTGTGCATGTGCATGCTTGCCATGTGCATCAGATCCTGACAATAGTGTATTTTTATTATGTTGTGCTTTAAAAAGTTGGAAAAACATAAGCCTATCAGATGAAGTTTGGTATTATTTTCAGATGAGGAAACTGAAACTCTGAAGTTAAGGACACTGTCTGTAATCGTAGTAAAGTTTGAAGTCAACTCTTTCTAGCTTTTCCACACCTGATCTAGAACATGACAGTTTTGTTACAGGACTTTTCATCTCTGATGATTTTCTAAGATTTTGGAGTTCACAGAGACACTGACTTGCCCCTGAGCATTGTTTTAAAATCAGATTACCAGTTCCAAGTTTGACTGGTTTCTCAAAATATCTCTACATGGTCTATTTCCGGAGAAGGGAAAAGAAAGATGAATCTAGTTACTTGTCTTTATTAACAGACAAGGAAAATCTAGAAGCTCTTTTCCTCTTACAGAAGGACAGCCTAGTTTTATCCAAGAGGAGAAACTAACTGGAAGCAGTAGCAGGCTCTCTCTCTTCATCATTCAAGAAAATTTTGTGTTGGTGAGACCAGTGTTGATGTAGTGAGTGGGTAGACACAGCAGGAGGAATCTGCCACCTTGTGTAAAATGTTTTGGTTTTCACTAATCAGGCATACTTTTGGATAGACTTAATTAACATTTGTTCTAGGAAGTACTGTTACAACATTTGCCACCAGTCCTACCCACGTCCCCAGCCTCCTGGGAAAGAGGTGGAACTTTCATGATGTTTAGGCAGCTATTTTGGCCTTAAAGGACAGACTTTTCAGAAAGGCATTATTTTCTCTGGCATTTCTTCCCTCTTGCCTGTAGTCACTTTTGAATGAATTCCTGATTGGTTCAGCTAGACTTTTTCTTTTTTGCACAGAAGAAATTGACCTTGTTGAAGATGCCAGAAAAATACAGTGAAAACCTGCTACCTGCTCCCTTATCTTCCTCTCTGTACTACTTTGTTACCCCACCCCACTCGAGCCCCCAGTAAAAAGTGACCTTTTGGCCCAGGGCCCTATCTGAGCGTTTTGTGTGGCAGAGCTGTCTCTGGCTGACTCCCAGGATTGTTAATGACTTCCTTCTCTGTCTCTAAATAATTGCTTGAAAAGACAGCTGTGGAGAGACATTGCCCCCAGCTTGCAGGCTTATTATTCCAGCCATATGGAAGAGGGTGCAAAGAAAGAAGGTGGAAGTTACTTTGCCAAGAGTAGCAAGTGGAGGGAAACAGAGATACAGGCTTTAGGGGAGAGCAGCACCACCACATTGCAGACTAGACTTGGAGTTTGTGAGGTCTGAGTAGATTTCAGTCCAAAGAAACTTCATTAAATCCCAAATAGAGGGAAGCAAACTAAGAAGCAGTTACTCTGTATCTGAATTCCTTACAGTAGGGTTCCTCTGGTATTTGAATATAACGTAGCCTGTAGGATACTTGTGTTTTTTTGTGCACCTCTTCAAGAACAGAAGCATGCAAGTAGTGTGCACAGTCTGAGGAACAAAGAGGGAAGACATCCAAGAGATTCCCTAAATGTCAGCCTTCATGGACTTGACCATTATTCATAACTTCTGCGTTTGTCTGTTTCCACATTGGCCTTTGAAACAAGTTTCAAAAAAGATACTCTATACCTTGTTCCTTAAAAAAAAAAAAAAGGAGTAGTTAGTCAAAACTTGCATAGACAGAAGGAGAATCAAATACAGGTAGGAAGTAGATATTCCAGTTAGCTGTTCAGCTCAGCTCTAATACTTCTAGCACTCAGGCTTATAAAGGAAACAAGATAGGGCACTTGATTTTTATTTTTCAAGAACAGGAAACATATCAGGTTTCAAAGGAGATGCAAACTCTTTCCTAAAACCAAGTTATAAAACAAGTTTATGCAAGTCTTTAGACAAAGGGCATTAAAGAAATGAATGTATAATGCAGCAACAAAGGTTTCCAAGAAGATGCAGAACTCCTCTTGTGAGTGACTTTTTGGGGTCTACTCCACAAACATCAAGGGTGTGGCCATTAAGGGCACTTTCACAGAGTGCAGCTAAGCGTTTTAAGTTTCCTGTGATGCACTTTTTTGCCTGAAAAATAGACTAGGTGGGTAATTTCCATTAAAGCTGTGCTTTTCAAACTTTGCTGCACATTAGGAATACTTGAGGCACTTTAAAAAGTATCTGTGCCCTGGCTGCATCCCAGACCAATTAAATCAGAACCTTTGATGGTGGACCCCAGGCATCAGTATTTTGTAAAACTGATTCCAAAGGTTAACCGAGTTTGAGAACCAGTGCATTAGATGATCTTTACTTAATGTTAATTCCTTCAGATGAATTTTTCAAGTAGTTAAGTCCTAGAATGCTATTATTCCATGTTGTTGAGTTAAGGAAGTCCATGTAGTTTCTATTAACATTCTCTTAGGAACATTGAAACTTGTATTTATGTTGGGACCAAGGACCACTACACCTTTCTTCTTCATAACCAGAACCAGAGTATTCATCAAGAAGCTATGTAGGGGCCTCTCTGGTGGCGCAGTGGTTGGGGGTCCGCCTGCCGACGCAGGGGACATGGGTTCGTGCCCCGGTCCGGGGAGATCCCACATGCTGCGGAGCGGCTGGGCCCGTGAGCCATGGCCGCTGAGCCTGCACGTCCAGAGCCAGCGTTAGCTGACCTTATTGTGGCTGTTGGAGAATATAGGACCTTAGATGAACTATAGGTAAACTTTTACACAAATTATTTCTGGCTCTGGATAGGCTGTTGTCTTGGGAGAATGCCAGCATCTCTCCAAGTGAGATAAGGAGAGATATGTATTCCCTAGTTCCGTTTGAAGTTAAAAACATTGTTATATTTAATATCTGAACTCTCTGACCCTAACAAAGGGGATATGATACACAGTGGGTATTTGTTTAAAATAATCAATTATCCTTTTAATTTTGAACTTGGAATAACTGAATATATCTCAAAGGGTTGAAACATCAGAGAATCATTCATTGTTTTTATGTAATCTGGATTTTATCACAGTCCAAATAATGCCTCTTGGGGATAACGGAAAGTGTGTGTGTGTGTGTGTGTGTGCGCACATGCGCGCACCCATGTGCGTGCATGCATGTGTGAGAGAATGAGAAAGAGATTGACTGTGAATGAGAATTATTTTGAATTGAACCATAGTGAAGCATATAGCAGGAATCATACAATAATAGTATTCTGGTTAAGAGCCACTTGGTTTTTTTGGCCTCGAGCAAGCCATAACCTCTGCTCCTCACTTTTCTCACCTGGAAAATTATAATTCCTGCCTCTTAGGCTTATTTTGAAGGTTAAATGAAATAGTTCATAAAGCACTTAGGGTGGTGCCTAGTACATTGCCAGTACTATTTAGGTGTTTATTAGAGTATAGTATCAACTTGTCCCACTAAGAATATTCTAAAACTGCTTTATTCTGTAAAGGCTTTTAATGGAGTGCTTTAACATCCCTAAATTACCTTTCTTTTGCTTGTTCAGGAAGTTCTTCTTTCTAACCTAAATTCTTTATGCTGTGCTACTGAGTCTCATGTAGGATTGCTTGTCCCCTGAGACCTCACTGAGTGAGTTCCGTCCTCAGATAACTGAAATGCAGTTATTCCCTCCCTAGCCTTAATTCCTATATTCTAAATCTCCGGTTGACTTCTGGGCTCCACTTACCTGAACCCACCCCAGTTTTTCCGTGCTGTTGAGCAGAGATGTGCTTGGGGCTGATTATGATGGGAGGATGACCTCATAGTTTCTGATGCCATCTTCCAATGTATATAGCTCAGCCCTAAGCATGCTTTTTAAAAATAATGGTCCTAAATTGCTGACATTTTGTCATCTGCTCGGACGCCTAAATCTTTTTCTGCTCCCTGGACTGAATGGGATCAGCTGGAGCAAGATGCCTTTGTGCAGCCCTGCATTTACGGTGCTTGAGTGACCTCCAGTAGCGCAGTGTGTTCCCTCTGAGTAACGTGGGTAATGACTACAGCGACAATGCTGCTATTGTGTCCAGAGGTTTGGGGCTGTAATTTCATAATGAAATGGAAAAACATGAGATTAAAAACCTGAATCTAGCACAGTAATTATATTTAAGTATCACAAATCATCTCTCTGTATTTAGTTTGGTGTTTGAGATTTGGCCTCTCTTTGTGGAATACAGTCACGTCGTTTCATACATCTGCAAAATGGAAGGCTTCTAATTTATGGCTAAAATGTGGGAATTGCTTTCTCTTAATGGAAAGGTGACGAGAATGGTATTAAATTTGAAGGAGCTGGTTTGCTTCATTGACTAGAGTCAAGAAGGGAGGTTGTAGAACAACTGCCAAGGTAAAGATATGTTTGGGTCTTTTCATGGTTTAATTCCCAGATACTTAGATGTGACTACAGGCTCTCTCTTTAGAAGTTAACTGACATAGGCTGGCCTGGGAAATTCTCCAGGCCTTCAGCAAGCCGTGCAGTTGCAGAGGTATAAATACCTTGTGTGAGGCTGAGTTTCTGTAAGGATGAAAGACTTACCTCCGGTTCGTTTCCCACAGGTAGGTTAGTGCACTGGCTGTGCCTGGTCTGTTCACTACCGGGGACCTTGCATGTACCTGCAGGCTCTTTAGTTTGGCTGAGCCCTGGTGGGATGGGAGGGCGGGGAAGGTGTAGGTGGTGGCAGCTGGCAGGTGTTCCTGGGTGGTGAAGAACAGTGAGTTAGGCTCAGGGCTATTCCTTAATATGAAGTTAGAGGGGAAGGTGATTTAAGACTAATGATATCTCCATCTCCTTGATTTCTAGGAAACATCAGATATAAAATGATCATAGAAGGAAGCTGTGAAAGGGATAATTATTATTGTCAGTCATTTACTGATTATCTACTATGAGACAAGCACTTTTTTGTTACCATCTTTAAACTTCACAGTAGACACTGCTATAAGGGCATTTCTGTCCCTATAATACCTCCCACCACCAAGTAATTTCTGTTGATAGAGGCACTACAGATTATCCCTGCTTCCCCAAACCTTTCCTCTCAGATTCTCTGTGATTCTACAAGGCCAAGTACCTGGAGGATCTGAACTGCTTTGGGCCACTGTTTGTTGATGCAAGTGTGGGCTGCTGGTCACCAGCGCTGGAATCACCTGGGGAGCTTGCTGTACCTCCTAGGCCTCATCAACACGCCCTAGCCAGGAATATTCTGGTTCAGCCGGTTAGGGGTGAGAGGGTTTGAGGTCTAGGAATTTGGATTTTGAACAGCCACCCAAGGGATTCTTATTTACAATAAATCTTGAGAATCACTGCCTTAGGGCTCTCTCTCCCAGGAGCAGGCTATTCCAAAGGATTTGTTATGTTGAAATTTGCTCTGTGGAACATGGGCCTATTTTTCAGTCCCCTGCCCCTTGGTATCAATGTCTTGGGTGAAAATGCCTGCTTTGGTGGATTCCTTTTCTTCTGGATGTAGGGAAGGCTGGGCTTCTTTGCAACTTTACCCACCCTCAGGGGTCGCAGAGAGAGAGGAGGGAGGCCTGCTGGGGAAGAGGTGGCCTGTCTCCAGCACTAAACTTGTCACCATCTAGGGCCTATGGTAGTTTCTGTTTCCACTGGAAACTCATTGAACATTCTAGCACTATTTATGTTTTTGGTGTAATATATAAAAACAGCAATTCAGGGGACTTCCCCGGTGGTTCAGTGGTAAAGAATCCACCTTCCAATGCAGGGGACGCCGGTTCGATCCCTGGTCAGGGTACTAAGATCCCACATGCCGTGGGGCAACCAAGCCCTTGCGCTAAAACTACCGAGCCCGTGCGCCTTAACTAGAGAGACCATGTGCCCTGGAGCCCGCACGCCACAACTACAGAACCCACGTACTCTGGAACCCGTGCGTCACAACTAGAGAGAGAAAACCTACACGCCACAACTAGAGAGAAGCCCCCACGCTGCAATGAAAGATCCTGCATGCTGCAACGAAGATCTCAGGTGCTGCAACTAAGACCTGATGCAGCCAAAAGAAAAACCCCATGGCAATTCAATGCAATTGAGCAAAGATTTATTGAGTAGCTGCAGAGGCTAAAGTGTCATGCCAAGGGGGACGGCATATGTAAGTAAAAGTTTCCAGCCTTCATCCAAGGGGCTGTGTTCTAATGCTGTCCTCAGTCCTGACTCACAACTGTGGCGGTCTGAGCCTGTCCTGTGATAGGGGCTTCTACAGAGGGAAGTCAAAACAAAGCACTCTGGGAATGTCGGGGTGGAAACAGTTCATCCCAGTTAGGCAAAAGGCTTCTTTGGGGAAGTGGTCCAGGGAAGTGACTTTCAACCTTGCCTGTGTTTTAGAATAACCAGGGAGAATTTTTAAAAAATCTTAATATCGGCGCCATACCCCACAGCAATCAAATCAGTATTTTTGGAATTTGATCACAGGCATCACTATTTTGTAAGGCTCCCTACGTGATTTTCCTGTGCAGCCAAGGCTGAGAGCCCCTGATATAGAAAGAAGGGCAAATAGGCTGTCATTGGGATGAGGGATAGGTAGAGATGGAAAAGGTATTCCAAGCATGAACAGAGGCCTAGAGGCAGCAAAGTGAAAGCTCTAGCTGGGGAATGCTGCTCAGTGGGGTGTGATTGGAGCACAAGACTCCTGGAGTGAGTGGGGAGGGAAATTATGCTAATTAGGTAGGGTTGGATTAAAGTGTTCTGCCGAGGAATTGGGAGACATCATGTCTTTGCACTGTGCTTGGAACTCCCACTCACCTCCTGTTAACATGGAGGATGAGGCCCCGGGAACTTGTTGCTGCCCCAGGTACCAGTTGGGCAGGGCAAGTAACATGAGGCATGCTCAGTTAGTTCCCTTTGCAAGGCTTTTTGCCTTAGACCATACATCTCAAGCTCGTGCCAGGCTTAGCACTTTCTCTTGGCGTCTGTTGTTTGCCATTTTTCTTTTATAAAAGCAAACTGAAGGTAACTTGGGGTCAGTGTGGTAGGAAGGTATTGATGTTAGGCAAGAACATGGCAATAGTTTTCGTCTTTTTGCTGGGCTCCTGTGATCATGTTGTGGGAGAGTTGCTGGGCATACTGGGGGCAGATGTTTGCAAGTAAAAGCGTGTATGTTTCTGTGTTCTTGCAGCTGCATTCATTTTGTGCCCGATTCCACTGAGGCCTGGTACTTTATCTGCTTATTGCTGTTTCTGGGAAGTTAATTTGCAGGTGCTATAAATATGCATGGTTCATATACTTCATTTATTCTTTCTCCCTCGAAGCCTCTCCTCTTTATTAGGCACTTTGCATTTGTTTGTTTGGTGCCTGTATTTGTTATGCCACTATTTTGATAGTAACATTACAGGTAAAGCCACTCAATTACGTAGGACTCTTTCTGTGCTTTGGGCAGGTGCATCTGTGCAGCCCAAGGGGAGGTCCATGTTTCAAGGTTTTGTTTCTTGTTACAGGTAGAAAAACCAGGAGAGTTCAAGAGAGAGCTCATTTTCTTTCATTATTAGCGAGGAGACTATGCATTCACAAACAAAAACCTTAAAATAGTTCATAAAATAGTGCCACTCGTGTACCCACCCTTCCATTCATCTGTTGACCCTCCCTGCCATCCACCTATCCATTTAGAGAAGGTAGTACAATATAGTAGTTGAGAATAACAGACTCTGGAGCCAGTCTGCTTGAGTTGAAACGGTTGCTCGTCCTTTTTCTGTCATCTTTAAAATGGATATAGTAACAATCTCATAGAGTTGTGATGATTAAGGGATTAATGTACATAAAGTGCTTAGAAAGTGCCTGGGCATAGGGAAGTTCTCAGTTTGCTGCTGCTGTTATTATTATGGTTGCTGTTATTAATCATGGCAAATAAAACGTATTGGCAGATGAATTTGGTCCATTGGCTTCCAGTTTTGTGATCTTAGAATTTATACAGAGGAAAAAAGTTTGGAAGGGGAGTTTGGGCTGGATCATGGAGGGCCTTGATTCCAGATTTTAAGATCTGTAAACAGTGAGAAGGCCTTCCGGTTTTGGTCTTGGTAAGAGACGTCCATCAGAAAGTTATTCTCGCACCTTTGCACAAAATAAATCATTTGCAGAATGAGAACAATTGGGGCTATTTTAATGGTCCAAGGTACAATAAAACGAATGAGAGTAGTGACAACAGAAATTGAGACTTGGCAGTGGGACACGAAAGGTTCTTTCTATGGTTAGATTCTCTTGTACTTGGCTTGAGAAGGGAAGATGGGAAATTAATTTGGAACCAAAAATTTTGGTGAATTGATGCACTCCATCTCCACCCTTGATGAGATGGGAAATTGTTATGTACGTATCATTACTGGCTATTGGAGGCAGAGGGGCTATTGTCATTCTGTTCTGTGCTTTTACATGGCTCATTATCAATAGGACATGATTAGCTCTTGAAGGGTGCCTGCCTGTTCTCCTCTCCACCTAATTATTGTGTGGAGCTTGGGTTCATGCACAGTTACCTTGATTACACAATAAGTTTATGGAGCTGTAAATGTTCGAACACTACTTGGAGAAGGCCCTTCAGACTTTAACATTCAGGACTGCTGTGGGTGGGCTGAGAACAGCCGTGATGGATATGTTTTCCAGATTCCATGGTGTGACGCCTTAGGTTATCTATCCCTGCTCAAGTCTTCTCTTCTTCCACAATCGATAGACAATGCAGTGAAAAGATGTAACCTAACTGAAGATAGATGGAGTGGACCAGAAGTTGAAAATAGGGAAGAGACTGCACAGTCCTGCAGTCTGTCCCAGAATCAGACATTTTTGTGGCATGATCTGGAAGAAGAAAAACATTTATGGCCAAACCTCACTAAATTGAACAATTGTGGGGATGGTGCAGACAGATTTGTGGGGTAGTTGGAAAGAAATGCAGTTCTATTATTTTTAGTTATAGACTGGTAACTTGAGCAAGGGCAATGAGGTATTGCCTAGCAGTACTTTTTTTGTTGGGGGGATTGGCCTTCATGTATAATTCGGAATATCAGTCATTAATATTAAATATCCTTGATTATTTTCCTCTCTTTGATGGTGTGATCATGTCTGTATGATCTCATTTATGCTCTCATTTGCCCTGATAGCAGACTCTTTATGTTTGCAGTAAAACTTCCTTCAGCCTAACTTGAGTCTAGATTTCCCTAGAAGCTTTTAATTAACTACGGTACGTCTGAATGTGGAGGGTTTTTATTGAGAGGATGCAGTGGAATCACATGTGGAAAGTGCTTAGCGAACAGATACGAGTTCGTTTACTCCCTCTTTCCACTTTGAATGAGGGAGTGGCTAAGTGGCTAAGTTTCAAGTTTTGGGATACTGCTTTCTTACCTCCACCCCTAGAGAGTAACCTTGGAGGGGAGATGTTCTGGGACCTAGGGATGGTCGTGAGTGGGAGGTGGGGAAGAGTATTACCCAGAGCCCAGGTGTCCCTGCCATCTTGTCTAGAACTCAGTGGTTCTCAAACTGCCATGTGCCTGAGAATCATCCTTCCCCTGTCTCCCCAAGGGATGGGGTCAGACTTCACAGATCTTGAGGTGTTGCTCTCTTGCAGAGATTAGGTATACAAATCCAGAATCCAAACCTGGACTGCTGTGCTCCCCCAGTGCCCACTCAGCAGTCCTGGGCTGGTAGGAAGGCAGATGTTTCCTCAGCAGAGATGTGAAGCTCTAGCCTTCTTTTTTTGTCCTTTTAAATTCACACTGAAGAGAGTATTAGATATGCAGCAAAGCAGGAAGGAAAACTGACCTTGCCTGTCTCCAGAGTCTCAGGGAGATAAAGGAAGTGCCTGACTTGGAGGCAGCTGGAGATCTGTGGTGTTCCAGAAGACCTCAGCTCTCAAATGGGCTCTTGGCAGCCTCACTGATAATCACAGTGTGATCGCTACTGGGCTTCCTTATTTAAGATGCTCTTAAATTTTCTTTTCTAACAGTATAAGGTTATGTCTTCACCAGCTCCTCAAATTTAAAAAAAAGAAACAGAGGGAGGCAAAACAAATCCCAGAACATTTTTTTTCCTCTTTCTAAAGGTTGCAAACATAAATCATATTTAGAACAATGAATGGAACTTATTTTTTTATCTTCAGAAAGCTGGGCCTCTGGCATCTTAAAAAGTCTCTTTATTTTAGAAAGGAAGGAGACTGGTAAAGCGGAAGGGCTATGCTCCCGGGATCAGGAGACTCGGCTTTGCCACCAGCTGCCTGGGGCTACTTGGCCAGAACCGGTCTCCACTTTGAGCCATTTTCCCTCTCTATAAAATGTGGGGGCCATCAAGCTCTTTCAGTGAGAATGCTTTACGATTCTAGTGATGGGCTCAATGCCTGCATCATAGACAGTTTGTAGATTTTGTCGCCCTATTTCGAATTTGTGTAGTATAGTGTCTGCCATCTATCTTTGTTGCACTCGGGGTGTCTCTTCACTAGTGTTTCATAAAATTGTGGTGAGTTAGTGCTGGGGGGACCTTATGAGAACAGGTGGTTCACCCTGTGTTCATTTTACACACGAGACACATGGATACCCCAACTTGCTTTCCCCAAGGTTGGGGCATCATTTGGGGTCTTTTCAGCTTTCTCTTTGGTATGTTTTAACACATTGTGTTGCCCCCTCACCAAGGTGTTTTCTTTCAATTCCATATTCCTTCCATTTTCCCTGGGACACTGGAGTATTCTGTTGCAGTTTTGGGCAAAAGTACTCCTGTGGTCTCCATTGTTTTAAAAATTATAAACTCCTTGTAAGAAGAATTTGATCGTATTTGAAGAATTTGGTCATATCATACTAATATATTTACACACTTTACAGATGTATTAGGTTATAAAATATATATGTTAGAAATTACGTAAGAATGGTGTGAGAAATAATTATAAATAGAAGCTCTGATTTTTTCCCAGTGCCCCAGTTTATACCTTCCATGGAATGTGAACTTGCTTTGAGGGCCACTGATCCCACACCATGGTGGGCTTAGAGTTTAGACTGCCAGCTATGCAATTTCCTGTGGCACTTGTCAAAAGTACTAATTCTGGTACCTCAACCCAGACCACTGAATGAGAACATCTCCTGGTAGGACCTGGGAGTCTGCATTTTCAGCCAGGTCTCCTGGTGCCCCTGAGCCGGTTTTGGCAACTGCTGTTAGAGACAAGCAGAAGAGATATCACTTGTAGCACCTATAGACTGCATAATCGTGCATGGAACTTCTCAAAACCCCCTCAGGATTTTCTAGGTGCTTTTTTGGTTTGTAACTCCAAATATTTGCTATTGTACCTCAGTCTTTTTCTCATTAGAAATCTAAATATTATTGAAAACCTAAAGATAATGAAAAATTAGACAATCAGCCTTTAACAAAGTAGATTTAAGGGTTGTTTTTAATAACTTATGTGTCTGTAACTATATGTTTGAAAGGACATTTCAGTATCCTGGTTATTGAGCATGTACTCTCAAACATTCAAATAAAATCAGTGTCAGATAAACATGTAACAGGAAATTTGTTTCTAACTATACACACCAGGTCAGGGTTATCTGTTCCTGTATCAGCTTTGGGAAAGCTCCCACACAAAGTTCTAAGTAGCAAGAGTGCGGGCCATTTGAGAAAATGTGATAATTAAGATTCAGCAACTAGACTAAGGCTGAATGAATAGAAATCAGAGCAGCAGTTGAGCTGGTGGGAGTGAGTAAGCTGTAATTATATCTGGGGTCACCAGATATATCCCTGGTGTAGAATTCCAAAGCAGCCCCTCCTTTTGCTGGCTTCTCCTACCCTGAGACTTGGCCAGTTATGCCTAACCAGATTTGGTCAGGCACGCCGCTGGGGTGAGATTGTGAAGCTGCTTTTGCCCACATATTGTGATTTGGTATTTTAAAAAATGTTCACTTCCCAGCCTCAGTTCAGTCTTTTAGTCTCTCTTGCAGTAAGTGTGCCAAAGGTCAGGAATTCTGTCAGTTTGATTCAGCTCTGCTCCCCTGATAGCAGCTAGCGCAGGCCTTGGGACATAGAGCCTCCGGACATGAACTGATGCAAGTATCAGTGATTCAGAAGGTCCCACATGGTGGAGTCTCTGCCCACTTATTCAGCCACAAACAGGTCTTGTAGCTCTCCTGGCTCCTCCCTGCGCTTTTCCTGGAAAGGGCTCTGTTGTTTCTGAGCCTTCCTATTTGTTTCTACTCTCTCTCTCTGAAGTACTTCCAACCCCCTCACCTTTTTGCTTGGCCAATTCCTACTTACCTTTTAGATAAATAGTTACAATTGACACTTCTTTTGGTCTTCCTAAAGTAGGATAGGTATCCCTGCTGTGTGCTTCCATGTTCCCCTCACTTCCCCTAGAATAACTTTAATCATAGTTTTTGGTTCTTACTTACTAATTGTTATCCCCTAGACTAGAGTCTGCTCCACCAGGACAAGAATTCTAGTCTTCTTGCTCATCATTGTTTCCTCATTGCAAAGTGTAAGGTATGTGACATGGTAGGTTATCAATCAACATTTCTTGACTGAATAAAGTAAGTACATAATAAAACAATATATGTCAGTTAATGGGGTTATTGGTAAGGATATACTTGTCAATTTCAATAGTGGTAATTAACACTGCTGGGTTTTATGAGAAAGAAAGATTAAAAGTAAATAGAAACGGGCTTCCCTGGTAGCACAGTGGTTGAGAGTCTGCCTGCCGATGCAGGGGACACGGGGTTCGTGCCCCAGTCTGGGAAGATCCCACATGCCACGGAGCGGCTGGGCCCATGAGCCATGGCCGCTGAGCCTGTGCGTCCGCAGCCTGTGCTCCGCAACGGGAGAGGCCACAACAGTGAGAGGCCCCTGTACCGGAAAAAAAAAAAAAGTAAATAGAAGGGAAATGGAACTTAGGACCAAAAGGTTTTATGTGCCTGTTGATGCCTACTGCTGGGCAAAACTTTCTGCAAATAAAGCAAAGTCCCTTGATGGACTTAATTTACATACTATAAAATATAAAAAAATTAAAGACATTACTATGCACTATGGTGTTTACTATACTATGTACAATCTGTAAAAAAAAACTTAGGTGTCAGTACCAACATGCATTCATTCATTTTTTCATTCAGTCAGCAGGTTTATTCTTCGCATATGTGCCAGACACTATTCTAGATGCTTAGGACCCAATGGTGAACAAAACGTACAATATCTGTCCCAAAGGAACATACATTCTAACGGTGGAGACAGTCATTAAAGAAAGTAAATAAATAATCTAGAATATTAGAAGCTGGTAAGTGCCATGGAGAAAAAGGAAGGAGGAAGGAGACACAGGAAGTGCTACCGTGTGTTTTGGGGGTGGTGGTGGATGCAATTTTAGATTCAATGGCCAAGACAAGAGTCACTGAGAAGATGGCTCTTGAGTAATGATCTGAAATGGGGTGAGGAAGTGAGCTGGGCAGGTATCTGCGAGAGAAGAGAGGTGCGGAGGCCGGGAGGTGAGATGGTACGCTTGGCTCTTTGGAATGTGCTCACCATCCTTCATGTTTATTACATTAACCAGACCAGCATGTTGGGATCAAAGTGAAGTGTTTATCAGAATCTGTATGTTTCCTGTCTTTGGACAGCTGCCCTAGCTAATCCTTAGCCTGAATATGTACTTTAAGGGTAGTGGATTTATTTCTTTTTACAAAGTTTGTTTGATAGAAAAGGCCCTACAGAAACCTTTATTTTTCCTTTTGTGGGTCAGAATTCCTGCTTTATTATCTGTGCTTACCCTCTAAGCTCTAGTCTGTGGTGGAACCACTTCTCTGAGAGCTTGTATTCCTTGAGGGCAGGGTACATTTCTTGTTTAACCAGTTTACACAGATCTTATCACGGTGTCCCCTGCATGGGGACCTGATAAGTTATTTTGGCTGATAATGGAAGGGCTTTTCTGTCTACTTCTGTCCCCCCTTGATGGCTCCCTTATCTGTTCTCCTGTAGCACTGTGAACTCATTTCATTACTTAATGAAATTTTATCTTATGTTATTGCTTATTTTGTGCAGCTGTCTTATCTGTCCAGCTAGAGAGGAACTTGCATTTTCTTGCTCAACCTTGGAGTGCTGGCTCATAGTGGGTATGCTTTGTATATACATCACTCGTTGCTGTTGGTCAAAGTGCTTGTCGCTTTTGGATGAGTGAACCAGTATCTCACTTTTGCAGTGTTTTATTTTATTTTTTTTGGTTTACAGTCTATATCTTGAGTTCAGTTCTACTTAGGACTTGGCCTGGGTACACTGCTGGAGAGCCCAGGGGAATAGTATAGTTATTAAGGGAGAAATCCTTTGTGAATTCTTAAATCTTCCAATGGAAGGAGTTTTGGTTTATAGTGGTTTTCTGCAGATTGACAGTTCTTCTGAGAACCTCTGTTGACTGTTCATGACAGACACGTTGTAAATTAATTGTTCTTTTAAATTTCATTGACATTTTCTTTCTCACTTGGTGGTCATTTCCTCAAAAATATTTGCTCACTCCAAGGCAATTACTGTAATGCCTAATAAAAGAGAATGAAAAAGCCAGGTTCAGCTGTGGGTGTTGGTCTGGGCAGTTTCTAGCTCCTCCCACAATGATGGGCAATAATCAGATCCGTGTCTCAGCAGAATTGTAAATGACTGCATTTTATGGCTCTCCTTAGGAACTGCTTTGCTTGGAATGCTGTAGTTGAAACTGCTGATGTACTGTGCACTGTTTTCTATCGGCAGTCTACCGTGACTGGCACCAACTGGAGATAACTCTTGAATAAATACTGCCACTTTGAGGAGGTCATCCAGGAGCCCCTGATGTCCACCAGTGTATCACCACTCACTGGATGTACTTCTTTATATAGTGACTTTTTGGATTGCTTTTCTGGAAACCTCTGTGTCCCGATCCTCATCTGTTTCCTCTGCCCACACATGAAAGTCCGTATAGTTGTTGATAGTTATGGAAAATACAACCTGAAGACGTGCAGTCAAAAAATAAATCCCTGTCTGCCCATGCCAGTCAGTACCACCTGTAAGCTAGTTAAACTCAGCATCTCACAGGTGTTCCTAGGGAGGAGCGCAGTGTCACACACTCGTTTCTTTGGGGCTATTAACATTTTTCAGAGCTCTTTACATTTCATTTTCCAGTGACACCATATTAAACAGGGAAATAGGAGGGAAGGAGATGGGAGTTTTGCTGATGGATGGACCTGGCAATCATAATGCATACACATGGGGACACACAAAGACCCCTGGGAGAGAGAGAGAGAGAGAGAGAGAGAGAGAGAGAGAGAGGGAGACACACACACACACACACACACACACACACACACACACACACACACACACACACACACACACACACACACACACACACACACACACACACACACACACACACACACACACACACACACCCCTGTAGTTTACTCCAGGTGGAGTTTCACAGCAGTGTTGCAGGTGTCTTCTGTGGGGAGTTAGAGCTTTCAGTCCTCATCATATGAAACTTCCCATACCTTTGATGTTGCTTTAGAGCTCATTTTTGATTTCTGCAGCATTGTCAGAGAATTACCTGACTTGGTTCCTGGTGTGGCTCTGAAATGCTGAGTTTAGGGTGGATTTGAAGTGTCACTTTGGTCCTTACTTTACAAAAGTCAGTGAAGAGTTGCCATGATAATTAATCCTGTAATGCCTTTAATGAAGATTTAAATCATCATTCTGCCGATCTATTAGTTTTATTCCTTGTTGAGAGCCGAAATATAGGATCGTGGGCTCACAGTTACATGGATGGTGACAGACCTGGGTTGTTGTTGAGAATTGCAGATTTTGTCATCACATGTGTCATGTCTTGAGTTGTAGCATCTTTGGGTTCCATCAGCTTCACCTGGGAACTTGTTTGAAATGCAGATTTCAAGGCCCCATCTTGATTTCCTGGGGGCGGGAGTGGGGGTGGGAGGAAGCCAGCAATCTGTGTCTTAATAAGCCCTCCCAAGATTCTGATGCACAGTCAAGTTTAAGAATCACTGAACCAGGGGGGAGTTGCTTTCCTTTTAGTCTCTTGAGCTTACAGCAGTTGATATTTTAGCTTTTATATGAGGGAGGACAGTTAATGTCTTCCTTTAAACTCTTCCTTGGTGCAGTTGATTGTCAGATGCAGAATGCTGACGTGAGGATGGATTGTGAATATGACCCACTGTGGCAGTGTTTACAGCCTCAGCCCAGTGCTCTGTGGACTTAATTAAGTAGCACCCTTCGTAATAGGTAGATAAATCTACAAGGATGTTGTGAGGTTACATGGCAAGACTTTCAAAACACACCAACTTTATGTTTGTGGCAAGTGCTTTGTCCAGTGTTGGCATTTTTGAAATCATCCTTTATCTCTGTCCCCGGCCCAGAAATTTCCTTGTGAGAACTATATTTACTTTAGACAGACTGTTATGGATAGTCAGAAGGAGGGGACAAACAATACAGAAAAGCGGACTTTCTTTGTATTTCTTGCTGAGAAGAAAAAAATTCCAGTGAGGAGTTGAAGAGGCTTCATATCTTGAGTGAGGCAAATGATCGCAGTAGGATGGTAGAGGAATAGAGTGCAACTGTAAGAAAATACCCGACTACATGCAGACAAGAAAATATGTGGGGGAAAAGAATATGAAAAAGAAACAATGCAAATTCTTCTGCGTGATTTTTGCAAATCTTTGTAAAGGTGGAACCAAGCAACCTAGGGAATCAGGTAGGTAATCATCCTAAAAATTACAGTAGCGATGAACTCTTTCCTTCTGAGACAGGTACAGGAATCAGAGCCAACTTTTATTTCCCTTAGGAAATGTAGATGTGATGCCCCCAGTGAGCACTAAGTTAATATTGGATGGTAGTATTCCAGCAACTGGGACAAAGATAGTTTTCTTTTTCCTGACTGATTCTAACCAAGGTCTTTCACTAGCTTCAAAACCGCAGAAGAAAGACAAGAGTATGGGGATAAAATTCAGAAAATTTGCTTTTTCTTAGGATATTCATGTAAAGGTTTAATAGAAGATGATGTTGGAATGGAATATAGTAATAGCTTATATTTGTTGCTTCCATGCATGAGGCATTGTTCTAAGGGTTTTACAAGTATTGAACCATTACTCCTTACACAGTGTTATGAGCTAGGTTCTATTATCTTCATTTTATAAGTTGAGGAAACTGAGGCACAGATAGAAGTTAGTTCACCCAAGGTCACACAGCTAGTAAATGGGATTTAAGCCCTAGCAGATTCATTCCAGAGCCCTTGCCTTGTACTTTCATACTCAATCTGTGGGCTCCTTCTTCCTTATGGTTTCAAGTAAAGAATTGTCATGGATTAGCTTTTTACTACAGTTAAAAGTGCTTGTTTGTCAGACCCTTCATCATATTTGGTCCTAGGAAAAGAAGTCTTTGACTTTATTTCGGGAGTTTTTTGTGTTGTTTTTGTTTTGCATTTAACGTCTGATCAGGAAATATTTGTTGTGTAATATTATTACACCACTGAGTGTAGATTTTAGGTGGAAACTTAAAATATTTATAGCAGGTGGTGACCAGCTTGCTCGTATGATGTTTAGTTTACTGGACCTCATGTTGCCTCCCTGAAGCTTAAATGATATAGTGGCTACACAGGGGTATCATGGAAACAAAATGTTGTAAGTGTAATGAGCTCAGATAAGATGAGCAGTGTCTAATGTGTTTTTTTAAAGTTGTTGTTTTCCTCCTTTTAACAAAGATGACACCAAGTTGGAAACATCTGGATTATGTCACTATGGGTATTTAATTATTTTTTATTATAAATCGCCAAGATCAAGATTTAAAATGCCGATTTCTAGTTATATTAGTTATGTATGACTATGTATAAAATTACCTCAAAATTTATCTACTTAAAAGAGCAAACATTTACTATCTCTTAGTTTCTGTGGGTCAGGTATTCCTGAGTGGTTCTTGCTTAGGTACTTTCATGAGATTGCAGTAGATGTTGGTTGGGACTGGTATCACCTAAATGACTGGAGCTGGAGAACCCACTTTTAAGACGGCACACTCACATGGCTTTTGGCAGGAGGCCTCAGTTTCTTACCTCGTGGACTTCTCCAAAGTGACCTCTTGACATGACAGCTGGTTTTCCCAGAGTGAATGATTCAAGACAGAGACAAATGACCTAATCATGCAATTCATAACTGTCACTTCTGCCACATTCTGTTAGTCAGAAGGGAGTCACTAAATACAGCCTGCATTCAAGGGAATTAAGCTACCTTGTGAAGGGAGGAGTATTCAAGAATTTGTGGACATATTTTAATCATCACACTAGGCATGACTCCATACCTACTAAATCAGACTCTCTGGGTATGGTAATTTGCATTTTTAACAGACTCCCCCAAACGATTTCTATGCACACTTAAAGAACAACTAGGTAGGTGTTCAGGTGATATTTGTTGGGTGATTCAGTCTGGAAGTAAATGGATAGTATAATGTCACTATTCTAGTTTATTTAAGAAGCCAGATATATTTTTCATGTTAGTGTTCTAAATAGTTAAGGTGTATGCTTAGGCACTAAGTCTGGTACTTAACTAGGTAATATAGTGAACGACGTATTTCCTTAGATTTTACTTAATCTGAAAAGGCCTTTAGCTTTCATTCTGTCACTCAGATGAGCCCTCCTCTAATTTAGCCTGTGGTGTCTGAGCAGCTACCCTCAGTATATACACATAGCCAGAGTAGGAACTTCAGCTCACACTTATAAAGAAATTAAGTATATGGCTAGGCAGAGCAAGGCAAAAGGGTATCCTGGGGTTTTTGTTTCAGGATCTAGGGAGCTGGGCAAAATGTCTGATGATCCTTATTGGCTCACTGGCTTCTGCAGCTGCATGCTTTCTGTTAGGAGAGAGAGGGGTACAAAACCAGGGGGTTGCAAAGAACAGTCAGATGGCTTCTGGAGCCCCTCTAACCTGGACTTCACTCCCTCTTAGATGTGAAAGGCTTTCAGTGGACAATCAGGCCCCCTTCTCCATCATAGCCATCATTTTCTTACCTTCCCATCAACGTAAGTCCTCTGAATCCTTGCCTACAAGGAGTGCAGCTAGCTATTTCGGAGTGGAGGATGCACATCATGGAAATACATGACTCCCCTTCAAATCTGTACACCAACCACCCATCTCCTTCTCTCCCTGCCCCTAATGAAAGAAGGCAGATAAATACAGATGCTCAGAACCCTAGTCTCACATTTCATCTGAAATTCCTTGATTGGTAGAAGCACACAATTAGGGGATAAAAACCCCAGAGAGGAAATAACACAGCGATGCCTATAAAGAGAGGCCTTTTCAGCATAAGTGAGCATTGCACCCAGAGTCTGTGATCACACACTGGAACGGCCATATGATAGAGCTGACATGGCCCACTAGGTACAACAGATTGTTCCGCTTGTAACCAATCAATACTGCAATTAACAAATATTTATTGAACACCTAGGAAGCACCCTGGTTCACATGGCCCTCATCAGCTATTTTTAAGAGTAATGCAGAACCTCCTAACCCGTCTGTCTGCCTTCAGGCTTGTCTCTGCCCCAGTTAAATCAGTTCTGTACATTGAACCCAGAGTGAATTTTCCTAAAATATACAAACTTGACCAGGTCATTGACCTACTTAAAATGCTGTGCTTGATGATCAGCATCCAGATAAGGCCCACACTCCCTATAGCACAACTTAAGAGGTAAAGTCATCTTCTGGCTCCTGCCTGACTCTGCTTCCCCACTGCTGCTTCTCCATGTCCGTTCTAGCCTCCAGACACTGCCCACTCCACGTGCCCCCAACACGCCTGCCTTTATGGTGCCGTATAAGAGCGGATACGGTAGAGTGGCCTTAGAGCTCAGCTCGGTAGGCTTTGATTCAAGCCACAGCTCTGTGACTTACAAATTGTGTCATCTTGGACAAATTATACTAGACGTTTCTGAGCCTTCAGATTTGTTCCTCATCTACAGAAATAAATTACTAGCCTCACAAGATTCTTGTGAAGATTAACTATGATAATATTTAAAATTCTTAGCGCAGTGCCCGGCCCATAATTAAGACTGAATAAATATTGCAGTTGCTGTTATCGATGATGTACGGAAGGCCCCTGGCACATAGTAGCTGTTTAATAGAGGAGAGGCCTTTTCCTCCCTGAACCTTGGTCTCTTCTCTGATCATAAGAAGCCCTAACTCTGACATTCGGAGTCTGATTTGGGGTGGGAGTGGCATTGGTGAAGATAGAGATACAAGTTTTTAAGAGACAAAGAGGAAGTCGGTGGAGGAATTGAAGAGCATAGATTTAAAAAGAATCATGCGTTTCCCCCTGATTTTTCCTCCAGTAGAATATGACTAATAACATCGTTCCTTGTGGGGCAGGGAAAGATGGTGGTGAGCTGGAATTCAGAAGAAACTGACAGTCTGGCCTTTGGTAAGTCACTGCTTTCTGGCCTTTGTTAGATCATTTGTAAAATGGGTTTGCCATTAGAATTAACTCAGATATTGTGTTTAAAAGCTTTTTGAGGAATAGAAGGCATACTGTGAAATAAGGTGACAATATTACGCTGCCAGTCCTACGATTCACAGCATGTTTAAAATACGTTTTTGAAAAGCAACATTTTAATATTTACATACAATTGATGCTGAAGCATGTACCCCCTAGAGATGGTAGTTGCTAGGTGGTTAGTGAGAGTCACACATCCTGGAAGTATCTCTCATGCTTCTCCTCATGCCTTCTGTATCTCTCCTTTGAGAACAGCTCAACTCTGGCAGTGGTTTTCTGGCCACAGTGCTTTTACTCCACACCACTCTATTACTGTCATAAAAGTGAAATCCGAAGGGCCTCATGGGAAGAATACTTACCATGGACTCATGGAGTTGGGAAGAATTGATTGAAACCTAGAACAGATAAAACTTGACCTAACACGCAGTTTTCCAGTCTGTGATCTGGGGCTGATAACGGCCATGCTGTCCCATCACTGTGAGGTTTAAGAGGCACATGTGGATAGCTAGTGTGTGTCTGGCATGTAATCGAGACATGACAATCTTTTCTTACTTGGGTGCCTGAAATGGTTCCCCAGTGTCCCCTGAATATCCAGCTCCAAAGTCTTCAGTCAAGGAGGGGCCTCCAAAGACAGGCTTCAGGCTCCCCCTTTCTGATCTTATTTGTACCTTATTATCTCTAAGTTGTCCCTACCCCCACCCCCAATAATAATTATCCTCCAGACTGAAAGTCTTTCAGGTGATTTTTCAGTTACTCACAGCCTTTTCCTTCTCCTGTGCCTTTGGCCTCGTTGTGCTGCTATTGGAGATAGTTCCCAAGCCCGTGGGACGTGAAGGTCCTGTTCACCTCATAACTTCTCCCAGTACCACCCGTCCCTACCAGGTGGGATCAATCCTTCATTCCCTGTTCTTCCAATGCATGTTGTTTTACTTCTGTTACAGCTCTTATCACAGTCTGCCTTGTAGTCATTTCTGTGTTTCCCCATCTGGATTCAGAGCCCCTGGAGGGCAAAGACTGTTTTATTTTGTGCTGTTTTTTCTCACCCCCACAGTGCCTGATGCAGTAGGGGTTTAGTAAATACTGCTTGAATCAATGCATGAATGAAATTGTCTCTCCTAGTCCTGTTTGCAATGCTGTAATGCAGACCAGGTGAATGTAGAATTTTGGCTTAGTGGATTTAGTTTAGCATAGGAAGTGAGTTTTCCAAGAAGCAACACTAGCTTTGAAAACAGAAATTGCCTTTAATCTTGTGGAAAACACATGCCAGCCCTCTCCATAGTAGTCTCAAATTACAGGGGAGCATTGCGTTACTGTAAAAACACAAATAAATAAACCCATGACAATACAGTGTTTGGGAGATAAAACCACATAAAAGCCATCTTTCCCCAACTCTTCGTCATGGTAATTAGGGTATTTCTGGGAGGAAAAATAAAAAGACACCAGCACAGAACAAGTGATATTATGTTTAAAAACACTTCTTGCGATTGGCAAGGTGGGAGTAGGGGGTTATATTTTCCATTCAGCACAAATGTTCAGATACCTCCCAGCTTCTGCCAGACCTAATGCTATATTGATTGCACTGCCTGATAAATTGGGCACTAGGGTTTCCAAAGATGCCAGGCAGTACCTGGAGGGCAGAAGGTGTCACCCAGAAGGTAGTGCTGTAAAACTTACCTGTCATACTTTACCTGAACATGACATATTCTTCTAAGTGCTGGGTCTCCATTGGCTCAAGCACCCCCTCCGTGAATCCTTTGTTGTGGGCTACAGCTTTACACTGGATTTTGTTTACTGATGACTATTTATTTGACTGTCTGCCTGGCTCTTTTTAACCCTAGGGTTCCGGACCCAGGTTCTTTTGAGAATAGAGTAAGGATTTTGTCAGCCACTGAGGGCTAAAACCAGACTGAACAGAAGTTCTCATCAGCCACTTCTCATCACCTCCATTTCCAGCACCCTGGGCTGAGCTGCCACCATCTTTCACCCATTGCAATATTGCAGTAGCCTCCCAGCTCTCACCTCTGCCTCCCGCAGAGTATTCTTCACCCAGCAGCCAGAGTGGCCCTTTAAAATATACTTTAGATCATATCACTCCTCAGTTCAGAACCCTCCAACTAGTCTCCCATTTTACTGAGAATGTAATTCAAAGATTATACTTACTGTGGCCTCCAAGATACTGCATGGTCTGGAGCCTGCTATCTCCCACCTCATCTCCCCATGTCACTTTCATTAATCCTCTCCGACCCTTGAGCTTTCGTGCTGTTCTTAAACCAAGCCAAGCCTTACCAGCCTCAGAGCCTTTGCACTATTGTTCTCTTAGCCTGGAACATTCTGTACTCAGATGTACATGTGGTTTGTACCCTTACTTCATTCAGGTCTGCTTGCGTGTCACCTTGTTGGGGAGGTCCAGTCCACCTGTGTCCCCGGTGCTAGAACATTGCCTGGCATATGGCAAGCGCGTAGGAAGTCTTTGAACTGTGAATAAGCATTGCCCAGCTATTCTAGCCAACTTGGAGGGAGAGCGTATGGTCTAGGGGACAGTGGCTCTGGAGTCAGATGTCAGATCCACGCTGCTGGATTTGTTATCCTCCTCCATTTGATAGATGTTCCACCTTGGGAAAATTCTTTAACTTCTCTAAGCCTATGTTTCTCTACTAGATAAGTGAGATTGTGCCTACTGCATATGATCATTATGAAGAGTTAAGTCAGATAATCTTTGTAAAGTCCCTGGCATTGTATCTGGTGCACATATTGGATGCTTCCTAATTATTATTTCTCACACATTCTACTTCCTAGTTGTACTCATGTTATATGGGATAAGGGGAGTGTCTAAAAATAGTTTGAATGTGGTTTGTAATTTTCAAGCGTTCCTGCTTTATCTTCAGAGTTAGACATGTCTCAGACTCTGGGTGTTAGCTGGCGCAGCTCTGTGGGCATATCAGGGGATTTTGGTCAACAGAAAAAGGGAGAAGTCAGCAGCTGAGCCTAGGGGAGGTTCACAGTCCTGCTTGTGATTCAACAGGGACTGCATTTATGAAAATGGCAATTGAGTCCAAGGCAATTGAGACTTTGGGCTGTGCCAGCAAGTGTGGTATTTCCATTTCCATCCTCAGAGTAAGTACAATTTCACCATTATTCCATTGAGGCTCTCCTTGCCAAGAAAAACCCATTGTAAATTTCTGGTTTAAAGATTCTGCAGTTTTAGGGAGTCATACTTTTTGTTGCTTTAACATTTTCTTGGCACCATAAATTTTAAGCCCCACTGGTCTACCTTGTAAATACTATACAAATGTTGTGAAAAGCTGAACCACGTCATTTGTTTTTCTATGTTCCTTATAGGAAATGGTGATGCTTCTGCCCCCACCCGCTGCTTCCCCTCGGTTTCTGCTCAGGCAGTTTGGAGTGAGAAAGTGAGAGTGAGAAAGAAGACAGATTGTCAGCAAAAGATAGGAAGGAGCTTTGCTTTGTGGACAGTGTTGAGCTAGGCAAGAGAGAAAAGTGTGTGGCTGGCAGGGTGTCCGCGTGACGTGGATCCATTGTGTGGATCCCTCCTGCTGGACCAGTGGCCAGCTCCTGGCCAGGCCACCCGGGTGAGGGCCTCTGAAGCAGAGAGCCCTGCACAGTCTGGAGCCTCTCTAGCCCAGTCTAGTGAATAGGACTCCAAAGAATAGGAGCCGTGTTCCCTTTGTCACCTACAGCCCTGCTTTCAAGACTGCACAGTGAATGTGCACTTGGGGGCTCAATTGGCACTTGGAAAAATCTGCAGGAACTTTGTGTGTGCTCAGTGTGTGCCCAGCAGCGTGGGGGGAGTGGAGCATGCACTCTGGAGATGTCTGGGGCCAGTCCTTGCAGAGGAGGGGCTGCCCTCTTTATGCTGTTGGGTTTGCCGAGAATGTGCTGCCCTTGACAGTGTTGTGGCCAACAGGAAAAGCATTCATGGCATCTTAATGAAAGGCAGCAGTTCCTTTCTTCAAGAATAATAGGTATTCTTTTATGGAGCTAGCCCCTCGTTTAGAGATGGAGACAGAAGCCAATTATTTTTCAGTTAAAATTTATTTTTTTAAATAGTGATACCTCAGTTGCAAATCACCCTGGTTTTGCTGTAAGACATTTACAACTAGTCTTCTGACACGGTTTTAAGCTGCCATGTTGTAGAATCTTCAAATAGTATGCCAAAATGTGATAAGGCATCAAAGACTTCCATATCCCATCTGTGTAGCTGATTGCCTTTCTCTGTAGCTAGAAAATGGATATGTTTTCTGAAGGCGAATGGGTCTATTTCCCTCACCCAGCATCTTGCACGCAGTCTGACTTACCTCTTTTTATTGAAATTGGGGAGTTTTTTTTTCCTGTGTACTTGATAATATTTACACCCTTAAGAGGGAGTTTGATAGGGGACAGAGTTGTCAGGTTGAAAGGATCAGGTATTTGAAACACCAATCTAAAAGTCATCTTTGGGGTGATAGATCTTCTTATCATAAAGAAACAAGGTCAGGACAAGGAGACTTTAGTGTGTTGGAGGAAATGCTCTGCTGTTTTGCCTCTTACAGACTGCTTTCTGATCTCTTTTTTTTTTCTTTTAATGCTTAAATGAGACTTAGGATAATGAAGTATACATTTCAGCTGTGCATATGTTCTACATATAGATGGCGAGAGAGGACAGAGCCATCCCTGACTATTTTTCACCCTATTTACTCTAAGAGGCCCCTGTCAGTAAATGACTTCCTTTTGGAGGCAGTAACTTGTATTTGGACTTGGGTGACTGTCAATCTGAGTCCAGCCGAGAGAGGTCATGCTGTCTGCTTGCTGCAGTTTTCTAGTGGGAAGACAGGCCAAGCCTTTTGCCTCTGAAATCCAAGTACTACAGGGGAGAGAAATGTTGCCTAGGTTTGGGTATAGAGAGGCATTAGTTTCTGAGTAAAGCTGTTAACTGTGGGCACAAACTTTCTTCTTGGGAGACAGGTAATGTAGAACCAAAGATTTCTGACATCTGAGAGCTTTATTTTGCTGGTGTATCTCTAAAAGGGAGGAAGAAAACATTTTTTTGGTCATCCATGTTTCATGCATGGTGCTGGGTACTTTACCATATATTAATTTATTTAATTTCCATTCATTTCAGCGGAATTCAGTCATTTCATCAACTCCTGGCAATTAACATATCCAATCACATTCTGTCCTCCCCAGACGTGTTAGAAGTATATTAGCAGATTAAGTCAGTTTGGGATTAGTACTTTCCTTTATGTGTTAAACTCATTTATTCTGGCTAAGATTGGAATTTGGGATGGGATGGAACTGAAACTTATGTGGAGTGACGTAAGTTGAGTGCCTGAAATGAAGGCTAGCTTCATATAAGTGGCTTCTCCATGCTGTTATCCCCATCCTTTTGGTAGATAAAGAAAACAAGGGCCAGAGAGGTTATGAATCAGCTCTGGTCTCCTATCCCGTAAGTGATAGAGCCAAGATTCTAGGTTGGGACATCTGACTCCAAATCCACTGCTTCTTTATACTGCAGTTACCTTCCTGCTCAAAGTCTGTCATTCACTCATTCATTCAAGAGGTATTTGGTTGGCATGGACTTTGAAGCCAGACAGCTTTGTGACTGTCTGGTAACTTCCTCGGGTAACTTCCCCTGGACCTTCAGTTCCTTCATCAGTAAAATGATGAGTAATAGAAATAGAACCTATCTAGTAAATGAAGTGCTTAAAATAGGTTGTTGTGAAGTGTTTCTAAATAGTAAATACTCAATAAATATTCGCCATTCCTCTTCTTTTTTCATCACCACCACCACCACCACCACCATCATCAGAGGCTCACTCACTCTGATCAGTCACTAGGGAGACAAACTAGCATGCAGCTGTGCTACTGAGAGCCACTAGTTCTGATGTATGAAGCAAATATAAAAATACAAAACCAACGACTGTATGGTAAGTTGATAACTAAAATATGAGCAGGGTGCTGGGGAAGCTTAGAGGAAGGAACGTTTATGGTTTTAATTGCCAAGCTCTCTAGCAGCTCATCCTTATAGCTTCACCCACCCCTGACCCTTGGTAACATCCCTATCTTACTCATTTCTTGTTGAAGGCAGTATTTAGTGTACCAGGTTTTATGGCTACTTTGTGTGAGAGAGGATATGTCTGGCTAAGCGATCATTTGGAGACATAAGACGTGTACTTAACAATTGGAGGACTGTCAAGGACAAAATAGACTCTAGTACTCTGGTGTGCAGTGTTCGGTGTGAGTGCCCCAGGAAGTCAGATGTGAGTGGGTTCTTGTGGGTTGGTGAGTGAGGTGGACTTTTTGGGGAAAGTGGGCCTTGAGTTGGAGCTGAAAGAACTTAGAATAAGAGCTGCGAAAGGGTGGAGAGCCTGATTGGAGGTGGAGTTATGAGACTAAAAACACAGGCTGGCTTGGCTGGAGGGGGATAGTCCTGCCTTGGGATGTGGGTGGTCTCAGAGGCAGTTCCATGCCATTGCTGCAGGAGAACTTGCCTCTGGATCCCAAAAGGATGCACACAGCCTATCTCCACCCTCAGTGAAAACCCGTAATAGCAACTTTGTGTTCATGGTGATGTTTCTGGTCATTTGGCAGGAGATAAAACCCAGAGAGACCCACAGCACGGACACTAGGTCTGAGTGGGTCTGTGAGCACCAACCGAGATGCAGCCTCTTTGTTTGTGAGCTGTTTGCCTGCATTTAAATGCCATTTACATAAGGAACTGTCAAAGTTGAGTTGACCCATGATTATTCCTTGATGTATGTTGAAAAAAGAAAAGAAAAGAAAACCCTGGCTAATGAGGAGCTGGGTTCCTTTTCTCCACTGATGACAGCTTCCTTTCTGATCTGATGGTCCGTCAGAAACGAAGGTGGTGTGTGACTGTGGGGTTATGTCCCCGCTGAAGCCGTCTTTCCCTCAGAGTGTAATTGATGGGGAGACCTGTCACTTGTTATGCTGATGCTGTGCAGATTTTTGTGCAGCTGCCAGCCAAGAGAGTTTTAGGACATTATCTGATTGGGTGCAGCTTGTGGCAAAAGCGATAATAAATAGAGAGCTGGTGAGGGTAGATTTTGATTGACCCAAGATTGTATATTATTAAACTGAGTCTGCATGTACATGTCAGCTTATGAAGAACCAGACCCATAATCCAACTTAGGGCTGTGGCAGTTTGGGTTTATTAAATGTGCTTTATATCACTATTAATATTGAGAAGCAGAGAGGAATATCTGTAATCTTTTAATCTATGCAATAATGGTTTGGAGGGAGATTACCAGACACATTGGACTATTGTTTGCCTATAATTGTATTCAGAACTCTTCGAAGCATTGATTTGTTTCTGGCATACTGATTTGGCTCAACAGTCTCATAAAGCTCTTTTATAGTCCTCTTTGCTTTGGATTTTCCAAAAATAATTGGAGAATAATAATAATGTAGCTGGCAATAAAGGAGAGAGTAAGGTTGAAAGATTTCTAGCCAAGTGGATAGCCATAAACACCTTCTGTGCTCATAAACACCTGGGTCTGTGACCTTTGTGATTATAAGATATTTATCACCTCATGGGCTCTCTGCTTGGGGGTTATCACTTCAGTGCCTTGTAAAATTTGATTGTATTTAGTAAGTAGGTTCTGAGTTTTTGCTGAGTAGGGGAAACGTGTCCCTCTCCTTAGTTTTCCTTGGGAACAACCGGTCTGCCAGCAGGAGCAGATCTTCCCAAGGACAGAAGCAGAGAGCTTGGTTCTAAGGAAACGGTACAGTGGGACCCAGCAAGGGCACCTTTTATACTGAATTAAGTGGCTTTTAATGGAAATGGCTTTTGAATGGAAGGGAGTGGGGCACCACATCGAATAAACCCAAGCAGTGATGATGGGTTTTCCTTTTTAAGTAGAAATGAAAATTTTGATCCAAATCAAGGAAACTTTCTTGGCATTGTTGCCACCTTCTCATCCTTTCTTCCCATTTCCAAAACAGGCCTGGGGAAATGAGCCAGAGAAATGCTCTCCAAGTTCAGTTTCACTGACTTTAATAAGAAGGTATGATTAAGTGCTGCAGAGGCCCAGTGAACTGCCTTCCATCTTCAGCCGTTCTTTAAATGTTTCTTCAGGAAATTCTAGGCACTCTGTCAACTTGTATCTTACCCCTTATGCTGTTGCTTAATTGTTCCTAAAGGAAACAACTGGATCCCTGTGAACTGACAGATATGCTGAGTTGCCTACGTAAGCTATTAGTTGCCTGGTTCATGGTGCACACAGTGGGTAGCAGGCATATGGGGGAAGTTTCCAAGAAATCGGCATCTTCAGAGAGTTTTATTATAACGGAACTAGCTTTACTGTAACTAAAGTATGAGCCAGTCTTGAGGTGTATAGGACCCGTATTTTTCAAAGGAGACTGTTCTATCTAAGGCTTAGTTTCTTGTCCCACGAGGCTAATTGCTGCTGCATTTCATGGAGTTTATGAGGTGTGCTTTCCTCTGTCCTGCTCCAGTCAGACAGTACTGCTTGGAAGTAATATAAGCACAGGATTGATACAGAGCTGCTTCTACAGTGGCACTCCTCAGTGGATTGTGCTGTAGGAATGAAGGAGAAACCTTACCACATGGCAGGAGAGAAAGACTTACAAAGGCAATCAGTCAATCACTAGAGATATTTATCAATCACCTGCTCTGTTCCAGGCTTTGTGAAACACAAAAGAAGTATGAGTTCCAGGCTTCAAAGGCGCATTCTATCCCGTTAGGGAAAGAGAAGTTTAGGGCAGTGTTTCTACAAGTGTAGACCAACAGCATTATCATCCTCAGGGAACTTCTTAGAAATTGCAGATTCACAGTTATCATCCTGTGATCACCGAAAGAATTAGAGACCCTGGAGGGTGGAGCCAGCAGTCTGTTTCACAAGCCCTTGCAGATGCTTCACATTTATGCTAAATGTCTGTGTTAGGTTGAGCACTTCCAGGGGAATAAATTAGTAAGCAAGACACAAGGGAATTAAGGGTTGCTTGCTTGTAGGGTTCAGCAAAGGAGAGAATAAGGTACTTTCCAGCGGGATGCTAACCTGAACTGTCTATTAGGTGTGAAAGGGGTCAGAGGAGGGAGTGGGCAGTGGATCATCCAGGCAGTATTTCCTGGGCGAGGGAGTGTTGAGCCAGGTTTTGAGGAATAAATAGAGAGGGAAGGAGAGGAGCATAAATGAGTACACGTGTGATGGTGAAGGTTCTGTTCCTTCAAAGAGCTCAGTTAAGTGTAGGAGAACACGGACTCTCAAACTCGAGCCAAGAAAAATAAATGTAAAGTCAAGTACAGAATTTAGGCAGTTTCGTGAAGAAGAAAAATACGTTCCTCACAAGTTGAATTCTAGTGTGAGTTCATTCCTTTTATCACCTCTGGCAGGGGTGCAGTTAATTGGGGCCAGGGATCTTGCAGCTGGTGAGGCTTAATAAAATGAAGATCTTATTTACCTAAGGCCACTGCTTTAAAAGTGGGAGGCCGATGGTTCTCGTGAAAAATACGGGTGACTCTGTGTAAAAGGGATGAAGTGCCTGCATAGGTAAAGCTCCCAGTATTTGTAAGATGTTCTGTGTGTACTGGAGAGAGGGATCTGGAATCTAACATGGGGATGGGGGTGGATCCAGAGGAGTGGTGGGGTGTGAGGAAATATAAATTTAAGTCTAGTAAGTTTTTCCTTTTTTTTTAAAAGGCAGAAAGGAGGCACTGAAAGTTATGGCAAGTAACAAGATGAGAGAGAATTTCATGAATCTAATTAGAGGGGAATCAATGACTAGAGGGAAGTAGATGAGTTAGGAGGCTATTGTAATCGCAAAAGTGAGAGATGACCAGCGTTTGAACTAGTGCAGCTCTAGAAAAATGGTGGTGTGAGCAGCAGTAGGAGGTCATGGTAGTTGAAAAGGGAAGAGAAGAAGCAAAGGACCAGCCATCAGTGTCTTCCATGGGTAGTTCAGCTGTCATTGGTGGATCTTAACCATCACCCTTTTAATGATATGGAGATCAATTTTTTTGCAGAAGGTCCAAAGGCTGTGTAGCTAGGAAGTGGCAAATTTAAGACCTGACTCAAATCTGTTTGCCTGAAAAGCCTATACCATTTCTGCTCTAGATGCTAAACTTTGGCAAATAGAATGATGCATTTTGTTTAGAATTGGGCAATTGTTGATCTTGACAGAAGTCTTGACTGCTGGGAGGAGGTGTTAAGAGAAAGGGAAACAACAGCATAGGACATTAAAGTTCCTTTGGCGAAAGTATATCTGAAAGTTTCAGCACAGGACAGGTAGCGTCTTGCCCCACCCAAAGGTAGACACAAGGGCTGTGCTGTTTTCTTTGTTGACCAGTGGTCCAGAAATCAGAGTTGAGAATGGGTTCTTTGACCCAGTGTTGGCCTGGAGAATTCTTTGAATCCTGGTCCCAGCAGAACATACATATGGCTTCTACTCCTGTTGTGCTTTGCTGTGCAGGTTGCAATTTCAGAACATGGAGCTTTTCATGGTCCTACTTCAGCTCACTTTCTGCAAAGGACAAAAATAAGTCCAAAATGAAATACTAGGGAGAAGGGGAGAGAAAAGATTACAGCTGAACTAGGGACCTTGAGTTTTTTAATCCAAGCTATTTGCTTTTTATCTCCACTTCTTAGCATGCATATTGGTACTTAGCAATGTTAGGAGATAGATGAAATCATAAAAGTAAGTCATCATTTTATCTCCACACCCGAATCTCCTTTTCAGCAACTTATTCTCCTCCTCTGCCTTTTCTCACACCTTCTCAGGTGGGATGTGCTGCTACATCTGCCCTGTCCTGAGGAGAAGCAGCAGGGATACCTTGTTGGGTGTCACGTTACTCCTGGAAATTCGATTGTGCTGGACAGTAGTTGGCTTAGCAGTAGGATAAGGCCGCATGCCTCATTAAGTTTGAACTCTACTCTGTAGGTTCTTGTAGGGGCACGGGGAATTTGTTTAGATAAGGAGCCCTTGAAAGGAGCCTGCTTGTTGAAGTGTATGTCAGCAGCAGCGATGAAAAGATGCCTAAACACATGTCCCACAGCAGCTAAAGTCCATCAGCATCGTCTATCAGCAAATTGGTAGATGACCCCTGCTGTTAATATAAGCCTTCTCAGTTTACTGGCTTGTGTACTTAACTGTTGACTGCTGTTTTTGTTAGGGGAAACTAACACATCAGACTAATATTGCGGTGCCATGCCAAGTAATCAACAGGTTTCGCTTACGTTGGGGATCGCTTCAGCTCACGCTCGGCTCATGCCACACCATGTCATGACATTGACTTTTATGTGCACATAAAAGGAAGTACTTGTTAAATATTAGAGTTTATGATTGCTAGGTGGGAAACAGGCAGGAAGTTCTCAGTTATACAGGGAAAACCATAAGTGTTTTGCATGAAGTGACAAAGAGAAATGGGTATGGTGGGTATTGAGGTGATTTTGTTAGGAACTTTCAAAGGAATTGAGAATTATGTACTATTCTGAAGAGACAGGCTGACTTTAAATCCTAGCTGTGTGATTTTGACCCAGACCTTACTTCTCTTTGCCTTAATCTTTTCATCTATAAAATAGGGATAATACCTTGTAGAGATACTGTGAGGATTTAGTGCTTAGCTTAGCCCCTAAATATGAATACTCAATGTATCAGTCACTAATATTTATGACAGTTATATCATTAATTATCATTATTATCCTTTGTGGGAATTGGTACCTTTTTGTGGCAGAAGTATGAATTGTATAGCAACAGAAACCAGCACTTGCTTATTTTCTCCTTATCTTGGTTGGGCTGCATTGTCTCCACTTTCCATCAGCTCCATAATGCCTCAGTTCTGAGAACCCTCCTTGCTGGACAAGCCACTTGAGTGTCTCTGTTTCTTTTCTGTGAACATCTTCACCTTCCCCTTGGCTTTGGTGAGGCCATGGCAGGGGAGCAGTCAGATAAGGATGTGAACATTTGGCACATCCAGTGGCCATAGTTCTCGCTCTGGTTTGTCTTTGTAAGTGTAGGGTAGTTACTGGTGAAATAGAGCTTTGCAACTACTTATGTATCTGTGTGTGTGTGTTTTTTAAAATTAGTTAATTAATTGTTTATTTTGGCTGCATTGGGTCTTCGTTGCTGCACGCAAGCTTTCTCCAGTTGTGGTGAGCGGGGGCTACTCTTTGTTGTGGTGCGTGGGTTTCTCATTGCGGTGGCTTCTCTTGTTGCGGAGCATGGGCTCTAGGCACATGGGCTTCAGTAGTTGCAGCATGCAGGCTCAGTAGTTGCAGCATGTGGGCTCAGTAGCTGTGGCTCGCGGGCTCTAGAGCACAGGCTCAGTAGTTGTGACACATGGGTGTAGTTGCTCTGCGGCATGTGGGATCTTCCCGGACCAGGGATTGAATGCATGTCCCCTGCATTTGCAGGCAGATTCTTAACCACTCTGGCATAAGGGAAGCCCCATGTATCTGTGTATTTTTTATTTCCTTTGGAGGGCAAGTGAAAGCTGCATCTATTTTGGAGATTGTGAAATAAGACTTTTAAAAATATTTATTTATTTATTTTTGGCTGTGTTGGGTCTTCGTTTCTGTGCGAGGGCTTTCTCTAGTTGCAGCAAGCGGGGGCCACTCTTCATCGCTGTGCGCGGGCCTCTCACTGTCGCGGCCTCTCCTGTTGCGGAGCACAGGCTCCAGACACGCAAGCTCAGCAGTTGTGGCTCACGGGCCCAGTTGCTCCGCAGCATGTGGGATCCTCCCAGACCAGGGCTTGAACCCGTGTCCCCTGCATTGGCAGGCAGATTCTCAACCACTGCGCCACCAGGGAAGCCCCATGAAATAAGACTTTTAATGGCTAATTTAAAAAAAGGTTGGTGAGGTTGAGCCATAAGCAGAAAATACTTTCGCTACATTTTGGGTGCCTTCTTTTCACTGATGATTTTGTGTGGATAGTAACTTAAATTCAGGAAATATGTTTACTGACACATAATTTCCTGGGCTACTCTAGGGAGAAATTTCTCTCTTCACCCAGTAAATAGAGCTTTCTTTAGGTTTTAGGCAGTTATCTTTTTAATATTAATTTTTGTGATCCATATGAATGAGACCACATGTCCATTAACAGTTTTAGACCTCTTCTGCTAAACAGATTACTGCCATCTGTCAGTATAAGGGAAACTTTCCTGAGACAGAAGGACCTAAAACAGCAGTTCCCAACTAACTCTAGGGTCACATAAGAATCACTTGAGGAGCTTTTAAAAAATTCCAGTGACTGGGCCACTATTCCAGATATAAAGTTGCTCTAGCGTGGGGCCTGAATATTGGTGTTGTAAAAAAGTCCTCTAGGTGATTCCAGTGTGTAACCAGGTTGAACACTAATCTGAGTGGAGTTCCTTTTGATGGAAGCACCAGTGGAATGAGAGCATATCTAGTTTTTCTCAGCAGGAATTCTGTTGTCTTCCATTGCAGTGCCCATTTTGACAGTGGAGTGGTGCAGTCGTGCCTGGATTGCAGTTCAGAGGGTAGCAGTTGTGTCTTTGGTATCTGAATCCTCTGCAGGCAGCGTAGCGCCAGGCGTATACTAGATGCTCACTACTGCCCTCCCCCCCTGCTTGCTTTGGATGACTAAAATGATGGGATTGAGTCCAGATTTACCAGCTGGTCATTTCCCCTTCTGTGGTCCATGAGGGAGTAGGTCCACAAGCATATAGTTTTATTGTTCTAGGAGGGGGAAGACTCCCAGCTTTGAAATGCTTTAGGCATAAAACTGATCTTTGATTAAGATCAGTAAAGGCTTGCTGTGTACAACATAAATTGTCAGGTAAAGGGGGAGGGTAGTACATGCAGTGCCATTTATTACCTCTTTAGGCACTAGTCCTTCCTTGTGCGGGTTCTGCACACCAAATGGAAACAAGTTCTCTGTTGTCCTATTTTACTCTTTTATTTATTTATTTTTTAAATTTATTTTTGGCTGTGTTGGGTCTTCGTTGCTGTGCGCGGGCTTTCTCTAGTTGCAGCGAGTGGGGGTTACTCTTCATTGCAGTGCACGGGCTTCTCGTTGCGGTGGCTTCTCTTGTTGCGGAGCACAGGCTCTAGGCACATGGGCTTCAGTAGTTGTGGCACACGGGCTTAGTTGCTCCACGGCATGTGGGATCTTCCTGGACCAGGGATGGAACCCACGTCCCCTGCATTGGCAGGTGGATTCTTAACCACTGCGCCACCAGGGAAGCCCCCTATTTTACTGTTAAATACAAAATAACTATTTTGTTCAGGGGAATCAGGAGCCTCTTTTTATTGTTCCTTCCTTCCTTCCTTCCTTCCTTCCTTCCTTCCTTCCTTCCTTCCTTCTTTCCTTCCTTCCTTCCTTCCTCTTTCTTTCTTTCCTTTCTTTTCTTTCTTTCTTTCTTTCTTTCTTTCTTTCTTTCTCTCTCTCTTTCTTTCTCTCTCTCTCGCTTTCTCTCTCTCTCTCTTTCTCTCTCTCTTTCTTTCTTTCTCTCTTTCTTTCTCTCTTTCTTTCTTTTCCTTTTTAGATAGCCCAAATTGCATCAGGGCCTGCAGCTATAGTTATTCATAAAGGGAGAATTCTTTGAACACAGGGGACCATGGCCTGAGAGTTTGATAAACTGTTACTTGTTTGGTTTGTAGATTGAGCAGTACCAAGCATATATTAAGTAGGAGTAGCCCCCTTGCAGTCCGATAGTGCTTTTTAGTGTTAATTTCTTATCTAGAAGGTTGTTTTAATCTCCCACAAGGCTGGATTAGCAGGGCAAGTAATTATTGTCTCCAATTTATGAATTAAAAAATTTAAGACTCAATGAGTTTAAGTGACCTGCCTTAGGTGATGGAGCTGGGCCTTGAATCTATGGCATTTGACTATAAATCCCTTCAGTACACTGAGTTTTGGGGAGGGCTTTTGCTTGGAAGTGTGACGAATGGAACTTCAAGGTTCTGTTTGTCCTAGTTTGAATCCTTTGTTTGTGTGTGCTTGCTTACTCTGTGTGTGTGTGTGGTACGTGTGTGTATGTGTGTTAATATTAAGTGTCTTGCCATTTGCGTCTGCAGAAGGCAGTTGATAACTGGTAATGTACATTTGACATTTGACGTAGTGAAGAGAGTGTCATCTTTTATTAACAGTTGTGATTTTTTTTCTCACCAAGGAGCCTACTTTTATTTTTAATTTACTGTGAGTGTAAATATTCACATATAGTATTTTATTTGTAGGCAAAGTATTTTTCCCAGCCTATGCTGTTTGCTTAAAATGATAATATTGAAAGTTTAATATATTCAGTTTTAGAAGGGGAAATTTTTCTGGGTGGTTTGGGGGTTGTTTTCATTCATCTGACAAATTATTGAGTGGCTACTGTGTGTCACGTGCTATTTACCTTTACTTCCCTCTTAAGGAAGGCTAGGATAAAAGTAAAACTGTACATACATTAAGGGAAAAAGAGTCAACACCCACTTTGCTTCAGCTCTGTCTTTGTCAGGCCAGCTGACTACTGAGCTTTATTGATTTCCTGACTTTTAGGAGAGAGTGTTTCCCCCAGTTACCTGATAGGCCCAGGGTGGGAAATGCTCTCTTTGGTCCCCAGCAATATCTCATGGAGAGGTGGTTGTGGCTGCTGGGAATTTTGGAAGGAGCCACAGTTGGTGCTCCCTGGATTATGTACTCTGTCATTCCATCCTGCTGTTTTCTCTCTTCCTTTTTTCCACCCTCTTACAAGCAAAGCCTCTTTTTGTTTTCTGGTTCCTGCATCCCAGAGGGATGGTTAATTATGCTTGAATATAAGGTATGCAGTCAGGGTTGAAGATCTCAAATGCAGAAAAGTGGTTTTTGTACCCAAGAGCCACCTCCCTTGTGCGTTAGTGCAGCACATTTGTCTCTATCAGGACAAACTTATTCTACAGAGATGGATCATAACCATTAGAAAGGAAACAAAAAGGAGCTTCCCCCGCCCCACCCCTTTACCCCGGATTCTGAAGATGGCTGCAGTAGATGCTTCAGTAGAAATTTGAAACGTAAAGGGGATGTGAGGACACCACATGAAGCTCTTCTTACTTAGAACATGAGGACTTAAAAAGACGGGAAGAAAAGCACTCATTCCATTTTAAGGGGAGTGAGCATTTGACTTGTCACCTTGGTGAGGGTAAACAAAGCTTATCTTTTTGGTTGGCACCAGAGGGGGCTTTTAAAGTCTCGTGGGAGGAGAGAAGGGTTGTTCGGTCATTTATTTATCATACTTGAGTTGAGTCACTGAAATTCTTGGTGGAGTGTCTCAGGTTGCTCACTCCACGTGTCTGTGGCATGGTGCCCTTGCTTGCATATTCTTGTTCCTGCTGAGGAAGCCCATGACCTGGTTTCTTTCCTCTTCTGTTTTTCTATTTTGTTTTGTCACTTTTGTAGACAAAGGCATTCTGTAGTAATTCTTTTGTAGAAACTTCCGTGCCTCAAGTCATTTCACACAGCACAGATTGTAAATAAGCATTCCATGGAACTTGATCAGTGGTCTAGGGAAAAGGGTTGACATCTCTCTCTAAGGGATATCAACACAAATCTGTCAGCTCACCCCGCATCCTTGATGGCAGAACCCCGATTTCACTTAGGTGTTTACTGTCCATGTGGACTTGAATTCAGGGGGTACATCTTGACTAGTCTAAGCCAATAATTGCACTCCTCATGCCAGTTAAATGTCCAGGTCTCGCTAATTTGACATTGCGGGAAATCTTGTATGGGTACTTTTGGAAAGTTTCCTTCTGTTTGAGAAGAGGAGAAGTGTATATTTTCTATTTCTGGTTGTTGCCTGTGTGTGGCACCTTGATGTGGCAGCAGCCATCTTTGGTCCATGAACTGACCTTGGAGCACAAACTAACAGCAGAGCTAAAAGAAAGATGGAAAGATGGTATGTTTGATGATATCGTTGAGCTGCTGAATTAACCAGCCTGGATTCATTCTACCTCAGGGCTTCTTGTTATGTGGAAGGAAAAAATTCTTATTTAAGTTATTTTGGTTGAGTTTTCTGTTTCCTACAGTCCAGTGTATTCTAACTGATAAAGTCTCTTACCCGTCCACATAGGATGGTTTGAGATAGAATTAGAAAATGGTGAAAATGCTTTTGCATGTGTACTACACACACGATTAACATAAGCATCGTCAGTATTATAACATTCCATACTGTCTAGTGTTCCTGTACTTTGCACCTACATCATTTTTGCTGGCACCTTTCTCCATAGCAAGGGAACAGGCCATCAGAATGAAAAGCAGCCATTTAAAGGCTGTTCTGGGGGTTTGCCAGCAGAGTTTCTATAACAATTGACATGGCACATAACTCCTAAAACTTAGTATGAGGCAAACATTCCTGATAGATTTGTGTTTCTTACTGTTGGAAAGTGACAAATAACATAACTTGATATATTTTCTTTTCCCCTTGTCTTATTTTCCTAAGAAGCTCCAGTCTAACTTAAATGCTTAGTGACACTTCATCCTAAATTCCAAGTATATCTTTCTTCTAGTTTTTGCTAGTTGGTTTTATTTATTTTAACAAATTGGGAATCTGTATCACATCCTAACTGGAAGTAGCTAACCACCTTTGATTCCATTATTACTGAGGAAACGTTTCTGATTTGTTAAAAATGAGGGTCCCAAATAGTGGAGCATATTTATTTGAGTGCATTCATCCATTCAGTACACATTTATTGAGCTGTTACTAAAAGTCAGCCAGGCAGTTGAATATTTTTCTTTGGTTTGGGTATAGGGCACAGATAACGAAAGCACTAGGAACTCAGAACTGTGGGTAACAGAGCATTACGTTAGGGGAAAGTCATTTTTCATTGCTGGTCCAGGGGAGAGTTTTGAAGCTGACGTAGAAGTATTGATTTTAGGAATGCCAATGATTTTCATCTCCTTTTCCCATCTCTGAACTGAATGTAATCCCTTCAGAGGTTTTGAGAGTCAGAAAACCTTTATCATAGTGAAAGGACAGGAAAAGACTTTCATAGAGATCACAATACTGAAATCATTATTCAAGAGGAAAATTTTAGGGTCAAGTAAATAGTTTATTTATATATTATGATTCTCACCTCACTTTCCCCAACCATAAAAAGGGGAAAAAAGGTTGAAATTTATTTTTTTCATCCTTTTGCGATATGCTACTTTGAAAGGTTTTTTTCCTTCTTAGAAAGGCATGAAAACAATCTCCTTGACTTAATTTCAGTTACAATTAGGGGACAATTGTTCTGTGAGTTTTGTGCCCTGATAGAGGCTTGGGGCATCATGACTGGAAGTAAGGTGCCGAACTCCAGGATTGCTGCATCCGGAGGACTCCAGAATCCAAACGACAACAACGGAGCAGTTTGAACAGCTTCTTGACTGGCTTATTACTGCTGCCAGGCCTGGTCTGGGATCACCTGCTCTTTCTGGGCTGGATAATTTGATCTTCTCAGTAGATCAGAGTGTCTGAAGACCAAGTTGCTTTTGTCTTTTGAGTGTCACTGTAAGCCTTCTACGAAGCCATAGCGTATCTTCCCTAAGCCGGGACCCAACTAACCTCTCAGGATTGTTTTGTTTTGTTTTTTTTTTTTGAGTTACTTGACAGTTTTGTGCCTTTGTCTTGGGCATCAGTCGGGGATCCCAGGTGGCTTAGCTTCAAAGAGAACTTGTACTAAGTGGCAGGGAAAAAATCACCTGTATTGATACTGAAAAACAAATCTCAGGAGGCTTCCAGTTGTACCCTAAATCTTTTCTCTTAGGTTGTTGAGAGAGTTAGGTGTGGAGTCTGAAAGTAAAAATCCTTACATCACTTTACCCCATAATTGAAAAGTACTTGGCTTTGGCCCTCGACATGGTTTAAATAATGATAGATTTAAGTGATGCTTTGTAAATGACTTAATTTTCAGGGTTTTAACTCATTTGCTAAATGGGCTCAGCAGCCGTAAGCAGCATTAGTGTTCGGTGCAACATTTTCAAAAGATTGTTTGAGCCAGTGGTAATCCCCAAGGTAGCCATTGTGCTGAAATTCTGAGCAGGACCCCCAGGTGCCTGAAATACGTGCCTTTCTTTTTTCAGAGGAAGTCATGTGTTGAGGTTGTAAGATCTGGATCTGGATTTAACTTACGTAATGTTTTAGACCTTTCTTTTGGTTTTTTTTTCATTTAAAATAGCAACAGTGTTTTTCCCCTCTGTTCATGTACTGGAAAGTGTAGGTTAAAGCGTCAGTTGAATGGTGGTATTGAATATGGCATTGGGTTCCCTGGAGCTATGTGTGTACCTGTTGGTAGTTCTAGAAGAGTTTCAGTCACTGCTGTATATCCCCCATCACAAGGAAGATCCTGATGACCTCAGCAGCATGTCCCGAGCATCCGATAGCCTCAGAGAACACGGCTGACCCACTCACTAGCCAAAGGCTGGGTATTGTGGACTGCCCTGTCTTTCTCTCTGCTGAGTCACCTGGTGTTGGATAGCAGGGAGACTTTAATGTGAAGGACCTTTTCACCTGCTCACATTGCCTCTCATGTTGCTCCCACAGAAGGCTAATAAATTTTCCGTGATGTAACTCGATAAATCAACAACGAGCTAAGAGGAGAATGGCAGAGAGCTACTTAGGAAATCCAGTCCTTGGTTTTACTCAGAGATCGTTGAAGAATTTTGCTTTGTAGGGGAGAAACAACAAACACACCTGCTCCTCCCAACAAAGACAGCGTCATTAACTATAAACTGCCTCCCATTCCCTGAAGGCAAATCGATAGACGTCAAAAAGCAGTTTTGAGGAAACCGTCTTGGTGACAGTAAGTACTCATTAGTTGGCCGTGCTGTGAGATGTTGCCTGGAAGTGTTTAAGATTCAGAGAGTAGATAATTTCCCTCCTGGATGTCTACAAGGAGCTCCTGGGATGCGTTATTGAAAAGTCAGAAACCAGGTATTACTGTGCCTCAGTACTTCTCAAACTTTAGCTTGCAGCAGAATTACCCAGAGGGTTTATTGCCACACCGATGGCTGGATTCCACCCCTAAATTTGGTAGGTCTGGAATAGGGCCTGAGAATCTGAAATACTAACAAGTTCTCAAGTGATGCCCAGGCTGCTGGTCAGGGAACCATCTATTGAGAACCAGTGTTCTCTCTGGTCCCCTGTCTCTTTCTGCTCATCTCATTTCCATGCAGCAGGTATAAAATCGAGCACCCCCAAAGCATTCACCCTCACTGTTGACCTGATTATTATATTCATAATTATAATTAGATTTTGACCTTAAAACAGGTCAGTCATATTTGAACTTCACATTAATTGTAAATCCGTATTATCTGAATTCTTGAACCTGAAAAATCTCACTTGAACTTTAAATCTGTCCTAGAACGTCTTTGGAAAATTCCAGATTCCCAGTTCGTGTATTACACTCCATGGTAATAACATTTTAAAAAAATTACAAAAGATTACATCCACACTCAGAATCATCTGGAAGCTTTAAAAAAAATAGTCATGCTTGGGCCCCATCCCAAACCGATTGAATCTCTGGAAGTAAGCACCAAGAAATACATAGTTTTGAAAGTTTCTCAAGAGATTCTAATGGGCAGCTGGGTTGAAAAGCCTTGCTCTAGGCCCCGGGGAGAGAGGGGAGCAAGAGCGCTCCAGTGAATCCTTTACACTTGTTTTTACCTGCTGCTCTGCCTTCTTTTCGCTGTTAAACAAATTATCCCGTCATTATACTGTATCACACCCCTACTTCACCCTTCTTTTCAGGTTGGCTGGCCTCATCACATTGTATGTCATTTTCTCTGGACTTAGGAAAACAGCCCAAGAGACTGTTCATCCACGTGTATGTAATGAAAGGCCTTTATTCTTCAGGTTCAAATTATTTTAAAATGAGGTTGTTTTGTTTGGGGTCTAGCCAGTCACCTCCCCTACACTCCAGTTTGAGCATCTGTTTTAGGCGGAGTTCCCTAGTCTGCCTTCCTCACCTGAATAAAGGAACAGTCAGGCCATGTTAAAGCTTTCCGAGCCAACCCTTAATGCAGGAGGGAGGTTCAGGGAAGAGCCAGGCTCCCTCCCTCATTGTCAACAGAATGAATGTTGTCGAATCACTTGATCCCAGATCTGTGAAGTAATACACAGGAGGAATTTCTGCTCTATGACTTTAATCTGATAAACTCTACTTGCTCTGGCGTGTTGGATTCTATGTGTGTTCTTCTGCTACCACCAGCATAATCCCAGCCTTATGTGTAGCAGCTAGCATGCAAATCAAAACCTCAAACCCAGCCTTAATGCAGACTTCAAACAAGAACTACTTTAGAAAGCTCTGTGATGATGCTAGGCACTTAACCTTACTGCTGCTGGGCTCCTAAAAGGAGCCAGGAAGTGGCAGGTCCAGAGAATTCCTTAAAATTTCCTATTGAGCTTGGGCCCGAAGCAAGCGACTGTTGCAACCAAATAAAGCAAAACCAGTTTAACTCTTGCTTTTCTTGTCTCCTTTTTCCTGTTCTCATTTTATAGATTATATTCTCACTTTCCTTTTCTCTTCTTTATTTTTTCCATCCATATCTTTTCTGTTTTTCTCTCTGCTCCATCCATCTCTCCCCTACCTCTTTGTTTTCGCTTTTCCTGTGTGTTTTCTCAGTTCCCACTTTTGGAGAGCCAGGAATCTTGTATAATTTGAGAATTAGCCAAACACTGGGGTATTTATCCAAAGTGAACCTTGGATGGTTTCCTTTAATGCTCATTTTCAATCTTACTAACATCTAGGACCAGCTGACGGGTGAACAAGCTATAAAGAGCACCTGTGCCCTTAGAAGTCATCAAAGGTGGTCAGAAACAAGGAAAAGAGAATTTAAATAATACCCGCAACCCACCTGGAGCCCAGGACATAGGAGATGCTGATACGAAGATGGCAAAATCCATAGCATATCTGTGACAGTTTTCTTCTTTCACGCTTGTGGCAAATATCATAAATAGATCTCAGAACTCTGATCTTCTGATTTTTCTTAACCCAGAACTCCAGGGCATATTGGCAACTAGACAAGATGAATCCTCTCATCCTTGTTAGTGGAAGTTTAGAGGGAATTTTTGGCAAGGGGAAAATGCTACAGAACTAAATCCCATCTTTTCAGAGTTCTTTTGCTTCAGTGTTGATGATTTGTGCCAAGAGACCCCCAAACCATCATAGATGTTGCAGCCCTTTTCTTTACTGACTTTTTAAAAATATATATTTATTTATTTATTTGGCTATTCTGGGTCTTAGTTGTGGCACGTGGGATCTTTGTTGCCACATGTGGGATCTTTTTAGTTGCAGCACGCGGGCTCTTAGTTGCGGCTTGTGGTATCTAGTTCCCTGACCAGGGACTGGACCTGGGCCCCCTCATTGGGAGCCGGGAGTCTTAACTGGTGGACCACCAGGGAAGTCCCTCTTTACTGACTTTTAACCCATACATGTGACAAGAGCAAAATTTCTAGAGATTGTGGTAGAGGAAGAATAATTTCAGTGAGTTTAAGAAAGCCTGAAGACTGATTTGGTGTGGATAGTGCATCGTATAAGGAATAGAGAGTTTCAGTGCAGGTTGCTGGTTTTATTGGGAGGTCAGTGGTCGGACAAATACTTTTCCTAGAATCATGCAGCGCACTTAAAGTGTTGAATGCTGTATATAACACCCCAGAGGTGAAGATGTACAGGTGGCAGTCTGATTATTGGAAAGAGGGTGAAGAGATTTGACAGCATGAGAATTTGGGCACATTTGAGCAGTAGCAGTTCATTGTCCTAGAACAGATTGCCTCCTGGCCATGATTTATTGATGTGCTTGATGGAAGGGCTCAACACGAGCCACTGTTTATCTGTTTCTTTTTCAGTTGACCGTCGCAAGGCCTTAAATAATTGTGTGTGTAAGAAATGTCAAAGTGACAGACTTGGGTTCAAAGGACTGTGCATTTTTACATATCCACCTCTTGCCCTTCTTTTTTTCTTTTTTTTAAAATTGAATTGTATACTTTATTTAGTTAATTTACTTTTATTTTTGGCTGTTTTTGGGTCTTTGTTGCTGCGCGTGGGCTGTCTCTAGTTGCGGCGAGCGGGGGCTACTCTTCGATGCGGTGCGGGGGCTTCTCATTGTGGTGGCTTCTCTTGTTGCGGAGCACGGGCTCTAGGCACGCGGGCTTCAGTAGTTGTGGCACGTGGACTCAGTAGTTGTGGTGCATGGGCTTAGTTGCCCTGCAGCATGTGGGATCTTCCCAGACCAGGGCTCGAACCTGTGTCCCCTGCATTGGCAGGCGGATTCTTAACCACTGCGCCACCAGGGAAATCTGCCCTTCTTTAACTTGAATGTTTTCATCAAAACTAATATTTTCTCATGTGTAATATAAACAGATTCATATGCATGCTGGCTGAGAAAGTGTGCACAATGTTATAGTTTTATGGATGGTGGCAAGTGTGGTGTCTCTGTCATTGCCCCGTGCCTGTGTATCTGGGAAGATGGCTCACCACATCTCTGAAACAGTCAGCTGTGACTAAGTTAACAGAAAATTGATACCTGGATATGGATCAACATATAGAATAAAGATACTGCATTCCGGGCTTCCCTGGTGGCGCAGTGGTTGGGAGTCCGCCTGCCGATGCAGGGGCTGCGGGTTCGTGCCCCAGTCCGGGAGGATCCCACGTGCCACGGAGTGGCTAGGCCCGTGGGCCATGGCCACTGAGCCTGCGCGTCCGGAGCCTGTGCTCCGCAACGGGAGAGGCTACAACAGTGAGAGGCCCGCATACCGCAAAAAGAGAAAAAAGATACTGCATTCCAAAGAAATTATGTAAATTGAATTATCTAAACTGGATTTAGGGACAATTATTGTAAAGGTAATCTGTGATAAATCGTTTTGAGGTGTTTTTTTTCTCCCTCTTTTATATCCCCATTTGAAAGCCCTTAATTTAATCTGTGTGGATGAGGTGGATTCTTGTGGGGTTAAATCACTCCAGTTTATACCTAATGAGGGTAAATTACCAAACTAAGCTCCTTAGGGGCAATGACAAAGAGCTTTGCCATAGGTCCTCAGGAAACCTGCATTCACTTTCTGCACACAGGAACTCTATTTCAATTAGTCCAAATACTTGGAATCCTAGAAAAAACTTAATAATGATATTAGCATTCACTCCTTGCTTCAAAGAAGTATTGAGCACTACGATGTGCCTGGCAGTGGAGGACTACAGTTTTAATAATGATACCTATAGTTTCTGCTTTGCAAGTAATAGGGGAGACCAGAAAACCAATGAGTAGTGCACAGTAAACGTTAGGTATCATTGCTCTTTTGAGTGTGATGGTTGCTCTAATGGGACCTTTTGAGATGCACCTGTAAGAGACTTTGACCAGGCTTGGGATTGTTAAGGAAGGCATCATGAAAAAGGAAAAGTGAAGGGGTCAGCGCCTGGCCTGGAATGTTGGCTAAGAGGACTAACCAGGCTCAGTTTTCTCATGTGAAAATGGGGATAATAATAATCCAGGTTCAGGGAATTGTTATGAGGATTCCATGAGACTAATGCACATTGGATGGTGTGGTAGTTCTGGTAACTGAGAAGCCGTCAGTGATGATAGCTGTTCCTGTCTATCACTCATCTTTTGTTCTGTGTAACAACCCTTTGAAGAGAGGAGCACTTTTCTCTATTTTGAAAGATGCTCAGAGGGGTTAATTTGCCCAAGGTTATCCAGCTAGAACTTGGTAGGGCCAGGCTTTGAACCTAGATATCTCTCTCCTGGTTACCTCTTGTTCTCTTTGTGCTACTCTGGAGGCCCAGGATGATTCCAGCTGCTTCCTGCTTCATTATTCCCCTAAGTGCCCCACTGAGAGGAGTCTGCAATTTCTAGCTCCTCCTCTCCCTGCCTCCTGGTTGTGCCATGAGTCACTGCTGAGCCATTTGTGTCAGAGAAGGAAATGGGGGCTTACTTATCACATGTAGCAATTTGCTGTGAGTCCTTGCTTATTTGCCAGGGACACCAGCAGAGAAGTGTTCATCAAGAGGCATCATGTTTGTTAAGGGACCACATGGTGTATTTTAAAAGCTCTTAGCTCTCTCTGGCATCGTTGATTGTGCTCTAGCAGAAGAAATAAAGCTACACAACCTTTTATTAATATTATACATGTTTTCAGTTTAACTTTGACTGGTTAAATTTGGCATAAAATGGAAACTTGCAAACCAGCCTCCCTGGGATGTGTGGCTTCTCTTATGCTAGTTATGCTGAGGATCTTTATTGAACAGGGGGCTCAGATAGTCTCTGCCTGCAGCTAGGGCCCTGGACTAGCTTTTCTCTTTTGCTTGTCTTCCTTGATGGCATGGGTTGCCTTGTTTCATGAAGCATGTTGATATGGATAAATGTTGAAATGGGGAACTGGTAGGTGACAACTGGAGAACATATATATGTGCTCCCATATTCTGATCAAGCTTTGGTATGTTGTATGTTTGACAAAACTGGGTGGCCATTGCTTGGAGATGACATGAAGTTTGAGGAATTTGTAGCTCAGAATTTGGGATGATTCTTAGAGTTCATGTACAGATGGTCTTTATTTTACAGGTGAAGAAACAGGTCTAAAGGGATGATGATGGTGATGGTGGTGGTGGTGGTGATGATGATATGACAATAGCAGTGAGAGCACTAACAGTTTTTAAGCCAGATGCTCTCCAAGAAGCGTTATGCGTTACCTTATTTGGTCCATACAATGACTTGGGGTATGAGACAGGTATTTTTATTATCTCCATTTTACAGATGAGGCAGAGAGGGGTTCAGTCATTTGCCCAAGTCACACAGCTGGCAAGTGGCAGAGCTGGAATTTGCACCCAGGCTGTCAAACTCTGTCAGAATCTTTTATCTCAGTCTTTACACTGTAACGTGTATGTGACTTGCCTCAAGTCATGAAGCTGTGCAGAAATCATCTCAGTCCCATATCCTGTTCTTTTGATGACTGAACTATATCAGTGATTTGTAAAATTCTTCTAGCTTAAATAGAGAGATTATTAGATAGTATAACCAAATAAAAAAGCAGAAACCTAGCTGTTGTGGGTGAAGTGAGATAGGAGGGGACATTAACCATGTGTTCCATTTATTTAGCCCTTCCTGTGGCTTCTCAGAAATCCACGAGGCATACTTTTAAAACCCTGGCTTTAGTTAGGGACTTGAGCTTCAGTTTAATGTTTTTTTAGCCACAATTAAAATTATAACAGGGAACAGATATCTCTAGTCAGATCTGTCCCATTATCTCTGTTTATATCTCCACTGGAAGCAAACTCTGAAGCTTTTGTAGCTGTATTATTATAGTTTTGCAGGGTCTCTGGGGGAATCAGAATCAGGTATGTGTTGGAAAAAGGCCTTCCTGATATTCTGAAGAGGGCATCAACACCCTCACCTGCTGAAAATCTCTGAGCCGGAGTCAGCATTCTGGTCTGCATATCCAGTGGTCAGTGAATTGCTGATCTTTACTGCCCATCTCTTTGCTTGGACATCGTATAGTGCCCCAGGGTCATCATTCTGATCAGTACTTGTGTTGTAATTACCTAATTTGGGCTCTGTCTCACTCACTAGACTGTGATCTAGTCTTCTCTCTGTCTGCAGTGCTGAGCACTGTTTAGCAGTAGCTCACTAAATGTTGGTTGAGTTTTTTTCATCACTTTTTAGAGTTCCAGACTAGACATAGATAAGAGATCAAACACGTGACTATGACTTGGCCCCAGAATATCTTCTATAGCACAACCTTATTTTTGCCTGTTTCCAAATAATGGAATAAAGGGCTAAAAGCTGGTTTAGTTGGGATGCTAGTTTGGTAAAAACAAAAAAAGTGACATCAGTCTGAGGCTCTTATCTGTTTTGAAAGTTATGGAAAAGCCAAAGGTTTTGTTTTTTCTCCCAGATTACACAGTTTCTTCCTTTGTAAAGATAGCTGGGGGAAAAAGGTAGTATGAGAGTGTTGAGTATTCAGGAAAAGTAGGCCCCAAGCCAGGAGAATCACTTCAAGGTCTCAAGTCTATTCCTTATGGGTTGGCTAGGGGTCTAGTAGTCACCTACTTGCACTTGTCAGTTTTTTGGTAGGTGAAGGAGGTGTAGCAGGAGAGTGAAGTATATGGGGCTCAGGAGCTTGACAAGGGTGGAGGGAGGACTGGGAGATGGAAAGAGGGGAGGGAATAAGAAATAGGAATCAGTCTATGCCAGCGGTTCCCAGAGTGTGATCCCTGGACCAACAGTTTTAGCATCACCCAGGTACTTGTTAGAAATGCAAATTCTCAGGTTGCACCCCAGAGGCACTGAGTCAGAAACTCTGGGCAGGTCGAGTATTATGTATTTTTGAAAACCACTACTCTACTAACTCTTCCACCTGCCCAATTTAAATCTTCCCATTGTTGCTAGTTTTTTGTTGATCCCTATAATATACTTTGGGTATGTGTCAGTGAGTTTGGTTGGTATTAAAGGAGGACTGTTGAGAAGTAAAGAAGTCTCCTTGTATTCCAAAGGCATTTCCCAGAATTAAATTACATGTGTTATTAGTGTCTATTGCTTTTGTTCAGATTAAGCTCTGAAACAAAATTAAGATTCTTGTCAAGACTTGAGCTTATTAATAGCTGTTTCATTTGTTTAGTTCTAATGTAAAACGTCTGACATCTGTAGAGGAAGTGCTTCATAAAAATGCACACTTCTTAAGTGCTCTACCAGGAGACGCTCTGTGAAGCCCACAGGATGTTAAGATTAAGCAAATAAACGTAGTTTTGTTGAGCTCTCCTCAATGTAATGAGTGTGGTGGTTAAGAGCACTGGACTCCACAGCTTGAAGGGGCTTCCCATTGGTCAAATTTCAGATACTTTGGACATTAAAAAGAATGACTGCAATAGAATATAAAACACTGAACAAATAAGAATCCATGAATCCATAGTGATGAGAGACAGAGAGAAATAGAGAAACTTGGCACCATTGGAAATGACTATTATGCCAACTCCTCATTCTCGAGATTACAAATTAAAGGAAAAGAATTAAACGTTCTCTTTGCCTTGTAATGAAAAACTGGAGTCCTTCTATGATTGATAAGGGAAAGCTGTACTTTACAAAAGGATACTAGCAAATAAAGTGTACAAGGAAACATAGAATTAGAATATCAACATTTGCAACCTGCAGTAAAATATTTGGTTCAGGCAAGGGCCATCAATGGAAGGCAAAACCATTAAGTGAAAGGATGTTGGGGAACAGAATAATCTTGTGGCTTCAAAGAATACTTCACAGATCATTTGCAAAGGGGAAAGTGTCTCTTTACAGTGGTGGTCACCACCTTAACTATGTGGTCAAACTCAGCATCATGAATGGTAGGATAGCCTCCCGATGTCATGTAACATGAAGTACATAGCATTACCAAGGAGGAGTTTTGCCAAGAATGTTTAACCTGAATCTAATCAGTTTTACAGAAAACACAGGGGGTAGAGAGTCAAATTAATTGACACTATGGTGAAACAGTCAGACGCATTTAAAATGTCAGACACTCTCAAGATAACTGGTTTGTCTGATTTCTTCAAAACAATCTCATGAAAAAAATTGAGTGCTGGTGGTATTATTCTACATTGTAAGAGACTTAGGAAACATTAACCAAATACAGTGCATAAACATTGATTGGATCTGGCTTGAAAATAATAATTGCTATAAAAGGTATTTGGGGGTAGTTGTGGAAATTTGAATATGGGCTGGTATCAGATCACATTATTGTTAGTGTCTTAGGTGTGATAATGGTATTTTGGTTGTGTTAGAAGAATGCCTTTAGTCTTAGATGCTTAAGTTTTCATCATGAAATTGTTATAATATCTACATATTGCTTTCACATGGTTCCATCAGAAATAAAACTGAGTATGTAGATTAAGCGAATTTGGCAAAATGTTAGCAATTTTGAATTGAAATAGTAGGCATATGAGTGTTCGTTTCATATTTTCAGTACATTTGAAAATTTTCTCAAACGAAAATGGGCTGCCTGTATTCAGATATCAGCTATGTCACTTGCAAATGGTATAGCCTTGGATAAATTGTTTATTTAATGTTTCTCAAGGTCCATATCTGTAAATTGAGTGTAATATTAATACCACAAAGTGTTGTTGAGGTTATTGAGTGATACATTTAGCATATAAAACACATTGCTGTAGTACGTAGCATGTAAGTGCCTTATACAAACTAAACGCTCAATAAATTTCATTTTCTGTGATGATGGTGGTGACTATAAGAGTTAAATACCATAGTTTAATATTACTGATTCAGCATAGAGAACAGTGGGATATGTTCTTAAACTTTTGGATGATAACTGGACTCATGAAAGCTGTGGATTCCCAGAAAATATTACATGTCATTTCCAAGATTTATAGCTCATCTGTGCATTCTTGTTTGAGAGTGCCTTATCTAGAAACCGAGGTGATATTTAAGAATACCTTATCCTGAAATCTGTTATTGTCTCAATATTATGCTTTAATTTGGAGAAAAATTCAGTGGATTTAGACATGCTTACAAAGAAGTGAATGAAATGCTGGTATGAGAGAGTTGGGTTTTGTAACCATCATGTAATCAGATGAACATGTCCCAATTAGTTTGGTTGCCTTCAGAGATATCTTAGAACACTGTGTATGTATTGAGCCTGTTATTGTTCAGAGCATCCTTTTTAAGAATTTCCTTCAGAACCTCAAATTGAGTTAGTTTTTAGAAACACCCAAAGTTTGCTATAGCTTATTCTTATGTTATAAAGTGAGTTATTAAAATGAGTAATTCATTTTTGATCACAGAGGTGTGTGACAAGGAGGTAGTGGGATGCTTTTTGCCCCTTTCTGTGGCCTTACGATGCTGTTTGGAATTTCAAAGGAAGAGTTTAGTTTGCTCAAACTCTCCAACCCTAAACCATTGGTAATACCAATGAGTATCCCTTATTTTACCTATTTGGGTGTCTTGGATATATTTTTACTGGGACCACACTTTAAGTCAATGAACCTGAAGTTAAGTGTTTGAGCTTGTGGTCCTATGGACTTGATTCTGGTGTTTTGCCTCAAAAGTGCATCACCAAAAATAGATAAATGGCAGGAAATCTTACTGTAGTGGCTGGCCCTCTGCTGGCTGCACGTCCTAGCTCAGGACTTCAGAAGTATAAAACTTCACTGATAGCCAGGCATAATGGTGAGAGTTTACTCAGAGCTAAGGTGAGGTGGAGTCCTGATTGTAGTTGTAGGCTGACAGTGGAGGATGTACCAGGTGGGGGCGGGATGGTGTCCAGGCAGAGTCTGGGCAAAGGGCTGTATTTGGTACCCTGTCACACTCACAGGTGACTCTGGGGTGTTTCTCTGGGGTAAGGCAAGGTTGTATTTCAGTGGTAAGGTTGCAGGCCTGGAAGAGAGGCATTTTGAATAACACTGTGGGACTTCAAATTTTCCAATGAACCTGCAGGAAGTGGTCAGTAAATATCTTGTGAATTAATGAAAGAAGGATATTAGATGAATGGCTTTAGGGGTCAACCAAAGGAAATGGGTTTCTCCGATCTCAGGACTCAGCAGAGGGGCATTCATACTTGAATGGAGAGTGGTGAGAATTTGGTAGTGTAGTAAAGCAGAGTAGTAGGTAGTAGGGTAGTGAGATATTGCTTAGGGGCTTGTTGCTAGGACAGAGTTCTTAACAACAAGTGTGTACAAGAGATCAAAATTGAGCAGGTCTGTTGGAGAAGATCATAAATTCCATGAGGGCAGGAAACATGTCTGTATCGTCCAATGCTGAATACTTGATGTGGTGCCTAGTAGGTGTGCAATAATTATTTGCTGAATGAGTGTTGAGTAGATTGATAAAAGAATGAAAGTGGATGATGATACGGTGTGTGATGTTTGTTGGCTGACCTAGTTGAAAAGTAACAGGTGGAAATGTTAATATTTTAGATTTCCTCAGAGACTAGTTCCAAGATGTCTCCTTTATCAGTGAAGGAACTTTCTAATGATTTAGTTCAAATGATAATCAGTCGGGACAGCAGAACTGCAAAGTAAACCTGTGTGTCCATTTTATAGATGAGGAAACAGATTCAGAGAATCGAAGTAATTTGCAAATAGGCCCACAACCAAGATTATAAGATCTCAACCTAGGTCTTTCAACTCTTGAATACAATCTTCCTTTTTACTTCTATCATTCTTCCTTTTTACTTCCATCAGTCAATGCTAGAGAGGGTTTTGCTTTGGAAGTGGTTTATTAAATAGTATTATATCTTTGTATCATATTAGAGTGGTTAGTTATTAAGCATGAAGAAATAAATAGGGAAAATTCACATATTGGCCAATCCCTGTTGCTCTACTTGTTCTGCTAGTTATCATCTGGCTGACTGAATAATGATGATGATAAAACTGAATGAGTAAAACAATTTGTGATTTAAAAACAAAACAACCCTCCATTCTACTTAATGGGCTGCAGTTATTAGAAAGAAATAGAAACCCCAGTTCCTCTTAATATAGGCTACTTATTTAGGAAAGGAGATATTTCAAATTAAATTAGCCTTTCCTTTGCATTGTATTGCTTGAGACAGTTTTCATTTTGCCCACCCAGCCCTTAAATGACCATTGGTGTAAGGAAACCAATCTTACTGGTAACTAAATGAAAGAAATTAAGCAGACACATACAAACCAACCCAAAATGCATATGAGAAGGATGTGGTCTTCTAAGTTTAGGTCATTCATTGAGGCATTTGGCAGAGATGGGTTCTGCAGATAAAACTGTCATGGTTTTCGGAAGTCATCCCAAGACAGCGGAGAGGAAACATGACAGACACTAGAAAGAGACCCTCTCTCAGATGATGAGTAATATATATTTTATACTCATATTAATATTTCATTGGTGAGAAGGTCAAAATCTACATTTAAATGGAAATATTTAAAAAGCAGGAGCATAATATTTGACTAAGTGAAACACTCAGGGTTTTTCAAGAACACAAGCTGTAGCCCTGGGACCTTAGCCCTCAACTTAGCCCCAGCATTTGGGAATCTGAGTTCCCTCACTCCTCTTCCATTTGACCCTGAATTGTGTTACATACTACCTAACACCATGCCCTGTGAATATGGCCTCATTCAGTCCTGTAAAGTTATTTAAATCTCTAGAAACTCATTTTGCCCATCCTGTGAAATAGATATTTTGGGATTGTGGGAATAGGCAAAAAATGGATGCTTTCAGTTGTAAGTAATGGAAATGCCCAACCAATGAAGTGTCTTGACAAAGAGTCAGGAATAAGGAGCTCCCAGGGTTGATTCAGAGAATCAAAGATCCAAGCTCTGGTTATCCTTTGTTTCCTTCAGCCATTCAGTGTGTTAGATTTCACTTTAGGCTTGTGACCTTACGGTTATAAGATGGCTGCCATGGTTCCAAGAGTAATGTCTTCCCAGCATTCAAAAGAAGGGAGGAAGGATGCGCAGCAAAAGAATCTTCCTGGTTCGTGTTCCTCTCTTAACAGGGAGGAAGATTTTCCTCCAAAGCCTGCATAGAGACTTGCCCTTGCATCTCATTGACCAGACTTCAGTCACATTATCAGCTTCCCACTCCCACCCACAAATAATTATAAGGAGACTGTCAAATAACCATGATTGTCTTAGAGCACTCATGCTTGATTCCCTGAGGCTGGGCACATTGCCTCCCTTGTAAACTCAGGGCTCTGTTATCAGCAAAGAAGCAAGGGGAAAGGATGCTGTCTGCCACATTGATACTCTCGCGTGATCTTCTGAGTGTGAAGTGCAGGTGCACACCAGCCTGTTTCCTCTGGGTGTTTAGCGCTTCCTTGGTTTGTAAGTGGCCACAGTGACACGGATCAGAAGCAATCTGGAAAAGGAAAGTTAATAATTTGGGGCTACTCCTAGAGAAGCCACGGCAGGGAGGAGTGTTTGCAAATGAAGGGGAGGGTCCAGTTCTCTAGCTCTGCTGGTGAACTAGCACCACATAGGGTGGAGCAGGGCTGCCCCTGGACAGTGCGCCGAGTTCCTCCAGAGGTCCCACATCCATTCTTCTGTGTACCGCGTTCTTTTCTATTTTCCACCAAGACAATCAGAGACAGCTGCTGATGTAGATGACACAACTACTGGGATTCAGAGGGCCGGGTTGTAGTTCTATTCTGACGCTAATTGTGGACGATTCAGTTCTGGAAGGGCACTTGAGATCAGAATAAATGACATGCAATTCCTGTTTTTAAGAGGCTCACAGTGGGAGCTTCACTTTTCTGGGTCTTTGTTGCCTCATAACAGAATGAGGGCTTAGATCAAATGACCAGTTTCCTCCCTTCTCACTACTAAGTTTTATGATTTCTTTCAAGTTTGTTTGGGCTTCAGTTTTTTGTCAGTGACTTTTGTCAATATGTTCTGCAGATGTTTTGCTTCCAGGCACACCGTTATTCACAAAGCTTACCACTATCAGGTGTGGTCTGAGAGTGCAGTGGAAAAACATAGCTGAACTCTCTGATTATTCTGGATCATGCAGCTCTCATAATGGAAGCCATGATCACATTAGCCTTTTTGGCATTCTCATTACTCTGTGGCTTTTATTGGGTTTGCAGTCAGCTGCAATTCCAAGAACAGCATTTGGAAGGTGACTTTGCAGAGACTTGGGGCACTGGATTTTTCTTGTCGACTTCTTCCTTTTGTCAATTCCTTTTCCTTTAATTTTGTACCTGGCAGTGGGCCCAGAATCCATGATATTGATAATAAATATGAACATATTTTGAGCTCTCGCTATGTACCAGGTACTATACTAAGTGCTTTACAGGTATTGTTTCATTTAATATCCAAAGCAACTTTCTGATTTAGACTTTATTAATTCCCGTGTTACAGATGAGGCAACAATATGGAGTGAGGCTAAGTAATTTGAGCAACACTGTATAGTTAGCTAGTGGTCAAGGCAGGACTAGAATCCAGGCAACTGGGTGGAAAGCTCAAGTTCTTAACATTGCAGTGAAACTTAAGGCAATTTTGTTTTTCGCTTATTCCCCTAATTATCCCTTCTAACACTTGTATAGTTGCTTTGAAATATTATTACCTGTCATATTCAAATTGACTTATTAGAATATACTATGTAGAGATGAAAAAGTTATAAAGTACTATAACCATAGATCAAGAGTTTATTTGTTCATTCGTATGGCTGTTCGTTCATTCATTCTTTAATTCATGATTGACAGTCCCTGAGGTGTCAGACTGAGTGTTGGGGGTCTAGAAGGGATCGAGACCTACTGTCCTGCCTTTGAGGAGGTTCACAAAGCCATGTGGTAAAGGTGGGCTCCAGAAGGTTCCATTATTCCTTGTAGGTCATGGTAAAGACTGCATTTCATTGTAAATGTGATAAGTTCAGAGCATAACATCTACTTTAGACTCTACTGTAGTCTCTAAAGCAGGGCTCATCTTTGAGCCTCAGCACCAGTACATCTCTGGGGGTCCACTTGGCCTTCTGTCCCTCTTTAGTGCCCCACTTTTTTCCTCCTTCAGATTGGTTTGTTGTTCAAAGGTTGGTGCCACTAGGAATGGGGAAACCTGTGAACTGACTTTGATACAAGGGAGTAAAAGACTAGAATCAAGCCCTTGCTCGATCATGCTTTGGGAGGGGGGCAAGGGTAAAAAGCTGAGCAAGACACTTGAGCACAAGAGCAAGGAGTGAACCACAGGTGAAGGATGAGGACAGAGAAAGGGAAGCTGGAGGGCTCTGAACTTGCAAAGGCCTGACCCAGCACTTCATCTCTAGTGTTTGAAAATAGCTCTCTTCCTGCCTTCTTCCCACGTGAGTACCATGTGATCCTCTTCCCAATTTCTTCCCTCAATTTCCTCCAAGGACCTGCCTCTTCCTACTAGATTTATTTTGGAGAATAGAAGTGGGGAAGGGGTTGGGGGGAAGCTTCTGATTCTGTAGAGAGAGAAACTGAGGTACAGGATAGAGAGAGCAGTCATCTGTACCTTGTCCATATTATAAGCCTTTAGGGACTGTCAGAGTCTTGTCATAGATCCCGTGGGTTGCTGTAAGCCACAGGTGGCCTTGATTCCCTCACAGGCATGGGCTCCTGCCCCCTTCTTACCATACAGGGTCGGGTCTTTTTACCTGAGTATGGCAGCTCCCATTCAGGGGAAGCAGTTCCTTTCAACAGAAGGGAAGCCGACTGCAGTCTGTACTGCATTGCCCCTACCCGTAACCCCATTAAGGAGTTGTAAATAGTACTATAATGATGTCTCAGTCATTTGTTTTGATGTATCTGAGCTTTTAATAAATCAGCCACAGCTTGCTTAATAGGAATATGAGAGCAAAGCGTGTTGCTGCCAGCAGCTGCTAGTAAATTGTAAAGCATTCATCTGTTTTACAAGGGAATTAAATGTTTGTTCTCTTTTAAGGGCTTGTAACTAAACAAGGGGGTGGGGTGGGGGGATGAGAGGGCTGCCTGATGCCCATGCCCTCCCAAGTGCAGTAACAGCTCCAGGTACCTGGGGGAAACACCTGTAACCAGAGCCATATGAATTACAGTGCCCCCAGCTAAACCCTGTCATTATAGGTCGCTACTCCATGTGCATCTCCAAAGCAATATTTATTTGATAACATTTTTCTTCCACTTCAAATGATTCTGTGAAATACAAGTCCCATTTCCCCTGCCCTGTTTTTTTTCTTGAGACTCTCTAGGGAAGGAGCGTTAGATAAACCATATATCCAGTATATGACTGATGTTCAATTGTCTGCAAAATTGAGTTAGCTTATTTTATTTGACTTTTATGTTTACATTTGAAGTGGACTTTCCCCCCTCTTTCAACAGCATTGGCTTTATTTATTAAGTCATTTCGAGAGGGAAAGCATCAGAGTCAGTGTTTTTGGTAGAGATAAAAATGCAGGAGCCAGGTAACCAGGATTCAAGCTGTTGGCTACTTATTTTGTGACCTTTGTCAAATTGTGTAGGCTATTTGAATCTGTTTCCTTATTTTTAAAGTTTGTAATAATTACAGATTAACAGGAAGTTGCAAAGATAGTATAGAAGAGATCCAGGATAACCTTCACTCAGTACAGTGTGTGTATTTAGTTCTATGTCCTTTTATGCCTGTGTAGATTTGTGTAACCACCACTACAGTCAAGCAAGATACAGAACTATTCCATCATCACAAAACTCTCCCTAGTGGTGCCCCTTCATAATAACACCCTCATCCCCCACCTTATCTTCTGGTAAATCTGTTTTCCATTTCCATAATTTTGTTATTTCAAAAATGTTACCTAAATGAAATCATACAGTGTATGACCTTTTGAGATTGTTTTTCTTTTCACTCAGCATAATGCCCTTGAGATTCATCCCCAATAGTTCACTCTTTTTTATTGCTAAGTAGTATTCCATTGTATGGATGTGCCAGTTTGTTTAATCATTCATTTATGAGGGACATTTTAGTTATTTTCCATTTTGGGCTGTTACAAATAAAGCTGCTTAAAACAGTTATTTATAGATTTTTGCGTGGACACAGGGTTTTGTTTCTATGCAATAAATGCCCAGATTTGCAATGGCTGGGTCATATCGTAAGTATATGATTAGTTTTTAAGAAATGCTCAACTTTTCCAGAGTGATTGTACCATTTTACATTCCCACCAGCAGTGTATGAGAGAATTAGTTTATCAGCATCCTCTCCAAAATTTGGTATTGTTATTAGCTATTTTAACGGGTATATAATGGTATTTCATCATGATTCATTTGTATTTCCCTAATGGCTAGTGATGTTGAACAACTTTTTATGTGCTTACTTGACATTTGTATTATCCTCTTTGGTGAAATGTCTATTCATGTCTTTTGCCTGCGTCTTATGGATTATTTGTTTTCTTACTGTTAAAGTTTTGAGTGTTCTTTATATAGTCCAGATATGAATACTTTGTCAGATTTGTAGTTCAGAAGTATTTTCTCCTAGTCTGGAGCTTGTCTTTTCATTCCTTAACAGAGTCCTTTGCAGGGCAAAGGTTTTTAATTTTGGTGAAATCAGTTTTATCAACTATTTTCTTGTATGGATTATGCTTTTGCTGTTATGTCTAAGAACTTTTCACCAAATCCTAGGACCTGAAGATTTGCTCCTACGTGTTCTTCTTGAACTTTTATAGTTTTACATTTTCCATTTAAATCTGTAATTCATTTGAGTTCATTTTTATATAAGGTATGAGGTTTAGATCAAGGTTTGTTTGTTTGTTTGTTTGTTTGCTTTTGCCTTTGAGTATTCAGTTGCTCCAGCACTATTTTTTAAAAAGACTTTCCTTTCTTCATATTGATAGAATTACTTTTGCGACTTTGTCAAAAATTAGTTGGTCACACTTGTGTTGTGTTGGGCTATTTCTTGGTTCTCTATGCTGTTCTATTGATCCGTGTGTCTAACGCCTTGCCAATACCTCACAGTATTGATTACTGTAGCCTATATAATAAGTATAAGAATGATTCCTTCCACGTTATTCTTTTTCAAAATAGTTTTAGCTATTCTGGTTCCTTTTCTTTCCATATAAATTTTAGAATAATCCTGTCTGTAGTTAGAAAAATCCTGCTGCAATTTTGATAGGAGATATGTTAAACCTGTATACTAATGTTGGGGGGGAATTGACATCTTTGCTATATATTTTTTTTAATTAATTAATTAATTAATTAATTTTTGGCTGCATTGGGCCTTCGTTGCTGCACGCGGGCTTTCTCTAGTTGCGGCGAGTGGGGGCTACTCTTCATTGCAGTGCACAGGCTTCTCATTGCGGTGGCTTCTCTTGTTGCGGAGCACAGGCTCTAGGCGCGTGGGCTTTAGTAGTTGTGGCATGCGGGCTTCAGTAGTTGTGGCTTGTGGGCTCTAGAGCACGGGCTTCAGTAGTTGCGGTGTACGGGCTTAGTTGCTTCGCAGAATGTGGGATCTTCCCGGACCAGGGATCAAACCCATGTCTCCTGCATTGGCAGGCGGATTCTTAACCACTGCTCCACCAGAGATGTCCCAACATCTTTGCTATATTGAGCCTTATATTAAGTACCTGAACAGTGTGCCTCTCCATTTCTTTAGATCATCTTTGATATCTATCAGCATGTTGTAGTTTTCAGCATATAAGTTCTGTGCGTATGTTTTTAGATTTACAACTAAATATTTAATTTCCTGAGAGATTATGAATGACATTGTGATTTCAGTTTTGGTTTCCATGTGTTTGATATATAGAAATATAATTTATTTTTTTCTGTTGATATCTTCAGCTTCCCAAACTCACTTATTAGTTCTAGAAGGTTTTTTTTGGTAGATTCCTTGGGATTTTATATGAAAACAATCATGTCATCTACGAATAGAGATGGTTTTGTTAATTCCTTTCTGATCTATATGTCATTTATTTCTTTTTCTAGCCTAAATTGCACTGCCTAAAACATCCAGTACTGTGTTGAAAGCAGTAGTGAAAATAGACATCCTTGCCTTACTCCCAATTTAGGGGGTTGAACATTCAGTTTTTCCCCACTAAGTATGACCATAGCTGTTGTTATTTTTGTACATATTTTCTATCAAGTTGAGGAAATTTCCCTCCATTCTTGGTTTTCATAAATGTGCACTGAGTTTTGTCAGTTTTTTTGTATCAGTTGATATGATAATTTGATTCTTTTCCTTTAGTCTGTTAGTATGATGCTTACATCGATTGATTTTCTACTATTGAACCAGCCTTGCATCCCTGGAATAAATTCCACTTGTTCATGATGTATAATTCTTTTTACATATTGGTAAATTTTATTTGCTTATATTTTGTTAAGGACTTTTGTGTCTGTATTCATGAAGGATAGTGGTCTGTGATTTTCCTTTCTCGTACTGTCTTTGTGTGGATTTGGCATCAGGGTGAAGCTAGCTTCATAAAATAAAATAGGAAGTGTTTACTTTCTGTCTTTTCTGATGTACGCATTTATTGTTATAAATTTTCTCTTAGCACTGCTTTAGCTCCCACAGATTTGGTATGTTGTAATTTCATTTCCATTCAGTTCAGGGCATTAAAAAATTTTTCTTGACCCTTCTTCTTTGACCTATGGATTATTTACAAATGTGTTTTTTAGTTTCCAACTTACTGAGGTTTTTTTTCCCTGTCTTTGTGTAATTTATTTCTGCTTTGCTTCCATTAAGGTCAGAGAATATGTGCTGTATGATTTCAGTTCTTTTAAACTTATGTTTTGTGTTATGGCCCAGGATATGGTCTACCTGGATATTTTTTTCTATGGTCACTTGAAAAAAATGTGTGTTCTTCTTTGTTTAGTGAAGTGTTCTATAAATGCCAGTGAGATCCTGATGAGTGGTAGCGTTGAGTTCTTTTACTTCCTTGTGGATTTTCTGTCTAGTCGCTTTATCAATTTTTGAGAAAGGGATGTTTCATTCTCCAACTATAATTGTGTATTTGTATATTTCTCTTTTCAGTCCGATCATTTTTGTGTCACATTTTGAAACTCTGTTGTTTGGCACATACACATTTAGGATTATTACATTTTCTTGATGGATTGACTTATATATCATGCAATGTCCCTCTCTGTTCCTGTTAATTTTCTATGTTCTGAATTTTACTTCATTAGATATTAATTTAGACACTCTTGCTTTCTTTTTCTTTCTTTTTTTTTTTTTTGCGGTATGCGGGCCTCTCACTGCTGTGGCCTCCCCCGTTGCGGAGCACAGGCTCCGGACGCGCAGGCTTAGCGGCCATGGCTCACGGGCCCAGCCGCTCCGCGGTATGTGGGATCTTCCCAGACCGGGGCACGAACCCGTGTCCCCTGCATCGGCAGATGGACCCTCAACCACTGCGCCACCAGGGAAGCCCTCTTGCTTTCTTTTGATTACTCTTTTCATGGTATATCTTTTTCATGTTTGCAGTTTCTACCTATCTTTATCATTCCAGTTGAACTGAATTTTTTGTGGATAGCATATAGTTGGGTCATTTTTTAAAAAAAATCCATTCTACCAATCTGTCTTTTAATTGGTGTTAACATTTGCATTTAATGTTATTATTGATATGTTAGGCCTTAAGCCTGCCTATTTAAAAAAAATTTTGTTTTTAAATTTTCTGTTTTGTTGCCTCTGATATTTGTTTTTGTTTTCTTTTTCCTGGCTTCCTGAAAGCTACTTGAACATTTTTTTTAGGGTTCCAGGTTGATTTTTTAAATACTATTTTTGAGTATATTTCTTTGTATAGATTTTTTTAATAGTTGTACTGGGTATAATATTATACACATATAACTTATCACAGTCTATTAGTTTTGACATTTTACCTGCTTATATTAAGTATAGAAACCTTACCTTCTTTCACCATGTCGCATTTAAAAGATAATTATTTAAAATATTTTCTTTACATGAATTGAGAACCACATTAGACAGTGTTATGAGTTTTTTTTAAATAAATTTATTTATTTATATTTATTTATTTTGGGCTGTGTTGGCTCTTCGTTGCTGCTCTCGGGCTTTCCCTAGTTGCGGCGAGCGGGGGGGGGGGGCTACTTTTCATTGCAGTGTGCGGGCTTTTCATTGCAGTGGTTTCTTTTGTTGCGGAGCACGGGCTCTAAGCACACGGGCTTCAGTAGTTGTGGCACGTGGGCTCAGTATTTGTGGCTCGCGATTTCTAGAGCGCAGGCTCAGTAGTTGCGGTGCATGGGCTTAGTTGCTCTGCGGCATGTGGGATCTTCCCGGACCAGGGAGCGAACCCGTGTCCCCTGCATTGGCAGGGGGATTCTTAACCACTGCACCACCAGGGAAGTCCCATATTTACCTATATTTTTGCTCTTTCTGTTGACTTTTTCTTCCTTCCTGATGTTTTAAGATTTTCTGCTTTTCATTTTCTTTATGTGTAGAGAATTTACTTTTGTCATTCTTGAAGGGCACACTTGCTCATGAAAAATTATCTTAGTTTTCCTTCATCTGAGAATGTCTTGATTTCCTGAAGGATGCTTTGCTGTGTATAGAATTATGGGATGATAGCTCTTTTCTTTCAGCCATTGAGAAATGTTGTGGCACTTCCTTCTGACCTTCAGGGTATCTGATGAGAAAAATAAAATCTGTACTCAAAATTTTTTTTCCTACTGTAAATAATCCATCATTTCCCTCTGGATGCTTTTAGGATCTTTTCCTTTTGGCTTTTAGAAGTTGGACGGTGATGCATCCGTATGAATTTCTTTGGGTTTATGCTATTTAGGGATGTCTCATATTCTTGAATCTGTAGATTTATGTCTTTTGACAAATTTGGGAAATTCTTTGAAAAATTTTTTAGCCCCCCCCCCCCCATATTTTCTGTCTCTGGAACTAGAAGACAAGCATGTTAGATCTTTTGTTATAGTCCTACATGTCCCTGAGGCTGTTTTCAACTTTTAATCTTTATAGTCTTATTTTATTACATATACTTCTAGTTTTTCATTTGGAAAATATATTTAACATAAAATTTACCATTTTAATCATTTTTGAGTGTACATTTCAATGACATTAAATATACTCACAGTATTGTGCAACTATCACTACCACCTATTTTCTGAACATTTTCATCACCCAAACAGAAACTCTGTACCTATCTATTAAGCAATAGTTCTCCTTCTCCCTTCTCCTCAGCCCCTGGAATCCTATATTAATCTACTTTCTGTTTCTGTGATTTACCTACTCTTGGTATTCTGTGTAAGTGGAATCATGCAATATTTGTTCTTTGATGGCTGCCTTATTTCACTTGGCATGATGTTTTCAAAGTTCATTCCCTCATAGTATGTATAAGACATTTATTCATTTTTAAAGTTGACTAATACTCTATTCTTTGTGTGAACTACATTTTGTTTATCCATTCATCTTTTAATGGACACTTGGCTGGTTCTGCCTTTTGGCTACTTTGAATAACACTGAAGAGAACATGAGTATACAAATATTTGGTCACTTCCTTGCTTTCCTTTCTTTAAGGTATATTTCTAAGAGTGGAATTGCTGGGTCATATGGTAATTCTTTGTTTAACTTTTTGAGTAACAGACAAACTTTGTTCTTATTTTTAGGCCTATTTTCTCTCTTTTGTTCAGATTGGGTAATTTTTACTGTTCTATCTTCCTGTTCATTGATTCTTTCTTTTGTCCTCTCCATTCTGTTGTTGAGCCTATCCTTTGACATTTTTGTTTTGCTTATTATATTCTTCAGATCTAAAATTTCCATTTGGCTTTCTTTATATCTTCTCTTTATTTTTCAATACCTTCTACTTTCTCATTTGTTTTAAATGTGCTTATAATTTCATGTGGAAGCACATGATGGCTGTTTGCAAATCCTTAGAAGATAATTCTAAAATCTTTGTCATCTCACTGTTAACATCTGTTAACATCAGTTGTCTTTTCTCATACAAGTTGATATTTTTTTTGGGTCTTTGTACGATGAGTGACTTTCTTATGAAACATGGCCATTTTAGGTATTATATTATGAGACTCAGGATCTTACTTAAATATTTTGTTTTAGCAGACCTTCTCTGGCATTGCTCAGGTAGGGGAAGTGGAGACCACCTTTGTTACTACTGGGTGTGGGTAAGAGTTCAGCCTCCTCACTTGGCTCTTGCTGATACCACTTTGGCTGGGGAAGGAAGGAGCATCTTGTTGCTGTTCCCACAGAGTCTCCACTGATACCTCAGGAGTAGGGATGTTGAAAATTTGATGAGCTGCTTGTGAAAAACCTGAATCTCCAGCAGGCCTCCTCTGACACCACCCCAGTGAGGGGGAGGGATGCCTGATTACCCCTGGGTGTGGAAGCCTGAACTTCAGTGATACAGTAGAATGGGGGTAGTGGTGGCTTGATACCACTGGGTGGAGGTGAATCGTGGCTTCCCAGGCAGCATTTACACCACCCTGGTATTACCCTAGGGGATGAAAAGTAGAGGAGTTTGGGGCACAGGTAGAAGTCTAGGATCTCCTAGCGTGGGTGGGATTAGATCCACAGTTTTTCAGTGGAGTTTGGCTGTAGGAGAGCAGTTATCTCAAAGTTTTCTATTTTGCTAATCTGCATCTTTCATGGCATTTTAGCTAGAGAAAGCAAGCTTTTCTTGGGGCTTCTTTTGTCTTTTGTGCCTGTTGATGTCCCAGGTTCCCTGTTTCTCTAGTGCTCAGCCTGGAATTTATGAGACAAGAAGAAAACTTGTCACTTTGATATTCCTCATTTCCCAAGTTGCCTAGCCATTCTGCCTCTTCTCTCACCTTCCAGGGTCATCTTACGTTTGTTTTATAGATTAATATCTAAGGCTTTTCACTGTACTTATCGGAAGTAATAGGGAAAAGTCCATCTATTGCATCTGGAACTATTTATTTTTAAAATATTAATCATAATTATTAATGTACCTACATGTCTGTTACTGTGATGTTTAAGTGAGTTAAGAGTGAAGGAGGTTTAGATAATTAAATTCTGTTTGAACATCAGTTATTCCTAAGTGACATATGGAAGTCATCTTGTTCTAGAGCAAGAGTTACATGTTTTATGAGGTTCCCACAAAGGAATGAAAATTCATATATACTCTCTTTTTCTCCCTGACACCATCCTACCTACTTATCCTTTCCTCCCTCTCTAGAATATTACATAAAGAGATTTTACTCAAACTTGTGGTTTGCAGTTGGAATACCCTAATAACAATTGTAAGTACTGTGAACCATTTATTAAGCACTTGTAATTGCCAGGCACTGTGCTAAGTGCCTTTCAGTGATTTTCTGAATTCATCCTATTAGATGCTGTTACTCTATTTTGCAGCTGTGGAAATAGAGGCTTAGAGAGGTCAAATAATTTGCTAAGCTCACTTAGGTAGTGAGTGGTAGAGCTGGGATCTGAACACAGGTCTTAGAGTTTAAAGTTCATGCTCTTCTACATTCTACTTCTTTTCTATAGTCTCTCATACTTAATCATGCAACTATTTAGAGCTTTCTGTTCTGTTGGTGAAGGCCTAGTCAGAATTCTTAAACATCTTATTATTTTTGTTTGTTTCAATGAAAGGTAAAAGATACTACCTAGATTTTATCTAGTATTAATTTCTTAGAATGTCATAGTGGCTTTATCTGCAAGTGTGTTTGCACGTTTCTTAATGTTTCTGGCAAAATTTAAGATGTGATCAAGTGACTGTGTTCTCCCAATTGATTCATCTTTAGTGCCACTTTAATTTCTGAAAGATTAAGTAGTTATTTTTCTCACTTCTCTGTTTGAGAGTGAGTGATTCATTCAGCAATTATTTATTGAGTGACTGCTTTGTGATAATCACTGTGCTAGGTGCTGGGGATATTCAGTAATGATGTGTTTCTTTATTCTTGAGATTGTTATGTGACTTTAATTTTATCTTTCCTAGGAATCTTTCAATTCACACATAATCAGTAAGATTTTATCCTTTTTTAAATTTCTAGAGGGCGGTCTTATAGAGAGCATATGTGTTTGTGAGGAAGAGTTTGGTTTAATTTTTAGGAAGATACTGATACTCCTAAAATTATTTATGCCAGTGTCTACAGTGTATTTTTCAATGCAAATAGAGACTTTTTAGATGAATGCTTTGCCTTTCAAGCCCATGATTGTTTTGAGAATGTAAAATATCTGTAGGAAAAAATCACTTTACCCCTAATGTTGAATGCTGAGAAAAAGGAAAAGTCTGGTTAGGAACATTACTTATGATTCCCACAGTGTGTCTGGTATACCTAGTCTGTGTAAAATAAAACTTCCAAAAAATAGAAGAAAATGGCTTCAAACATAAATTAAAGCTGCTTAAAATTCATGGGTAAGCTAAGTACTAATACTAAACTAACCTTGCTCTTGGGAAATTAATATTTTCTGTTTTATTGCAATGGAATCGTATAATTTTATTATTGGATAGGCCCTTATGCATTTGCCCAACCCACTTTAGATATGAAACTTGAAACTGTAGAGGTGAGGTGGTTTCTACTGCCTTTTCTGAAAGAGGCAGGACTAGAATTTGGCCTCCTAACCTGAAGTCCTGGACCCCTTTTAGTGTATCACCCGGAACACATATTAATCATATTTATGTTGATATCTGGTGTGAATAATAGCAGTATTGATTTTCTTAAATTTTATCATTTCATACTAATCCTGTATATATCCAGTGTTCTTCCTGCTCAGGATTTCAGTTTTCTCAACTCAGGATCATAGGCAAAGCACTTACCATAGTTCATCCCTTGTTGAACTTTGTAAAATTTTACGGATTGCTTCATTAATCCACATTGCTTTGTTTCTTAGCTTTCTAGACTTCACATGTTCGTCATAGTCTATATAACAGCCATACTTACAATAAATGCCTTCAGGTAGGGGGATAATATTTTGTTTTGTTTTTCATGAAAAGGAAACTAAGGGGCTGGGGATTATGACTCTTGCTGTGAGGACCCTGCTCCAGGCTCTCACCCTTTGCTTCTTCACTCTTATGAGCTTTGTCAACCAGCTTCTGTTCCAGGTCTTCAGGGATAGTGAGTCCTGGGGACCCTTGTTTGGCTCATTTCCCTGTTGGATGGCTTTCATTAAAAAAAAAAAATATTTACTTGGATTGAGACACAGTTAGCTTGTATGTAGCTTCTTCACTATGATTCTTCTGACTGGATGGAATAAATCAAATTTCTCTGTTTCCTGCCTAAATGTTCCGGGTTGTTTGAGCCATTGCTTACTTTGTAGGTTTTAGATAATTCACAATTCTATATGCTTCTTTTTCTTGTTGTCCCCCGTAAAGTGAGCCCCAACCCTTAAATGGGTGCTTCAGGAATAGGTCAGGTCCCAAGAGGGCAAGCCAGACTCTCTTGTCCAGGGCTCAGTCTGGGGACTTCTTCCCTCAGCCTGGACCCCACCAGGGGGAAAGTGATCTCCAAGCCTGGCGCCTGGGGGCTGTGCTTTGAGAAGCATACTTTAAATAATACATTGCCTGTGTCCTCTCCTTGGTTTCTAGCTGATCTCTTGAATCCTTATTATTAACTATTAATTCCTTAACTGGTCATCTTGATTCCTGCTGTCCCTTTCCCTGTATTTCACCTCTGCACTGGTCACTCCTTTTTTGTACTATGTGGGAGATCTTCTAGACCCTTTGGTTTCTGGTTTTGATTGTCCTTCATCTTTTGCTCCCTCGTCTCATTACAGACTTGAGTTGGATGCGCTAACTAGTTGCATGGCCTTGGACAAGTCGCTTAACTACTGCCAGCCTTAGTTTTCTCAATTTTGTAAAGAGTCATAGCACACCTCCTCATGTAAGAAATCAGTGAAATAACGTGTATGAGAATGCTTTTGTTTTTTTGGTTTTTTTTGTTTTGGCTCAGCTGTGTAAGTGCTAGCCCTGGAATTTTTCACAGGTTCCCTTGGTGGTTGTTGCCTTTGACTGGTAGTATATTGGGACATTTGTACAAGTGGACATGGACTAACAAGCATTTGAGTGCTCACATTTTTTGTTCTTCAGGGAACTGCTGTTTCCCTTTAAAAAGCTAGGACTTTGACAGCTTCAGAGGAAGGGATGAGCTATTCTTTTTCCTGTTAAATTAGTTCAGTGAGACTCTGTGTGAATAGTAGTCCTTAAGTTCTTTGCTTAGATCCTTTGGCCCTAGGCACTTGGAGTGATGGATTTGTCGAGAATCAGACATGTGCAGTCTATTCAGACGTCAGCTGACAAGGCTCCTGCTCTCCTCCCCCAAGCTGGGCAGCCCCTTTTAAACGTCTAATGAAACCCATGCGCGTGCATGCTGCACTAAAACAAAGCAGGGGGCTTCCCTGGTGGCGCAGTGGTTGAGAGTCCGCCTGCCGATGCAGGGGACACTGGTTCGTGCCCCGGTCCAGGAAGATCCCACATGCCACGGAGCAGCTGGGCCCATGAGCCACGGCCGCTGAGCCTGCGCGTCCAGAGCCTGTGCTCCGCAACAGGAGAGGCCACAACAGTGAGAGGCCCGCGTAACAACAACAACAAAAAAAAGCAGGCAGCCCTGGAATGAGCCCTACAAGGTACTATTACTATATGTTAGGTTTTATTTGCCTGTTTTGACAATGCTGGGCAACTGAGGGCTCTGCTGATGCAGCTGAATCACAGTGAGCTGTCTTTGTTGTCTAACTTCTTCTCCCTCATGGGTCTTGGCATTAGTCCTGCCTGCCAAACACTCTTTGAGACAACAAAATGACAGAACATTGTCTTCTTGCTGATAATAGGGCAGGTTGTAATTGATTTACTTAGTACTTTGAATGGTGGAAAGTAGGATCTTGAGGAGCACCTGAAATTTTGTTTATTTATTGTCCTGGAGATATAGATCATTAGTTTATTATATGCAAGTTCACCTAGCAGACTCTGAGATGAAAGATGTAGTAGCTGAAATGGATTTGATTTTTAAGATAGCCATAGAAATGGTCTGTATTACACAAATAACATAAGTGGGTGTTTCTCAATAGATGGAATTTAATTTGTACTTTCGGACTGCCGTTTGATAAGACATTTCTCCTGGGTAATGAATAGCACCAGTGTCCTAACGAATTTTTCTCTTTGTCTCTGACTAAGGGGAAATCAAGCTGCTAGCTGCAACAAGCTCAGGAGTGAATTCTTGGCCAGCCCCAGAGCTATACATTGCCTTGTGGACTGTTTGGTGGCACCTTGGACATTTTATTGATGCCATGAGCACAGCTGTTAGAGATGTGGGGTCTGATGAGCCATGCTCTGCTCTCCATTCACAGTCTCCTCCCCACCGCCTCTCAGAGAGGAAGCCAAACAAGGATCTAGTGTGTTGACAGATCAGTGAAAATTTATTACTACTTCTGGGAAAGAAGCACAGAGTTGCATTTTCTGCGTGTGGTTGGTCAAGAATATCATCTTTATATGTCAGGGTAGCAGAAGCTTTGTTTGTTGCTGCTCGTGTCAGGACAATCACCTGAATATCAATTCATTGGGGTGTAGTTATCAATAACGGTAAAAGAAAAAATGTGAGGTTGGAGCTTAAAAATTCTAAGACTTAGTTGGTCTTGCACTGCTCTTCAAATTAAGTCAGAGTTGAAACCTCCCTATCCTGCTACTGAGATGGTCACTTCCTCTGGGCCTTCCTTGACTTTAGAAAGAAGTTGACTTGGTGACCTTCAAGGTCTTTTCTCTCTGACTTCCCGTTTAACTCCAGGGTAAGTCTTAACTCTTGTTTTAGTCATTAGTTTCAAATGCCTCCCCTGCTGGGCTTCTTTATGCTGAGAACAGAATGGATGGAGTTGCACCTTCTCTTTCCTCCCTTCCCCTGTGGTGCTCTCATTATGTGCTGAGGGGATGGTGGCCGGAAGGCCGTGCAGCCTAGGAAGGAGGAAGAGAAGTGAAGGCACTAAATTAAAGCACTGTCAATGCTAGGGGGAGAGCCCTTGAATTAAAAAGACTTCACAGAGTAGTTACCGGGTCTGCCTTACTCTTTGGAGTCAAGGGGGATTGGTCTGCATACCTACTATAAGCCTTATGTGGCCAGAGAGTGAGTCTTAGATTAATTCCGTTTGCCCTGACAGTGCCTTATATAGAACTGGACATCAAGTAGGTATTAATTATTTCTGCTTTGCTTAACTTCTGGAAATCATTGCAGTTGTCAAGTGAACAGGACTATTAAATATTATATAGGAAGGGTTCATGCTTGTAGCATTTTCATCATTCCAAATATTGTGTTCATTGAAGCAGAGAACCTTGTCAAGACAGCCATTACCAACATTTACAGAATGAAAGCAAGAGCTATTAACTCCTGGATAAGAATTGAGGATATTGTGCTTTCAAAAGAAACAAAGGAGTTTTAAAATATTTCAATGGGAAATCTCTTTAGACTTATGTATTTTAAAAATAGAAGTAGAAATAAAGAAGTTAGTAGAGGGGAAAAGACAGTGTTGTAAGAGCTTTAGGTCATGGTCATATTAAGGTCCATTGTTAAGTTAAAACAAAAAAATTGTTACCTGCTATGTATCCTCTTTTTTTTTTTTTTTGCTGTACGCGGGCCTCTCACCGCTGTGGCCTCTCCCGCCACGGAGCACAGGCTCCGGACGCGCAGGCCCAGCGGCCATGGCTCATGGGCCCAGCTGCTCCGCGGCACGCGGGATCCTCCCGGACCGGGGCACGAACCCACATCCCCTGCACTGGCAGGTGGACTCCCAACCACTGCTCCACCAGGGAAGCCCTATGTATCCTCTTTTGCAGGATAATTTTCTTTTATTGCATCCTGAAAACTGACCTGAGAATTTGATGAAATGTCAGACAAGCTGACAAACTGAGAGAGGCTATCGTAGTAACTAGTCCTTGTTCTTACACCCATATTCATCTATTTGTGGCTGTTGATTCTAGTCACCTCCATCCTCATCTTCATCCAAATAGAAGCATTAAAACTTAATCTTGTGTGGATGCCTGCTTTGTAGATTTAGGAGAACAAGAACATGTGAACATGCCTGGTTAGCCATCTAAAGAACTTGTCACCAGCTAGTTGATTTCAAGAGCCAGCCAGCTAAGTTGTGCAGGGTACTTGTTACTGGATAATTCCACATCAAATACATGCTCTAAATGTTACTCTGTTAGATTTCTGTATTCCATTAAGCCTGTCAGGGCCAGAGTGGGAAAAAAAAAATCCTAGTGAAGTATCTAAACTTCAAATCATAGAGTTTCAGGCTAGAAATGACTCTGAGGGTCTAAGACAAGTGCTCTAAAATTCACATATTTCCTGAGGTTAGACAGGTAGCATAAGTGAATGAATTGGACAGGTGTAAGCAGGGAGCAATGGGGCGGGGACATTGAGAGGCTGCAGAGGCGTTCAAATTCAGAAATTTTAGAGGACATTATTCCTACCTAGCAAACAGTTCTAAGGGCTGATTCAGCTGGCATTTGGGAAACCCTGGACCCTATGTTTCAGGTTACCTATCTTTTTTTCCAGTATGATGACCTGCATAAAGATAGGAAAAGGCACTTACCCAAGGACAGACAGCTAGTGAGGGCCAGAGCCTGATGTTCTGAGTCTCAGTCTGATGGTCTTTCCACTGCATCATAGTGATATCTAAGTGGTAAGGTGGGAGCACCCTGATTTAAATTAACAATTAAGATTTTTTTTCTGAGCCATTTACTTTTTTAGAGAGGTGTAACTAACATATAATTACATGCACTGATCTTAAAGGATAGCTTGATAGATTTTTATATATGTATACCTTCATGTCTGTATACCACGCAGATCACCCCTGGAGTTCCTCATGGCTTTTTCCACTCCTTACCCCCCTCCACCCTCTCCATGCACCATAATCACAATTCACCATGGAACCAAGGCAGTTCTACTTACACAGCTGTCACTGGCTCTGTTCTTCCCCACTCCTCCCTCCTCACTACTTCCTGCTTTAGATTCAGTTGTAAAGAGCTATAGCAAACACAAGGGTGTATGTTGCTTACATTTTTTTCCCCATGTAAACCCAGCAGGATGTCTCCCTTCAGAGGGTTTTGGAGGTGCTGCTTCTTGCAGTGTCAACTGCTTTATACAACAGCATATTTAGGACACATGATATTAATTACTTGGAGGCCACTTTTCCTTTGGGAGAACTTCAGAAGTTTTTTATTTCATGACTTTATTGAATCAAAGATCCATATTTCATTGCAGTGAACCTAGTGCTCAAAACCTTGGTGATTGACGGACTGAAAATATAGCTAAGGCAACACCCAAAACAAAACCCACCTCACAGGCAATGCAGCTCATTTAAAAAAAAAAAAAAAAAAGCTGGTTCCCAGGCTGAAGCTGTTAAGCAGATTTTTATGCAGGGCTTCAAGTTACTAAAAAAGCAGGATTCAATATGTCCTTTCCTTTGATTTGTAGGAGAGGGTGAGAAGTAATGCTGTTGCTTTTCTCCCCCCTTCAGGGTTTTATCATATTCTGAAAGCAATGCTTGAAGGACCTATAAATGGATTTGGGCTGTCTCCTAGTGCAGGGATTAACATAGAATTACAGGAGTGCTCTGCATGGTGGTTGGGAAAATAAGGAGGATGCTGTTCTCTGTTTTGAACAGACATGGTGCTCCTTTCTCTAGTCTGCTGATGTTCCTTATAAAGCAGCCTGTCACTTTGAAAAATGCACACACTGTACCATCTTGCAGTTATAAAGGTTAAGTAAGCATCTTGAGCAGTGCCCCACTGCTTTTGTACTTTCCTTAATGTCAGCCGATAAAGGATTATTGAAAAAAGCTTGCAAGGAGATAAAAGGCTTGCAAGTTGAGGTTGAACAATTGAAATTTTCTGTTCCCAGTGCAGTAAATTACCAATGGCAGATTTAATGTTTGTTAATTATCAGAGCAAAGTACTAAGGATTGTTTTCTTTTGCCTAATTAATTACCTCATCTGGAGTGGAATGTTAATTCAGATAAATGATTATTTCTTAATACCTCTGAAGCTTTCCTTGGAGTCTCCTAGAATTGCCAGTCCTGAAGTATGTGGGATAAGAGACCAACATGGCTGCTTTCCTAGCTTTTTTCCGTCTGAGAAGATGGCAGGATAACTCGTTTATCTTGACTGACCTGGTTTTCTGGGTGCTATTTAGGGGAACATGGCTTTGCTTCCTTGAATCATGTGCCTTACAATCAAGTTTTTTAGTTAGTTTCTCACGTGATTCTGAACTTAACACTGGACCTCTTTATTTATTTAAAATTTATTTTATTTATATTTATGTATATATTTGGCTGCGTTGGGTCTTCGTTGCTGTGAGCGGGCTTTCTCTAGTTGTGGTCAGCGGGGGCTACTCTTCATTGCGGTGCACGGGCTTCTCATTGCGGTGGCTTCTCTTGTTGCAGAGCACGGGCTCTAGGCGCGCGGGCTTCAGTAGTTGTGACACGCAGGCTCAGTAGTTGTGGCTTGCGGGCTCTAGAGCGCAGGCTCAGTAGTTGTGGCGCATGGGCTTAGTTGCTCTGTGGCATGTGGGATCTTCCTGGAGCAGGGCTCGAACCCGTGTCCCCTGCATTGGCAGGTGGATTCTTAACCACTGTGCCACCAGGGAAGTCCCCTGGACCTCTTTTTTTAAAAATCCTTTAGAGAAATTCATTTTGGGGTTCTGTGAACATTAAAGATGATGTCCTTTGGAAAGGACACTCTAGTTTCTTTCACTCACTTTTCATCTTCAAGTCACATTACCTCCTCATGTTTATTGCTGGGGAAGAAAAGTATCCTTTAGAATTCAGAATCCTAGAGACAGGTTTTTCTTCTTTCTTGGACCCAAGTTTTATCACTTCTAATAGCTAAAAGAATAATATTCCAAAAAAAGCTAAAACCATGACTCATATATAGATATAAAATGTTATACATGTCAAAGATTTTATTTAACTTATTATTAAATGAGGGAACGAGGCTGATGTTACACCAGGTAAAAAGAAGTCAAAGAATCACAAATTTATATGGAGTAATGTTAAAAAGAATGTTAGATGGACATAAAACTGACTTTTTTCAGGGGGAGGGCAGGTGGTTCTCCTAGAGTATAGATATTATTTGCATCTCTTTAGACAGTTTATGGAATTATGAAATAGCCTAGTCATGACAGAAGTACTGTCTCTGTAGGATGAGACTCCCTGGGGGCTTCAGTTTTCCCTGAAAGTAGGTCTGGTGATCTCTCTTGTTTTTTTTTTTTTTTTCTGGTGATCTCTTTTACCTATTTCAGGGCCAGAAGTTTCCCTTGACACAGTTTTGCATGAGATTTTGGTCCAGTTCTGTAGAATGATACTGACTCTTCAAAGTAGATTAGAGATAAAAAATATGTGACTTATTTTTCTTTCTAGAAGAGAGGTTAAATCACTGGTGAGAAGGACTGGTGGATCTAAGCCACTGCCCTGGTGAGCCCCAGCCTCATGTGACTGGTCACCTCTCACCGTCTCCTCCTGATAGGTATTTATGAGCACTTTTTTTCATAAAGATGTGAAAAGGCAGCAGTAGTCTAAGATTATCTGGAGGGCAAAGTCTGGAGCCTGGCATTAAACGGATAGTCCTGTTTTCTTCTGGTGTTGCCAAGCTGAGCTGTTTAGGATAATGCTTAGAAAAACACCTCTTGAGCCAGGAAGTTGTCTGATTAGTGAAGGGACTTCTAAGACACTCTGTTCAGACAGCACCCAGGTCTAGCACAAATATTCACCCGAGTCTTCCAAAGACATTAGAGCTCAGGAGGTGTGTGTGTGTTTATCTTGTGATAAACCATAGTGGAGAAGAATATGAAAAAGAATGTATGTATATATGTATGATGGAATCACTTTGCTGTATAGTAGAAATAAACACAACATTGTAAATCAACTATACTTGAATAAAATAAATTTTTAAAAAATTAAGAAAAAAAAAGAGTCTAGATTAAGATTCCACCTAATTATAGAGTCTACTGCGGTTAAGCCACAGATGGATTGAGTAGTGTGGTAGCCTTGCCCAAGAGCTGGGAGGCTGTGTGCCTGCCCCTCCACACCAAGAAGTCCAGGGTATTGAGGGTGCGTTAAAATGAAGCCACAGAGACATAAAAAGCACCATAATACCACTAAGTTCAGCAGCCTCTGGAGGAGAGGCTGACCAAATAGCCTTCTGGCTTCTGCATTGTGTTTGGTGCTCTGGGTATCTCAGGCTAGCAATCTGCTGACCTGTGTCTCTGACTGACATTTGACTTGGACTGTGGTTCTTGATGCCAGGAAGTAGTGTTGAGATAGGAGTCTTTGTCCCAAGCAAAATAAGTTACTGTTCCCACTAAATGTTAAGTTCTTTTTTTCTTTTTCATTTCATTTTATTTTTTCTGCCTGTGTCGTGTCTTAGTTGTAGCATAAGGGATCTTCATTCTGGCACAGTGGTTCTTCTTTGCGGCACGCGAGCTTCTCTCTAGTTGTGGCATGAGGGTTTTCTCTCCTTAGCTGTGGTGCACGGGCTCTGTAATTTTGCGGCAAGCGGGCTCTCTCGTTGAGGTGTGCGAGCTCAGTAGTGTGGCGCATGGCATGTGGGATCTTAGTTTCCCGACCAGGGATCGAAGCTGCGCCCTCCGCGTGGGAAGGCGGATTCTTTACAATGGACCACCAGGGAAGTCCCAGACATTAAGTTTTTAAACCCAAATATGTCTTACTGCCTTCAAAACCAGGGTTTAGAGCATATCAAACTGGTGCCATGTCTCCAATAACTCTTTGTTCCAACATTGGGTAGATTACTGTGAGATTTTAAATTCAAATACTCCCATATTCACTTCGTTTACAAAATGACTGTAATAAAGCATACTGTTTCCTCTTCCCTTTCTTTTTTTCTTTTCCCTTCCACAGTGCAGCCAAGTGAGAGCAAATCATTCACAGTCAATTTTTTGTTGCGGTTTTCCTTCATGCTGGAGAAGGGATGATGCCACTCTTCCTTGCTGTAGCCCTGTGCTGGGGTGTGGCTCCCTCGCCTTAATTTGTCATCTGAAAGCAATTTTGTTCAATTAAAGATTAGAATTAAATTTCAGTTGTAGAGCTTCTGTGCAGAGGAAATGATGCATTAATGAACACACAGATGTCATCTTGCAGCCATGCTGTTTGCAGAACAGTTTCTACAGCATTCAAATAATAACAGGGACCCACAGCAGCAGGAGCATTGTTTACTCGTTGACATACTAAGTGGAGACTTCTCAGCTATTTGCAAACCATTTATCATTCTGTATACTGAGAGGGAAAACATACTTTATCTAAAATATTTGAAATAATGACTCCTAAAATCAGATAACATGAGCCTTGATGCCAGGTGCCATGCAGTAAATTGCATAATGCTGTTGGGTTGGAACTGAAGCCATGATTTGTGATGATGCTAATGATCTGTCCAAATAGATGGGAGTTGAGTATAAAAAGAGAATATTTCTAGAAAAAGATAAGGCGACTAGTGAATTAAAAGTATGGTAGGAGAGGGATTGCATTTCACTATTGGAAGACCCATCTGCTCTTCTGTACACATTATGTAAGTTTCACTCTCTGTATTACAAATATCCCACAGGATGGATAGGAAGTTCATATATCTGCCTTCAACTAGTTTTTTTACTAACAGACATGAATGAACAGAAAGATTTGTCTCATGTGTAGAATATTTCAGGATGGTAGGCTTTTTTTTTAAAATTTTTTTTAAGGGAATTGTATATTTAGACTGTGATATTCTCTGCACTGCTTTGCCTGATGACTGTGACTTCTAGGGAGGAGAAGGCAGCAAGTGGGGAGTGAGGGTATGGGGAGGTGGAGAGGGTTTCTGTGAGATAGCATTGGTTGGTATGGTCTCCAGGCCTGGGCCATGCCATGCGCTTTGGCACTCATGGTTACTGTGCATATTTCCAGATGCTGCCCAGACCTGTGTCCAGTGTGCCCCAAGTCACTGTTAGGTTTTTTATATAATCTCTGTGCTGCACAGAATTTCTTAAATGTGTTTTGAATGCAGAGGGCTCTCAGTATCAGGTGGCATCCACCCTGGTCATTGATGTCGATATGGATGAAATCTCACTTGATACTTTTTAATCTCCTAGTTCAGGGACCTTTCTCATTCCTCTTCCTGTGTTACAAAAAGTCTCTGTAACGTTTGACAGGGGTTAATGGTTTCTTTCCTTGAAATGTTTTCTTTTCTGTACCTTCTGTGACATCACATTTTTCTTTTTCTTTATCCATGTCTCGTGCCAAGGCTATTTCTCTTCTGTTCTCATTTCCTTATCTAAACCCCTAGCTGTGCACACTGCCCTGAGTTCTATTTTTCTGACTCTTCTCATTAGCACATCATCCATGATCAAAATGCCATTAATGTCCCAATTTTCATTTCCAGTTAGAATTTACCTTCCCAACTCCATCTCTCTGGGTCTGTATCTGGAAATTCCATTAGAATCCCAGTGCGTCTATGATAAAATGTACACACTCTCTTGTCAACTCTTTTTCATTCTTTCTTTTCAGTAATGCCTACGCCTACGCTTTCTGGTTAAAAATTTTTTGGGTATTTGTAGCTTTCTCCCCCGCCCCACCCCCCCCCACACACAGACTTTTTTTTTTTTTTTTTTGCCTCTCATAAGTACTTCCTGTTCCTTGTCACCTGTAAGTCCTTTTCCCTTTTCCCCTGTTTTTGCTCCCTGCTTTGTTCAGGTGCTCACTACACATCACCTGCACAGTCTCAGCAGCCCCATAGTTGGTCTTGTGGTTCTGGCATCTCTTTCCCTCAAACCTTCCTGTAGTTGTCTGTCTGTCTGCTTATTTCAACATACTGTTCCAAAGCCTTCCATGGTTTCCTGTTCCCTGACAGATGAAGTTCAAATTTCCTAAGCCTGGTGATTAAGTAGCCCATTCCCTCCCTTAACAACCCAGCTCTATCTTTTACTAACTTTCCCTCATAGGTGCTCATTCTGTTCTCCTTATTCTCCCATATCTGCTTTTCAAAATCTTGCCCTTGCTAAAGCCCAGCTTAGATGCCTCTTCCAGGAAACCTTCCATGATGACCCACTGGAGTGTACTCTCCTGCTTCAGGAGCAAATGGGTGCTACACTTCTATTAGGCCACCTGCCACATACTGCAGGTATTTACTTAAGGATCTTATCGCCCTGCTGGGTTATAATTGCTGTGATAGCAGGGATCATCTTATTCCTTTTGTATTTTCAATAGAACTTGGTCTGTTAACTTTGGATTCAGTGTGTTGTTGGAAGTACTTGTTGGAAAAATAAGTTGTAAAGCAAGTCCTTTCACATAACAAGTGCTAGAGCATCTTTAGTTAGAGACACCTAGGTGAGATGAGGTTCTGGTATATATCTTACAGGCCTTTTCAGTCCTCTTGTCATAATATGTCGTACCCCTGTGGTAAGACAAGGCTGGTTAGAAAGGTTAAGAGCACAGGATCTGGCTTCAACTATGATTGAGAACTAAGATAGGAGTGTTTGCTTCCGTCCTCCCAGAGGTTTCCTGGTATAGCCAGGATTGTGATTTGCTTAGAGGTGCCTTAATCTAGTCACATGTATCTAATGAGTGTGTAGATCCTGGGTTAGCGGGCTGGGGGTCAGGACTGCTGGCCTTTCTTCCAGGTGCTTGATGATTCATTCACGTGGCAGGGTTATTGTCAGCCTGGAAAAGGGACCCATGTGTCGCTCAGTGATTCTTTAGCCAACTTGAGCAAGATAAACAAGCCCTGGAGACGGGTCTTCTGCCAGGCTTAGCCTTCAGGATGTACTGCCAGGTTGTCTGGGGCCTGTTCTCATCTGCCTTTAAAAGAGGACGAAGGAGCAGTGGGAGCTGCTTGACGGGCAGTATCCTTCCCTCTGCTTTGCTGTGGGCCGTCTTAGGTTGTCTGAGGGTCAGGTGACATTTCTCTGCTGTTCAAGGAGACTCCTGACTCCCTGAGCTGACTGTTGAGCTGGAGTCTAGGAGGCAGGCAGGCCTTCAGGACTTGGTGGGAGATTGTAATCTGAGAACCATTGTTCCTGGGCTGCCTGGCTGAGTTAATCTTTCACAGTTAAAAAAATGTTATAAAGAAGTAAATCCAAGTTTCTTGCCTGTTAAGCAACCCCTAAAGTTTCCCTTGCTCTGGACAAATTAGAAAACAGTTTATGTGTAAAGTTCGTAAGTCAGGTAGATGCTGTACACCACTGAGCTATAAGCTTCTGCTGCCTATTGGAATCGTTCACTTATGCTAGTATTCACCTTGACCTTGTTGCTCCCTGAGAAGATGGTGTCATTTTTGAGATGAGAACATTTGGCTCAAGTGGTAGGTACATCAGATGCATCTACTTGTTGCGCGTGACATATCATAAAGCATGTATCAAAGATGAATGTTAAAGTTCTTGAGTAGAATTTTTCTTCATTTAAATTGTGACCGGTTCACATGTTTAACACAATATCTTCCTGCATGAAGATCCTTAACACCAACGTTTGGGTGATGAAGACAGTCAATTCTTGGTTGACTGAAGTTTTTATCCGAGGCTGGGTTCACTCTGCCAACCAGCTTATGTGCAGGAACACAAGCTAATTATGAAGCTAAATCTTCCTCAAAGCACATAAGACTACTCCAGAGCTTGATAATGAATGTGTGACGTTTGCTCCATGCTTTGCTTTTTACCATGCTGTGCACACATTCTGACTTGAATCTCACAACAACCTACAAGGGAGCTGTGATGGTTTGTCCTCCTATTTTATAAGTGAGAAATTTGAATTTCCAATAGATGAAATAGCTTGTATAAGATCAAGCATGACTTAAAATTTGATCTTAGGCCTCTAGGCCATTGCTCTTTCCACTACCCATATTGACTTTTGAATATAAGTGATACGGGGATTAGGCAATTTAGGAGTAATTGCGCCAGTGTTCTCTGCTAGCTTGGAAAATGAAGAGCTGTCCTCACACCTGTGCATTGTGGTGGAAGAGGTATTTACCTTTGGTTCAGCGCATGCCTGTAATACACCTGGGTCCTTCTTGTGAGTGACAGTCACTGCCCCTGTACAACCACTCCTTCTGAATGAAGCAGATCAGCCACTACTGACATGTGAGTTTGAAGCAGTGTGCTGTTAATGCTTGGGTGGGAGCTGTTGGAACGTAGGGTTTTACCTATGAATTATCTAAGCAAAAGGCTCTGGAAAATGACATTCTGAACAACTGTAGGGGAAATTATGGAAGGCTGGCAAGAGAGAGAGTTCCACCAGCTTTCATTAAACATATGTAACATGTTTTCATGTGTACTATATAATGTAAAAGGCAAAAGGTCTGTTGAGTCTTATTCAAGAACCCGTTCTACCTTGATATCTTTGCTAGTCTTCGCTTCTAAGCACTTCTAATTGCTGTCTCATTTTTGGATATATATTTTAATTCTGACTTGAGTGTGACATTGCTTCCTTTATTTTGTAAAATTTCCCATTTGTGTGTATTTTTTTTCCAAAAGGAGTATGAACTCTTTAGGTCCAAGTTCTTCTAACACCCTTGCCTCCTTTTTATGTTAAACCAAATTCTGGTTCCAAGGGAAACTATGGTCTCCAAGGCTGTTAGGATCTTCTCTTACTCCATCATAGATGTAATTTGCTTACCTTGTATTCTGCTTAAGTCTTACTGAACTCTTATGTTCATTGCATTCTGTGTTCTTGGGACATTGTGAATGCTGTGTGCAAACAGAGCGGCAGAGAATGGCAGGCATGCCTATTATGTAAATTTCCTCTACTTGTGCATGTGTTCCACTGTCTCATCATACTTCACTTACCAAACACAAGTTCAAAGATAAGATTACAGAGCATTAGACCAAGAGATGAGCCTTTCTGAGTTCAGGGCCCTGGGTGATTGCACAGGTCGCTCACCCAGGAGGCTGGCCCTGAACTTAGTAGATAAGAATGCATGGCAGAGACGTATATGCCCATCCTAATGTTCTTTTTGTTTTCACATTGAGGAAAGCACGGGTAAGCTCTTACTTTCTTTGTTTGAAGCTCAGGCTTCAGAAATAGGAAAGGTTAGAACATCAATCCATTGTACTGTTCGCCCCTTTATCTATAATTTGCTTAAATGTTTTCTTCCATCTACTTCCTTTCTTGTCATGTTGGGTATGTCCGTAATATATGTGTCAGATGTTATATCTGCATGTGAGCCTAAATTCTATTCTAAGCACCAAAATGAAAACAGAATGCTTCTGTGTTTAGTTTCTAACACATTTGGGATACTGGAGTATCTCAAACATCGTTTTAAGGTAGGCTTCTAAAATTTTAGCCTCCCACACCAATTATATAACTCATTTGTCTTCTTTTGGCTTGTCCTATCTGGTGGAAATCTGGGCTTCTTGTGCCTCCTGAGAAAATGGGTTCTTTTTTTTTTTTTAATTAAATGGTGGTGGACTAACATCCTGTGGTCCAGTGGCTGCTGGGAAGTAGAATTTGTAGAAGATACTGTTATGAGAATTGCTATTAAATTAGCAAAGAGCCCTCTTTGCTGTCTCCGATGAGAACCATGAAGTTGACTTACACATTCAGGGTGGCACTTGATACAATCTATATTCTCAAGAGACTCTCCTTTTACTAATCAAGAGGCTATCACCTGCTCATACTTTGAAGAGAAAGGATAAATGTTCCAGGACTTATAAATTCAGAGAAATAGCTTAAAAGAGTGTAGTGGTTTAACAGATATGTCTGGCTCTGGAATCAGACTGACTTCAGGTTGTCTGCATAGACACTGGAGAAATTTAGGCACATTTAAGGAACTTAAAAAAAAAGCCCCCAGGGCTTGGGATTTAGTTGCATTTGGCTGGGGGTCAGGCATTATTTTTGTGTGTGTGTGTTTTAAAGTTTCTTAGAAGATTCAGTAAACAGCCAGAGTTGAGAATTACTTAACATTTCTAAACCTCAATTTCCTCATCTGTATTGTGGGAGAAACAGAGTTCCTAATGTATAGGGTTGTCCAGAGGATTAGGTAAATGAGCACACCATCTGGCCAGTAGTTAAGTATATAGTAAATGTGAGCTGCTATTATTATTACCACCCCTACTGAGTCTTTGTTGAGTATGGAAGCTAAACAGGCATATATTTCTTAAGCTTAAAACACGTGCTGATTTGTTACAAATGCTGCCGGGAATAGAAATTCCCTTAGGTACCTGCCCTAAGGGAATGACTTGGGTGGGATTTGAATATCTTGCATAGCTTCTTGCCTCCTGCCTCCCAGAGAGTGTGTGTCAGAGAATGGCTGGAACCACCTACTTTATGTACAGACTCATCCCTGGATTAAATACTTCTTTGAGGAAAAAGTTGATTTATTAGATGCTGGGGATATGGTAGCACATCAGGCCCAGTCCCTGCCTCAAGGGGTTCATAGACTGGTAAAGGTATGGAAATTATAATACAAGAGGAATAAGTGTTTTGTTAAGGATAATGGAGAACTTAAAGCTAAGTTGGAGATAGCCAAGCAGAGAGGGTTGAGTGAGCTAGGAGGAAATAACATTACTGGCAGAGGAAATTGTGTTTTAAAGAGACTTAAAAGACTCTTGGCACAACTGGGGAACTGGGGAGGTTGGTGGAGTCCAGGAGATGGTGACAAGAAATGAGGTTAGAACTGTAAGCAAGGGCCTAGGTAATTGAAATATGTGCGGACCAAAAGGAGTCCACAAAGGAGATTAGAATTGATCATGAATTGAAAGTTTCATGCAAGGAAGTGACTCACTTAGACTTGCAGCAGGGTGAAAGACTGTAGACGTCGATACCAATTAGGATGTTGGTAATGGAAGTCCAGATGAGGAGGTCTGAATTCAGGTAGTGACAGTGGAGTCACAGAGAGGTGGACAGATGGCAGAGGGATTAAGAAGGTGGAACTGATAGGAGTCAGCCCAGGCCTTGTGTCTATTGGATGGTGGGCATCTAGGATGGACATTCTGCTTGTCTACTCTAAACTCATGATGCTTCCCCTTAAAAACCTTTAATGGCTCTATATTGAGTATAATCTGCCCTAAACATTTTGTTTTTCATCTTTATCTCTTACTAGACTCTTCTGTGAATCCATTGTGGTCGTGATTTGCATATTTATCCCTCCCCCTCTTTCCCCCAATCCTTCCTGGATGAGCTTTTTACTCTATCTGTTCTAAAACTATTGCGCTGAGTGTCTAGGCATTTGGCAGTATATCAAGTAAATATATGCATTTGAAAGTCTAGGTCAGCTTTTCTCAAGCACTAGAGAGAATCTTGATGCTCACTCTAAGGCATCATTGAATATAAAAAATTAACTTCTCTCCTATGCATCTAAATGGTACTAGTTTGCTACTTTACTGAAGAGAATAGCCACTTCAATCATTTTTTTTGTTCTGTGGATCAGAATAGAATTTGTTTCTTGCTCCTGCCCCAGTTAGATTGTAAACTTAGTGCTAAGGTTTCTGGCATTAACGTTATTATTATTATTGCTAAATTGACTGTGATGGCCTTCATCAGATTATTAACACAAAAGCCAAGAGGCTAAAAAGATTTATTATGCCCAGTTCTGGTTCTGTTTTTGTGTAGAGCTTGCGGGGTAGAAATGGCTTATAGGTTTCTGTGTGACACAAATAGTTTGATAGATGCCCTATAGTTCATGTCTAGAAAATGTTGGAGACTTTAGACTTATTTTAGCATATCTTAGGAAGCTCAGAACAGGTTACCCGGTTGAACCTTACAGAGAGAACAGCGTTACTCTGCATCAGAGGTACAGACTTTAGGGCCCCAGGACTCTGGAACTGAGCCTCTTTTCAGTGATTATAGCCTTCATGCACCCTGTGAACCAACCCGCTGTATGGACAGGAAGGGAAGAACATTGTGACCATTCTGATCATTCCCATAGTAATGCCTAAGAGTACATCAATGAACAATTATTCACAACTAGGTGTTCATATGGACTGATAATTTCTGATTTCATATTGTTTTTTGGATGTATGTATAGGCTGACCTTCTGCCTTTTTGATACAGTCAAGAATTCACTTGATCAGTACTTTCTTGAAGTAACAGAAAGAGTTGTGATCCAAAATACTGAATTTTAAGCTTTAAAACTATTTTTTTCAGTGTTTATACAACACATTTCTATTGAGTGACTACCAAGGACCAGACATGGTATTGAGAGAGATTTGATGTGATGTAAGAGTCTTCTCCCTCAAGAGATTAATATTCTAGAACAAGCAGTGGTGATAACTAAGCCACCCAGTTGATCTGGAATTGCATAAAACTTTTACCACAAGCATTGAAATAAGGATTTATCCCCTTTCCAGTAAGCATCTACCCAGTATCCACAAGGCTGTTGCAGCTTCGAGCTTATCCAGTGAAATGGCAGGTCATGCAGACCGATTTGACTTTGGGTGTTGCCGTGACTGGATGAAGTTGGATTTATTTTATCTCCTGAGGAAAATGTGTTGGTGAGCAAGTATTACCACATCTTCCCTTGCTTTTCTGTTTCAACACAGTATCCTATTCAAAGAAGCAAATCCCTGATGTTTTGTTAAAGGAAATCTGTGGGCCAGATCACATAATACTTGGTGTGTTTGATGGCTGCCGGCTGATTAGCTTGGGACTTGCTCCTAGATGTGTAGTACCCCTCCGAAGTCTTCACTGCATTGTTAATACCAAAAGATGATCCCCTGTCACTTTCTTTTTTTCTTTTCTTTTTCAAAATTGAGGTATAGTTGACATATAACATTATATGAGCTTCAGGTGTACAACAAAATGATTTGGTATTTGTATACATGATCACCACAGTAAGTCTAGTTAACATCTGTCACCATACATAGTTACAGAATTTTTTTGTTGTTGTGGTGAGAACTTTTAAGATCTATTCTCTTAGCAACCTTTAAATATGCAATATGGTATTATTAACAATACAGTTGACCCTTGAACAACATGGGGTTAAGGGCATCGACCCTCCACACAGTTGAAAATCCTCCTGTAACTTTATAGTCGGCTCTCCGTATCTGTGATTCCCCATCCACAGATTAAACCAACTGCGGATTGTGTAGTACTGTAGTACGTATTTAGTGAAAGAAGTCCACGTATAAGTGGACTTGCGCAGTTCAAACCCATGTTGATCAAGGGTTAATTGTAGTCACTAAATGTGGTTATTTCTTGTAGCTTAATGATTTATTTGCCAAATACTGCCAAATAGAACAGCACGCTGTTCTACACAGGTATGTAAGCTGTGATTTGTAATGTGTATTTATTATACCAATAAATCACTTTTAAAGGAGTACAGGAAAAGGTACCATCAAGATGCTTGCTTCCCTCTGTGTAGCCTAAACCAGAAGTGTCCAAACTTTTTGGATTGTATACCCCTATTGGCGAAAACGTTTAGAATTAGCACCTCTGTTAAATATGTATACATACACGTATAAAAATTGTATGCACTACTGGACAGTATATTTTAGAGATCATAAAACACACAAAATTAGAAATTATTAAAGAATGAGGTGAAAAGCATTTACAAATATACATTTTACTGTAGTCTTTATCCTGGTAGACATCTTACAGATCACTGGTATAGACAGAAAGTGCTAAGGGTGCTTGGGGAGTAGATATCATCCCTAAGGCACATGGATGGAGAGGGAGTTATGGGCGAGACATAACCAGTAAGTCATGGCAGGGCATGCGGAAAGACAGAGTCGCTACCATGGGGTTGGTGCAAGCAGTAGGGAGCCATGGGCTTCTTACAGGAAGTCCTGAGCTAGAAGTGGACTTGTAGAAGGCGAGTGGATGGGATAGAGGATGGGGGTGTGTTTGTGGAGAGAACTTGAAGAGACAGGCTAGGGTCCCGTTCCCACAGAGAAACTGAGGTGAGAAAGGCAAACAAGGGTGGTGGCAGGTAGGGTGGGGAACTGGTGAATATTTTGGAACTGCTGTGGAGCCAGCAACTTTTTTTTTTCTCTTTAGACTTTAAAAAATTTTACTAGGGATACAGAGGGGCATTACATAATGATAAAATATACAATTCTAAACTTATGTGCATCTTATAGTATAGATTCAAAAGTACAGAGCAAAATTTGACAAAACTGGAAGGAGAAATTCACAAATCCACCGTCAGTATAGGTGACTTTAATAATATCTCATTAGTAATCAGCAACTTACTTTTAACGATCAGACTGCTGAGGAGGAAGTGAGTCTTGAAGGCTGCAGGAGAACAGTGGTGTGTATCAGGGGAAGCTCAGGGTAGGGAGGCATATGGGGAGAACTGGCCACATCCCAGAGCCTTATTATGCCCAGTTCCACTTCGGCTTTTTAAGGACTCCAACAGTGTTTTCAGGAAATGGTTTATTTACTCCCTCCCCTTCTTCTTTCAGATTAAATAACAGGAACCAGTTTTCACCACTAGGGTCAAAGCTAAGTTATTAGGGGGCAGGAAATACTTTCCCAGTTCTGTTATCTACTTTCACACTTTCTGCTCTTTTACTCCTCTGTTGGAGGAGATAGATGTGTAGCTACTGCCTATGCAGCCCCTGTGAAAGTGATGGATCTGAGGCTTCCAGAGATCAATCTGGCACAAGAAGTAAAGAAGCAGCCGCATGGCTCTCTCTTAGAGGCAGAGTTTTCTTCCCTTGGACAGGAGAGAGCTTTAATTGAATCCAAATCACATCTAATCCCATGAATGCTGGAGAGCAGTACATTTTTAACTAGAAGAGCATCAATTATTTATTAGCCATGATACTAATTTACCCTGAGTGTGTGTCTTAGAGCTGGCTCTTCATCCCTGTGTGGCCACTGATGTAATGCCATTGTGCTCCTGTACTCAACTAAGATCTCTGAATTTTCTAGCCTTGTGTTTTCCTGAAGCTATTATTTTTTTCATGTGTATTAAAATATTTACTCACTGATATCATCTTGCACTGCTCTGAAAAGAGGAGGAGAAGGTGGGGATTCCTGTTGCTGTGGCTCTTCTTTGCTTTTACACCTGAGGGCTATTTGGGAGGTCATCTCTGGGGGAGCCTTCACTCAACACTGGGCTCTGGGAAGTGGAGTGGGGCTTGCCAGCTGTACTTTGATGCTGCTGCTTTATCTGTTATTTGGTACTGTTGGGTTCCAGGATAAGTCTCTGGATCTCACAGTTACAGATGTTTGAGACTTTGAACATCTGCCCCTAGAAAATGCTCGCAGGTTTTGGTGTCCCTTATAGCATCCCCCTCACCTCCTTGCCAGGTTAGTTGACCCTTCAACAACATGGGTTTGAAGTGTGCTGGTCTACTTACACATGGATTTCTTTCAGTAGTAAATACTGCAGTGCTACATGCCCTGATTGGTTGAATCTGCAGATGCGGAGCTGTGGATAAGGAGGGCCGAGTGTAAATTATAAGCTGATTTTTTACAGTGATAAGTGTAGGGCACCCCCAATTCCTGCTTTATTCAAGGGCAAACTGTATATTCATATTCTACCTGTTCGTAGAGTAGTAATTGTGATGATGGCTAACAGGGACTCGGCATCGCTTAAGTCCAGATACTATTCTAAGCACTTCGTGTGCATTAACGTATTTAACTCCCACCACAATCCTATGAGGTAAACAATAGGATAACAATCCTATTGTTATCTCTTAAGTTACAGGTGAGGAGAACATTAAGTTACAAGTAGTAAGTATCAGTAACTTGTCTGGTGAGCCTAGTACGGGCTATGGAGTGAAAAGCTGAACTGATACACATGCCTTGCCACGTAACCAATCACAGCCTTTAGTCTCTTCATCTGAAAATTGGTTATCAGTGGTACCTGCTCACAGGATCTTGGAGGGTGTGCAATTCTGCACATAGTAAACTTTTAAAAAGCATCAGCCACCACCACGACCACCCACCATCACCACACCCTCATCTGCACCATCATAATCACCTGTCCAATCATATGAGATACTTCAAACCCCTAAGGCAGTCTCAAAGGATAATTTGCTTTGGATGTCAAAGAATTGTTGAGCTTTACTCCCTCCTTCCTTGAAAATACAATGGCAGGAAAGTTGGAAATGCTAAGTCTTCTTCCAAGCTGGAAGTCAGGTAGGACATTTTCAGATAGAAAGGTAATTTTTTTTTTTTCCTGTTCTCTTCTCTCCTCCCCCATCTACCCCTGCTCACCTCTAGGGGGTAGGGATGAGGGTAGATGGACTGGAGGAGAGGGTGGTGAGAATATTGGTAAAAGAAAAAAGTAACCACCAAAAACATGTGTGCAGAATCACTCCAACATTTAATTAAGGCCTGCAGCCCTTTGTCAGCCAGAAACTCTTCTCATGGTGAGAGAGGCAGAGAACCTTGCCACTGTCTCTAGAATTATTTGTATAATTCAGCAGCTCTTTTCCTCAGATGCTTACCACACGGGGTTGGGGTATAAAGACGTACGAGTAGAATTGCTGAGGTTCAGACACTTGTGTTCACTGTTCAGCTGAGAGCCACTTAGGCTGTTCTTTGTACAAATGCATTAAATTATGGTTAAGCAGCTTATGGACATAAAAACACATTAGAACTTTACAGCACTCTATAAATTATAGTTTTTGCAGCATTCACAGCCACAATGCTAGGTAATTACATTCATTAATCTACTACTAAGAGCACATAAAGTTGCCTCCCAAACGGTACTGTATGTGTCAGTGCTCAGCTGGGAAGAGAGCTTTTCCCCCCCTCCTTCTTTGTTCCATCTCCCCCTGTTCCATTAAGTCTTACGCAGGAAGGTTTTGGATTGTACATTGAGGGATTCCCTAATAGAGTCCAAGAAACCCATTTCTTTCCAGGTTAGGCTCCAGCAGGAAGCCTTGTAGGTAATCTTTTTATGTTGAACTACATCTAGTAGCTATTCTCAATGCATATATTTTCTTTTTGGAAATGGACAAGTGTCTCATTTGGAAAACCAGCAGGGGTAGAGCAGTTGAAAAGAGATTTATGATGGAATCAGTAGCAAATGCTTTTTCATGACTTCTTTTTGCCTGTCTCTAGGAATGGTTTACATGGTGGTCTTTTAAAATTTTGGATGTATCGTGAGTACAAAGGGTTGCTCTCTTCCCATGCCAAACTTTCCATTCCATGTGTTGATGGGAAATGCATTTCTTTTCTTTCTTTCTTTTTCCGGCAACTTTTGCACTTCTCATAAATTATGGAAGGCAGATTTGGGAGAAAAAAACAGATGAAAATTTATGTGGTGTTATTATTCCAAAGAGCAAATTGTGTTTTTTTTTTTTGCATTATTTTACAGGTTAAATAGACCAAGTGATGTGCTTATTAAAAAAAAAAAAAAAAAAGGAATAGAGAAGTATGGAAAGGTTGAGTCCCAAACCACAGTGTAAATCCTGGGCAGTGCTCAGACTACATCCCAGGCTTCTGCATTCGGTTCCGTGCATGTGTTATGACGGCATGAGCTCTAGAGCCACACAGCTCTGCATTGAATCCTGGCGTTGCCTTCAAGCTTTGTGACCTTGGTCAAGTTAATTCATAGTAATAGAATAGCTAACTTTAGTATATTCCAGAAACTGTATTAGTTTATTAATTTGAGTAGCTACTTTGTAAGTTAGGTGCCATATTTAGCCCCCATTGTATAGAAATGAGAAAAACTGAAGCTTCACAGGGTGTTGTGATAATTAAAAGAGGTATTATAAATATAATATACAGTACCTCACTCTGTACACTGAAAGATACTCAGTACACACAATCTTGAGGATATATGGAAAACAGGTCCCACCATCTATCCTCCATTGCCAAATATAACCTTTTATAATGACTAACAGTTTCCCTTTGTAATGACTAAAAACTTGATTGCATTAGCTAGGAAGAGGAATTCCTCAGTTAGCATTTATTATCTACTTTATGCTAGGAAATATCCAGGGCACTTCCCACAGATTTTATTGAGCCTCATAACTCTATCCCTGTATTCGAGGAGTAGAAATGGAGGCCTGAACAGACTGGAGATTTGCTAAAGGTCACAAAGCGGCAACACCAGTGCTCAAACCCAAATCTAACTGCCACCAGAGAGGGCACCTGCTTGTGTCAGTCCTAGATAGAGCAAAAACACAAAGGAGGAAATGGGAAATAAATAAAGAGGATGGGCGGCAGTGAAGTGCAGTAGTTTTCTTAGAAGGAATTTTCTGTTGTGGGAAGTAATCTAAGAAAATGGTATGATAGGCTCTCTATCAGTAAAAGAGTTTGATGTAAGCAGCTTTGGCTTCATGTCCTTCAAAGCAGCCCCCGTTTTTAGGGTGGGGTGCAGAGTCCCTTTCTTCAGCAGGCAGGATGGCATTCTTGTTCCCTGAGGAACTGAGAAATATTTGAGACTCCCCATAGCACTAAATGGTATTGTAACACTGGATAACTGCTGAGAAGAAAAGTGGTTGCTCTGGTGTAAATCAGTGTGCCGACGAGGGAGTGACAGAACTGCAGGGTGGTATCAGCCTCAGCATCTTGTTTCCAACCCAGCTCTTCCCGCTCTTACAAAACAGCTGCCATATTGGATTACAGTTGAAATCACCGGAGCCTGCTGCTCATCAGGGCAGGGCTGATGCTATTTGTGGCATGGAGTGTCCTAGCAATATGATAGCAACTGGACAAGCGAAAAAGGGAAGCCTCCCTCTGGCACGCTGCCATCCAAGTTATAGTTTAAACCACAGGCTCAATTTTTGCCCCATAACTGATTTCCCTACCAACCTATCTGCTTATGCTCATACCCTCCCAACCTCACACAGCAGGCCTGGCCTTTATCATTTCAGGTCCTGCAGAGCTGTTCTCTCTTACTGTGGTACTGATGTCAGTTTTAGCAGCCATCGTGTATATCGACACCTCCACTGATTGCAAGTGTATATGCTGTTTCCAGTTTGTACAGGCAGTGGTTACCTTTCACAGGCTATGAAGGGGATTTCACCTTTATGAATGTAATTTGCTGAGCTTATGGTGGCATCAGTAAATCCTCCCAGGATGTGGAAGGGTTGATTTTCCTACATCTAGATGACATTTTCCAGCCCCCTTTCCTCATGGGATCAAGGGCCAATGTTACATCTGTGTGAGAGAAGTGAACAAAATTGTTTAAAGAGAAGGAAGTTGTTTAACGTATGTCTTGCAGACACAGTTTCTAAGATATATGCCTGCGAGGATGTACAGGTTTCTCCCACTATCTGCAAGTCGGGCATTCCTATGAAACCTTTCATAAGCCAAAATGGCATAAAGCCAAGAAGCAATTACCTTAGGACACAATCTTGCCAAAGGATACACAAAATAAATTGAGATAAAGCACAGATGCTTACAGACACAGCTCAAAGCTGTGGCAACTTGATGCTGAGTGTAGTTCCCAGGAAGGAGCTTGGTGGTGCCACTCTTGCTGCTTGGGGTGGATGCTGCCCTCTATAACACCTCTTTGCAAAACAGACACTGAATGCTATTTTTGCTTTAAACCTCTTTCCATAAAAGTGAAAGTCCTCTTCGGATTTCTTTTGGTTAGGGAAGACAGATGCTGATACAGGTTTTTTGTAAAAGTCAAGTGGTATATAGTGGACTTTGGAAAAGTGGGGGATGCCTGTATGTGTGTGCCTTAGGCATGGGCAGAATGGGTTATGTGTCAATACTTAGTAACTCAGAACTCTACTGAGTTAACTGTGGACAGCACTTATAGAAAAATTAAATGCTGCTTCTTAAAAATGGGAGAACATTTTCAGAAGGGACTTTCAATGCTTTCAGCAAATCTCTTTGGCTTATGTTTTTATGTAGAAGTCATTTTCTCAAGTCAGACATCCCAATTGCCTATTAGGTAAACACAGAAAGCGTAGATTATGAGTTAAAGTATCGACAGCATTTCAAGTGCTATCAGAGAACATTTAATTCAGTTTAATTTTGTGATAAATCTTGTGTTTAATCCTCTCGTTACTCTGTAATCATGTCTCTATTGATCTTTTCTGAATGACTGCCTGCAGTTTAATAAACTTTGCCATTAACCCAGAGCTTCTAAAGGGAGAGATTGATTCCATTATCAAATCTGATAGACCCAATAAGTACCTAAACATCACTAAGTCTATCTATAGGAAGCTTTGGTATAGAGACAAGCCTGTGGCTTGTTCAGCAAACCGAGTAAAAATGTGGACAACTTGGCATGACATAATTGCCTCAGAATCAGTATCCAAGTCTCTTATGCAAACTGACACTGCCTTTCATTTCTCCAGTCAATGTAGTAACCAGTGGAAAGGACAGTCTCCTTTCTTCCCTCAACTATAATTACAGTATGTAATTTTTTTCTTATTGCAGAAATAGCTTTAGAAGTTTATTTGGTCTGTGTCTCGGGTCAGTGGGTACACCTTAAATGTACACCTTAAAAACACTTTTCTGTGTTCTGGGAAAGCCTGCAGGATAGTTCATTTTATTTTCACCCATATGATGCTAAAGGAAAGAAAATGCTTCTGGCTAAAACCTGAAATAGAAGATGAGGGGTCGGTGATAGGAAAGAGAGTGGAAAGGGAGTGTGCATTCATAGGCTGGAACTGTGTGAACAAGCTCCCAGACTGGGAAGACTTTCCATGAAACTTGTGTACATGTCTCATTTAGTGACAGAGCATTTGCAATATACGCTAAACAAGAATTTGTTTTTTTGCACCTGTGGGTATTTATAGCTGCTGTCATTATCCATTAATATTTATTGAGCCACAAAGGCAGAACATGTGGAATTCAGGGACTGGAGCGTTTGTATAGCTTCTTATTTTTTTAAGGTCAGAAAGGCGTCATTCTCTGCCACTTTTCACCCCTGAAATAAAATGGTGAAAATTGTCAGTTTTAGAGAAAAGCCAAAGCTTTTATTTCTGCCTGGATTTTTATTGCTGATTTGAATTCTTCAGAAAGAGTTCAAACATTTGACGTCAGTGGCATAGCCTTTCCCTAATTATGCTTTGGAGGGGAAGTGGAGGTGAGTAGAGGATTTTATAATGAGACAGTACTAAACTATAATTTAAAATTTTCTTCAAACAAAAGGTCATAATCCTGACACTTACAAATAAGGCTGTAATGACTTGGTGTTAGGGAACGAGAGTAGGATTAGAACCAAGGGACTCCAAGTTTGTTGACAATAGCTGACTGTCTGACTTTGGGATGTCATTTGTTTACCAAGCCTCGGTTTCCTAATTTAGAAAGTGAAAATGATGGTGCCTGCTATATAAGGGTATTAGGAAATCAAGTGACATGATGATTTTACCTTGTAAACTCTCAACTCCCAGTTGCTATACTAATATTAGTGGTTATAAAAAGTCATAAATTAGTCCTTACTTTATATTCAGAAATTGTCTGACCTTTTATTCAATGTCTAGTTCTCAAATCAAAGTCAAGTTGGGACAAAAGAACTCGAAGGGTGCTTTCCTGTAAGAGAAATCTCACAGAGATATTTAAAGGTCTGGGAAATATGATCTGGAAGAAAAACTTCTACTGAATCAGTGAACTCTAAGCTACATTGGTTGAATGTTTTATATGTGCTAAATAGCCTCCCAGGATAATAATAACATCAGGGAATTTAATGGAACCTAAGAGATTATCTCATGGAGGACACTGAATTTATAGATACTGAAATAGGTTGGTCTATGCCCTTGGCAAGCCAATTAAAATTAGTTTGAGAAAGGCTGTAACAGTTGTTCGTGGAGTACAAGGAGGTGTGTATACACATGGGCATGTTGGTTCTCTGCATCACTGCTCTGTAAATGAAGGAATGCTTCCTCATTTCCAATGGGAAGTTGACTACAGTTTCTGGGAAGTTGGGAGAAAGTTAGAATTGTTACTCAAGTAATAATTATTTCATAGTTCTCTTAGAATTATTACTCAAGTAATAATTATTTCATAGTTCTCTAAACACCTATCTGAACCACTTGAAAAACTTGAGCCATAAAGGAATTGTCTGTCATCCACGTACCCTTCCCAATATGCTGTGTAAACTATTTATATTCAGGGCCCACATAATGTGAATTTTGCCAGAAGTTGCTTTTCCTGTTACTAAATATTCCCAAACATTAAATTACCTTTTGTGAAATTGCTTCCTGTCTGCTGAGTGGAATGTGCCTCTTGTGCGTGCATGTGAGTGTGTGAGGGTGTGTGTGAGTATGTGAGAGAGAGAGGGATTGAGAGATTTTGTTCTACTAAATGAGCCTCTCCTAGAAGTGGTTACTTTTACCCATCCGCGACCTCTGTAGCCCTAAGTAAAGTCAAATATCAAGGTGCTGTCTGCCGCCTGTTAATGGAGGTTTGACTTCTTCATAGCCAGAGCTAGAAGGACGTATTAGTGGTCTTCCCTTTTGTCCCACTTCGTAAGCTTCGGAGTCACATCAGGATTTTTTTTTCTTATTCTCTTCTGGGGAAGATTAAAGGATCAGAACTGGTATAGCATTATGGCAGGAAAGAATGGAGGACTCTTCCATGGCTCAGAATCCCAGTCTTTATTTTGCTTTCTATTTCTCCTCTGGTTCATTATTTCACTCTGTTGGAAAACTGAAATGAAAGGATGCACTGCATCTTTCCTTAAGTAATTAAAGATTCATTGGTCGCTTAAAGTGAAGATGTGGTAGTATGTGGGTATCTGGGGAAGAGAAGAAATTGGGAACATTTTAAGCGAAGAAAACAAAAGTCTGTACCTTATTACTAATCTGGATATGGAGAGGTCTCCACTGGCTAATCGGGGTCCTTGTCTCGAATATCTGGATGATAGTATCAACCACTCTTGATTTTTCTGTGAATAGGGAGGTATTGAGACTCAGTAAGGTAATTTAGCCACGAAATCAAGCCACAAAGATGATGGCAAGACCTGACATTTTTCCCAATAAGTCTCCTTTATTGTTTTGTTTTCTCTTGGGTTGAATAAGGTAACTTACATTATCTCTTGAGGATCTGTTCACTCCCTCTTAATACATAGGGGAATAATAATGGCTTTACCAAGTATGTGGTGGAGGATAATGAGTTTGAAAGTTCTTGGTTAGAAATGTGAGGAAGGAGGAGGGAGGGACTAGTAGATTCACAGGGTGCGGGCACAGCCTCTAGAGTAAGAGGAGCGTTCATGGTGTCCTCTTTCTCTGATTCACTTGTTCAGAAACAGCTCGCTGTGTGCCTCATTCTGTGTTCTCTGCTAGGAATTCAGGGATGATGAAGTTATAGCCTCTCTCGCTGTGGAGCTCAACCTGAGTATTACAGGGAAGGCCCAGTTACTAACTGTTTTGCTGCAGTGTAATAAGTACATTAATTAACCCTTTCCCCATCTTTTGCATAGAATGCCTAGTCAAAAATGAGTAATGGCTAATTAAAAGGGGTATCATCAGCACTACACGTCCTCTCAAGTGTGTGTGTGACCTCAGTGAATTAGATTTGAGTGGATGAGAAAGCAGTAGAAATTTGCATCTGCTCGCCTCTCTCGAGGCAGCAAACCAGACTCCTGCCCTCCGAAAAGCCTGAGAATTGTGTGGTGGCCACTTTCTCTTCTGGCTTCCATTATGCTCTCCTCTGTTGTGTGGGTTCCCTTCCCCTTTTTTGGACTCACCCTTTGTGTACGTTATTGCCCTTAAGCCCTCGCTGATGAGATTTTCTGCCTCAGTCATGCTGTGCTCAGCTCTCAGAATGCTGCTGTTATGGAGGAGTTAATTTTTTTTTAAGGTTTCCTTTTTGTCATGCTGTATTTCTCAGATTATCTGGAGGGACTGTAATCCAATTTTAGGAATCCTTCAGGGCTAAGAGCCTAAACTGTTTTAAGCAATAGCATCTGGTTGCCAGGGACTCAACCACTTGGAGCATGTTAAGGTCTAACAGCAGCCAACTCTCAATTATCTATGGGAATGGGAGACTGCTGGGACTTTTTCAATTCACAGAGTGCACAAAAATCTCCCTTAAGCTGATAGTTGTGATCTCATCCCATAATTTAGGAAAGCTTCTCAGCGGCCAGGGTTTGAGGTTTTTCTTTTTGCTCCTCACTTCTGCCTCTGACAATGGCACCACACCTTTGACAGGTGTTTTCACATGCTGAATTTGTCTGTGCTTGTGCTCTCTCTTCTTTTTAAACCTTTTTTTCCTCTCTCCATTTGGATTCCCTTATGTCATATGCATCATTATGTATTACATATAGTATTTTAATAAGCTGCCTCTTTGTTTTTACATTTAGGAAAGGTAAAAATTTATCTGTGTTTTCTTTCTTTGCTCTTTGATTAATGTGTTCACAAGAGAGGATGTGGCCAAACAGTAACCAAGGTACTTGAAGGAAAGATAGGAAAAGCTCTACAAAAGGTTAGCCTCGGAATACCTGAGAGAGGTGAAGAAAAAAAAGGCACAGTGTGAACTCCACCTTATCGCTGACAGTGATGTGAAGACCGGGCACTGCTCCTCGGTCTGAGACATTCACGTCCACAGCTGAGTTGTCTCCAGTGGAACGTTCATGGCCACATTATAGGCTAAAGCCAGTCCTTTCAGAATGTGGCCGTCCTGTTGTTTCAGGAATCTGAAGGATGAGTTCCTTTTGATGGACACCCAATGTCATCTAGTAATTGGTAATAACAATATGTCAGTTGTGCATGATGGCCAGGGGTGCCATTTAAAAAACAGTTCTATTGAGGTATAATTGACATACCAGTAAATTGCATGAATTAGAAGTGTAAAATTTTAAAAGTTTTGACACGTGTATACACCCATGAAACCATTGCCACAATCAAGACATTGAAAATGCTCATCACCCCAGAAGTTTCCTCATGTCCTCATATAATCTCCTTTTCCTGTACCTCCAAGGGAACTACTGATTATTTTACATTTCTGTCACTATTGATTATTTTACATTTCTTAGAATTTATTGTAAGTGGAATCATATAGAATGTATTCTTTTTTGTTTGATTTCCTTTACTCAGCATAATTCTTTTGAGATTTATTCATGCTGTAGCATGCATAAATAGGTTATTCCTTTTTATTGCTGAGTAATAATATTCCATTGAAGGGTTATATCACAGTTCATTCATCTGTTGATGTACATTTTGTTTTTCCAGTTTTAGGCTATAACAAAGCTGATATGAGCCTTCATGGGCAAATCTTTATGTGGGCATGTATTTTTATTTCCTTGGGGAAATACCTGAGAGTAGAATGGTTGGAGCATATGGTAGGTATACTTTGAACTTTTAAAGAAACAGCCAAACTATTTTTTTAAGTGGCTGTACCATTTTACATTTCTACCAGGAGTATATGAAAGTTCCTCAACATCCTTGTCCATACTTGAGATGGTCATGCTTTTTCATTTTAGCCGTTCTAATATTTATGTAGCGGTTATAATTTGCACTTCCCTAATGATGACTTGCTAAGCATCTTTTCATGTGTTTATTTGTCACCCATATATCTTCTTTCGTTAAGTATTGGTTTACATTTTTTGTCCTTTTAAAAAATTGGGTTGTTTTCTTTTAATGTAGTTTGGAGAATTTAAAAGAATATATTCTAGATACAAAACTTTTATCAGATATACACTTTGGAAATATTTTTTTCTGTTCTGTGGCTTGTATCTTCATTTTCTTAAGTGTCTTTTGAAGAGCAGAAGTTTTCATTTTTGATGAGGTATAATTTATCAAGTTGTTCTTTTATGGATTGTGCTTGTGGTATCTTATCTGAAAAATCTTTGCCTAACCCAGGGTTACAAAAGTTTTCTTCTAGACATTTTTTAGTTTTAGGTTTTACACCTAGGTTAATGATACATTTTGAGTTAATGTTCCTAATTAGATTGAGATATGGATCAAATTATACATATCTGTTTTGCATATGGATATCTACTTGTTCCATCAACATTTGTTAAAAAGATTATAATTTCTCCACAGAATTGTTTTTGCACTTTTGCTGAAAACCAGTTGTCCATATATCAATAGGTCTATTTCTGGACTCTCTATTCTGTTGATCTGTTTCTTTATTTTTATGACAATACAGGGCTGCAATTTTAATCCAACGTGAAGTATAGCAGTAGGAAGCACCTTACTTGCTTCTTGCCTAACCCATTTTAGAGTAATAGCTCACCGATTTGCACGAGTTCTGGGATCCTTTCTTAGATAATCTAACAGGTGGCAAAATGCCTGGCATATAGTAGGTATTTCGATTTTTGTTTTTAAAAGATGAAAACATGAGGGATTATTTTTTTGAATGCCATGTTATTTTATTTGTAAATTCCTATAAGTCTCCTGTACTTACTAAAAAGTTTAGGCCCTGAAAGTCTGTTCATAAGTCCATTTGTTCAAAACTCCAAAGTGGGGGACCACTGTGAACATATCCATATAGAGTTAAGTTTTAAAAGCGCTGTTATGTTTTGTTTCTCTAATTTTCACTTCTTATTATCACTGTAAACCCTTTTACTTCTTTTGCACTTAAGAGAAGTATTGGAATCAGTGTTTGTAAAGCCATTCAAAAACAGATACAAATGCAATATAATAAATCAAGAAAGGACTTGACAGACTAAAATGACAGCACACAGCTGATAATGTCTTGTGATGGTAACAGAGAAAGCATTTTCTCTTTTTCTCCGGGCGTCTTTGTTATTTTCTTTGCAAATCCCTAAGATCAAAGAACTAATAGAAGAGGTTCTGCTTAGATTACACCCCTCTTTCACACATGTACGTACACTTGGGCACATGCAGGCACACATATTTGTAAGTGATGGGCTGCCCTCACACTAGTTTGGCTGGAAAAATCAGATGGAGGCTCTCTTTCTAAAACCTATTTCATGCAAGGCAAGCGAATTGTGCCCTCATTTGCTGTTGTCTGTGACTTCACCTCTAATCAGCAAATGGAGCTGTGCAGCCTACGCAGGATTCATCTGCAATTCGCTGCTCTCCCTTAGTTGGTGCAACATGGAACCATTTCATTTTGAACTTTAAGAGTGGCAGAGGAAGCCTTTCTTTAGTGGAAGATTGTAATTTGGGAGAAAGGAAAGTCAAGAGCAAGATCGCCTATTTTGAAGAAAGGCTGGGTGTTGGAGGAGATTGCCTTGGTTAGTCGGTCTCTGAGCCTCCCTCTCAGCATATGCACTGCTGTGGCCATGCCCTGCATCACCAGTGACCTAAAAAATCACATAATTTTAACTATTCAAGAAACCTGTTCCCCGCCTGTTGTACATAGCTTGTGCACTTACCCCCTCTATTGCCAGAAAATATGTCTAAATCATTTTCCTCCCAGCTAGCCTTCTGTTGTTGGCTGGTTGGCTTTCTTACTTCTTCTGTGATTGTCAAATGAATGCCTTAAAGCATTTTTTCCAGATCTCTTCCTTATCCTCCTGCCCCCATCCCTTGCTAGTGTGCTAAATGCTTCCCTTGCTAAGTATGGGGCATAGTCATCTTATTTTCAAAAACCACTGTAGATAGTTCTGATAGACATTAATTTTCTTTGGGAACCATGGTAATGACTCAACAGGCCTTTGAAAATTGCCATTCATCGATCCTAAAAAGTTATTGTATAAACCAGACAATCTTTCTTCTTATATTGAAGCAGTACTTTATAGGCTGCCCAAGTTTCTTTAAGGAAGTTCTTAAATTAGTTGCTGATAATTTGTTGGTGGATGGATATATGCACATATACACATGTATATAATCATGTGTGCAACTCTTTAGAATGTTATAAGGTGAGTAGTTTATAAGCTGTTTGTCTTTGAGTCTCATTGCTTACAATGGACAGTTTTTGTCGTTTCACCCCCCCCCCCCAAGACAGCCATTGAGAAATGATTATTTTACTTGATACACAGTAAACAGTCTGTATAGGTTTATAGAGGAAACAAACAAATAGCAGCCTGGTTTTTTCAGGAACTGTTCCAAAGGGTCTATGCAGTAATTTTATAAATAAAACTGTATCTTTGAAAGTATAAAGATACTCTCTAAAGATAATCTTTGAAAACCTCTTATGTAATAAAAACTTTTAAAAGACTACATTCTTTACCTCTTAAGCTACCACCTCTATACACATATTGATCCTCTCTTTCTTCCCCTCTTCCCCTCAGACAGTCTCCAGAGTTGAAAATCTCAATATTAATTGCAGCTGAGATGATTGTATTGCTGCTGCTAAGACTTCAGCAGGTCTCTTACAAGCTAATGTCACGGCATGGGGTCCATTTGCTCTGTGTAGCTATTCTGTGGTGCAGTGAGAATGCCTTGATTAATATGCTACATGAAAATAAAATGGATTTGGAAAAAATTATACCATACTCTCATAAATATTAATTCACATTTGTATGGAATTGCACATATTTTTCAATATACTTTGGAGCACCTTCAGTATGAAAAAAAGATTTGGTCTCCGAAGAGAATGGCATAATTTTTTTCTAAAAGCGCAGCTGATACATTATTAAATATCATTTGTTTATTAACCCTATACTCTACATCCATATGATGTAGGGCAGTAGGTGGACAGTGTGACAAAGAAAGGTGTTTTTTCAGCCTGTGGGGAGTTTATGTATTACCCTTAGAAGCGGTACAATTTAATCGTATTATATAGAAGCAGTCCCCAGTGGGACTCACCTGGCTGCTTCTGCTAGTGTTGCCATCATACCTGAGTGTTTTTTCGTGATAGCTGACTAAATTGGTTACATTTGAGGCCAGATTCTGAGCAGGTGTCTGACTTAGCTGACTGTGGTAGTGGACATTGGACAAAGCAATAAACATAGCAGATATCTGTCGAACATTTGTCGAACATTTGTCATCGGTTAGGCATAGTGTGCGAGGTTCTGAGACTGGAATTAGTGGCTACGTGTACTTGCTTCGATCTCACCTTGTCCTCTAAACACTTCCTCACCACATCTTCATTGCCTTGGGAGACCTGCCTCTTCAGTGGCAGAGAGTAAACCATCTGCAGTGGAAGCAGCTAGAAGTTAGACCAGAAGCTACTCATTTGCCTTGTAGGATTATTATTTTTGATATATTCTTGCCCCAAAGATAAGGCCCTTCTCCTTTTCTGGGGCTTCTTGCTATTTGCTGTGATCCTTCCTGTGTGCCAGCAGTGCCTGCTTATTTGGGTTTCTTGGTTTCTTGCTTCTATCCGCATTTCTAGCTTGCTTCACTCACTCTGTGTTAGAGACAGCTTGAGATATTATTAAATCACTATTGTGGTTTATAGATTTGGATATTTTAGTTGTATTATTTATTTAGCAAGCATAATTTGACCATCTATTACTTGCCTGGCTCTGTAAGTGAAGCACTGGGGTTACTGATACTTAGTACCGACCTTATTCTTTCAAAGAATCATGCTACCAGCTGCCTCAGGGCTTTTGCACAAGCTGTTCTCTCTGCCCAGACTTTCAGATCTAGGTCAAATGGCAGTCATCTCCTCAGCAACAACCCCCTCCTCTGGACTAGACCATTTCCCTCAGTTTTAGCACCCTGTTAGCTTTCCTTTAGAGCAGTTAGTTCAGTTTGCAATTATATATTTGTGTGATTTGATTAGTATCTGTCCCCTAAATTCTAAGTTCCATGATGTGGGGATTTTTCTCCCACACAATTGTTTTCCCAGCGCCTGCAGGGCAGTGCTAAGTTTGTACTTGGAATATACTGGGTGCACAAAAAACATTTGTTGAGTGAGTGGAGACCTGAGAACAGTGCTTTGCATTACAGAATAGTCTCCCTGAACTGGCAGCCACTGGGAAGGGTTCTTGAACTAGAAAAGGGAGGGGAGTAGAAGGGTGGGCTTTTGAGGCCAAGGCAAAGCAGATGTAAAGGTCCAAGGTCCCCAATAATGGCCGTGGCTGAATTGGGAAAGACATCAAGGAGCACCGTGTGTGTCAAGTCGGAAGTGCTGAGGTATTAGGAAGAGGTAGACTAGATAGATAACTGCTCCAAGAATACTGGCTATGAAGGAGAGGAAAGAGAGAGTGGTATTTTGAGAATGAGAAATGGATGAAGGGGAATTTTTGTTTTTACTTTATTTTTTATTTTATTTAAAAAATACATTATTTTATTTTGGGCTGCATCGGGTCTTAGTTGCGGCAAGCGGCATCTTTCATTGCAGCACGCATGCTCAGTAGTTGCGGTGTGTGGGCTCCAGAGCGCATGGGCTCTGCAGTTGCAGCACATGGGCTCTCTAGTTGTGGCATGCGGGCTCAGTAGTTGCGGTGCGTGGGCTTAGTTGCCCCACGGCACGTGGGATCTTAGTTCCCCGACCAGGGGTCAAACCCATGTCCCCCGTGTTGGAAGGCAGATTCTTAACCACTGGACTGCTAGGGGAGTCCCTGGTTTTACTTTATTTTTATATGTGTGTTTAGGACCACAGAAGCTGAGAAATTGTGTGCAGATGAGGCTCCAGGAAGGAACATTTTCAGTGTAAAGAGGAACATATCTATTCATTAACAAATGATTGAGTGCCAAATCATTTTAATGTTATTGCTTAATGTGTACATTTCTCAGGGTTCTAAGGACTTTCACACATATTGTATCAGGTCATATCTGAGTCCATTTTGCATATGGGCTCAGAGTTGCAGTGACTTACTCCAAGTTTCATAATGAATAATGTCAGCGTCAGAGCTCAAACCCAGGTCTTTTGGTATCTCAGGATGTCCTGACCTGCCTCAAGGCACAGAACTCACCTATGTCATGTGGCCTGAAATGCTTGCCTGTAGTTCCTACAGGTGCTGCTCCCTATTCCAGAACATCCATGATCCTTCTCCCACCCTCCCCCATCCCCCAGCCACACACAGGAATAAATGAAAAGTTGCTGTTGATCTTGGTGATAATATGGTTGTTACATTTTGCAAAGAAGATGAGAATTAAGGATGCTCAGAGGAACTTGTGGTAAAAATATAATGCATTAAGGAAACATTTTAATCATGTGAATTGACAGTTTCTTTCTTGCTGGCTCACATCCACCTGGCCCTGGCATGCTCAGTCTTGTGCTGATTTTTCTGAATTGCGCATGCACTTAGTGCTCCTTTTCTGAAACGTAATTGATGTACCATCTTGGGAAGTGAGTGTATTAAGCCTCCTCAGGGAGTAGCATGCGCTGGACCTAGTGCAGAGCCAGATGGAAAGCTACTATCCCAGGCGGCAGTGAAAGCACTTTTAATTGACAGATACTTTGTGCTTTGTTGAGCTTTTTTTTCCCCAACAACAATAGAAAGAATGTATTTGTGGCATTAAGGAGTCAGAAAAATTGAGAGCCGTGTTTCTTAGTTTTAGGTAGTCTCATACCGCACTTTCTTGCCTTTATTTACTCCCTCCCTTCTAGAAACCCCATTTAGCCTCTGTTTTGGGTGTGACGCTAACTACCTATGTAACCACCACTTTCCTTTCCTTCTCTTTTTTTCTACAGAAAGATGTAGCACTTAAGCCTCAGGAACGCGTGGAGAAACGCCAGACCCCTCTGACCAAGAAGAAACGGGAAGCACTTACCAACGGCTTGTCCTTTCACTCCAAGAAGAGCAGACTCAGCCACCCACACCACTACAGCTCAGACCGGGAAAATGACCGCAATCTCTGCCAGCACCTCGGGAAGAGAAAGAAAATGCCGAAGGGACTCAGACAGGTGAGGAAGCTTAGGGTTTGTTCATTCCTGTGGCTGCTCTTCCTCAGGTGCCTGCTTCTCTGTGATTCTTCCTAACAGGTGGAGAAGATATTATCCTTGCTGGGTGCCGGAGGGCTGCCCTGCAGAGCTGTGTGTTTGCTTCTAAAAGAATATACCAAACCAAGCTCATTGTTTTTATCACAGTTTGAAACTTTAGCACAGTACCCTTTCAGTCACATGTGCTCCGTGTAACAAAGCCTGTTGCTGGCGCTACTGGCGTTGAGGGCAGACTAACGGAAGTCTTGGTGATGGTCCAGGTAGACTGGCTTGCAGGGACAGATCCTCTGAGGTAAAACAAAGGAAACAGGCAGATTTGTTCAAATACACTGTGTATCTCAAGGTTCTGAGGTGCTAAAAATGGTTATCTGCATGCAGGCAGTACCCTGCATAAGGTTTATATTTTCCGGGGAAGCCCAAATACTGTGGCATGTGGGAGAGCACTGGAAGTAATGAGTTTGCCTTTTGGTTCTTCAGGTGTCCTCCACAGCCTATAATTCAGGACTGTCTTTTTGATCTGCTGATTGTATGAAAGTCTGGTAGTGGGGCTTACTGGGCTGTTTAATAATTAGGTTTCAATGATCCACAAGAAAATACAGCTCTTGGCATTTGGGGAGCCTTTCTGCCTGTGGAAATCCCCATGTGAGATAGATTAATAATGAGAAATGAAGCTGTTTATAGCAATTTTTCAGCACAAATCCGGAGGCTTTAGCACCTGCTGAGTTACCTGTGTCCTGGGTGTGTTTTGTTTGTTTTTGGAGGGACCTCTGGGTGGGATTGACTATCACTTGAAGGAAGCAGAGGAAGGGAGTGTGGTTCACAGAGCAGGTGCTGCTGATTAGAAGCTGAACAGGCAATTCCTAGTTTGCAGATGTTTCTCTGCAGAGGGAAGAGATCTAGGATCAGACAAAACTGGTTCTAAAACCTCACAGATCATTAGAATCATATCATGAGCCTTATTAAACACATACTCTAGCTCTACCCTAGAACCTGATGAGCTAGAATCACTAGGGGTTTAGGCACAGAAGTTTGTCATCTCAAATTTCCTATTTGATAATGGTCAAGCCAGTTTGGAAATTTTTCTTATAAAGAATCAAGAATATACTTTTGGTGATGAATTTCAGTTAAAAGATTTGAAAGATCAAAGTCCTTAATAAGATTTAGTGGGCAGTTTGGTGTCAGAGTGGAACTTGATGGGTAAACTTCTGAGAAAATACCTACAGTGATGGATTTCAGCATGGACTCAGGAGGATCTCAGGGAAGTATCCCCAGCTCTGACACACATGGCGGTTTTTCTTTGTCCTGAAATGAAATGCCAGGTTAGAGTTATAATGGTTATTATTAACATTTATCTGATGCACAGCACGGTACAGTCGTTCAGTGAGGGAGTTTGTGTAGTATAATCTACAATTTTTACAACAACCCTGGTTAGTAGATGGTATTATGGTTACTTTACAGATGGGAAAACTGGGGCTTAAAGTGACTTGTCTGAGGCCACTTAATATTGAGGTACAGAGCTAGGGTTTAGACCCAGATTTCTCTGCCTTTCTCTGTTTTCCCTGTATATTCTGCTTCCCTTGTTTGAGATAAGGACTCCAAGTCGTGGGTTGCAGGGAGTCTACAAGTATTTTTAGAAACTACATGAGTTGGTTTGGTTGGAGGGAGTGATTGTGGTCATATAAATGGCCTATGAAAGCTCAAGAAGAAAACAGGATAAACTATCAAGTATAGAGAGCAGAGAAAGAGCTCGGAAAGTTGAAGGCAACCACATTTGGATGAAGATTTAAAAAAAAAAACCTTTTTGTTTTTTTTTGACAGAGAGTGGGGTGAGGGAGGAAGGGCTGGGTTCTATAGAAGATAGTTTTCCTGTGGTATTTGTGACTTCCAACTCATGCCTCTCCATGTGAGATATGTAGCAAATGGAGAGAGCTTGCAGTGTAACCACTGCCTCTCCAACAGGGTGGGAGGAGGGCTTCTTATCCTTTCAGACAAGAAATCAATTTAATTCTGAGCTTACACACAGCTGTGGTTCCTCATCCTTGACTCTCTTACTCCCATACTTGATCTGACTTTTCTGTTCTCTGTCTTCGAAATCCTTCTTTCTACTCTGTCCTCTAGTGAAAGAGTTTATGATCTTACAAGGCAAGGACTTGTATGTCTCAAATTCGAGTAGCTTTTTGGTCTTAATTATCCATCTTCTGGTACTAATGATATTTGAAATCAGAGCTATCCTTATTTCAGGGAAAATATTTGAAAAGCAATTAGTTTGACTTACTTTTTATGAATCATGGAGAAGGAAAGAATGAATCGTATCTTTGGCCTATGTAAGAGTTTTAAAAATAAGTGGTGTTTTCTTATCTTCAGTGTTGATGCCAGAGTATACTATCCAAGTGGTTTTTTTTTAGTAGGAAGGGAAACAGAAGTTGATAATTGAGGTAAAGCTGTAATACTTTCATTTATAGTATTCCTAGCATCATATGTGCTATTATGAAACCCTGAACAAATCACTGTCTGTTGCTGCCCATCTGTAAAATGAGAGATTTGGATTAGAAGGTTTCTCAGTTCCATGATTCTTTAAGTTTTTGAATAACACAGATATATAGTGTTGCTGAGGTCTGTAAAGGAAGACCATAGTAGGTCTGAAAGTATTTAGTTTTGGAGTCTGTAACTGGTTGCCTCTGTGAAGACATTAAAGGAGAGTGAAAAAAAAAAAAGCTCCAGCTGAGCTTGCACCCATCCCGATGAAGCAGTATATTTTTCCCGTGCTCTTCTCCATTTCCATACTGTTAAAAGAAAGTGTTCTAGGTAGTAACCACCCCAATGGAACTTACTTGTTGGATTATGTTTTTAAGTATAAATACATACTGACTTAGAAGATGCTGAGCTGGCAACTGTCTTGTAAAATGGTTGCACTTTTTTATATGGCAAATTTGAATTTTCTTCTTAATTTCCAAAGGGGTTTTAAAAAATGAAGAAAGGAGTACAAAAGAGTACATGTCTTTCTGACCCCCTATGCTTATGTTTGTCTTACACAGAACTATTTGCCCATGATGTGAGTACTCAAACATTATATTAAAAAGTTTTGGCTCTCACTAATAAGGATATGGTAGGTTGTTTTTTGTTTTTTTTTTTTTGTTTTTTCCTACTTTGACTTGGGAGCGGGAAAATCAAAACAGAGGTTGATAGGTCCTCTGCATAAGGATCTTTACTCTCTAACTGGGAAACTACTGAAGAGCATATTGGAGTCATGTGCTGCCAAACCTTCCAACCGACCGAGCCTTTACTTCCGCAGAAGGGTTTTGGGAAAACTTAACTCCTCTGAGGACTTTGAGTTTAGTTTTCTTTCAGTACGTCTAACTTCTAGACCACAGGGGATGCTTTAAAAATTTAGTACTTTGTAGTTGAAAACACTGAGCAGAGGGGTTTTAAAAATAGAAAAGAGATGAGGAAAAGTTGATAAGGGTTCAGAGAACTCTCAGATTGGGCTCTGAGTGGATATTCCTAAATCTTCATTTAGTCCATTAGTCTGTCCCGTCTTTCTCTGGTATGAACTGAACCAGAGGAAATAGGCTTAAGTGAGCTAGGAGGAATTTTTAGGTTATATGAACCCTTCTAACTAACAGACACAAGGATGGATCATCAAAATAAATTCCAGAGTCTCCCTTCTAATTGAATTTTAAGTGCCAAAAAGCCATTCATGTAAGGACAGAATTTCCCAGAGAGAGGCAACCTATTGAGATAGCTTCTAGCCATAGGAGAACACTATTTGGGAGGAAAATAAAGGAATTCGGGAATATTTCAGGAGCCTGGCAGTTAGACTCTAACCTTGTTGGTGAGAATGGCTTATGTGGGAATGCCTTACGTGGTTTAAAAATCTTTATACAAATTGATCTGGGTAGGTGTTGCTTGTAAGGAATGGAAATTTGCTCCTCTCTCTGAAAGCCTAGTATGGTGGAGTCAAACTTGGTGGAGGATTAATAGCTGACATTGTAGATATCAAAGATGTATACTGATTTCTAGGAAGAGGAGGGATTGATCCCAGTGCCAAGTCTTTAGAATTAGAGCTCTTGTTTAAAGCTTTGTGTGGTGGCTGTGTCTGCTTTGTGTATTGGCATTGCATGTTCACCTTATTTGGAGTAAGTGGTTGTGTTGGTCAAGGGCCCAGGTGACTAAGCCACCAGCTGAGCTTGCACCCATCCTGATGAAGCAGTATATCTTGCCCGTGCTCTTCTCCTTTGAGAGCATTTACTACCAGAGGCGGATCCTTTATTTCAGTGGACTCACTCAGATTGTCGGAAGGCTTCTTGGTGACATTTGTTACTAGTAGAAATTAACTTGTGAAGGAGGATTTATAATGGAAAACTTTGATTAAGCAGACCCAGTTCAAGTCACATTGCGGAAGACCTTCTAATTAGTTCTGGGTGGAAATCTAGGCTGAAATCACACAGGTATTCATCCAGTTTGACGCTAGAGCCTACAGGTTTCTGGAAATCAGAGCATTTGAAACACTAATGTAATTAGGTGTTCTACTTTAGTAATGAAAAGGCATGCACTTTGCTAGGTGCTCTTTCATAAATACATTTGTTATAATGGTTAAATGACTGAAGGTATATTGAGCTGGTATCAAGAAATGTGAGCTGCAGTTAAATCGTTTTTACTTCATACTTCAGAGTTTCAAGTTTAATGTGTTAATTGGGATTTCATTTGCTTTTAAAAAAGTGTGTAATCATGAGAAGGTTACAAATTGAGGTATTAAAGAAAATTCTTTATTTTTCCTGCTGATGCATTTAAGTTGCACACTACTTCTCTCCCTTTGCCAAAACGACAGAAATAAGAATAAAAACATATAAGGAAAGACTGGGAGCAGGAGTGGGGAAGGAGACGGGCTTATAATTACTCTTGGAATCTTGATTGACTTGAAATAAGGATAAGATGCCACTTTTTAACATCTGGTTTTTAAGAAACCTCCAACCCAGGCTGATCTCTTTTCAGAATTAGTTGTGTATTATATTGGAGGTATTTGTTTGGTATTTGGAAACCTGTGACTATTATAACAACAGATTATGTGAAGGTTTTTGGTGTTTTTTTCCCCCCCTTGGGCTTTAGAAGCAGTGAGTTTATTTTTTGAGTTATAGAATTTTTGTTTTGCGTCTTTTTTTTATTAATTAATTAATTAATTTATTTTTGGCTGTGTTGGGTCTTCGTTTCTGTACGTGGGCCTTCTTTAGTTGCGGCAAGCAGGGGCCACCCTTCATTGCAGCGCGCAGGCCTCTCACTGTCACGGCCTCTCTTGTTGCGGAGCACAGGCTCCAGACGTGCAGGCTCAGTAGTTGTGGCTCACGGGCCTAGTTGCTCCACGGCATGTGGGATCCTCCCAGACCAGGGCTCGAACCCGTGTCCCCTGCATTGGCAGGCAGACTCTCAACCACTGCGCCACCAGGGAAGCCCCTGTTTTGTGTCTTTTGACCCCGTACATTGTTGTCTGGGATATATTCTATTGGCCCTGCACGTTGGTAAGAGTGAGCATAAATATCACTTGACTTCTGTGAGACAGATGTTTGAAGTGAGGTGGCCAGTAATACATTTTATCCCAAGTGATGTATATAACTCTTAATTAAAATTTAGTAAAAATTGACCAAAAAGAGGACATAGCACGTTGACTACCACCTCATAAAATAAAACCCATAGAGAGAAAATAGGCTGAATTGGAAAAGGAGCTGCAATTAAAAGAATGGGCAGCAACTCAGCTCCAATGATCCTGAGACCTCTAGAAATTGTTTAACAAAACAGTGACATTCACTAATCCCAAAGTAGGAATTTGTTATACATATGTGTGTGTGGAGTTTTATTAAGGGCCATTTAAATATACTAAATATACTATGTATTCTTAGAGGAGTAAGATGGGCAGTGACAGAAATCATTCTCAACTCTACCTACTGTAAATTCCTACAATACTGGTGATTGAAGGGTGAGGCAGCATGATTTTCTCTTTACAAGATTTAGACACTACACTTCGGATACTTGATGAAGGTAGACAGACTCCCTTTATTTATATTAAAACTGCATTCTGTGTTAATTTAATGGTAGCTTTTCCCTCTCCTGAAGATACAGTGTTGTCTGCATGTGGCCAGATCTTAGCTACAGAACGTGAAATAAGCCTCCATGTTTTCTGCATTCTAATCTCCACTTACAGCAGTCCCATCTCCACACAAGTCTGTACATGACAGGTAATGAGTGGGAGGTGGGAGTGGGTAGGTGGCTGTGTGGTTTGCAGTGGTGTCAGTTGGGGAGCTGAACAGATGGTTGTGATAGCCACGTGTTGCGAGATTCCCGTGGGAGTTGATGGTGGTGACAGGCGACTCACAACGTGCTATTTACAGTTTGGGTTTACAGTCTTTCAGTGACATCTGAATGCTCTTTAGCAACTGCTTTCATTACTGCCTTTCGAGGAGCTGCTAATTGAAAATGAAATTGTGGGTGGGCTTTAAGGCAGGCCCAGGCAACTCTGTGTGGTAAATGTTACTTGAGATCTGTTGGATATTTTAAGGCCCAATTTGTAATTCTTCTTCCAAGGAGGAAAAGCTAAAGGTGCGTCTGAAGATTCGGTATGTGCACATAGGCAGAGCCGAATGCCTCATCCTGCCCAGAGAGCCAAATGTGGACTCACTGGGCTGGAAAACAAGCCATCTGCCCAGGGCTCACCTTTGTATGGTTTCCTTTAAATGTGTCTAACCGTGTAAGGTTCTTATTTTAAACCTGCTAACACCTTGTAATTGCCATGGGGTTTTTTTTGTAGGACAGCATCCTTCTTTCTTCCTCTGCTGTTTGTATAGTTACTGTGCAGGAGAAAATGATGATCTGATCTCTTGAACTTTGAGATATTATATTCAAGGTCTTGCATACAACTTTTCTTCCTGTAAACCTTTTCCTATCACACAATTCTGTCGAAGGCGGTTGGGGCCTCCAAGAACGATGAGGGCAGAGGAGGATGGAGGATTGGATTGGACTTTGTGGATGATGTTCTTGATTCTCGTACGGCTGCCTCCAGCTGCGGGATTGTCATTTGTACCTCATCTTCAGAGTTTGTTAGCTAAAGCATCAGTAGCATTTCTGAAATGGTAGCTTTTGTAAGTGTTTACATGTTGAATTGTTTTATTGCCCATACTCAAAATAGCTTTGCACGGAGAAATCTTGTGCTGAACAAGGAATGACCTCCCTCTTGGAAGTGCTGTTAGCTTTCTTTTTAATTAAATATGAAGATAGATACAACATTACTGCATTCTTTTTAGCTTTCCCTTGAACATTTCAGTGAATACTGTGAGACAAAACCATACTGAATTATATGCTTTGTTTGAGTAGGGCCGATATTTGCTTTTAGAGTCCCTGAGGGGCTGAGGGGACCTTGATGACACACCTCTTGCTGTACTTAACCCTCAGTCCCATTAGACCTGCTTTGCCACAGGAACCCAACTGTTTTAATGTGCTTGAGTTACTGCTGGGTCCTAATGATGTTTAAAAGACCCTAATTGGGTATTCTAAATGAATTCTGGAGCATTTTGTCTCTTGATGCAAGCCGTGATGATTTTGTACTAAGCAATATAACAGAGTTCTTTCGGGAGCTCAGGGTCTTTTCACACCTAGAGGTGTGTGTCCTTATACTAGTGCTCACAAACACACACACAGGAGCAGAAACCAAAATGGCTCACAAACTCGGGCCAGGTCCTGTCCGGGCCTGCCTGGTGTCTTTCAGGAGGCCCGACAAGCTCTGCCACGGGGCCTGCAGAAACACTTGACCTGCATTCATTGATCACAGTTCTGCAGAAGCTGCCACTTCTCCTGTGCCTCTGCCTACAGTGATGCTGTTATTGCTGGTCATTCTGTGACCACTGTGCACCTGCGATTGCTCAAGAAGCACTCACGTCACTACATGTCTTGAAATCATGTAGTGCAAGGCTGGACGGTTCTAATTGCTAGTAATGGTTCTGAGTGGCTGAGATTGGCTGTGATTAGATTGAGAAGCAATTAGCTGTGTTTTATGGGTGGGAACATACAGAATAATGTTTCTCAAAGGGTGGTCTTCAGACCACCTATGTCAGAACAACCCTGGGGCTTTTATTAACATGCAGATTTCCAGACAGCACCTCTGACTGGTGGAGCCACAGTCCCTGGGATGGGGGTCACAGTGTGACACCAAGTTCCTTAAGCAACTCCAGTGCACGTGCTGCAAGAATCATACTTTTAGTAAACTGAATCGTGGTTTTTTTTTTTTTTAGAAAAGAGAAAGGGAACATTACTGTGCTATTTGCAAAACTTGTAACAAATCTTAAAGTTTTTAAACCATATCCTGTTTGAAATAATTTTATCAATACTAGGACTATATTCTCGTTCTGTATATTTACTAATTGAGTTCTTTTTCAAAATATTATCGGAAAAAAAAAAGAAATGTTTCTTCCGAATACTATAGACATTACATTATAAAAAATGTTTTCAAAATGGCTGCTTTTTGGTAGCTTACTAGAATGTAGCCTCAGTAGAATAATTATGTTGTATTCTTCTCTCTTATACCCACAAGCTCCCTCAAAGAACACAGCTTTTTATACATCTGGTAACTGGAGTTTATTCATTACTCTTTCTTTTACTTTCCTTGTTTTTTGGCTACACTATGCAGCATGCGGGATCTTAGTTCCCTGACCAGGGATCAGACCTGTGCCCCCTGCAGTGGAAGCGCGTAGTCTTAACCACTGGACTGCCAGGGATGTCCCTTTTAGGTTCCTCTTATTGCTTTCTTCTTTCAGCACCACAGTGGTATTTCGCTCTTAAGGTTTATAAATTTTATGAATCCTCCGTATTATAAAAATTGGTGGTATTCGGTGGCAGTATTGGGGGGCAGGTGTGAATTAAATCTGAAAATACTGCCTAGGTATCAGTTGAGCCTAAAGACCATTAACTTTTCTTCATTAGTAAGAAAGTTTCAATATAATAAAATTTTATACTTGAATTTCTGGTTTGGGTTCCACAAATTCAAAAGGAAATATTTTCCTTCTAAAACCAGACAAAACAAAAGCCCTCAGAAGAAATTTTGTTTACGTAGCAAAATGTAGATTTAGGATTTAACAGTTGCCTGAGGTGTGTCAACAGTGGGTAGCATTTGTTTTTAATGCATTGCTATGAGACCAGAAATACTGTTCCCCTGGAGATGAGTGCAAAATGATCTCCTGAACAGTTGCTAATGAAATTATCACACTGTATGAATAAGACTGTTGATAACAACTTCTGATGTAAAAAAATACTGTCATCAAATTTCTCTAAGAAATAATGAGGGGATGATGGGAAAAGCCCCTGCCTCTCAGGTGAAATATAAAGCTGGGTAATGGGCCCAGCTCACATTGCTAGAAGGCTGAATGGTACTTTCTGAAACTTAAGCAGCCCACTTGCATAATTTATCATCACCTGCCTCCTACCTCCTCGTATTAAAACTCTAAATTTATATTTCTCAAATGAATATGGCAGTGGGGAGGATTAGGGCGAGGCATTCGGGGGCTGTGATTATGTAGCTGTGTGTGAAGGGGGATATATTGGGATCATGTAGGGAGTCTATGCCAGCTGTCCCCCTGGTTCTCTAGGTAGAGTGAGGAGACAACTTGACATACCAGAATACTGAGAGAGAAGGATATGGAGTTTAAAAAGCCTTTCCCTGATGATTCTGACCCTGCTCTTTTCTGCCTCCTCTTAAACCTGATGGCCCATCTTTCTTCTTCCTTTTCTATTTTGGAGCTTGTCTTCAGGCTAGACTTTCAGCTTTTGGGCTTTCATCTCACTCTCTCCTTCCGTTCACATTCTCTTGCTTCTCCACCCAGTCAGGATTGCATGGGAAGCCACTTAGATCTGCTCTTCAAGTTACAAAATGCCTTTGCCACCTGGTTCCTTGCTCCCTTGACAACATGCTGGTCCTTTCCCCTCAACATTTATACTGACCATCTTACCTGGATTCTTAGCATAGTTCAGCATTGTTTTGCTCATTGCTGTTTATTCTCTTGTTCAAAAAGTTTCAGTGACCCTCCACAGCCAGTGAAATAAAATCAAAGCCCCCTTAGTGTAGGACCTCCTGGATCCCAAGTTTGCTTCAAATGCCTTTGCAGCCTTGTCTCCCTCTTTCTGCTCTCCGCAAACACCAAACCGTTGCTGCAGTTGCTTCCTCCACACTGCTAAGCCTGTGCTTATGCTGTTCCCTTCATTTGGGATGGCCTTCTTCAATAGTCCTATTTATCTTTCAATGACTACTTCAAATCTACTTCTTCCTTGAAGCTTTTATCATCTTTTCTCTCCGAATTTCTCTCCGCACTTTCTTCAGAACTCCCATGATCCTCTGTTTATAACTAGGGTGACCCCAGAGTTTATCACCTCATGTAGGACACTTCTGAGAGTGAAAGGAGGCACTATGAATAATTACCTTGGAACAATAAGCATAAATCAGGACTTCCTGGAAAACTAGGATTACACGGTCACTGTCTTTATAATTCACTTTTGACCTTTTTCATTTTGTACCCGGTTTTAGAGTTGGTGGAATACACATCCTTCTCCCCACCTAAAGTCAAGCTTCCTGAGGACGTTACTCTGTGACACAACAAGGGGCCCAGGCTTGTGCTGCATGTAGGAAGTAAAACCCTTGAAACCCGTTTCAAGGCTATCCCTGCCTGGAAAACCTGAGATACCTTTCGTGTTTCCCGTTTCTGTTGTCGAGCCCTTGCAATCCATTCTTCATACAACCACCAGCGTGAGCTTTTAAAAATATGCATTTGATCATATTATTCCCAGATGTGAATCCGCTCAGTGTCTTCAAATTAAAATTCAGATTCCTATGGGCTCTAGTGCCTGGCTCTCCAGCACTCTTTCTTCAGCTTCATGTCTTGCTCACTGGGTCCTGTCCCTCTGTCCTTCCTTAATTTCCTCCAACATGTCAAGCTCTCTTCCGCCTCAGGTACTTACACATGTTCTCTCCACCCGAAGGGCTCTTCCCACTGCTCTTTGCATCATGGGCTCCTTCTCGTCTTTTAGGCTTGAGCTGAAATGTGAACTTCTCAAAGAGGCTTTTCTTGACCATAATGTTCACTCCAGGGTCTCCCTTTAGTCCCTTCTCCTTTGCACCCACCTTTTTAGTTTCCTAACACTTAGCACAATTTATAATTACAGACTTTTCCATTCTGTATCCTTCTTTCTGCCCCTTCTGCTAGACTCCAGGCTCTGCTGAGGCAAAGTACCATAGCCATTTTCTCCACCATAGTGTTTCTAGCACATTGCCTGGCACGTAGAAGGTGCTTCATAAATTAAGGTCGAATGATTGGAGGTTGGAATAATAATTATTTTTGCAATTGATGACATTGCTAATTGCACACTCTTGTTGCATTCCAACGTTAATTGCTTACAGCAGAAAAAAAAGCCAATACAGTATGACCTTTGTTTTCCCTCTCTGGGGATATGAATGTAAAATGAGATACTGATGATCAGCAGATACACACCAGGCAAAGATTTAATCCAAGAAGTCACTGCCCTTCTGGTGGATGGCGTCTGCTGTTCTCCCATGGAATGTATCAGCAGTCTGTCGTCCCAGTGTCCTGCCCATCAGTATGGTGAAATTGCTACTGCAGCCAAGAAAAGCTGGCCCAGGGAAACTGCAGCATTCCATTTTTCAGAGATCATCCGAAAGAGACTAGACAAACAGCAGAGACAGAGGGGATGGTGGGTGGGAGTGAGGTGGAATTTACTGAGTCTTCTTTTACATGCAAATATTTTGTGTGGGGTTCTCCTTTTTTACCATAAAAGTACAAACTATTTTTAGTATCAAAGCATGAATAGCATGTCTTTGCACTGTAAAATTATTGTCCCACATGCCCTGTGTCTAAAATATTTTGACTTTAGAAAACAGTTTTGTGTCATTTCCTTGTTAATTGGCCTAATTAATCCATTCTCCCCATAGCCGCTCTTTCAGCAAACATTGACTGAGCATTCTTCGTGTGCAAACCTTATATAAGATACTCTGACATAACGGAAGGGATGTATAGCCATGATAACTCTGCGCTTGATGCGTTCACAGCTTAGTAGATCCATCCTGGCCTCATGGAGAGCTCTCAATGTAAGTGAGGCTGAGACTGGTGCGTTAAGTGTAATTCAAAGGGAGACACGGCTGAGCATCTCTTAGAGAATGAATACCTTCAGACACATGTACTAAAGTCCTTTTCGTTTCTTTCCTGCCATGCCATTCCCCTCTGCCTTTTTAAGAAACTCATGAGAATAATGCTCTATCCTACTGAAGACATCAGTAACTGTTAGAAACAGCGCTGTGTTGTTTATCGGTTCTCTTGGGTTCTTAGTTTTACAAATAAAGGCTTTGGCATTCTCACACTTTTACTTCAGGTGCAGTTTACTAGGAATTACCTGGCCCAGTAATTTTATTAAAATCTTAATGGCTTGCCAGTGTTTCCAGAAGCTGCCATTGTTTTTGACATGGACCAGAAAAATAGGTGGTCCTATTCTAGATTATTTCTAAAAATAATCTAAATTATTCTAGAAAAATATTTTCTAGAAGTGGTTTTGCTGTGTTTATAAGCCCAGTTGTAACTTCTTACTCTTGGAACTCTTGGTATGGGAAAGTCATGTTTCTGTCAAAAGATGGAGCTTTTTATGCTAATCTGCGCAAAACAGAAACTCTCTCTCATTTTCTGTCATTTCTGTTTATTGGAGGTAGACAGTTATTTTCAATGCAGGCAGAACTTCAAAAATTCTTAAATATTTAAAAGGAATATTTGTATAGGTATTTAAGTCTCAAATTTATAGGGAGAATACTGATGGGAGATTGTACAATTAGTGATCCCAGGAGTAGATTATGGAGCAGTTACAAATTTACTAGCAAGCTATTTTTTCGTCTAGAAGATAATTTGTAAATTGCTTTTTTTTGTTTTGTTTTTGGAACACTAGCTTTCTTAGAAAGTGTTAGAAATGGTGGGTGTCCTGGTGAATTTCTCAAAAAACTATTCTATAAAGTTCACTCCCCCTCTCACACTACTTGCTTTCCCTTGGCGTCCATTCATTAAATATTTATTGACCATATACTCCTGTAGGCAGACATAATTTTAGCTGCACATAGCAAACAAAATGACAAAAGTCTCTGCCTTGGCGGAAGTTACATTCTGGTGGTTTCAGTCTTTTTAGCTGCAAATTCCATTTAAATGTCCAACCCAGACCTTTCTTCTCAGCTTCCAGTTTCATAAATTAAGGTGCTTATCACTTTTTTTTTCCCAACCTGGATCATTCATAAGCATTTCAAATTCAGCATTTTTCACATTGAACTCTACAATAGTTGTCCTAGGTTTGCTCTTCCTCTTCAATTTCCTCACTTAGTTAATGTGCACAGCGTCTGCTAAACATCCAAGCCATAAATCTTCTTCTGCTAGAAACCTGGAAGTCATACTCTTTTTCTCTTCACTCCTCATATCCGCACATCCTCTAGATTTATGTCCTATGTATTTCTCATCAGTCCCTCTCCATTTACCACTTTCTACCCTGCCTGCCAGTGCATTGGTTCAGGTCCTCCTTCTCTTGGCTATATTAATAGCTTCTTTCCTGGCTTCTCAGCCTCTAATCTCACCATTCTTCAGTCTGTCCTCCAAATTCCTTCTAATGTAATCGTGACAACATACAAATTAAATCATGTTACTTGCTTGAAGAGTCTTCATTGACTTGACTTGACTTACAGGCTAAACTAAAACTTCTTTGTATAAGTGTAGAACTGCACACATTTTTATGCCTTTAGGAATTCCCCCATCTTGCTCTTGGTGTGCTTCTTGACCCCAGTAGGTACCCTTATCACATCAGCCTTATCTATTTCCTAAAATGTCTTCTACCCCCCTCTCCCCCACAAATCGGAGTTCACTTTGCCTTAGTGAGTATGATGTGAGTTACATGTGAGAAGCGCAGTCCTACTAAGTCAGAGATGGATGATTCCACTTGTTAGAATAACATATTTTGAAAGGACATATTTTTAACTGAGAAATTTTTCAATTAGGTAGAATTTAATATGGTGCAGGAGAAGTAAAATGAAAAAAATTTAGAGGACCATGGGAACAGATTTTAAGGGGAATAGTCCAAAAGCATTAAAAAGACAAACTTTTTTTCATGGTGGTGATTGCTGGGCACTTACATTGGGGTAGCAGTTGGGGATGACTGAAGACTTTTGTTAATGGAAGTGTTTTTCGGGCTTAGGAGTTATAAGTCAAGGACTGCCTTTACTGAGAACTCTTTGGGGGTTTTTCATCTCTAGAAGAGGAGACTGTGCTTCTCTGTGAGTGAATTCTTTAGGGGTTCAAACCAAGGAACACGAGACTTGATCTGAACCTTTTTATTCTTTTAAGTTAATGTTGAAATGAAAACTTTTATAGATACAAGGGCATTTCTGTTACGAATCAGGTGTATAAACTTGGTGAGGATTTAAAAATGTGATCTGTGTTGGCTTATTTTTAAATAAGGTATCTGAAAAAGTGACCACAAATATGCTAAAAGGTTTATTTGAAGTAAACACAGTATTATAGCTCCCCTGGTATAATTATTCCATATTCTGTCTTGGTGAGTCAAGGCACAAAGCAAGGATAATCACAGTGTTTGTAGAAAACAGCCCTTCGAGCTGGGCTCCTATGATTTTAACTTTGGCTCTTTTACTTGCTCCAGCTTCCACTTTCTTTTTTTGTAAAGCTTTGGTAGAAATGCTATTTTTTTTAAGGCAGCTTATTGTCTTTATTATTTCTACCAAAGATTCTAGATCAGCATAATTTTTAAGGCATTTTTATGTCATAGATGAACTGTTGTAGCAGAATGAAGCAGTCATTTTAGAAAGCTGTGTTTTTCTACCCATTTCCACATTCCTTTTAAAAGGCTACTCTTGGAGGTAGAAATAAAACTGTTGATGAAAAGAGTGAGATAAGGAACAACTTCTCTCTTACACTCCTATGGTGGGGTCCTTCACTACTCTTGTGCGTGTCAACCTAATACATCTTCTTTCCTTGACAACCAGTAAGAGACAACGTGTAAAATTGATTGGACTGTGATTCAGAGAGTGGGAAACAACCAAAAAGTGTATCAGAACACTTCTACGTTAGAGAGGCCCCTTCTACACTTTTCCTTTGTTGGTTTAGGCAATGTGAAATATTGTGTTGATATGTAGGTAATTGAGGACAGATTGTGGCTATTGATATAAGAAATGCTCTTTAGGTTTTTCTTTCAACAATTTAGGGGATCTTCATTCAGGGCAGTGAAATTATTTCTCCTAGACGTTACATGCAGGCAGCTGGAAGAAGAGGAAGTTGTCTTCACATTGTCTTATGGCCGTGACTTTCAACTCACTTACCAAGATATTTTAAGCACTATAGCTAATTAGAAGGAAAGAGAGCAGTTTTGTTGTGAACATATTCAGTGAAGAATAGGATGTCAGTGTTTGCTGTTGTATTGTTCAGGCTGTATGAATACTTTATCGGAGAAAGTACCTGGAAATCAGGAGTCTTGGGTTACAGGTTCTGTCTTGCTGTTGACACGTTGTCCGTCCTTCACTGAGTTATTGACTGTCTTTGACACTCAGTTTTTGTGATTGAACAGTAATGCAAACGGTGTATACTTCTAACACTGGGAACCTCTAATATGTGTGAAGTTATAAGTGCTGGAATACTTAAAATTTCCTTTTCCTTTAAAGTGTTAATAAGCAGATTTTAAAAATCATGAATTACCTGGACTTTGGTAGTATTAACATAGTTTAGATGAACCTGCACTTAAATATGTACTAAGTACAAAGAACGACACCTAAGAGTTTCTGCTTTGCAGTAATGACTCACTTTGGTTAAAATTATGATGTGCATATGGTTATTAGACTACTATAGATCCCAGTGGGTACATTAGATTGAAAATCCTTAAACGGAATGGGCTCATGCATACTGTTTTTAGCAGATGATAAAAGCCTTTTGCTGAGAAGAGATTAATATGAAATGGTAAGACATCTTTGTTTAGGGGCCATACCTGTTGGCAGCTATCTGAGAATTGTAATTTTAGATCTTTCAAATTGAAATCATGGAAATCTGTTTCTTGTGGAATAATTCATAGTGAAGTAATGCAGTGAAATTATTTCTGAATTTTACTTTTTTAACCATTAATCCATATTCTTGGACACATCAGGTTTTAGTTTAGTTTTTTTAATTTTGCAGAAAGTAAATTTTGGGGCACATGTATTGATTCTTCTGGTTTAGAAAATTCTTCCCTGTACCTCATTTATATAGAGTGAATGAAATTTGTAGGAAACAGTGTCACCTCACTGGGACTGCTCAACAGTCATTTGGCTGAAGTGGTCATTGTATTGGGTTTCCTTTCCTGCTCTTTTGCAAATGAGCTCTCTTCCTTCAGGAAATGGTTTATGTGCATTCCACATGTCCCAAACCCTGTTGTTATCATAGAGACATGAGAGGAATATAAGAGATGGATCTCTATTTTCCAGGGCTTCATCCTTGGGTTACCTAATTACTTTGAAACAGTTTAAAGTAAATAAACTGTGAAAAACACTCTTTGAAAAGTTGTTGAACGATAGACATGCTCTTAGTTTCTCACTAATCTCTCTTGTGGTTTTTCTACTGCCATATATTTTTCTTGGGAGAGTTTTCTTACAGCTGTATTTGTGATCTTGGGCTAGGATTTATGAGCTGCCACCATTAAGGTCTCCCTCTGGCTTTGTCATCAGAGATGGAGGGTTGTGTGTGGTTTGTTTTCTTATTGTTAATATGTGAGAATTTTTCCTAATAAAAATAAATGCATAAATGTTTTTCTTGACATTGTGTTTTTAGGATTGACTTATTAAGAGAAATGTGTCAATTGTGAAAATTTCTTCCTGAGATTAAAGGCAAAATTTCTAAAGTAGTATGCATTGTGGTTGTCTGAAGAAATGTGTATCTTCTGATTTTAGCATTAGACTTGGGATTTTTTCTTAATTTAATTGTTATAACTAGGGCCAGTAGAAAAGTTAAATGAAACAAAAAACATTGTGGTGGGAAGTAGAAGGAGGAAATTTAGGACATGTAAGAAAATCTTTTTGGATCTTCCTGATGGTTGTTAAGATTAGTAAATATTGACAACCCCAAGGATTTTTGAGTGGCACTCTGCAGGCTGCCCTGCATTTGTAGAATTCAAGCACATCAAACTGCATCGTCTTTGGTTTTTTGACCTTCTGCACTTAGTCTGTGAAAAGCTTGGATCTCTGACTAAGCCAGCCTTGTGGTTAAATATAAACTATTACCAACTAGCTCTCTCCTCTTTGGGCTTCTAGAGAGATTCAGTGGGGCAGTTCAAATCTGTTTGCATTATTAATTCAGCTAGCATAAGCTAACCCTTTATTTCACTGTCCTTAAGAAATATGTATTTTAATTTGGGGACACAGGTAGAACGAATTGACCTAACTATAACTCAGGCTTCTCCAAGACTTTAGAAATTATCTATTTAACCTGTGCCTCTTTCTTAGCACTTTTAATATACAGGCCCTGATATGCAATATTGACATATACAATAAGCATTAATGTGGGAACAAAACGGCATTTCATGCTCTTACATAACCCATAACTGTTTCACTTCTCAGACTGATTTTTGGTTGTGGCCCGCTCAGAAACTCCCAATTTAATTAAGACTGTCATGTTATGTGCCAGAAAAAGTGCTTCTCTCCTTACAGATTTCACCACTTTTTAATGAAGACCATTTACCTGTAGACAGGATATGTTATATTAGGATGCGATCTGGGTTAACCCTGGGCTTATGGAAAAGGGTATCGGCAGCATCGGTGGCAGTATTATCTCTCAGTTGATTTTGTACCCTGTTTTCAATATTTTCTATATATTCCGTTCCCTCAGGTGTTGGTTTCTTATTCTTGTATTAAAGGGAAACCAATGTTGATGTTGTTTCCCTGAGGATTTATATAATAAGCAAAAAAGAAATGAGAGAAGTGAATTTTTATTTTACATGTTTGAAAGTGCTTAACCAGTTGTTAGACTATCAGTTACTATAGGATGGTAGACACTGGGCCTGTACTAAGTGTTTGCCTGAATCAAATCTATGAATAGTTAGCCAAGCCACCTCCCCTCCCTGCCTTTCCTATTTTTTTAAAGCAGTATAATTGACATAAACTAGACAGTAAATGTTCCATTTTGAGTTAATTTATGTATATGATGAGCGGTATAGATAAAACCAATTTCATTTGTATATGGACATACAGTTTTTCCAGTCATTTTGAAAAAGCTATCCATTCTCCACTGCATTGCCTTTTTCACCTTTGTATAAAAAAATCTGTTATCCATATTGTGTGGATTTATTTCTGTACTGTCTATTGTGTTCCATTGATCTATTTGCCTTTTTGCCAATACTGTAGCTTTATAATAAGTTCTGAAATCAAGTAGTGTTAGGCCTCCAACTTTGTTCTTCTTTTTCAAAGTTGTGGCTTTTCTAGGTCCTTAGTATTTGCATACGAATTTTAGAGTCAGCTTGTTAGCTTCTACAAAGCTTGGATGTATGTTGAGATTATGTTGATGCTATAGAATTATTTGGGGAGAATTAACAATTTAAAAATAGTAGAGTTTCTAACTCTTGAATAATGTATATTATCTCTGTTTATTTAGGCCTTATTTAATTTCTCTTAGCAATATTTTATAGTTTTCAGTATACAAGTCTTTCACATCTTTTGTCAGATTTATTCCTAAGTATTTCATATTTTTGGTGTAATAAATTATATTGTCTTAAAAATTTAATTTCCATTTGTTCATTGTTAGAACTATATAGAAACATGTTGACTTTTCTATATTCATCCTGCAACCTTGCTAAATCACTTTAGTAGTTTTTGTAGATTCTATCTGATTTTCTACACAGAGGGTCATATTTTTAGTGAATAGATACAGTTTGTTTGTTTGTTTGTTTTAATTCCTAGCCTGGATGTCTTTTTTTCTTTCCTAAGTTCACTGGCTGGAACCTCCAACATCATGTTTAATAGAAGTGGTAAGAGCACACATCCCTGCCTTGTCCCTGATTTTAGGAGAGCAAAGTAGCTAGTCTTTCACCATGAAGTCTGATGTTCGCTGTATGTTTTTTATAGATGTCCATTATTAGGTTGAAAATGTTTTGTTATATTCTTAGTTTATAAGACGTTTTATCAGTAGAGGATGCTAGATTTTTATCAAATGCCTTTTCTGTGTCTATTAGGATGATCATGTGAATTTTTATTTTATTTTATTTTTTTAAAAAAACTTTTATTTTTTATTGGAGTATAGGTGGTTAACGATGTTGTGTTAGTTTCATGTGTACAGCAAAAAAGTGATTCATTTTATACATATAGCTATTCTTTTTCAAATTCTTTTCCCATTTAGGTTATTACATAATATTGAGCAGAGTTACCTGTGCTATACAGTAGATCCTTGTTGGTTATCCATTTTAACTACAGCAGATCATGTCAATTTTTTTGTTTTATTTTGTTAATATGGGGATTCACACTGATCTATTTTTGAATATTGAACCTTGTGTTTCTGGGTAAACCCCACTTGGTCACGATCTGTTACTTTTTAAATATATTGTTTGATTTGATTTGCTAACATTTTTTAAATGAATCTTTGCATTTATGTTTGAAAACATAATTGACCTGTAGTTTTCTTGTGATGTCTTTGTCTGGTTTTGGTATCAGGGTGATGACCTCATGATGGATAAGGAAATATTCCCCCCTTTTCAATTTTTTGAAAGAGTTTATATAGAATTGTTATTATTTCTTCACTTTATTTTATTTTTTTAATAAACTTATTTATTTTTGGCTACGTTGGGTCTTCGTTGCCGCACACGGGCTTTCTCTAGTTGCGGAGAGCAAGGGCTATTCTTTGTTGCTGTGTGCGGGCTTCTTATTGCGGTGGCTTCTCTTGTTGCAGAGCACGGGCTCTAGGCTTGTGGGCTTCAGTAGTTGTGGCATGGGGGCTCAGCAGTTGTAGCGCATGGGCTTCGTTGCTCCACGGCATACGGAATCTTCCTGGACCAGGGATTGAAACTGTATCCCCTGTATTGGCAGGCAGATTCTTAACCACTGCGCCACCAGGGAAGTCCCTATTTCTTCTTTAAATGTTAGGTAGAATTTATCGTTGAAGCCATCTGAGCCTGGAGTTTTCTTTTGATGGGAAGATTTTAAATTAAATATTCAATTTCTTTTCCAGAAATTGGACTATTCATGTTATTTATTTCTTCTTGAGTCAATTTTGGTAATTTTCGTCGTTTCAAGGAATTTTTCCATTTCATCTAAGTTGTTGAATTTATTGGCATAAGTTTGTTTAATAATATTCTCTTATAATCCTAGTATCTGTAGAATCTGTAGTAGTTCTGTATCCCTTTTTGGTGCTCTGTCTCTCTCTCTCTCTGTCATTTATATCAGTATGACTGGGGACTTACTAATTTATAGAACTTTTTAAAGAACGAGCTTTGGTTACATTGGTGTTTTCTGTTTGTTTGTTTTTCCTGTATTAGACTTCACTAATTTCCTCCTTTCTGCATACTTTGCATGTTTTTCTAGTTTTGTAAGGTTGAAGCTGAGGTCATTGGTTTAAGATCTTCCTTAGAAGATCTTAGAAAAATATGGACATTTAATGTTATAAATTTCCCTGTAAGTACTACTTTAGCGGAACCCCATTAATTCTGATGTGTTGTGTTTTCATTTTCATTTAGTTCACAATACTTTCTAATTTCCTTTGTGATTACTTCTTTGATTCATGGTTTACTTAGAAGTGTATTATTTACTTTCTAAATATTGGGGGATTTTCAAGAGATCTTTCTGGCATTGATTACTAATTTAACTCTATTGTGATTAATAAAAAATTCTTTGTATGACTTAAATACTTAAAAAATCTTTGGGGGACTTCCCCGGTGGTGCAGTGGTTAAGAACCCGCCTGCCAGTGCAGGGGATACGGGTTCGATCTCTGATCCGGGAGGATCCCACATGCTGTGGAGCAACTAAACCTGTGCACCACAGCTACTGAGCCCGTGTGCCACAACCACTGAAGCCCATGTGCCTAGAGCCTGTACTCTGCAACAAGAGAAGCCACCACAATGAGAAGCCCGCGCACTGTGACAAAGAATAGCCCCCACTCCCCACAACTAGAGAAAGCCCTTGCGCAACAATGAAGACACAATGCAGCCAAAAAATAAATAAATAAAAAATCTTTTGACACTTGTTTTATGGCCCAGAATATGGCATATCTTTGTAGATGTTCCCTGTGCACTTGCAAATAATATAATTTCTTCTGTGGTTGGGTGGAGTGTTCTATAAATGTTAATCAGGTCAAGTTGGTTTATAGTGTTTTTCAGTTCAATTATAGCCTTGCTAATTTTTTGCCTACTTGTTCTATCTAGAGAAGTATGTTGAAATCTCTTACTACAATTGTGGTTTGGTCTCTTTCCCCTTATTCTATCACTTTTTCAAAGCTCCATTATTAGATACATAAACATTTAGGAATGTTATATTTCCTTGATTAGTCATTTTATTGTTATGAAATGACCATTTCTATCTCTGATTATAGTTTTTCCTCTGAGTCCTGCTTTGTCTGATGTTAATACATGCACACATACTCCAGTTTGCTTTTGAGTAGTGTTAGGAAGTTTTTGTTTGTTTGTTTACATTTAACATATTTGTATCTTTATATTTAAAGTGCATTTCTTGTAGACCACATGTCAAGGGACTTGCTTTTTAAATCCAATCTGATAATCTCTGGATTATCATTGGAATTTTCACCATTTTTCATTGGAATATTCACCATTTACATTTAATAAGGTTACTTATATGATCAGGATTGAGTCTATCATGTTACCATTACCATTTGTTTTCCATTTGTCATATCTTGTTTCCTTTTCTCTCTTTCCTTCTGTCTCTTGGATTAACAAGGCACTTTTTAAGATTATATTTTATTGGGACTTCCCTGGTGGTGCAGTGGTTAAGAATCTGCCTACCAATGCAGGGGACATGGGTTCGATCCCTGGTCCAGGAGGATCCCACATGCCGTGGAACAACTAAGCCCGTGAGCCACAACAACTGAGCCTGCGTGCCTACAGCCCGTGCTCTGCAGCAAGAGAAGCCACCACAATGAGAAGCCTGCACACCACAACGAAGAGTAGCCCCTGCTCGTCGCAACTAGAGAAGACCCACGCGCAGCAATGAAGACCCACCACAGCCAAAAATAAATAAATAAATAAAAATAAATAAAATAAAAAGATTACATTTTATTTCCTTTGTTGCTTTTTAGCTATATTTCTTCATTCCACTTTTTTTTAGCAGTTGTTTTAGGGTAAATATTACATATCTTCAGTCTGTCACAGTCTATCTTCAAGTGATATATCATTTCATGCTTAGTGTAAGAATGTTACAGTTTCTATTCCATTTACTTCCATATCCTCCTTTCCAGCCTTTATGCTGCTGGTGACATGAATTTTACTTTTACATATATTAAAAATTCTACAACACATTGCTATTATTTTTGTTTCAACAATGAGTTAACGTTTTAAAGAGGTTTAAATAACAAAAAAATCTTACATTTTTCCTCATGTGGCTACTGTTTCCAGTGTCCTTCTTTCCTTTGCATAGATCTGATTTATAGCTGAACATTCTCCTTTTGCCTGAAGGACTTCCTTTAACATTTCTTGCTGAGGGAGGTCTACTGGTAATGAAATCTTTCAGCTTTTATATGCCGGGAAACATCTTTATTTGCCTTTGTTTTTGAATTTTTTTTTTTTTCTCACTCTAGAATTTTAGGTGTGCAGTTTTTTATCTTTCAGTACCTTAAAGATGTTGCTCTACTATCTTTCATTGTTTGCCATGAGAAATTTAACGTCACTCTTAACTTATTTTCTCTTAGTGTAACATGTCTTTTGGGGTGTGCTTTTAACACTTTCTCTTTTTCCATGATTTTGAGCATTTGGTTATGTATGCCTTGGCATAGTATTCTTCACATTTCTTTTTCTTTAGATTTGTTGAGTTTCTTTGATCTGTGAATTCATAGTTTTCATCAAGTTTGAAAATTTGGGGCCATTATTCCTTCACGTTTCCTGCCCTCCTCCATTTTTGCCTATTCCAGTTACTGAGGTATTAGGTAGTTTGAAGTCTTCTCACAGTTTGCTGATGCTCTTTTCAGTTGTCTTCATTTTTCTTCCTCTTTGTGTTTCATTTTGGATAATAGCTAATGCTGTGCCTTTAAGTTTCCCTATTTTTCTTCTGCTGTGTCTAATCTGTTATTAATCCCATCTGGTGTATTTCTCATCTCAGATATTGTGGTTTCATTTCTAGATGTTTTATTTGAGTATTTCCATATCTCTAGTTAACTATTTGAACATATGGAATATAGGTATAGTAATTCTCTTAATGTCCGTGTTTGCAGTTAACTTTTGTGCCAGTTCTGGGTCGATTTCAATTTAACTCTTCTTCTCATTTTAGGTCATGTTTTTCTGTCTTTTTGTGTGGCTGGTCATTTTTCACTGGATGCCAAAATTGTGAACTTTACCTTATTGAGTGCTAGATAGTTTTGTATTTCTATCAGTCTTCCTGAGCTTTATTCTGGGGTGCAGGAAAATTACTTGGAAATAGTTTGATCCTTTTGAGTTTTTCTGTTATGATTTGTTAAAGGGGATCTGGAAAAGAGCTCAGTCTAGGGTTGATTATGCCCCATTATTCTTGCAAGGCCTTCCAGAGTAATCTGTCCAGTCCTTGAAGTATGAATTTTCCAGTGTTGCCAATAGGAGCAGGCACTGGTCATAGTCTTTGTGAATGCCAGGAATGTTCCTTCTAATCCTTTTGTGTGTATGTATTTCCCCTAGCATTGCAGAGTTTTCTCCTACTTAAGCATTGGTCTATAATCTGCTGCCTACTCAGGGGACCTCTCTGTAGATCTCTGGGGTTCTTGCGCTGTGTAGTCCTCTCTCTTGTGAGCTGTAGTTGCCTTGTTCTCCTTGCACTTTCAACTCTGTCTCCTTAACTCATGGAGTCTGCTTAGTTCTGCCTTGTTTTCTGCTCCTTGCATTGTACCCTGGAAACTCCAGGCAGTAAGTCGGGGCATTCGTAGAGCTCTCCTCATTTGTTTCCTGTATCTCAGGGGTCATTGTTCTTAGTTGCCTCATGGCCAGTGTCTTGGAAACCATTGTTTCCTATATTTTGGTAGATTTTGTTTTGGTTGTGTCAGGCAAGAGGGTATATCTGGTCTCTGTTATAACATCTTGACCAGAAATGGCCAATCCTGTATTTCTTTTAATGATGTCACCATCCCTTTTTTTTCCCAGCCTAGTTCAAGACCATAATTCATTCTTCCCAGCCTTCTCTTTTGGTCCAATCATTCTTTCAAGAAAGAAAGCAAGTCCTTTTTTGCTCCCTAATATTTTCTTTTGTACTTGATACTAACAGTCTTCAGAGAAATATCATCATAATTAACTTACACCAAAAAAGTAAGAAACATCATCAGAGTGGAGGGAATATTGTCGGAATAATCTAAAATTCTGTTACCCTACTTCTCTGCCACCTTAATACATTTTAAGTGTAAAATTTTCATGTCTTGTATGTTGAATTATACAATTTAGAGCAGAATTATTTCATAATTTCATATATTTGCTTAAGTATTTTGAAGAAAGTATCTTTTGGGGGGGGTGTTATACTTTCCCAGACTCAGCCTTTGCCCCTGCTACATGTTGGATTGTGGTTCTAACTCTGTCTTACCACCTTCATTACAAGTTATGTGTGTGTGTGTTGTGTGTGTGTATTTTGCTTTCCTGTTTCCTCTACCACCTGATATGCTACTTTAAACCAGACTTGTCATTCCTGGATCTCTACAGTTCCTGGCATAGGGGTGTTCAATTAATGTTTGATGACTTGGACTGAGTAGGCTAGAGTTTTAGGCATTTAGTGTGTTGTTAAGGCTTTACCTAGAATTTCTACATCACACAGATTCTCAACTGTATATTACACTATAAACCACATCTACATCATTGTAGCTTGTTATTATATGCCTCTGGTATGTTGTGAAAGAGCTGTCAGAGAATGAGCTCTTTATTACTTGGAATTACTAGTTAACTATTGTTTTGCCGTTGATCAGAATGTCTTTTTCATTCTGCTGTATTCATTGTGGCATTTTACTATAATTCAAGGTACTCTTGAGGTACAAGGCTTTCTGGATCTCCCTTTGTGACCTTGTGGCAACATCACTTACTTGGTAGGGATCAATCAGGATTTTCTTCCTTCTATTTTTGTCTTGCCATTCTTTTTGTGAACGTGTGCCACCTTCTCTGTGCCACCCCCTCTCCTCCTCATCTGCATCCTGACCCAGTACTATGTTTTAGAGGGAAGAAGAACATAGAGTCCAGCTTTTCTTAAACCATGTTCCAGAAAAATTGCCTGAAGAGCTCTTGAAGATAAAAGGCTATATCCCCCTTTGTCAGACAGCCTGCCAGTTTGAGTGTTGACTACTTACCTTGGCTGGGGACTCTTGGAATCAATGACTCCCTTTAAAATTCATTCTCGTTTCACTTGGTAGAACAAATAGCTTTGTTTTCCTTTTATTGCTCGTCTTCTCCTCACAAAATAAAGTATATGATGTTTTCTCTCTGAGTACACGAAATATTCTTTCAGAATTTCCTCAGGCCTAAGGTCTGGATGGGTGTGTGTCTGTCCTGTGTGTGTGGTGTCTGTGATGTGTGTGTGTTTATATTTTTCAGTGTCACTGGATTCATCCAGTTCTAGAAAAACTTGCAATTTGCTCACATTGCATGGTTCTGGCTCCCTCTGCAGCTCCAAATGGAAAAGTGCTTTGTTGTCTTTTGTTGCTGAAAAACCCAACCCTCAGCCTTCTTTCTTTGAATAGAGCATCCCAGCTGGTATGCAAGTACAGATTGAGATTTTAAACTTAGGAACGCAGTTTTTTTTTTTTTTTTTTGGCAAGGCTTTTTGAAGACTTGAAATCACATTTCAGGAGAGCTCCAAGGGGTGAGAAAATGGTGAGGAGGGTAGGGAGAGAAGGGAGAAAAGGCAGAAAGGACAAAAGCCCAATTGCAAAATTAGTTTGGTAAGTAGAAGGTTAATTTACTTAAAGATATTTACTGTAAACCTTTATTAAGAAATCAGAGAGTTGCAGAGTAGAAGCCTAGAGCTATTGTAGAATTTCCAGGCCTATTCTATTGGATTACACACCTAGGACCGTACTGCACTTCTCAGTCGCATTGATGAGGAGAGTGATTTGGCCTCCAGTGTTGGCTTGGTTGTTGAATCAGGATGACTTGGCTATGGCTTGACATCTTAGCTTTAATTATTGACTTTTAAAGTACCCTGGAAAAGTTGGTTCTCTCCTGAAATATAGAGCTGCTATTAGTTGCCGCAAAATGATCCCTGGGTCCCAGAATAAGAGTTCGGTAGGAGCGGTCAACCAGGCTGACCCGTAATGATAAGTAAGGGCAGAATTTCTAGACACATTTTGCCCCAGTGAAGTACAGCTGGGTACATTCAAGGGTGGCTTTTGGGATGCTGGTATGTTCTGTTCGTTGATTTGGGTGCCCGTTACACAAACGTGTTCATTGTGTAAACATTACACTTCCATGGCTTTTTGTTATTGTTGTTTGCATGTTATACATCAGTAAAAAGTTTATTTAAAATATCTCATACATTAAGTGCTTTTAAAGGACATTCATCAAAGTACTACTTATACAACTAATGGCACACGTGAGTGCGCCGATGCCTGTTCTGTGAAATAGTCCCTGTTTTAATCATACCACATTGAATCTTGTCTCCTTTAAGGGAGTCAGTACAGATATGTACATACCTGGATACGTAAGATGACTTTTTTTTTTTCAGCCGTGCCGTGCGGCTTGTGGAATCTTAGTTCCCCGACCAGGGATTGAACCCAGGCCCTCGGCAGTGAGAGCACGGAGTCCTAACCACTGGACCACCAGGGAATTCCCTAAGATGACTTTTATTTAATAGTTAATGAGAATGCTTACATAATAAATTCATGCTTCTAGAGTTCTTTCATATTTATAAAGTAAGTTTTGGCCCTTTGAAACATGACTTTCAGCATCATATATGTGTGTGTGTGTGTGTGTGTGTGTGTGTGTGTGTGTGTGTTTCTTTCTTGATTGTATAATTCTTTCTAAGACTTAGGGTCCCTATGAAATGTTAACCTCTGTTCCTTATTAAACCAAATAACATTTGTTAATTTTCTTGTCACGGTGATGTTGGTTCTGTTTGAAATTAAGTATTATAAATTTTTAGAATCCAAAAGGTAGGGAAGTATTATGAGCAGTTTTATTATCCACTCCTCACTTTCCCCTCTCAAATTCTGTACTTGACTCGTATAAATATCAACTTTCTTTTCTTGAAACCTTTGTGCTTTCCCCCCCGTGTTGTTGCTAAACCTCTTATACACTTTTTAGTGTAAAGCCAGACATTCTTACTTGAAAATGTAGTGAATAGTTGTTAAAGTTCAGCGCTGGTTTGTGCTGCTCTACAATTTGAGAGTAGAGGTCTAGTTTTTAGAAATTTATTATTTTTGCTGTTTAGACTTGAAAAGAAAAACAATTAGCTATATCACCTAGTTTTTAATCCTTGAGTGAAACTCATGAGCCCTGTTGATTTTGATAGACATTAGCAAGCTCAAACTTTTCTCTAGAGGTCTCCCCAAACTGTCTGCCTGGCTTTATGTTGAAAGGACTGTAATCTACAGAAGTAGACGTGACAGTGAGAAGCGCAGGATATTCTCAGAGTAGTGTCTGATGTGGAGCTCTGTAGAGAGAGTGGGATTCCATGGTGGTGTGTTTCTGTCGTAGCTCTTGTGTAGCAGTCACAGACCCTGAACCCAAGGACTGTATTTCTATTTAGAGCAGACATTGACCTCTTTTTCTGGGCTGAAAACAGTGAAGTATATCAGTTTTGGTAGCTCCGGTTGTAAGAAACTTAAATTAGTTTGAAGTGGAATTATCCTGATGAAAGGGCAGTTGAAAGCCCTTGACACTGGACAGAGGATTGTCTAGTGTCTAATCTTGGCTCAAAATGCACCAGACATAATGAGAGTCATTATGAACTGCTGATCTCTTACCCCTCCCCTCAGCAGACCCTATTAGACTTGCAAAAATAGCAAACACTGTGTGTGTTTGGCATGGTGCCCACTGTGTACTAGAAGAAGAAAGCGTACCTTGTTTGCACTCCAACCAGATACTGGTGCATCGTGTTACAGCTCTGCTTGGTTCTGAGCTCCTCTGTTCAGGCTTGTCCTGACAGATGCTGTCGTTGCCACCCCTTAGCAAGACAAATGCAGCCACTCTGCGGGAGTTGGCTTTTTCCCAGCTGTGCTTGCCAGTGCCCTAAACTGATGTGCTTGTGTACCTGTGGAAAGGCAACAGCCTGTGGGCCTGTTATCTGCTGCCATGATGGGCATTACCTTTTGAGTTTTTGCCATTTCTGAAGGAGAAGTTTCAGTTCTCTTTGGTCAGATAAATATGTGAACCCTGAATTTCTCTTCCTGCTTTTTAAAAAAAACAGATGTTTGTTAAGCACCCACTAAAGATGCCCAAGTAAGGTCCCTGCCCTCCAGGAATCCACTGTTTCTGTAAGTAGAAATATATGCAAATAATCAAAATAATCAGGACCTTAGTAACTGTGTCCCTAAAGGACTCTGGGAACAAAGAGGAAGGGGAGATCTCTGGGGATGTGTGTCAGGCAGAGAGTCCTCTCATGTGGGCTATGAGGTTAAATAGAGCTTAGAGAGTGTGACTTATGTGTCGCTGGGGTCCAAGGTCAAGGAGTAGATGTGGCTTGAATTGAGCTTGATGGACCTAGACTGGGCCCTGGTTTTGGAGGCTGCAGGAAATGAGGAATCATCATAGAATTTTTTTTTTTTTTTTTTTTTTTTGCGGTACGCAGGCCTCTCACTGTTTTGGCCTCTCCCGTTGTGGAGCACAGGCTCCAGACGCACAGGCTCAGCGGCCATGGCTCCTGGGCCCAACCGCTCCACGGCATGTGGGATCTTCCCGGACCGGGGCACGAACCCATGTCCCCTGCATCGGCAGGCGGACTCTCAACCACTGCGCCACCAGGGAAGCCCCATCATAGAATTTTAAAACAGATGAGTAGCCTCTTCAGATTGTTGTTTTTAAGAAGCATTACTCTGGCAGCAGTCTGCAGACTGGGATTATACAAAAAGTGATGGGAGTCGGGGGAATGCAAGATTATTAAGTTGGGAGATTTGAGGCATGGAGGGTTTTTGAACTTAAAAAGAAAGATGAGGTCCTGAGTTCGGATAGAGAGAGTAGTTAAGGGCAGGAAGGGGCTTAGAGATATTTAGGAATCTTAAAGATAGGACTTGGCTAACAACTGTGATTGAGTGAGTGAGAACAGAGAGTAAGGATGGAGGGTCTAAAGTTTTCAGTTAAGACTACTGAAGGACTTTATAAATACTTTTACAAAGGAAATAGGGAGGGCAGAGCACGTTTGAAGGATGCATGATGCTTCAGTTTGGGGAAGCTGAGTTTAAAGTACCTGTGGAAGTTGTAGGTATCAATAAGTAAATTTCAGCATAAAATTTGGACCTAGAGTCCAGAAGAGAACAGGGCTGGGCACACAGATATCCTGGATCATTTGAGTATTATAAATTTTGGTCTGGTTTAGTCATTACAGCCATGAGACCCTCTAATCCAAGTTCGAATAAGCCCGTGTCCCATGGTAGTGTTGATGTAGGGTGGGACCAGCATTAAAGGCCAACTAATATCTGCTAAGAATAGCACTTACTGTATTTGGCTCTTGTGTCTAGAAAACCAGGTACCAAGAGCCCATCTGATTTGTGCAGCACAGAATAATGTAACATTAAATTCTGTGTATTCACCATTTGGGAGCCAATTCCACAGGACCACAGGGTGGAAATACTTGTCCTCCACTGAGACTGAGCTTTTCTGGAAAGAGCTTCACCTGGATTTTCTTCATCCCACTAGATGAAGTAGTATTTCTTCTGCACATTCAGCCGACAGCATAACTTCTGTAGAAAGGAACAAAGGTTTCTCCTTGAAAGCTCCTGGTCTCTTTTCTTTCAGTTCCTCTCTGTAGGCCTCTGTCCCACCTTGGTCAGTCTGTCTGCTTTTTCCTCTGGACTTGCACCATCTGTGACATTTGTCCTTTGGGACCCACAATTATCTTTTTTTTTTTTTTTTTCCACAATTATCTTTTTGACTACTTACAGTTTTTGTTTTCCTAGGGGTTCTCTGGGTCAATTTAAATATGTTTACATCCAACAACAAACTGACTATTTATAGAGTGGGTATCAGTGGTAAAAACACTAATGTGAGAATCTAATAGGTGAGTCAGACTTCCACTTAAAAGATAGAAGTGTAGATTAGATTAGTGAACTTGAGCATTCTGGTCATCTTTCTTCCTTTCCTTAGGAGCTGTGTGTGACATAACCACATGGCTTTTTGGGAGAAGACACGAGACAGTATACAGAGAGTCTCACAAGGCAGTCTCCTTCCAGGTTGTTCCTGACTCCAGAGAGGCTATTTCCCATCTTGGACTGCCGCAGAATTGGGGAGAAGTCTGGAAGTTGAAAATTGAAGATAGCTCAGTTAAACCACTTTGCCCACAGATGAACCTGTTACAGATAGAGATGAAGAAGCAGATGTATCGGGGGGAGAGGTTTGGTCTGGCACTTGGGGCCCTGTTTACACAGGCTGTTTCATGCTGCTGAGGGCTAGAGATCTCTTGCTTCCATTGTGCTGACTCATGGAACAGTGTGGATTAGCCGCCTTCCACATGTGTTTGGGGAGGATGTGTAAGGAGACATGACAGGGTCTATCTGGAATGAAAGGAAAAAAGAGTGCCTGTTAAATCTGGATACTTTTAAAGTACAAAGATTTAGATTATAGATGATAAAATCTCAGACCTTGAAGATACTCTTGAGGCTATTTGGGTGAGGGAATTCTGGAAGTTCTTTCTCTGGAGGACCCAGGAGTATGGGGTCTTCCAAACTGAGAAGAGAGGAAGGCTCAACCATCACTTTTCATGTTCCTGAATACAATTTTAGGCTTCTTTTTATTCTCATCATTATTTCATCTGGTAACAGTGTTTCTGCCCGGAAATAGCTTTACCTCTCTGAAGAGAATGCTGTGATCCCATCTGCCAGTTTGCAGGATGCTTCAGGGTCCTCTCCTACCTGCTATTTCTGTGCCCTTTCCATGTGTCATGGTAAAGCCCCCACCTCTCCAGTCACATGGGTCCTTGTTTGCTGTATTTGTTCCTGCCTTCAGAAACTGAGTTTGGGATGTGGCAAGGAGAGGCAGTGTGCACTGGCAGAATCCTGTTACCATGATGTGCTGGGAAGAGGGAATGATGAAGAGGTGTTATGGGGTAGGAAGTCCATGCTCCACGTCTCGAATAGTTCAGAAATTTCTTTGAAGGATTTTATGCCTCAGGCTTCTCCTGCTCAATGAATGTATTTTTCACTGCTTTAGGATTAATCTTCTTAAAGCCCTTCCTTGAACTCTTGAGCCTATAATGACTACCCATTACTTATAGATCCACATTCTGGAATGCAAGTCCTGATTAGCCTAATCATGCAAGATCTCTTGGTATCATCAAATAAGACTCATTCTCTCCAACATTCTTCTTCCTAGCTGTTACCTCCTTCTTCATCTCTCCACTGCTTTTCTGTAAAGCTCTAGATTCAATGCTTACACGTTACCGTGCTTCAGGAAGTTTCCTTGCCTCTTGTGGGTCATATAGATCTCTTCTTATTTTTGTTTCTGCTCTTGTAGGAGAAAAATATCATTTTTTTAAAAAAATCATTGACTCTTTTTACTTTTACAGAAGAATACAGGTTAGTGAGTCATACATTTGATGCATGATTGTACTTAGCGTTGTGGGAATATAGATAAATCTCAAGGCATGACCTTGTCCTGAAAGAGTCTGCAAGTACAGTGATGAACCCAAAACTAAACATGATGGAAACTGGGAATAACTGAATAACCTCTGGTGTTATGGAGAGAGAAACAGTACAAGCTAACCCAGGGAAGTGCAGTGAGCATGGAGTGTGGCAGGAGTGTGTGTGAGGGGGTATGGTGTGGGAAACAGAAGGGCCCACTGGAGCGGAGGAGTAGGTCGATGGAGGCGTGTCTTAGCTAGATGGGGTGAAAGCAAATTGTATAGGGCATGCAGGTCAGGGAAAGGAGTTTAGGCTAAGAAACGGGGATCAATTTTATAGGTAGTTGAGTCGTTGAATGAGACAGAAATATGTGGGATGGTTAGAAGGGAGGGTTGCAAAGACTTTACAGAAGAGACTGCTGAGATAAGCCTGCTGTGCTCACAGTGGGAAGGATGGGGAATGGTGACTTGGGATAATGTATCAAAGAAAGAAATGACAGGGCTTGCTGACAGATGATTTCAAGGCTTATGGAAACTGCAGATCATGTTTTATACCGGAACATATTGCTATAGGTAAGTGTGATACGTAAATCCAATTTATAGATTTAGGTTTCATAGTGATATTTTATACTCTTTGCATAGCAAAAGGAACTTTCAAACATATTTGTATAACTATCACCTCATTTTATCTTCAACATCTGTGTCAACTTTCTTACCTGTAAATGCAGGTGACACCTACCAACCCTCTAGGCTTAATTTGTTGAAGGCTCATCCTGTGAAGAATGAATCTGGTGGACAATTCATGGACTAACTTCAATCTTCTTTTTTCCCATTCATTTTGGAAGACAGGAATCATTGCTTTAAAGAAACATTTAAAAAGAAGCTCCCTTAAATGGCAGGCTCTCTTTTGGCTTAATCTAACATAAAACCATGCTTCAGCAACTTTTCCTACCTAGTTAGGTCCCTGGCTGAACACACGTCCTTCCATCTTTGCCTGAGTCTCCCCAGTCTTGCCGCAGCTGCTGGGGCAGGTTTAGCCCACTTACATCCTGGCAAGGGATAAGCCCGATACCCTTTCCTTTCATGAAACACTATCTGTGTGAAGTGAGCTCTTTGGTCCATAGTGTTCCCTGCCAAAGCTAAGGGGAGATTAAGGAACACCTCTGAGCAGATGAATATTGGATGAGGTTTATATAATTGAAACTCACACTCCTGTTAAACCCTTTGACTCAGTGGAGAGACAAGAGAAACTTACACAATTATGGCTCCCACTTAGGAATAAAGTACTATGTCTTCTCTGGGTGCATTCTTCTCATTTACATAGGGCAGAGCTTGGGAATTAAGGAAATATTAATTGATGACTGTTCATTTTTTTTTTTTTAGCTTCATAGAACCAATTTCTATACCCCATTGTAACCATATGGAATGAAAATGCTGAAATGGAATTGGGATCAGTTGGTATCTATGTAAGCATCAGGGTTTGGGTGATGAACAAGGCTGTTACTGTCACAAACAATAACGGAAATAATAATAATACCACCAGTGGACATTTCTTGCGTGCTTATTTACTATATGCAAGGTTCTTTTCTAAACACTTTTCATCCACTTTAATTCTCATAACAAACTTAAGAGGTCGGTATTATTATTATCCCTTTTAGAGATAAGGAAACTGAAGCACAGAGAGGTTAAACATGCTGCCCAAGGTCTTACAGCTTATAAATAGTAGAGTCAGCATTCAGACATGAGCAGGCAGACCTCAGGTTTCTAACTTCTTTGCTGTACCCTTCATGATGAGAAAGGCAGACAGTTGATAAATCCCTCGAAGTGGGATGAATTCTGTGGGAGCCTGTAAAAGGGTAAATTAACCCAGAGCAGGGGAAGGCTGGGAAGGCTTTGATGAGAAAAGCAAAATCATCCTTATCCTTTAGGATGAAACATAAAGAGTGCATAGGTGCTCTCTAGGTGGGGTACAGTGGACCCGAATATTCCAGCATGCACAGTAGCCACCAGGCTGGAGAGAATATGGCAATTTTGAGGAACAGCTGTTAGAAGGGATGGAGAGGGTGAGAGAGAGTTTGTCATAGAGTGAGGCTGGCAGAGGCCAGGTCAAGGAGGGCTCTGTAGGTCCTACTTCAAGGAGTGGGGGTATAGAAACGTAATGGATTAAGGGTCATTGTGATTTATAAGAAATATATATATTTGGTCTGTGTCCCATTCCTGGCCATAGAGCTCCTAAAACCCTAGAAATTTTTCTAAGGGCTGAGAGTGATAAAGGTATCTTGTTTGTGTTAATGGGGTGACTTTTGGAAAGCCCATAGGTAACCAAAGGATGGGGTTCCTTGCCAGGGGAGACAACCATATCATTAGAGGGTTGGAACTTTTAGTCCCACTCCAGGACCTCGGGAGGGGGGAGGGGCTGGAGGTTGAGTTCATTCACGAAGGCCAGTGATTTACTCAATTGTGCCTACATAATGAAGCCGCCAGCCATAAAAACCCAAAGGATGGAGTTTCATAGAGCTTCTGGGCAGGTGAACATGTGGAGATGTGGGGAGGGTAGTGTGCCCAGAGAGAACATGGAAGCTCCGAGCCCCTTCCCACATACCTTGCCCTGTGTATCTGTTCATCTGGCTGTTAATCTGTATCCTTTATAATATCCTTTCAAATAAACAGATGTATGCAAGCAAATGTTTCTCGTGAGTTCTCTGAGCCACCCTAGCAATTTAATTGAACCTGAGGAGGAGTCATGAGAACCTCCAATCATAGCCAGTTAGTCAGAGCACAGGTAACATCCTGCACTTGCGACTGGCATCTAACATGAGGGCACTTTTGTGGGACTGAGCCCTTAACCTGTGGGATCTGACACTATCTCCAGGTAGTGTCAGAATTGAGCTAATTGCTTGATGGTGCTGAAAAAAAAAAAACCCACACATATTGGAGGGAGCATTAAATGTCAAGAATTAAGGGCAGTCACTGTTGGTGGGAATGTAAATTGATACAGCCACTATGGAGAACAGTATGGGGGTTCCTTAAAAAACTAAAAATAGAACTACCATATGACCCAGCAATCCCACTACTGGGCATATACCCAGAGAAAAACGTAATTCAAAATGAGTCATGTACCACAGTGTTCACCGCAGCTCTGTTTACAATAGCCAGGAAGCAACCTAAGTGTCCATCCACAGATGAATGGATAAAGGAGATGTGGCACATATATACAATGGAATATTACTCAGCCATAAAAAGAAACGAAACTGAGTTATTTGTAGTGAGGTGGATGGACCTAGAGTCTGTCATACAGAGTGAAGTAAGCCAGAAAGAGAAAAACAAATACCGTATGCTAACACATATATATGGAATCTGAAAAAACAAATGGTTCTGATGAACCTAGGGGCAGGACAGGAATAAAGACGCCGACGTAGAGAATGGACTTGAGGACACGGGGAGGGGGAAGGGTAAGCTGTGACGAAGTGAGAGAGTAGCATTGACATATATACACTGCCGAATGTAAAATAGATAGCTAGTGGGAAGCAGCCACATGGCACAGGGAGATCAGCTCGGTGCTTTGTGACCACCTAGAGGGGTGGGATAGGGAGGGTGGGAGGGAGATGCAAGAGGGAGGAGATATGGAGATATATGTATACATATAGCTGATTCACTTTGTTATAAAGCAGAAACTGACACAATGTAAAGCAGCTATACTCCGATAAAGATGTTAAAGAAAAAAAAGAAGGGCAAGACAGGCGTTAAAGGGATAGAACCATGGGACTGACGTGATAAGATGCGAGTTTTGAAAAGGTGTTTCTGACTACTGGTGTGTCTGATGAATCAGAGGGATAGAGTGGACGTAGAGAGTGCAGTCGGGAGGTGGTTGCTGTGGTCCAGCTGAGAGATGATGGTGGCCTGGACCAGCAGTGGAGCAATGAGGATGGAGAGCAGCTCAGCAGCTTCTTAGGAAGCTGAGCGTAGGCAGCTTTGATGTGGAAGATGAAGACAAGGAGGGAACCAATAACAATGCTCCAGTTAAGAGTAAGAAGAAACTTGCAAGTGAACCAGACAGGACCTTGAGGAAACTATCTACAACAGGCCTTATTTGGTCAAGAGAAGGAGTATGCAAGAGAAAACGGATGGCTTGTGTCATGGCCCAACCAGGGAATGACTCCTGTGAAGGGAATGGATACACACACACACTTTATATATACATATGCACACACACACATGTTTATATATGTTTATGTATTGGGTTGGCCAAAAAGTGCCTTCATTTTTTTTTATTTAATATTTTATTCATTTTTATTTTTTTGGCTGCGTTGGGTCTTAGTTGCATGCGGACTTTTCATTGTGGAATGCGGGCTTCTCTCTAGTTGTGGCGAATGGGCTTTTCTCTAGTTGTGGTGTGCAGGTTTTCTCTCTCAAGTTGTGACATGTGGGCTTCAGAGTGCGTGGGCTCTGTAGTTGTGGTGCATGGGCTCCAGAGCACGTGGGCTCTGTAGTTTGCGGCACACAGGCTCTCTAGTTGAGGCACACGAGCTCAGTAGTTGTGGCGCGTGGGCTTAGTTGCCCTGTGGCATGTGGGATCTTAGTTCCCTGACCAGGGATCGAACCCTTGTCTCCTGCATTGGAAGGCAGATTCTTTACCACTGGACCACCAGGGAAGTCCTGTGCCTTTGGTTTTTAAGTAAAAATAAAAGACACGTTTTTCATTCGGCCAAGAACTTTATTGGACAGTGTATTCACCCTTTTGTTCCACTTCCTTCTGCAGTTTTTCAGGCAACTTCATAATGCCATCTTCCCCAAACTTTTTATCTTTTTGAGCAAAGAACTGTTCCAGGTGCCTTTTACAGTCTTCCAGGGAATTGAATTTTTTTCCATTAAGAGAATTTTGTAAAGACAGAAATAAATGGATATCCGAAGGTGCAATGTCTGGTGAATATGGTGGATGAATCAGAGCTTCCCAGCCAAGCTGTAACAGTTTTTGCCTGGTCATCAGAGGAACATGTGGTCTTGCGTTATCCTGATGGATGATTATGCGTTTTCTGTTGACCAGTCCTGGACATGTTTTGTGGAGTGCTGCTTTCAGTTGGTCTAATTGGGAGCAGTTTCTGTTGGAATTAATTGGTTTTCTGGAAGGAGCTCATAATAGAGGACTCCTTTCCAATCCCACCGTACACATAACATCACCTTCTTTGCATGAAGACTGGCCTTTGGTGTGGTTGGTGGTGGTTCATTTCGCTTGCCCCACGATCTCTTCCGTTCCACATTATTGTACAGTATCCACTTTTCATCGCCTGTCACAACTGGTTTTAAAAACGGAGTGTTTTCATGAGTTTTCAGTAGAGAATCAGTAGAACATAATGATCAAGAAGGTTTTTTTTGCTTAACTTATGTGGAACCCAAACATCAAAGCGATGAACATAGCCAAGCTGGTGCAAATGATTTTCATTGCTTGATTTGGATATTTTGAGTATGTTGGCTACCTCCTGTGTGGTATAACATTAACTGAGAACAAGCAATGTCTTGATTTGATCGCTGTCAACTTCAACTGGTCTACCCAACTGTGGAGCATCGTCCAGCGAGAAATCTCCAGCACGAAACTTCGCAAACAACTTTTGACACGTTCGATCAGTCACAGCACGTTTTCCATACAGAGCACAAATCTTTTTTTGTGTGTTTCAGTTGCGTTTTTACCTTTCATGAAGTAATAAAGCATAATATGCTGAAAATGTTGCTTTTTTCTTCCATCTTCGATATTAAAATGGCTACCCCCAAATTTACCAATTTTGATACTTTTTTTAAATGCACGATGATACGACAGCTGTCACACAGAATCTAACAAAATTGTTTCGAGTGAAGTTAAAGACAGCTAAGTGCTACTAGAGCCATCTTACGGAAAAAAATGAATGAACCTTTTGGCCAACCCCATATATGTATATACTTACGCACACATAACTGGATTTGTTGTTGTGGAGGTTAGGCCTCCCAAGTTAAGGTAATTTCAGAACCGAGGTTGCCTCTTTGGTGCCTACTGCCCTCTAGCTGTGGTGTTATTGGTAAGTACAAGTTCTACACTTCTACCACCATCACTGAGTTTCCCCTTTGAGTCAAAGTATAGAGTGATCTAAAAGTATCCGGCAACATGGCACATCAACGGGAGAGACACACGAATGCCACATCTATACAAAACAACTGGCTGGATTCAAGTGGAAAAGTAGTAATTATCCACATGGGTATCCATTCCAGTTTTATCTCTTTCATGAGCTAATCCTGTCCACCTCAAAGCATCTTCCTGTCTTTGTCGAGAGAATCTCTGAAAGCTTCATTGTGATCGTCACCATTTCTGATGAGGTGTTTTCTGCTGAACATTTGGAACTGGGTAGGGTGAGACACATTCCAAGCAGATGGGACGTTTTCACAGTCTGTATATTAGCAGCTCCAGGCTGCTGTATAGACCTTCCAGGAAATTTCTGTGCCGAAGGGCAGATGCCTGAGGAATTTATGTTTTGATATTTTATCAAACTTTTCAGCTTTTAGTGATCATGCGTGAGAGCGTGTAATTGCCAGTGGTCTGGGGTTAACCTCAGTTATAGGGGGAATTATTTGGGGAGGAGTTAAATATGGTATTTGAAAAACTGAGAAATGAGAGTCTTCCCTAACACTAGAGTTTCTGAAGGAAAAACAGTTGGGCCAGACTGGATGAACTGGTTGGATTAAATGCTGTGTCTTACTCTTGACTCAGGGTAGTTATTTGTGGTTGCTTACTTTATTTTTATTGTTAAAGTATCCTATTTAATGTGCCAGACTTTGCTCAGGACAGTGTAAGGCATTTAGGGAAAGGCGTAAAAGAAGCATGAAGCACGAACCAGCTTACATTAGGGACCTGAAAAACGTTATAGAACACATAGAACATTTACACGTTATAATCATATCATGCTTCATACTTTTTAGAATGCTTGTCTAACTCTGAAACTTCATTCTAGTTTCCTCAGGTCAATGTCCACAGTTGTTTTCTGTACCTGTTTATGGTGTGCCCTCACACGGAACATTGAGGCATGAGAATAAATCCTTGTTTTCTGCTGTCTCCCCAGCACCTAGAGCAACACCGGACACAGCTGACACAGAGCAAGCACTCAAAAAATCTTAGTTGAATAAATGAATGAAAAACATTATCTTCCAAACATCAGTAATAACTATATAAAACAGGCTTGGCGTGCTATCATTTATGTACATTTGATTTTGCTTTCTGCCAGGTTTTCACCCAGATTTTATAGTAGTTGGTTATCCTGGGAGAAATTTATGAGCTATTTTTCTTTTCAATGAGAGTGGATATTGTCATAATTAGGTTGAAACTAAAGGGCATTTATTTGTCCTGCATCAACGGTAACTTTTTTCTATTATAAAGAAAACCCACTAGTAAATTATTATTCCCATGTCTGAGGGAGAGTCTCCAGCACCTGCAAGGGCTTGGCTGGGGTGCTGGGCCCCTGCCAGGAGAAAGGGCTTTGTCCCCACCGCCCTCGGCTGCGATCCCAGCAGTTAAGTAAGCTGAATTGTGGTGGCGAGTCATCTTGGCAGTGGCAAGTAGAACATATTTTGACTGGTGATTTCTGCATGATTTGTATGACTTTCTGTATGACAGGAGTCACAACAAAACCATTTCGTGACTTGTGTCTAAAGCTATCAGTCAGTTGGAGCTGTGAAAATCAGTTTGCATATGTCAGCAATTTAATCTCCTAATATACTTGCCAATGGAAAACCGACACTAGAATTATTTTTCTGTATTTACTGACTAGAAAGATGCGGTTATCAAGTGCACTGATTGAAAAATCTTTAAAATACCAATCTTTAAATTGGGACCATATGTGTGTTTTCTTTCCCTAGCCACATCTATTTGTACATTTACCCACACATGTGTATATATTACACACACACAGCATACAGTTACATTGATGTGTGTTTGTGTTACATATGTATGTGTTCACACAGAGCACATGTGCTTCGTGCATACTCATGAGCTTTTAATGTCCTTATAGGTTGAAATGTAAGGATGTTGGGGAACTTTCCTTGTCTGTTAACTGAGAATAATACAGTTACCTACATTCCAGGCTCCTAGTAAGGATTAACTTGGTTATTATGTGTGTAGTCCTTAGAATAGTGCCTAGCACATAATAAGTTTTCTATAAATACCAACTTTCTTTTTTTTCAAGTATATCTTCATCTGTCAGCCTAAGCAAAGGACTGTTGGTCTCTCTGTTACTTCTTATAATAATTTAGCTTCAGAGGCAGGGTGGCACAGCCTCAAACTTATTGTGTAGTTGGGAGGTACATTGGCAAATTTACTATTCTTCTAAAATGCCTGCAAGCAATTTTTATGCCATCTAGGAAATATTAATATGTATTTTTAAATCATAGCCATTTATTAAATACCTTAGTAATACTGATTCCTGTTATAGTAAAACTTTTCTCTTTCTAAGTCATCATCATTCCCTGGTGTCCATCAGGGTTTTCAGTTCCTGTGTCATTTTTATTCTTTAACTAACACCAACTTCACTGGAGAATTTTAATTCCAGGTTTGTAAGAGAACTGTTCACTTATTATGAAAAAAATGAGATATTAGCTCTGGTCTAAATGTTTGTGTTGCTCCAAAATTCATGTGGTGAAATCCCAACCCCAAAGGTGATGGTGTTAGTAGGTGGGGGTCTTTGAAAGGTGCTTAAGTCATGACAGTGGAACCCTCATGTATGGGAAAAATGCCTTATAAAGGAAGCTCCAGAGAGATCCCTAGTCCCTTCCACCATGTGGGAATGCAACAAGAAGTCTGCAACCTAGAAGAGGGCCCTCACCAAAATGTGACCATGCTGGCACCTTGATCTTGGACTTCTCAGCCTTCAGAACTGTGAGAAATAAATGCTTATCGTTTATAAGCTGTGCAGTCTGTGGTATTCTGTTACAGCAGCATGAATGGACTAAGACAGCATTTGAGTGATCAGGTGGAGAGAAAACAGTGTAAAAGAGCCTAGAAGAGTTTGGAACTGTAAGTAAGTTAACTTACGGGTATAGACACCTAGGAAGAAAATGACAAGGGCACGTATTATTTTGAGAAAGGTTTCAGTAAGTAATGGTGGTACTCACTGGGGGAAAAAGTATGAATTATTAGTCGAAATGAGTGTATGAACTGGTGATGTGAAAGTGCTGATTAAGTTGTTTTGAACAATAATTGGATTTTTGTTGGAATAGGTAAGTTAAGTAGCTCATCCTTAACAAAAGTGCAAGGGATTTCACAGCTCGTGTCATTTTATAGATTAAAAATGAAGGCCAAGTGAAGACCACAGAGTTAGTTGGTGGAAGTGTGAGTACCAGAACCAGACTCTGTTGTGGGGGGAAGACAGTGCCCCCATGTAACAATTCTTTAACTGCAGTAGCATGGAGTTGGAACAGAGGGACTTGGAATGTTGACCTCAACTCTCTAAGAATAATTCCAGCCACAAGCTGGAATTATTAGAGAGTTTATAGAATATTCTTAATAAAATGCTTTTCCTGTTTTATTATGAGTGAAGAAACTCAGCTTTACATATCTGCTTTGGGTCAGGTTTATTTGGGCATGTTCAGGAAGGTGGTGTGTTCTTAGATCCAGACCACTGGAGTGTATTCAGGGCCTCTTTCAGTGTTGCTGTTTTTGTGATTGGACTCACGTGCATTATTTTAAAAAGCTGTTTTATCTCTGCAGAAGACTATAGAAGGCATTTGTATTTAGTGCTTTATATTGATTTTTTAAAATTATACGGGTAGGGAACATTGAGTTTGAGGACAGTACTTGAGTCACAGAAAGGGGGCTCTGGGGGCTGCTAGGGCTGAACTGGACTAGATGGTCACCCACTTTGTTCATGTTGCATCTTTTTTTTTTTTTCTTTTTAATCATTTGGGGGAAGGGCAATCTTTTTGTAGCTTTTAAGACTGATTTGGAGATTCGGAAAGGCAGTGTTTCGTTGGGTGAAACTTTTTGTATGGAGGCATTTCTTTTAAGGTTTGTGAATGTGCTCTGTTTTAACTCTTACAGATCACATTTCATGGTATCCACATAGAAATAGATACTGAAAAGAAAAGACATTGGTAGTGATGGGGAAGTTTGAAGACCACAAAGCAACCTACTTTGATGATAGGGTCAGTTGGATTTTAGATCTGCGCCCTTTCTTAGCATCCTGAGTATTCTAAAAAGGAGTAGGGTATGGTTTAAAAACTTGGTATTTGGGGTCAACTGACCTGGTTTTCTTAATCTCTGCTATACTAGCTGTGTCTCTGAAGTTTGCTTCCCTTGTCTGCAAAATAAAGATAATGATACCTGTTTCAGTTTTTTAAAAACAGCTTTATTGATATGTATTTCACATACCATAAAATATACCAGTTTAAAGTGTACAGTGGTTTTAGTATATTCACAGTCATGCAGCTGACACCACAATCAATTTTAGAGCATTTTATCACTCCAGAAAGAAACTGATAGAAGTCAGGTCCCATTTCCTCCCCTGATTCCCCCAGCTCTAGGCAGCCATTACTCTACTTTCTGTGTCTGTGGATTTGCCTGTCCTCCACATTTCATGTAAATTGAATCAGACAATACGTCATGCTTTGTGACTGCCTTCTTTCACTTAGCATAATGTCTTTAAGGTTTCATCCATGTTAAGATGCGTATTAGTAGATTGTTCTTTTTTATTGCCAAATTTCACTCCAATGTATGGATATACCACATTGTTATCCATTCATCAGTTGATGGATGCAATGATGTTTTTGTGAAAAGCGAGTAAGAGAGAAAATAAGTAAGGTGCTCAATGATGTCTTGCACATAGAAGCAATGTGTTGACCTTTGAACAACACAGGGGTTGGGGTGCCAACCTTCTGCACAGGTGAAAGGCCCTGTGTAATTTGACATTTGGCCTTCCATATGTGCAGTTCCGCATCCCTGGATTCAGCCCTGTCCCGTAGTACTGTAGTACATATTTGTGAAAGAAATTCACATGTCAGTGGACCCTTGCAATTCAAACGTGTTGGTCAGGGGTCCACTGTATATTTCTATTGTTTCTCTTCATCTGGTTTGGACAGGCTTCTTGTGTGAATTGTCAGCAGCTCCTCCTGTCTTATAAGTTAAGAAAAGCTGTCTTAGTAAGTAGACCGTCTGTCTGTCAGTTCTCTTATGTTGGTTCTTGGTTCATTGAGGACCCTGGGTGGGCACTCGTTTAATACTAGAATTCACAGTGCTTTCCTCAGCAGCCGGAAGTGTTCAGGTGTTATCAGCAGTGCTCACTGTCATTACAGGTGCTCTGTCCATAAGTGTAAACACTAGGTTTAAAGAGATTGAAAGAAGGAGCCATTGTAGCTTACACCGATGTCAACTGATCTCATGTGCTGCTCCTCATTCTGAACCTGAGCATTGACACCAGTGTCAGGCTGTGGGGTATTTATGTCATTTGCTAGGATTGGAGGGAAATAGGGCTTTGGCAGTTCCATGCTTGGTGACTTTACAGAACACAGAAAACTGCTGAGGGCTTATGAGACAGGAAGTTCATGTTACACATACGGTGTCTTGAGGACTTGGGATTGTAAAATACTAATTGATTACTAAATGACAAAATTCCAGTTGAAGTAGATAGTTGCTTAAGACCAAAGAGAAATCTAAAAGCATTGATTTCTGTTTTGTCAGTTGTGGAAATGTCATGGAACTCAATTATTAAGCATAGTGTTTCTGAATTTCTACTTAAGATACTATATATAATATAAAAATAAAATTCAAAACAAGGCCCAATTGTTATTTACTAAGCAAATATTATTTTAGTATCCACTGTTGGCCTACTGCTGTTAGTCATACGGAAAAACCGAATAAATATTCTCTAGTAAGTACTCTTGTGCCCAGGTTTCCACTGAGGACATGAAACAAGTTGTTAAAGTTGAAATCTCCAGTGGTTGCCATTTTACAGACGGACTTGTTGTATAGGCTTTCTAAGCTTGTTTGCCTGCCTCTGCAAAGATAAAACATTAATAATACCTTGCCTATTATGAGAAGTTAATTTGTCCTGGGCCCTGTGCCTACCACTTTATTTGGATTCTCATTGATTAAGGTTAAGTATGGTTAGTATCCTTTTTTATCAATATATTAGATGAGGAAACTGAGGCACAGAGAGATTAAGTAACTGATCCAAGTGTACACAGCTTGTAAGCAGTACTTCTCTTCATAGCTTCCCATTTTATAAAGTTTTATGTTATTAAAACTGCTTTAGAATTTCAAGTTTTACTCTGATATTCTTTCTCCAAATCCCAGGTCTATGTAGAAATCAAGGCAAGTCTGTGGTTCGTTTCTTAGGGAATTATATATAAATAAAATAGTTGTATACTCTAATTATATTATGAATGGCATCTTTTACTAGTAACCAGCAGTAGCTCAGCTGCTTATCTTTATCCCTTCAGTAGTCAAGGAGATAAGAAGTAGATAAGCAAGTGGAGCGGCTGCCACTCAAGCAAGCTTCTAGGAGAATAATTCCAAGTAACTTCTCAGAGTGAATTGCAACTCACTCAATCCCACTTCACCGGAGAGCATTGTTCAAAAGATACGCTTTTACTTTTCTACTTAGCCTGCTGAAAGCATTCCCGAGAGAGCTTATGCTTGTGGCCTGTGGATCAAAGATAGTTTCTCAAATACTAGGAACTTTGCTGCCAGTTGGAATTAAGCAAATAGAAAATATACCTCCAGAAAGTAAGAAAATTAGTTTAAAACAGCCCAGCTGTAGTATTATTTGTGCTTTCAAAAGTTTCCCTAAGAAAACTCTTCATTCATACATTTTGACAAACAGGAAAGCAAGAGAACAAAATTACCATTTTCCATCTCTTATGAAGGGCTAGGCCTTTTAACCTGTGCTCTTAGCCTAACATCTCTCTTCAATATCTCTGTGCTTTTATTTCCATTTAAAAACAAGGAATTGAGACTCAGTGAAATGATGTACCGTACCTCGCCACATTAAGTTGTGATGATATCATTTGAAAATGCAAAGTCAAAGACTTCTGTTGTTTGTTGATATTATCTTTTTTATTGGGCTAGACTTACTGTAATTTGCACTTATCTACCATTAGAACAATCACAAACCAGGTGAAAAAAGAGGATACACTAGGATACATACACTAGGATATTACCTACATTAGGATGTATGTAATGTATATAACACCATATAGGTGAAGATGAATGAAAAATGCCTGAAAGATTGATTCCCTGTTGTCTCATGCCTTATTAGTAATAAAGTATACTGAATCCAGTTACTATACCAGAAGTTTTTCACATTTCATCTTATCTAATTCTCACAACCATGCTGTCAGGTGGGTGCTATTTTTATCCACATTTTTATAGATAAGGCAGCTGAGACTGGAAAGTTAAAACCACTTGCCTGTGGTCATGAAGCTAGCAATCAGCAAAGCCATTGCTTTTAACCACTGTGCAATTTTCCTTGCCCACTAATCGACATAGAAAGGTTTACTTTAGTTTTTCTGCCTCTCAGTTCAAGCCACCACCAGACGTACATTCTAAACTCAGATTTGATTATTTTTTTAAAATTTATTTATTTATATTTTATTTTTGGCTGCGTTGGGTCTTTGTTGCTGCCCGCGGGCTTTCTCTAGTTGCAGCGAGCGGGGGCTACTCTTCGTTGCGGTGTGCGGGCTTCTCATTGCGGTGGCTTCTCTTTGTTATGGAGCATGGGCTCTAGGCGCATGGGCTTCAGTAGTTGTGGCACATGGGCTCAGTAGTTGTGGCTTGCAGGCTCAATAGTTGTGGTGCACAGGCTAACTTGCTCCGCGGCATGTGGGATGTTCCCGACCAGGGCTTGAACTCGTATCCCCTGCATTGGCAGGTGGATTCTTAACCACTGCGTCACCAGGGAAGTCCCCAGATTTGATTCTGTTTAAGAACGTTTGATGGCTTCTGATGTTATCTGGAAAGTTGCTGTTCATTTTTTAAGACCTGAGTTGAGTGACTTTAGCTGGATGTCATGTTCTCTATAAACCTTCACTGATGCTGATCTTCTGTGTGTCTCTGTAGCACCTTGTAGCCTAGCCCTTAGGACTTCCCCTGCCTATGCTCTGGACTTCTTTAGAAGCACATTGTCTGGTTCAGTTATTAGCTTTTATTTGTATTGCTAGCACTGTGTTGGTGCTTTATGCACTGTGGATGGTTAATAGATGTTTGTGGAATTGAATTGGATGTTTGATAAATGTTTGAATTTAATTATGATGTTAACTTTCTGGTATGCACTTCAGGCACTTCAGGAAAGTCATTGTAGCATTAGGTGCCTATGGAGACCCTCAATTTTTCAGGCTGGGAATTGGTGACTTCCTACAAGACATCAATTAAATGCATGATTGGGGCTGATTTTGTCTAAATTGCTCAGAGCACATGGCATTATTTTTCTCTCTAGAAGAGTGTCAACCATCCTGCCACACTTAACAAAGTAGAAACTGTTTTTATTTTAATAAAATTAAACCTTCTTTTTAATGTGTCACAGGTTTCTATAGCATACTTTATGAGCAGCTATATGCATCCCACTGTTCAGAAAATCAGATTTTCAAAGCTACACTGTATATCCTATTGAAAGTAGCTTGAGCAAATGGAAAGAACCTGAGTTTTGGAATTAGGTACTGAGTCAAATTCTGGTTCAGCTACATCATAGCTTCTGACTTTGGGCAAAATACTTTATTCAACGTAGTTTTTTTAAATTTTTTAAACGGGAAAGGTACATATTGGCAGCTTTTTGGACAAAATGTGTTTGGAGGAAATGTGTTGTTTCGTCTTAAAAAGAAATCTGTGAGTTCAACAATAATATTTTGGTATATTTTCACTTCAGTTGAAAAAACCTTTATTCTAATTTCATTCTTAAAAAATGGTATAAGCATATTGAGAATCATCTCTCTGATCACCCTGTAATCAAGCACTGCCATGTGACTGCTGGTCCAGTGTTCCAAGTGAAGACCAAACAATGTCAAGATGTGCTCTCTATATATAGATTTTGTAGGAGTTTGAATAAAGAAGAGGGATAGAGTCATCCATAGATGGCAAAGTTATGCCTTGGCAGTAAGTACCATATTGACGTATTTAGTACAAATCCCAGTTTAGAAAGGGCAAATTTGGAGAGGATCATAGCAGTGAGTATTGCAGTAAATTTACAAGGAAGAATTTTCTCAGTTCCAACAGTAATTGCTTTAGATACATATTTAAGTGCAGACTACAGTATTGTGGCAATTTTAGTTACTCAGCAAAATAGTTTTACAAAATTGCCAAGGGACTCTCTTTAAAATGACATCCTCAATTTGCTAACCAGCAGTTGTAGCTGGTTATAACATCTGATTATCTTGACCTCCTCCATCCACTGGTCCACTCTTTTGAATTACCCAGAATCATGGCTTTTGGTTTGCTGTTAGGTTCTTTGAGCTGCTATCATGGAGCCAAACTTCGAAGAGCTTCTTCATACCTAGTGTGAATTTGGGGCTTATCCTAGAAGGCCTTGATTTTGAGAGCCTTGATAATATTAACTTCAAATGTTTCTTGGCTGGGCTAATAATAATAAGTTCGCCAGTGAGAATACCCCATGATTGCTTTTTGTGTCTTAAGGTCTTTTTGTTTGTAGAGTGACACTGTAATTTTTCAGTGTTTAGAAAATAGGAAGGTTGTAGTTTCTGAGTTCTTGGCCTTCTGATCCGGATTGCATTTTCATTTAATCACCTTGTGCTCTGAAATTGCAGAGCCACAGAGAGCTGATGCTACCTGATGGAGTATTTAGAAAGATTGAGAACTGTGAATGGGTACAATAAGCCTCTCTGATAATGTAGAGAATGGTCAGTGTCATCCATTTTGCGCTCAGTTCCTATGAGGACTCAGTAAAT